>NC_141694.1:1886455558-1887667653 GCF_964263255.1 Lissotriton vulgaris
CAATCGCCATAAAATATCCACTGCAATGGACAACGGAATCTGTGCACTACCTGGGGATTAAGATCCACACAGACCCCACGGTTGTATTACTAGACAATTATAGCAGGGTGATTCAGAAGCTTACGGAGGACGTGGAGCGCTGGGTTAAACTCCCGCTGTCCTTGATGAGACGGGTGGCTGTTATGAAAATGGTTGGGATTCCCAGATTTCTTTTATTTTTTTCCAGAATATCCTGCTTTTACTGTCATGAACCATATTTGATAAACTGCGTTCCCTTATAATTTCTCTGGCTTGGGCAGGGAAACAGCCACGGGTCCGATGAGAAGTCCTCACTTTACCATATCATATGTGAGATCTTAAAGCTTCAGACTTCAAGATGTACCTTAGGGCTGCCCAGAGCTCCTTTCCGCATTATTGGGTTAATGGCCCGTCGACACAGCCACATTTATACCTCAAGAGAGATGCTGCGGATCCCCTCCTGCTCCCCCAGCTACTGCTTTGCAACCCTTCGCGACATCACAGGATCTTTGACTCCCTAGCAGTCATCACGAACAGTCAAGGGCACTACTGTATCCTCCATATATCCTTGTACAGTGGTGCTTGTGCTTTCCAATGGACCCGGAGAGAGGGGCATGGCGAGCTCTGAAAATATTGGGAATAACCACCATGGGGGACTTTTTTACAGAGGGCAGGGTGATTCGCGGGAGGAAATACTGGAGGTTCTGTCAGCTTCCTGTACGCTTACACAATACCACTATTACAGGACTAGGCAAACTCTGCGGGGGCTTCTGGGGGATCACTTGCTGGAGTGGTAGACTATGCCAGCATTGACAGCTTGGTTGCAGATGGAATCACCCTTGAAACTAACAACCAAATTCTATGCATATGCACAGGAGGCGCGCGTGCTAGAGTTTCTAAAGGCTAGATTGGATTGGCGACAGGACCTGGGCAGGCCCATCAGTGGCAAACAGTGTCCATATTACTACTCTAAGACCCAAATGATTACCATGAACGGAAGACATAGACTGATCCATTTTAAGTACCTTCACTGAGTTTTCTACCCCCTTAGCGCCTATGGGTTACGGAATTCCTCAAGCTGTCAGAGGTGGGGGGAGGTTGAAGCTGGATTTCAGCATGTGGCCTGGCTCTGCCCGGGAATCCATGAGTTCTGAGGCAAAATATTTAAGGAACTTGAAGCGATTACTGGTAATGGGTTGAAGCTGGATCCGATGCAGGCGCTCATGGGGAGAGTGGTACTGTTATGGGTCTCCTTAAATGTATATGTGGTCTGCTGTTAATGAGTAACGAATGATTCAATTCTTGTGCTACATGTATATGTGTAATGTACCTGGTCAAGATGTTCTTTTCATTATTATGGCACTAAATGCAATAAAGCGATACAAAAGGGGATGATGGACGGAGCGTTTGAGCAAATCAAACACTCACCCCAGTCAACTGATCTGGGTTTAATCCATCAACATTCTTTAGCTCACTCAGCCACCCCAGTTCAGACATGGCCATATGCAAATCAGTCTGACCCTGTGCCTCATGGGAACAGTCCAGCCCGAACTGCCAAGCCATGTCTTCCCTGGACAGGAAACAAGCATCCTGGGACCGGTTTGGGATTCATAATCCTCATCAGCCAGGCTATCTTGAATCCAGTGGCCAAGTGAGCAAGGTACTCACTTCTGAACATACCCTGCCAATTTAGGGCCAAAAAGCGATACAAAAGGGGATGATGGACGGAGCGTTTGAGCAAATCAAACACTCACCCCCAGTCAACTGATCTGGGTTTAATCCATCACCATTATTTAGCTCACTCAGCCACCCCAGTTCAGACATGGTCATATGCAAATCAGTCTGACCCTGTGCCTCATGGGAACAGTCCAGCCCGAACTGCCAAGCCATGTCTTCCCTGGACCGGAAACAAGCATCCTGGGACCGGTTTCTGGCATTGCAGCCATCATCAACCAGGCTAGCTTGAATCCAGTGGCAAAGTGAGCAAGGGACTCACGTCTGAGCATACCCTGCCAACTTGGGGCGAACAAAGCGATACAAAAGGGGATGATGGGCGGAGCGTTTGAGCAAATCAAACACTCACCCCCAGTCAACTGATCTGGGTTTAATCCATCACCATTCTTTAGCTCTCTCAGCCATCCCAGATCAGGCAGGGCCATATGCAAATCAGTCTGATCCTGTGCCTCATGGGAACAGTCCAACCCGAACTGCCAAGTTATGTCTTCCCTGGACCGGAAACTAGCATCCTGGGACCCGTTTCGGATTCATAATCCTCCTCAGCCAGGCTATCTTGAATCCAGTGGCCAAGTGAGCAAGGGACTCACGTCTGAGCATACCCTGCCAACTTAGGGCGAACAAAGCGATACAAAAAGGGGATGATGGACGGAGTGTTTGAGCAAATCAAACACTCACCCCCAGTCAACTGATCTGGGTTTAATCCATCACCATTCTTTAGCTCACTCAGCCACCCCAGTTCAGACATGGCCATATGCAAATTAGTCTGACCCTGTTTCTCATGGGAACAGTCCAGCCCGAACTGCCAAGCGATGTCTTCCCTGGACCGGAAACAAGCATCCTGGGACCGGTTTTTGGCATTGCAGCCATCATCAACCAGCCTAGCTTGAATCCAGTGGCAAAGTGAGCAAGGGACTCACGTCTGAGCATACCCTGCCAACTTGGGGCGAACAAAGCGATACTAAAGGGGATGATGGACGGAGCGTTTGAGCAAATCAAACACTCACCCCCAGTCAACTATATGGGTTTAATCCATCACCATTCGTTAGCTCACTCAGCCACCCCAGTTCTGAAATGGCCATATGCAAATCAGTCTGACCCTGTGCCTCATGGAAACAGTCCAGCCCGAACTGCCAAGCCATGTCTTCCCTGGACCGGAAACAAGCATCCTGGGACCGGTTTCGGATTCATAATCCTCATCAGCCAGTCTATCATGAATCCAGTTGCCATGTGATCAAGGGACTCACGTCTGAGCATACCCTGCCAACTTAGGGCGAACAAAGTGATACAAAAGGGGATGATGGACGGAGCGTTTGTAGCAAATCAAACACTCACCCCCAGTCAACTGATCGAGGTTTAATCCATCACCATTCTTTAGCTCACTCAGCCACCTCAGTTCAGACATGGCCATATGCAAATCAGTCTGACCCTGTCCCTCATGGGAACAGTCCAGCCCGAACTGCCAAGCCATGTCTTCCCTGGACCGGAAACAAGGATCTTGGGACCGGTTTCGGATTCATAATCCTCATCAGGCAGGCTATCTTGAATCCAGTGGCCAAGTGAGCAAAGGACTCACGTCTGAGCATACCCTGCCAACTTAGGGCGAACAAAGCGATACAAAAGGGGATGATGGAGGGAGCGTTTGAGCAAATCAAACACTCACCCCCAGTCAACTGATCTGGGTTTAATGCATTACCATTCTTTAGCTCACTCAGCCACCCCAGTTCAGACATGGCCATATGCAAATCAGTCTGACCCTGTGCCTCATGGGAACAGTCCAGCCCGAACTGCCAAGCCATGTCTTCCCTGGACCGGAAACAAGCATCCTGAGACCAGATTCTGATTCATAATCCTCATCAGCCAGGCTATATTGAATCCAGTGGCCAAGTGAGCAAGGGACTTACGTCTGAGCATACCCTGCCAACTTAGGGCGAACAAAGCGATACAAAAGGGGTTGATGGACGGAGCGTTTGAGCAAATCAAACACTCACCCCCAGTCAACTGATCTGGGTTTAATCCATCACCATTCTTTAGCTCACTCAGCCACCCCAGTTCAGACATGGCCAAATGCAAATCAGTCTGACCCTGTGCCTCATGGGAACAGTCCAGCCCGAACTGCCAAGCCATGTCTTCCCTGGACCTAAAACAAGCATCCTGGGACCGGTTTCGGATTCATAATCCTCATCAACCAGGCTATCTTGAATCCAGTGGCCAAGTGAGCAATACAACAACACAATACAACAACATAAATAAACTATTATACCCCAATGATTTAATCAAAACTGATCACACATCTAAAGGGCTGTAGCACCAAATATAGGCACTGAAGGAACATTGGATTTCAAGTAAATTATCTGTAAATATCACTAAAATACACAGCTCCTGCTCACGTATGATGGGGACTCTTCAAATGTAAAGGATGCATTTGCACGTTGCATGGTAGCACTTCTTTATTGGCTGAAGGCCAATAAATTGCAGTGCCACCTCGAAAATACTGCAATCCTATTGTTTGGGCTGGAACCCCCTCCATGATGGGCAGGAGCATGGCCCCACCGTGTTCCGCCGCCGCCTCCTTAAACGACGGTCGCCAGAAGTTTGTGTGTTATGTTCAACTCCCAACTTTGGTTCTGTGTCAGCAGTTGTGAAGCCATTCTTCTGGATTTTCCACATACTGAAGAAGCTTCCTAACTTCCTCTTGATGTACAAGTCACGTTGGTCAGGACAGGGATTCTCTCTAGGCTGGTCTATGCCAATGTTCTGTATCTTGGTTTTCTGGAATATCTGATCCAGCTGTTAGAAGTTATGCAGCACATGACATGTCTGCCTACTTTACAAAATACCCAAATATCCATCAGTATCCTTATTTCGAGGAGAGCTTGCACTAGCTGCTATGCTTGACAATGCGAAATATACAATACACTGACTTTGACACCTCAAGCTCTCCATAACAAAGGGCCTTTGTATCTCAATGAAATGATCAAGGGATACAAACCAGGTAGGTCCCTGCACTCCTGTAATTCTGGCTTAATCGTGGTTCCCTCTTTCCAAAATTATTACAGAGGAGGTTCCTCCGTCACTGTCAAAGTGGCTGGCATGTGGAATCAGTAGCCTGGACATCTGAGGTCCATTACGGAGGAAGTTAAATTTAAGAATGTGCTGAAAACGTACTTATTAAAGCTTTAGTGATTGTAAGACTCCTGCGGTTCTTCGATGCTCTCTGTGTCTAGCTGCCTAAATTGACGTGTCACTCTTTCAAATAGCCGTGCTCTATAGAAGAACTCTCTCAGTCATTCATATAAATGCATGTTATTCCTTGAGGGGCAAACATAGGGATCTTTTATGGCACTTAAGGAATAACACTTAAGATAAAGTTAAAAATTATAAATGCTCATGTAACCAAAAAAGCAGTGACCACTACATATGACTTGTTAGACCTGTCACTCTTAGTGTGGTCTTCCCCCAAACGTTTTCCCTTCATCCTCCCAATGTAATCTTGTTGTTTGCCATAGGACTCTGTGCACTTTACAACTGCGACCAGTGCTAAAGTGCTTGTGCTCTCTCCTTTAATCATGGTAAAATTGTCTTATCCCATATTGGCACATTTAATTTATTTGTGAGTCCCTAGTACAGTGGTACTGAAAGTACCCAGGGCATGTAAATTAAATGTTACTAGTGGGCCTATAGCACTCCTTGTGCCACCCACTTAAGTAGCTCTTTAAACATGTCTGGGGCCTCCCATTGTGGCCTGTATGTGCTGTTTTAAACTTTAAAATAAAATAAAATAATTTAAAATAAACCTTTTGTCAGGCCCAAACCTTCCTTTGTAATACATATGTCACCCCTAAGGGTAGGACCAACACAGCCCAGAGAGCAGGGAGCAACATATTTAATAAGGTGGACATGTACTTTTAAGTGTTACAAGTTCTGGTATTGAAAATAATTTAGTTTTTCACTGTTGCAAGGCCCACTTCTCTCATAGTATAACATTGGGTTACCTTATTACATTTAATAAGTGATGATATCCAATGGGAACAGGTAGAAATGCAGAGTTTGGTGTCTAAAGAATTGTAGTTTAAAGCCCTCATTACTGGTAAAGTCGGATTTTAAGTCACAATTCTGAAAATGCCACTTTTAGAGTGTTAGCATTTTGTTTTCCCAACCTTGTGGGTCCTGCACCCTGTTTCTGGGTTACATGACCAGGTGTAGTTTTATTTCTTATATTTATTTATTTGAATTTTATATTTAGTGCTGGCTAGACCCAGAGGTATCAGAGCGCTTTACATAAGGTTCCACAGAATTACAAAATTACATCAGTTACAAGAAAAAATTTCAAGTGCTTCGGAAGACGAAATAAATGGAGCTTAGAAGGGAAAGGGGGTGGGGTAAAGGTGTAGGAGGGAGAAAGGATGGATGGAGAGATGACGGAGAGTCAGCCCAAAGTCCGGCTGGGTAGGTGAAGGCCGAGGGGGAAGTCCACAGCCCATCTCCTCTAAAGCTATCAGTTAGCTCCACCGGGCATCAGTCAAGCCGCTAGGTGTCAGTGAGAAAACAAACAGCGCACAAAGAGGAGGGATAGATGGAGCATAAAGAAGAAAGTGGGTGGAGTAAAGGGGTAGGAGGGAGAGCCTGGCTTTGATTTTTTCACCGCTGTCTGATGACCAGGCTGCTTCTATGCAGTTGAAGTGCTTTGGGCAGCAATCCTACCGCATTGGAATTCTCAGCAGTGGGGTACTGTGTGACTGCTTGAATAAAGTTTTTGCCCGATCTTAGCTGCCATTTGCATTTTGGTAAAGCGCGAGATTGTGCTGGATGCGGTCAGACTGGGGGGGTCATCTAGACGTAGGTTGTCTAGACGTAGTTGGCTGTTGGCCTTTCTGTATATCTCCTATAGAGCACCACAATAGACAGTTGGGCCGTATTGGACTTAATTGGGGAGGGGATGGCGCTTTCGCCTATCAAACGTCAAAGGAACTGGCTCAGCTCACACACAAAGGACTTCACACTAGCCTGTTGTGCCCCCAGACAGACAGGGACCAGGGTAGAGAGGCTGGAAATTACAGACGCTTCTGGGAGGGGAAGACTCCAGACGTTGCTCCCACTTCAAACTTGCACAAGCTGTAAGTTGTGGACCTGCAGCCCCAACTGTTAAGCTCAGTTCTGGACCTGTAGATGACTCAGAAGAAGGCCTGCTCTGATTCAAAATGACTGCTCTGGTACACTGCTGCCTTGCAGTGTGAGTGAGAAGAACTGACACTGCACCTTGAACTCTGGACCACAAGAGTGACTCCAAGGCTATTTGGCTGGCTTTCTAATCGAAGCCTCAGGGACAGAAAAAGCTCCAGCTATCCTGAACCCTGCTACTGGACTCTGTCCTGTCATATAGTTATGCTTTGCCTACACACTGTATTAAGTTAGCATGAGCTTATTAGGAGTTTAAATGCCATTTTACCTTTCTGCTGCTTCTGCACACGGCACATATTGTTATTATAGCTTTGAGACTAGTAGAATGTTTTGCTTCACACAAGAATAATATGTTGTTGCAATTTTATCAGCTTTGCTTGGTGAGCTGTGTCTGTACAGTGAGTGCCGAGGCCTTCAAGGATATCTCAACACAGTGGTTGTTGTGAGGTCTGATCTTCGCACGTTCTAGACATAACATACATGCAGCTGCGGCCAAACTCTGGCTTTAGGCGCGTTTAATATTTGCAACGCACAGAGAATACACACACTTGATGATGCTTCACATGCAGAGAGCTGGTGGAAGATGATGTGATCCCTTACCACTAGGATCAGAGGTATGGGGCCGCCCTGCTAAAACCCAAAGAGACCTTCTTAGATATAATATAATATACTGGCAAGGGAGGGTGAGAATTAGGTGTCTTTTAGCCTTCTTCCCTCTAGCATTTTAACATGCTTTCTCTCTTTGTATTCTATGGACTAGTAACTATGCTGATTACTTTGTTGCTTATAATATGTTTGCTTGTATTAGCCAAGATACTGCGCTTGAGAACACTGCATTAGAAAATAAACATTTCCAATGTGCACGTGTCCTCATTTACTCCTTGTTCTGGATTGATATGATTGTATAACGACAGAGTGTTCATGTGTTCCACGTTACCTGAGGTGTTCTAAGTCCATGTTCTGGTTTGTCTAAACATTGGGAGTGTGTAAGAACCAATGAGACACTGTTGCTAGTCTGGTAGGGGATTTTGGGTACTAAGGTGAGTTTTGGCACACCCTAATTCATTGAGGTTCCAAGTCTCTATGCCCAGTTCTGTGTGAGAACGGAATCCCTGCGACAGTCCTCTGTGAGTCGTCCAATCCCAAGTGGTGGCCTTCCAGTTCGGGACCCTTAGAAGTGGGTCTAAAAGTGCTCTGCCAGCCAACTGTGGACTTCAGGTTGTTGCCCTCTAATCCCGTTAGCCCCCAATAACATAGCTGGATCAACTGCCCCCACTGTATTACCTGTTGAGTTTCCAATCCAATCTAGTGACACTGTTGTGACCAATGACCTAGCAGTGAATAGAAGTGTGGAGGATGGAGGGGACAGAGGGGTAGAGAAACAACAAACTCTAACTAACAGCACCACAACACATGATGTATCTAGGAAAGCATTACCCTGTATAAATCTCCCTTCCGAGTCCATGCCGTATGTGGTGGTACTTACAGGGGTTCCCGTTTTAAGTCAGGGAAAAAATTAGGTTTACAGCGAGCTTAAAAACAAATGCATCCACTGGCTGAATTATAATAGGCCACTTCCCAACCAGGTATCTAGTGAAATCCTTTTTGCCCGACGAGTGGATTGGGTGGGGCCTCGGGTAAAAACTATTCAGGGTAATTGCGTGGTAATTAATTTTAGGAACAGATGGGCCGTGGAGCACATCTGTAACTCGGCTCCTGTATGTCCAGTTACGCAAATTCAATCATTTCTCCTAACCCATTTCTATCCGGCCACTCTCACGAATCCTAATCCCAATTTCACTAGAAGAGGGCAGTTCTGAGGGGAAGAGGAGATTCCGGGTCACAGTGTCCAGGCAGGGTATGCCAACGGGAAGGGAGACACAAATTTTACCCCTGTGTTGGCAAGGTTTTGTCACAGCAACAGATTCAGTGTTTTGGACCAAGTAGACTGACGGTCGAGGAGTAGTTTGTCTCCATCCCACAATGTTGATGAAATGGATCTACGAGAAGCTAGGGAAGGTATGGTGGTGGTTAAACGCCCTATCACCCTACTGAGCTTACAGGGGGGTGACAGTACCTTGGAGGCAATTATGGGTAATGGTGGGGGAAGCTGCAGGAGCAAGCAGGATGGTGCATTGCCTGGTGTCCCTCCTTCAGTAATACAGGAGGGTGTATGTAGCAGGGGAACCACTTCAGTAACAGGAAGGGGCCACAATAGCGTGCATAGTGAAGAAGGGCGTAACCCTGGGAGGGTGGGTACGTATATCGATGTTTTACCAGTTGGGGGATGCCAGTTGTACTATGGTCCAAAAGAAATCTCAAGTGCGGGAGGCAAATGGTAATGTTAAAATTCTGTCTTGGAACATAGCTTGGATTGAGAACAAATTAATTTGCCCAGATTGGGGTTCGTTTGTAGAGAAGCATGATGTTTGTCTAATGCAGGAGACATGGGCTCTGGAAAACAACCAAAGAAGAGGTTTTGCCACCTTTAGCATACTGGCCGCAATGAGGGGCAGGGGTAGACCGTCAGGGAGATTAAGCATTTGGGTGGGTATGCACCTGGGTGCCAAAGCAGAGCAGCTACAAAACAATTCCCAGGATATACAATGTGTTCTCCTAACTCTCCCGGCTAATATACAAATCGCCCTAATTAACATCTATTCAAGGCCAACACAGTGTAGGCAGGAATCTAGAGTCATCGACCAACTAAGGGACTATATACTAGCTCTCGACCCCGAAACCATTCTAATCATAGGGGGCGACTTTAATTGTCAGTTTGAGCCTCTTAATAATGCAAGCGCTGATGACCCAGACGATGAGGACCAGTATTGGCATATTCTGGAACCCCAGATTCCACCTGTTAGAGCATGGATGCCGCTGGTCCTCCAAATAAACTCGTTCACCTTGTCTTTCTCATAGAGGGCTTGTCGGGAGGACAAAATCGGACAGACCTGGCCTATCCTCCATCAATAAAGAAGGGCAAAACTCGACTATTGATTATATTCTGGTCGAATCTAGATCATGGGATAGGGTCCTGGTCTTCCAGATTCATCAGAGAAAAGACAGTGTCCATAACGCTCTAGTTATGACACTTAAACCTGAGAGTTGGGGTCTGTCCAACCCCGTAGCAGCACCCAACCTAACTCCACAACCTCTCCTGTTACATAAAAACAGGCAGAGAGTAAAATGGCCTCACATACAAGACTCCCCAAATAAACTAGCACATATATACCAGCAGGTCGTCCCATATCTCAGAGAAATGGCTGAGGTTGGGAAATTTGGTACACAGGTAGGCATGGATGACAGACCGATAGAAATACACAAACAGTTGACTTCTAAGCTGTTTGGTGTGTTCTACCGGGAAGGAAGCAAAAAGGTAAAACTGGACTCTGACCATCCTTGGTATAATGCTACTTGTCGCAAAGCCAAAACAGACTTGTTGGAAGCTGTAAAGGCTAGGGTCAAGCCAAGGGTAAAGCAACTTCGGTTGAAATTTAAGCGGGTTATCCAATCCGAAAAGAAAGATTGGGAAGCCAATAGATGGGATGACCTGACCCCAGGACACCCCCACGCCGCACGGCTCGCCAGCTGTGACCCCGGTGCCCCCTCGCTGCTGCTTGTTCTTCTACACTCCTCCTGCCCTCATTTTCGTGCCTCCTCGTGATTGTCCTTCCTCTCTGCTGGTAATGTGATACTGTGCCTTTTGTGCTGATAGTGATATTGTGCTTATTGTTAATTGTCCCCTCTGGTGTGCCCCCCCGCTACCTGCTTCCTGCCGCTGCTCCCTCACGGACCCGCCCCCTTTTTCTCTTCTGTATCCCCGCCCCACTACCGCCTCCCAGGTGCTCCTCTCTCCCACTTGTCCTCATATAGAGCCCACGCGGCGCAGGTGAGTGTGTCCTGACCCTAGGACACCCCCACGCCGCACGGCTCGCCAGATGTGACCCCAGTGCCCCCTCGCTGCTGCTTGTTCTTCTACGCTTCTCCAACCCTCATTTTCGTGCCTCCTCGTGATTGTCCTTCCTCTCTGATGGTAATGTGATACTGTGCCTTTTGTGCTGATAGTGATATTGTGCTTATTGTTAATTGTCCCCTCTGGTGTGCCCCCCCGCTCCCCGCCTCCTGCCGCTGCTCCCTCGTGGCCCCGCCCCCTTTTTCTCTTCTGTACCCCCGCCCCGCTCTAGCCTCCCAACTGCTCCTCCCTCCCACTTCGCCTCATATGGAGCCCACGCGTATGCACTGCGGTCACGCGCAGCCGTCAAGCGCAGCCGTCACGCGCAGTGGCGCGCCGGTTGTGCGCCGAAGGTGCGCCAAAGGCAAGCCCGTCTGCCCCCGTCCGCGCCTGGACTGCGCCCAGCGCCAGGACCCCTAGCCCCCGTCGATGCCAGCCCACGCGACGGACCTACAACGCCGCAACCCTCAACGGACTCAAACCCGACCGGAATCCCGCCAGCTGCCGAGCCACCCCGAAACACACCCACGGACCCTTCACCTGCCAAGCCTGCAAGTTCACCTGCCTCCGGACCTGCATCGCACCCGCAAGGCCAGGCACCAGCAACAACCACCTCAAGTGCATCCTGCTCAACACCCGCTCCGCCCACAGACACACCGTCGAACTCTGGAACCTCCTCGACACAACATCACCAGATGTCACCTTCCTCACGGAAACCTGGATGAATGCCTCCTCAGTGCCCGACATCGCCATAGCCATCCCAGACGGATACAAGATCACCCGAAGGGTCCGTGTCAACCAGACTGGAGGAGGCATCGCCATCGTCCACAGAAGTACCATCGCATCACGACCAACTCTGATGACACCTTCACCGCCGCCGAGCACCTCCACTTCCAGATATACGGCGACCCCAAGACCACCCTCAGAGGCCCCCTCATCTACAGACCCCCAACACCACGCACACAATTCAGCGAAGCCATCACAGACTTCATCAGCCCGCTCACCCTCGCCTCCTCCGACTACATCCTCCTAGGAGACCTCAACTTCCACCTGGAGAACGACAAGAACAGCAACACCTGACCACATCCCTTCTAGACAACCTCGCCAACCTCGGAATCAAGAAACTGGTGAACACCCCCACCCACTACGCCGGCCACACGCTCGACCCCATCTTTCTCCTCCAGCAAGCACATCTCCTTCAGGCACTCCACCGGACTTCATTGGACTGATCACAGCTGCGTACACTTCAGCTTCAGGAGAACCACGACCCATCACCACCCGCAACAAGCTCCCTGCAGGAGCTGGAGCAAGATCACCGCCGACCAGCTCACCACCTCCCTCAGCCAGAACCGTCCCGCCAGCACAACGGACCCCAACGAAGCAGCCCACAGCTTCACTCAGTGGCTCACCAACTGCGTCGACGACCTCGCACCACTGAAGAACCCTCCCAGCATACCCAGCAGCAAGAAAGCCTTGTGGTTCACCGACGAACTCAAAACATCCACGAAAAACAGTCGCACCCTTGAAAAAGCCTGGTGCCACGACCAGACTACAGAAAACATGACTGCCCTCAAGAACGCCACCCGTGCACACCACAAGCTGATCCGCACCACCAAAAGGACAAAATTCAAAGAACGACTGGACAACAACACCCACAACAGCAAGGAACTCTTCAGCATCGTCGAAGAGCTCCCCAACCCCAGCGCCGGAAACAACGATATCACCCCCTCGCAAGACCTCTGCGACTCACTCGCCTCCTTCTTCCACCGCAAGATCGCTGACATAAACAACAGCTTCGGTGCACCAACCACGCACCCCACCACCGAACCAACGCCCCCCACCCCCACCCTCTGTGCCTGGACCCCGGTCAGCACTGAAGACACCACGCGCACGATGAACACCATATACTCTGGATCCCCAACCGATCCCTGCCCCCACCACGTCTTTAACAAGGCCGACTCCATCATCGCACCCCAACTCCAGGACATCATCAACATCTCCTTCAACACCGCCACCTTCCCGCAGAGCTGGAAGCTTGCCGAGCTCAGCGCCCTCCTGAAGAAACCAACAGCGGACCCCACCGACCTCAAGAACTTCTGCCCCATCTCGCTCCTTCCTTTTCCTGCCAAAGTCATCGAGAAGACCATCAACAAACAGCTCGCCGCCTTCCTCGAGACGAACGGATCCTTCGACCCCTCACAGTCCGGTTTCCGAGCCAACCACAGCCCTGAGACCGCCCTCATCGCAGCCACCGACTACATCAGACCCCTGATCGACAACGGGGAAACAGCTGCCCTCATCCTCCTGGACCTCTCTACAGCGTTCGACACTGTCTCCCACCGCACCCTCATACAGCGCCTCAGCAACATCGGAATCCAAGTGAAGGCACTTGAGAGGATCATCTCATTCCTCACCGGAAGAACCCAGAGAGTCCGCCTCCCCCCGTTCAGATCCGAGGCCACCGAAGTCATCTGAGGCGTACCACAAGGATCCTCACTCAGCCCCACCCTCTTCAACATCTACATGAGCCCCCTCGCAGCCATCGCACGCCAACACAACCTTAACATCATCTCCTGCGCCGAAGACACCCAGCTGATCCTCTCCCTCACCAACGACCCCGCCACCTCCAAAGCCAGCCTTCACGAAGGAATGAAAGACGTCGCCGAGTAGATGAAGAACAGCCGTCTAAAACTGAACTCAGACAAGACGGAAGTCCTCATCCTGGGATAATCCCCCTCCACCTGGGACGACTCCTGGTGGCCCCCTGCCCTGGGCACCACCCCCAAACCAATGGACCACGCACGAAACCTGGGCTTCATCCTGGACTCCTCCCTCTCGATGACCAGACAAGTCAATGCCGTCTCATCATCCTGCTTCAACACCTTGCGCATGCTCCGTAAGATCTTCCGATGAATCCCCACTGAAACCAGGAAGACGGTCACCCAAGCACTGGTCACCAGCCGACTGGACTACGGGAACACCCTCTACGCGGGAACCACTGCCAAACTACAGAAAAGACTCCAGCGCATACAGAACGCCTCCGCACGACTCATCCTGGACATCCCCCGCCACAGCCACATCTCCGCCCACCTGAGAGACCTGCACTGGCTCCCCATCAGCAAGAGAATCACGTTCAGACTCCTCACCCACGCACACAAGGTTCTCCACGACCTGGGCCCCAAGTACCTCAACAACCGCCTCACTTTATACACGCCCACCCGCCAGCTGCTATCGACCAGCCTCGCCCTCGTCACAGTACCACGGATTCGCAGAGCCACCGCCGGAGGAAGATCCTTCTCCTACCTTGCCTCCAAGACATGGAACTCCCTCCCCATCCACCCACGGCTGACCCACAACCATCTCTCCTTCAGGAAGCAACTCAAGACCTGGCTTTTGAGACACTTCTGGGTGAGAAGCACGCTATATAAATTGTTTGATTGATTAATTGATTGATAGAACTGCCCTTCAGCGTAAGGATTCACAATCTTTTTGGGCAATAGTTAGCGCTAGGGGAAAGGAGGGTAGATCAACACTAGCGTCAGAACCCAACAGAGCACCAGCAGTGTGGGAAGCTCATTTTGGAACCCTGTATGCTCATTCGGGCAAAGATCATCCATCGACCTCAAATACAAGCCTCCACCATGAGCATCGATTGGTGGGGGTTCGGGACGATCGACCAATTCTAAATACAAGCCCCCACCATGAGCTTCGATTGGTGGGGGTTTGGGACGATCCATCAATTTCAAACACAAGCCTCTACCATGAGCATCGATTGGTTGGGGTTTGGGACATAACACATGTCGAGTTTGAACTTGCTATTGCCAAGCTACTACCAAATAAGGCCCCCGGTTTAGATAAGATTCCAGGGGATCTATTTCGGTCAGAATCAAAACTATGGGCCCCATATCTATGTGTTCTGTTTAATACCATTTTAAAGGGCATGGACCCGCTGGATACCTGGCGTGGTGCAGAGATAGTGCCTATCCACAAAAAAGGTTGTCCCCTATTGCCATCCAACTATAGGCCTATCAGCCTGATAGACATCACCCAAAAATTAATGGGACGGATTATTTTAGAAAGAGTTCAGGCTCGGATTTAGGAAAATGAGATCTTAAGCCCTTTCCAGGCTAGTTTTAGAATGAGTACATCAACCATCGACCAGATATTCAGACTTCAGGTCTTGTATTGGAAAACGGTGAGTGTGGAGGGTGGCAGCCTCTACCTCATTTTTATCGACTTGAGGTCTGCATTTGATCCGGTCCCTAGGGAAAAACTGTGGAGTGTACTTCTAGATCTTGGTATCCCACCATATCTCTTGGATGTGCTAACAAGGCTTCATACTGAAACATATGCACAAGTGAGGTGCGGGAAGCACGGAGAACTATCAGCCCGCTTCCCAGTGAAAAAGGGTGTGTGCCAGGGGTGTGTCCTTGCCCCCACCTTATTTAGCCTATATATTAATGGGCTTATAGATCACCTACTTGGCACTAAGGACATAGATGCCCCAAGGTTAGTTTCAGGTCAGGTGCCCGCATTGATGTTCGCGGACGACACTTTGTTGTTCTCTAAGACATCAATAGGCATCCAACGAACCCTGGATGGCTTTGCTAATTTCTGTGCTCTGAGAGGTCTGGAGATAAATTTATCTAAAACCAAATTTATGATTTTTAATCCCCCAGGCAGTCCCGCCCAAATCCAGTATTGAATCGTACTCCACTGGAGTGAGTGAAAACGTTTGAGTACCTAGGTATTATCCGTGTAGAACATCTGGACTGGGATACTCACCTTGTAAAGGCTGCTCTAAAGTGAACTCAAATGGCTGATGGGTTATCAAAAATGCACAGAGCCTCTGAGCCCTGTTATTGAAATTTATAAAACACACGCTAGAGCAGCTTCAGTCTATGAGGCAGAACTCTGGGGGCACCATAGGCCTATTAATCTTAGGGTAGAGCACACAGTTATGAGGAACCTGTTGGGACTTCCAGCTAGTACGCCGCTAGTACCCCTAGGTTGGACCTAGGGCTATTCCCTATTGAGGAGAAAGTGGTACTACGGCCAATTATGTATTGGAAAAGATTTTGGACAGTCCCTGAGCTAGCCGCCTATAAAAATGAATTTAGGGAAGTATGGTCTTATATGAGAACTAAGAAAATACCGTGGTTAACGCACATTAAGGAAACTAGCAATAGGATTGGATTACCCGATTTGTGGGGAACACCAGAGGTAGCGTGTTTGGCAGTTTTCTAGGGCTGATCTGCTTCGCCATTACAGGGATGCCAACCTATTGTCTCTTCATATGAGTTCTACAACAGGTAGGCTGACAATCCAGTTCCTTCCAATAAAAGACGAGTATAAAAAGGAAGACTTCCTAGACCTGATTTATCCAGCTTTGGCTAGGAAATTATATATGCAATTCAGGATGGGCCGTCTTCCGCTTATGTCGTTTACCAGCAAATGGGCCAATAAAAAAAACACTGAGTGCCCAGCATGCAATTATAAACTTGAAAATGAGATCCATGTCCTGTTTTTTTGCCCCGCTTATCAGGCTGTACGTAAACGGTGGGTGGTACCCATTTGTAGAAACCTAGGCTTCAGACATGGTATTTTAGCTTTTAGAGTACTAAGGTACGATACGCATCCCCTTATCATTTTTGCCGTCTCCTGTTTTTTGCACGGGATGTGGCACAAACGCAAGAACTTTTTACAGAAATAACATGATGATTGGAATATTTTTATAAAATGTAATGTATAGCATCGATAACTACATTGAATGTTTAATTTGATTTTATGATGGGATGTATAGGTTACAGTTTTTAACTTTGTGAAATTAAGTGTATATATATGATTGTGATTGTTTTTGTATTGTCCTATACTATTTATTTGTGCCCTTCTGTGTATGCATGTATTTTATTCTGTGCTTTTATGGTCCGCTGCCACCGAAATAAAGTTATCGAAAGAGTAACAACAATATGCAGAACCAAGCAGGTCATTAATGAGTGACATATGTCCTAGATCAAAATCATAATGTATTCACTTCTTGGGGAAAAGGCCATGTAAAAAAGAGCATTGGTGGGATTTTATCAGGAGTTAGGAGGGCTGTAGTTGGTTCGGTAAGTGACCTCTAGTCTAGGTATTCTTTAGTTATCTGTATTAAATTTTACATTGTTCTATAGAACTATGCATTTTAACTATGAATTGTGGATACATCGGAGGCTGTTGCTCTAGTATTATTATTATTATTATTATTCCTCAGGCGTGCTTGGGAATGATAGTTCCTCAATTCATGTAGTGTGTTTTATGCAGTGTTGTGGTGTTACTTTTGGCCACTTCAGTGCACTCATTCAAGGATGAGTTCTGCATGTGCTTTGGAGTAGGCAATTCAAGTGGCAGTGCATATGGAGGTTTGTGGGATGACATTGGGGAAAGATGGTAGTCAGGCAGTGAAGATAAAAAGGGAGAGTAGGAGAGACTCTGTCTTTGAGGGTTCTGTCCGGTAGACTTCAGTCCAAAGGTGGAGTGGGTATTCGTTCTGCCACTCCAAGATTCATGCCAATTAAGGGCTGTTGCCGAGATTTGTTCTTTGGTAAACAGGGCTGGGCAGGGATGTAACTTACTGATGTCAGTCAGATGCCCTGTTATTGGACCAGTCCCCCAGAGTAGCAGGTCATTGTTCAAGTTGCATGGTAATAGTTGGGCATTGTTGGACCTGGCCCTTTTTGCAGGAATATCCTCAAACGTTTTGCATTGTTCCTCCTATTTATTATCTGACCTGCATTTGTTGGCTTTGGTACTCTGGGCACTTTGCCACATTTAACCAGTGCTAAAGTGCATATGCTGTCTGTCTAAATTGTAGTGGTGATTGGTTTATCCATGATTGGCATATTTGACTTACTAATAAGTCCCTAGTAAAGTGCACCAGGTGGGCCCAGGGCTTGTAAATCAAATCCTACTAGTGGGCCTGCAGCACTGATTATGCCACCCACGTGAGTAGCCCTGAAAAGATGTCCTAGACCTTTCACTGTATGTTTTACATGTCCTCATGGTAAAATACTGCTCATTTTGTTTTTCACTATTTTAAGGACTATCTCTCCAATAAGGTAACATGGGGATTGCCTTGAAATACCCGTACTTTCAAAACGCTAAGTCAAAGGGAGCTACTGCCCTTGTGTTTACTCATCCTTGGCATTCTGAGGGGTAGGGTGCATTATTTGCTGCTTTGTCTACCATGTTAGAGACCTCCAAGTGATGTTTAATTAGGGACCTACAATTCATCAGCCCACAATTTAAGTATTTGTTATTTTGTCTATCCCCCATCAAGTGAGCTGTATATTGATGGTTCTTCTCCTCTACCCTCTTACCAATGGTGAGCAGCCTCTCTCTCGAATACTCTATCCCGCCCTGAGCTTGATCCGATCGGGCAGCGTGACAGGCGCTAGGCGCGGCCGGTGCGCGGCCCAGCGCAGACGGGCTTGCTTCTGGCGTGCCTCCGGTGTGAGGAAAAGATGCATCACCTCTCCAGTGTAGTAAGGAAGCGATGCACCACTTTTCTTTTCCTGTACCTCACCTCCCCTGCGACTGCTTCATCTTTGATTTTTGATGCATCTGAAGTACTTTGTGCTAAAAGAAATGCATTCATTGATTTCTATGGACTAAACTTAATGTTTTAAAAATGATACTGTGACTCATGTATGTTGAATTTTTGTTGTTTTGGTCTTGTTTCAATCAGAAAAATATTGGCTATTTTTCTAAACTGGTGTGGACTCCTTTTGTAGGATTTTTACTGTTTTACTGTGTCTGTGTACAAATACTTTTCACATTTCCTCTGAGATATGCTTGACTGCTCATGCCAAGCTACCAATCGGGTGAGAAGGTGTTATTTTAGCTTTGTGACTCTCTTACCCTGACTAGATTGAGAGTCCCCTCTTGGATAGGGGGCAAACCACTGCCAAATAGAGACCCCATTTCTATTAGGCATGAATAGCATGCCCTATTGATGTGATATAAGTCTGTCAGGAAAGGCTATAGTCTGATGCTTTTAGACTCCTATGAATTGAGTATGTATGAATGCTGTTTTAAATAGTTCAAGAAGTCTGGCTTTGCGCCTTCTGGAGAGAACTAATGATTTTCAGTCCTTGAACTCCTTGCGATCTGCCTTTTTGTGTCTGAAGCGCGATTCTTGGTTGGGTCATTTTAATGATATCTGGTTAATGTGCAATGAGTAACTATATTCTCTTGATAACGCTGCCCTAGGTACCAGTATGTTTTGCGCATTGTACATAGAATTCCAATTTCACCCTATATTCATTCATAAATTAGAGAGTTTATGTGCTTGCATCTTTATACGTTGAGATAAAGGCTAACCATGTGACTTCACTCATGTAAGTCTATTCTTCAAGCTTTTTGGGAGCTGTGTAAAATAAAATATGTATGTGTGTGTGTGTGTATATATATATATATATATATATATATATATATATATATTACCTACTGGCGGTCGCCAGTAGGTAGTTATAGTTTGGATCTACTTTCCATAGGAAATCCCTAATATTCTTTTGGGAATAACTTTGGCGCCGGTGGACGAATCTTCGCGAATTTCTCAAAGTAGGTGGCCCGCTCCGCTCCGCTCTTCCCTGAAAATGTGGGGGGGATTCGTCAAGCGGGGGCAGAGATAAAAGGGGGTCCCAAAACGTGTTTTCTCCGTGTTAATTTTCATAGGGCGGTCGAACTCACTTTTAGCCCGAACGGCTGAATGGATTTCCACCAAACTTGGCAAAATTGTAGGGACTGGTAGCCCGATGTGCCTTTGCTATGTCTCAAGATATGTGCTCCAGTGGTTTTTACGAAAATTAACTTTGAAAAAATATATATTGGGCTACATTGGGCTATATATATGTTAGAGCCCAAATGTAGCCCAATGTAGCCCAATGTAGCCCAAAGATGGCCACCAGAGACAAAAAAAAACAAATGTAGCCCAAATATCAGACAGATGTAGCCCAACTATAGCCCAATGACAGAATGTCCCAGAGTGTTCTAAAGAATATTGCTTTTATAAGTATGGTACTAAATGTCTTGCGTTATTATTTACTTTTCATTCATATTTTTTTACACGAATGTAAGTAGCGCTCTGGGTGCGCTTTCCGGAGGGCTTACCAGTGCGCGGACCCAGAGCGCCCCAAAATAAAATGATTAAAAAAAAAATATATATATATATTATTATAAAAAAAAATAATATTAATTAATACTCACACAAAACAGCAAATAAAAAAAATCATAGGTTACAAACTCGATATAGAAAGGAATTAGCATTTAAAAAACCTATGAAATTCACTGAAAAAAACTGTTATAGTTACCTGGAAATGTTACTGACATAAAACCATTGAAATTCCCACGTTATAGTTAGTTGGACTCACTATAACTTGCGCGCCTGCAATGCACTGCTGATGATGTCACATATTACATCACTCATGACATGGTCAGTGACATCACTCATGACAAAATTTCCAGGTAACTATAACTGGTGTGAAACCTATGGTTTTTTCTAGGTTATAGACCATATATAGTTAGGAATTCGCATTTACAAAACCTTATTTTACTCACACAAAACCATTGAAATTCCATATATAGTTAGTTGCACTAACTATATATCGCGCACCCGCAATCCACTGCTGATGATGTCACATATTACATCATTCATGACATGGTCAGTGACATCACTGATGACATCACTGATGACATCTCAAATGACATCACTGATGACATCTCAAATGACATCACTGATGACATCACTGATGACATCTCATTTGACATTACTGATCACATCACTGATGATATCATTCATGTGATAATACGATGAACCTCTTCAGACTCTAATATAACAGACACTCACAGACTGTCACTCATCCATGGAGTTACTCACACACCTAGTCAGTCATGCAAAGAATCAATCACACCTCCATTTCCTCAACTATACAGTTATACAAACTTTACTTATTCAAACATATACTAACACATATTTACTCTCTTATACAATCCCTGATACAAGTTCACAATGATCCATACAGCCACTCACACATTCACTGGCTCTTATGCACAGTTATTTATATATGTCAACTCTCACATGTACTGAGTTTTACATATGTACTTACTTTGACATGTAGCACTGAGACATCCATTCACTCACCAATACACTCATGCACACAGTCAACCGCCCATACAGCTGTTTCCACATGCACTTTTGAAACCATACATCTAGTGAATCAACTGCTCACACATCTATGCACAGAGTCATACACCTCCCAGCCACCCACACACACACTCAGTCTCCCATACAAATACTTGGGCAACCCATCAATAACCCATATAGTTACTCATATAGCTACTTATCAACACATGCAACAGTTTACAGAACAACAGACATAATGATGCACAAATTAAGACAGTTTAGTCACTAACCCATGCACTCAGTGAGACACATTTAATCACTCACTCATACAGTCAGTCATGCACCTACTAAATCCTTCATCCAGACACTTATACATCCACTCATTCTTCAGTATGTAAGACATATTTTAACTTTACAGAAACATACAGTCACTGGATGTTGTCATCAGTGATGTCATCAGTGATGTCATTTGAGATGTCATCAGTGATGTCATCAGTGATGTCACTGACCATGTCATGAATGAAGTAATATGTGCTTTTGCCCTATATAGTTCCAGAAATGGGGAAGAGGATCGAAAGCTAAACCCCTTTTCCCTCCTGGCTATTGCACAATCGACATCCAGAAGGGTTAGAATGCTCTTTTCTATTCGGGGTGTTCACGCTAGACTGTCACTGATTCAGACTCCCAAGCAGTCGAACACCGTAACCTGTTCCACGACCTGGGAGCCCAAAATCAGTTTCCCCTTGATGGAATTGTAGGGGTTAAACACCATATATTTCATTTTGGAGCAATTGATTTCTAAGCCCCTGTCCTTATACGCTTTTGCAAATTTGTTTAGGACATTCTGGATCCCCATTGGTGTCTTTGATATAAGCAGCATATTGTCCGCAAATAGCAAGGAGGGCACAGGACTACCTGCTAATTTTGGGGGGTCACCTCCACAATCAAACAACTCTCCTATAAGACAATTTATGTACAGGGTAAAAAGAGTTGGGGCAAGAACGCAGCCATGTTGTACTCCCTTAGAGACCAGAATGTTGTTGGATAAACTGCCATCAATATTCCACCTGACATTGGTGTAATTATCTACGAGTAGGCAAATCAGAAGTTTAAGTAAATTCATAGAGAGTCCTAAATCTCAGAGATAAGTACGGTCTATGGAGTCAAATGTTGTTTTAAGATCAACGAACACGACATAAAAGTGACCCTTCCTATTTGTCACTTCTTTCCATGTGAGCAGGGAAATCTAAATACCTGGTCTAGAGTGCTTGTGAAAGCCCTAAACCCTGCATGTAGATTGGATATGTTATTCTCTGCGATCCAATCTGGGATCCGAGGTAAAATAGATTTACTAAAAACTTTTTGAGAGACATCTATAAGGCTGATTGGCTTGGAGTTCGCTGGTGTCCCCTTGTCTCCCTTTTTAAATATCGGGATTATTCCCGCACCACTCCAGGTCGCAGGTATGACTCCACTACGCAGAATAGCTTTAAAAACAGTTTGTAGCAGAGGACCCCACATAATAATGTAATGTAATGTAATGTAAAAATTACTTATAAAGCGCGGCATTCACCGGACGGTTTCTTGGCGCTGTACACTTTATTCGGTGAGAGGCAGAGGGCGAGGAGAGAAAGGTTATGTGTGAATGCTGCGGAAAAGGTGAGTTTTTAGGAGAGACCTAAAGTGAAGGTAAGGGGAAGAGAGTCTCAGTTCCAGCGGGAGAGAGTTCCAGAATGAAGGTGCCAAAAAGGAGAATCTGAGACCTCCGTGTTTTTTGCGCCTGAAACGAGGTGTCTGAAGGAGCGCAAGATGAGAAGAACGGAGGTGTCTGGAGGGAACATAGGGGTGCAGGAGAGAGGAGATAAAGGAGGGACCGATGCCGGCCAAAGATTTATGAGTCAGGCAGCCCAGTTTGAACTTACAGCGCTCCGAAACGGGAAGCCAGTGAAGGGCCTTGAGGAGAGGACGGACGTGGTGATGTTTTGGTTGGTGGTAGATCAGGCGGGCTGCCTGATTCTGTATCAGCTGCAATCTGTTAATTTGGTATTGTGGGATGCCAGCGTACAGAGCGTTGGCATAGTCGATCCGAGAGATGACTAATGCCAGCAGTACCAGGGTGAGGGCTTCAGTGGTCAGAAAGTGGGCGATTTTCTGAATCTTCCTAAGCTGGAAAAAGCAGGAGGACACAGTAGCACTGACCTGGTGCTTCATTGAGAGGTCCTGGGAGATGTAAACCCCCAGGCTTTTCACTTTGTCAGCAGGGTGGGGGGAGGGACCGAGGGAAAGGGGCCAGAAGGTGGAATTCCAGGGATTGGATGGGCCTCCGACAAGAACGAGCTCCGTCTTGTCGGGATTAAGTTTAAGATGGTGAGCGCCCATCCAATTACTGATATGGCAGAGGGTGGACTGGAAATCCTGAGCCGCTTCGTCCAAGGAGTTGAGATTGAAAATGAGCTGAATGTCATCTGCATAATTAAATGCAGTGACATTCCTGCCACGGAGGGAGCGGATCAGGGGGGTAAGGTACAGGTTGAAAAGAAGGGGTGACAGGGATGAACCCTGCGGAACACCACAGGTGACCCTCGTCCTGTCTGCCGTAAACTGGGAAAGGCGGACCGATTGGTGGCGGTCCGCCAGGAAGGAATCAACCCAGTTAAGGGCCGTCCCATTGATGCCTGCCTCTTTGACACGGTCGACTAAGATGGTGTGGTCGACCGTGTCAAAGGCCGCCAACAGATCTAAGAGCACCAAGGCCTGACTGATGTTGGAGTCAGCGCCTCTACGAAGTTCCTCCATAACAGAGAGGATAACCGCCTCTGTCGAATGGGCAGGTCTAAACCCGGCTTGCTGGGAGTCTAGAAAGTTGGAGTCCTCAATAAAGGAGCTGAGGACGCTGGTCAGATGTGTCTCGAGTACCTTGCTCAGGTAGGGGAGAAGGGAGATAGGACGGAAATTGCCCAAAACCGTGGGGTCGGCGTTGTTTTTTTTTAATATGGGGACCACTTCAGCGTACTTGAACTGACTGGGGACCTCACCAAGCAAGAGAGAGTTGTTCAGGAGGGCCAGTGGAGGAGCAGGAAAGGCCGAAAAAGCGGCCCGGAGAATCGCCGGAGGGCAGCAGTCTGTGGGGGAACCAGATGAGACTTTGTTAAGCAGGGAGAGGAAGTCTTCTTCGGATATAGGAGGAAGCTGGGTCAGGAAAAGGGAATTAAAAAAGGAAGTGGCCTCTGGGGGGGACATCGCCAGGGAACCAGAGGAGATACTGTTTTTGATTTTGCTAATTTTGTCTATAAAAAAACAGTTGAGGGAATTGCAAAGTACCTGAGATGGGAGGGGTTTGATGGTCACTCTATCCGGGTGAGAGAGATCCTCCACAATAGCAAAGATGTCCTTAGATTTTTGCGCGGAGTTGAGAATTTTTGTGGAGAAGTAGGCAGTTTTGGCAGCTGAGATTGCCTGTTTATAATAGGCTCCAATATGAACAAATCTCCCGGTAGGGTGTTAAACCCGTAGCTTTTGCATTCTGAAAGAAGTTAATGGCTATAACAGTTTCCTCTACTGAGAAACTAATTCCATCAGCTTGTGCTAATTTTATGCTAGAAAACTGTTGATCTAGACAGGAATCATCCACTTCACCTGTGTAGAGATTCAGGAAGTACTCTTCCCAAACATGGGGCTGATTATAAAAATCTGTTTCAATTTTCTGCTTGGGTGGCCCTTTTGACAATAGGTGCCAGAATGATTGTCAGGCCTTCTGCTTTGAGGCTTCTATAAGGGTACGCCAGTTCTCTGACTCCCAATCCCTTTTTGCCTCTGCCTGTACCTTTTTATACAATTTCCTTCCGTTTATAATGTCTATCCGCATTTCTTTCTTAGCTGTCATAACTAGTTAGTCTTTTGATTGTCTGCAAGCCTCATTATGCCATGGGGCAGTGCTCCATTGGATTAGATTAAGATTGCACTGTTTATTGAAGTGGGTATTAGGGTAAAAATTAATTGATGAAAAGTGGCCATAATATCTGGAGTGCCGGGTTTTTATGGACCCGGCGGTGCCAGGGAGAACACCTGAAAACTCTGAGTCCTTCCTGTTTCGGACTACAGAAACACAGAGTCTTCTAGGTGAAGTCAAAGATTGTATTTATTGGCTGCAGCCAGTAACAGATATCCTAGAAGTACAACGGCATGTATGTTCTCAGGAGACTGCTCTCTTTTACGAAGCCAGCCTTCTTCTTTTATACCAAATAATGTGCTTTAGGCAAACATTCCTTATTTTACAGTTGACCATCCAAATATTTTCACTACAAAGGAAAAGCAGAGTCATGATGACAAGCCCACATTTCTGTTCGTCCAGCTCATAATTAATGACCCGGCAAGGTCCAGTATTTCCATCAGATATCGACGGACCCCCAATAAAATCGGGCATCTCCTCCTCGTAAAGCAAGTCATAAAGCAAGAAACAGGGACAGGTATGTGCAAGATTAGGCATGGTTTGTGTGCGATGAAAGGTTTATGATATGTTGTGCCTTGATACGAATCTAGCTCGGCCGCTGGGAGAGGACCTGGCCGAACAGGTTTGGCTTTGGGCTGTGGAGTCAGCTTGTCCAGGTCACAGAGAAGTCAGCTAAGGTGTACGTGTCCTTCGGACCAGGTTTTGGCTTTTAGTCATTTGGCTATGTGAGGGCAATCACAAAATGGATGCCGTTCACAAAATGGAACCCGAGGGTTCGGAACGGAAATGCTGATTTCAGGGTGATTTCATCACTCGATCATGGCGGAAATGCTCACGTATGGTATACGCCTCATTACCGGTCTGTTGGCACCACAATCGTCATGATGTGATGATGTTTATAACACGGGTCCAGAATTTTCAGTACCACAGACCCTCCTTTTGCCCTTACATAGGCAATCTAACCTATACTCACGCTAATCTGTGTCTAGGTCTGTATTCATAAAGTCATTGAGATGTTGCTGTAGCATCTTTCTATTACTTAACTCGTTTCTTGACACAGGTTTCCTTATACACGATGTAGCACAGAGGCCACATATTGCAAGAGCACACTGTACACACAGACAGAGCAGTAAAAGGATGGCTAAGACCATCCCAATGACTATCAATATCTTCCAACCCCAGGCTGATATCAGTTCCCAGAACCACCCCATCAGTGACCAGTCTCCTTTATCCACGTGAATAGGTTCAGAGATTTTATGCAGTTTGGAGGTGCCCTGGTATACTGTCGAAGCGTTATCTGGGATAAAAATGCAGCAACTTGATTGGATCACTTTACATACCCCACCTCGGTCTGCAAGTATGACGTCTAAGGCGACCCTAATCTGAAGAGTCATAAGGCGGTCCGACTGGAGCTCCGCAGTCAGGTTACTAAGGGCACCGGCAGTTTCAACTATTGTAGATTCAACTACCCTCGTCAATTGGCGATTGTGCCTTCCTGTTCACCATAGGCCCCCAAAACGGAAGAAAACCCTTTACGAAGTCTCCAAATTCTTGTCCCGCAGTGTTGTCTTTACTCACGATACCTCTAACTGTCCTTGTCCTATGGTAATCTGCTGCGGCCGTGTAGGTAGCAGGCAACAGGAACGAAATGAAACATGTGCCCGAGAAGTCGGGGGGCAGCCATGTAAACGCTCTATCATGGCAGATGTAGTATGCGCCCTTAGCTGCTAGGAATGAAGGGGAGGTCTGAGACGAAAAGACATACGTTTCAGTACAGACACTCTTCCCTAACTGAGCTCCGGAATTCCTGCCATTACCTTGCAGACATAGGTGACCTTTATGGGGTACAATCCAAATCGGGGAGGATCTCTTTGCTTGCTCGTTCTCATCCAGAGCAACTCTATATCCGGCTATGTTCCATGTAGTGTATGCTTGCAACTCATCTCCAGGAATGGTTCCATACGAGTCAATGTCTCTACTCATATTCGTGATTCCTACCACTAATGCCTTGTTGCTCGAGTTACTTCTCGTGGAACGTGGGGGATATGGTTCGATTGCAAATATGAACATCGTCTGAAACGCCCACAAAGAACCATAGTAGCGAATGGCAAGACAAAATATGGGATCCCTTTATCTGTAGTGTATGGCATAAGACCACATACCCAACAATTAGTCGTGTTCATTACTAACTGGTGTTGGTGTAGAAGCTGAACAAATGAATTATTGACAAACTCCAATCTTCTAGCAGACTCATGTTCAGGCAGGGGGTGAAAGGAATGTGAGGAAACAGTAGGAGGAGGTATGGGCTGTGTAGTAGGTGCGAACGCCACTTGAAAAGTGAATAAAACATATCCTATTAAAAATGTCATCATACTGAGCAACATACAAATACATAATATCAGAAATCGTGTTTTTGTCATTAACGTACACATTCTGGCTTTAAAGTTCATTGGTTTGGCAGGTCTCTCCATCTCGGAAAACTCCATCCTCTATAATTTCTGCCCGCGGCGGTAGGGTGTTCTATGCTAAGGAATGCTTCTGTCAGTCCAGGGCAACTCCCTTAGACCAACCAGAACCGTTGACCTAACGTCTTTGGCTGCACCCCATAGACTTGGGCAACCGCGACCCTAGCAGTAGAACCCGAATGGCGGTTCGAAAAACAAAAATAAGCAAGTTTCTCAGATGAGAGCGCTGCGCTTTCAAAAATGGTTAAAAAAAAACCAATATTTTTATTTGTCCATAGTCATAGTTCTCGGCCTCAAATTGTAACGTGTTCTTCCAGGTATTGTCTGATTTTCGAACAACAGTTCAGGTTCTGTAATGTTCAATCACATTGACGGTGGCACAGATCCTTGCAGAATGTCGTCACTCTCGTGTACAGAGTTTGTTCCTTTTACCTGTGCATCACTAAAGAGCAGGAAGCGAGGCAAAGTTTCAGTCTCAGAATCAGCAATCCCCTCCAGGACCCACCGGTCGTGTGGCAGAGGTAAAGGGACCCTCTTGCAATAGACCCCGTGGATCCAGTGTTTCTTTCCTTCCACTCGGACAGCTGATCTTGTGGAGAGAAGTACTAGGTGGGGACCGGTCCAGCGGGGCTCATCATTCTTTGCCCGCTGAAAATTCTTCATGAGCACATAGGTTCCAGGATCGATAGGGTGTCCAGGAGCTTCAGTAGCTTGAGGTAGAGTATCATGTACCTGTTGGTGTAAAACACGCAATTTAGCCGTCAATTCGTACAAATAATCAAGCAGTACAGGGTGCTCTAACTCGCTGAATTTGGCTGGCCTTGGCACTCCCCTGATGTTGGCCGGACGGCGGAACACTATTTCGTAGGGGCTAAGTCCCACTCTTGAGTGTACAGTCATTCTTGTCGATAGGAGTGCCAAGGGAAGAGCGTCAGGCCAAGAAAGACCAGAACTCGCTTGAATTTTGGCCAGTTTTAGTTTTAGTGTACCGTTATAGCACTCTACTAATCCAACTGATTGGGGGTGATTTGCAGCGTGAAATTTTTGCTGTATGCCTAGCCCTTCACATACTTTCTTCATCACTCGACCCACAAATTCACTCCAATTATCACTCCAAACCATTCTCGGCATTCTGAATTTTCGGAAGAACTCCTTGACAAAGGCTTTAGCTGTGGATAAGGCAGTGTTATCCTTCAGGGTGTAAGTCTCTATCTATCTTGAAAAGGCACAAACAACAACGAGTATGTATTTCAGATTGTTGCACCTCTCCATGTGGATGAAATCTAGCTGCAAAACCTCGAACGGGTACGTAGGAGGAGCAAAATGACCAGCTGGAGTTGGGGTTCCCCTACCAGGATTGTATTTCAGACAGACCATACAGTTCTTGACTATATTCTCTGCATACTTAGGTATTCTAGTGTTCTGCCATACTGGAGCCAGTAGCTTGCAAATCCCTTTCACACTGATGTGTGCCATTCCATACGCCATTGTAACCACTGCAGGCACGTATGCATCGGGTAACAACCATCGGTGATGTTCCGACAATTCGACCCAACAACCATTTGCATCCAGTTTACCCTTACTTTCTCTCCATTCATTCAGCTCTTTCTCTGTAGCTTCAGCTTGGATAGATTTCACACTCTCAATCGTATCTTCACACATTCCAATGTCACCCACCCATCGTGCAGGGCCTGCAACATACATTCGACTCATTACATTCTTTGCTGTTTCTTTCGCAACTTCATCCGCAAACGCATTTCCACGACCAACATCATCTGTAATCTTTTTGTGTGTACTGCATTTCACAATAGCCACTTGCAACGGCAAGGTCAGTGACTCAAGAAGCTCATTCACCAACTGACCATGCTGGATCTTAGCTCCATGTGAAGTCAGGAACCCATGTTCACGCCACAAACATCCAAAACTATGAGCAACACCAAAGGCATACTGACTGTCAGTGTACACATTCACTCGTTTTCCTTTTGCCAACACACACGCTCTTGTCAATGCAATCAACTCTGCTGCTTGCGCTGAGTTATGTGGGATACGTGCAGTTTCAACAATCGTATGCAAGGTCGTAACAGCATATGCCGCAGTCGTATCACCATTCGGCAACTTGAAACACGAACCATCAACCCATAAAGTGCCATCACATTCTGCAAGAGGAGTGTCCCTAAGGTCTATTCTCCCTTTCGCTTCTTCCTCAGTTCTAAGGAAACAATCATGTGACTCTTCAACATTCCCTGTCTCGACTGGGATCGGCAACAACGTAGCTGGGTTTAATGTATTACACCTTTTGATGTGCACATGACTCGCTAGGAGTGTCAATTCATAACCTGACAATCGAGCACTAGTTAAGTGCTGTGTCTTTGTTCTGTTTAACAAAGTGTCCACCGCATGTGGAACCATCACGACCAGCATGTTATTCATCACTAACCCAGCAGACTGTCGGATAGAAACAGCTGCTGCGGCTGTGGCTCTCAAGCAACTCGGCAATGCCTTAGCTACCGGATCTAGAGTCGACGAAAAGTACGCACATGGACCTTGCTTGTCCCCAAAAGACTGTGTCAGAACTGACAATGCACAACCTTCCTTCTCATGGACATACAGTGTAAAGGGCTTACTGGAGTCGGGGGTACCCAACACAGGAGCCGAACACAATGCATCACGCAATTCGGAAAAACTTTTCTGACACTCTTCAGACCACGGAATGGGATTCAGTGTATCTTTACAAGTTAATGCCACCAAAGGTTTGGCCAATAAGGAAAAATTCGGTATCCATTGCCTACAATATGACGAAATGCCCAAGAACGCACGCACTTCTCTCTGTGTCCTAGGCACACTCAACTTTGCAATTGCCTGAATTCTTTCTGGGGTCAGTTTCCTTCCCTCCTTCGATAAGAGGTGACCTAAGTAGGTCACTTCTTGTCGACAATATTGCAGCTTCGAGAGAGACACTTTGTGATGCAAATCAGACAAGCGATGTAACAACAACAAGGTGGCTTCTTTACAAATCTCCTCAGTATCTGCGACGACTAACAAATCATCGACGTACTGAATAAGGGTAGCGCCACCAGGTACAACAATCGTATCAAGCTGTGTTTTTAAAGCCTGGCTATATATTGATGGACTTTCACAGTAGCCTTGAGGAGCGCGCTTGAAGCGGAAGCTTCGGCCTCCTAAACTGAAGCCAAAAATATCTCTGCTCTCTTCGGCAATTGGGATGCTGAAAAAAGCGTTCTTCAAGTCAATCACTGAGAACCAAGCCGCTGAAGCTGGAATCATAGTCAATAGGGCAGTGATATCAGGGACAACTGGAAACTGTGGCACAACGATCTTATTCACCTCTCTAAGATCAATCACAAACCTATAAACAGGTGTCTGGGAAGGATCAGTACGCTTCAACACAGGCAGAACAGGACTATTACAAAAATTGCCTCTTGTCTCTTCAATCACATCCTTATCAATCAGGTCATAGATGATCGCTAACAATGCCTTTTCACCTTCGCTAGAGATTTTGTACTGAGGAATGCGCGGCATTCTAACATTGGCTTTCAATGTCACAACATATGGTGATATTGCCAAAACACCCACATCATTAGGACCAGTAGCCCAAAGAGTATCCGGAAGAGAAGACAATTCCGTCGGAATTTTATCCTTAGATAGATACATTGGAGAAACCACTCTCTTACCTAGTGTGAGTTGTACTCCCGAAGGAGAACAGTACAAAGTCGCATATAGTCTTTTCAACAAATCCAATCCCAACAAATTTTCGCCACAACCTGTTGTAAGAATAAGGGGTGCTTCGAATTCACAAGGTCCAACAGAAAGAGACATAGGACTAGAAATCGGGTTCCTAACCGGGGCGCCAGAAAAACCTACTGAAACATTCATTTCGCCAGACAAAGGTGCGCCAGGGAGTTTTGAGTGCATTATAGAACTCTTTGTAGCACCAGTATCCAACAGAAAAGGCTCTGACACACACCTGATGTAATCACTTCAACATAAGGTACACTCTGATCTAATGGAACTGAAACAACTCCCTCTCTTTGCCAATGGCTGTCCTAGCAATCATTACCTACCATATCGCCATCCTCTGCATAGTAGTCATCAGCATAGTACTGAGTCGTCCTACCAGACACGTTATTCTGTTGGTCAAAACTGTTCATTGAACTCTGTGGTGGAAACGAACGTGCGTTTTGTGGGAACGCACCGCGTCCCCTACCTCTAGGTGTTTGTTGAACACCGCGGCCTCGCACACCGGAAGCACCATTCATGCATTGTAACAAAACCGGGCAACTATTCTTAAAATCGCCTTCCTCTTTACAATACGCACACTGATTGGGGCCATACGGTAAACGCTGTTGAGAAGACTCGTTTCTTTGCGAGTTTCTCGGATACTGCTGAGGCTGCTGATAATCGCGCTGATTATTAGTGCGGGGTGGATACGCTTGTTGCATCAGAACTTTAGTTTTTAATTCTTTAGTCTTTTTATCCGCTTTCTCTAACTCATCTTTGCGCCTATTTTCGTAATACTGGGCTGTAGCTAAAATCTGTGCTGACGTTGAGACAGCCCAAGCACTCTCGGAATCCTTCAACTTAGCACACAACTCCGGAAGTAAATTATGCACAAATTTGTCGACGAACAATCTCTGGCCACCTTCAGTAACGATATCCTGACCGCTTTGATCTACAAAAGTCTCTTCAAACCATGTGAAGAAGTCAGACACAGTCTCGTCCGACTTCTGCTTACATGCAGACAACTTGTCCCAGTTGACACGTAATTCAGGCATTAGAGTCTTCATATAAGTTATTATTCTACCAGGGAGTTCCGCGATTAAAGGTTCGGGTTTAGCACCACAAATTTGTCTGTTATCTACAGCAGCAATATTAACCCATGTATTACCTAACTCCTGATCGTGATCGGTGTGGCGAATCTTACCCCATAAAGGCTGTGGAACCAGGTTTCCAAACAACATGTCTATATCAGTTAAGTTGATAATGCATGAGCTTACAGTCTGTGATAACTCCTTATAATACCCTGCAGGATTTTTACGGGGATCAGGCAATGTCTGTTTAAGGGCCAAGACTTCAGATCGTTTCCAAGGAACATGCACCCACACACGCTGAAAATGCGGCGAAATGGCTGGATTAGCATTTGCGTCCCCTTCCCTCCAAACTGGGGGAACCTCTCTCATGGGATACTGTTGCGCCTTTTTCCTACTGGATGTGTCAGGCTCAAATAGTGATCGAGAAGTGCCTCCCTTACTCCGATACGACAACAATGTCGCAACCGCTTTCTCAACATCGCTGCCTACGATCATGCCCTCCGAGAACTTGAACCGCACACAGCACAATTCAGGCATGTCGTGTTCCGGATCATTTCCCTCCAAATCTTCACAGAGAAATACACACATTTGCTCAAAAACATATCTTTGCTTCGATGCTTCCCATTGATGGAAGACTTCCACGACAGACTGTACATCATATCTCACAGTATCGACAACCCATTTACGTGCTAACCGATTCAGTAATTCTCTCTCTTGATAGTCAGGCACTTGACTCCGCAACTGTCTTCGTTCTACGCTAGGGGTCGTATTAGGCGACCCAAAGAAAGGTGAGAAAAGACCAGTAACAGTGCTGGCCATTCTCTGTCGAACAGAAGGAGAAACTGACGGAAGGATAGAAACACCAGGAAAGACATGCTGAGGTAAAACAGAGGTGGAGGCAGTAGCAGAGGGAGTATTAGGATAAACAGTCGGAACAGAAGGCGGAGTCATAGGGAACACAGATGGAGTAGGTAGCAAAGGCGGCGGCCCTTGAGGGGGCTGCGCTGGAGGAGTAGGAACCAGCTGAAGAGGAGCTGGTGATTGTGGTAGAACCTGTGGTCCAACAACGGGGGGTTGCACAACCAAACGTTGCTGAGGTGCTGTAGCACTCTGCGCATAGGGAGGTGATGAACTCAGTAAATGAGACATTAAAGGATCTTTATCAAGTTTTTCCTTTGATTCTTGTCCTTTATGTGGCAAAACTGGGTAGCACTTATCTACCACTAACTTCCTACTTCTAAGCATTTGTTCACTCTCTCGCTCTTCCTCATTATCCCTGAACGCAACGGCAGCTTGGACCATTGACATACTTAGTTTATTTTTCTTCGCTAATTTCATTTCTTTCTGTTTGGCTTCTTTGCGCCATAGGCGAAAAGAGTCAAACATTGCCGGCCGGGCTTTCTTTTTAAAAAGTTTAACCTCTATATTATCTAAAATCTCTGTGTGAAAACGACCATATTGGGGCCATTTTAAAACACCATCTTTTCTGGTGTATTGGATCCATACTTCATTATATGTGATGGGGCCTACGCCGTGTTTCACATAGAGCTCATATGTTGGAGTTCCAATCTGAGGAACCGGACACGAGTCCTCCAACCGGGAATCCTTATTACAACCAAGACAAAACAAATTTCCAAGTCTGCTAAGACCAGGCATCTTCGATCTCTAGTCTAGCTTCAAACTTCGAAGGATTATCGAATACGATAGTCGCGTGAATACACGAGTCCTTCAGTTTTGGCACTTGCAAGTTCCAAACAAATTAATCCCGAAGGATACCAAAAACTAAGAATCAAACTAAGGACTGGGAGACTCTCCACTTATACTTAACTGAGGTATCAATGACGTCACCAGAAGACTTGTCTATTGTTTCGCTCTACCAATCATCAAGGGTCCAAAACAGGGCGATAGTCAGGGCAGCAGTCCTTCGTAGCCATCGGGACGAGGGGAACCTCGCAGCAAAGACCTTCGGACCACGTAGACATACAGGGGTCGCTGAAGTTGTTGGCCGTCCTCCGGAATTTTCACACAAAGCTCCTCACGAACCTCTGGCTTGGACCGGTACCGCTGATACCGCCCCACGTTGGGCGCCAACTGGAGTACCGGGTTTTTATGGACCCGGCGGTGCCAGGGAGAACACCTGAAAACTCCGAGTCCTTCCTGTTTCGGACCACAGAAACACAGAGTCTTCTAGGTGAAGTCAAAGATCGTATTTATTTGCTGCAGCCAGTAACAGATATCCTAGAAGTACAACGGCATGTATGTTCTCAGGAGACTGCTCTCTTTTACGAAGCCAGCCTTCTTCTTTTATACCAAATAATGTGCTTTAGGCAAACATTCCTTATTTTACAGTTGACCATCCAAATATTTTCACTACAAAGGAAAAGCAGAGTCATGATGACAAGCCCACATTTCTGTTCGTCCAACTCCTAATTAATGACCCGGCAAGGTCCAGTATTACCATCAGATATCGACGGACCCCCAATAAAATCGGGCACCTCCTCCTCGTAAAGTAAGTCATAAAGCAAGAAACAGGGACAGGTGTGTGCAAGATTAGGCATGGTTTGTGTGCGATGAAAGGTTTATGATATGTTGTGCATTGATACGAATCTAGCTCGGCCGCTGGGAGAGGACCTGGCCGAACAGGTTTGGCTTTGGGCAGTGGAGTCAGCTCGTCCAGGTCACAGAGGAGTCAGCTAAGGTGTACGTGTCCTTCGGACCAGGTTTTGGCTTTTAGTCATTTGGCTATGTGAGGGCAATCACAAAATGGATGCCGTTCACAAAATAGAACCCGAGGGTTCGGAACGGAAATGCTGATTTCAGGGTGATTTCGTCACTCGATCATGGCGGAAATGCTCACGTATGGTATACGCCTCATTACCGGTCTGTTGGTACCACAATCGTCATGATGTGACGATGTTTATAACACGGGTCCAGAATTTTAAGTACCACATATTCCCGTCACTAGTGTCTGGATTATTCATGACAGGAAGGATCTGTGCTACATCGGCATAGATTTTGAGGAGGAGATTTCCTTTGGCCAGTATCTGTGTCCATTTTACTCTTGTTTTTATGATTGGTAACAACATGGGCTACCATCTGTCGGAATTGGCCACAAAAAACATTGCAAGACCAGATACCATCAGTGCCAAAACATTGTGATTGCTATCCTCCCGATTTAATAAGATCATATAGTACACATTTGGCCATAAGTCAAGATCTAACAGAATATAATCGATCCTGCTCCTAGCTTTCCTCCTCTTAAATGTAAAGCATGCATCTACGTCCGAGCGTGTCCGTCCACAACAGGCTTGGACTCCATACGCAAGGGCAAAAGATAGTACCTGTTTCCTCACCTTAGTGCATTTCTTAATCACTGGAATCTGGAGCTTGTTAACCCATCTAGCTTGATCTTCATCCTGCACTAACCCCTGTACGTAGTCAATTGGCTCAAAAGTTGGGTTAAAATCACCAGCGACTAGGAGATGGTGCTCTTTCCCAGATGTATCAAGGAAGTTGGTTAGTGAGGTTATCGTATCGGAGGGCTTGTGGGGGCTGCTAAAGTGATTATATAGATTAAGCAACCTGATATGGATATTATCTTTCAGTGATGTCAGTTCTAAGCCAAGTATCTCCTTTCAATAACTTAATTTTGCATGCCAGGGTAGTCTTAACCCAGATCAATAATCCACCAGCTGGATGTAATGGCTGGATTTTCTGTTTAGATGGGATCAGCCCCCAGGGGCCCCTATGACCCAGCCAAAACGTACTCACCTTCCGTCCTCAGGACCACCTATCCAGGCACCTGGTACCTACCTGAGGATAGGGAACTCGCAATATACAAGCTCATATTATTAAGAACACCACTAAATCTATAGGGATACTAAGAATATTACTAGGGATATCCATACACTACACTTATTCACATCAGTTGGTCTCGCGGCCACCCTGACCCAGACCGTTCTACCCTAGGGCAGATCTGACACACAATCTGGTGCGTCTACACACGTGGGTCTGCAGCCCCAGTGCTCTCCCTTTTCCAGCGTTCGCGATCCTGCGAAACATACACGGTGATCTATCTCCCTCTCACCGCTCTCACTTAGTCTTTTACCACAATCCGGTGGCTTTACACACTGGTAATCCTCCCCAGTGCTCTCATTAACGCCGCGTGTCAAACGACGACCACATTCCTATGAACACCTATACATATATATATATATTGGGATATTATCTCAGCTGTCTACTCGGGATGAAACTACAATAATAACTTTAGATGTGGGTCCGGATTATATAATGTACTCTCTGCTCTTGGCATCAAAGGTCCACTCACTCCCTATTTATGTGATCACCACTCACCTGATTGGGATTACTCATCCATTCATGCGCCTAGCAATTACCTAGAAGTGCCATTTACCTTTAGTGAACAAGAATAGGGACTACACGCCAGTTAGTTATAAACTGGGGACATTTATTACAGTAATATAAACATTTATGCAAATCTAACAAAGGCTATAGGTAGAACACACCGCTTGAAAGAGAAAAGATTACACATAACAGGAACACTCCGCTGAAAAGGAAAAGATTAAGTATAGCTAATGTGATGAAAACAATATCACCTGATTAGTGTGAAGTCTTGTTCTAGCTGTCATCTGGGTTCCTCTCTCGTCTGTGCCTTGGCTCATCTCATGCTCTCTCTCCTCTCCTGCACTCTTGGGTACACCTCTGCGCTGATCGCTCTGTCTCTGGACTCCTCTCCCTCACACAAACCGTCTCTTCACCTTGCGTCTTCAATCTTTTAATAGTTCCTGCCGCTCTGATCACCGTTCATTCTGTCTCTCTTATTCGCTCTATCTCTGCACCAATGTCCAATTCCATCTGCTCCCATAGGTTAATCCACGAGCTCTCCTCTATCTCGTCTAAAAGGCATTACTTCAGACTCCAGCTATTCACACTTCCTCCTGATAAACCACTGCTTCTGACTGCTTCCTTCAGTTCCAGCTCACTATTCAACTCAGCTCTTCTCCAGATTGAACCCTCTCTCTCTCTCTGCCAACTCCACTCCACTGCTCCTCTCTGCTGGACTCTCCTCTGCACGACTCACTCTCTCCTCGACTCCTCTCTGACTCACTGACTCCGCCTCTGCACTTCACAAATATAGAATGCTGTTTCCTCATGGAAAGTTCCATCCATCAGCCCTCCGCTTACCAGATCTCTGCACCACTTCGCATCAAGGACACACACCCAGCTGGCCAGCCTTTTGTGGTGTCTTCAACACAGAGAATAATACAGCCTACCGATAAGGGCTGGCCCAGACCGGTTCTCTCCAAGTGGAAAACAGCCTTAACTATAAACTTCGCCTTTGCCCTGAAAAGCCTCCCTGCTTCCATCAAGATGGAGTCTCTCTAGCTTTAGGCCTGAAAGGGGTGAAATGCTCCTTAGCTCTGTCAGAATACCTACATACACCATACCAATGTGTCTAATATGTCAAAGCCAATAGGCAATAGACAGGTTAAAGTCAAGAATAAAGGCATATTAAACAGCTATCCTCTTCTAGGTCTGGAAAAAGGGCTTAAAAGGGCCAACACAGGCTAAGAATACCTATACTAGATGCGAGCAGGATTAATGATCTATATCACTTCTAAGTAAAGCCAAAAACTCTGCCATAACATTCCACCCTTAGATCCTTATCATGCGAGCATCTATATAAACAATAACATCCAAACAAACAAACATCAACACAATCTATCAACATAGGCTAAAAATACCTATCCTAGATGTGAGCAAGATTAAGATCTATATCACTGCTAAATATCCCTGCCATCCACCCTTAGATCCTTATCTTGCGAACATCTAACAAACAATAACATCTAAATAAACAAACATCAACACAATCTATCAACAAATCAAAACCTAAAAAAAACTCCCGAAAAACAATGACAACTCAAAAAAAAAAAAAATTCCACCTGAAACTCAATTGTAGGGAATAGAAACCTAAAAACAAATCAAAGCACCCTTGACTCGAATGCTGAAACATATCTGAGATTGGATCTGATAACAACAGAAACTAACCAAAGCATCCTCAAACTAAATGTTCCTCAACTTCTAATGATAACTGGTGAAATCTAGTGATGTAGGGACTTATGTGTTGAATGAAAATAGCAAGGGGCCTAAATGGGCCTACTTCGGACAACTTAAGGCTAAATGTGTTTCAACTCCTAATGAGAAAACAAGAAAGGGCCTAAATGAGCTCTACCTACTATAGGCAAGTTAAGCTAATGATGAATCATGAAACTATTGGTATAGGTGCTAATATGTGAGATGAAAATAACAATAGGCCTAAATGAGGCCTACCTGCTGACATTAGTCAATTTAAGGTGAAATCTGAGAAATAAACATGACAAACTGTTGCAAGGTCTGGATAAACATTAACACATAATCATACTAAAAGACACACCACCCAGAACCATCTAAATTGTAAGGTAACCACCCTTTGATCAATTAAGGTGAAAATGCAAGAACAGTAAAAAACTACAACCCCAGTCTACAAGATAACTAGTGTAACATCAAGCTTAAACCACACAGTGGAGCACATGTGTGCGCCATCATTCAAAAAAGTCCTTCATTTGGGAAAAACTATAATAGGTGACATATTTTTGTTTGCTTTAAAAAGTGGGGCCTGCTTGTACAAGGAATTATGAATCAAGTCCTTTTACAATCCTGTAACAAATAAAACATGTTTGGGTTTCATTTCTTTTTAAAAGTGGGGCCTGCTTGTCCAAGGGATCATTCAATGTCCAAATTCATTTATAATACTGTTACAAAGAAAACATTTTTTTTTCTTGTTCTTTAAAAGTGGGGCCTGCTTGTAGTATTGCAGGCCAAGGAATTAAATAACTTAGTCACAATAGGTGACACGTTTTTTTGCTTTAAAAGTGGGGCCTGATTGTCCAAGGGATTATTTAATGTCCAAATTCTTCAGTGTAGGCCACCACCCTGCATCCTGGATACTTCCTCCAATGTGGCCATCCATCACCCGGTCTGGTCTGGTCTGGTCTGGTCTGGTTCCATCATCCAAAACAATAAACTAAAATAATAACATGAAAATAAAAAGCTAAAACAAATAAAGGGAGTGGGCAGATGCACGCACGCACCCCAACTGCAGCAATCCTAGAAACCAGAGAAAAAGTATCATTATTCTTGTAAAATAAAATTTTCCATTTAAAAAGCACCCCGGGTGCCTTTCATTATTGAAAAGAAAATATCCTAATTAATTAAAACATTCAAAATTTAACTTTTAGCAACATTGAGTGGGGCCTAACATACCCTAATCCTAACTAAGTCAGTCTCACCCTTCTGGGCAAGAGTCATGCTACAGTGTGAAAAAAAAATTGTAACACTGCCAAATGATGACAGCATCAGCAGGGCACTGCAAGCTTCCCAATTTCCATGGTCAGAGAAGCCCAGGCCACCCCGCCCTTAAATAAACAAGCCGTGCGCGGAAGAAAATTGGATTGTAGCCCATCATAACACACTGGGACGTGATCTAAACTTGCAGAATGAAAAAAAAGTTTGTCTGCGCAGACCAGCTGGGCTGCCAAGGTCAAAAAACAAATTCCTTTTGCCTGTTCTCATGGCCTGATTCTCAAACTAACGGAGGCGAATATTAATAAAAAAAACAATTCTGTTACAGTGTATTGCCAATTAAAAAAGATCCAATTTTTTTTTAAAAAGACGTTTGTCCACAAAACATTTAAAAATATGAGCACTTATTTAAAAGGGGCAACTATCTTTTGCACACCAAATTATATACATTCTGCATTTGAGAAACGAATTAACATGGCCCATTTGTCAAAAAGAAATAATTTGTAAAACAGCATAAAATGCATATTCATTTCAACATTATATTTAAGTTCACATTTTTTGATGACACATTTATAAAAGCATACATTTTAATTCACATTTGGGAAAATAATAATGTCACGTTTTAACTCTTTTCATTTAAAAGCACATGGTTGCCTCACACTAATTAAAAGCACATGTTACCACGCACTGTCGGGCAAGATTTATTATTCTAAACCTATTATTATTGCAACCATCACATTCCTGTCTAGATGGAAACCCCTCACAGAAATAATTAATGAAAACAGCTCGTAGCGTGCACTCTAGGGCTATCTTTTTAACATTTCTCTCATTTTAAAAGAACAGCTTTCTCCGTAATTCACTGGTTGATTTATAAACACTTCAGTTCCAAAGTGAACCCACACAAATACGTAGACGCATTTCAAAAGGAATGTGAAATGAACAGAACTCTTCTCAAAACACAAGATGTTACCTTTCCGTCAAGAAACTGACAAAGCACGTAGGCTGACCAAGGAACCAAAAAAAAAGTCAAAATCAAACCATCAAAAATCCTTAAAATAATTCACTGACTTTTATAGTCAGGTCAAATAACCATGCATGTTGACAGCATGTAAAAAATAAAGGCTGCCATCTCAACTCAAGATATTAACCCTTTGGCAGCTCAAATGGAAACATTTCCCAACGTCCATTTATACATGGGAAAATCATTAGCACATTTCTTCACGTTTACAAAAGACACGTACATATTTTCAAAAACGTTATCCCCAAGCACCCGAGAAAGATCCAGCTCTCTCCTGCCAAACGTAATGAGAACATGCCCTGTCCAAGCCATGACCACATGGCGCTATTTACAAGCCAAATTTACAAGACAAGCCTTTCACAAACAACATTTCCAAGGCGCAATGCACAAGGAACACAACTGATTAACATAAGAACATGCACCTCACAAACCACATTAATATGGCGCTATTCTAAAGCCATATTTACAAGACAATAACCAAACTCAAAAAATGACACGCTTGTCACAAGGAATATATTCAAAGCACCATTCACAAGCAACACAGCAGATCAACATGAGAACCTGCACCTCACAAGGCACATTAAAATGGCGCTATTCTAAAGCCATATTTACAAGGAGCTATATTCACAGAACTCCACAGATCATATTAAAATGAACACATTTCACATTGCACAGCATAAGCAGATGCAGCAAGCAATTTAATGGGCAATTTAAAAGCACTTTTTACACACATTTATACAATTGGACCATCACATAGATGTAACTGGCTTCCTCATGTAATGCCATCCTTCAACTCTGACAGTTTAAACACCAAGATGAAAACCATTCCTTCCACCCTGAATAAACCAAATGCCATGATGTAATACAATCTCCTCACGCTGCAACTGTTCAAGCCAATAGGTCTAACAGGCTACATAAACTGCAACATTACGCCAGATGGAACTAGCGTTCAGGGCATTCCCTCAGAACACATGGGCAACTCTCTAAGCACATGGCCAGGCACACAGAGTTCGTAAACTGTCCGACTACGCCAAAATGTAATGGCTGGATTTTCTGTTTAGATGGGATCAGCCCCCAGGGGCCCCTATGACCCAGCCAAAACGTACTCACCTTCCGTCCTCAGGACCACCTATCCAGGCACCTGGTACCTACCTGAGGATAGGGAACTCGCAATATACAAGCTCATATTATTAAGAACACCACTAAATCTATAGGGATACTAAGAATATTACTAGGGATATCCATACACTACACTTATTCACATCAGTTGGTCTCGCGGCCACCCTGACCCAGACCGTTCTACCCTAGGGCAGATCTGACACACAATCTGGTGCGTCTACACACGTGGGTCTGCAGCCCCAGTGCTCTCCCTTTTCCAGCGTTCGCGATCCTGCGAAACATACACGGTGATCTATCTCCCTCTCACCGCTCTCACTTAGTCTTTTACCACAATCCGGTGGCTTTACACACTGGTAATCCTCCCCAGTGCTCTCATTAACGCCGCGTGTCAAACGACGACCACATTCCTATGAACACCTATACATATATATATATATTGGGATATTATCTCAGCTGTCTACTCGGGATGAAACTACAATAATAACTTTAGATGTGGGTCCGGATTATATAATGTACTCTCTGCTCTTGGCATCAAAGGTCCACTCACTCCCTATTTATGTGATCACCACTCACCTGATTGGGATTACTCATCCATTCATGCGCCTAGCAATTACCTAGAAGTGCCATTTACCTTTAGTGAACAAGAATAGGGACTACACGCCAGTTAGTTATAAACTGGGGACATTTATTACAGTAATATAAACATTTATGCAAATCTAACAAAGGCTATAGGTAGAACACACCGCTTGAAAGAGAAAAGATTACACATAACAGGAACACTCCGCTGAAAAGGAAAAGATTAAGTATAGCTAATGTGATGAAAACAATATCACCTGATTAGTGTGAAGTCTTGTTCTAGCTGTCATCTGGGTTCCTCTCTCGTCTGTGCCTTGGCTCATCTCATGCTCTCTCTCCTCTCCTGCACTCTTGGGTACACCTCTGCGCTGATCGCTCTGTCTCTGGACTCCTCTCCCTCACACAAACCGTCTCTTCACCTTGCGTCTTCAATCTTTTAATAGTTCCTGCCGCTCTGATCACCGTTCATTCTGTCTCTCTTATTCGCTCTATCTCTGCACCAATGTCCAATTCCATCTGCTCCCATAGGTTAATCCACGAGCTCTCCTCTATCTCGTCTAAAAGGCATTACTTCAGACTCCAGCTATTCACACTTCCTCCTGATAAACCACTGCTTCTGACTGCTTCCTTCAGTTCCAGCTCACTATTCAACTCAGCTCTTCTCCAGATTGAACCCTCTCTCTCTCTCTGCCAACTCCACTCCACTGCTCCTCTCTGCTGGACTCTCCTCTGCACGACTCACTCTCTCCTCGACTCCTCTCTGACTCACTGACTCCGCCTCTGCACTTCACAAATATAGAATGCTGTTTCCTCATGGAAAGTTCCATCCATCAGCCCTCCGCTTACCAGATCTCTGCACCACTTCGCATCAAGGACACACACCCAGCTGGCCAGCCTTTTGTGGTGTCTTCAACACAGAGAATAATACAGCCTACCGATAAGGGCTGGCCCAGACCGGTTCTCTCCAAGTGGAAAACAGCCTTAACTATAAACTTCGCCTTTGCCCTGAAAAGCCTCCCTGCTTCCATCAAGATGGAGTCTCTCTAGCTTTAGGCCTGAAAGGGGTGAAATGCTCCTTAGCTCTGTCAGAATACCTACATACACCATACCAATGTGTCTAATATGTCAAAGCCAATAGGCAATAGACAGGTTAAAGTCAAGAATAAAGGCATATTAAACAGCTATCCTCTTCTAGGTCTGGAAAAAGGGCTTAAAAGGGCCAACACAGGCTAAGAATACCTATACTAGATGCGAGCAGGATTAATGATCTATATCACTTCTAAGTAAAGCCAAAAACTCTGCCATAACACTGGACGACCAGCTCGAGAACGCGTGGCCTCAATTCTAAAAGTAGTAAACCCCAATCTGTGTACCTGCTCCCCCGCTCAGGTTTCTTGGAACAGACATAGGTGGAATCCATCCACTCAATTACACCATTCTGGGTTGTTTAGTTTTGGCCTTATTCCCGAAATATTCTAGGATAAGATTTTCAAATCCTGATCAATTTTTATGGACTCCTGGTATTAATATCTTTCTGTAGGATTTACTCTCTACGTGTGTTTAGTGCGGGGTGACATAACTTGGTAGCTGGACCACAATATACAGTTTCACTAGAGTTCTTAATTTTAGTAGCACCTTCCAGCTGGATAGCGGAGACTGCCTCACAAGTCATTAATATAATACCGTGGTTTCAGGGTTAAGTCAATCGGGCGTGTCCAGATCAGTGAGAGCTTGGTATCTATTTCTTGTTTCGAGCTGGAAGAGCTCATGACTCGACTTTGGGTTCTCAGCGTTAAACACATTTAGTTGGGAGATTGAGCCTGTGGATTTAAGATGCCTATGTAAACAACCAAGTGGTACAATGCTAATCCCTGGACTAGGCCCCAGATTAGATAAAATCGCAGCTGTCCTGCAAGCATTGGTGACCTGCAATTAATAACTACGCAGTCTCCAGGTGAAGTCCTGTGCAAGTGTGTGCGGCAGTTGCGGTATCCCCATAACCGCACAAACCGTATTACATTTTTTTACCAGGAGGATTGTCGCTACAAACAGACCTAGTTTTTCACATTTATCAGTCGCTGTTTCTCCTTGCCGTGCGCTACAATTACCAGCGCCAGCTTGTCTAAGTTGTTCCTTTGCCAACGGAAGACACACCCTTCACTCATATCTTTCCCTGCTCCAATCGCCTGCAGATTCCTTTTGGACCGGCCCACACTTGGGACGCCTTCTCCTTTCATTCAGCACTATTACCAAATCAAGTAACCTGGTCCTGCTGATGACCTGAAGTCAGACAGGTCAAAACGCCGTCGACCATCCAGCGTTACTTTTGGCTCCAATGTGGTCAATTTAAATAACTTAAAATAACTAACAACATATTTACCTTCTTTTGTTATGAAGCACACATTTTGTTGTGATTTCTGCACGGTTTGAAGACAGTTGGAATGCTGTTATTAATGTCCCAGTTTGTATATTGATGAGCAATTATGTATCTATATTGTATATGATTTTAGAAGTGTACTTTTTTAGGTCGTACTGACCGAAATAAAGTTTTTCTGAACTGAACTGAACACTAGGATCTGGCTTTTGTGGACCTTTCAGGAGGCCTTTGATCTTATCCAGAGATCAAACCTGTGGGAGGTGCCTGCAAAATATGGAGACCCTCTACATTTATTTTATATAATAATCCAATTGCATTCAGAGAATTCTGCTCAAGTTCGGCGGGGGGTACACGGAGAATTTACAAAGAAAATAAAAATAAACAATGGAGTTCACCTGGGCTGCGGCCTGGCTCCAACTCTTTATGAATTGTTGTTTTGAGATTTTCTCAAATTGTTCTAATGACTCCACTAGAGTCCGGTCAGAAAGTCCCGGGTTTTCTCTTTGCAGACGACAATTTATTATTATCCAGGACTCCAATGGGCATTAACATTTTCTTAGAGAGCTTTTCTAAGTTTTGCGTAAATGATAGCCTAGAAATGAATGCCACAAAGTTAAATGTCATGGTACTCAGTCTCCAGAAATCATTTCATAGGTTGAGTGTTACAAAGATTTTTTCCTTGGATAAAGCCCATAGCTTCAAGCACATGGTCGCTCTAGTTAACTGTGATTTAGTTCTCCAATCATACCAACAGGCTTCTTTTCCACAGGGCTGCATGGGAGGCAGATGTTGAGGTTCTTGGTTATGAGGACTGGAGAGAGGCGCTGGGGGCACCTTGATTGACTGCAGTAGCGGCTCGACTCAGGCTGATCCAGCTTAAGTATCTCCATAGGGTATATTTTACATGCCAGTTGACTCTAGTGCATGGGTGTGAACGACTTCCCAAACTGTATTCAGTGTGGCATTGTTTAGGGCACATGTATTCATACAGTGTGGAGCTGACCTGATTTGCAGAAATTCTGCCTGTTTTAGCAGGGTTTTCTCTTGGTCGTTTCCCAATGGATGCAAAACGTACCCATCTACATCTCACTGACGATTTGGGTGGCAATAGGTACTGATTATCTCTCTTGTGTTTGGGACTCACTTTAGCAAAGCCTGACATAGCGTGGGAATGGAAGAATGCGACTCCCCTGTCCTGGCTGTTGGGAAGATAGGAATAGACCATTCTATGGGTCTGGAAGTGACAGTATTTAAAGCAAGGGGTTGCCCCCAGAAGCAACGCAAGATAGGGCAGGGGTGGGCGGATTACCGGGGCATAGAGTTGGAACCCGTTCATCTCAAGTATCAATCGATTGATGATGAGATCTGGGCATTTATGAGTTGAGGGCGGACGGGGTGGGTGGGTGATACTGATTGTCACATGTAGCTTTGTGTTGCATTTTGTCGATGGATGTCGGTTGGGGGAGGCATGTGTGTGCAGGCAGTTGAATTTTCCTTTGTAATTTTATTTGTCATTTATCTGGTGTTTTCAGTTTAAATTGCAAAATCAATAAAATGTGATTAAAACTAAAAGAGCAATTTAGTGTTGAATCACAGGACGACCGCGTTACCTACATTTGCCAACTGCTTGTCCACTTTTTCTATATCTCCTGTTCTAGAAATATGTAGGGCTAAGGCTGTCAGAACAGTGCTCTATGGTTTGGACCTCTGGGGCCATCCCAAGTTTGAAGTGTTAGATAAAAGAAAGAATAAACCTTTATTGAAGGTCCTGAGAAGCACTCAGACTCTTCCATTGAGATTTGATTGAGCCTGAAACCCCATTTCCCTTATTTCCAAAGATAAAACCTCTCTTGTGCTGGATATGCTCGTGGACTGTAGACGAGATACAGATAGAGAAGGACTACTAGATGACATAACCAGACCAGGCGCCTTAGAGATTATCTGGGCTGCCTATGTGAAATCCTCCTTAAACACCTTGAGCCTGGACTGTTCTGGTTGGATCCCTAGCAGATTCCTAGACACGGTTCAGTAATATTGCAACTAGATATTGAGAAATGATGACATGAAAATGCTTGGCATCGCCTGTGAGTTTTTTATAGATTGTTTTTTATATTCAAATGAGATCTACTAATTGAGGATTTGCTAAATTAGATCACTTTCCCTCAGAAGAAGGCCCTGTCCATCAGATTTAGGCTTGGTACACTTCCATTGCCCACTTAACCTTTAAATGGACATGTGATTGGTCCAGCTCTCATCTTTGGCGTGTAATAGCTCTCCTGAAAGTGTCGAACATCTCTTATTCTTTTGTAGATTTTAGCATAACATAAGATCTAAATGGATTGCTCCCTTGGGCCACCTTATGGGAATGTCAAGGCAGAGGGAGGCATTAGATATGAAAAACAGGGGGAGCATTAGCTATATTTTTCTGATTGTTAAAAATGACCGCAGTTCGACCCATTTCTAGATGTTATTTCACCAAACCATGGCCAACAGTTTAATGTGTCAAATGGTTTGGAATTCTGCCCCAACAGGGTTCTCCAGCAGTTGGGGTAATGTCAGCTCCTCTCAGCCCTTTGATGTTTGACCTGGGATTTCCACTACATCTATCTCTACCCACCATGTGTGGCCCATTGAAAGAAGTGGATATTACCCACACACCAGTTGTTACACGTCACACAGCACACAGAGGCTTTACGGGTTTAAAATTCACACTCAAGATATTTTAGTTTTTGCTGTGGCTCATTTTGTCTTATTAAACTTGTATGTGAGAATCAAAATGTTATATTTAATCTAAAGAGTATTAACTGTGTACCCTATAAAGCCAATGAACTCGCATCAAAGTGTATCTAGATCGGCTGTTACCCCATTTCTGGCCCCGGTTGCCCCGCCCACCCCACTCTTGGACTCATGTACTTTGGGGTTAATTTTGCCCGGTTCTTTGTCAAACTCTTCTAGGGCCTGGATTGAGCAGTCGTGTATCGCCCTTGTGTGGTTCTGATAGGAATCTCAGTTTTCCACTTAATTCCCTTATTTGGACTATTTCGGGTGTACATTCTAACCTACGTAATGATGAGTGGATTACTTTTATTAAGGGATACAATGTTGTTTTTCCTCAGCAGACAAGGTCACAAGAGGATGTTGCCCTCGATGGGTATATCGCATATACCATTGTTGCCTCTCCATCTGATGGGGACCAGTACAGGGTGACTTGGATGCAAGGGTTAAAAATATCCCCATTATGGTTGGGCGATGTGTTTATGCAAGCCTTCGAGTCAAGGTGGGGTTCCAGACACGTTAGCTTTATAATAAAATTTTAGGTTGAGCATTCCAGACCTCTTGTATTTAACTTAATATATAGTTATTAGATACGTATATGTCTATGTACTTTGTGGGCTCTGGAGATCAGCCCTAGGACTTGTCTGCTTCTACTTAGGGAATTTTTTTTCTGTTCAACTGCCTCTATTTAACTGTTTTGATAGAAAACGACCAGCAGAGGTCAGCAAAATACCAGAGTTGCTTTCTGCTCAGGGACTTTTTTTATTTTTCTGGCAACGACTTCTATTTAACTTTCTTGATAGAAAATGAACAGCAGAGGTCAGTAAAATACCAGAATCACTTTAGCATTCTCTAGTAAGCCGGTATTCTAGTGCAGTTGGGTCTAGTTACTACCCTGGGGGGGAAACCTATTTTAGACATTTTCAGGATGAAGTGTCTTCCTTCCCTGATAAATGGTTCAGGGATATGAGGACACAAAGACATCATAAGGGCACAAGTGGAAGAGAACAGAGTCTGTTGACCGCATGTGGGGGTTCCGCCGTCTACCTCCCATTTTATAGACCATCAGGAGTTTGGACTAGAATATGTCAAGGATCATATACGCCTCGCTCCCTTGTTACTATGGTATCACCATGGTCCTAGCATCCCTGGAGCTCAGATGTGTTAGAGAGACCACCTTTGTCCTAGGCTTCCCCATGTCTTTGACAACCCTCTAAGCATCACCAAGAAGGATAAAGGGTGGATAGAGGATTGCTTCCTCTCCCATAGAAAGGCCTGTGTAGAGAGGGAGGAAGTAGTGAAACCATCTGTAAGAGATTTCTGCCATGTCCCAACAGGGGACGCTGTGGCTCCCTTCCTTCGTCTTGTACAGAATTCCTAGGAAAGGGTGCTATTAACGCTCTTTTGAACCTGCTCTATCAGATGATTTCTGTGCTTCCCTCAGCGACATTCATTGTTACCCAACTCAATGGTACTCATTTTATCGACCTCAGATGGATGAAAGGCTGAGTGGACCCGCCAGGATTTGAACCTGTGACCATGGGGTCGAACACAGGCCCCTGCAATGGATTTGCATCTGCTCACATTTTACAATGCCCTCGTGGTGAGACCTCACCGTAGTCGCTGTTGCTCCTCCTATTGTTTTGTACGTGTTATGGCCCCTTGTTCAAAAGGTGATTCCACTATTATGAAATCCAAACATCAGGAGGTGGAGAGCTGTGCTACTTTTTCTTCAGCAACTCGGATGACAATTGGTATGTAAAGCAGTTGGTTCCTTTTTAAAGAACGCTCTACGGTTGCGAAAGTCAAAGCTGTTTTAATAATGGTATTGATTTGTTACTCTTATTCATTTTAATATGTTGATGATACATATACACTTGGTACTTGATGTATTTACTGTTTTTAAGGTCTTAGCATTTTTACATTGATATATTAGATGCACTTTATTTAATTGCCACAATTGTATACTGTGCCCTTTGATGTCTTTGTTTACGATCCATTACTATGTGATCGAATGAAGAGATATTGAATTGTGTACCCTGGTTAGTTTTGGACATATCAGCCTTGGAAAGAAAAAACTCATTGTTATCCATCGCCCTATGTATATCTCTTGGCTCCTCGGAGGCTTTTTCAACCCACAGGCGGAATACTCCCCAGATCCAAAAATGAGGCTTTGGTAGACAGTTTGAGATTTATTTAACCAACCAGAACAGTCAACTTGATTTGGTTTGCAAGCTGTCTGACTACTTAGGGCCTGATTCAGATTTCAGTGGATGTCGAAATCTAAATGCCATAAGGTATTAGGGGATTCATATATAGCGGACGGCATGTCCGTCACCTATGTGATGGAGTATCCCATCTGCCAAGATCCAAATCAGTCCCTTTGATTCTTTTTTACTTTTTTCCACCCTATTTTTGTCATTTCTAATATCCAATTGAGGTTTTAAATGAATCATTTTACAACGTTTTGTCTAGTATTGCATTTTTATTGAGATATTTTTTAATGTTGTTAATATACATTCATGGTGTGAACTCAGAAAAATAAAGCTGGTGTTGATGACATTCAAAACAGATACCAATACTTGGATACTGTTTGCTGTATCCAGCTTTTTGCAGAAGGCATGAGGTATAAGCTTAAAATTAATCAAGTCCTGATGTTAGATTGAATGCAAAGGGTGTAGATATTTTTATGGAGTTTATTTTTAATGTCGTGAATGATATGATTTCTGTGATTCTAATGTATTTTTTTTAGCATTTATGAAACAAAATAATTTCTTTAGCCGAAGTATATTATCAAGATTTTATACTTTTAAATTGTGGCATACATTTTGTATTTACTCACATTGATGGGCAAATGAACCAGAGCAAACAATAAAGTAAAGGTGTTTGGCTCCCACAGGGTTTGTCCATTAAAACCTCACTGTTTACTTTAGTGTGATGTACAGTAATAAAATCTCTGTGTAGTGCAAATAAGAATGACACCCCACTATGGTAAAGCATTATGATTTTATTGCGTATTTGAAGTTTCAACATTGGTTTAATCAATTACAGAACTACAAGCAAGGCATTCTTCCTTTTCTCTGAAACAGTAACACAGTGTACAAGACAAGGATACAGATGGAAGACAGACAGAAGGCAAAGTAACACAACACCTGGATCTAAATCAGCTCCTGCCCTCATCCAAGCTACAGTGTCAAGGGGAGCTCTGCCCTCATCCTAGGGACAGTGTCAAGGGGATCCTCTGCCCTCATCCAAGGGACAGTGTCAAGGGGATTCTCTGCCCTCATCCAAGGGACAGTGTCAATGGGATCCTCTGCCCTTATCCAAGGGACAGTGTCAAGGGGAGCTCTGCCCTCATCCAAGGGACAGTGTCAAGGGGATATTCTGCTCTAATCCAAGGGACAGTGTCAAGGAGATCCTCTGCCCTCATGCAAGGGACAGTGTCAAGGGGAGCTCTGCCCTCATCCAAGGGACAGTGTCCAGGGGAACTCAAGGGGAGCTCTGCCCTCATCCAAGGGACAGTGTCAAGGGGAGCTCTATCCTCATCCAAGGGACAGTGTCAAGGGGAGCTCTGCCCTCATCCAAGGGACAGTGTCAAGGGGATATTCTGCCCTCATCCAAGGGACAGTGTCAAGGAGATCCTCTGCCCTCATGCAAGGGACAATGTCAAGGGGAGCTCTGCCCTCATCCAAGGGACAGTGTCCAGGGGAACTCAAGGGGAGCTCTGCCCTCATCCAAGGGACAGTGTCAAGGGGATCTCTATCCTCATCCAAGGGACAGTGTCAAGGGGAGCTCTGCCCTCATCCAAGGGACAGTGTCAAGGGGATATTCTGCCCTCATGCAAGGGACAGTGTCAAGGGGAGCTCTGCCCTCATCCAAGGGACAGTGTCAAGGGGATATTCTGCCCTCATCCAAGGGACAGTGTCAAGGAGATCCTCTGCCCTCATGCAAGGGACAGTGTCAAGGGGAGCTCTGCCCTCATCCAAGGGACAGTGTCCAGGGGAACCTAAGGGGAGCTCTGCCCTCATCCAAGGGTCAGTGTCAAGGGGAGCCCTGCCCTCATCCAAGGGACAGTGTCAATAGAAGCTCTGCCCTCATCCAAGGGACAGGGTCAAGAAGGGCCGCTGGTATTGTCAAAAGTAAATCAGGCTTTGTGTCTGGCTCAACAAATACTCTTATCAGACACTCATGATTTGCATCGGTCTCCGTATGATCCCTAAACAGCGCCCCACCGCTGAGCAAGCTAGAAGGTATTGTCAGAGATGGGCTATGCAAATCTATCTTCAGAAGTCCAGGGGTAGACCTTATCCAGACACAAGTGTCTGTCTGCCACAAGTAACATGCAATGTACAATGAGTTACTGAATGCTTTGGGCTCACAAAGGGCTGTCTAATATTCTGTCTAACGCGGTATGATCAGCAAGATGCAGAGGTGTCAGCGAAGCACATCCTTCCCTCATCGAAGGGTCCTTCATGCAGTGGACTCTGGCAAGGATTCTTGATGCCGGTCACAGAAGAGCAAGGTCTGTCCGGCGCCTCCAGTGACATTAAAGAGCTAAGGAGCAAATGAAGAATAAAATCAATACAATTATGAAGCTGTAAAGATATAGACAAGCTAACAACCCTCCATTATAACAACTATCTTCATCTACCTACTGTTCGCTCCCACAATGTATATGCACTAGAGTTTATAAAAACCAATGCTTGAGAGAGTAAAACATGACTTCAGAAAACTGTAGAGGGGATTGATCAAGCGCCATTTTATACTGAATGCACCGCTGGTGTAAATCATTCCCATGTAGAGTCAGCAGTAAGAGAGGGCCTTTGGAAGGCACACATCTGTCTCATAAACATGTCCCAGATCCAAGTGAGTGTTGGCCTTGAGTAAAGAAGAGTCTGCAGGGCCTCAGTCCCACCCAGGCATCCTGTTCATGCCCAAGAATAGGAGGGAGTGCACCTGGAGAGGGATGGATCAGGGGGGCAGCAAACCTGCTGACATCCTTTCTATTCCCACTGGCTGGAAGCAGGTTTACATATTCTGCACTCTCTCTTCAAATGCATATATGCTTGTTGGTAAAAACCATGGCAGTGGTACATCACCCCCCCCCATCCTCATCTCCCTCACTCACAAGAGCAATGATAAGGAAGTACTTGTATGATGGAGGTTACCGATATTTATTTATTCATTCATTTCAAAATTTTATATAGTGCAACTCTAATTAAAATAGGCATCAGTGCGCTTTACATAAGGATCAACAGCTGTGCATCTGGACCTCAGACCTCGAGGTGAAAGGAATCTCATTACAATAACGTAAGAGGGACAAATATGTTAAAACTGATCCCAAATTCAGCATCATTGAAATTGCAGAAACACCCAGGCTGAAAGGGCGTTAAGTTGGAGAGGAAGAGATGGAAGCAAAATCAGTTGGGGGGGGGGGACTAGGAAAGGAGAAAAGGAAAGAGTCAGTGAGCTGGGGTTGCAGGTCAAGATAGAGTTTAAACAGGTAGGTTTTTAGTTTTTGATGGAATTTGAATATTCCCAAGACATCAGAGGCCTTTCGGATCAGAAAACAGGAGCTGCACCAAAGAAGGAGTGGATAAGAATTAGTTACGTTTTCTTCCTTTACTTATAATTTACCATAGGGAGAATCCTCAGCTCGGGTGGTGATCTCCCTATGGTAAAGGATAGGAAAAATTATCTGGCCATATCTGGATGACAAATAACGTGGAACCATGAGTAATACGGTCCCATTTGTAGACCATAGTTCAGGGTGTGCCTTAGCATGTGAACACCGCCATGGTCTCCGGTCCTGACGAATGCCTGGCAATTACCATTCAAAGGCTGAAACATGTAGACCTGACCTTCTAAACCTTGGATGCACATGAGCAATTTACTCAATCACAGCACCCACCTTAACATTTTCTAACCCTGCTTTATTCTCTACCTAATTAAAATGTTCTTGGGAAGCAGTAAGCCATTTTAATCTCACCTTATGCACCAGCACTTGTCACCCCAAAAAACCTGCTCCGCTGTAATCAGGCGTCGAAGCACACTGGAGAGGCACTCGGTCTCTCTGCTGGGGCCCAATGATGAAGCATGTCACCAACTAGGTTGGTGAGTGAGGGCCCTTTTAACAAACATGAGTGATTCCATTTAATAAGCTCCTCTGTTTTTGTAGCTTCACTCTTTCAATTTATATATATATATATATATATATATATATATATATATATATATATATATATATACGCCAAAGTGTATTTAAAAATGAGTGGGTGTATGAGTGTCTGAATGGATGATTTAGTAGGTGTGTGACTGACTGTATAAGTGAGTGATTAAACGTGTTTTACTGAATGTATGGGAGACTAATCTGTGTGAAAATCTGTATTAGTCTGTCAGTTGGTGTGTAAGCGGCTGTGTGGGTTGGTGAGTAGCTACATGAGTGTCTATATGGGTTATTGATTGGTTGTCTGAGTACCTGTAAGGGTGCCTGAGTGTCTGCGTGGATGGGAGGTGTGTGTATGACTCCCTGCATGGATGTGTGAGTGGGTGATTCACTGGGTGTATGGGTTCAAGAGTGCAAGTACGAGGGGCTATATGGGTAGGTGAGTGTGTGTATGGCTGTGTTGGAGAGTGAATAGATGTCTCAGTAGTACATATGTGAGTAACTACGTATGTGAAAGGCAGTATATGTGAGTGTTGGAATATATAAGCTACTATGTGTGAGAGTGAGTGATTGTGAGTGTGGATGTATGGATGATTGTGTGCCTATGCCAGTGATTGTATAAGAGAGTAAAGTCCATAAGTATCAAAAATGCATTTTGCGATTCTCAAATTGTGATTTTTAGAGAATCGCAATTAGAGAATCGCAAAATGCAATGTATGTAGGATTCTCACAAAATTTAGCGAATCCTACATATTCCTTATTTGCGAATCGCAAATTGAGATTCGCAAATAAGGAATTCCTTCCCATTCATTCCTATGGACTAGGAGGCCCCTAGGAATGAATGGGAAGACATTCTCAATTTGCGATTCGCAATTAGAGAATCGCAAATTGAGAATGCAATTCCGAGGGTGCCCGAGTGTCAAAAGGACACCCTGTTGCACCCCTGAAATATGTGTGTGCACATGTGGTGCACTACATGCCCTTAGGGCATGTATGTGTGGCACTTTGAAAAAAGCAAAAAAGTGCTTTTTTCAAAGAATTCACAAATTACCACCAACTGTCAGTTGGTGGTAATTTGCGAATTCTTATTCCAATTCCAATTCCAATTCCAAAAATTCTTTATTTCGGCCACATGGGCCATAAAAGATACAATAAAATACAGTACATATATAACACAGTATTTACATATAAAAAGATCTACTAGATCTGCATGGGGTAAGGAATACATGGTACCAGTTCAGGGGGACATTTTCTTCCTTATTATCCATACTGCCATTAAGAATTTTGAGACAGCAAAGACAATATGGCCCAGGGTGTTAGTTTTCATAACCCTGTATGCCTGTAAGTACTCCCTAAAACCCAGGTTTCGGCACAGGGGTGCTATCCAGCGCTTCCTGGGACTCTGGTAGGCATGGCAAACAAACATTATGTGTAAATCATCTTCGTCCTGGGTTTTGCAACAAGGGCAAAGTTTGTCACCCCCTGTGGACCATTTATGGGTGAATACTTTGGTGGGAAGTGTACCAAACCTCCATTGCAGGAACAATTTCCTCGCCAAAAGAGGAAAGATAAAATCCATAAAAGGTTCGAAAAGATAAGAATTTTTGGATTCCATAAAACGTCCCGTCAAGGTGCCGCTGTTGTGAGCATTATCCATGTCAGCCAGATTTTTGTTTTTATAGAGCTGGGTGAGAGTTTTGCGCGTAATCCTTTGACAGCCCTGAGCTGGATCATCCCATAGGTCTGGCAAGTTCAAACTGTGCAACTCCGTCTTGATAAAAGCCAGCCAGGGAATTTTGTTGCTACCATTCAGCCTCAATACATGAACAAGGTCCTGTCTGTAATGGTACAGTTCCTCGGTAGTCCATATCCGGTGCCAAAACTTCACGGGTTTCGACAGGAGGTCTTCGGCAATGGAGTGTAAACCCAAGTCTAGTCGTAGGGGGAGGAGTGGCGTACCTTGCGGGAGAGCGAGTAAGCGTCTCAAAAAATTATTTTCCACCGCTGCCAGTGCCTTCCCTGCTTTGTGACCCCACAACTCGCTGCCATACATGGCTGCTGCCTTCGCTTGGGATCTATATGTTTCCAGGGCCGGGCTTACAGGCTTAAAGGTGGACTTGTTTGCTACCTTCAAGAGTGCGCCCGATAGCTGGGATAGTTTCAGCCTTGACCTCGCTATCTGACAGTCCCAAGCTAAGTTTTCTTGTAATGTTACCCCCAGATATATAAAGGTCGAGACCCTCTCAAGACTAACTTCCCCGAGTTTTGGATTGGGTCTGGTTTTGGTAGGAGGATTGAAGATCATGAACTTAGTTTTTTCAGTGTTCACCTCCAGCCCATGTTGATGACAAAAAAGGCCAAAACCATTCACAATCCTCTGGATTCCCATGGGGGATTTGGAAAGCAGGAGGGTATCGTCAGCAAACATAATTGCCGGGACCCTCCTGCCTGCCAAAAGCGGGGCATCATTGTCCTTAACAGTGTCAAGATGTTGAATGACACTGTTAATGAAAAGACAGAACAGGGTCGGCGCCAAGACACAGCCCTGTCTGACTCCTCGGCGGACCGGAAATTTGCCCGAAAGCTTACCATCCCTCCCACACCTCACTTGTGCATAGTTGTTCTCATGCAACCTGATGATAATACTAAGGAGGTGGGGGGTACTCCTAGCTTCTGCAGAACCTCCCATAGTTTCCCTCTAGGGACTAGGTCAAAGGCTGACCTCAGATCCACGAAGACCATGTACAGTCTTCCTCCCTCTAGAGTTACAGTCTTCCAATATAGAAGGAGAAGGCGGAAGATCTGGTCCATGGTCGACGTGTTCTTTCTGAAGCCAGCCTGGAGGGGGCTCATGATGTCGTTGTCCTCCACCCAGTCCAGGAGGTGATTAAGGATAAGGCGTGCAAAAAGCTTTTGGGGTACATCTATTAGGCTAATGGGCCTGTAGTTCGCGGGGAGCAGAGTAGACCCCTTCTTATGGATCGGAACAATCTCTGCCCCCAGCCACGACCCGGGGATTGACATACCTCCTAGAATGGCATTGAAAAGAATGAGAAGGTATGGGCCCCAGATGTCCAAGTGATGCCTAAACAGATCCCCAGGTAGCCTATCCAGACCTGGCGCCTTCCCCAATGATAAATGCTTCAGGGCTGCCTCCACTTCCCCCAGGGATAGTTCCAAGTCATGGTCCTGTGCGCCGCAGGGCACTAAGAGGGCTATATCAGGGCAGGAGTTAGTGTCTTGGTAAAGCGCCCCAAAATGGGCCTCCCAAACCTCGGGGGCAATGTTGGGTTCCACTGCTTTTTTAAGTTCCCCTGTCCCATTATTGACAAGGGCCCAAAATTTACGGGAGTCCCTGACTTTTAGGGCATCATGAAGATCTTGCCAGTGATTCCAGTCCCACTCGGTCCTAGCAGTCGCCATCACTGCTTTGTAGTGTTTCCTAAGGTCACATACCTTGGCCTTATTAGACCCCTCTTTTATTGCAGCAATAAGTTCAGACTTTGCTGCCCTGCAGGAGGAGGTATACCAGGTGGGAACATGGGTCTTTTTCACCACCGGGTGAAATACCTCAGCCAAATCGCTGACAAGATCCTGGTGGATGCCACCCAGTTTCACATTGTATTCTGGGGTTCTTGGTGCATTTAGAAGTGCGTCCACCTCCATAAGCCTTGGGAGTGCCAACTCGTATAGCTTACTGATTGCCTCTTCTGAGCTCACAAGCTTACCCCACTTAACCCGGCGCCTGTTAGTTGTAAGGACCAGTTCCCCTGCGTCTCCCCCCGGACTTTCTACCAATGTACCCGCTAAGTGCAGGGGCCACTGGATGTTTAAACAAAGGGCATTGTGGTCACTATCTGACCTGCTTATTACCCTAAAGTCGAGGACTTTGGGCCAGAGTGTAATATCTAACATGATATAATCTATCCTCGACTCATGTCCCCTCCTATTGAAAGTACACACTGAGGGGGTATCGGACGGGGTACGCCCATTACAAGCCCTCAGTGCGTAGTTCAGGGTAAGGGACATAAGTTGTATTGCAAGGGGGGACCAGACTTTGGGATGAGGGGAAGACGAGGGTGGAACCCCCCAGTAGTCATCCTCGGCCGTGAGGGCACCCTCCAATAAGCCCTCGAGAGGTTCAAAGTGGCAGTTGAAGTCTCCTCCAAGCACCACCTTGAGATCTCCCGGGAGTTGCCCCAGGAAGGAGGACAAGTCGTTTAGGGTTGGTGACTCATTTGGCGCGGCAACAGGTCGCAAGTAGACATTCACAATGGCCCATGATGGTTTACCAGGCCATGTGAGCCGAACGCACTGGATGTCCTGCGAGAACGTGTGCACCTGTTCCGCCTGGCACCCAGTGTGACTCGCGATCCAGATTGCCAAGCCACCTGACGGCCTCCCCCTCCCACCCCATCTGGCAGGGATTTCAAATACTTCAAACCCTCTCCTAGCTTGGGTGTCCCTCGCCCATGTTTCCTGGAGAAGGAGAATGTCGCTACTACCCACCAGATGGTCCCACTCCGGTGTGCCTTCCTTATTTGCAATCCCTGCCACATTCCATGAGACAATTCTCAGGCCCTGATCTGTTGGTGGAGGGCCTTGGCCTACAATAGGAGGTGCCGCACAGCCTGTGGGTGGATGGATTCCTGGCAAAACAGTAATGCACTCCGCGATGGCGGATGGACCAGCCAACTCCGCCACCCCCGGTTGCAGAATATGGTCAGTCCCGATGTTGGGTGGAGGCCCCTGTTGACCCAGACTGTCACCCATACTAAGTGATCGATCTTTAACATTATCCTGCGGGCCATGTTCAAATACAGGGGCTACACTCACTCCCACCCGATTTTGCACCTCATCTATAGCATTATCCTGCGGACCATGCTCAGTTACAGGGGCTGTACTCTCTCCCGCCCGACTTTGCACCTCATCCGCCATCTTCCCAGGGCTGAAGGATGTCACTTTGGTTTGTGGTCAGTCGACCTGGTCTAGGCAGGAAAATCTATTATGATGTATGAAATTTACCTGGGCCGGTGGTAGGTAATGCCTTGGTCTGTAACATGAGCCGTCTACCGCGAAGCCTACTCTAGTCCACCCATTCTCCCCCCCTGCCTCTATATTGCTAACATTTGGGTAGAAGTATGAGAGGGGGACTAGTTCGATCTTGGACTTGTCAGGCCTTACAAGCCAGTTGCAGATGTAGTTAGCAACGTGGGGACTTTTAAAACTTATAATAATACAATCCCCTACCCTATTCTTTGGGGTAAGACCAATCCAAGGGATCCTCCTGACCATCAGGACCTTGCCTTTCAGGTTAGGAGGCAGCGGCCTATTAATACTAAGCCAGCTTATCACCTTGTTGCGTAAGGAGTCTTGAGGCTCCCTCATATCACCAGTTAACTCAGGTACTCCCACCATGATTGCCGTGTATGGGACTGCTTCTGGGGGCAGGTTAACCACCCTGCGCCTGTCAAAAGGGGGCGTGGTACCATCAGTAGGACCATTGGTAGAGTTCACCACTCCCCCTATTTGTGGTGCAGGAAGTTGCTTAGATCTCCTTGGGGCCGGTACAGGGGGCCTAGGTGCTGAAGGTAGCAGAGGGTGCGTCTGGGGAACAGGCGCACCGTCCGTACTCAGCAGTATCGTGTTGGCGCCCTGAGACGGTGCAGGGAGCAACGGTCTATTCCCTGATGGTGCCCGGTGGGCTGGAGGGGCATTTATCGCATTTATGACTGACCCAGGACTTTTCCTTAAGTGACTGTTTTCCATGGCCTTCAGTCTAGTCTCTATGGCGTCCAATTTAGCTGAGATGGGGTTTAGCAAATTCCTCATGATATCTGTGAGTGAATTAATCAATGTGTCAGTGCTATTAGAAGTTGCCCCACCAAAAATAAAAGGGCCCGAGTGCAAAAGTGGGGCAGCAGTAGTTGGAGAACCCATGTGATTCGACCTGGACCCAGACAAATTAAGATCAGGGGAGGCGGAAATGTCTGTGCTGTCAACCTGATTTAGCTCAGTTATATCGATTTTAGCCCTCTTTGCCTTCTTTGCTTTCCTGGACCTTTTCCTTTTTGGGGGCTGTTACACGCCACTGCCTGCCGGGTCTGGAAGCAGGTCAACTTGGCCTGCATCTTGCAAGTCTATTCCCCTAATTTCCGGAATGGTAGGATGGTCAGAGATCCCAGATAGCCGGGAGGAGTTCCTATCCCTCTGCGTCAAGGGAGTTCTTAACTGCTGAAGGACCGACTCAATCGTCTGATCAATACTATCCATTAATGACAAATGGGTGGCATCCAGTGGGATCGGTGTGCTAGCGTCTATAGAAACAGTATCCCCCTGTTCCAGGAACACACTTTCCGGACCCATCTCGAGGTGCGCCTCTGTGATTGACGAGCATTTGCTAGCTTGATTACTCGCCTTTGGGAAGAATTTTTCCAGGGTACTTAGACCTGGTTGGGCGGACTTACTTCGTGAAGTTCTGGTCGCCATTATGGAATGTGTTGGGAGGCGCTACGGGGCCGGGAGCGTCAGAGGGAGAATCGCAATTAGAGAATCGCAAAATGCAATGTATGTAGGATTCTCACAAAATTTTGCGAATCCTACATATTCCTTATTTGCGAATCGCAAATTGAGATTCGCAAATAAGGAATTCCTTCCCATTCATTCCTATGGACTAGGAGGCCCCTAGGAATGAATGGGAAGACATTCTCAATTTGCGATTCGCAATTAGAGAATCGCAAATTGAGAATGCAATTCCGAGGGTGCCCGAGTGTCAAAAGGACACCCTGTTGCACCCCTGAAATATGTGTGTGCACATGTGGTGCACTACATGCCCTTAGGGCATGTATGTGTGGCACTTTGAAAAAAGCAAAAAAGTGCTTTTTTCAAAGAATTCACAAATTACCACCAACTGTCAGTTGGTGGTAATTTGCGAATTCTTATTCCAAATTCGCTCAACTTAGGTGCTTTCTACATCGCATTTATGGAATCGCAATTTGTGATTCATTAAATGTAATCGCAAAATAGAGAATCGCAAATTTTACTATTCTCTAATTCGCTATACCCTTTTGGGATGATACATCCCAAAAGGCCTTTTCCCATTCGCAAACGGGCTGATTCTGAGAATCGGCCCGTTTGCGAATGGGAAAAGGGCTTGATACATATGCCCCCTAAGTATGCGTTGGTATCTGTATAAATAAGTGAGGTGGTGTTTGTATAACTGTATAGGTGAGTAAATGGGAGTGTGATTGATTGTTTGCATGACTGCCTAGGTGTGTGAGTAATTCAATGGGTGAGTGGCGGTGTTTGAGTGTCTGTATGGGTGTATGAGTTCATATGATAGTCACATACTTTTGGCATGCCCTAGGTACCACCATTTGAGATCTAGGCGGATAGCTCCTATCTGCAAACAGCTAGGTACCCGCTGTCACAGTGATGCGTTGCATGTCCTAAAAACTGACTCTAGCATGCTAATTCTCTGTGCAGATGCAAAATTTCTATGTAAAATGTGGATTAGTAGATGACACGCATTGATCATGTAACTGAGGTAACCATTTTGTATTTTAATATTTCTTAAATGATTTTGTAAAAGTAGCTATCTATTAATTTAGTTTTGTACTAAACATGGAATTGTACTGCATGACGGGTCATACCTTTAACTCTTACGGCATAGACTTTTGCTGCTACACTTCCTGGTCTTGAATATAATTGTTTTTATTGCTCTTATTATTGTCTTAGATCGTTTGAACCAAACCAGATTTTGGATCTTTGTAATCAATATTCAGATCCTTTTGCACTTTAGGCACTGGCACTTTTAAGGTCCGTATTCGTCAATTGGGGGTCAGGCAGACTTTACTAACTCTAGACTCCTGCTTTTGTATGATGGTTATTAATTCATTATATCGAATGCACATGCACTTTTGTGAACCCTTTTTCTCTCTCAGAGCTTTAGGAAGTCTGGACTCCAAGAAGAAAAATCCACGTTATTAAAGACTGTTTTTTTAAAAATTGATTGTTCAGTATGCCTGTACTGTCAGTCAGTCAAACCACTTTATTCGCTTAATTAAAATCTTAAAAGTACAGTACACGATACACAATATAATAAAATCACATGATCAATAAAACTTATGGGCGATGTTAAAAGAAGAATTAATACAACAGGATCAATTATAAACTACATCAAAGCTTAAAAACTCTGAGGGACATCTAGTAACGACTAGGTGAACTGCAGCTCTTTGTAGAATTATTTTGATATTGGATACTATAATATTCACTGCCCACTGCTAATTTCGTCCCATAATGCTTTGCAGGGCCTTGGTTGGGATTGCTTTTTTTGCCAATAACTGTTCTTGGGGTGGTCCTAAGAGGATGGGACCTCCACTGAAGTTCAACAAAATGTGCTTTTTGTTTATGCTCTTTGTGTTCAAGGCATCTGCTTGGTCCTCCCCCTAGGTTGGGGGGGGGGCAAAATCATCAGCTCTCTCATTGCCTAATACTTTAATTGTAAAAGTTCACTTTTGTGAATTGGTTATATGCGTATAAGCATGTAAAATTGCATTTTCAAAGCATCTGAGGATGTTGTTGATTTAGTTGCTATGCTATTTGATTAAGCACAGTTTTGTGCTGTACTACGTGTAATTTGCGAAGTGCGAATTAGCACAAACTTTGCATGCTCTATTAGCGTAGCGTAGTATTATGCCCAGGGTTAGTCTTATCTAATTTTTTAATATTGAGGGTAAAAAGTAGTGGCGCGAATATACACCCCTGACGGACACCTCTACCCAATTTAAAGTGCCTAGTGCATTTACCTTCCTGGGTGACCCTAACTGCTGCTGAGAGATCCCGGTGTAAATCTGCCAAAAAGTAGACAAGGAGTCAATGCCGATATCAAGCAGAATGGACCACAGCTTTGACCTGTTAACCAGATCAAACGCCGAAGAAAGGTCCACCAAGGCCATCTGCAAGGTACCCTCTTTGGCTATGGTATATTTGCCTATTATTAGATGTAGGTTAAGGCACTGGTCCATAGTGCTTCCTCCTTGTCTAAAGCCATATTGTAGGTTGGATAAGACCTTGTTATCATTCACCCAGCTAGAATCACTTTGCCTAAGATTTTAACGGCAGAATTCATTAAAGTTATCGGTCTATAACACCGTGGATCCCCTTTCCGGCCCTTTTTAAAAACTGGTATGATCATAGTTAAAGACCATGAGGCAGGCAATCCCTGTGCACTTGAAACATTAAAAACATTAGTTAATATCTTGGCCCAAAATTTTGGGTTACTTTTCTACAAATCATCAGGGACGGAATCAGGGCTAGGTGCTTTATTACTAGACATCTGTATTATCACCCTTTCTACATCCTCCTCCTTAAAACCACAGGAGGTAAAAACCTATCAACTTCCATGCTAAAGGGGGAATCCACAGTGACATTAGGCCCATAGATAACTTCAAAATGGGAGAGCCACTGGTCCTCTGTAATATTACATTCCAAATTGCCATTCTCTATACCAGGAAGGAAAGGTTTATTAACAATGGCCCAAAATTTCGAGCTATCCTTTAAAAGTTCCACAGATAAGAGTGCATTCCAGGCCTCCTCTTTGATCTCTTTTTTCCACATAGGTCTTATACTGTTTCCTTAGCAGGCCTACCTGCTCCTTATCTCAAGGTATATTTTTCAGGGCTTGAGCCAGATTGCGATGGGCTCGTGAGCAGTTGCTGTCAAACCACCTTTCACTCATAGTTCGTCTGGGTTTGGATGTCATATTCAGATCAGAGGCTACCTAACCACAAATGCCTCCAAAGGCTCTAAGGACTTCAACCCTTGGAGTGGTATTATCAACACATATTGCAATGTTATCTTTGGCCTTGTCACAGAGATTCGATAAAAAACGTTCCGGAGTTTCCTTGGCCCATTTAAGCCTCCTCCCCTGATCGATTGTTACCACAGAACTAACTCCCACTTTCTTAACTCGTTTTTCCCAAAAGACCACAATCTTTATCTCGCACTAGTATTACTGGATTGTGGTCGCTGAAAGGCGACAGCCTGGCGTTGTAAAACACTACCAGAGCTAAAATGGGGGGAGGGAGATAAATATGTAGTCAATAACAGTGTCCCTCTCCCTAGCTTTAAAATTGGGGATCCGATCAATCGGATCATTAAAACTAGGTTCAAAAAGGTCTGCACCAGCCAGAAGGTCCTCCATGGCTTCCCCCTGTTGTGTGTGCGCAAAGTGGGGTGTCACAGAAGGAGATGGCCCTAAATGGTCATCAACAGAACAGTTCAATTCACAAATATGAATGTTAAAATTGCCCATAAGTACAATGTGATAAAAAGTAGTTTGCTTCAGCCTATATCCTTCCAGGAAACATTTCACGTATCATACATGTTGATTTATGAAATCACTTTCCCCAGAGTTATAAAATTAACAAAAATATTTTGGGGGAGTTACGGCTTAACAGTTCTACTATCAAGCAATTTTGGGAACCCGCCTCCAGACTCCTAAGGGACCCTTTCAGATTTCGCGAAAAAAGCATTAGAAGGCCCTCCTTAGCTCTGCCTGCCGGAGCAGAGCGTCTGGGGGAACAATATGATTTATACCCATCCAGCCAAAATTATCCACCTTATCCCACGTCTCCTGAAGACCGATTATGTTGTGTTGTTTTAAGAAATCAAGCCAGCTTGAATCATCTCTTTTATTTCTAAGGCCCGCTGTATTCCCGCTGATAATCTCGCTTTTAGGGGTTGTGTCTACATCTATAACCTGGCCATTTTAGCTGTCTCCGTGGGAGCTCTCATGGGACGCCTCCAGTCAGTCATTCACATCTAGCTGGGACAGTGGGAGAAATCTATTTCTTAAAGCGAAACCATCTCCTTCATACACGGTCAGCAAGGCTAATGACTGTGGGACTGTTACCTGTCTCCAGCTCGGCCTATCTGAATGGGTCGCTAGTTCTTTATTTCGAGAAAGACAATCTCCATTCTGATAATACATCATTGGGAATGCCTCACTAGGGGATCTTAGAGGTCTAATTTTATTCCCCTTATTGGTGGGTAAAAGAAACGCAGGGGCATAGCCCTGATGCCCCCCTCCCCATCAAAGAACTGTCCCAAAACAACCGGCCAGCAATATCCCGTTGATCGAAATTAACAATAATACAATCACCTTCAGGCTGGTTGGAGCAGTTTCCCACCCATCCCACACATCTAACCATTATAATGTGAGATAAAACCTCGGAATTCCCTTTACACTGTTGTTCAAACCATTATTTAGTTTTCCGAAGCAAAGCCCGGGTGGATTCATTGTCACGGTCTCCAAGTGGAGGTACCCCTATAAGAACAGCTACCAGAGGAGTGGCTTCTGGGGGGAGGTTAAGCCTACAGCTATTCGGTCTAGTGTTCTGTTGTATTCTCTGCACTTATGTTTCTCTGTACCTCTTTAAGTCCTGCATTCTATTTTCCCTGATGTCATCTTCTCCTGTGTTCTGCCTTGTCAGTTAGCTCCCTGCTTTCTGATGGGAACACCAGCTATTCTCTGTGGTGCTTAATAAACACCTATTAAGCTATACATCTGTCTACTGGCTTCATTTACAACACATGGCGACGATGAGCAGAAGGAGCTGAACAACCACAGAGGGAGGAGAACTCCACTGGTGAAAAGAACCACGCAGATTTTGAGGAAAAGGAAAAAAAGCTCACCCATTTCAAAGAACCACGCAAGTTCTGAAGAAAAGTAATATTTGTGCCTCGCCATGACAATATTTACTTCTTTTGCGTATTGTTTTTCATCCGAGCTTTGGCTTCTGTGTATACATTGGTTATTGCCCTACCATCTTGGTTTACTGCTACCGGAAGATATTTAAAAGAATGTTGACCTTCTTTGCCTAATGCACTTAACAAGAGGGCTTTTTTCCTAACTGCGCTGAAATCTTTCCCATCAAGTGCCTCGATATAGTTCTCAAAAACGTCTATCCATTCATCCCACTCGATGGGTGGATCTCCAGTAGTTTGTAGGAACAATGGAGGTGCAATGACATTCAGATTTTCCATCCCAAAATTCTTTAAAGGGGTACTACTCCCTTTGACACAGAGATAGTCAAACTCAATTGAAATGTCGACTCTTCCTCATTAAACGTGCAATATGTGCTTCCCCACTCTTTCTCTACTTTCTCAATATAGGAAATTGTGTTAGTGGTAACCTTTCAATGTACGCTGCTTTGAGTCCTATAAACAAGAATCAAGGTGGAAATTTGCGAGGCAGGCATTTTGACACCGTTCGACACCAACCGCAAGTCAGTTTTGACAATGGACGCGAGTGCTGTGGGTGTTGGTGCGGTTCTGGCTCAAGTACACGATTCTGGTCCTTAAGACTGTAGCGTTTGCCTCGAGGACACTCACTACAGCCGAAAGGAATTACTCTATAATCGAGCGTGAAGCTCTAGCCGCAGCATGGGGTTGCGAGTATTATAGGATGTACCTGTGGGGGTTCAAGTTCACATTATTGACAGATCACAAACCCTTAGTTAAAATACTTTCGCCTGGCGGCGCTGGCAAGAGTTCTGCCAGGTTAGCTAGACTCGCTGCTAGGATCCAGGAGTACTTGTACACTGTGGAGTATATTCCCGGTTGGAGGAATTGCCAGGCGGATGGACTCTCTAGACTTCCGCTACCTTGGGAGAGGGTGGACAAGTTAGGAGTGGAATTTCTCAACTCAGAGGGTTCTGTGGCTGCTGTGGATGAAGTTGTAGATATGTGTGCTGGGGCAATTAGTAGGAGTTTGTGGAATACATCCATGGCTAAAGATGTGGTGTTGTGTGAGGTCAAAGACCTGATTGCGAAGGGTCCAAGGAGAGAGAGTTGCTTATCTCCTGCACTTCATCCTTATTTAAAGGTTCTGGAACAATTGTCTGTCTTGGACAAAGATGGGTTCATGATTTTAATGGATGACAAATTCATTCCTCCACAAGAAGTGCGATTTACTTTATTTAAGTTAGCCCATGAGGGTCACCTAGGGCAGTCCCTTACCAAGAGGAGAGTCAGAGAGAATTTTTGGTGGCCCGGAATGGACTCCGAAATTTCTCAGTGGGTGGAGAGATGTACCGATTGCTTGGAAAGCGAGAAGAGACTTAAAGTGGGTAGCCATACTGGTTGTGGCTCAATAGTAGATCCCGGGTGTCCATGGCACACTATATGTCTTGATTTTATTGGCCCGTTCTACCAGTTGAGTCAAGATATGAGGTTTGGGTTAGTAGTGGTTGATGTCTCTTCCAAGTGGTTAGTAGTCAAATTCATGAAGGAGATCACTACGAACAGCACTATTGCTGTGCTGAGTGAGATCTTTAGAGAGGAAGGTTTTCCCACAAGGATCATTACCGATAATAGGACGCAGCTCACCTCCCTGGAGATGGCTAATTTCTTGGGAAGGTGCGGTATTGCACACTCAAGGACCTCACTTTACAACCCTGTTGGACAGGCCACGTGAAGGGCCGCTCCCCCTCTGCCCGACCAGGCCCGAGCCCGGTCCCTCAAGTGTCACACACCACCACTTCACGTTTTTCCGTCCCCTCCGGGACCCTTGCCTCTGAACATATCGACCTCGTGGGCCCGATCCACTACCGGCCCGCGCGCCCAGCCTGGGCGCCATCTTGGACACTCCACCACGAGGCCGCGTGGCCCCCGATCGACCCCAACCCTGGGCCTGGCCAGGCCTCAGACATCTCGGCACCACCATCCACCCAGGAGGTGAGCGGACTACTTGGCAGGTCAATGGGAGAAAGAGGTGTCGATGGCTCTCCCCCGCCAGGTACCGCTCGCCCACAACCTCCCCGGGCGCTGGCTCCACCCCCCTGCTGGGTGTCTGGACTCCTTCATCCCGGACCCCCCGACCTCCAAGTGCGAGGGTCCGGACATCAAAGGGCACCAGCCCTATAACTGGGGCAGCTCCAGAGCACGAAGAGAGTTGTATCCTGGAGTCGAGAGACGCAGAGAAGAACTCATCCTTGACGGGCTACTGGCGCTGCCGTAGCTCTGCCTTGCGAACTATCGTCCTGCCTGCTGGCGCTGCCGCAACCTTCGTAAACCTTCATCGTCGTCGGGACCTGCTGGCGTGGCCGCGGACCGTTTGTAACTACCATCTCCATCGGGACCTGCTGGCTCCGCCGCGGACCGTCGCTTCCTTCATCCATCCCGGGACCTGCTGGCTCCGCCGCGGCCCGATCATCTAGAACGCCGAGCTCGAGGATTGAGAGCTATTTTCATCTATTGGTAACAAGACTGTCCCGCTACCCCTTTTCCCAATCCAGAGACCAGAATCGAGGGGACCCCTGAGTCCAGACCTCCTTGTATCATTTTACCGTACTTAAAGAATTGCTTATAAAGTATCGTTAAACCTTATCCTGGTGTGGTGTCCGTCTGTGGGGGGGAAGTTACTTGTCTGTACGATCGCTGGAGACGGCTCTCCCCGGAGACCTCTCCCCTTATCCTCGGCCGACCCTTCCGGTCCGTCTAACATTGGTGGCCAGCGGCGCGATCCGAATCACCGCATAATCGTACAGAAAGTAGCTCACCCCACGACGAAATCACGATGACAACCAAAGAAAGCGGATCCACCGAGAAATTTCAGATGGAGAAATTGGACGAGTACAGCCATCGTGAATTAAAACAATTCTGCATCGAACTAGGTATCGCTACCACCGGTCTAAGTACCAAAGACGATTTCAAGCATGCCCTAGAGTCCTGGGCAGAAACCGGGGCCGTCGGAACCACCGACCAAAACATCGCAGCAGTAGAAAAAAACACCACGGCCCCCGAGGAGCGAAGAACGGGTCTCTCGCAAGACGAGATCCAGGAACGAGAAAGAACACGACTACATGAACTAGAAATGGCCCGGCTCAAAATGGATGTTGAACTTAAGTTGGCCGAACAAAAACTGAGCTTAGAGCACCTGCGTCTCCGAGAAGAAAGAGAGGAAAACAGAGACAAAGGGAGCTCGAGGAAAAGAGACTGGCATATGAACACGAGCGCAAATTAGCTGAGATAGACTTACGCAAGCAGAACAAAGAATTAGGGGTGCCCGAGCAACCCCACACCCCAGGGACAACAGATAAGAAGGTACACATCCCCAAGGATGTCGTTCGAGAATACTTCCGAGAGGACGACATCCAGCAATGGTTCAAGGCCTACGAAATCGCTATGACCGCCCACCGGATCGATCGAAGAGACTGGGGAGCCGGTCTATGGGAGAGATTCCTCAATGAGGGCCGCGATGCCCTGCTACAGCTCCCGGACCATCAGATGACCTCCTATGACCACATGAAAGCTGCCCTCCTCACCCGCTATGGGCTCACACCCGAGATGTACCGTCAGAGGTTTCGAGACTGCACCCGCATCCCGGGTACAACTTGGGTGGACTACGTGAACTATTTTAGCCGAGCCTTCGAGGGCTGGATCAAAGGAAGCAATGTCACAACTTACGAACAACTATTCAATCTCATGGTGTGGGAGCATCTATCAAACAATTGCTTTATTGAGCTCCGGCAGCACCTCCTCGACAGCAAATTGACTGATCCACGGCAGCTCGCAGCCGAGGCTGACCGGTGGGAAATCACCAGAGTGGGCCGAAATGGATCCAATGAACAGAACCGGAACAACAACGGTCAGCACCGTCCCCGAGGAGGAGGAGGGGGCCAAGGACGAGGAAGAGACAACGCTCCGGTCGCCCCCGCTACCAGCACCACCCCCCCGGCCAACCGGGGCAGCACCCCGGCGCGACCGGGATACAGAGCCAATGTCACGTGTCACCGATGCCAACGAGTCGGCCACTATGCAAACGACCCAAATTGCCCACAGTACCAGAGCCCAAGACCCCGCCAAGTGGCCGCTGCTGCCCCGGGGGAAGAACAGATCTCCGAGGAGCAGGAAGAATATGAGCAAGAGCATCAAGAATGGGAGCCAGCCGCCATGGCTCTAGCATGCTTAGGGGGGAAAGACATGGTCCCGCGGGTCCCCCTACCCGCTAACACCCGGAAGTACAGCCAATGGGTGAGCATCAATGGACGCCAGGCCGAAGCCCTCCGTGACACCGGGGCCAGTGTAACAGCCGTCCGCTGTCACCTGGTGACCCCAGAACAGTTCCTACCAAACATTCTCTGCCCTGTCCGTTCAGCCGATAACTCGGAAAGTCTGTGTCGGATGGCCTGCGTCCCTTTCGAATGGGGAGGGGTCTCCGGCATGTTGAAAGTGACGGTCCGGGATGATGCCCCCGTAGACTGCCTCCTGGGAAATGACCTTGAAAGCTCTCCGTGGGCAGCCGTAGAACGAAGAGAACACCTGGGGATGTTAGGCATCCCGGACTGGGCGTGCGTCACCACCCGGTCCATGGCCGCCCGTGCCAATCCCCGACCGGAGGAACCCGAATGGCCGGCGCCTCCTCCCCCGGTCGCCCCAGTCGAAGACACCGACCGTGCCGTCCCCCCAGAACCAGCTCAACCTCCGGACCTCGCTGGCCTCGACCAGTGGCATCAAGAGGGGGGGCCCACACAGGAGCAGTTTCGCCAAGAGCAGAAGACCTGTCCCTCCCTCGAGGGACTCCGCCAACAAGCCCTCGCCCAGAGCGCAGGGGATACCTCCGGAACACATTGGGTCTATTGGGACAATGATCTGCTATACAGTGAACAAAGGATCGCGGAGCTGGGGGCCAGCCGAGTGCTAGTGGTGCCCCTCCGTTTTAGAGACTTCTTGCTAAACCTGGCCCACGATGTCCCCCTGGCTGGACACCTGGGTCAGGATAAAACCTACAGCCGCCTAGTGACCCACTTCTTCTGGCCCAAAATGAGGAATGATGTACTCCAGCATTGCCGATCTTGCCCCACGTGCCAAGCCAGTGGAAAGAGCGTCCGCAAACTAAAAGCCCCCCTGCAACCATTTCCCGTGGTCACCACCCCGTTCGAGAGGGTCGGGATAGACATTGTGGGGCCCCTGGACCCCCGTACAAAACAAGGACATCGGTTCATCCTGGTACTGGTGGACCACGCCACCCGCTACCCCGAGGCTGTTCCCCTGCGAACTGTGACAGCCCCGGTAGACGGCCGGGCCCTGATGGGGATCTTCTCCCGTGTGGGCTTCCCCCGAGAAGTCGTCAGCGACAGAGGCACGAACTTTATTTCCAAATATATGAAGTCCCTCTGGCAACAGTGTGGGGTCACCTACCGATTCACGACCCCCTATCACCCTCAAGGAAACGGACTCGTTGAGCGGTTCAACCGCACGCTCAAAGGGATGATTGGGGGGTTGGAAGAGCCCCTCCGTCGCCAGTGGGATGTGCTGCTGCCGTGCCTCCTCTTCGCATATTGAGAGGTCCCCCAGAAGTCCCTCGGCTTCAGCCCGTTTGAATTATTGTATGGACATCCCGTACGGGAGCCTCTCAGTCTAGTCAAGGAAGGCTGGGAAATGCCCCCTCTAAAGAACCCTCCAGATGTCTTCAAATACCTCCTAACCCTCCGCAACCAGACCCGACGGTTCAGAGAGCTGGCAAAAGCAAACTTGGAGGCCAGTCAAGAGGACATGAAAAAGTGGTATGACCAAAATGCCTCCTCCATCGAATTTGAACCCGGACAACAGGTATGGGTGATGTCCCCCACCGAACCCTGCGCCCTGCAAGACAAGTGGACGGGGCCCTTCAAAGTAGTCGAGCGCAAGGGTCCTGTCACCTATCTCATCGACATGGAATCTTCACGGAACCCCCTCCGAGTCCTCCACGCTAATAGACTGAAACCCCACTTTGTACGTTCAGAACTCAGCCTCCTGATGGCCACAGACAATGGAGCCGAAGAAGACTCCGAACCCCTCCCTGACCTCCTACGGACTCGGGAGAAAGATGGCTCCGTGGATGGGGTCCGACTCTCGGAGGCCCTCACCCTGGAACAACGCCAAGAATGTCGAGACCTTCTGTTGCAGTTCGCCGGCCTGTTTTCCCTCACCCCAGGTGTCACTTCCTGGTGTGTGCACGACGTGGACACGGGGGACAGCCCCCCTATCCGTCACCGGGCCTACCGCGTACCAGATCGGGTACGGGCCTGCATCCAGGAAGAAGTAACCAAAATGCTCACGCTCGGGGTCATTAAGCCCTCAGACAGCCCCTGGGCCAGCCCAGTAGTACTGGTCCCCAAAGCAGCCCCTCCCGGCACCACACCGGAACTCCGGTTCTGCGTCGACTACCGGGGCTTGAATGCGGTCACCAGAACAGACGCACACCCCATCCCCCGGGCAGACGAGCTAATCGACCGCATGGGAGCTGCCCGCTACCTCAGTATTTTCGACCTGACGGCGGGCTACTCGCAGATCGGCCTCACACCCCGGGCCCAAGAACGATCTGCATTTTCCACTCCTGATGGCCATTATCATTTCAAGGTCATGCCCTTCGGCATGAAGAATGCTCCAGCAACATTTCAGCGGCTCGTCAATCAGGTCTTGGCCGGGCTCGAAGGATTCAGCGCCGCCTACCTAGACGACATCGCTGTGTACAGCCACCATTGGTCCGACCACCTCCACCACCTCCGAGCGGTGCTACAGGCCCTTCAGCGAGCTGGCCTCACGATCAAGGCCAGCAAATGCCAAATTGGTCAGGGGTCCGTAACCTACCTCGGACACCAGGTGGGAAGCGGCCTGGTGGCCCCTCTGCAGCTCAAGATTGCCGCCATCCAGTCCTGGCAGCCCCCCATCACCCAGACCGAGGTACGCGCCTTTCTGGGACTCACGGGCTATTACAGACGGTTCGTGAAAGACTATGGTACCATAGTGGGGCCCCTCACAGAACTCACGTCCAAAAATCAACCCAAGAAGGTCAACTGGACCCCAGATTGTCAAACAGCCTTCGAACAACTGAAGGCCGCCATGTGCTCCGCCCCTGTGCTCCAGGCCCCCGACTACAGCCGGGAATTTGTCGTCCAGACGGATGCCTCCGACCACGGCATTGGGGCGGTCCTGTCTCAATTGAACACCGAAGGCCTTGATCAGCCAGTGGCCTTCATCAGCAGGCGACTCCTACCTCGAGAACAACGCTGGAGCACCATCGAGAGGGAGGCCTTCGCCGTGGTATGGGCCCTCAAAAAGCTCCGGCCCTACCTCTTTGGCACACACTTCCGGGTGTAGACCGACCATCGACCCCTGCAGTGGCTGATGCAGATGCGGGGGGAGAACCCAAAACTACTACGTTGGTCCATCTCCCTACAAGGGATGGACTTCACTGTTGAACACCGGCCTGGGCCAGATCACGCCAACGCGGATGGCCTGTCCCGCTTTTTCCGCCTCGACGAGGAGAGTCCCCAAGAGGATGGGTGACTCTCCCCGCCTTCAGCTGGGGGGGACGCATGTTGGACAGGCCACGTGAAGGGCCGCTCCCCCTCTGCCCGACCAGGCCCGAGCCCGGTCCCTCAAGTGTCACACACCACCACTTCACGTTTTTCCGTCCCCTCCGGGACCCTTGCCTCTGAACATATCGACCTCGTGGGCCCGATCCACTACCGGCCCGCGCGCCCAGCCTGGGCGCCATCTTGGACACTCCACCACGAGGCCGCGTGGCCCCCGATCGACCCCAACCCTGGGCCTGGCCAGGCCTCAGACATCCCGGCACCACCATCCACCCAGGAGGTGAGCGGACTACTTGGCAGGTCAATGGGAGAAAGAGGTGTCGATGGCTCTCCCCCGCCAGGTACCGCTCGCCCACAACCTCCCCGGGCGCTGGCTCCACCCCCCTGCTGGGTGTCTGGACTCCTTCATCCCGGACCCCCCGACCTCCAAGTGCGAGGGTCCGGACATCAAAGGGCACCAGCCCTATAACTGGGGCAGCTCCAGAGCAGGAAGAGAGTTGTATCCTGGAGTCGAGAGACGCAGAGAAGAACTCATCCTTGACGGGCTACTGGCGCTGCCGTAGCTCTGCCTTGCGAACTATCGTCCTGCCTGCTGGCGCTGCCGCAACCTTCGTAAACCTTCATCGTCGTCGGGACCTGCTGGCGTGGCCGCGGACCGTTTGTAACTACCATCTCCATCGGGACCTGCTGGCTCCGCCGCGGACCGTCGCTTCCTTCATCCATCCCGGGACCTGCTGGCTCCGCCGCGGCCCGATCATCTAGAACGCCGAGCTCGAGGATTGAGAGCTATTTTCATCTATTGGTAACAAGACTGTCCCGCTACCCCTTTTCCCAATCCAGAGACCAGAATCGAGGGGACCCCTGAGTCCAGACCTCCTTGTATCATTTTACCGTACTTAAAGAATTGCTTATAAAGTATCGTTAAACCTTATCCTGGTGTGGTGTCCGTCTGTGGGGGGGAAGTTACTTGTCTGTACGATCGCTGGAGACGGCTCTCCCCGGAGACCTCTCCCCTTATCCTCGGCCGACCCTTCCGGTCCGTCTAACAAACCCCCAGGGGAATGGCATAGTTGAGAGGGCCAACCGCATGGTTAAAGGTGCCATTCAAATGGCGATTTCCTCTAGGATGGATGTGAGGAGTTTGGTTAATGACCTGGTTTGGGCCTACAGGACTACTGAAAATGGTGTGACTGGTTTGATTCCGTTTTCTGTCATGAGGGGACGTTCAGCGGGCACTAAGCTGGTTGCTGCGTGGATGAAAGAGTATCTGAACGCTGACCTTCCTGCTGGTCCTGGTGAGCCTGACACCGTGTGTGAATCAGATGGAGCGTGTAAATTTGCTGTGAATGATTGGGTGAAAGTCAAACCGGGTCGAGTGGGTGTTGGATTGACGAAGTTCAGGGGACCATTTCAGGTCAAGTCTGTCCATAAAAGATTTGTCACTCTATTTAACGGTGAGAGTTGGAACTTGAGGCGTGTGGCACTGTATAAAAAAGCCGAGCGAGAACCGACGAGAACCAAGAAAAGGAAAAAAAGCTCACCCATTTCAAAGAACCACGCAAGTTCTGAAGAAAAGAAGAACCTTTTATTTCATGTCAAAAGTACTGTAATAGAAATATCTTTGCTACCTTGAAGAGAAGAAATATTACGCTTTGAACAGAAGCCTACTAAGTTCCCAAAACAACTGGTGAGTTTGGGAGAACATTTGCCTGTTTATACCTTGTATCTAATTGTGACTTTGTTCGTGTTGGGATTGTAAAGAGGCGCACCCTGCTAAAGGAATTGTATTCCATGCTATATTTCGGAAACTCTGGAGTAAAAAGAAATTTTTGTGCACGTTTTAAAATTAAGGAGAGCGAGAGCGCAGCTTCTGCAAAGAAAACGGAGCGATTTGTGTTGTATCTGTGACATTGTGTGAACATTTAGCTTTTCCCTCGAGTGAACCGGCACCACCGGTACAAACGGAGACAACTCACAGGCTGCATCTTTTAAAAAAGCCTTCTCGAGCAGAGAGACACACGAGCAGACTCCTCGAGCGGAGAGACACACGAGCAGACTCACCGTTCGATTCCACTGCCATTGTTTTCTTTTGAAGGAGCCATCGACGCCAGTGTCAGGAAGGAAGCACTCGGACAAGAAGGAAACAAGCGTCATAGACGGAGGTGACGCACCTGCAGTGATGCGACTGCGCAACGTAACGTACGCGACTGCGCAACGTAACGTGCGTGGCGGCCATCTTAAAGCTTGTTAGGTATCTAAGCAACCGACACCGCTTCCGTAAAATAAAACATCGCAAGCAATAAACATTGCACCAAGTGGAAACAGACGCTTCCAATGGCATATCGAGTGACTGGAAAGAGCATCTAAAAACGGAAACGAGTGTCCGCAGGAGAATTAAAGGGTGAGAGAGTTATTTACAAATTGAATTTATTTGATTATAGGACTCAAAGCAGCGTACATTGAAAGGTTACCACTAACACAATTTCCTATATTGAGAAAGTAGAGAAAGAGTGGGGAAGCACATATTGCACGTTTAATGAGGAAGAGTCGACATTTCAATTGAGTTTGACTATCTCTGTGTCAAAGGGAGTAGTACCCCTTTAAAGAATTTTGGAATGGAAAATCTGAATGTCATTGCACCTCCATTGTTCCTACAAACTACTGGAGATCCACCCATCGAGTGGGATGAATGGATAGACGTTTTTGAGAACTATATCGAGGCACTTGATGGGAAAGATTTCAGCGCAGTTAGGAAAAAAGCCCTCTTGTTAAGTGCATTAGGCAAAGAAGGTCAACATTCGTTTAAATATCTTCCGGTAGCAGTAAACCAAGATGGTAGGGCAATAACCAATGTATACACAGAAGCCAAAGCTCGGATGAAAAAACAATACGCAAAAGAAGTAAATATTGTCATGGCGAGGCACAAATTTTACTCCCAACCCCAAAGGAATGAGGAATCAGTAGACCAATTTGTGGCTAGGTTACGCGAGCTGTCAATTAAATGTAATTTTGGAGAGATAAGAGACGAAATGATAAGAGACCAGCTGATAGTACAATGCCGGAACAAAAAGATGCAGGAAAAACTGTGGGCGGCAAAAAATCCTACCCTACAAATGGCCATTGATATAGCAAAAGTGGTTGAGGAATCGAACGCATGCATGAAAGAGATGGAAAGGAAAGATAACACAAAGGAAAATGTTCAAGGGAATGGTGTTTCTTGTGTTGATCATGATGAGGTTGCTGTTGTGAATAAGAAAAGTGTGGATCAGGGAGGAAGTAGTCAGAGGAGATTTAACAATGCGTTCTCAGGCAATGACAGGAATAGATTTCAAGGAAGAATGTGCAGTAGGTGTGGGAGTACTTTTCACAGTTCGGACTTCAGGAGATGCTTTGCAATCGATAAGATGTGTAGGAAGTGTGGGAGGAAAGGACATTTTGCAAAGATGTGTAGGGGTGCAAACGTTGATAAAGTAGCTGTTGTCGAAAACAGGGAAGAAGTAAGAGACATCGTTAGTATTGAGGGTGCCAACAAAATATTGGGCCTTATTTATGAAGGACTTGCGCCGCCGGTGCGTCACTTTTTCCCATGTTAAAAGTGACGCACCGGCGGCGCAAGTCCTTCATAAATAAGGCCCATTGTGTCTAAGTGGGGATGGTGTGAATGAAGGTGAGCCTGGAAGAAGATTCAGACCAAAAGCTCTGTTCCTTATTGATAAAATTGAGGTCCAACTGTTGGTTGATCCTGGATCCTTATGGACTATTATTCCCAAGGATATGTATTTAGCAAATTGGAAGGATGTGCAGCTATCTGCTAGTGACATTAATGCCTGTGGTTATCAGGGTGAAAGTATAGATGTGATTGGGTTTATGGTATGCGTAATATCATTCAAGGATTGCTCAGCTGAAGGAAAGGTGTATGTAGCCAAATCTGGTCCTGCAATTTTAGGATGGGGGCAACAGTATGACCTCGGAATAATAATAAATCCTAGAGCAGCACAACAAGTGATGGTGGTAGATAGCATAACCACAGATTCGATAGTTGAAGGGATGAATGGTCTGTTTGACGAGCATATAGGAGAGTTGAGGGGTTATGTGCATAAAATTGTTCTGCGGGATGATGCCATACCTATGCAACACAGGGTGAGAAAGGTTCCATTCATTGCACGCGAGGAGGTGAAGAAGATGCTGAAAGAGATGCTAGACCAGGGTGTGATAGAGCAGATCGAAACGTCACCCTGGATTTCCCCCGTAGTTATTACGACCAAATCCGATGGAAAATTTCGTTTTTGTGTGGACCTTCGCACCCTGAACCAAAACATTGTAGTAGACAACTTCCCCTTACCGAACATCAATGAGTTGGTCCTATCACTAAAAGGTGGAAAGTATTTTTCTAAGTTGGACCTTCGCAGCGCCTATCATCAAATAAAACTACACCAAGACTCAAAAGCACTGACAGCGTTCATAACAACTGAGGGAATATACCAATTTACGCGAATGCCTTTTGGACTCGCCTCTGCAGCCGGGGTATTTCAAAGGATGATGGGTGCTGTACTGAAGGGTGTGAACAACGTAGTGTATTTTCAGGACGACGTTCTGATATTTGGAGCGACTGTTGAAGAACACAATGTGATTTTGAAGACCGTTTTGGAGAGGATGGAACAGGCAGGATTGACTCTTAAGAAGGAGAAATGTAAATTCGCAGTGGAGGAGGTTGAATATCTTGGATATACCTTGTCTGTTGACGGGGTAAAACCCAAGAGAGACTTATTGGACTCCATTAGAAATGCACCACCTCCATGCGATAAAGATCAGTTGAGGTCTTTCCTCGGCCTCATCGAGTACTACGCTAAGTTTGTAAGGGATTTTGCAGAGAAAACGGAAAAGATCAAGGTGCTGTTGAGGAAGGGATGCAAGTTTGTGTGGGGTGTGGAACAAGACGAGTGTTTTAAAAGAATCAAGGTGGAAATTTGCGAGGCAGGCATTTTGACACCGTTCGACACCAACCGCAAGTCAGTTTTGACAGTGGACGCGAGTGCTGTGGGTGTTGGTGCGGTTCTGGCTCAAGTACACGATTCTGGCCTTAAGACTGTAGCGTTTGCCTCGAGGACACTCACTACAGCCGAAAGGAATTACTCTATAATCGAGCGTGAAGCTCTAGCCGCAGCATGGGGTTGCGAGTATTATTGGATGTACCTGTGGGGGTTCAAGTTCACGTTATTGACAGATCACAAACCCTTAGTTAAAATACTTTCGCCTGGCGGCGCTGGCAAGGGTTCTGCCAGGTTAGCTAGACTCGCTGCTAGGATCCAGGAGTACTTGTACACTGTGGAGTATATTCCCGGTTGGAGGAATTGCCAGGCGGATGGACTCTCTAGACTTCCGCTACCTTGGGAGAGGGTGGACAAGTTAGGAGTGGAATCTCTCAACTCAGAGGGTTCTGTGGCTGCTGTGGATGAAGTTGTAGATATGTGTGCTGGGGCAATTAGTAGGAGTTTGTGGAATACATCCATGGCTAAAGATGTGGTGTTGTGTGAGGTCAAAGACCTGATTGCGAAGGGTCCAAGGAGAGAGAGTTGCTTATCTCCTGCACTTCGTCCTTATTTAAAGGTTCTGGAACAATTGTCTGTCTTGGACAAAGATGGGTTCATGATTTTAACTGATGACAAATTCATTCCTCCACAAGAAGTGCGATTTACTTTATTTAAGTTAGCCCATGAGGGTCACCTAGGGCTGTCCCTTACCAAGAGGAGAGTCAGAGAGAATTTTTGGTGGCCCGGAATGGACTCCGAAATTTCTCAGTGGGTGGAGAGATGTACCGATTGCTTGGAAAGCGAGAAGAGACTTAAAGTGGGTAGCCATACTGGTTGTGGCTCAATAGTTGATCCCGGGTGTCCATGGCATACTATATGTCTTGATTTTATTGGCCCGTTCTAGCAGTTGAGTCAAGATATGAGGTTTGGGTTAGTAGTGGTTGATGTCTCTTCCAAGTGATTAGTAGTCAAATTCATGAAGGAGATCACTACGAACAGCACTATTGCTGTGCTGAGTGAGATCTTTAGAGAGGAAGGTTTTCCCACAAGGATCATTACCGATAATGGGACGCAGCTCACCTCCCTGGAGATGGCTAATTTCTTGGGAAGGTGCGGTATTGCACACTCAAGGACCTCACTTTACAACCCCCAGGGGAATGGCATAGTTGAGAGGGCCAACCGCATGGTTAAAGGTGCCATTCAAATGGCGATTTCCTCTAGGATGGATGTGAGGAGTTTGGTTAATGACCTGGTTTGGGCCTACAGGACTACTGAAAATGGTGTGACCGGTTTGATTCCGTTTTCTGTCATGAGGGGACGTTCAGCGGGCACTAAGCTGGTTGCTGCGTGGATGAAAGAGTATCTGAACGCTGACCTTCCTGCTGGTCCTGGTGAGCCTGACACCGTGTGTGAATCAGATGGAGCGTGTAAATTTGCTGTGAATGATTGGGTGAAAGTCAAACCGGGTCGAGTGGGTGTTGGATTGACGAAGTTCAGGGGACCATTTAAGGTCAAGTCTGTCCATAAAAGATTTGTCACTCTATTTAACGGTGAGAGTTGGAACTTGAGGCGTGTGGCACTGTATAAAAAAGCCGAGCGAGAACCGACGAGAACCAATGAGTCTAGTGCCAGTAGTACCAATGGGTCTTGTGCTAGCAGAACTCAGAGAGTGAGAAGACCTCCAGGTTATTCACGTGACTTTGTTTGTAAGTAAGGTCTCTCTCTGTAACGAAGAGCATGTACTTAGTATGTTTTACATAGACTTAGTATGTTTTATATAGACTTACTTTTCTTTGTTTTTCTCCATCTGATTCACACATTAAGCTATACATCTGTCTACTGGCTTCATTTACAACACATGGCGACGATGAGCAGAAGGAGCTGAACAACCACAGAGGGAGGAGAACTCCACTGGTGAAAAGAACCACGCAGATTTTGAGGAAAAGGAAAAAAAGCTCACCCATTTCAAAGAACCACGCAAGTTCTGAAGAAAAGAAGAACCTTTTATTTCATGTCAAAAGTACTGTAATAGAAATATCTTTGCTACCTTGAAGAGAAGAAATATTACGCTTTGAACAGAAGCCTACTAAGTTCCCAAAACAACTGGTGAGTTTGGGAGAACATTTGCCTGTTTATACCTTGTATCTAATTGTGACTTTGTTCGTGTTGGGATTGTAAAGAGGCGCACCCTGCTAAAGGAATTGTATTCCATGCTATATTTCGGAAACTCTGGAGTAAAAAGAAATTTTTGTGCACATTTTAAAATTAAGGAGAGCGAGAGCGCAGCTTCTGCAAAGAAAACGGAGCGATTTGTGTTGTATCTGTGACATTCTGTGAACATTTAGCTTTTCCCTCGAGTGAACCGGCACCACCGGTACAAACGGAGACAACTCACAGGCTGCATCTTTTAAAAAAAGCCTCCTCGAGCAGAGAGACACACGAGCAGACTCCTCGAGCGGAGAGACACACGAGCAGACTCACCGTTCGATTCCACTGCCATTGTTTTCTTTTGAAGGAGCCATCGACGCCAGTGTCAGGAAGGAAGCACTCGGACAAGAAGGAAACAAGCGTCATAGACGGAGGTGACGCACCTGCAGTGACGCGACTGCGCAACGAAACGTACGCGACTGCGCAACGTAACGTGCGTGGCGGCCATCTTAAAGCTTGTTAGGTATCTAAGCAACCGACACCGCTTCCGTAAAACAAAACATCGCAAGCAATAAACATTGCACCAAGTGGAAACAGACGCTTCCAATGGCATATCGAGTGACTGGAAAGAGCATCTAAAAACGGAAACGAGTGTCCGCAGGAGAATTAAAGGGTGAGAGAGTTATTTACAAATTGAATTTATTTGTTTATAGGACTCAAAGCAGCGTACATTGAAAGTTTACCACTAACACAATTTCCTATATTGAGAAAGTAGAGAAAGAGTGGGGAAGCACATATTGCACGTTTAATGAGGAAGAGTCGACATTTCAATTGAGTTTGACTATCTCTGTGTCAAAGGGAGTAGTACCCCTTTAAAGAATTTTGGGATGGAAAATCTGAATGTCATTGCACCTCCATTGTTCCTACAAACTACTGGAGATCCACCCATCGAGTGGGATGAATGGATAGACGTTTTTGAGAACTATCTCGAGGCACTTGATGGGAAAGATTTCAGCGCAGTTAGGAAAAAAGCCCTCTTGTTAAGTGCATTAGGCAAAGAAGGTCAACATTCTTTTAAATATCTTCCGGTAGCAGTAAACCAAGATGGTAGGGCAATAACCAATGTATACACAGAAGCCAAAGCTCGGATGAAAAAACAATACGCAAGAGAAGTAAATATTGTCATGGCGAGGCACAAATTTTACACCCAACCCCAAAGGAATGAGGAATCAGTAGACCAATTTGTGGCTAGGTTACGCGAGCTGTCAATTAAATGTAATTTTGGAGAGATAAGAGACGAAATGATAAGAGACCAGCTGATAGTACAATGCCGGAACAAAAAGATGCAGGAAAAACTGTGGGCGGCAAAAAATCCTACCCTACAAATGGCCATTGATATAGCAAAAGTGGTTGAGGAATCGAACGCATGCATGAAAGAGATGGAAAGGAAAGATAACACAAAGGAAAATGTTCAAGGGAATGGTGTTTCTTGTGTTGATCATGATGAGGTTGCTGTTGTGAATAAGAAAAGTGTGGATCAGGGAGGAAGTAGTCAGAGGAGATTTAACAATGCGTTCTCAGGCAATGACAGGAATAGATTTCAAGGAAGAATGTGCAGTAGGTGTGGGAGTACTTTTCACAGTTCGGACTTCAGGAGATGCTTTGCAATCGATAAGATGTGTAGGAAGTGTGGGAGGAAAGGACATTTTGCAAAGATGTGTAGGGGTGCAAACGTTGATAAAGTAGCTGTTGTCGAAAACAGGGAAGAAGTAAGAGACATCGTTAGTATTGAGGGTGCCAACAAAATATTGTGTCTAAGTGGGGATGGTGTGAATGAAGGTGAGCCTGGAAGAAGATTCAGAGCAAAAGCTCTGTTCCTTATTGATAAAATTGAGGTCCAACTGATGGTTGATCCTGGATCCTTATGGACTATTATTCCCAAGGATATGTATTTAGCAAATTGGAAGGATGTGCAGCTATCTGCTAGTGACATTAATGCCTGTGGTTATCAGGGTGAAAGTATAGATGTGATTGGGTTTATGGTATGCGTAATATCATTCAAGGATCGCTCAGCTGAAGGAAAGGTGTATGTAGCCAAATCTGGTCCTGCAATTTTAGGATGGGGCAACAGTATGACCTCGGAATAATAATAAATCCTAGGGCAGCACAACAAGTGATGGTGGTAGATAGCATAACCACAGATTCGATAGTTGAAGGGATGAATGGTCTGTTTGACGAGCATATAGGAGAGTTGAGGGGTTATGTGCATAAAATTGTTCTGCGGGATGATGCCATACCTATGCAACACAGGGTGAGAAAGGTTCCATTCATTGCACGCGAGGAGGTGAAGAAGATGCTGAAAGAGATGCTAGACCAGGGTGTGATAGAGCAGATCGAAACGTCACCCTGGATTTCCCCCGTAGTTATTACGACCAAATCCGATGGAAAATTTCGTTTTTGTGTGGACCTTCGCACCCTGAACCAAAACATTGTAGTAGACAACTTCCCCTTACCGAACATCAATGAGTTGGTCCTATCACTAAAAGGTGGAAAGTATTTTTCTAAGTTGGACCTTCGCAGCGCCTATCATCAAATAAAACTACACCAAGACTCAAAAGCACTGACAGCGTTCATAACAACTGAGGGAATATACCAATTTACGCAAATGCCTTTTGGACTCGCCTCTGCAGCCGGGGTATTTTAAAGGATGATGGGTGCTGTACTGAAGGGTGTGAACAACGTAGTGTATTTTCAGGACGACGTTCTGATATTTGGAGCGACTGTTGAAGAACACAATGTGTTTTTGAAGACCGTTTTGGAGAGGATGGAACAGGCAGGATTGACTCTTAAGAAAGAGAAATGTAAATTCGCAGTGGAGGAGGTTGAATATCTTGGATATACCTTGTCTGTTGACGGGGTAAAACCCAAGAGAGACTTATTGGACTCCATTAGAAATGCACCACCTCCATGCGATAAAGATCAGTTGAGGTCTTTCCTCGGCCTCATCGAGTACTACGCTAAGTTTGTAAGGGATTTTGCAGAGAAAACCGAAAAGATCAAGGTGCTGTTGAGGAATGGATGCAAGTTTGTGTGGGGTGTGGAACAAGACGAGTGTTTTAAAAGAATCAAGGTGGAAATTTGCGAGGCAGGCATTTTGACACCGTTCGACACCAACCGCAAGTCAGTTTTGACAGTGGACGCGAGTGCTGTGGGTGTTGGTGCGGTTCTGGCTCAAGTACACGATTCTGGCCTTAAGACTGTAGCGTTTGCCTCGAGGACACTCACTACAGCCGAAAGGAATTACTCTATAATCGAGCGTGAAGCTCTAGCCGCAGCATGGGGTTGCGAGTATTATAGGATGTACCTGTGGGGGTTCAAGTTCACGTTATTGACAGATCACAAACCCTTAGTTAAAATACTTTCGCCTGGCGGCGCTGGCAAGGGTTCTGCCAGGTTAGCTAGACTCGCTGCTAGGATCCAGGAGTACTTGTACACTGTGGAGTATATTCCCAGTGGGAGGAATTGCCAGGCGGATGGACTCTCTAGACTTCCGCTACCTTGGGAGAGGGTGGACAAGTTAGGAGTGGAATCTCTCAACTCAAAGGGTTCTGTGGCTGCTGTGGATGAAGTTGTAGATATGTGTGCTGGGGCAATTAGTAGGAGTTTGTGGAATACATCCATGGCTAAAGATGTGGTGTTGTGTGAGGTCAAAGACCTGATTGCGAAGGGTCCAAGGAGAGAGAGTTGCTTATCTCCTGCACTTCGTCCTTATTTAAAGGTTCTGGAACAATTGTCTGTCTTGGACAAAGATGGGTTCATGATTTTAATGGATGACAAATTCATTCCTCCACAAGAAGTGCGATTTACTTTATTTAAGTTAGCCCATGAGGGTCACCTAGGGCAGTCCCTTACCAAGAGGAGAGTCAGAGAGAATTTTTGGTGGTCCGGAATGGACTCCGAAATTTCTCAGTGGGTGGAGAGATGTACCGATTGCTTGGAAAGCGAGAAGAGACTTAAAGTGGGTAGCCATACTGGTTGTGGCTCAATAGTAGATCCCGGGTGTCCATGGCACACTATATGTCTTGATTTTATTGGCCCGTTCTACCAGTTGAGTCAAGATATGAGGTTTGGGTTAGTAGTGGTTGATGTCTCTTCCAAGTGGTTAGTAGTCAAATTCATGAAGGAGATCACTACGAACAGCACTATTGCTGTGCTGAGTGAGATCTTTAGAGAGGAAGGTTTTCCCACAAGGATCATTACCGATAATGGGACGCAGCTCACCTCCCTGGAGATGGCTAATTTCTTGGGAAGGTGCGGTATTGCACACTCAAGGACCTCACTTTACAACCCCCAGGGGAATGGCATAGTTGAGAGGGCCAACCGCATGGTTAAAGGTGCCATTCAAATGGCGATTTCCTCTAGGATAAAAGGTGAGGAGTTTGGTTAATGACCTGGTTTGGGCCTACAGGACTACTGAAAATGGTGTGACCGGTTTGATTCCGTTTTCTGTCATGAGGGGACGTTCAGCGGGCACTAAGCTGGTTGCTGCGTGGATGAAAGAGTATCTGAACGCTGACCTTCCTGCTGGTCCTGGTGAGCCTGACACCGTGTGTGAATCAGATGGAGCGTGTAAATTTGCTGTGAATGATTGGGTGAAAGTCAAACCGGGTCGAGTGGGTGTTGGATTGACGAAGTTCAGGGGACCATTTAAGGTCAAGTCTGTCCATAAAAGATTTGTCACTCTATTTAACGGTGAGAGTTGGAACTTGAGGCGTGTGGCACTGTATAAAAAAGCCGAGCGAGAACCGACGAGAACCAATGAGTCTAGTGCCAGTAGTACCAATGGGTCTTGTGCTAGCAGAACTCAGAGAGTGAGAAGACCTCCAGGTTATTTACGTGACTTTGTTTGTAAGTAAGGTCTCTCTCTGTAACGAAGAGCATGTACTTAGTATGTTTTACATAGACTTAGTATGTTTTATATAGACTTACTTTTCTTTGTTTTTCTTTTTTCTTTGTTGCTCCATATGAAGGGAAGAGGATATGTTGTATTCTCTGCACTTATGTTTCTCTGTACCTCTTTAAGTCCTGCATTCTATTTTCCCTGATGTCATCTTCTCCTGTGTTCTGCCTTGTCAGTTAGCTCCCTGCTTTCTGATGGGAACACCAGCTATTCTCTGTGGTGCTTAATAAACACCTATTAAGCTATACATCTGTCTACTGGCTTCATTTACAACATGTTCCTCTCTTGTATACCTTGGTTCTGACTGTCCTGATTAGAGCTTCTGCCCCCACTTGGATCCACTGGACTACTCCTGTCCTACTCAAGGGGCTAGATTTTGTCCTATCCAGAGATTGCAATTGAGATTGAGTACCAGGACGTTCCTCACCCATATGAAACCTAGAATCACTTTGGACCTGGGGTATTGTAGACTCTCTTTAAACCTCGGCTATTGTAGTTAAATTAGGGGTATCTAATGAGATTTTCGAGTCCCTCCAAAAAGAATCAATGCCCACCACAGAAGTATTCAATGAGTCAATTATACCTTTAGCAATGCTTGTAAGTATAGATTCCAATCGCGAGCTAAACATGTCCTCCACCAGTTTCCGTAATATTAGTTGAGTGTTCTTATCCACGACATCCTCATGTGTAGAATTTCTCATTTTTTGGACCTTTATCACGTTTATTTACTTTTTTGGTGATCCTCCTTTTCCTTAGAGGCCCCCTAATCGCCCCTTTTGTTGACCTGTTCAAGTTTGTCAAATTATCTCCGATTACACCATCCGTACCCCTAGACAGAGCAACATCATGTGTTGATTCTCCTCTCACTACATTCAGACTTTTTATCAGCACGCTTGGCTCCAGGGGTACAGGTATTCTGGGGGAGACCTCATTTACAATATTACCCTCCCCAAGATCTTAACTAATACCCAGTCCCAGTTCTTTTTCTGCATTAGCTATTTCCTTATTTAAGGCTCTGGTAGGTCTTGAACACGTGTGCTAGCTGTTGCTGCTGGGGGAATTCTAATTAAGCATGGGCGAATTTTGCGAATCTGGCGTTCGCAAATTTGCGTATATGCGAACTCGCATTCCGCAAAATCCGCGAATTCTCGTGAATTTGCGGATTTTTTTCTTTTTATAGTGTTCGCAAGGGTTTCTGCCAGTTCGCTGGGATTGTGTACCAGTTCGCAATTGCAAACTTACTTGTCGGCACGCAACGGTCGCAACTATGTTGTTTCTACGTCTGGTTCATCATCACAGGTTCACAGCACCCTCTGTTTCAACACTGCCACCCTCTGTTTCACCCATGCCACCCTCTGGTACATCAATGCCACCCTCTGGTTCATCATCATCACTGTAGATTATGGGAGGAAAAAGCAAGCACACCTGCCCTGCTTTAAATGACATGAATTAATTTGGGGTTGATTTATTAATGTGTCACTGTTTTAAAATTCCAGTCTGGCACCTGCTTCCTTATCTGTAATTTGCTTTCTGTTGCAGTGCAATTTTTTTTTCCAGGACCTTTGTGGCCTACTTGTAGCTATTCTATGATCTGGCTGTGGGGGTCAGAGCAGGGTCATACAATTGTTGCAACTAGAAACTGAACTCTGGAGGGGCCCCAGTCAGGAAGCACTACAGGGAATGGTTACTAATGATGAATTTGAACTTTTGCACCTGCTGAGTGCTTTCAGTTTAGCAAAACTCGTTTTTTTTCTGCAGAACAGCAACTGTAATGCCCCAAACAAACTTACTTGTGAAAGTTGATTTCTAATCCAAAAGTGATCCAAAGAAAGTCAAAAGGCCTCAAATCCAAAAAAGTGTAGGCAAATGTCAACCTGAGGAGTTATTCTGATAAAAATCATCATCATCATTTTCAGAAGGTCTATGCTGCTTGCTAGTGGATTTCTTGTGCAGAATTGCAAATTTTGTAATTTCGCGAGTGCGAGATTGTTGCTGCCCGCCGCACCTACATGTTCGCAATTGCGAACTTACGACGCACGCCGCAAAATTGTATCACCAGAAAAAAAAATCCGCTACGTGCGAATTAGCGGATTTTCGGTAAATTCGCGAGCGTTCGCGGATTGCGAATTTACCGAAAATCCGCAAAATCTGAGAGCGGAACGGTTTTTCCACCCATGCTTAATTCTAATGCTGCTGGGGTATTGTATGCATGTGATACTTTTATAGTCTCAACGGCCGAAATAAAGTTATTGACTGTTGGAAAACGAGGCAGTATCTGTGAGGCCTGCACAAATAACATGACTACATTTGTCCTTCACCTGGAACCAAACACCTAATTGTAGCACCTGATTCTCAGAGAGTAGCGTTGCAGAGCATATCTGAGGCTTACTCAAGGGAGGTGGTGTGGGCTAGTAATCACCATTTGCAGGTGCGCAGAAATAACACTCAATATTTGATTGTCTAGTCTGTACTCTGCTTTATAAAAGTAAGAGTACATTTATTAAACACACACACTACTCAATACTATGCACCAACTTACAAATATACATAAGTTGTTAGAATTACTTTGTGACATTGCATAACATCTCCACCCCTCCCACAGGGGGGAGTCTAGTACCACCACTCCCATGTATGCACATCATCTTGCCCCCAATGCCATTAGTTGAACATAACCTGGAGCGAGGGCCCTGCACACTGGCACCATCCCAGTGGCGACCCACCCCATTATCTCAACAAGCATTTAAAATAGGTAACCCTGCCTTGATGATACACAACCCTGACTGAGCATTTCCTACTGACCATGAAATATGCACCTCTACATCTTAAGGGCTATCCGTCTGGGTTCTTCACCTAAGCGCAGCAGCAAGAATATATGTTTAAGCATCACTTTAGAATGAAGGTACTCATCACATTTGTGTATCATTAGACTGCATTGAAATTCCAGCCTCTAAAGGCATCACTGATGAAATTACAGGATTACGCATATACAGCCAGACACCCCAGCAGGAATGTCTGGCAACATAACCACACTTTGCTTATGACATCACCTTTATCATGTACTTCACATTAGACACATGAACTTCAGTCCCTCCAAAAGAAATGACGTTAGTAAAAGTATTTCTGGTACAATTACACCTCTTCACCTCTATGGGATGCCCTTCTGAAGACATCCCCAACTCAGCCCTTCACTCCTTAATGTACTTCTCAATACACCCTTAACTGTAGAACAAAGGTTCCAGCCTAGAAGGTATCAAATGCTGGCTGAGCCCTTGAGGGGTTATTCCTTTCAATTCCCCATGTGACTTAGGGAGGGACTTCTCTTCTTTCTGGGGGGAGACTGCGCTCCTCCAGCACCTCCCCAAGCAGCTTATTAATAATTGAGGGGAACCCCCCTCCTCTGGGGGCCACCAGGAACCAAAAATGCTGATTTCCCCAATCCTTGCAAGGCATTATGGGGCGCTTCAGGCTCCTTCTTATGAATATTATAGCAGCGTCTCTCCCGCTGCGTTGGGGAGAGCCGCAATGTGGGCCTCCGGCTGTGGCATCCCTCATTGCCCCAGGTGAGTGCAACTGCTCGGGGAGCCCAACTCTGGCCGCCTTTTCAAACTTTCGGGGGCCCGGTCCCAACCGGGCCCCTCGCCGCACTTCCTTGCTGTTTCAGGGTCCCGGTCCCACCCGGGATCCCCAAATGCCAGTTCAGTGGAGGGCAGCTCAGGAAGCCCCCGCCGGCTCCCCGCTTGCCTAGCACCCTTGCGTGCTGCCGCGGTAGCCATCTTCCTCTTCTGGTCTGCCCGCTCTGGCGGGCAGGTGCTTGGGGCTTTGCCAGCTCCTCCGGCTTTACGGGGGAGTGCAACGGCACTCCCCCACTCGCCAGCCAGCACTCTGGCCCCTGAACAACTTTGGGGTTGGCGCAACGGCGCTCCCTCATCCAGCGTCAGCGGGGGCCAGGGTGGGCTCCTGGCGCTCCACTGGGGGGCATCTTCATGGGGAGCGTGATGACGCTCTCCTACTTTGCTTTGGGGCTCAGGGATGGGGTCCCAGGCCCCTCTAGACCCTGTTGCGGGTAGTTCGACGGCGCTCCCCGCCCCAGCTCCTCTGCATCTTTGGAGCCCGGGGTTGGGGTCCCGGGCCCCTTGCGCACATTTCCACAATGGCGTGACGCCGCTCTTCCTCCTATTCATCTTCGGGCCCGGGGATGGGGTACCTGGCCCCCTTGCACACATTTTTGCGTGGGGGGCGCGACAGCGCTCCCTCTCCTCCCATATCACCAGGAGCCAGGGTGGGCTCCTGGCCCCCTTCTTGGGCAACTTCATGGGGGGCGTGATGGCACCCCTGACTTTGCTTCCTCCTGGGGCAGCCCCTGGGGCCTGACTCACCCGGGGGAATAATTGCAACCGGCGGTGGAGCACCACGCACTTCGTCGTCGGTCCCAGGTGGGGTAACAGGTCGCTTACCTTCTGGGGGCATATCTCAGCCCCCAGGCTGCCGATTCTCTCCATTTTCACGTCTTCTTGCTCCTGGCGGCGCCCCCAGCCACTGGGAGCACTCTCCTTTAACCTCGGGGCCTCTCAGAGGGGGTATTCAGCAAGGAGCTGCCTTCACTGGCTCCCTGCACCAGCCTTTCGCCTGTCTATCCCCCTACGCCTCTCTTCTGCTTGCGCAAAGGCCCAGGTTGCTGCTCACTGGTCCTGGACTCTTCTTCTAGCGCTATTCTGCCTTCTGGGACAATCAGGGGGTTCCTCCTTACAACTGCCCATAGTGCCAGTTTCAAGCACCCTCTGCCTCTGCAGCCAACACCCCAGAGAGAGATTCTCTTCCTGTGCAAGCACTTTTTTAACGTTGAGTAGTGGGCTGGCAGGAAGTATCTGTTTGTCCTATCAAACAGCGACACATCACTTCCCTGCCCCTGCTCCCTCCTGCATGTCCAGCCTCTTGGTTTGTTCAAAATGGAGTCGTCCAGGGTGTCTGGCCACATGGTCTCTAAAAAAGCCCCTTCCCCCTCGCTGCCTTCCCTCCTCGGTGCAGCCTGGTGCCTGGCACTCAGTGATAGCTGCTGATGGATGAGCCTGTAGCCCCACCCGTCTTCTCTTCATGGAGAAGAGGCCTTAGCTTGTGGAAGAAAGGTTATCAATCCATCCTGCTGAGGTCAGCCCTCAGCCAGGTTCTGGTTATGGCTGGCTCAGAGAAATATGACAGTTTTGGATGACCCAAAAGCAGTACAAATATGACTTTGGACTCTTCCGAATACTCTTTCTCACGTCCGTCACAGTGGACTTTAGTGCGTGTCTGGAATCTGTAGGCCTTATGAAAGTTACTCTAGCCCATGGGCTCCACATCCCCATAGGAGAATAATGAAGTAAAAAAAGTAAAACACACTGACTTTCCCTTGGCATGTTTCTTCCCAGTGTATAAAGCCTGATCCATGCCACCACCCCATTCTGCATAAGTCCTGCCACAACAGTCTATCTGCTCCTGCTCTTTGGCTGCACACGCTAGGAATCTTCCCAGCGCAGCCCCTACACATGTGCGCACGCATGTACACATGTGTCTGCTTGTAACCAGCCCAGTGTCCTTTACTCCAGCTGCTGCGCAGTGGCCTGGTCAAGCCAGGGGGACGCCAGTAAAATCCCCATGCAATCTCCTTCATCCTGAGTTCACTGTGGGTGAGTCCCAACTTATGAGGTTCCCTCACAGTAAAAGCTCAACACTTAGGTGCTCAAAAAGCGAAAAATCCGGGCGGCCCATAGTGCCAGAACCACCTTCTAACATTGATTGACTGGCATATGATAGTGGATGTATTGATGAGTGACTCCATGTATGAGTGACTATATGTGTGAGTGAATAGATATGTGTGTGGCCTAGGAAACCATGAGTGGGTATGTACTAACTGGTTTTGGTGTGTCTATGGTTGAGAGAGTGTTAGTCTGTATTTTAGAGCGGGTGTATCAAAGGTTATATTAGGGTGTGTGGAGGTGCATCAGATGATCACGTGGATGATGTCATCAGTAATGACATTTGAGATGTCAGTAGTGATACCATCAGTGATGTCACTGACCATGTCATGAGTGATGTAAAATGGGACTTCATCAGCAGTGCATTGAGGGGGTGTGAGTTATAGTTAGCTCAACTAACTATAACAGACAAATTTCTCTGGTTTTGTACGAGTGAAAGTCCAACTAACTATAACATTCTGAAGCCTGTGTTTTTTTCAGTGAGTTTCTAAGTTTTTTTACTGCTAATTTCTAACTACAACGTCCCTGAAACCTATAGTTTTTCAGTGATTTTGAATGGCTTTTTAACTGCTAATTCCTAACTATAACTCTCCTGAAACCTCTGTTCTTTCAGTGAATTTCTAAGGTTTTTTAAAATGCTAATTTCTACATATGCCTACATAGGTAGGACATGTGCAGAAAGAGAAAGAAAAGTGCAAAAAGAAGCAAGAGAAGTGCAAAAAAAGGCAACATAAGTCCAGAAAGAGGAGGAAAGGTGCAAAAAGAAGCAAGAGAAGTGCAGAAAGAAGCAACAGAGGTGCAGAAAGAAGCCTACTTTGACTGTACCCTTACACAGACCCATAGAAAGTAGCCTAATCACTAATTCTTCTCCCAAGATGTCTTAAACCTCACTTTTCTATTGAAGGTTTATTATTCATCGACTGTTCAGAATTTGTTGGCCTACCAAATGTAAAACAACTATCCTAACCATATCACTTTTGCAAGTCTGACCAAGTTTGTGAAAGTATGCATGTGTGTGTCTCTGCTTTTACCTGTTGACATGTTACATAAAATTAAACATACAAAAACTTGAATATCCGTATTTCAAACGGCATACTCTGTAAATTTCTGTACAAGAAGGTGCATGTATTTCTTTCTCCTCCTAATACAGGGCACATGCATATTCAATAGTACATTTGAGGGGCTCTACACACCTACATAAAACGTGTCTGCCTGTGCAACCGAATGAAAGAGCAGAACTAGCAAGGTTTGACCATCTACAAAGAGAAGCTACCCCCATTTTAAGCTACCATCTTCAGATCCATAACACGTGAGAATACATGTACAAGTAGACATATACCTCAGTCACAAGAGCACGCAGACCTTTAAACTTAACAGCTTGCACTTCCCATTTCAATATTGAAACAGGCAAGAGAAGTACAAAAGGAAGCAAGAGAAGTGTAGAAAAAAATAAGAGAGATGCAGGAAGAGTAATAAATGTGCAGAAAGAGGCAAGAAACGTGCAGAAAGAGGTAAGAGAAGTATAGAAAGAGACAAGAGAAGAGTAGAAAGAGGCAAGAGAGGTACAAAAACAGGAAAGAGAACTGCAGAAAGAGGCAAGAGAGTTGCAGAAACAGGCAAAGAGGTGCAGAAAGAGGGAACAGGTACAGAAAGAGGTGCAGAAACAGGCAAGAGAGGTGCGGAAAGAGGGAACAGGGGTACCAAAAGAGGCAAGAGAAGTGCTGAAAGAAGTAGCAGAGGTACAGAAAGAGGCAAGAGAAATACTGAAAGAAGGAACAGAAATACAGAAAGAGGGAAGAGAAGTGCAGAAAGAGGCAACGAGGTACAGAAAGAGACAAGAGAGGTGCACAAAGAGACAAGAGAGGTGCACAAAGAGGGAAGACGAGTGCAGAAAGAGGCAACAGGGGTGCAGAAAGAAGCAAGAGAGTAGCTGAAAGAAGCAAGAGCGGTGCAGAAATAAGCAAGACAAGTGCAGAAAGAGGCAGGAGAAGTGCATAAATAGGAATGAGAAGTGCAGAAAGAGGCAATAGTGTCACAGAAAAAGGCAAGACAGGTGCAGAAAGAAGCAAGAGAACTGCAGAAAGAACCAACAGAGGTGCAAAGAGAGACAAGAGAGGTGCTGCAAGAGTCACTAGGAGTGCAGAATGAATCAACAGAGGTACTGAAAGAGGCAAGAGAACTGTAGAAAGAAGGAAGAGAGGTGCAGAAAGACGGATGCAGAAAAACGATAGAGGGGTCCAGAAAGAAGTAAGAGAGGTGGAGAAACAAGCTAGAAAAGTGCTGGAAGAAGCAACAGAGGTGCAGAAAGAAGCAAGGGGGTGCAGACAAAGGCAAGAAAATTGCAGAAAGAGGGAAGAGATGTACAGAAAGAGGGAATGGGGTACAGAGAGAGGCAAGATGGATGCAGAAAGAAGGAACAGAGGTGCAGAAAGAGGCAAGAGAAGTGCAAAAAAAACAACAGTGGTGCAGAAAGAGACAAGAGAGGTGCAGAATGGGGCACACAGGATGAAGAATGAAGCAGGAGAAGTGGAGAAAGAGGCCAGAGAAGTGCACAAACAGGCATGAAAGTTGCACAGACAGGCAAACAAGGTGCAGAAAGATGGAACAGGCGTACAGACAGGTGGGAAAGAGGTGTGGAAATAGAGAAGAGGGATGCAGAAAGAGGCAATAGGGTTGAAGAAAAAAGCAAGAGCGTTGTAGAAAGAAGCAAGAGAAGTGCAGAAAGAACCATCAGAGGTGCAGAAAGAGGCAAGAGCGGTACAGAAAGAGGCAAGAGACGTGCAGAAAGAACCCACAGAGGTGCAGAAAGAGGCAAGAGAAGCACAGAAACAGGCAAGAGAGGTGCAGAATGAAGGAAGAGGGGTGCAGAAAGAGGCAAGAGAGGTGCAGAAAGAGGGAAGGGGTGCATAAAGAGGCAAGAGAGGTGCAGAAAGAAGCTACAGAGGTACAGACAGTGATAACAGAAAGAAGAAAGTTGCAGAAACAGGCAAAAGAAGTGCAGAAAGAGGCAAGAGAAGTCCTGAAAGAAGCAACAGACGTGCATGAAGAAGCAAGAGAAGTGATAAAACAGACAAGAGTTGCAGAAAGAAACAAGAAACGTAAAGGAAAAGGAGAAGGGTAGAGAGAGGGAAGTGGGAGAAAGGTAGAGAGAGGGAAGTGAAGTGCAAAAAAGAGTGAAGAGATGCGCAGAAAGAGGGAAGGGAGGTACAGAAAAAGGCAAGAGGGTGCAGAAAGAAGGAACAGAGGTACAGAAACAGGAAAGAGAAGTGCAGAAAAACAACAGTGGTGGAGAAAGAGGTAAAAAAGTACAAGAAGAGGGATGCAGAAAGAGGCACAAGGGGTGCAGAAAGATGCATAAGGAAAGCTGAAAGAAGTAACAGAGGTGCAGATAGAGGCAAGAGAAGTGCAGAAAAAACAACAGAGGTGCAAAAAGAGGCAAGGGAAGTGCAGGAAAAGACAAGAGAGGTGCAGAAAGAGGCACCAGGGGTGCAGAAAGAAGCAAGAGAAGTGCAGAAAGGAGCAGCAGAGGTGCAGAAAGAGGGGGATGGAGGGTGGAGAAAGAGGCAAGAGAAGTGCAGAAACAAGCAACAGAGATGCAGAAAGTAGTAAGGGGCATAGAAGGAGGCAGGGGAGGAGTCGAAGCAAGCAAGATGATTGCAGAAAGAATCAACAGAGATGCACAAAGGGGGCATAGGGGTGGAGAAAGTGGCAAGAGAGTTGCAGAAACAAGCAAGAGAAGTGAAGAAAGAAGCATGAAAAGTGCAGAAAGAGGCAAGGGAATAGCAGAAGAAAGCTGCAAGAGATGCGTTGAAAAACCCAAAAGAGGTACAGAAAGAGGCAAGAGAACTACAGAATGAACCAACACTGGTGCTGACAGGCAAAGGGATGCATGAAGAGGAAAGAGGGATGGAGAAAGAAGCAAGAGAGCTGTAGAAAGAAACAAAAGAAATGCAGAATTAAGGAACAGATGTGCAGAAAGAGAAGAGGATTGAAGAAAGAGGTAAGGGGTGCAGAAAAGCAAGAGAGCTACAGAAAGAAACCAACAAAGTGCATAAAAAGGAACAGAAAAGCAGAAAGAGGCAAGAGGGGTTCAGAAAGAGACAAAAGGGGTGCCGAAAGAAGTAAATGGTGCAGAAAGAAAACAAAAGAAGTGCAGAAAGAAGGAACAGAGGTGCAGAATGAGGCAAGAGGTGTACAGAAAAGGGCAAGGGGTGCAGAAAGAGGCAAGAGAGGTGCAGAAAGAAAAAACATAGGTGCAAAAATAGGCAAGGGAAGTACAGAAAGAGGCAAGCGAGGTGCAGACAGAGGGAAGGAGGGTGGAGAAAGAGGCAAGAGAAGTGCAGGAACAAGCAACAGAGATGCAGAAAGTGGTAAGGGGTGAAGAAAGAGGCAAGAGAGCTAAGGAAAGAAGCAAGAGGATTGCACAAAGAAGCAAGAGAGATACACAATGTGGGAACAGGGGTGGAGAAAGTGGCATGAGGGGTGCAGAAAGAAGCAAGAGAGGTGAAGAAAGAAGCAAGAGATGTGCAGAAAGAGGCAGGAGAAGAGAGGTGCAGAAAGAGGGAAGGAGGGTGGAGAAAGAGGCAAGAGAAGTGCAGGAACAAGCAACAGAGATGCAGAAAGTGGTAAGGGGTGAAGAAAGAGGCAAGAGAGCTAAGGAAAGAAGCAAGAGGATTGCACAAAGAAGCAAGAGAGATACACAATGTGGGAACAGGGGTGGAGAAAGTGGCATGAGGGGTGCAGAAAGAAGCAAGAGAGGTGAAGAAAGAAGCAAGAGATGTGCAGAAAGAGGCAGGAGAAGAGAAGAAAGCTGCAAGAGATGCATAGAAAAATGTAAGAGAGGTGCAGAAAGAGGCAAGAGAACTATAGAAAGAACCACTATTTGTGCAGACAGAGGCAAGAGGGGTGCAGGAAGAGGGAAGAGGGGTGGAGAAAGAGGCAATGGGGTGTAGAGCGAAGCAAGGGAACTGCAGAAAGAAGCAAAGTAGAAAGATACAAAAGGAACAGAGGAATAGAAAGAGGCAAGAGAGGTGCAGAAAGAGACCGAAGGGGTGCAGAAATAGGGAAGATGGGTGCAGAAGCAGGCAAGGGGGTGCAGAAAGAAGTAAGAGAGGTACAGAAAGAAATAAAAGAAGTGCAGAATGAAGGAAAGGAGGTTCAGAAAGAGACAAGAGGGGTGCAAAAAGAGGGAAGAAGGCTGCAGGAAGATGGAAAGGGGGTGCCGAAAGAAGCAAGAGAGGTACAGAAACAAAAACAGAAGTGCAGAAAGAGGCAAGAGTGGTGCAAAAAGAGGGAAGGGGGTGTGAAAGAGACACAAGGGATGCTGAAAGAAGCAAGATAGGTGCAGAAATAAGCAACAGAGTTGCAAAAAGAGGCAAGAGAAGTACAGAAACAAGTAACAGAGATGCAGAATGGGTAAGAAGGGAAGATAAAGAGGCAAGAGGGGTGCAGAAAGAATCAAGAGAGGTGCAGAAAGAAACAAAAGAAGTACGGAAAGAAGGAGCAGGGTTGCAGAGAGAGTCAATATAGGTGCAGATAGAGGGAAGAGTGGTGCAGAAAGAAGCAACAGAAATGCAGGAAGGGGGAGAATGGTGGAGAAAAAGGCAAGAGGGGAGCAGAAAGAGACAAGAGGGGTGTAGAAAGAGGGAAGAGGGGTACAGAACGAGGCAAAAGGGTTGCAGAAAGACGTGGGAGGTGCAGACAGAAACAAAAGAAGTGCAGAAAGAAGGAACAGAGGTACAGAAAGAGGCAAGAGGGGTACGGCAAGAGGGGTGTGAAAGTGGCACATAGGTGCACAAAGAAGTATGAGAGGTGCAGGAAGAAGCAACAGAGGTGAAGAAAGAGGGAAGTGGGGTGGAGAAAGACAAAAGAAGTGCAATAGATGCAGAAAGAGGGAAGAGGGGTGGAGAAAGAGACAAGAGGGGTACAGAAAGAGGGAAGAGGGTTGCAAAAAGAGGCAAGAGAGGTGCAGAAAGAGGCAAGAGGGGTGCACCAAGAAGCAAGTGAGGTGCAGAAAGAGGCAACAGAGGTGCAGAAAGAGGCAAAAGAGGTACAGAAAGTAGAAGAACATTGCAGAAAGTGGCAAGAGAAGTGTAGTCAAAGAAAGAAAGGTACAGAAGGAAGCAACAGAAATGCAGAAAGTGGCAAGACTGGCTGGCTTGCACACCATTAGTACCAATTTAACACCCACATTTAGCAATATGAAACAGGTGACCATTCTAAGTTTGCAAAGGACCTTCACCATGGTGTACCACTTGTCGCTGCATTTTTGGTAATGTTTGAGCCGTTTGAGCTAGAAACAAGGCATTTTTTTGTTCAAATCCGTAGATTAGGCAGCAGATGATGGATTATGTGGCTAATGCGGAAAATGTTTAATTGTGGAGAAGTCAGTGCAGCCAAACAGTCGCATAATTCCAGTGGCCCTGCTCCTTTCTCTGACTAGGTCCAGAAGTGCTCCTCAGTGATTCCTTCTGTTTTTTTGTCTCATTGAGTTCATAGTTTAGCTTCTATGGAAACGAGGAAGACTAAACCTGAGGTTATCACTCCATAACACAGACTACCATACCACATAATTAATCTCCTTAACATATATAGTCCCACTCTGCATAATACCTATACACTAAATACCACATGTTTTCTATTCACATAATTTCACTGCACAACATACCACATAATTCCACTACACACAACATACATCCACTCCACTCCAAAAAACATTAGTAAAAATGTTTACATTTACAACACCAACGTCTAACTCTTGCAAATTTGTCACCTTTTACATTACAAATGCTCCTTTAACTGTTAGTTGCGTTTGCAGAGTGGTGGAGAAAGGAGGCTGGACCTCCGACCAGCCCACGGGAATTACGCTGCGTAGGACTAACAGGAGGTACCAGGAGGGCTTTTTAGCCCCCAATGTCCCTCAGGAGAATAGTGGACTCAACACATAGTGTGCAAGGAGGGGCTTTTGCAGAGTGGTGGAGAAAGGGAGGCGTGGCCTCCGAAGACCTCATAGCAATCCCACTGTGTGGAAATTACTGGAAGAAACAGGAGGGGTAGTTCGTCCCCAAGAACAACCCTGTGGGGCAACTATCCCGCCTATTACCTCCAATAAGTCCAACACAGCAGCGTTGGTAAGTACTCATACCAGGCCATGCCCCCTTTTGACCACTAGTCTGCAAACATGATCCCTGGCATGCTCTTCGATGGGGATTAAAGTCCCCTTCGATGCTGGGGGTGGTTAGGGGCCAACTAGCCTACATGATACCTCCAGTAGGCCCCAGATAGTGGGATTGATGCGAGGTGGACACAGGCCACGCCCCCTTTTGCCACCACTCTACAAACGCACCTCCAGCAGTGTGCCAAGAGGCGCGTTTGCAGAGTGGTGTTAAAAGGGTGATGGCTTTGGATAACCTCTGGTCCGTGGTCCCCTGCGGGACCCGGCATTGCTTTTGGACAAGGGGAGCTGCCGACATACAGCCCCCCCTTGTCCAAAAGCAATCTGCTTTGCTTCATGGAAGTGAGAGCAGGTTTTCTGCTCTCACTCCATTAAACAAAGCAGAGTTTGTAATGACAGGGTGGGAGCAAACTGCAATGTCCTTGGGGTGGCCACTCATTTACTAGAGCTGGCCCTGGGGGGTGGTGGTCCCCTGGACCATGGAGGGCTCCAACAAGTTCAAAGCCCCGGGGAGGTGGTAGTCACCAGGCCTGGGGGTCTGCAACGGACCCCCCATTAATATAATTAGTGCCCAGAGGAGGTTGTGGTCCCGGGTCAGTGGGGAGGGGCAGGAGCCCCCCCACACTTCTCTAATTAGATTGAAGCCCTGGGGAGGTAGCAGTCCATGGGGCTTGGTGGACCCACGAGGCCCCCGCCCATATTTGTGAAAAGCCCTGTGGAGGTGGTAGTCTCCCAGGTTGCTGGGGGCCGCGTGCCCCCATGCTTAATAAATAAAGCCCTGGGGAGGTGGCAGTCCCGGGGGCTTTGGGGGCCCACGCGGCCCCCGCAGATGTATGGCACATTGCCCCTGGTACCTGGCGCAACCGGGGTCTCATGGAAACGAAGAGAGCCCGCGCTTCGTTTAAATAAAAAAGTTCGCCCAGAATTAGGCTAAACATATAAGATGGCTGCCATAATTTGTGTTGATCGTGAAACTGTGCCAAAGTTATAAGTACATTAAAACATAGTTGAATCCTTCCTTTTATTCTCCTCTCATTAGATCTGCATAATAACACCTGAAACACTGGTTGTGGTGTATCTTGCCTACTGCTTGTTGCATTCGATGCTGATTCATCAAACACCAAAGCTATAAGCAAAACGACTGTCTTGACATTGACAGTCTTTAATTTTTTCCCTCCCTATGATGAGCTGACAGAGCAGTGGTGGCTGGTGATTTTTAAAAGTGGTGAAGTGCAATCCTTGTTCCAAATTCTAATGAGTAAGCCTGGCTGCTTTTCAGAGTGTGAGTGGTGTTTGTTCACACTCACTGGCACTCAATCTTACTCTATCACTCATTCTCCCTTACCCTCATTTACTTAATCGCATTATCACTTTTGCTTACCTTTACTCACTCTGACTCAGTCTGTCTCAGTGACTCACCCAGTGTTTTACTCTCTCACTTAATCTCACTCAATCTCGCTTACTCTCACTCATTCTGATTAACTTAATCTCACTCTGACTCACTCAGTCGCACTAAGTCCATCTCAGCCTAAATCATTCTGACTCGCTCAATCGCACTGTGACTCATTCATTCTCACTGAGTCCCTGTTCAACTCAGTCTCACTCTGACTCACCCATACTCAGTCTCACTCCTTATCACTCAGCCTCCCTCTGACTCATAAGCTCTCCCTGATTAACACCTTCTGATTTATTCAATATTATTCAGATTCACCCATACACACTTAATCTCATTTATACTTACTCAGTCCCTCTCATTCTCACTCATTCTGACTCACTCATTCTCACCCTAACTCACCCAGACTCACGGAGTCTCACTCATTCACAATCATTCTGTCTCAGTCTCACTTAGCCTCATTTAGGGGCATATGTATAAAACGATTTTTCATTTGGAAACGCTGCGATTCGCAAAAATACTGCGTTTGCGAATGAAAAATCGCTAAACGCGATGCATGACCTGTTTTCTCATCACAAGATTAAGGAATCGCAAAATTTGCGATTCCTTCATTTTGCGTAAGCATGTAAGGAACCGCAAATTGTGATTCCCTAAATGCTATGTATCAAGCACCCAAGTTGTGCGATTTTTCGTTAAGAAATCTCAAATTACCACCAACTTCAAGTTGGTGGTAATTTGCGATTTCTTTCTCAAATGCACTTTTTTGCATTTGTAAAGTTGCCGTGTGGCGCACATACATGCGCACACATGTTCATTTCAGGGGTACATCAGGGTGTTCTTATGACACCCTTGCACCCTTGAAATTATTCTCAATTTGTGATTCTCAAATTGCGAATCGCAAATTGAGAATGACTTCACATTCATTCCCATGGGCCTCCTGGCCCATAGAAATGAATGGGAAAGTATTCCTTAATTGCGATTTTGCCGTGTGGCGCACATACATCCGCACACATGTTCATTTCAGGGGTACATCAGGGTGTTCTTATTACACCCTTGCACCCTTGAAATTATTCTCAATTTGTGATTCTCAAATTGCGAATCGCAAATTGAGAATGACTTCACATTCATTCCTATGGGCCTCCTGGCCCATAGAAATGAATGGGAAAGTATTCCTTAATTGCGATTTTGCAATTTGCGAATCGCAATTAAGGAAAACTAAAAAACGCTAAAAAATTGCGATTTTCTACATACATCCCTTTTTGCAATTCTCAAATAGCGATTCTCCAAAAATCGCTATTTGAGAATCGCAAACGGTGATTTTCATACAAATGCCCCTCAGTCTTACTCAATGTCAGTCAGTCTCATTTATTCTCACTCAGTCTCAATCATTCTCACTTACTGTCACTCAATCCCACTCTGACTCAATTAGTCTCTCTCAAGTTCACTCTGACTCACTCATTCTTGCTTAGTCTTGCTTAGTTTCCGAAATTTCATTTGATTTTCCCTGCCATTCGGAAACTGCACTGGCTTTCTGCCATAAAGCAAATTCTGTTTACGGCCCTATGTATCACACATGAACCACTTTTTAACCTTGGCCCAGAAGTCATCAAATACCTGTTCCAGCGCTATGTCCCTGCCAGACAGCTGCGTTCTGCCAACAAGAACTGGCTGGTAGTATCCAGGTTCAGAAAGGCAAAGTGGGGAGGAAGAGCCTTTGCTGCGGCAGCATCCAAGCTTTGGATCACCCTACCTATTTCAATTTCTTGTCTAGAGTCACATCCCCTCTTTCATAAATCATTAAAGACCTGGCTTTTTCCCCTTTAATCTTTAAAGTACTGATATCTTCGTTCCTGTGACCTGGCTTCCGCTACCAGCGCCTTGACACCTTTGGGCATTGTTAGTGCTTTACAAGTTGATCATTCATTCATTCATTCATTCATTCATTCATTCATTCATTCATTCATTCATTCATTCATTCATTCATTTAGTTTAACCCCAGGTCCATTCATTATTATTCAGTCAATCTCCCTCGGACTCACTCAGACTCACTTATTCACAGTCATTCTCACTCTGACACACTCCAACTCACTCACTTACTCAGTGTCACTCATTTTTAGTTAATTTCATTCAGTCTCGCTCATTCTCACTCTGACGCACTCTATCTCACTTAATCTCAGTCTGACTCACTCTATCACACTCAATCTCACTCTGACTCACTCTTTCTCACTCATTCTCACTCTGACTCACTCTTTCTCACTCATTCTCACTCTGACTCACTCTATCTCACTCATTCTCACTCTGACTCACTCTATCTCACTCATTCTCTGACTATGACTCATATGTGGAGGATCTGCACAAAGTTGAAAATACAAGAGTAATCGCCACATACTAAGGGCTTATATACGAGTCTGGCAGTCCATTGACCTCCAGACTCGTGGGGGCGCAGCGGGGGCGGTCTCCCGACCGCCCTATTACAATAAGGCTGTCAGACTACCATTGCCCACGTAGCTGCCAGGGATCAGCCATTCCCTGGTGGTGGTGTGGAAGTGTAGAGGCACCAAAATGCTTGGCAGGACCGCCGCAGTTCTGCCAAGCATATTAATAGCTTCTTCTCCACCACGAAAACTGTGGCGGAGAGGAAACAAAAGGGGCCCTCCAAGGCCTCCTTGTGCACCACACCCTGTGGATGCATCACACCCTGTGGATGCATCACACCCTGTGGATGCACACACCCTGTGGATGAATCAAACCCTGTTGATGCATCACACCCTGCGGATGCATCACACCCTGCAGATGCATCACACCCTGTGGATGCATCACACCCTGTGGATGCATCACACCCTGTGGATGCATCACACCCTGCGGATGCATCACACCCTGCGGATGCATCACACCCTGCGGATGCATCACACCCTGCGGATGCATCACACCCTGTGGATGCATCACACCCTGTGAATGCACACACCCTCTGGATGCATCACACCCTGTGGATGCATCACACCCTGTGGATGCATCACACCCTGCGGATGCATCACACCCTGTGGATGCATCACACCCTGTGGATGCATCACATCCTGCGGATGCATCACACCCTGTGGATGCATCACACCCTGTGGATGCATCACACCCTGTGGATGCATCATACCCTGTGAATGCACACACCCTCTGGATGCATCACACCCTGTGGATGCATCACACCCTGCGGATGCATCACAACCTGCGGATGCATCACACCCTGTGGATGCATCACACCCTGTGAATGCACACACCCTCTGGATGCATCGCACCCTGCGGATGCATCACACCCTGTGGATGCATCACACCATGTGGATGAGCACACCCTGTGGATGCATCACACCCTGTGGATGCATCACACCCTGTGGATGCATCACACCCTGTGGATGCACACCCAGTGGATGCATCGCACCCTGTGGATCCATCACACCCTGTGGATGCATCACACCCTGCGGATGCATCACACCCTGCGGATGCATCACACCCTGCGGATGCATCACACCCTGCGGATGCATCACACCCTGCGGATGCATCACACCCTGTGAATGCACACACCCTCTGGATGCATCACACCCTGTGGATGCATCACACCCTGTGGATGCATCACACCCTGCGGATGCATCACACCCTGTGGATGCATCACACCCTGTGGATGCATCACACCCTGTGGATGCATCACATCCTGCGGAGGCATCACACCCTGTGGATGCATCACACCCTGTGAATGCATCATACCCTGTGAATGCACACACACTCTGGATGCATCACACCCTGTGGATGCATCACACCCTGTGGATGCATCACACCCTGCGGATGCATCACAACCTGCGGATGCATCACACCCTGTGGATGCATCACACCCTGTGAATGCACACACCCTCTGGATGCATCGCACCCTGCGGATGCATCACACCCTGTGGATGCATCACACCCTGTGGATGAGCACACCCTGTGGATGCATCACACCCTGTGGATTCATCACACCCTGTGGATGCATCACACCCTGTGGATGCACACCCAGTGGATGCATCGCACCCTGTGGATCCATCGCACCCTGTGGATGCACACACCCTGTGGATGCATCACACCCTGTGGATGCATCACACCCTGTGAATGCATCACACCCTGTGGATGCATCACACCCTGTGGATGCATCACATCCTGTAGATGTATCACACCCTGTGGATGCATCACACCCTGTGGATGCATCACACCCTGTGGATGCACACACCCTGTGGATGCATCACACGATGCACACACCCTGTGGATGCATCACACCCTGTGGATGCATCACACCCTGTGGATGCATCACATCCTGTAGATGTATCACACCCTGTGGATGCATCACACCCTGTGGATGCATCACACCCTTTGGATGCACACACCCTGTGGATGCATCACACCCTGTGGATGCATCACACCCTGTGGATGCACACACCCTGTGGATGCATCACACCCGGTGGATGCACACACCATGTGGATGCATCACACCCTGTGGATGCACACACCCTCTGGATGCATCGCACCCTCTGGATGCATCGCACCCTGCGGATGCATCACACCCTGTGGATGCATCACATCCTGTGGATGAGCACACCCTGTGGATACATCACACCCTGTGGATGCATCACACCCTGTGGATGCATCACACCCTGTGGATGCACACCCAGTGGATGCATCGCACCCCGTGGATCCATCACGCCCTGTGGATGCACACACCCTGTGGATGCATCACACCCTGTGGATGCATCACACCCTGTGAATGCATCACACCCTGTGGATGCATCACATCCTGTAGATGTATCACACCCTGTGGATGCATCACACCCTGTGGATGCATCACACCCTGTGGATGCACACACCCTGTGGATGCATCACACGATGCACACACCCTGTGGATGCATCACACCCTGTGGATGCATCACATCCTGTAGATGTATCACACCCTGTGGATGCATCACACCATGTGGATGCATCACACCCTTTGGATGCACACACCCTGTGGATGCATCACACCCTGTGGATGCATCACACCCTGTGGATGCACACACCCTGTGGATGCATCACACCCTGTGGATGCACACACCATGTGGATGCATCACACCGTGTGGATGCATCACACCCTGTGGATGCATCACACCCTGTGGATGCATCACATCCTGTAGATGTATCACAACCTGTGGATGCATCACACCCTGTGGATGCATCACACCCTGTGGATGCACACACCCTGTGGATCTATCACACCCTGTGGATGCATCACATCCTGTAGATGTATCACACCCTGTGGATGCATCACACCCTGTGGATGCATCACACCCTGTGGATGCACACACCCTGTGGATGCATAACACCCTGTTGATGCATCACACCCTGTGGATGCATCACACCCTGTAGATGCATCACACCCTGTGGATGTACACACCCTGTGGATGCATCACACCCTGTGGATGCACACACCCTGTGGATGCATCACACCCTGTGGATGCATCACACCCTGCGGATGCATCACACCCTGTGGATGCATCACACCCTGTGGATGCACACACCATGTGGATGCATCACACCCTGTGGATGCACACACCCTGTGGATGCACACACCCTGTGGATGCATCGGACCCTGTGGATGCACACACCCTGTGGATGCATCACACCCTGTGAATGCATCGGACCCTGTGGATGCACACACCCTGTGGATGCATCACACCCTGTGGATGCATCACACCCTGTGGATGCACACACCCTGTGGATGCATCACACCCTCTGGATGCATCACACCCTGCGGATTCATCACACCCTGTGGATGCACACACCCTGTGGATGCATCACACCCTGTGGATGCATCACACCCTGTGGATGCACACACCCTGTGGATGCACACACCCTGTGGATGCACCGCACCCTGTGGATGCATCGGACCCTGTGGATGCATCGGACCCTGTGGATGCACACACCCTGTGGATGCACACACCCTGTGGATGCATCACACCTTGTGGATGCATCACACCCTGTGGATGCACACACCCTGTGGATGCATCACACCCTCTGGATGCATCACACCCTGCGGATTCATCACACCCTGTGGATGCATCACACCCTGTGAATGCATCAGACCCTGTGGATGCACACACCCTGTGGATGCATCACACCCTGTGGATGCGTTACGCCCTGTGGATGCACACACGCTGTGGATGCACACACCCTGTGGATGCACCGCACCCTGTGGATGCATCACACCCTGTGGATGCACACACCCTGTGGATGTACACACCCTGTGGATGCATCACACCCTGTGGATGCACACACCCTGTGGATGCATCACACCCTGCGGATGCATCACACCCTGCGGTTGCATCACAACCTGTGGATGCATCACACCCTGTGGATGCATCACACCCTCTGGATGCATCACACCCTGTGGATGCATCACACCCTGTGGATGCATCACACCCCGTGGATGCATCACACCCTGTGGATGCATCATACCCTGCGGATGCATCACAACCTGCGGATGCATCACACCCTGTGGATGCATCAGACCCTGTGAATGCACACACCCTCTGGATGCATCGCACCCTGCGGATGCATCACACCCTGTGGATGAGCACACCCTGTGGATGCATCACACCCTGTGGATGCATCACACCCTGTGGATGCATCACACCCTGTGGATGCACACCCAGTGGATGCATCGCACCCTGTGGATCCATCACACCCTGTGGATGCATCACACCCTGCGGATGCATCACACCCTGCGGATGCTTCACACCCTGCGGATGCATCACACCCTGCGGATGCATCACACCCTGTGGATGCATCACACCCTGTGAATGCACACACCCTCTGGATGCATCACACCCTGTGAATGCATCACACCCTATGGATGCATCACACCCTGCGGTTGCATCACACCCTGTGGATGCATCACACCCTGTGGATGCATCACATCCTGCGGATGCATCACACCCTGTGGATGCATCACACCCTGTGGATGCATCACACCCTGTGGATGCATCATACCCTGTGAATGCACACACCCTCTGGATCCATCACACCCTGTGGATGCATCACACCCTGTGGATGCATCACACCCTGCGGATGCATCACAACCTGCGGATGCATCACACCCTGTGGATGCATCACAACCTGTGAATACACACACCCTCTGGATGCATCGCACCCTGCGGATGCATCACACCCTGTGGATGCATCACACCCTGTGGATGAGCACACCCTGTGGATGCATCACACCCTGTGGATGCATCACACCCTGTGGATGCACACCCAGTGGATGCATCGCACCCTGTGGATCCATCACGCCCTGTGGATGCACACACCCTGTGGATGCATCACACCCTGTGGATGCATCACACCCTGTGAATGCATCACACCCTGTGGATGCATCACACCCTGTGGATGCATCACATCGTGTAGATGTATCACACCCTGTGGATGCATCACACCCTGTGGATGCATCACACCCTGTGGATGCACACACCCTGTGGATGCATCAAACGATGCACACACCCTGTGGATGCATTACACCCTGTGGATGCATCACACCCTGTCCATGCATCACATCCTGTAGATGTATCACACCCTGTGGATGCATCACACCCTGTGGATGCATCACACCCTTTGGATGCACACACCCTGTGGATGCATCACACCCTGTGGATGCATCACACCCTGTGGATGCACACACCCTGTGGATGCATCACACCCTGTGGATGCACACACCATGTGGATGCATCACACCCTGTGGATGCATCACACCCTGTGGATACATCACACCCTGTGGATGCATCACATCCTGTAGATGTATCACAACCTGTGGATGCATCACACCCTGTGGATGCATCACACCCTGTGGATGCACACACCCTGTGGATCTATCACACCCTGTGGATGCATCACATCCTGTAGATGTATCACACCCTGTGGATGCATCACACCCTGTGGATGCATCACACCCTGTGGATGCATAACACCCTGTTGATGCATCACACCCTGTGGATGCATCACATCCTGTAGATGCATCACACCCTGTGGATGCATCACACCCTGTGGATGTACACACCCTGTGGATGCATCACACCCTGTGGATGCACACACCCTGTGGATGCATCACACCCTGTGGATGCATCACACCCTGCGGATGCATCACACCCTGTGGATGCATCACACCCTGTGAATGCACACACCCTCTGGATGCATCACACCCTGTGGATGCATCACACCCTATGGATGCATCACACCCTGCGGTTGCATCACACCCTGTGGATGCATCACACCCTGTGGATGCATCACATCCTGCGGATGCATCACACCCTGTGGATGCATCACACCCTGTGGATGCATCACACCCTGTGGATGCATCATACCCTGTGAATGCACACACCCTCTGGATGCATCACACCCTGTGGATGCATCACACCCTGTGGATGCATCACACCCTGCGGATGCATCACAACCTGCGGATGCATCACACCCTGTGGATGCATCACACCCTGTGAATGCACACACCCTCTGGATGCATCGCACCCTGCGGATGCATCACACCCTGTGGATGCATCACACCCTGTGGATGAGCACACCCTGTGGATGCATCACACCCTGTGGATGCATCACACCCTGTGGATGCATCACACCCTGTGGATGCACACCCAGTGGATGCATCGCACCCTGTGGATCCATCACGCCCTGTGGATGCACACACCTTGTGGATGCATCACACCCTGTGGATGCATCACACCCTGTGAATGCATCACACCCTGTGGATGCATCACACCCTGTGGATGCATCACATCGTGTAGATGTATCACACCCTGTGGATGCATCACACCCTGTGGATGCATCACACCCTGTGGATGCACACACCCTGTGGATGCATCAAACGATGCACACACCCTGTGGATGCATTACACCCTGTGGATGCATCACACCCTGTGGATGCATCACATCCTGTAGATGTATCACACCCTGTGGATGCATCACACCCTGTGGATGCATCACACCCTTTGGATGCACACACCCTGTGGATGCATCACACCCTGTGGATGCATCACACCCTGTGGATGCACACACCCTGTGGATGCATCACACCCTGTGGATGCACACACCATGTGGATGCATCACACCCTGTGGATGCATCACACCCTGTGGATACATCACACCCTGTGGATGCATCACATCCTGTAGATGTATCACAACCTGTGGATGCATCACACCCTGTGGATGCATCACACCCTGTGGATGCATCACACCCTGTGGATGCACACACCCTGTGGATCTATCACACCCTGTGGATGCATCACATCCTGTAGATGTATCACACCCTGTGGATGCATCACACCCTGTGGATGCATCACACCCTGTGGATGCATAACACCCTGTTGATGCATCACACCCTGTGGATGCATCACACCCTGTAGATGCATCACACCCTGTGGATGCATCACACCCTGTGGATGTACACACCCTGTGGATGCATCACACCCTGTGGATGCACACACCCTGTGGATGCATCACACCCTGTGGATGCATCACACCCTGCGGATGCATCACACCCTGTGGATGCATCACACCCTGTGGATGCACACACCATGTGGATGCATCACACCCTGTGGATGCACACACCCTGTGGATGCACACACCCTGTGGATGCATCGGACCCTGTGGATGCACACACCCTGTGGATGCATCACACCCTGTGAATGCATCGGACCCTGTGGATGCACACACCCTGTGGATGCATCACACCCTGTGGATGCATCACACCCTGTGGATGCATCACACCCTGTGGATGCACACACCCTGTGGATGCATCACACCCTCTGGATGCATCACCCCCTGCGGATTCATCACACCCTGTGGATGCACACACCCTGTGGATGCATCACACCCTGTGTATGCATCACACCCTGTGGATGCACACACCCTGTGGACGCACACACCCTGTGGATGCACCGCACCCTGTGGATGCATCGGACCCTGTGGATGCACACACCCTGTGGATGCATCACACCCTGTGAATGCATCGGACCCTGTGGATGCACACACCCTGTGGATGCATCACACCTTGTGGATGCATCACACCCTGTGGATGCACACACCCTGTGGATGCATCACACCCTCTGGATGCATCACACCCTGCGGATTCATCACACCCTGTGGATGCATCACACCCTGTGAATGCATCAGACCCTGTGGATGCACACACCCTGTGGATGCATCACACCCTGTGGATGCGTTACGCCCTGTGGATGCACACACCCTGTGGATGCACACACCCTGTGGATGCACCGCACCCTGTGGATACATCACACCCTGTGGATGCACACACCCTGTGGATGTACACACCCTGTGGATGCATCACACCCTGTGGATGCACACTCTGTGGATGCATCACACCCTGCGGATGCATCACACCCTGCGGATGCATCACAACCTGTGGATGCATCACACCCTGTGGATGCATCACACCCTCTGGATGCATCACACCCTCTGGATGCATCACACCCTGTGGATGCATAACACCCTGTGGATTCATCACACCCTGTGGATGCATCAGACCCAGTGGATGCACACACCCTGTTGATGCATCACACCCTGTGGATGCATCACACCCTGTGGATGCACACACCATGTGGATGCTTCACACCCTGTGGATGCATCACACCCTGTGGATGCACACACCATGTGGATGCATCACACCCTGTGAATGCATCACACCCTGTGGATGCACACACCCTGTGGATGCACACACCCTGTGGATGCATCACACCCTGTGGATGCATCACACCCTGTGGATGCACACACCCTGTGGATGCACACACCCTGTGGATGAACACACCCTGTGGATGCACAGACCCTGTGGATGCACACACCCTGTGGATGAACACACCCTGTGGATGCACAGACCCTGTGGATGCACACACCCTGTGGATGAACACACCCTGTGGATGCACACACCCTGTGGATGCATCACACCCTGAGGATGCACACACCCTGTGGATGCACACACCCTGTGGATGTATCACACCCTGTGGATGCATCACACCCTGTGGATGCATCACACCCTGTGGATGCACACACCCTGTGGATGCATCACACCCTGTGGATGCACACACCCTGTGGATGCATCACACCCTGTGGATGCATCACACCCTGTGGATGCACACACCCTGTGGATGCACACACCCTGTGGATGTATCACACCCTGTGAATGCATCACACCCTGTGGATGCATCACACCCTGTGGATGCATCACACCCTGTGGATGCACACACCCTGTGGATGCATCACACCCTGTGGATGCACACACCCTGTGGATGCACACACCCTGCGGATGCATCACACCCTGTGTATGCATCGCACCCTGTTGAGGTTCCGTGACGATTTGATCCCATGTTTTCAATATTGTCGGAAATACATAATATTGGTATCAGCGAACCGCAAATGATCCATTTAGCATATCCTGGTGTTTTCGCTACGCTACGAGCAAGAGTACTCCTGTTACGAACACATCTCCGATCTACCCATGGCATCCATCTCAGATCATGGCAGCCATTTTGTGTTTCTTGCCCTCACATACGCAATAACCTCTGATTTCTCCATTTCAATTAAGGACACGCAGGCTTAGCCGGAGATTCACCTCTCTAGTGACACGTGCACCTTAGATCAGAACACGCTGTAGCTGCATGACTCAACAAAGGCTGCCCCCTCTGCCCGAGGCCAATCCTGCTATACTGGTTCTCGTGTTCGTTGGCCTGATCATGATTAGGCGGCCGAAGCTGGTAGCCTTGCCCATTTACGACCCACAAACATCTCTTATCCTGCTTTTCTATCTTCTGCACCTGGCTCTACTCCTTTCCTTCTGGGCCTTTATTAGGGGGAGGTAACGAAATTTACGATGAGGCGGTCCGGGTCTTGAATGAAAGGTTGACATGAGATTATGATGGAAAAGTGGGAACCCCTCGTTCGTAATGTTTTGACATCAGATATTGCCAACGATTCCTGTGCAACGCCAAATATTTATTGTTTAGGACACAAAGGTTTGGGAATGTACTAACATGTGAAGAATTTGCCTGAAGGCCAATATTTAGTATATAAGGAGCAACCACTTTTGTACAAATCGAACAGGCTCCTAGAATCTGCCCGTGTGTAGTTTCTGTGACTTCTGTGTCCCTGCAGTAATAAACCTTTGGTCTTTGACGCCACCATCGAGAAGCCCGTGTTTCTGTTTATTTGTGCACCGAGACAGGTGGAACTCCGGGGTCTTTGGGTGTTGTCCCCTGACACCTCTGGACGGAACCAAAAAGTCCAGAACTCCAATTGGCGCCCAACGTGGGGCGACGTCATTCGGTACCGGTCCAAAAGCCTGAAGAGTTCGAGAAGCTTCGTGTGAAGATTCCTGAGGGAGGCGTCCCACTTCATCGATCCCGGCATATCGCAAAAGTGGCCTGACGTTCTCTTCCACGAGGGTTCCCGTTCAGGACGGCTGCAGTGGGCCGTTGCCTTGACCGTCGCCCTGTCTTGGACCCGAGGTGCAGTCCTTAGTACGGCGGAACGTGACGGGTTTCTCCTTGGTGACGTCTTCAGTACCTCAGTTAAGTATTTAGTGGTTGCTAGTTGGTTACTTCGTGAAGGTTGTTAAAATCCTTTTTGGTTCTTGGTTTGGTTTGGTTTCGTAAGATTATCACTGGTTGTTCTGGTTATGATAATCTATTTGGTTTAGTTTGGGTATCGATACATCAGTTCGCTTTTGGTAGGCCTAAGTTCTTGGTTCAAGTGCACATATCTGTTTCTTGTTTTGTTCGTTCTGTGTTCCGGATTGCAAAATGGTAAGTCGGAAAAATTGTATGTTGTCATGTTTTAGTTGCAACAGTGATTCACGGTTGGAGGACTCATGTCTGGTTCCTCCGATTGGGACTCCTCTATATGATTTGTATTGTAAGCATGGTGTGGGTCCTATATCGTATAATGAGGTATGGGTCCGCTACACTGAAAAGGATGGTGTCCTTAGGTGGCCACTGCATGGTAGTTTTGAACCCGAAATCCTTGACAATTTAGAAGCGAAATTGTTTAGGAAGAAAGCCCGGCCGGCAATGTTTGATTCTTTCCGTTACTGGCGAAAAGAATCTAAACAGAGAGAAATTAAAAGGTTGAAGAAAGAACAGAAAGAGCAAGAGTTGACTTTGGAACAGGCGGCTAAGCAGCTGCAAATCAACGAGTCTGAAAAGGCCATAGATGTGGCCATTAGAGAGCATAATTTAGCGATTGACAAGTGCTATCCTGCCCTGCCATCGAAAACAACTAAGATAATAGAGGACCCCGAAAACGATCCTCTGTTGTCTTACTTGTTACGATCACCTCCACCGTACGCACAAGGTGCTACGGCTCCACCTGTACCAAATGTTCAATTGCCGGTTGCTGGACAACCTGGTATTCCTGCTCCTGCACCCCAGAATCAAGCTCCTGTACTACCTGTGGTTAATGTAAATGTTCCTACGGCACCTCCTCTTCCTGGGTTGCTGACTTCTCTGCCTATACCTGTATCGCTTACACCTACTGTTTCACAAGCTATCTTACTCGATACTCCTACTGCCTCGCTATCTGTCCCAACTGCTACTGTGTTCTCTACATCTGCTAGCATTATGACTCCGCTTTCTGTTCGTCGAAGAATCACTGATTCTGTCTCTAACATGCTGTCTCCTTTCTATAAATCTTTAATTAAGACTCCTACTTCTGACTCTGTACAAAGACGTAGTCAGCTCCCAAGTACTGAGGAACGGGGAATCTTAGATTCCACGGCTCTCAGATGGATTTCGAAAAGTAGAAGATACAGTACGAGAGATGTATTAGATACATTTATGCAGTGGAATGAACCAACGCAAAGACATGTTTTTGACGAGATGTGCTCTCTTTTACGTGAGGAATTAGAAGAAGATGACTCTGAAGTGAATGTAGAAGACTTAATTAAGGTTCAGAAAGAGTTCGCTGCAGGAATGATAGTAGGTCAAAATATAAAAGAAGCGATGGAACTGATTTTAAGTTATAGGAATGATCCATCTCTTCGTTCACCGAGGGATTTAGAGAAGAGCAGTACGAAGCAGAATCGCCAATTTCCAATGAGGGAAGTTCCACCAATTTGGCGCGATGCTGTGCAAGCTGATGCGGTCCGTGGTATTGCAGCCGCTCCGGCGCAATTCCAGAGAGTGTGGATACACATTCCGTGGAAGCGAGCTGAAGTGTTAGCAGTGAAGCAGGCCTTGCCAGATCCGCGTAAGAATCCTGCTGGGTACTATAAGGAATTAGCACAAACAGTTGAGGCCTGTGTAATGAATCTAGCAGACATCGATATGTTATTTGGGAATGTAGTTCCACAACCAATTTGGGCTAAAATTCGTAAAGAGAATCATCCAGTTGCTCTAGGTGGTGATTGGGCAGCTATCATTGCAGCAGATGGTCAGCAAATAGGGGGTTCCAAACCCGAACCTCTAATTGCTAATCTTCCAGGTAGGATAATCGACTTAATGAAGACTCTGATGCCAGCATTACGTGTTAATTGGGACAAGTTGTCCGCATGCAGGCAAAAGAAAGACGAAAGTGTCTCCGACTTCTTCACAAGGTTTGAAGAGACTTTTGTAGATCATAGCGGTCAGGATATGAGCACAGAAGGAGGACAGAGATTGTCTGTCGATAAATTTGTACACAATTTGCTAGCAGAGCTATGCAATAAATTAAAAGATTCCGAGAGTGCGTGGGCTGTCTCTACAACTGCGCAAATACTTGCAACTGCACAGTATTATGAAAATAGGGATAAAGAGGAGAAGGAGAAATCAGATAAGAAAACGAAAGATTTAAAGACTAAAGTTCTTTTGCAACAGGCGTATCCGCCTCGCATGAATCAGACCAATACGCAGCAAGGGTCGTATCAAAGGACAGATTATGGTTCTCAGAGACAACAATATCAGTGGAATCAGTGTGCGTATTGTAAGAAAGAGGGTCATTATAAAAATGAGTGTCCAGTCTTAGCGCAAAATAATGCAGCCGCAGCTCAGAGAGGTCGTGGTGGTTTTGTACAGAATTCTAGAGGTCGAGGACGAGGTGCTATGCCTCCACAGACGAATGATCGCCCTTCCAACCACTTTGATCAGCGTAATGGACAGTCTGCTCAACAGAATAGGTCGCAACAGTATCATGTTGAAGATTATTGTGAAAACGTTGAGGGATTTCAACAAAACAAGTACTAGGACAGCCATGGACAGAGAGAGGGAGTAGTATCAGTTCCAGTGGATCAGAGTGGGCCTTATGTCGCAGTAGCAACATCAGGTGTAGTCGAACCATTTCTGTTGGATACTGGTGCCGCAAAAAGTTCGATCATGCATGCGAAACTCCCTGGCGCACCTTTGTCCGGCTTAACAAATGTTTCTGTAGGTTTTTCAGGCGCCCCTGTTTATAATCCCGTATCTGGTCCTTTGTCTATTTCTGTGGGATCGTGTCAATTGAAAGCACCCCTGATTTTGACGACAGGTTGTAATGAAAATCTGCTTGGTTTAGACTTGTTAAAACGCCTATATGCGACATTGTACTGTTCTCCGGAAGGAGTACAGCTTACATTGGGTAAAAGAATCACCTCTCCGATGTACTTGTCAATGGATGCACTCCCGCCGGAGCTGCGTTCACTCCCTGATACTCTTTGGGCGACTGGTCCTAATGATGTAGGCCTTTTGGAAATACCACCATATGTAGTCACTTTGAAAGCAAATGTAAAATTTCCACGAATTCCTCAATACAAAATCTCTAGTGAAGGTGAACGTGCACTTTTACTGATTGTACAAGATTTGATTAAGAAAGGTGTGGTTGAAGAAACCAGAGGAAATGTCTGTAACAGTCCTGTATTACCGATTTTGAAACGGACTGATCCCTCAAAGCCTCCAGTATATAGATTTGTTATCGATCTCAGAGAGGTTAATAAAATTGTGGTTCCACAGTTTCCTGTGGTTCCGGACATTACTGCTTTGTTAACTTTGATTCCTGCTACAGCCACATGGTTCTCAGTCATCGACTTGAAAAATGCCTTTTTCAGCATTCCGATAGCCGAGGAAAGCAGAGATATTTTCGGCTTCTGTCTAGGAGGTCGAAGTTTCAGATTTAAACGCGCTCCACAAGGCTATTGTGAGAGCCCATCCATTTACAGTCAGGCATTAAAAAGTCAGTTAGATTCCTTTGTACTTCCTCCAGGTTCTGCTTTAGTACAGTATGTAGATGACCTTCTAGTGGCTGCCGATGACAAGGAAACTTGCAAAGCAGCTACGATTTCGTTATTGCATCATTTGTCTAATTTGAATCACAAAGTGTCACCTTCGAAAATGCAATATTGCTGCCAAGAAGTGACCTACCTAGGTCATCTCTTGTCAAAGGAGGGAAGGAAGTTGACCCCAGAGAGAATAAAAGCAATTACGCAGATGAGTGTTCCTCGCACACAGAGAGAAGTACGTGCCTTTCTAGGTATTACCTCTTACTGTAGGCAGTGGATCCCACATTTTTCTCTTTTAGCAAAACCATTGGTAGCTTTGACTGGGAAAGGTGTTCCGAGTCCGGTGCCATGGTCTGCTGAATGTCAGGAGAGTTTTTCTGCGTTACGAAAAGCATTGTGTTCAGCTCCTGTATTGGGTACACCCGATTACAGCAAGCCATTCACGCTCTATGTTCACGAAAGAGAAGGTTGCGCGTTGAGTGTTCTGACACAGAAATTTGGTGATAAACAACGCCCTTGTGCGTATTATTCATCAACATTAGATCCGGTAGCTAGAGCGTTACCTAGTTGTTTGAGAGCTACAGCGGCAGCTGCGGCTTCCATTCGACAATCTGCTGGTTTGGTGATGAATAACATGCTAGTGGTCATGGTTCCTCATGCTGTGGATACACTCATGAATCGAACTAAGACGCAACACCTTACCAGTGCTAGATTATCTGGCTACGAGCTGACACTGCTAGCGAGTCATATTCAGATCAAAAGATGCAATGTATTGAATCCAGCAACACTGTTGCCGGCTAATCAAGAGTCGAATGATTCTGAACCCCATGATTGTTGTTTCAGAACCGAGGAGGAGACAAAAGGTCGAATTGATTTAAAAGACACCCCATTGTCAGATCCAGATGGCACGTTGTATGTGGATGGATTATGTTTTAAATTGGAGAATGGTGATGTGACTGCTGCTTATGCAGTAACGACTTTGAGGACGATTGTGGAGACTGCAAGAGTGAGTCAGAATTCTGCCCAAGCTGCAGAATTAATCGCTCTAACGAGAGCGTGTGTGTTAGCAAAGGGAAAGAGAGTGAATGTGTTCACAGATAGTCAGTACGCGTTTGGCGTGGCCCATAGATTTGGCCGTTTGTGGAAAGAAAGAGGTTTCATTACGTCCCATGGGACTAAGATTCAACATGGTCAGCTAGTTAACGACTTGTTGGAATCTCTAACCTTGCCGACTGAAGTTGCAATTGTGAAGTGCAGTGCTCATAAAGCAATCACGGATGATGTTGGTCGTGGGAATGCTTTTGCTGATGAAACCGCTAAACAGACAGCTAGAGATATGATGAGTAGAATGTATGTTGCTACATCTGCAAGATGGATTTCCGAGTCTGGAATATGTGAAGATACAGTGGAAAGTGTGAAAGAGATTCAGAAAGAGGCAACTGAGGAGGAAAAACGTGCATGGAAAGAAAGTACGGGCAAGTTGGATTCGAGTGGGTGTTGGATTGACTTGTCGGAACAACAGCGATGGATGTTGCCAGATGCGTATGTGCTTGCAGTGGTGACAATGGCACATGGAGTAGCGCATATTAGTTCTAAAGGAATCTGTAAAATGTTGGCTCCAGTCTGGAGGAATTATGGGATTAGTAAATGTGCAGAGAGAGTGGTGAAAAATTGTATGGTATGTTTGATGCATAATCCTGGCAAGGGAACCCCTACTCCTGCTGGTCACTTCGCTCCTCCTTCCTGCCCCTTTGAAGTGATTCAGTTAGACTTCATTCACATGGATCGGTGCAATAACTTAAAATACGTCCTGGTGGTAGTCTGTGCCTTCTCCAGATGGATCGAAGCATATCCACTAAAGGACAATACTGCCCTATCAACTGCCAAAATTCTTCTAAAAGAATATTTCCCTAGGTACGGAATGCCACGGATTGTATGGTCAGATAACGGAAGTGAGTTTATAGGGAAAGTTATGCAGAGTGTGTGTGCCGGTTTGGGCATTAAACAAAAGTTCCACAGTGCAAACCATCCCCAGTCTGCTGGTTTAGTTGAGGGTTACAATGGCACCCTCAAACTAAAACTTGCTAAAATACAGGCATCCACAGGTTTATCCTGGCCAGACGCACTACCCTTGGCTTTGTTATCCACGAGAGCGACTGTACATTCTAGAGTTGGGCTTAGTCCATATGAGATTGTCTTTGGTCGTCCTGCTAACATTTGGGGAGTGCCAAGGCCAAAGGAGTTTTGTTCTCTGGAATATCCAATGTTGATTGATTACCTTTATGACTTGACTGCTAAATTGAGTCTTATTCACCAACAGGTTTTTCGATGCATTGCCAAAGCCACCGGAGAGTCCAGGCCACCAGCTGAAACCCGGCGACCACGTTGTGGTGCGCAATTTTGCGAGGACGAAGAACCTTCAGCCCAGATTTGTTGGCCCCTTCCAGGTGTTATTGGCGACGAGAACTGCTGTTCGTGTGGCTGGTCGCAAGCATTGGATTCATGCAACACATGTCAAGCGTGTGCCCCTGCCACTTCCTTATGACAACTGGATTAAGAAGGGAATTGGTGCCTCTGAGTTCGAGCGAACACCCAGGTTTATCCCTTTCAGCGATGCCGAATTGATAACTGACACTCCGAACTCTGACTCTCCTCCTGAAACTACTTCTTTGACTCCTGAACACTTGCCCTCTGCATCAGAAGAAACTTTACCATCTGCAAACTTGAACATTGCAAACTCTACTGACACTACACTGTTTCCTGATCAAACAGTTCCTGCAAAACTAAGATACAACTTACGATCTCGTAATATGGACAAATAAAGCAGGAAACTGCCCATTGTGATATTTGAAAATTTAACACTTTGCCTTCAGCCAGGAAGTTTGCTACTGTTTTTATTGTTTTTTTTAATTGCCTTGCCGTCTGGGTAGCCGTAGGGTTGTGGCTGTGTGCCTAGTTGAATCTGCGGGGGTCAGACACAAGGTCGATCTTTCTGTTGGTTCTGGGAACTCCCAGGGCTAATAGAGGCATTTTCATCTACGTACACATCATCAGTGGTCGCGAGCGGATTGTAGAAGATGGAGCTTCCTGCGCTGCAACGAGAAAATGTGATTTATGTTCGCAGAAACAGACTTTACAGAATCCTTCATAGTAAATGTTTTCTGATGCAATGTGCTATTACATTTTTAATTGTTTTGATAACGTTGGTGGGTGGAATCGTTTTTGGTATAAATTTGATCTTTGTGCCAGTAACTACAGTACCTCCCCTTGATCCTGCTACCTCTACTGTTTCTTCTATACACTCTTTTCACTCGTTTCCTGAACATGAGCAAGCTCGACGCTCAGAATTCATTAACAACACGTTCGTACAGCTCTTGCACCAACACCAACTGGTAGTTAACACTACAGACTGCTGGGTGTGTGGCTTGATACCCCACACTATGGATAAAGGTATTCCCTATCTGGTTTTGCCTTTCAGCTATAATGGATCATTTCAGGCCTTTCAGACCATCTTTGCTTATGCCCTTGAAACCTATCCTCCGCGCCCACCACGTTCCACTAAATATAACTCTGCCAACAAAGCTTTAGTCCAGGGAATTATTGACATGATTAAGGACGTCAATAATACTCCATCTTACCCTAGAGACGAATTGCGAGTATATTTGAGTTGGAACTCTTCAGAGTATCGCCTTAGTTTGGGAGAAAGCAAGCGTAAAAGCTCAACTCCAATCTGGGTCGTACCTCACCGAGGTCAGGTCTGTTTGCAAGGAAATGGGAGAAATTCGAGAGCTCAGCTAGGGAGGAGTGAGTGCGCTGAGACTTATGTGTTTCCGTCTAACTCTTCCCCTGCCTTCCTTACTGCTAGGGGTACCTACTTCATCTGTCAGGACAGAGCGTATACATGGTTGCCTGCTGACTTTTCAGGTTCATGTTATATTGCTCGATTATTGCCTCCAACGTACACTGCTTCATCTGACTATCACAAGACAAGAGTAGCAAGAGGTGTTTTCAGCAAGGAAGACACCGCTGGTCAGGAAGCTGGAGACTTCTTCAAAGGTTTCCTTCCGTTCTGGGGGCCTATGGCCAATAGTAGAAACATACGTCAGCTAACACGGGTAGTTGAATCTACTATTACCGAAACTGCTGGTGCCCTTAGCAATTTGACAGCTGAGCTTCAGGCGGATAGACTCATGACGTTGCAGAACCGTATGGTTCTAGACGTAATACTTGCAGATCGAGGTGGGGTATGCAGAATGATCCAATCGAGCTGCTGTGTCTTTATTCCCAATAATGCTCCAACAGTCTATGAGGCGATCTCTAAGCTACACAAGATTTCCGACTCTATACACGTAGACAAGGGAAACTGGTCCTTCATGGAGTGGTTTTGGACTCTGATATCAGCGTGGGGATGGAAGGTTCTGATGGTCATTGGTGTCATCTTAGTAATCCTATTCTCATGTTGCCTGATTATCCAGTGTGGTCCTGCTCTGTGTAGTCTTTGTGCTGCAACCTGTTTCAGAAAACCACCTGCGTTTGGAGAAAAGGCACGAGAAAGGATGATGGTACAACAGCATGTCACTGACCTGATGAGCATAGAACTAGATTCCGACATAGACTGAGTAATTGCCTATGTAAGGGCAAAAGGAGGGTCTGAGGTTCCGTGACGATTTGATCCCGTGTTTTCAATATTGTCGGAAATACATAATATTGGTATCAGCGAACCGCAAATGATCCATTTAGCATATCCTGGTGTTTTAGCTACGCTACGAGCAAGAGTACTCCTGTTACGAACACATCTCCGATCTACCCATGGCATCCATCTTAGATCATGGCAGCCATTTTGTGTTTCTTGCCCTCACATACGCAATAACCTCTGATTTCTCCATTTCAATTAAGGACACGCAGGCTTAGCCAGAGATTCACCTCTCTAGTGACACGTGCACCTTAGATCAGAACACGCTGTATCTGCATGACTCGACAAAGGCTGCCCCCTCTGCCCGAGGCCAATCCTGCTATACTGGTTCTCGTGTTCGTTGGCCTGATCATGATTAGGCGGCCTAAGCTGGTAGCCTTGCCCATTTACGACCCACAAACATCTCTTATCCTGCTTTTCTATCTTCTGCACCTGGCTCTACTCCTTTCCTTCTGGGCCTTTATTAGGGGGAGGTAACGACATTTACGATGAGGCGGTCCGGGTCTTGAATGAAAGGTTGACATGAGATTATGATGGAAAAGTGGGAACCCCTCGTTCGTAATGTTTTGACATCAGATATTGCCAACGATTCCTGTGCAACGCCAAATATTTATTGTTTAGGACACAAAGGTTTGGGAATGTACTAACATGTGAAGAATTTGCCTGAAGGCCAATATTTAGTATATAAGGAGCAACCACTTTTGTACAAATCGAACAGGCTCCTAGAATCTGCCCGTGTGTAGTTTCTGTGACTTCTGTGTCCCTGCAGTAATAAACCTTTGGTCTTTGACGCCACCATCGAGAAGCCCGTGTTTCTGTTTATTTGTGCACCGAGACAGGTGGAACTCCGGGGTCTTTGGGTGTTGTCCCCTGACACCTCTGGACGGAACCAAAAAGTCCAGAACTCCACTGTGGATGCATCACACCGTGTGGATGCACACACCCTGTGGATGCATCACACCCTGCGGATGCACACACCCTGTGGATGTACCACACCCTGTGGATGCATCACACCCTGTAGATGCATCACACCCTGTGGATGCATCGCACCCTGTGGATGCATCACACCCTGCGGATGCATCACACCCTGCGGATGCGCTCACGGGGGCTCAACATGCGCCCCCCGTGTGCATGCAGACCAGTTCCTGATTGGCTTTACGGTCCATGCCATGCAGGAACTGTTTTCAGCGTTCCCATTGCGGTGTCCATTTTCAGGGCAGCGCTGTGGGAACATTAGAAAAAAGCCAGTCATATAGGAGGAGACTTGACGTTTGCATGATGTTTCATAAACACATAGGGCCTGACCACGGGTTTGGCGGTGCGGCTGCGGGGCAGACCTGGCATTGCACCGCCAAACAAGTAATCAGGCCCTATGTGTTTGCGAAACGTCTTGCATGTCAAACAAAGACAAAGCAAAAAGCAAATCAATAAATGACTTTTCAACTGACAAGATATAAAGAAGAAAATACTTTTTAGATGTGTCTGTGATGTTTGTCTGCTCTAATTTGATATGAGAGTAGATTTGTCCAGGTGATCCAGTGTCATTTATGGATTTATATCTCTTTGATTAGTGGGTTTGGGGGATGGGTCAAGTTACTGAAGAGTAATGTGATTTTGTTCTTAAAATCAATAAATTCCAAATAAAAGATGTAAAGAAGATATACAAAGTGTTAACCCTTTCAGGCCTATTCTGTACCTTTTTCAAACGCTAATATCTCTAAAATTATTGAGGGAATTTGGATCGAATCAACGAAAACACACTTTGAGTGAAGTTTGAAATTCCTGCCAAGCTGGTGTAAATATGTTCATTGGGTTTGGCTGTAGGTGAGAGCAAAAGTTCCCATAGGAGCTAAAATGGGAATTTGTGTACCGCTTTTTGACTCTTTTTTTTCTCTTTATGGAACTGCACAAATCTTACTTGACTGTTCTAAGAGTAGCAGGTTTGGCGCAGATCAGTTAAAGCAACAGAACGTTAAAGGTGAATGAATCGATGCTAAGTGTGACTAAATCATAAATAAAGATTATTGATTGTCACAAAACATCAGAACAGTGCAACAGAAAGTTTGCACCGTTTTACACCTGGAGGTGGAATGTGGGTTTGTGTGATGTATTTGCTATGTTTGTATGTGTAATGTGTTGCATTGTGAGGTGTATGTGTAATCCTGCATGAGGTCCATGTGCGGAGGAAGCTTGCACTGCTACTACCACTGGTGTCCCTGGTATGGATGCGTGAATCATACTTGAACCGCTGCTACTTGCTGTGTGCCTGTTCCATTTGGGTAGTACGCTCTACTGTGTGTAAAGAAAGCTTGCAATGGTCCTGCCAGTGCTGTCCCTGTTCTATGCATGAAGGAAGCTTGCACTGCTGCAGTCAGTGCTATGCATGTTGTGGGTGCTTGTACTGGTGCTACTATCTCTGTTTCTGCAGTAAACTTGGACTGCTGCAGCCAGTGCTGCCCCTGTTCTGTGTGTGGAGGGAGCTTGCACTGCTGCAGCCAGTGCTGCCCCTGTGCTATGTGCGGAGGAAGCTTGCACTGCTGCAGCCAGTGCTGCCCCTGTTCTGTGCGTGAAGGAAGCTTGCACTGCTGCAGCCAGTGCTGCCCCTGTTCTGTGTGTAAAGAAAGCTTGCAACGCTCCTGTCAGTGCTGCCCCTGTTCTATGCATGAACGAAGCATGCACTGCTGCAGCCAGTGCTGCCCCTGTTCCGTGTGGAGGAAACTTGCAACGCTCCTGCCAGTGCTGCCCCTGTTCCGTGCGTGAAGGAAGCTTCCACTGCTGCAGCCAGTATTGCCCCTGTTCTGTGTGTGGAGGAAGCTTGCACTGCTGCAGCCAGTGCAGCCAGTGCTGCCCCTGCTCTGTGTGTGGAGGAAGCTTGCACTGCTGCAGGCAGTGCTGCCCCTGTTCTATGCGCGAAGGAAGCTTGCAATGCTGCAGCCAGTGCTGCCCCTGTTCTGTGTGTGGAGGAAGTTTGCACTGCTGCAGCCAGTGCGTCGCCTGTTCTCTGCATGAAGGAAGCTTGCACTGTTGCAGCCAGTGCTGCCCCTGTTCTGTGTGTGAAGGAAGCTTGCACTGCTGCAGCCAGTGCTGCTGGTTCTGTGTTTGGAGGAAGCTTGCGCTGCTGGAGCCAGTGCTGCCCCTGTTCTGTGTGTGAAGGAAGCTTGCACTGATCCCGCCAGTGCTGCCCCTGTTCAGTGTGTGGAGGAAGTTTGCACTGCTACAGCCAGTGCTGCCCAAGTTCTATGCATGAAGGAAGCTTGCACTGTTGCAGCAAGTGCTGCCCCTGTTCTGTGTGTGAAGGACGCTTGCACTGCTCCCGCCAGTGCTGCCCCTGTTCTATGCATGAAGGAAGCTTGCACTGCTGCATCCAGTGCTGCCCCTGTTCTATGCGTGAAGGAAGCTTGCACTACTGTAGCCAGTGCTGCACCTGTTCCATGTGTGAAGGAAGCTTGCATTGCTGCAGCCAGTGCTGCCCCTGTTCTATGCATGAAGGAAGCTTGCACTGTTGCAGCCAGTGCGTCGCCTGTTCTGTGCGTGAAGGAAGATTGCACTGCTGCAGCCAGGGCTGCCCTCTGTTCTAGGTGTGGAGGAAGCTTGCACTGCTGCAGCCAGTGCTGCCCCTTTTCTGTGTGTGGAGGAAGCTTGCACTGCTGCAGCCAGTGCTGCCCCAGTTCTGTGTGTAAAGGAGGCTTGCACTGCTCCCACCAGTGCTGCCCCTGCTCTGTCTGTGGAGGAAGCTTGCACTGCTGCAGCCAGTGCTGCCCCTGTTTTGTGTGTGGAGGAAGCTTGCACTGCTGCAGCCAGTGCTGCCCCTGTGCTATGTGCGGAGGAAGCTTGCACTGCGGCAGCCAGTGCTGCCCCTGTTCTGTGTGTGGAGGAAGCTTGCACTGCTGCAGCCAGTGCTGGCCCTGTTCTGTGCGTGAAGGAAGCTTGCACTGCTGCAGCCAGTGCGTCGCCTGTTCTGTGAAAAGAAGGAAGATTGCACTGCTGCAGCCAGGGCTGCCCTCTGTTCTAGGTGTCGAGGAAGCTTGCACTGCTGCAGCCAGTGCTGCCCCTTTTCTGTGTGTGGAGGAAGCTTGCACTGCTGCAGCCAGTGCTGCCCCTGTTCTGTATTTGGAGGAAGCTTGCACTGCTGCAGCCAGTACTGCCCTTGTTCTGTGTTTGGACGAAGCTTGCAATGCTGCAGCCAGTGCTGCCCCTGTTCTGTGTTTGGAGGAAGCTTGCACTGCTGCAGACAGTGCTGCCTCTGTTCTATGCATGAAGGAAGCGTGCACTGCTCCCGCCAGTGCTGCCCCTGCTCTGTGTGTGGAGGAAGCTTGCACTGCTGCAGCCAGTGCTGCCCATGTTCTGTGTGTGGAGGAAGCTTGCACTGCTGCAGCCAGTGCTGCCCCTGTTCTGTGCGTGAAGGAAGCTAGCACTGCTGCAGCCAGTGCGTTGCCTGTTCTGTGCGTGAAGGAAGCTTGCACTGCTGCAGCCAGGGCTGCTTTCTGTTCTGTGTGTGAAGGACGCTTGCACTGCTCCTGCCAGTGCTGCCCCTGTTCAGTGTGTGGAGGAAGTTTGCACTGCTGCAGCCAGTGCTGCCCCAGTTCTATGCGTGAAGGAAGCTTGCAATGTTACAGTCAGTGCTGCCCCTGTTCTGTGTGTGAAGGACGCTTGCACTGCTGCAGCCAAAGCTTCCCCTGTTCTGTGCGTGAAGGAAGCTTGCACTGCTGCAGCCAGTGCTGCCCCTGTGCTATGTGCGGTGGAAGCTTGCACTGCTGCAGCCAGTGCTGCCCCTGTTCTGTGCGTGAAGGAAGCTTGCACTGCTACAGCCAGTGCGTCGCCTGTTCTGTGCGTGAAGGAAGCTTGCACACCTGCAGCCAGGGCTGCCCTCTGTTCTAGGTGTGGATGAAGCTTGCACTGCTGCAGCCAGTGCTGCCCCTTTTCTGTGTGTGGAGGAAGCTTGCACTGCTGCAGCCAGTGCTGCCCCTGTTCTGTATTTGGAGAAGCTTGCACTGCTGCAGCCAGTGCTGCCCCTGTTCTGTGTTTGGAGGAAGCTTGCAATGCTGCAGCCAGTGCTGACCCTGTTCTGTGTGTGGAGGACGCTTGCACTGCTGCAGCCAGTGCTGCCCCTGTTCTGTGTTTGGAGGAAACTTGCAATGCTGCAACCAGTGCTGCTCCTGTTCTGTGTGTGGAGGACGCTTGCACTGCTGCAGACAGTGCTGCCCCTGTTCTATGCATGAAGGAAGCTTGCACTGCGGCAGCCAGTGCTGCCCCTGTTCTGTGTGTGGAGGAAGCTTGCACTGCTGCAGCCAGTGCTGCCCCTGTTCTGTGCGTGAAGGAAGCTTGCACTGCTGCAGCCAGGGCTGCCCTCTGTTCTAGGTGTGGAGGAAGCTTGCACTGCTGCAGCCAGTGCTGCCCCTTTTCTGTGTGTGGAGGAAGCTTGCACTGCTGCAGCCAGTGCTGCCCCTGTTCTGTATTTGGAGGAAGCTTGCACTGCTGCAGCCAGTGCTGCCCCTGTTCTGTGTTTGGAGGAAGCTTGCAATGCTGCAGCCAGTGCTGCTCCTGTTCTGTGTGTGGAGGACGCTTGCACTGCTGCAGCAAGTGCTGCCCCTGTTCTGTGTTTGGAGGAAGCTTGCACTGCTGCAGACAGTGCTGCCCCTGTTCTATGCATGAAGGAAGCTTGCACTGCTCCCGCCAGTGCTGCCCCTGCTCTGTGTGTGGAGGAAGCTTGCACTGCTGCAGCCAGTGCTGCCCCTGTTCTGTGTGTGGAGGAAGCTTGCACTGCTGCAGCCAGTGCTGCCCCTGTTCTGTGCGTGAAGGAAGCTTGCACTGCTGCAGCCAGTGTGTCGCCTGTTCTGTGCGTGACGGAAGCTTGCACTGCTGCAGCCAGGGCTGCTTTCTGTTCTAGGTGTGGAGGAAGCTTGCACTGCTGCAGCCAGTGCTGCCCCTTTTCTGTGTGTGGAGGAAGCTTGCACTGCTGCAGCCAGTGCTGCCCCAGTTCTGTGTGTAAAGGAGGCTTGCACTGCTCCCACCAGTGCTGCCCCTGCTCTGTCTGTGGAGGAAGCTTGCACTGCTGCAGCCAGTGCTGCCCCTGTTCTGTGTGTGGAGGAAGCTTGCACTGCTGCAGCCAGTGCTGCCCCTGTGCTATGTGCGGAGGAAGCTTGCACTGCGGCAGCCAGTGCTGCCCCTGTTCTGTGTGTGGAGGAAGCTTGCACTGCTGCAGCCAGTGCTGGCCTGTTCTGTGCGTGAAGGAAGCTTGCACTGTTGCAGCCAGTGCGTCGCCTGTTCTGTGAAAAGAAGGAAGATTGCACTGCTGCAGCCAGGGCTGCCCTCTGTTCTAGGTGTGGAGGAAGCTTGCACTGCTGCAGCCAGTGCTGCCCCTTTTCTGTGTGAGGAGGAAGCTTGCACTGCTGCAGCCAGTGCTGCCCCTGTTCTGTATTTGGAGGAAGCTTGCACTGCTGCAGCCAGTGCTGCCCCTGTTCTGTGTTTGGACGAAGCTTGCAATGCTGCAGCCAGTGCTGCCCCTGTTCTGTGTTTGGAGGAAGCTTGCACTGCTGCAGACAGTGCTGCCTCTGTTCTATGCATGAAGGAAGCTTGCACTGCTCCCGCCAGTGCTGCCCCTGCTCTGTGTGTGGAGGAAGCTTGCACTGCTGCAGCCAGTGCTGCCCATGTTCTGTGTGTGGAGGAAGCTTGCACTGCTGCAGCCAGTGCTGCCCCAGTTCTGTGCGTGAAGGAAGCTTGCACTGCTGCAGCCAGTGCGTCGCCTGTTCTGTGCGTGAAGGAAGCTTGCACTGCTGCAGCCAGGGCTGCTTTCTGTTCTGTGTGTGAAGGACGCTTGCACTGCTCCTGCCAGTGCTGCCCCTGTTCAGTGTGTGGAGGAAGTTTGCACTGCTGCAGCCAGTGCTGCCCCAGTTCTATGCGTGAAGGAAGATTGCAATGTTACAGTCAGTGCTGCCCCTGTTCTGTGTGTGAAGGACGCTTGCACTGCTGCAGCCAGTGCTTCCCCTGTTCTGTGCGTGAAGGAAGCTTGCACTGCTGCAGCCAGTGCTGCCCCTGTGCTATGTGCGGTGGAAGCTTGCACTGCTGCAGCCAGTGCTGCCCCTGTTCTGTGCGTGAAGGAAGCTTGCACTGCTGCAGCCAGTGCGTCGCCTGTTCTGTGCGTGAAGGAAGCTTGCACTGCTGCAGCCAGGGCTGCCCTCTGTTCTAGGTGTGGAGGAAGCTTGCACTGCTGCAGCCAGTGCTGCCCCTTTTCTGTGTGTGGAGGAAGCTTGCACTGCTGCAGCCAGTGCTGCCCCTGTTCTGTATTTGGAGAAGCTTGCACTGCTGCAGCCAGTGCTGCCCCTGTTCTGTGTTTGGAGAAGCTTGCAATGCTGCAGCCAGTGCTGACCCTGTTCTGTGTGTGGAGGACGCTTGCACTGCTGCAGCCAGTGCTGCCCCTGTTCTGTGTTTGGAGGAAGCTTGCAATGCTGCAGCCAGTGCTGCTCCTGTTCTGTGTGTGGAGGACGCTTGCACTGCTGCAGACAGTGCTGCCCCTGTTCTATGCATGAAGGAAGCTTGCACTGCGGCAGCCAGTGCTGCCCCTGTTCTGTGTGTGGAGGAAGCTTGCACTGCTGCAGCCAGTGCTGCCCCTGTTCTGTGCGTGAAGGAAGCTTGCACTGCTGCAGCCAGGGCTGCCCTCTGTTCTAGGTGGGGAGGAAGCTTGCACTGCTGCAGCCAGTGCTGCCCCTTTTCTGTGTGTGGAGTAAGCTTGCACTGCTGCAGCCAGTGCTGCCCCTGTTCTGTATTTGGAGGAAGCTTGCACTGCTGCAGCCAGTGCTGCCCCTGTTCTGTGTTTGGAGGAAGCTTGCAATGCTGCAGCCAGTGCTGCTCCTGTTCTGTGTCTGGAGGACGCTTGCACTGCTGCAGCAAGTGCTGCCCCTGTTCTGTGTTTGGAGGAAGCTTGCACTGCTGCAGACAGTGCTGCCCCTGTTCTATGCATGAAGGAAGCTTGCACTGCTCCCGCCAGTGCTGCCCCTGCTCTGTGTGTGGAGGAAGCTTACACTGCTGCAGCCAGTGCTGCCCCTGTTCTGTGTGTGGAGGAAGCTTGCACTGCTGCCCCTGTTCTGTGCGTGAAGGAAGCTTGCACTGCTGCAGCCAGTGTGTCGCCTGTTCTGTGCGTGACGGAAGCTTGCACTGCTGCAGCCAGCGCTGCTTTCTGTTCTAGGTGTGGAGGAAGCTTGCACTGCTGCAGCCAGTGCTGCCCCTTTTCTGTGTGTGGAGGAAGCTTGCACTGCTGCAGCCAGTGCTGCCCCTGTTCTGTATTTGGAGGAAGCTTGCACTGCTGCAGCCAGTGCTGCCGCTGTTCTGTGTGTGGAGGACGCTTGCACTGCTGCAGCCAGTGCTGCCCCTGTTCTGTGTGTGAAGGACACTCGCACTGCTCCCGCCAGTGCTGCCCCTGTTCAGTGTGTGGAGGAAGTTTGCACTGCTGCAGCCAGTGCTGCCCCAGTTCTATGTGTGAAGGAAGCTTGCAATGTTACAGCCAGTGCTGCCCCTGTTCTGTGTGTGAAGGACGCTTGCACTGCTGCAGCCAGTGCTGCCCCTGTTCTGTGCGTGAAGGAAGCTTGCACTGCTGCAGCCAGTGCTGCCCCTGTGCTATGTGCGGAGGAAGCTTGCACTGCTGCAGCCAGTGCTGCCCTCTGTTCTAGGTGTGGAGGAAGCTTGCACTGCTGCAGCCAGTGCTGCCCCTTTTCTGTGTGTGGAGGAAGCTTGCACTGCTGCAGCCAGTGCTGCCCCTGTTCTGTATTTGGAGGAAGCTTGCACTGCTGCAGCCAGTGCTGCCCCTGTTTTGTGTTTGGACGAAGCGTGCAATGCTGCAGCCAGTGCTGCCCCTGTTCTGTGTTTGGAGGAAGCTTGCACTGCTGCAGACAGTGCTGCCTCTGTTCTATGCATGAAGGAAGCTTGCACTGCTCCCGCCAGTGCTGCCCCTGCTCTGTGTGTGGAGGAAGCTTGCACTGCTGCAGCCAGTGCTGCCCATGTTCTGTGTGTGGAGGAAGCTTGCACTGCTGCAGCCAGTGCTGCCCCTGTTCTGTGCGTGAAGGAAGCTTGCACTGCTGCAGCCAGTGCGTCGCCTGTTCTGTGCGTGAAGGAAGCTTGCACTGCTGCAGCCAGGGCTGCTTTCTGTTCTGTGTGTGAAGGATGCTTGCACTGCTCCTGCCAGTGCTGCCCCTGTTCAGTGTGTCGAGGAAGTTTGCACTGCTGCAGCCAGTGCTGCCCCAGTTCTATGCGTGAAGGAAGCTTGCAATGTTACAGTCAGTGCTGCCCCTGTTCTGTGTGTGAAGGACGCTTGCACTGCTGCAGCCAGTGCTTCCCCTGTTCTGTGCGTGAAGGAAGCTTGCACTGCTGCAGCCAGTGCTGCCCTGTTGGACAGGCCACATGACGGGCCGCTCTCCCCCGGCTCGACCAGGCCCGAGCCCAGTCACGCAAGCACCACACACCACCATTGCACGCCCTACGTCCCCTCAGGGACCCCTGCCCTCGAACATGATAACCTCGTGGGTCCGATCCACTGCCGGCCCATGCACCCAGCCCGGGCCGCCATCTTGGACGCCTCGCCACGAGGCCGCCTGGCCCCCGATCGACCTCAACCCTGGGCCTAGCCCAGCCTCAGACAATCCGGCACCACCCTCCACCCAGGAGGTGAGCGGGCTACTTGGCAAGTCAATGGGAGAGAGAGGTGCCGATGGCTCTCCCCCCGCCCAGTGCCGCTCGCCCATCGCCTCCCCGGGCGCTGGCTCCACCCCCCTGCTGGGTGTCTGGACTCCCTCATCCCGGACCTCCCGACCTCCAAGTGCGAGGGTCCGGACATCAAAGCACGCCAGCCCTATAACTGGGACAGCTCCAGAGCAGGAAGTCAGTTGTATCTTGGAGTCGAGAGACGTAAGAGGAACTCATCCTGGACGGACTACTGGCGCTGCCGTAGCTCTGTCCTGTGCACCATCGTCCTGCCTGTTGGCGCTGCCACAGCCGTCGTAACCTTCATTCTTCACCGTCGTCCGGATCTGCTGGCGAGGCCGCGGACCGTTGTAACCATCATCTTCATCGGGACCTGCTTGGCTTCTCCACGGCCCGTCGACCATCCTTCATCCATCTCGGGACCTGCTTGGCTCCTCCACGGCCCGATCAGCAACCACGCCGAGCTCGAGGATTGAGAGCTATTTAACTCATTGGTAACTAAGACTGTCCCGCTACCCTTTCTCCTCAACCAGAGATCAGAACCGAGGGGACCCCTGAGTCCAGACCTCCTTGTATCATAGCGACGTAACCTAAGAATTGCATATAAAGTCTCGTTAACCTTCAATCTTGTGTGGTGTCCGTCTGTGGGGGGGAAGTTACTTACCTGTACAGTCGTTGGAGACGGCTCTCCCTGGAGACCTCTCCCCGTAATCTCGGCCGACCCTCCCGGTCCGTCTAACATTGGTGGCCAGCGGCGCGATCCGAATCACCGCATAACGTACAGAGAGTAGCTCACCCCACAACGAACAACAATGTCGACTAAAGAGAGCGGATCAACTGAGAAGTTCCAAATGGAAAAACTAGAGGAATACAGCCATCGTGAACTAAAGCAGTTCTGCATCGAACTAGGTATCGCTACCACCGGACTAAGTACCAAGGACGATTTTAAGCATGCCCTAGAATCTTGGGCAGAGACCGGGGATGTCGAAACCCCTGAGCAAAGCACCGCGAAAAATACCAACACGGCCCCTGAGGGGCAAAGAACCAGTCTCTCGCAAGACGAGATCCAAGAAAGAGAAAAAGCCCGACTACACGAACTCGAAATGGCCCGACTCAAGATGGACATAGAACTCAAATTGGCCGAGCAAAAAATAAACTTAGAGCACCTTCGCCTCCGAGAAGAAAGAGAGGAGAAACAGAGGCAAAGGGAGCTCGAGGAAAAAAGACTAACGTACGAGCACGAACGGAACCTAGCCGAGATCAACCTGCGCAAACAAAATAAAGAGTTAGGGGTGCCCGACAGACCGTCCACCCCAGGGACCGCGGAGAAAAAAGTGCACATCCCCAAGGATGTGGTCCGAGAATATTTTCGAGAAGACGACATCCAGCAATGGTTTAAGGCCTATGAAATCGCGATGACTGCGCACCGGATCGATAGAACCGACTGGGGAGCCGGCCTATGGGGCAAATTCCTCAATGAGGGCCGCGATACTCTGTTACAGCTCCCAGACCACCAGATGACCTCCTACGACCATATGAAAGCGGCCCTCCTCACCCGCTATGGCCTCACGCCCGAGATGTACCGTCAGAGGTTCCGAGACTGCACACGCATTCCAGGTACAACTTGGGTGGACTATGTAACGTACTTTAGCCGAGCCTTCGAAGGCTGGATCAGAGGGAACAACGTCACGACCTACGAGCAGCTGTTCAATCTGATGGTATGGGAGCATCTGTCCAACAATTGCTTCATTGAACTACGCCAACACCTCCTCGACAGCAAGTTAACCGATCCCCGGCAGCTCGCAGCCGAAGCTGACCGGTGGGAGATCACCAGAGTGGGCCGGAATGGGTCCTACGAGCAGAACAGGAACAACAATGGTCACTACCGACCCAGAGGAAGAGGAGGGGGCCAAGGACGAGGAAGAGACAATACTCCGGCCGCCCCCGCTACCAGCACCACCCCCCCGGCCAACCGGGGCAGCACCCCGGCGCGACCGGGATACAGAGCCAATGTTACATGTCACCGATGCCAACGAGTCGGCCACTATGCAAACGACCCAAGCTGCCCGCAGTATCAGAGTCCAAGACCCCGCCAGGTGGCCGCCGCGGCACTAGGGGAAGAACAGATCTCCGAGGAACAAGAAACAGGCGAGCAAGAGTATCAAGAGTGGGAGCCAGCCGCCATGACTCTCGCGTGCTTAGGGGGAAGAGACATGGTCCCGCGGGTCCCCCTACCCGCTAACACCCAGAAGTACAGCCAATGGGTGAGCATCAATGGACAACGGGCCGAAGCCCTTCGAGACACCGGGGCCAGTGTGACAGCCGTCCGCTGTCATCTGGTGACCCCAGAACAATATCTACCGAACGTTCTCTGCCCTGTGCGATCAGCCGACAACTCGGAAAGTCTGTGTCGGATGGCCTGCGTCCCCTTTGAGTGGGGAGGGGTCTCCGGCATGTTGAAGGTAACGGTCCGAGACGACGCCCCCGTGGAATGCCTCCTCGGAAATGACCTGGAAAGCTCCCCGTGGGCAGCCGTGGAGCGAAAAGAACACTTGGGGATGTTGGGCGTCCCAGACTGGGCGTGCGTCACCACCCGGTCCATGGCCGCCCGTGCCAACCATCACCCGGAAGAACCAGAATGGCCGGCGCCACCGCCTCCGGTCGCCCCCGCCGAGACCCCCGATCATGGCATCCCCCTCGAACTTGCTCAACCTTCCGACCTCGCTAATCTTGATCAGTGGGCTCAAGAAGGGGGACCCACACAAGAACAATTTCGTCAGGAACAGAAGACCTGTCCCTCCCTTGAGGGACTCCGACAACAAGCGCTCGCCCAAAGCGCCGGGGATACCTCCGGAACTCATTGGGTCTACTGGGACAATGATCTATTGTACAGCGAGCAACGAATCGCCGAGCTGGGGGCCAACCGAGTACTAGTGGTGCCCCTCCGCTTTAGAGACTTCCTGCTAAACCTGGCCCACGATGCCCCCCTGGCAGGGCACCTGGGACAGGATAAAACCTACAGCCGCCTAGTGACCCACTTCTTCTGGCCCAAAATGAGAAACGATGTGCACCAGCATTGCCGATCTTGCCCCACGTGCCAAGCCAGTGGGAAGAGCGGCCGCAAATTAAAGGCTCCCCTGCAACCCTTTCCAGTAGTCACAACCCCATTTGAGAGGGTCGGGATAGACATTGTGGGACCCCTGGACCCGCGTACAAGACAAGGCCATCGCTTCATCCTGGTACTAGTGGACCACGCCACCCGCTACCCTGAGGCTATTCCTCTCCGGACCGTGACAGCCCCAGTGGTCGGCCGGGCCCTGATGGGGATCTTCTCCCGTGTGGGGTTCCCCCGAGAAGTCGTCAGTGACAGAGGCACGAACTTCATTTCTAAATATATGAAGTCCCTCTGGCAACAGTGTGGGGTCACCTACCGCTTCACGACCCCCTATCACCCCCAAGGAAACGGACTTGTTGAGCGGTTCAATCGCACGCTAAAAGGGATGATCGGGGGATTGGAAGAGCCCCTCCGTCGCCAGTGGGACGTGCTGCTGCCGTGCCTCCTCTTCGCCTACCGGGAGGTCCCACAGAAGTCCCTAGGCTTCAGCCCCTTCGAGCTGCTCTATGGGCACCCAGTACGGGGGCCACTCAGCCTGATCAAAGAAGGCTGGGAGATGCCTCCGGCCAAGAGTCCTCCAGATGTCTTCCGGTACCTCCTCACCCTCCGCAACCAGTCCCGGCGGTTCAGAGGCCTCGCAAAAGCCAACCTAGAGGCCAGTCAAGAGGACATGAAGAAATGGTATGACCAGAACGCCTCATCCATTGAATTCGAGCCGGGGCAACAGGTCTGGGTAATGTCCCCCACCGAACCGTGCGCTCTCCAAGACAAATGGACGGGACCCTTCAAGGTAATCGAGCGCAAGGGTCCTGCCACCTATCTGATCGATATGGAGTCCGCCCGGAATCCGCTCCGAGTCCTCCACACCAACAGACTGAAGCCCCACTTTGCACGAACAGAACTCAGCCTCTTGATGGCCACAGACAATGGGGTTGAAGACGACTCCGAGCCTCTCCCTGACCTCTTGCGGACCCAGGAGCAAGACGGCTCCGTGGATGGGGTCCGACTCTCGGAGACCCTCACCAGAGAACAACGGCAAGAGTGCCAAGCCCTCCTATCACGGTTCGCCAGTCTGTTCTCCCTCACCCCGGGTGTCACTTCCTGGTGTGTGCACGATGTGGACACCGGAGACAGCCCTCCTATCCGCCACCGGGCCTACCGCGTACCTGATCGGGTACGGGCCTGCATCCAGGCGGAAGTAGCTAAGATGCTCACGCTCGGGGTCATCGAGCCCTCAGACAGTCCATGGGCCAGCCCGGTCGTACTGGTCCCCAAAGCAGCCGCCCCCGGGACCACACCAGAACTCCGGTTCTGTGTCGACTACCGGGGTCTGAATGAAGTCACCAGAACGGACGCACACCCCATCCCCCGGGCAGATGAACTGGTCGACCGAATGGGCGCTGCCCGCTACCTCAGCATCTTCGACCTGACGGCAGGTTATTGGCAGATCGGCCTCACACCCCGAGCACAAGAACGCTCTGCCTTCTCCACCCCCGATGGCCACTATCACTTTACGGTCATGCCCTTCGGCATGAAGAACGCCCCAGCGACGTTCCAACGGCTCGTCAATCAGGTCCTGGCGGGGCTCGAAGAGTTCAGCGCCGCCTACCTGGACGACATCGCTGTGTACAGCCACCATTGGACCGAGCACCTCCACCACCTCCAAGCAGTGCTGCAAGCCCTTCAGCGAGCTGGCCTCACGATCAAGGCCAGCAAATGCCAAATTGGACAAGGGTCGGTGACCTACCTCGGACACCAGGTGGGAAGCGGCCTAGTGGCCCCCCTACAGCTGAAAATTGCCGCCATCCAGAACTGGCAACCCCCTATCACTCAAACTGAGGTGCGAGCCTTCCTGGGCCTCACGGGCTACTACCGAAGGTTCGTGAAAGATTATGGTACCATCGTGGGGCCTCTCACCGAACTCACGTCAAAAAATCAGCCCAAGAAGGTGAACTGGACCCCAGAGTGTCAAGCGGCATTCGAACAGTTAAAGGCCGCCATGTGTTCCGCTCCTGTGCTCCAGGCCCCAGACTACAGCCGGGAGTTCGTCGTCCAGACGGACGCCTCCGACCAGGGCATTGGGGCGGTCCTGTCCCAAGTGAACACCGAAGGCCTCGATCAACCGGTGGCCTTCATCAGCCGGAGACTCCTACCCCGGGAACAACGCTGGAGCACCATAGAGAGGGAAGCCTTCGCTGTGGTATGGGCCCTCAAGAAGCTCCGGCCCTACCTTTTTGGCACCCACTTTCGGGTGCAGACTGACCACCGACCCCTGCAGTGGTTGATGCATATGCGGGGGGAAAACCCAAAATTGCTACGCTGGTCCATCTCCTTACAAGGTATGGACTTCACAGTCGAACACCGGCCTGGGTCCGACCACGCCAACGCCGATGGCCTGTCCCGGTTTTTCCGCCTCGACGAAGAGAGTCCCCAAGAGGATGGGTAACTCTCCCCGCCTTCAGCTGGGGGGGACGCATGTTGGACAGGCCACATGACGGGCCGCTCTCCCCCGGCTCGACCAGGCCCGAGCCCAGTCACGCAAGCACCACACACCACCATTGCACGCCCTACGTCCCCTCAGGGACCCCTGCCCTCGAACATGATAACCTCGTGGGTCCGATCCACTGCCGGCCCATGCACCCAGCCCGGGCCGCCATCTTGGACGCCTCGCCACGAGGCCGCCTGGCCCCCGATCGACCTCAACCCTGGGCCTAGCCCAGCCTCAGACAATCCGGCACCACCCTCCACCCAGGAGGTGAGCGGGCTACTTGGCAAGTCAATGGGAGAGAGAGGTGCCGATGGCTCTCCCCCCGCCCAGTGCCGCTCGCCCATCGCCTCCCCGGGCGCTGGCTCCACCCCCCTGCTGGGTGTCTGGACTCCCTCATCCCGGACCTCCCGACCTCCAAGTGCGAGGGTCCGGACATCAAAGCACGCCAGCCCTATAACTGGGACAGCTCCAGAGCAGGAAGTCAGTTGTATCTTGGAGTCGAGAGACGTAAGAGGAACTCATCCTGGACGGACTACTGGCGCTGCCGTAGCTCTGTCCTGTGCACCATCGTCCTGCCTGTTGGCGCTGCCACAGCCGTCGTAACCTTCATTCTTCACCGTCGTCCGGATCTGCTGGCGAGGCCGCGGACCGTTGTAACCATCATCTTCATCGGGACCTGCTTGGCTTCTCCACGGCCCGTCGACCATCCTTCATCCATCTCGGGACCTGCTTGGCTCCTCCACGGCCCGATCAGCAACCACGCCGAGCTCGAGGATTGAGAGCTATTTAACTCATTGGTAACTAAGACTGTCCCGCTACCCTTTCTCCTCAACCAGAGATCAGAACCGAGGGGACCCCTGAGTCCAGACCTCCTTGTATCATAGCGACGTAACCTAAGAATTGCATATAAAGTCTCGTTAACCTTCAATCTTGTGTGGTGTCCGTCTGTGGGGGGGAAGTTACTTACCTGTACAGTCGTTGGAGACGGCTCTCCCTGGAGACCTCTCCCCGTAATCTCGGCCGACCCTCCCGGTCCGTCTAACATGCCCCTGTGCTATGTGCGGTGGAAGTTTGCACTGCTGCAGCCAGTGCTGCCCCTGTTCTGTGCGTGAAGGAAGCTTGCACTGCTGCAGCCAGTGCGTCGCCTGTTCTGTGCGTGAAGGAAGCTTGCACTGCTGCAGCCAGGGCTGCCCTCTGTTCTAGGTGTGGAGGAAGCTTGCACTGCTGCAGCCAGTGCTGCCCCTTTTCTGTGTGTGGAGGAAGCTTGCACTGCTGCAGCCAGTGCTGCCCCTGTTCTGTATTTGGAGAAGCTTGCACTGCTGCAGCCAGTGCTGCCCCTGTTCTGTGTTTGGAGGAAGCTTGCAATGCTGCAGCCAGTGCTGACCCTGTTCTGTGTGTGGAGGACGCTTGCACTGCTGCAGCCAGTGCTGCCCCTGTTCTGTGTTTGGAGGAAGCTTGCAATGCTGCAGCCAGTGCTGCTCCTGTTCTGTGTGTGGAGGACGCTTGCACTGCTGCAGACAGTGCTGCCCCTGTTCTATGCATGAAGGAAGCTTGCACTGCGGCAGCCAGTGCTGCCCCTGTTCTGTGTGTGGAGGAAGCTTGCACTGCTGCAGCCAGTGCTGCCCCTGTTCTGTGCGTGAAGGAAGCTTGCACTGCTGCAGCCAGGGCTGCCCTCTGTTCTAGGTGTGGAGGAAGCTTGCACTGCTGCAGCCAGTGCTGCCCCTTTTCTGTGTGTGGAGGAAACTTGCACTGCTGCAGCCAGTGCTGCCCCTGTTCTGTATTTGGAGGAAGCTTGCACTGCTGCAGCCAGTGCTGCCCCTGTTCTGTGTTTGGAGGAAGCTTGCAATGCTGCAGCCAGTGCTGCTCCTGTTCTGTGTGTGGAGGACGCTTGCACTGCTGCAGCCAGTGCTGCCCCTGTTCTGTGTTTGGAGGAAGCTTGCACTGTTGCAGACAGTGCTGCCCCTGTTCTATGCATGAAGGAAGCTTGCACTGCTCCCGCCAGTGTTGCCCCTGCTCTGTGTGTGGAGGAAGCTTGCACTGCTGCAGCCAGTGCTGCCCCTGTTCTGTGTGTGGAGGAAGCTTGCACTGCTGCAGCCAGTGCTGCCCCTGTTCTGTGTGTGAAGGAAGCTTGCACTGCTGCAGCCAGGGCTGCTTTCTGTTCTAGGTGTGGAGGAAGCTTGCACTACTGCAGCCAGTGCTGCCCCTTTTCTGTGTGTGGAGGAAGCTTGCACTGCTGCAGCCACTGCTGCCCCTGTTCTGTGTGTGGAGGACGCTTGCACTGCTGCAGCCAGTGCTGCCCCTGTTCTGTGTGTGAAGGACACTCGCACTGCTCCCGCCAGTGCTGCCCCTGTTCAGTGTGTGGAGGAAGTTTGCACTGCTGCAGCCAGTGCTGCCCCAGTTCTATGTGTGAAAGAAGCTTGCAATGTTACAGCCAGTGCTGCCCCTGTTCTGTGTGTGAAGGACGCTTGCACTGCTGCAGCCAGTGCTGCCCCTGTTCTGTGCGTGAAGGAAGCTTGCACTGCTGCAGCCAGTGCTGCCCCTGTGCTATGTGCGGAGGAAGCTTGCACTGCTGCAGCCAGTGCTGCCCCTGTTCTGTGCGTGAAGGAAGCTTGCACTGCTGCAGCCAGTGCGTCGCCTGTTCTGTGCGTGAAGGAAGCTTGCACTGCTGCAGCCAGGGCTGCCCTCTGTTCTAGGTGTGGAGGAAGCTTGCACTGCTGCAGCCAGTGCTGCCCCTTTTCTGTGTGTGGAGAAAGCTTGCACTGCTGCAGCCAGTGCTGCCCCTGTTCTGTATTTGGAGGAAGCTTGCACTGCTGCAGCCAGTGCTGCCCCTGTTCTATGCATGAAGGAAGCTTGCACTGCTCCCGCCAGTGCTGCCCCTGCTCTGTGTGTGGAGGAAGCTTGCACTGCTGCAGACAGTGCTGCCCCTGTTCTATGCATGAAGGAAGCTTGCACTGCTCCCGCCAGTGCTGCCCCTGCTCTGTGTGTGGAGGAAGCTTGCACTGCTGCAGCCAGTGCTGCCCCTGTTCTGTGTGTGGAGGAAGCTTGCACTGCTGCAGCCAGTGCTGCCCCTGTTCTGTGTTTGGAGGAAGCTTGCACTGCTGCAGCCAGTGCTGCCCCTGTGCTATGTGCGGAGGAAGCTTGCACTGCTGCAGCCAGTGCTGCCCTCTGTTCTAGGTGTGGAGGAAGCTTGCACTGCTGCAGCCAGTGCTGCCCCTTTTCTGTGTGTGGAGGAAGCTTGCACTGCTGCAGCCAGTGCTGCCCCTGTTCTGTATTTGGAGGAAGCTTGCACTGCTGCAGCCAGTGCTGCCCCTGTTCTGTGTTTGGACGAAGCGTGCAATGCTGCAGCCAGTGCTGCCCCTGTTCTGTGTTTGGAGGAAGCTTGCACTGCTGCAGACAGTGCTGCCTCTGTTCTATGCATGAAGGAAGCTTGCACTGCTCCCGCCAGTGCTGCCCCTGCTCTGTGTGTGGAGGAAGCTTGCACTGCTGCAGCCAGTGCTGCCCATGTTCTGTGTGTGGAGGAAGCTTGCACTGCTGCAGCCAGTGCTGCCCCTGTTCTGTGCGTGAAGGAAGCTTGCACTGCTGCAGCCAGTGCGTCGCCTGTTCTGTGCGTGAAGGAAGCTTGCACTGCTGCAGCCAGGGCTGCTTTCTGTTCTGTGTGTGAAGGACGCTTGCACTGCTCCTGCCAGTGCTGCCCCTGTTCAGTGTGTCGAGGAAGTTTGCACTGCTGCAGCCAGTGCTGCCCCAGTTCTATGCGTGAAGGAAGCTTGCAATGTTACAGTCAGTGCTGCCCCTGTTCTGTGTGTGAAGGACGCTTGCACTGCTGCAGCCAGTGCTTCCCCTGTTCTGTGCGTGAAGGAAGCTTGCACTGCTGCAGCCAGTGCTGCCCCTGTGCTATGTGCGGTGGAAGTTTGCACTGCTGCAGCCAGTGCTGCCCCTGTTCTGTGCGTGAAGGAAGCTTGCACTGCTGCAGCCAGTGCATCGCCTGTTCTGTGCGTGAAGGAAGCTTGCACTGCTGCAGCCAGGGCTGCCCTCTGTTCTAGGTGTGGAGGAAGCTTGCACTGCTGCAGCCAGTGCTGCCCCTTTTCTGTGTGTGGAGGAAGCTTGCACTGCTGCAGCCACTGCTGCCCCTGTTCTGTATTTGGAGAAGCTTGCACTGCTGCAGCCAGTGCTGCCCCTGTTCTGTGTTTGGAGGAAGCTTGCAATGCTGCAGCCAGTGCTGACCCTGTTCTGTGTGTGGAGGACGCTTGCACTGCTGCAGCCAGTGCTGCCCCTGTTCTGTGTTTGGAGGAAGCTTGCAATGCTGCAGCCAGTGCTGCTCCTGTTCTGTGTGTGGAGGACGCTTGCACTGCTGCAGACAGTGCTGCCCCTGTTCTATGCATGAAGGAAGCTTGCACTGCGGCAGCCAGTGCTGCCCCTGTTCTGTGTGTGGAGGAAGCTTGCACTGCTGCAGCCAGTGCTGCCCCTGTTCTGTGCGTGAAGGAAGCTTGCACTGCTGCAGCCAGGGCTGCCCTCTGTTCTAGGTGTGGAGGAAGCTTGCACTGCTGCAGCCAGTGCTGCCCCTTTTCTGTGTGTGGAGGAAGCTTGCACTGCTGCAGCCAGTGCTGCCCCTGTTCTGTATTTGGAGGAAGCTTGCACTGCTGCAGCCAGTGCTGCCCCTGTGCTATGTGCGGTGGAAGCTTGCACTGCTGCAGCCAGTGCTGCCCCTGTTCTGTGCGTGAAGGAAGCTTGCACTGCTACAGCCAGTGCGTCGCCTGTTCTGTGCGTGAAGGAAGCTTGCACACCTGCAGCCAGGGCTGCCCTCTGTTCTAGGTGTGGATGAAGCTTGCACTGCTGCAGCCAGTGCTGCCCCTTTTCTGTGTGTGGAGGAAGCTTGCACTGCTGCAGCCAGTGCTGCCCCTGTTCTGTATTTGGAGAAGCTTGCACTGCTGCAGCCAGTGCTGCCCCTGTTCTGTGTTTGGAGGAAGCTTGCAATGCTGCAGCCAGTGCTGACCCTGTTCTGTGTGTGGAGGACGCTTGCACTGCTGCAGCCAGTGCTGCCCCTGTTCTGTGTTTGGAGGAAACTTGCAATGCTGCAACCAGTGCTGCTCCTGTTCTGTGTGTGGAGGACGCTTGCACTGCTGCAGACAGTGCTGCCCCTGTTCTATGCATGAAGGAAGCTTGCACTGCGGCAGCCAGTGCTGCCCCTGTTCTGTGTGTGGAGGAAGCTTGCACTGCTGCAGCCAGTGCTGCCCCTGTTCTGTGCGTGAAGGAAGCTTGCACTGCTGCAGCCAGGGCTGCCCTCTGTTCTAGGTGTGGAGGAAGCTTGCACTGCTGCAGCCAGTGCTGCCCCTTTTCTGTGTGTGGAGGAAGCTTGCACTGCTGCAGCCAGTGCTGCCCCTGTTCTGTATTTGGAGGAAGCTTGCACTGCTGCAGCCAGTGCTGCCCCTGTTCTGTGTTTGGAGGAAGCTTGCAATGCTGCAGCCAGTGCTGCTCCTGTTCTGTGTGTGGAGGACGCTTGCACTGCTGCAGCAAGTGCTGCCCCTGTTCTGTGTTTGGAGGAAGCTTGCACTGCTGCAGACAGTGCTGCCCCTGTTCTATGCATGAAGGAAGCTTGCACTGCTCCCGCCAGTGCTGCCCCTGCTCTGTGTGTGGAGGAAGCTTGCACTGCTGCAGCCAGTGCTGCCCCTGTTCTGTGTGTGGAGGAAGCTTGCACTGCTGCAGCCAGTGCTGCCCCTGTTCTGTGCGTGAAGGAAGCTTGCACTGCTGCAGCCAGTGTGTCGCCTGTTCTGTGCGTGACGGAAGCTTGCACTGCTGCAGCCAGGGCTGCTTTCTGTTCTAGGTGTGGAGGAAGCTTGCACTGCTGCAGCCAGTGCTGCCCCTTTTCTGTGTGTGGAGGAAGCTTGCACTGCTGCAGCCAGTGCTGCCCCAGTTCTGTGTGTAAAGGAGGTTTGCACTGCTCCCACCAGTGCTGCCCCTGCTCTGTCTGTGGAGGAAGCTTGCACTGCTGCAGCCAGTGCTGCCCCTGTTCTGTGTGTGGAGGAAGCTTGCACTGCTGCAGCCAGTGCTGCCCCTGTGCTATGTGCGGAGGAAGCTTGCACTGCGGCAGCCAGTGCTGCCCCTGTTCTGTGTGTGGAGGAAGCTTGCACTGCTGCAGCCAGTGCTGGCCTGTTCTGTGCGTGAAGGAAGCTTGCACTGTTGCAGCCAGTGCGTCGCCTGTTCTGTGAAAAGAAGGAAGATTGCACTGCTGCAGCCAGGGCTGCCCTCTGTTCTAGGTGTGGAGGAAGCTTGCACTGCTGCAGCCAGTGCTGCCCCTTTTCTGTGTGAGGAGGAAGCTTGCACTGCTGCAGCCAGTGCTGCCCCTGTTCTGTATTTGGAGGAAGCTTGCACTGCTGCAGCCAGTGCTGCCCCTGTTCTGTGTTTGGACGAAGCTTGCAATGCTGCAGCCAGTGCTGCCCCTGTTCTGTGTTTGGAGGAAGCTTGCACTGCTGCAGACAGTGCTGCCTCTGTTCTATGCATGAAGGAAGCTTGCACTGCTCCCGCCAGTGCTGCCCCTGCTCTGTGTGTGGAGGAAGCTTGCACTGCTGCAGCCAGTGCTGCCCATGTTCTGTGTGTGGAGGAAGCTTGCACTGCTGCAGCCAGTGCTGCCCCAGTTCTGTGCGTGAAGGAAGCTTGCACTGCTGCAGCCAGTGCGTCGCCTGTTCTGTGCGTGAAGGAAGCTTGCACTGCTGCAGCCAGGGCTGCTTTCTGTTCTGTGTGTGAAGGACGCTTGCACTGCTCCTGCCAGTGCTGCCCCTGTTCAGTGTGTGGAGGAAGTTTGCACTGCTGCAGCCAGTGCTGCCCCAGTTCTATGCGTGAAGGAAGATTGCAATGTTACAGTCAGTGCTGCCCCTGTTCTGTGTGTGAAGGACGCTTGCACTGCTGCAGCCAGTGCTTCCCCTGTTCTGTGCGTGAAGGAAGCTTGCACTGCTGCAGCCAGTGCTGCCCCTGTGCTATGTGCGGTGGAAGCTTGCACTGCTGCAGCCAGTGCTGCCCCTGTTCTGTGCGTGAAGGAAGCTTGCACTGCTGCAGCCAGTGCGTCGCCTGTTCTGTGCGTGAAGGAAGCTTGCACTGCTGCAGCCAGGGCTGCCCTCTGTTCTAGGTGTGGAGGAAGCTTGCACTGCTGCAGCCAGTGCTGCCCCTTTTCTGTGTGTGGAGGAAGCTTGCACTGCTGCAGCCAGTGCTGCCCCTGTTCTGTATTTGGAGAAGCTTGCACTGCTGCAGCCAGTGCTGCCCCTGTTCTGTGTTTGGAGAAGCTTGCAATGCTGCAGCCAGTGCTGACCCTGTTCTGTGTGTGGAGGACGCTTGCACTGCTGCAGCCAGTGCTGCCCCTGTTCTGTGTTTGGAGGAAGCTTGCAATGCTGCAGCCAGTGCTGCTCCTGTTCTGTGTGTGGAGGACGCTTGCACTGCTGCAGACAGTGCTGCCCCTGTTCTATGCATGAAGGAAGCTTGCACTGCGGCAGCCAGTGCTGCCCCTGTTCTGTGTGTGGAGGAAGCTTGCACTGCTGCAGCCAGTGCTGCCCCTGTTCTGTGCGTGAAGGAAGCTTGCACTGCTGCAGCCAGGGCTGCCCTCTGTTCTAGGTGTGGAGGAAGCTTGCACTGCTGCAGCCAGTGCTGCCCCTTTTCTGTGTGTGGAGTAAGCTTGCACTGCTGCAGCCAGTGCTGCCCCTGTTCTGTATTTGGAGGAAGCTTGCACTGCTGCAGCCAGTGCTGCCCCTGTTCTGTGTTTGGAGGAAGCTTGCAATGCTGCAGCCAGTGCTGCTCCTGTTCTGTGTCTGGAGGACGCTTGCACTGCTGCAGCAAGTGCTGCCCCTGTTCTGTGTTTGGAGGAAGCTTGCACTGCTGCAGACAGTGCTGCCCCTGTTCTATGCATGAAGGAAGCTTGCACTGCTCCCGCCAGTGCTGCCCCTGCTCTGTGTGTGGAGGAAGCTTACACTGCTGCAGCCAGTGCTGCCCCTGTTCTGTGTGTGGAGGAAGCTTGCACTGCTGCAGCCAGTGCTGCCCCTGTTCTGTGCGTGAAGGAAGCTTGCACTGCTGCAGCCAGTGTGTCGCCTGTTCTGTGCGTGACGGAAGCTTGCACTGCTGCAGCCAGCGCTGCTTTCTGTTCTAGGTGTGGAGGAAGCTTGCACTGCTGCAGCCAGTGCTGCCCCTTTTCTGTGTGTGGAGGAAGCTTGCACTGCTGCAGCCAGTGCTGCCCCTGTTCTGTATTTGGAGGAAGCTTGCACTGCTGCAGCCAGTGCTGCCGCTGTTCTGTGTGTGGAGGACGCTTGCACTGCTGCAGCCAGTGCTGCCCCTGTTCTGTGTGTGAAGGACACTCGCACTGCTCCCGCCAGTGCTGCCCCTGTTCAGTGTGTGGAGGAAGTTTGCACTGCTGCAGCCAGTGCTGCCCCAGTTCTATGTGTGAAGGAAGCTTGCAATGTTACAGCCAGTGCTGCCCCTGTTCTGTGTGTGAAGGACGCTTGCACTGCTGCAGCCAGTGCTGCCCCTGTTCTGTGCGTGAAGGAAGCTTGCACTGCTGCAGCCAGTGCTGCCCCTGTGCTATGTGCGGAGGAAGCTTGCACTGCTGCAGCCAGTGCTGCCCTCTGTTCTAGGTGTGGAGGAAGCTTGCACTGCTGCAGCCAGTGCTGCCCCTTTTCTGTGTGTGGAGGAAGCTTGCACTGCTGCAGCCAGTGCTGCCCCTGTTCTGTATTTGGAGGAAGCTTGCACTGCTGCAGCCAGTGCTGCCCCTGTTTTGTGTTTGGACGAAGCGTGCAATGCTGCAGCCAGTGCTGCCCCTGTTCTGTGTTTGGAGGAAGCTTGCACTGCTGCAGACAGTGCTGCCTCTGTTCTATGCATGAAGGAAGCTTGCACTGCTCCCGCCAGTGCTGCCCCTGCTCTGTGTGTGGAGGAAGCTTGCACTGCTGCAGCCAGTGCTGCCCATGTTCTGTGTGTGGAGGAAGCTTGCACTGCTGCAGCCAGTGCTGCCCCTGTTCTGTGCGTGAAGGAAGCTTGCACTGCTGCAGCCAGTGCGTCGCCTGTTCTGTGCGTGAAGGAAGCTTGCACTGCTGCAGCCAGGGCTGCTTTCTGTTCTGTGTGTGAAGGATGCTTGCACTGCTCCTGCCAGTGCTGCCCCTGTTCAGTGTGTCGAGGAAGTTTGCACTGCTGCAGCCAGTGCTGCCCCAGTTCTATGCGTGAAGGAAGCTTGCAATGTTACAGTCAGTGCTGCCCCTGTTCTGTGTGTGAAGGACGCTTGCACTGCTGCAGCCAGTGCTTCCCCTGTTCTGTGCGTGAAGGAAGCTTGCACTGCTGCAGCCAGTGCTGCCCCTGTGCTATGTGCGGTGGAAGTTTGCACTGCTGCAGCCAGTGCTGCCCCTGTTCTGTGCGTGAAGGAAGCTTGCACTGCTGCAGCCAGTGCGTCGCCTGTTCTGTGCGTGAAGGAAGCTTGCACTGCTGCAGCCAGGGCTGCCCTCTGTTCTAGGTGTGGAGGAAGCTTGCACTGCTGCAGCCAGTGCTGCCCCTTTTCTGTGTGTGGAGGAAGCTTGCACTGCTGCAGCCAGTGCTGCCCCTGTTCTGTATTTGGAGAAGCTTGCACTGCTGCAGCCAGTGCTGCCCCTGTTCTGTGTTTGGAGGAAGCTTGCAATGCTGCAGCCAGTGCTGACCCTGTTCTGTGTGTGGAGGACGCTTGCACTGCTGCAGCCAGTGCTGCCCCTGTTCTGTGTTTGGAGGAAGCTTGCAATGCTGCAGCCAGTGCTGCTCCTGTTCTGTGTGTGGAGGACGCTTGCACTGCTGCAGACAGTGCTGCCCCTGTTCTATGCATGAAGGAAGCTTGCACTGCGGCAGCCAGTGCTGCCCCTGTTCTGTGTGTGGAGGAAGCTTGCACTGCTGCAGCCAGTGCTGCCCCTGTTCTGTGCGTGAAGGAAGCTTGCACTGCTGCAGCCAGGGCTGCCCTCTGTTCTAGGTGTGGAGGAAGCTTGCACTGCTGCAGCCAGTGCTGCCCCTTTTCTGTGTGTGGAGGAAACTTGCACTGCTGCAGCCAGTGCTGCCCCTGTTCTGTATTTGGAGGAAGCTTGCACTGCTGCAGCCAGTGCTGCCCCTGTTCTGTGTTTGGAGGAAGCTTGCAATGCTGCAGCCAGTGCTGCTCCTGTTCTGTGTGTGGAGGACGCTTGCACTGCTGCAGCCAGTGCTGCCCCTGTTCTGTGTTTGGAGGAAGCTTGCACTGTTGCAGACAGTGCTGCCCCTGTTCTATGCATGAAGGAAGCTTGCACTGCTCCCGCCAGTGTTGCCCCTGCTCTGTGTGTGGAGGAAGCTTGCACTGCTGCAGCCAGTGCTGCCCCTGTTCTGTGTGTGGAGGAAGCTTGCACTGCTGCAGCCAGTGCTGCCCCTGTTCTGTGTGTGAAGGAAGCTTGCACTGCTGCAGCCAGGGCTGCTTTCTGTTCTAGGTGTGGAGGAAGCTTGCACTACTGCAGCCAGTGCTGCCCCTTTTCTGTGTGTGGAGGAAGCTTGCACTGCTGCAGCCACTGCTGCCCCTGTTCTGTGTGTGGAGGACGCTTGCACTGCTGCAGCCAGTGCTGCCCCTGTTCTGTGTGTGAAGGACACTCGCACTGCTCCCGCCAGTGCTGCCCCTGTTCAGTGTGTGGAGGAAGTTTGCACTGCTGCAGCCAGTGCTGCCCCAGTTCTATGTGTGAAAGAAGCTTGCAATGTTACAGCCAGTGCTGCCCCTGTTCTGTGTGTGAAGGACGCTTGCACTGCTGCAGCCAGTGCTGCCCCTGTTCTGTGCGTGAAGGAAGCTTGCACTGCTGCAGCCAGTGCTGCCCCTGTGCTATGTGCGGAGGAAGCTTGCACTGCTGCAGCCAGTGCTGCCCCTGTTCTGTGCGTGAAGGAAGCTTGCACTGCTGCAGCCAGTGCGTCGCCTGTTCTGTGCGTGAAGGAAGCTTGCACTGCTGCAGCCAGGGCTGCCCTCTGTTCTAGGTGTGGAGGAAGCTTGCACTGCTGCAGCCAGTGCTGCCCCTTTTCTGTGTGTGGAGAAAGCTTGCACTGCTGCAGCCAGTGCTGCCCCTGTTCTGTATTTGGAGGAAGCTTGCACTGCTGCAGCCAGTGCTGCCCCTGTTCTATGCATGAAGGAAGCTTGCACTGCTCCCGCCAGTGCTGCCCCTGCTCTGTGTGTGGAGGAAGCTTGCACTGCTGCAGACAGTGCTGCCCCTGTTCTATGCATGAAGGAAGCTTGCACTGCTCCCGCCAGTGCTGCCCCTGCTCTGTGTGTGGAGGAAGCTTGCACTGCTGCAGCCAGTGCTGCCCCTGTTCTGTGTGTGGAGGAAGCTTGCACTGCTGCAGCCAGTGCTGCCCCTGTTCTGTGTTTGGAGGAAGCTTGCACTGCTGCAGCCAGTGCTGCCCCTGTGCTATGTGCGGAGGAAGCTTGCACTGCTGCAGCCAGTGCTGCCCTCTGTTCTAGGTGTGGAGGAAGCTTGCACTGCTGCAGCCAGTGCTGCCCCTTTTCTGTGTGTGGAGGAAGCTTGCACTGCTGCAGCCAGTGCTGCCCCTGTTCTGTATTTGGAGGAAGCTTGCACTGCTGCAGCCAGTGCTGCCCCTGTTCTGTGTTTGGACGAAGCGTGCAATGCTGCAGCCAGTGCTGCCCCTGTTCTGTGTTTGGAGGAAGCTTGCACTGCTGCAGACAGTGCTGCCTCTGTTCTATGCATGAAGGAAGCTTGCACTGCTCCCGCCAGTGCTGCCCCTGCTCTGTGTGTGGAGGAAGCTTGCACTGCTGCAGCCAGTGCTGCCCATGTTCTGTGTGTGGAGGAAGCTTGCACTGCTGCAGCCAGTGCTGCCCCTGTTCTGTGCGTGAAGGAAGCTTGCACTGCTGCAGCCAGTGCGTCGCCTGTTCTGTGCGTGAAGGAAGCTTGCACTGCTGCAGCCAGGGCTGCTTTCTGTTCTGTGTGTGAAGGACGCTTGCACTGCTCCTGCCAGTGCTGCCCCTGTTCAGTGTGTCAAAGAAGTTTGCACTGCTGCAGCCAGTGCTGCCCCTGTTCTATGCATGAAGGAAGCTTGCACTGCTGCAGCCAGTGCTGCCCCTGTTCTGTATTTGGAGGAAGCTTGCACTGCTGCAGCCAGTGCTGCCCCTGTTCTGTGTTTGGAGGAAGCTTGCAATGCTGCAGCCAGTGCTGCTCCTGTTCTGTGTGTGGAGGACGCTTGCACTGCTGCAGCCAGTGCTGCCCCTGTTCTGTGTTTGGAGGAAGCTTGCACTGTTGCAGACAGTGCTGCCCCTTTTCTATGCATGAAGGAAGCTTGCACTGCTCCCGCCAGTGTTGCCCCTGCTCTGTGTGTGGAGGAAGCTTGCACTGCTGCAGCCAGTGCTGCCCCTGTTCTGTGTGTGGAGGAAGCTTGCACTGCTGCAGCCAGTGCTGCCCCTGTTCTGTGTGTGAAGGAAGCTTGCACTGCTGCAGCCAGTGTGTCGCCTGTTCTGTGCGTGACGGAAGCTTGCACTGCTGCAGCCAGGGCTGCTTTCTGTTCTAGGTGTGGAGGAAGCTTGCACTACTGCAGCCAGTGCTGCCCCTTTTCTGTGTGTGGAGGAAGCTTGCACTGCTGCAGCCACTGCTGCCCCTGTTCTGTGTGTGGAGGACGCTTGCACTGCTGCAGCCAGTGCTGCCCCTGTTCTGTGTGTGAAGGACACTCGCACTGCTCCCGCCAGTGCTGCCCCTGTTCAGTGTGTGGAGGAAGTTTGCACTGCTGCAGCCAGTGCTGCCCCAGTTCTATGTGTGAAAGAAGCTTGCAATGTTACAGCCAGTGCTGCCCCTGTTCTGTGTGTGAAGGACGCTTGCACTGCTGCAGCCAGTGCTGCCCCTGTTCTGTGCGTGAAGGAAGCTTGCACTGCTGCAGCCAGTGCTGCCCCTGTGCTATGTGCGGAGGAAGCTTGCACTGCTGCAGCCAGTGCTGCCCCTGTTCTGTGCGTGAAGGAAGCTTGCACTGCTGCAGCCAGTGCGTCGCCTGTTCTGTGCGTGAAGGAAGCTTGCACTGCTGCAGCCAGGGCTGCCCTCTGTTCTAGGTGTGGAGGAAGCTTGCACTGCTGCAGCCAGTGCTGCCCCTTTTCTGTGTGTGGAGAAAGCTTGCACTGCTGCAGCCAGTGCTGCCCCTGTTCTGTATTTGGAGGAAGCTTGCACTGCTGCAGCCAGTGCTGCCCCTGTTCTATGCATGAAGGAAGCTTGCACTGCTCCCGCCAGTGCTGCCCCTGCTCTGTGTGTGGAGGAAGCTTGCACTGCTGCAGACAGTGCTGCCCCTGTTCTATGCATGAAGGAAGCTTGCACTGCTCCCGCCAGTGCTGCCCCTGCTCTGTGTGTGGAGGAAGCTTGCACTGCTGCAGCCAGTGCTGCCCCTGTTCTGTGTGTGGAGGAAGCTTGCACTGCTGCAGCCAGTGCTGCCCCTGTTCTGTGTTTGGAGGAATCTTGCAATGCTGCAGCCAGTGCTGTCCCTGCTCTGTGTGTGGAGGACGCTTGCACTGCTGCAGCCAGTGCTGCCCCTGTTCTATGCATGAAGGAAGCTTGCACTGTTGCTGCCAGTGCTGCCCCTGTTCTATGCATGAAGGAAGCTTGCACTGCTGCAGCCAATGCTGCCCCTGTTCTGTGTGTGAAGGATGCTTGCACTGCTCCCGCCAGTGCTGCCCCTGTTCAGTGTGTGGAGGAAGTTTGCACTGCTGCAGCCAGTGCTGCCCCAGTTCTATGCATGAAGGAAGCTTGCAATGTTGCAGCCAGTGCTGCCCCTGTTCTGTGTGTGAAGGACGCTTGCACTGCTGCAGCCATTGCTGCCCCTGTTCTGTGCGTAAAGGAAGCTTGCACTGCTGCAGCCAGTGCTGCCCCTGTTCTGTGTGTGGAGGAAGCTTGCACTGCTGCAGCCAGTGATGCCCCTGTTCTGTGGGTGGAGAAAGCTTGCACTGCTGCAGCCAGTGCTGCCCCTGTTCTATGTGCGGAGGAAGCTTGCACTGCTGCAGCCAGTGCTGCCCCTGTTCTGTGTTTGGAGGAAGCTTGCACTGCTGCAGCCAGTGCTGCCCCTGTTCCGTGTGTGGAGGAAGCTTACACTGCTGCAGCCAGTACTGCCCCTGTTCCGTGTGTGGAGGAAGCTTGCACTGCTGCAGCCAGTGCTGCCCCTGTTCTGTGTGTGGAGGAAGCTTGCACTGCTGCAGCCAGTGATGCCCCTGTTCTGTGGGTGGAGAAAGCTTGCACTGCTGCAGCCAGTGCTGCCCCTGTTCTATGTGCGGAGGAAGCTTGCACTGCTGCAGCCAGTGCTGCCCCTGTTCTGTGTTTGGAGGAAGCTTGCACTGCTGCAGCCAGTGCTGCCCCTGTTCCGTGTGTGGAGGAAGCTTACACTGCTGCAGCCAGTCCTGCCCCTGTTCCGTGTGTGGAGGAAGCTTGCACTGCTGCAGCCAGTGCTGCCCCTGTTCTGTGTTTGGAGGAAGCTTGCACTGCTGCAGCCAGTGCTGCCCTGTTCTATGCGTGAAGGAAGCTTACACTGCTGCAGCCAGTGCTGCCCCTGTTCTGTATGTGGAAGAAGATTGCCCTGCTGCAGCCAGTGCTGTCTCTGTTCTATGTGTGAAGGTAGCTTGCACTGCTGCAGCCAGTGCTGCCCCTGTTCTATATGTGGAAGAAGCTTCCCCTGCTGCAGCCAGTGCTGTCTCTGTTCTACACGTGAAGGTAGCTTGCACTGCTCCCGCCAGTCCTGCACCTGTTCAGTGTGTGGAGGAAGTTTGCACTGCTGCAGCCAGTGCTGCCCCTGTTCTGTGTTTGAAGGAAGCTTGCAGTGCTGCAGCCAGTGCTGCCCCTGTTCTGTGTGTGGAGGAAGCTTGCAGTGCTGCAGCCAGTGCTGCCCCTGTTCCGTGTGTGGAGGAAGCTTGCAATGCTGCAGCCAGTGCTGCCCCTGTTCTGTGTGTGGAGGAAGCTTGCATTGCTGCAGCCAGTGCTGCCTCTGTTCTGTGTGTGGAGGAAGCTTGCACTGCTGCAGCCAGTGCTGCCCTCTGTTCTAGGTGTGGAGGAAGCTTGCACTGCTGCAGCCAGTGCTGCCCCTTTTCTGTGTGTGGAGGAAGTTTGCACTGCTGCAGCCAGTGCTGCCCCAGTTCTATGTGTGAAGGAAGCTTGCAATGTTACAGCCAGTGCTGCCCCTGTTCTGTGTGTGAAGGACGCTTGCACTGCTGCAGCCAGTGCTGCCCCTGTTCTGTGCGTGAAGGAAGCTTGCACTGCTGCAGCCAGTGCTGCCCCTGTGCTATGTGTGGAGGAAGCTTGCACTGCTGCAGCCAGTGCTGCCCTCTGTTCTAGGTGTGGAGGAAGCTTGCACTGCTGCAGCCAGTGCTGCCCCTTTTCTGTGTGTGGAGGAAGCTTGCACTGCTGCAGCCAGTGCTGCCCCTGTTCTGTATTTGGAGGAAGCTTGCACTGCTGCAGCCAGTGCTGCCCCTGTTCTGTGTTTGGACGAAGCGTGCAATGCTGCAGCCAGTGCTGCCCCTGTTCTGTGTTTGGAGGAAGCTTGCACTGCTGCAGACAGTGCTGCCTCTGTTCTATGCATGAAGGAAGCTTGCACTGCTCCCGCCAGTGCTGCCCCTGCTCTGTGTGTGGAGGAAGCTTGCACTGCTGCAGCCAGTGCTGCCCATGTTCTGTGTGTGGAGGAAGCTTGCACTGCTGCAGCCAGTGCTGCCCCTGTTCTGTGCGTGAAGGAAGCTTGCACTGCTGCAGCCAGTGCGTCGCCTGTTCTGTGCGTGAAGGAAGCTTGCACTGCTGCAGCCAGGGCTGCTTTCTGTTCTGTGTGTGAAGGACGCTTGCACTGCTCCTGCCAGTGCTGCCCCTGTTCAGTGTGTCGAGGAAGTTTGGACTGCTGGAGCCAGTGCTGCCCCAGTTCTATGCGTGAAGGAAGCTTGCAATGTTACAGTCAGTGCTGCCCCTGTTCTGTGTGTGAAGGAGGCTTGCACTGCTGCAGCCAGTGCTTCCCCTGTTCTGTGCGTGAAGGAAGCTTGCACTGCTGCAGCCAGTGCTGCCCCTGTGCTATGTGCGGTGGAAGTTTGCACTGCTGCAGCCAGTGCTGCCCCTGTTCTGTGCGTGAAGGAAGCTTGCACTGCTGCAGCCAGTGCGTCGCCTGTTCTGTGCGTGAAGGAAGCTTGCACTGCTGCAGCCAGGGCTGCCCTCTGTTCTAGGTGTGGAGGAAGCTTGCACTGCTGCAGCCAGTGCTGCCCCTTTTCTGTGTGTGGAGGAAGCTTGCACTGCTGCAGCCAGTGCTGCCCCTGTTCTGTATTTGGAGAAGCTTGCACTGCTGCAGCCAGTGCTGCCCCTGTTCTGTGTTTGGAGGAAGCTTGCAATGCTGCAGCCAGTGCTGACCCTGTTCTGTGTTTGGAGGACGCTTGCACTGCTGCAGCCAGTGCTGCCCCTGTTCTGTGTTTGGAGGAAGCTTGCAATGCTGCAGCCAGTGCTGCTCCTGTTCTGTGTGTGGAGGACGCTTGCACTGCTGCAGACAGTGCTGCCCCTGTTCTATGCATGAAGGAAGCTTGCACTGCGGCAGCCAGTGCTGCCCCTGTTCTGTGTGTGGAGGAAGCTTGCACTGCTGCAGCCAGTGCTGCCCCTGTTCTGTGCGTGAAGGAAGCTTGCACTGCTGCAGCCAGGGCTGCCCTCTGTTCTAGGTGTGGAGGAAGCTTGCACTGCTGCAGCCAGTGCTGCCCCTTTTCTGTGTGTGGAGGAAGCTTGCACTGCTGCAGCCAGTGCTGCCCCTGTTCTGTATTTGGAGGAAGCTTGCACTGCTGCAGCCAGTGCTGCCCCTGTTCTGTGTTTGGAGGAAGCTTGCAATGCTGCAGCCAGTGCTGCTCCTGTTCTGTGTGTGGAGGACGCTTGCACTGCTGCAGCCAGTGCTGCCCCTGTTCTGTGTTTGGAGGAAGCTTGCACTGTTGCAGACAGTGCTGCCCCTGTTCTATGCATGAAGGAAGCTTGCACTGCTCCCGCCAGTGTTGCCCCTGCTCTGTGTGTGGAGGAAGCTTGCACTGCTGCAGCCAGTGCTGCCCCTGTTCTGTGTGTGGAGGAAGCTTGCACTGCTGCAGCCAGTGCTGCCCCTGTTCTGTGTGTGAAGGAAGCTTGCACTGCTGCAGCCAGTGTGTCGCCTGTTCTGTGCGTGACGGAAGCTTGCACTGCTGCAGCCAGGGCTGCTTTCTGTTCTAGGTGTGGAGGAAGCTTGCACTACTGCAGCCAGTGCTGCCCCTTTTCTGTGTGTGGAGGAAGCTTGCACTGCTGCAGCCACTGCTGCCCCTGTTCTGTGTGTGGAGGACGCTTGCACTGCTGCAGCCAGTGCTGCCCCTGTTCTGTGTGTGAAGGACACTCGCACTGCTCCCGCCAGTGCTGCCCCTGTTCAGTGTGTGGAGGAAGTTTGCACTGCTGCAGCCAGTGCTGCCCCAGTTCTATGTGTGAAAGAAGCTTGCAATGTTACAGCCAGTGCTGCCCCTGTTCTGTGTGTGAAGGACGCTTGCACTGCTGCAGCCAGTGCTGCCCCTGTTCTGTGCGTGAAGGAAGCTTGCACTGCTGCAGCCAGTGCTGCCCCTGTGCTATGTGCGGAGGAAGCTTGCACTGCTGCAGCCAGTGCTGCCCCTGTTCTGTGCGTGAAGGAAGCTTGCACTGCTGCAGCCAGTGCGTCGCCTGTTCTGTGCGTGAAGGAAGCTTGCACTGCTGCAGCCAGGGCTGCCCTCTGTTCTAGGTGTGGAGGAAGCTTGCACTGCTGCAGCCAGTGCTGCCCCTTTTCTGTGTGTGGAGAAAGCTTGCACTGCTGCAGCCAGTGCTGCCCCTGTTCTGTATTTGGAGGAAGCTTGCACTGCTGCAGCCAGTGCTGCCCCTGTTCTATGCATGAAGGAAGCTTGCACTGCTCCCGCCAGTGCTGCCCCTGCTCTGTGTGTGGAGGAAGCTTGCACTGCTGCAGACAGTGCTGCCCCTGTTCTATGCATGAAGGAAGCTTGCACTGCTCCCGCCAGTGCTGCCCCTGTTCTGTGTGTGGAGGAAGCTTGCACTGCTGCAGCCAGTGCTGCCCCTGTTCTGTGTTTGGAGGAAGCTTGCACTGCTGCAGCCAGTGCTGCCCCTGTTCCGTGTGTGGAGGAAGCTTACACTGCTGCAGCCAGTACTGCCCCTGTTCCGTGTGTGGAGGAAGCTTGCACTGCTGCAGCCAGTGCTGCCCTCTGTTCTAGGTGTGGAGAAAGCTTGCACTGCTGCAGCCAGTGCTGCCCCTTTTCTGTGTGTGGAGGAAGCTTGCACTGCTGCAGCCAGTGCTGCCCCTGTTCTGTATTTGGAGGAAGCTTGCACTGCTGCAGCCAGTGCTGACCCTGTTCTGTGTTTGGACGAAGCGTGCAATGCTGCAGCCAGTGCTGCCCCTGTTCTGTGTTTGGAGGAAGCTTGCACTGCTGCAGACAGTGCTGCCTCTGTTCTATGCATGAAGGAAGCTTGCACTGCTCCCGCCAGTGCTGCCCCTGCTCTGTGTGTGGAGGAAGCTTGCACTGCTGCAGCCAGTGCTGCCCATGTTCTGTGTGTGGAGGAAGCTTGCACTGCTGCAGCCAGTGCTGCCCCTGTTCTGTGCGTGAAGGAAGCTTGCACTGCTGCAGCCAGTGCGTCGCCTGTTCTGTGCGTGAAGGAAGCTTGCACTGCTGCAGCCAGGGCTGCTTTCTGTTCTGTGTGTGAAGGACGCTTGCACTGCTCCTGCCAGTGCTGCCCCTGTTCAGTGTGTCGAGGAAGTTTGCACTGCTGCAGCCAGTGCTGCCCCAGTTCTATGCGTGAAGGAAGCTTGCAATGTTACAGTCAGTGCTGCCCCTGTTCTGTGTGTGAAGGACGCTTGCACTGCTGCAGCCAGTGCTTCCCCTGTTCTGTGCGTGAAGGAAGCTTGCACTGCTGCAGCCAGTGCTGCCCCTGTGCTATGTGCGGTGGAAGTTTGCACTGCTGCAGCCAGTGCTGCCCCTGTTCTGTGCGTGAAGGAAGCTTGCACTGCTGCAGCCAGTGCATCGCCTGTTCTGTGCGTGAAGGAAGCTTGCACTGCTGCAGCCAGGGCTGCCCTCTGTTCTAGGTGTGGAGGAAGCTTGCACTGCTGCAGCCAGTGCTGCCCCTTTTCTGTGTGTGGAGGAAGCTTGCACTGCTGCAGCCAGTGCTGCCCCTGTTCTGTATTTAGAGAAGCTTGCACTGCTGCAGCCAGTGCTGCCCCTGTTCTGTGTTTGGAGGAAGCTTGCAATGCTGCAGCCAGTGCTGACCCTGTTCTGTGTGTGGAGGACGCTTGCACTGCTGCAGCCAGTGCTGCCCCTGTTCTGTGTTTGGAGGAAGCTTGCAATGCTGCAGCCAGTGCTGCTCCTGTTCTGTGTGTGGAGGACGCTTGCACTGCTGCAGACAGTGCTGCCCCTGTTCTATGCATGAAGGAAGCTTGCACTGCGGCAGCCAGTGCTGCCCCTGTTCTGTGTGTGGAGGAAGCTTGCACTGCTGCAGCCAGTGCTGCCCCTGTTCTGTGCGTGAAGGAAGCTTGCACTGCTGCAGCCAGGGCTGCCCTCTGTTCTAGGTGTGGAGGAAGCTTGCACTGCTGCAGCCAGTGCTGCCCCTTTTCTGTGTGTGGAGGAAGCTTGCACTGCTGCAGCCAGTGCTGCCCCTGTTCTGTATTTGGAGGAAGCTTGCACTGCTGCAGCCAGTGCTGCCCCTGTTCTGTGTTTGGAGGAAGCTTGCACTGTTGCAGACAGTGCTGCCCCTGTTCTATGCATGAAGGAAGCTTGCACTGCTCCCGCCAGTGTTGCCCCTGCTCTGTGTGTGGAGGAAGCTTGCACTGCTGCAGCCAGTGCTGCCCCTGTTCTGTGTGTGGAGGAAGCTTGCACTGCTGCAGCCAGTGCTGCCCCTGTTCTGTGTGTGAAGGAAGCTTGCACTGCTGCAGCCAGTGTGTCGCCTGTTCTGTGCGTGACGGAAGCTTGCACTGCTGCAGCCAGGGCTGCTTTCTGTTCTAGGTGTGGAGGAAGCTTGCACTACTGCAGCCAGTGCTGCCCCTTTTCTGTGTGTGGAGGAAGCTTGCACTGCTGCAGCCACTGCTGCCCCTGTTCTGTGTGTGGAGGACGCTTGCACTGCTGCAGCCAGTGCTGCCCCTGTTCTGTGTGTGAAGGACACTCGCACTGCTCCCGCCAGTGCTGCCCCTGTTCAGTGTGTGGAGGAAGTTTGCACTGCTGCAGCCAGTGCTGCCCCAGTTCTATGTGTGAAAGAAGCTTGCAATGTTACAGCCAGTGCTGCCCCTGTTCTGTGTGTGAAGGACGCTTGCACTGCTGCAGCCAGTGCTGCCCCTGTTCTGTGCGTGAAGGAAGCTTGCACTGCTGCAGCCAGTGCTGCCCCTGTGCTATGTGCGGAGGAAGCTTGCACTGCTGCAGCCAGTGCTGCCCCTGTTCTGTGCGTGAAGGAAGCTTGCACTGCTGCAGCCAGTGCGTCGCCTGTTCTGTGCGTGAAGGAAGCTTGCACTGCTGCAGCCAGGGCTGCCCTCTGTTCTAGGTGTGGAGGAAGCTTGCACTGCTGCAGCCAGTGCTGCCCCTTTTCTGTGTGTGGAGAAAGCTTGCACTGCTGCAGCCAGTGCTGCCCCTGTTCTGTATTTGGAGGAAGCTTGCACTGCTGCAGCCAGTGCTGCCCCTGTTCTATGCATGAAGGAAGCTTGCACTGCTCCCGCCAGTGCTGCCCCTGCTCTGTGTGTGGAGGAAGCTTGCACTGCTGCAGACAGTGCTGCCCCTGTTCTATGCATGAAGGAAGCTTGCACTGCTCCCGCCAGTGCTGCCCCTGCTCTGTGTGTGGAGGAAGCTTGCACTGCTGCAGCCAGTGCTGCCCCTGTTCTGTGTGTGGAGGAAGCTTGCACTGCTGCAGCCAGTGCTGCCCCTGTTCTGTGTTTGGAGGAATCTTGCAATGCTGCAGCCAGTGCTGTCCCTGCTCTGTGTGTGGAGGACGCTTGCACTGCTGCAGCCAGTGCTGCCCCTGTTCTATGCATGAAGGAAGCTTGCACTGTTGCTGCCAGTGCTGCCCCTGTTCTATGTATGAAGGAAGCTTGCACTGCTGCAGCCAATGCTGCCCCTGTTCTGTGTGTGAAGGATGCTTGCACTGCTCCCGCCAGTGCTGCCCCTGTTCAGTGTGTGGAGGAAGTTTGCACTGCTGCAGCCAGTGCTGCCCCAGTTCTATGCATGAAGGAAGCTTGCAATGTTGCAGCCAGTGCTGCCCCTGTTCTGTGTGTGAAGGACGCTTGCACTGCTACAGCCATTGCTGCCCCTGTTCTGTGCGTGAAGGAAGCTTGCACTGCTGCAGCCAGTGCTGCCCCTGTTCTGTGTGTGGAGGAAGCTTGCACTGCTGCAGCCAGTGATGCCCCTGTTCTGTGGGTGGAGAAAGCTTGCACTGCTGCAGCCAGTGCTGCCCCTGTTCTATGTGCGGAGGAAGCTTGCACTGCTGCAGCCAGTGCTGCCCCTGTTCTGTGTTTGGAGGAAGCTTGCACTGCTGCAGCCAGTGCTGCCCCTGTTCCGTGTGTGGAGGAAGCTTACACTGCTGCAGCCAGTACTGCCCCTGTTCCGTGTGTGGAGGAAGCTTGCACTGCTGCAGCCAGTGCTGCCCCTGTTCTGTGTGTGGAGGAAGCTTGCACTGCTGCAGCCAGTGATGCCCCTGTTCTGTGGGTGGAGAAAGCTTGCACTGCTGCAGCCAGTGCTGCCCCTGTTCTATGTGCGGAGGAAGCTTGCACTGCTGCAGCCAGTGCTGCCCCTGTTCTGTGTTTGGAGGAAGCTTGCACTGCTGCAGCCAGTGCTGCCCCTGTTCCGTGTGTGGAGGAAGCTTACACTGCTGCAGCCAGTCCTGCCCCTGTTCCGTGTGTGGAGGAAGCTTGCACTGCTGCAGCCAGTGCTGCCCCTGTTCTGTGTTTGGAGGAAGCTTGCACTGCTGCAGCCAGTGCTGCCCTGTTCTATGCGTGAAGGAAGCTTACACTGCTGCAGCCAGTGCTGCCCCTGTTCTGTATCTGGAAGAAGATTGCCCTGCTGCAGCCAGTGCTGTCTCTGTTCTATGCGTGAAGGTAGCTTGCACTGCTGCAGCCAGTGCTGCCCCTGTTCTGTATGTGGAAGAAGCTTCCCCTGCTGCAGCCAGTGCTGTCTCTGTTCTACACGTGAAGGTAGCTTGCACTGCTCCCGCCAGTCCTGCACCTGTTTAGTGTGTGGATGAAGTTTGCACTGCTGCAGCCAGTGCTGCCCCTGTTCTGTGTTTGAAGGAAGCTTGCAGTGCTGCAGCCAGTGCTGCCCCTGTTCTGTGTGTGGAGGAAGCTTGCAGTGCTGCAGCCAGTGCTGCCCCTGTTCCGTGTGTGGAGGAAGCTTGCAATGCTGCAGCCAGTGCTGCCCCTGTTCTGTGTGTGGAGGAAGCTTGCATTGCTGCAGCCAGTGCTGCCTCTGTTCTGTGTGTGGAGGAAGCTTGCACTGCTGCAGCCAGTGCTGCCTCTGTTCTGTGTGTGGAGGAAGCTTGCACTGCTGCAGCCAGTGCTGCCCCTGTTCTGTGTGTGGAGGACGCTTGCACTGCTTTTCTGCATCTTAATAAAGTTCACAGGAACCTTTTTTTTGCACTGGGACCCCTCACCATGGCTACGGCATGTCATGTATTGAGGTTCATTATTGTACATATATAGATATTTCTCCCGCACCTTAGCATCAGGGATGACGTCTCTCAGTCAGGTGCGCCTGGGCCTGCTCTGGGTCACCTGTGAAGTGTGAAGTTGTGATGGGTTTATTCTCAGAGAGGGACAGGCTGGACTCTGACGATGCCCTGGAATGCGCCCTCTGTGCTCCAGCCCTACACATCTGAATGTATGTTCAGTATGACACTTATGGTAAAGATCAGGCCTCTGCTTTGTGCCAGGTCCGTGGGGCTGCCGGACCCAAAACAGCCGGAAGTGTGTGGGCCCCCTCCCCCCAGGCGTTGCCATGGAGACCCCTGCATTGCCCCCTTACCTGGAACGCAAACCGTGGCGCAGGTGGCGATGTCCAGGCAGCACATCTGGATCTTAAAAGGGCAATTCTTGTCCTTGTTGCACTGAGCGTAGTCAACACCACCCTCGCACCCAACTGGCGGAACATTAGGATCCGAAGGAAACGGAGAAAACGGACCACTGCAAATCTCTGTAATAAAAAAAAATGTAAGAATCGGTGAGTCTGCCGCCTCATCATTCAGAGCCAGCCCCTGAAGTCTTTTCATGCGGACTTCGGCTGAGCACAGACATGGTCTCCACAGAGCACCAAAAGCATCAGAGTCCAGACACACGTATCCGTGAGCACCGTCTGTGTGCAGGACAACCCTGAGGAAGCGTCAACGCGCACAAAGCACACAGCTCCCTGCCACTGACGCTCGCACCCTCTCCCTCATGTGCTGCAGCTGCACACACCTCCCTCCCAAGGCAGCTCGCACACTCTCCCTCATGTGCTGCAGCTGCACACAGCTCCCTGCCACTGATGCTCGCACCCTCTCCCTCATGTGCTGCAGCTGCACACAGCTCCCTGCCACTGAAGCTCGCACCCTCTCCCTCATGTGCTGCAGCTGCACACAGCTCCCTCCCAAGGCAGCTCGCACACTCTCCCTCATGTGCTGCAGCTGCACACAGCTCCCTCCCAAGGCAGCTCGCACCCTCTCCCTCATGTGCTGCGGCTGCACACAGCTCCCTGCCACTGAAGCTCGCACCCTCTCCCTCGTGAGTTGCAGATGCACACAGCTCCCTACCAAGGAAGCTCGCACCCTCTCCCTCATGTGCTGCGGCTGCACACAGCTCCCTGCCACTGACGCTCGCACCCTCTCCCTCATGTGTTGCGGCTGCACACAGCTCCCTACCAAGGGAGCTTGCAACCTCTCCCTCATGTGCTGCGGCTGCACACAGCTCCCTGCCACTGACGCTTGCACCCTCTCCCTCATGTGCTGCGGCTGCACACAGCTCCCTACCAAGGGAGCTTGCAACCTCTCCCTCATGTGCTGTGGCTGCACACAGCTCCCTGCCACTGAAGCTCGCACCCTCTCCCTCATGTGTTGCAGCTGCACACAGCTCCCTACCAAGGGAGCTCGCAACCTCTCCCTCATGTGCTGCGGCTGCACACAGCTCTCTGCCACTGAAGCTCGCACCCTCTCCCTCGTGAGTTCGAGATGCACACAGCTCCCTACCAAGGAAGCTCGCACCCTCTCTCTCATGTGCTGCGGCTGCACACAGCTCCCTGCCACTGAAGCTTGCACCCTCTCCCTCATGTGCTGCGGCAGCACACACCTCCTTCCCAAGGAAGCTCGCACCCTTTCACTCATGTGCTGCACATAGATCCCTCCAAAGGGAGCTCGCACCCTCTCCCTTGAGTGCGGAAGCTGCACACAGCTCCCTCCCAAGGAAGCTCGCACCCTCTCCCTCGTGTGCTGCAGCTGCACACAGCTCATTCCCAAGGCAGCTCGCAACCTCGCCCTCATCTGCTGAAGCTGCACACAGCTCCCTCCCAAGAAAGCTCGCACCCTCTCCCTCATGTGATGCGGCTGCACACAGCTCTTTCCCAAAGAAGCTCGCACCCTCTCCCTCATGTGCTGCAGCTGCACACACCTCCTTCCGAAGGAAGCTCGCACCCTCTCCCTTGTGCGCGGAAGCTGCACACAGCTCCCCCCCAAAGAAGCTCGCACCCTCGCCCTCATCTACTGAAGCTGCACACAGCTCCCTGCCACTGAAGCTCGCACCCTCGGCCTCATGTGCTGCGCCTGCACACAGCTCCCTCCGAAGGAAGCTCGCACCCTCTTCCTCATGTGCTGCAGCTGCACACACCTCCTTCCCAAGGAACCTTGCACCCTCTCCCTCATATACTGCGGCTGCACACAGCTCCCTTCCAAGGAAGCTCGCACCCTCTCCCTTGTGGGCGGAAGCTGCTCACAGCTCCCTCCCAAGGAAGATCGCAACCTCGCCCTCATCTGCTGAAGCTGCACACAGCTCCCTGCCACTGAAGCTCGCACCCTCGCCCTCATGTGCTGCAGCTGCACACAGCTCCCTCCCAAGGAAGCTCGCACCCTCTCCCTCATCTGCTGCAGCTGCACAAAGCTCCCTCCGAAGGAAGCTTGCACCCTCTCCCTCATGTGCTGCAGCTGCACACAGCTCCCTCCCAAGGAAGCTCGCACCCTCTCCCTCATGTGCTGCAGCTGCACACAGCTCCCGGCCAAGGAAGCTCGCACCCTCTCCCTCATGTGCTGCAGCTGCACACAGCTCCTTCCCAAGGAAGCTCGCACCCTCTCCCTCATCTGCTGCAGCTGCACAAAGCTCCCTCCCAAGAAAGCTCGCACCCTCTCCCTCATGTGCTGCAGCTGCACACAGCTCCCTGCCAAGGAAGCTCTCTCCCTCTCTCTCATGTGCTGCAGCTGCACACAGCTCCCTGACAAGGAAGCTTGCACCCTCTCCCTCATGTGCTGCAGCTGCACACAGCTCCCTGCCAAGGAAGCTCATACCCTCTCCCTCATGTGCTGCAGCTGCACACAGCTCCCTGCCACTGACGCTCGCACCCTCTCCCTCATGTGCTGCAGCTGCACACAGCTCCCTGCCACTGAAGCTCGCACCCTCTCCCTCATGTGCTGCAGCTGCACACAGCTCCCTGCCACTGAAGCTCGCACACTCTCCCTCATGTGCTGCAGCTGCACACAGCTCCCTGCCACTTACGCTCGCACCCTCTCCCTCATGTGTTGCAGCTGCACACAGCTCCCTGCCATTGACGCTCGCACCCTCTCCCTCATGTGCTGCAGCTGCACACAGCTCCCTGCCACTGAAGCTCGCACACTCTCCCTCATGTGCTGCAGCTGCACACAGCTCCCTACCACTGAAGCTCAGACCCTCTCCCTCATGTGCTGCGGCTTCACACAGCTCCCTCCGAAGGAAGCTCGCACCCTCTCCCTCATGTGCTGAAGCTGCACACAGCTCATTTCCAAGGAAGCTCGCACCCTCTCCCTCATGTGCTGCGGCTGCACACAGCTCCCTGCCACTGACGCTCGCACACTCTCCCTCATGTGCTGCAGCTGCACACAGCTCCCTGCCACTTACGCTCGCACCCTCTCCCTCATGTGCTGCGGCTCCACACAGCTCCCTGCCACTGACGCTCGCACCGTTTCCCTCATGTGCTGCAGCTCCACACAGCTCCCTGCCACTGACGCTCGCACCCTCTCCCTCATGTGTTGCAGCTGCACACAGCTCCCTGCCACTGACGCTCGCACCCTCTCCCTCATGTGCTGCAGCTGCACACAGCTCCCTGCCACTGACGCTCGCACCCAATCCCTCAAGTGCTGCAGCTGCACACAGCTCCCTGCCACTGACGCTCGCACCCTCTCCCTCATGTGTTGCAGCTGCACGCAGCTCCCTGCCACTGACGCTCGCACCCTCTTCCTCATGTGCTGCAGCTGCACACAGTTCCCTGCTGCTGCGCTGGCACCCTCTCCCTCATGTGCTGCAGATGCACACAGCTCCCTGCCACTGAAGCTCGCACCCTCTCCCTCATGTGCTGCAGCTGCACACAGCTCCCTGCCACTGACGCTCGCACCCTCTCCCTCATGTGCTGCAGCTGCACGCAGCTCCCTCCCAAGGGAGCTCGCACCCTGTCCCTCATGTGCCGCGGCTGCATACAGCTCCCTGCCACTGAAGCTCGCACCCTCTCCCTCATGTGCTGCGGCTGCACACAGCTCCCTTCCAAGGAAGCTCGCACCCTCTCCCTCATGTGCTGCAGCTGCACACAGATCCCTCCCACTGAAGCTCACACCCTCTCCCTCATGTGCTGCAGCTGCACACAGCTCCCTGCCACTGAAGCTCGCACCCTCTCCCTCATGTGTTGCGGCTGCACACAGCTCCCTACCAAGGGAGCTCGCAACCTCTCCCTCATGTGCTGTGGCTGCACACAGCTCCCTGCCACTGAAGCTCACACTTTCTCCCTCATGTGTTGCGGATGCACACAGCTCCCTACCAAGGAAGCTCGCACCCTCTCTCTCATGTGCTGCGGCTGCACACAGCTCCCTGCCACTGAAGCTTGCACCCTCTCCCTCATGTGCTGCGGCTGCAAACACCTCCTTCCCAAGGAAGCTCGCATCCTCTCACTCATGTGCTGCACACAGATCCCTCCCAAGGGAGCTCGTACCCTCTCCCTTGAGTGCAGAAGCTGCACACAGGTCCCTCCCAAGGAAGCTCGCACCCTCTCCCTCATGTTCTGCAGCTGCACACAGCTCCTTCCCAAGGAAGCTCGCACCCTCTCCCTCGTGTGCTGCAGCTGCACACAGCTCATTCCCAAGGCAGCTCGCACCCTCGCCCTCATCTGCTGAAGCTGCACACAGCTCCCTCCCAAGGAAACTCGCACCCTCTCCCTCATGTGCTGCGGCTGCACACAGCTCTTTCCCAAGGAAGCTCGCACCCTCTCCCTCATGTGCTGCAGCTGCACACACCTCCTTTCGAAGGAAGCTCGCACCCTCTCCCTTGTGTGCGGAAGCTGCAGACAGCTCCCCCAAGGAAGCTCGCACCCTCGCCCTCATCTGCTGAAGATGCACACAGCTCCCTGCCACTGAAGCTCGCACCCTCACCCTCATGTGCTGCGGCTGCACACAGCTCCCTCCGAAGGAAGCTCGCACCCTCTTCCTCATGTGCTGCAGCTGCACACACCTCCTTCCCAAGGAACCTTGCACCCTCTCCCTCATGTGCTGCGGCTGCACACAGCTCCCTACCAAGGAAGCTCGCACCCTCTCCCTTGTGGGCGGAAGCTGCACACAGCTCCCTCCCAAGGAAGATCGCACCCTCGCCCTCATCTGCTGAAGCTGCACACAGCTACCTGCCACTGAAGCTCGCACCCTCGCCCTCATGTGCTGCGGCTGCACACAGCTCCCTCCCAAGGAAGCTCGCATCCTCTCCCTCATCTGCTGCAGCTGCACAAAGCTCCCTCCCAAGGAAGCTCGCACCCTCTCCCTCATGTGCTGCAGCTGCACACAGCTCCCTCCCAAGGAAGCTCGCGCCCTCTCCCTCATGTGCTGCAGCTGCACACAGCTCCCAGCCAAGGAAGCTCGCACCCTCTCCCTCATGTGCTGCAGCTGCACACAGCTCCCTCCCAAGGAAGCTCGCACCCTCTCCCTCATCTGCTGCAGCTGCACAAAGCTCCCTCCCAAGAAAGCTCGGACCCTCTCCCTCATGTGCTGCAGCTGAACACAGCTCCCTCCCAAGGAAGCTCGCACCCTCTCTCTCATGTGCTGAAGTTGCACACAGCTCATTTCCAAGGAAGCTCGCACCCTCTCCCTCATGTGCTGCGGCGGCACACAGCTCCCTGCCACTGATGCTCGCACACTCTCCCTCATGTGCTGCAGCTGCACACAGCTCCCTGCCACTGACACTCGCACCCTCTCCCGCATGTGCTGCAGCTCCACACAGCTCCCTGCCACTGACGCTCGCACCCTCTCCCTCATGTGATGCAGCTGCACACAGCTCCCTGCCGCTGACGCTCACACCCTCTCCCTCATGTGCTGCAGCTGCACACAGCTCCCTGCAACTAACGCTTGCACCCTCTCCCTCATGTGCTGCAGCTGCACACAGCTCCCTGCCACTGACGCTCGCACCCTCTCCCTCATGTGCTGCAGCTGCACACAGCTCCCTGCCACTGACGCTCGCAACCTCTCCCTCATGTGCTGCAGCTGCACACAGCTCCCTTCCAAGGGAGCTCGCACCCTGTCCCTCATGTGCTGCGGCTGCACACAGCTCCCTGCCACTGAAGCTCGCACCCTCTCCCTCATGTGCTGCGGCTGCACACAGCTCCCTTCCAAGGGAGCTCGCACCCTCTTCCTCATGTACTGCGGCTGCACACAGCTCCCTGCCACTGAAGCTCGCACCCTCTCCCTCATGTGCTGCAGCTGCACACAGCTCCCTTCCAAGGGAGCTTGCACCCTCTCCCTCATGTGCTGCAGCTTCACACATCCCCCTTCACTGAAGCTTGCACCCTCTCCCTCATGTGCTGCGGCTGCACACAGCTCCCTACCAAGGAAGCTCGCACCCTCTCTCTCATGTGCTGCGGCTGCACACAGCTCCCTGCCACTGAAGCTTGCACCCTCTCCCTCATGTGCTGCAGCTGCACACACCTCCTTCCCAAGGAAGCTCGCACCCTCTCACTCATGTGCTGCACACAGATCCCTCCCAAGGGAGCTCGCACCCTCTCCCTTGAGTGCGGAAGCTGCACACAGCTCCCTCCCAAGGAAGCTCGCACAGTCTCCCTCATGTTCTGCAGCTGCACACAGCTCCTTCCCAAGGAAGCTTGCACCCTCTCCCTCGTGTGCTGCAGCTGCACACAGCTCTTTCCCAAGGCAGCTCGCACCCTCGCCCTCATCTGCTGAAGCTGCACACAGCTCCCTCCCAAGGAAGCTCGCACCCTCTCCCTCATGTGCTGTGGCTGCACACAGCTCTCTCCCAAGGAAGCTCACGCCCTCTCCCTCATGTGCTGCAGCTGCACACACCTCCTTCCGAAGGAAGCTCGCACCCTCTCCCTTGTGTGCAGAAGATGCACACAGCTCCCGCCCAAGGAAGCTCGCACCCTCGCCCTCATCTGCTGAAGCTGCACACAGCTCCCTGCCACTGAAGCTCGCACCCTCTCCCTCATGTGCTGCGGCTGCACACAGCTCCCTCCGAAGGAAGCTCGCACCCTCTTCCTCATGTGCTGCAGCTGCACACACCTCCTTCCCAAGGAACCTCGCACCCTCTCCCTCATGTGCTGCGGCTGCACACAGCTCCCTACCAAGGAAGCTCGCACCCTCTCCCTTGTGGGCGGAAGCTGCACACAGCTCCCTCCCAAGGAAGCTCGCACCCTCGCCCTCATCTGCTGAAGCTGCACACAGCTTCCTGCCACTGAAGCTCACACCCTCGCCCTCATGTGCTGCGGCTGCACACAGCTCCCTCCCAAGGAAGCTCGCACCCTCTCCCTCATCTGCTGCAGCTGCACAAAGCTCCCTCCCAAGGAAGCTCGCACCCTCTCCCTCATGTGCTGCAGCTGCACAGAGCTCCCGGCCAAGGAAGCTCGCACACTCTCCCTCATGTGCTGCAGCTGCATACAGCTCCCTCCCAAGGAAGCTCGCACCCTCTCCCTCATCTGCTGCAGCTGCACAAAGCTCCCTCCCAAGGAAGCTCGCACCCTCTACCTCATGTGCTGCAGCTGCACACAGCTCCCTCCCAAGGAAGCTCGCACCCTCTCTCTCATGTGGTGCAGCTGCACACAGCTCCCTGCCAAGGAAGCTCGCACCCTCTCCCTCATGTGCTGCAGCTGCACACAGCTCCCTGCCAAGGAAGCTCGCACCCTCTCCCTCATGTGCTGCAGCTGCACACAGCTTCCTCCCAAGGAAGCTCGTACCCTCTCCCTCATGTCCTGCAGCTGCACACACCTCCCTGCCAAGGAAGCTCGCACCCTCTCCCTCATGTGCTGCAGCTGCACACAGCTCCCTGCCACTGAAGCTTGCACCCTCTCCCTTGTGTGCGGAAGCTGCACACAGCTCCCTGCCAAGGAAGCTCGCACCCTCTCCCTCATGTGCTGAGGCTGCACACAGATCCCTGCCACTGAAGCTCGCACCCTCTCCCTTGTGTGCGGAAGCTGCACACAGCTCCCTCCCAAGGCAGCTCGCACCCTCTCCCTCATCTGCTGCAGCTGCACACAGCTTCCTCCAAGGAAGCTCGCACCCTCTCCCTCATCTGATGAAGCGGCACAAAGCTCCCTCCCAAGAAAGCTCGGACCCTCTCCCTCATGTGCTGCAGCTGAACACAGCTCCCTCCCAAGGAAGCTCGCACCCTCTCTCTCATGTGCTGAAGTTGCACACAGCTCATTTCCAAGGAAGCTCGCACCCTCTCCCTCATGTGCTGCGGCGGCACACAGCTCCCTGCCACTGATGCTCGCACACTCTCCCTCATGTGCTGCAGCTGCACACAGCTCCCTGCCACTGACACTCGCACCCTCTCCCGCATGTGCTGCAGCTCCACACAGCTCCCTGCCACTGACGCTCGCACCCTCTCCCTCATGTGATGCAGCTGCACACAGCTCCCTGCCGCTGACGCTCACACCCTCTCCCTCATGTGCTGCAGCTGCACACAGCTCCCTGCAACTAACGCTTGCACCCTCTCCCTCATGTGCTGCAGCTGCACACAGCTCCCTGCCACTGACGCTCGCACCCTCTCCCTCATGTGCTGCAGCTGCACACAGCTCCCTGCCACTGACGCTCGCAACCTCTCCCTCATGTGCTGCAGCTGCACACAGCTCCCTTCCAAGGGAGCTCGCACCCTGTCCCTCATGTGCTGCGGCTGCACACAGCTCCCTGCCACTGAAGCTCGCACCCTCTCCCTCATGTGCTGCGGCTGCACACAGCTCCCTTCCAAGGGAGCTCGCACCCTCTTCCTCATGTACTGCGGCTGCACACAGCTCCCTGCCACTGAAGCTCGCACCCTCTCCCTCATGTGCTGCAGCTGCACACAGCTCCCTTCCAAGGGAGCTTGCACCCTCTCCCTCATGTGCTGCAGCTGCACACATCCCCCTTCACTGAAGCTTGCACCCTCTCCCTCATGTGCTGCGGCTGCACACAGCTCCCTACCAAGGAAGCTCGCACCCTCTCTCTCATGTGCTGCGGCTGCACACAGCTCCCTGCCACTGAAGCTTGCACCCTCTCCCTCATGTGCTGCAGCTGCACACACCTCCTTCCCAAGGAAGCTCGCACCCTCTCACTCATGTGCTGCACACAGATCCCTCCCAAGGGAGCTCGCACCCTCTCCCTTGAGTGCGGAAGCTGCACACAGCTCCCTCCCAAGGAAGCTCGCACCCTCTCCCTCATGTTCTGCAGCTGCACACAGCTCCTTCCCAAGGAAGCTTGCACCCTCTCCCTCGTGTGCTGCAGCTGCACACAGCTCTTTCCCAAGGCAGCTCGCACCCTCGCCCTCATCTGCTGAAGCTGCACACAGCTCCCTCCCAAGGAAGCTCGCACCCTCTCCCTCATGTGCTGTGGCTGCACACAGCTCTCTCCCAAGGAAGCTCACGCCCTCTCCCTCATGTGCTGCAGCTGCACACACCTCCTTCCGAAGGAAGCTCGCACCCTCTCCCTTGTGTGCAGAAGATGCACACAGCTCCCGCCCAAGGAAGCTCGCACCCTCGCCCTCATCTGCTGAAGCTGCACACAGCTCCCTGCCACTGAAGCTCGCACCCTCTCCCTCATGTGCTGCGGCTGCACACAGCTCCCTCCGAAGGAAGCTCGCACCCTCTTCCTCATGTGCTGCAGCTGCACACACCTCCTTCCCAAGGAACCTCGCACCCTCTCCCTCATGTGCTGCGGCTGCACACAGCTCCCTACCAAGGAAGCTCGCACCCTCTCCCTTGTGGGCGGAAGCTGCACACAGCTCCCTCCCAAGGAAGCTCGCACCCTCGCCCTCATCTGCTGAAGCTGCACACAGCTTCCTGCCACTGAAGCTCACACCCTCGCCCTCATGTGCTGCGGCTGCACACAGCTCCCTCCCAAGGAAGCTCGCACCCTCTCCCTCATCTGCTGCAGCTGCACAAAGCTCCCTCCCAAGGAAGCTCGCACCCTCTCCCTCATGTGCTGCAGCTGCACAGAGCTCCCGGCCAAGGAAGCTCGCACACTCTCCCTCATGTGCTGCAGCTGCATACAGCTCCCTCCCAAGGAAGCTCGCACCCTCTCCCTCATCTGCTGCAGCTGCACAAAGCTCCCTCCCAAGGAAGCTCGCACCCTCTACCTCATGTGCTGCAGCTGCACACAGCTCCCTCCCAAGGAAGCTCGCACCCTCTCTCTCATGTGGTGCAGCTGCACACAGCTCCCTGCCAAGGAAGCTCGCACCCTCTCCCTCATGTGCTGCAGCTGCACACAGCTCCCTGCCAAGGAAGCTCGCACCCTCTCCCTCATGTGCTGCAGCTGCACACAGCTTCCTCCCAAGGAAGCTCGTACCCTCTCCCTCATGTCCTGCAGCTGCACACACCTCCCTGCCAAGGAAGCTCGCACCCTCTCCCTCATGTGCTGCAGCTGCACACAGCTCCCTGCCACTGAAGCTTGCACCCTCTCCCTTGTGTGCGGAAGCTGCACACAGCTCCCTGCCAAGGAAGCTCGCACCCTCTCCCTCGTGTGCTGAGGCTGCACACAGATCCCTGCCACTGAAGCTCGCACCCTCTCCCTTGTGTGCGGAAGCTGCACACAGCTCCCTCCCAAGGCAGCTCGCACCCTCTCCCTCATCTGCTGCAGCTGCACACAGCTTCCTCCAAGGAAGCTCGCACCCTCTCCCTCATCTGATGAAGCGGCACACAGCTCCCTCCCAAGGCAGCTCGCACCCTCTCCCTCATATGCTGAAGCTGCATACAGCTCCCTCCCAAGGAAGCTCGCACCCTCTCCCTCATCTGATGAAGCGGCACACAGCTCCCTCCCAATGCAGATCGCACCCTCTCCCTCATGTGCTGCAGCTGCACACAGCTCCCTGCCATTGAAGCTCGCACCCTCTCCCTCATGTGCTTCAGCTGCACACAGCTCCCTCCCAAGGAAGCTCGCACCCTCTCCCTCATCAGCAGTGGGGGACCCTCCTCTACCATAGCAGAGGAGCCGCCCCTGGGCAGTGTGTAGAGAAGCCACACAGAGTCTGTACTCACGAGCTGCACACATCTGGAGCACGGGGCCCAGCACGAGGGCCAGGGCAAGCAGGTAACAGCCAGCGCTCTTCATCTTGATATCCGAGGGATGCTCTGAACTCCAAGTGGTGGAACCACCATATTTATAGGCCTCTGCCTGTCTGTTTGGCAAGGCTGGCCAATAGGGGCGGAGGATGGACCTGTTTCTTGCACTGACTCCGCCTCCCATTAAGAGTCGCCGCCCCCTGTCCCTGCCTGTCCCGGTGTTTGACGTCCTGGAGCCGGTGCCAGCATTTCCAGCGCACAGCAGAGCGCAGCAGGGTGTGTCCACGCGGGCACAGTTCCATTGTAAGACACGCACCCCACAACATGAGCAAAGCTTGAGAGTCAGGGCTGGTAACACTCCTGCTGGCAGAGACCTTTGACGTGGGCAAAGCTCGAGAGTCAGGGCTGGTAACACTCCTGCTGGCAGAGACCTTTGACATGGGCAAAGCTCGAGAGTCAGGGCTGGTAATACTTCTGCTGGCAGAGACCTTTGACATGGGCAAAGCTTGAGAGTCAGGGCAGGTAACACTCCTGCTGGCAGAGACCTTTGACATGGGCAAAGCTCGAGAGTCAGGGCTGGTAACACTTCTGCTGGCAGAGACCTTTGACATGGGCAAAGCTTTAGAGTCAGGGCTGGTAACACTCCTGCTGGCAGAGACCTTTGACATGGGCAAAGCTTGAGAGTCAGGGCTGGTAACACTCCTGCTGGCAGAGACCTTTGACGTGGGCAAAGCTCGAGAGTCAGGGCTGGTAATACTCCTGCTGGCAGAGACCTTTGACATGGGCAAAGCTCGAGAGTCAGGGCTGGTAACACTGCTGCTGGCAGAGACCTTTGACATGGGCAAAGCTTCAGAGTCAGGGCTGGTAACACTGCTGCTGGCAGAGACCTTTGACATGGGCAAAGCTCGAGAGTCAGGGCTGGTAACACTGCTGCTGGCGGAGACCTTTGACATGGGCAAAGCTTGAGAGTCAGGGCTGGTAACACTGCTGCTGGCAGAGACCTTTGACATGGGCAAAGCTTGAGTCAAGGCTGGTAACACTCCTGGCAGAGACCTTTGACATGAGCAAAGCTCGAGAGTCAGGGCTGGTTACACTGCTGCTGGCAGAGACCTTTGATATGGGCAAAGCTTGAGAGTCAGGGCTGGTAACACTCCTGATGGCAGAGACCTTTGACATGGGCAAAGCTCGAGAGTCAGGGCTGGTAACACTCCTGCTGGCAGAGACCTTTGACGTGGGCAAAGCTTGAGTCAGGGCCGGTAACGCTCCTGCTGGCAGAGACCTTTGACATGGGCAAAGCTTGAGTCAGGGCTGGTAACACTCCTGGCAGAGACCTTTGACATGGGCAAAGCTCGAGAGTCAGGGCTGGTAACACTCCTGCTGGCAGAGACCTTTGACATGGGCAAAGCTCGAGAGTCAGGGCTGGTAACACTCCTGCTGGCAGAGACCTTTAACGTGGGCAACGCTCGAGAGTCAGGGCTGGTTACACTCCTGCTGGCAGAGACCTTTGACATGGGCAAAGCTCAAGAATCAGGGCTGGTAACACTCCTGCTGGCAGAGACCTTTGACATGAGCAAAGCTCGAGAGTCAGGGCTGGTAACACTCCTGCTTATCAAAACAACAAGTGGTCCTGAGCTTACAAGAATGAGGGAAACAAATGTATATAGATCACAATGGAATTCTATATAGTTCAGGATTCCTTGACCAGCCGGCCAGGGAATGTTTATTTGTTCAATGAGTATAGAATCTCAGAATACAACATATAACCCAAAGCATAAGGGTTACATTAGGGCACAGTCCTGTGCCGAGCGAGAGGAAGAGAGGTGAGAAAGTGAAGGCAAGTGAGGAAAAATATCAGGCAAACAGAGTGAGCTTGCAGGTCACTGAATTAAATTTACATTGACAGTGTATCCTGGAGTCATTCATACAAACAATAGTATCAGGGAGTTAACTGTATGAACTACTCTACGGTCGTCGACGTTTCGATCCCCAGCTCAGTTACAACGGGATCATCATCAGGACAAGTAAAATAATTTTGCCTGAACAAAAGTCAATTACAACACCTGTTTTTGAATAAAAAGGAGGGAAAAAAACAGAAATATATGTACAGTCATTATTAATCTTATCAGCGCTCATATTGTAACTACAGACATTGCATTCGGAATCGCAGTGTTCGGTGTTGCCGTGAGGCGTGAGTCTTCTGTGAAAGGTCTCTAATACTCATGCAATTTTTGAAAGTATGCTTCCTTAATTTGTGAAATGCCACACATACATTTGTGGTAGTGAGTACTCAATTGGCTGTGACAGGTGAGACCGGTTGTTGGAAAGAATGGTGAGCCGTGAAGATTGTGAGGCTTGTGGTAGTGAAACAATTGCGGTGTCATTCGGGTGTGCTGGGGCCAGTGCTATCAGGTCGGGGCGTGTGACAACTGTTGGCTAATCGAACCTACCAAGTTGGTGGGTTGAAGTGCGATTATCCTCAACGGGCAGGTCTTGTTTGTGTCATCAACGCGATTTGTTCTGTTGAGAATAAAAGATATCAAGGGATGTCCTTTGCAGATGGAAAGTGGGGACATAAAGCCAATTCTGGCCTATTTACCATTATATGGGAATCGTTCCTTTTTGGGTTGCAGTCAACCGGAGATTCTGTGCAGGCGCAGGGATTAATGTAGAGTCATGCCTGATCTGTAATAGATATTAAAGTGACTACAAGAATTTTACATCAGGAAACACATTCTCTTTGTGGGCAAGGTCGGGGAAGTTAAATTAACAATTGACTTTCTGGGGAGTATGCCACCGAAAAACCGTCTTGTGAATAGTCAGCCAGGGACTGTGGTCCTTAAAAATTACCTGGCTGTAGAGATACACAATGCAGTTAAATAAGGCAATCTACTGTTCTCAGAGGATTAGAAAAACGTTGGCGGGCAGTATTACCATGGTTAAAATTGGAGGTTTCAGTGGTTTGCAGAAGGTCTGGTGAGTTGGCGTACAGTTTATACAGCCAACCTCTGTGGAGAAAGAAAATAAAGGTTTTTTAAAGAAATAGTGAGGGGATCGTGGGGCCACCAAAAGCAGAGCGCTAAATTACCAGCAGCTTCTGGGCAGGATCGCCTTCCTCCAATGGTATAGATAACCGGCGAATACAGTCGTGCGGCCAGGCGGATCCCTGGTCCGCTATAGGACAAAGTAACAATTGTTAAAAGATACCCGTGCAGGGTTTTAGCTTGCTGCTCTGCTTAGATGCAGTGGTTTCGCGATCTTACCGGGTTTCAATGTTCGGTTCTCCTCGGGAGCTGCTCACGATGGGGCGCTTCCGTGTGTGGATGTTGGACAGGCCACATGAAGGGCCGCTCTCCCCCGGCTCAACCAGGCCCGAGCCCGGTCACGCAAGTTCCACACACCACCATTGCACGTCCTCCATCCCCTCAGGGACCCCTGCCCTCGAGCACGTTAACCTCGTGGGTCCGATCCACTGCCGGCCCACGCGCCCAGCCTGGGCCGCCATCTTGGACACTTCACCACGAGGCCGCCTGGCCCCCGATCGACCTCAACCCTGGGCCTAGCCCGGCCTCAGACATTCCGGCACCACCCTCCACCCAGGAGGTGAGCGGGCTACTTGGCAAGTCAATGGGAGAAAGAGGTGCCGATGGCTCTCCCCCGCCAAGTGCCGCTCGCCCATCGCCTCCCCGGGCGCTGGCTCCACCCCCCTGCTGGGTGTCTGGACTCCCTCATCCCGGACCTCCCGACCTCCAAGTGCGAGGGTCCGGACATCAAAACATGCCAGCCCTATAACTGGGGCAGCTCCAGAGCAGGAAGGCAGTTGTATCTTGGAGTCGAGAGACGTAAAGAGGAACTCATCCTGGACGGACTACTGGCGCTGCCGTAGCTCTGTCCTGTGCACCATCGTCCTGCCTGTTGGCACTGCCACAGCCGTCGTAACCTTCATCCTTCATCGTCGTCGGGATCTGCTGGCGTGGCCGCGGACCGTTGTAACCGTCATCTTTCACCGGGACCTGCAGGCTCCGCCGCGGACCGTCGTCTTTCCTTCGTCCATCTCGGGACCTGCTTGGCTCCGCCACGGCCCGATCATCTAGAACGCCGAGCTCGAGGATTGAGAGCTATTTTGTACTCATTGGTAACTAAGACTGTCCCGCTACCCCTTTCCTCAACCAAAGACTAGAATCGAGGGGACCCCTGAGTCCAGACCTCCTTGTATCATACCAACGTAACCTAAGAATTGCATATAAAGTCTCGTTAACCTTCAACCTTGTGTGGTGTCCGTCTGTGGGGGGGAAGTTACTTGTCTGTACAGTCGTTGGAGACGGCTCTCCCTGGAGACCTCTCCCCGTAATCTCGGCCGACCCTCCCGGTCCGTCTAACATTGGTGGCCAGCGGCGCGATCCGAATCACCGCATAACGTACAGAGAGTAGCTCACCCCACAACGAACCACAATGACAACTAAAGAAAGCGGATCAACTGAGAAGTTCCAAATGGAAAAACTAGAGGAGTACAGTCATCGTGAACTAAAGCAGTTCTGCATCGAACTAGGTATCGCTACTACCGGACTAAGCACCAAGGACGATTTTAAGCATGCCCTAGAATCTTGGGCAGAGACCGGGAATGCCGAAGCCCCTGAGCAAAGCACCGCGAAAAAAACCAACACGGCCCCTGAAGGGCAAAGAACCGGTCTCTCGCAAGACGAGATCCAAGAAAGAGAAAAAGCCCGACTACACGAGCTAGAAATGGCCCGACTCAAGATGGACGTAGAACTCAAGTTGGCCGAACAAAAAATCAACTTAGAGCACCTACGTCTCCGAGAAGAAAGAGAGGAGAAACAGAGACAAAGGGAGCTCGAGGAAAAGAAACTGGCGTACGAGCACAAGAACGTTCTGCCTTCTCCACCCCCGATGGCCACTACCATTTTACGGTCATGCCCTTCGGCATGAAGAATGCCCCAGCGACTTTCCAACGGCTCGTCAATCAGGTCCTGGCGGGGCTCGAAGGGTTCAGCGCCGCCTACCTAGACGACATCGCTGTGTACAGCCACCATTGGACCGAGCACCTCCACCACCTCCGAGCAGTGCTGCAAGCCCTTCAGCGAGCTGGCCTCACGATCAAGGCCAGCAAGTGTCAAATTGGACAAGGGTCTGTGACCTACCTCGGACACCAGGTGGGAAGCGGCCTAGTGGCCCCTCTACAGCTGAAAATTGCCGCCATCCAGGACTGGCAGCCCCCTATCACCCAAACCGAGGTACGAGCCTTCCTGGGCCTCACGGGCTATTACCGAAGGTTCGTGAAAGACTATGGTACCATAGTGGGGCCTCTCACAGAACTCACGTCAAAGAATCAGCCCAAGAAAGTGAACTGGACCCCAGAGTGTCAAACGGCATTCGAACAGTTGAAGGCCGCCATGTGTTCCGCTCCTGTGCTCCAGGCCCCAGACTACAGCCGGGAGTTCGTCGTCCAGACGGACGCCTCCGACCAGGGCATTGGGGCGGTCCTGTCTCAAGTGAACACCGAAGGCCTTGATCAACCGGTGGCCTTCATCAGCCGGAGACTCCTACCACGGGAGCAACGCTGGAGCACCATAGAGAGGGAAGCCTTCGCGGTGGTATGGGCCCTCAAGAAGCTCCGGCCCTACCTTTTTGGCACCCACTTTCGGGTGCAGACCGACCACCGACCCCTGCAGTGGCTGATGCATATGCGGGGGGAAAACCCAAAGTTGCTACGCTGGTCCATCTCCTTGCAAGGTATGGACTTCACAGTCGAACACCGGCCTGGGCCAGATCACGCCAACGCAGATGGCCTGTCCCGGTTTTTCCGCCTCGACGAGGAGAGTCCCCAAGAGGATGGGTAACTCTCCCCGCCTTCAGCTGGGGGGGACGCATGTTGGACAGGCCACATGAAGGGCCGCTCTCCCCCGGCTCAACCAGGCCCGAGCCCGGTCACGCAAGTTCCACACACCACCATTGCACGTCCTCCATCCCCTCAGGGACCCCTGCCCTCGAGCACGTTAACCTCGTGGGTCCGATCCACTGCCGGCCCACGCGCCCAGCCTGGGCCGCCATCTTGGACACTTCACCACGAGGCCGCCTGGCCCCCGATCGACCTCAACCCTGGGCCTAGCCCGGCCTCAGACATTCCGGCACCACCCTCCACCCAGGAGGTGAGCGGGCTACTTGGCAAGTCAATGGGAGAAAGAGGTGCCGATAGCTCTCCCCCGCCAAGTGCCGCTCGCCCATCGCCTCCCCGGGCGCTGGCTCCACCCCCCTGCTGGGTGTCTGGACTCCCTCATCCCGGACCTCCCGACCTCCAAGTGCGAGGGTCCGGACATCAAAACACGCCAGCCCTATAACTGGGGCAGCTCCAGAGCAGGAAGGCAGTTGTATCTTGGAGTCGAGAGACGTAAAGAGGAACTCATCCTGGACGGACTACTGGCGCTGCCGTAGCTCTGTCCTGTGCACCATCGTCCTGCCTGTTGGCACTGCCACAGCCGTCGTAACCTTCATCCTTCATCGTCGTCGGGATCTGCTGGCGTGGCCGCGGACCGTTGTAACCGTCATCTTTCACCGGGACCTGCAGGCTCCGCCGCGGACCGTCGTCTTTCCTTCGTCCATCTCGGGACCTGCTTGGCTCCGCCACGGCCCGATCATCTAGAACGCCGAGCTCGAGGATTGAGAGCTATTTTGTACTCATTGGTAACTAAGACTGTCCCGCTACCCCTTTCCTCAACCAAAGACTAGAATCGAGGGGACCCCTGAGTCCAGACCTCCTTGTATCATACCAACGTAACCTAAGAATTGCATATAAAGTCTCGTTAACCTTCAACCTTGTGTGGTGTCCGTCTGTGGGGGGGAAGTTACTTGTCTGTACAGTCGTTGGAGACGGCTCTCCCTGGAGACCTCTCCCCGTAATCTCGGCCGACCCTCCCGGTCCGTCTAACAGTGGAGAAACCTGCCACGTTATTGGTTTGGTAGGGAGTCACGTGATTCGGGCTGGCTGGGGCTCGCTCCATTTCATTGGTGGACCGCCGGACATGTAATAGGTAGGGAGTCACGTGATTCGGGCTGGCCGGAGCTCGCTCGATTTCATTCGTGGCCCGCCGGACATGTGATAAGGGGGAGACCAAGAGCCAGATCGGCTTCATTGTTTAGGCGAGAGGACATTTTGGGCAGGGAAGAGTATTCTATAGAAGGCGACAATTGAATACTTCCTTCAGTTCGAGGGAGTAGAATTTGGCAGAATTATTTGTGGGGGTGTGAGATTTTAGGTAATTGGAGTGAAATAATTGTAATAAAAAATAAATAATAAAAAAGTGCTCATAAGGTGACCAACATTTTTTTGGGTGATTAATTCTAAAGAAACTTATAGATTTATACATGAGTATAACACAGTATGCATAAAAACATTTTGCAGATTTTTGCCAAAAAGTCCTTTCTGAATTCCGGCTGTTCTGGGCCAAAGTTTATAATTGAGGGCACTTTGTAGGCTTACAACAGGGTTGTCCAATCCTCACTCCTGTTGAGCCCTGTGTGGATGGTATCAAATTGTATAATTGTCTTTAGTTCCTCTCGATTGAGGAGTTGAGCCAGGTTGCCCCCTCTTTTTGGAAGTTTCACTGTTTTTAACACCGGCACGAAATTTTAGCCATAACAATGTGACATTGACAATGAAAAGCTTCACCAACTGCAATAGCCACAATGTCATTTATGCCATTATGTGTCCATGTCCAAAAATGTACGTTGGCCAAACTACCCAGAAAATAAAGACCCGCATCGGCCAGCACAGAAGCCGTATACGTTGTGGAACTCCAAATGCACCCCTCGTTGAACACTATGCAGAACTGAAGCATACGGCAGATGACATCAAGTGGACGGTGTTAAAAACAGTGAAACTTCCAAAAAGAGGGGGCAACCTGGCACAACTCCTCAATCGAGAGGAACTAAAGACAATTATACAATTTGATACCATCCACACAGGGCTCACCAAAATGATGTTGGTCACCGTATGAGCACTTTTTTATTATTTATTTTTTATTACAATTATTTCACTCCAATTACCTAAAATCTCACACCCCCGCAAATAATTCTGCCAAATTCTACTCCCTCGAACTGAAGGAAGTATTCAATTGTTGCCTTCTATAGAATACTCTTCCCTGCCCAAAATGTCCTCTCGCCTAAACAATGAAGCCGATCTGGCTCTTGGTCTCCCCCTTATCACATGTCCGGCGGGCCACGAATGAAATCGAGCGAGCTCCGGCCAGCCCGAATCACGTGACTCCCTACCTATTACATGTCCGGCGGTCCACCAATGAAATGGAGCGAGTCCCAGCCAGCCCGAATCACGTGACTCCCTACCAAACCAATAACGTGGCAGGTTTCTCCACACACGGAAGCGCCCCATCGTGAGCAGCTCCCGAGGAGAACCGAACATTGAAACCCGGTAAGATTGCGAAACCACTGCATCTAAGCAGAGCAGCAAGCTAAAACCCTGCACGGGTATCTTTTAACAATTGTTACTTTGTCCTAGAGCGGACCAGGGATCCGCCTGGCCGCACGACTGTATTCGCCGGTTATCTATACCATTGGAGGAAGGCGATCCTGCCCAGAAGCTGCTGGTAATTTAGCGCTCTGCTTTTGGTGGCCCCACGATCCCCTCACTATTTCTTTAAAAAACCTTTATTTTCTTTCTCCACAGAGGTTGGCTTTATAAACTGTACGCCAACTCACCAGACCTTCTGCAAACCACTGAAACCTCCAATTTTAACCATGGTAATACTGCCCTGCCAACGTTTTTCTAATCCTCTGAGAACAGTGGATTGCCTTATTTAACTGCATTGTGTATCTCTACAGCCAGGTAATTTTTAAGGACCACAGTCCCTGGCTGACTATTCACAAGACGGTTTTTCGGTGGCATACTCCCCAGAAAGTCAATTGGTAATTTAACTTCCCCGACCTTGCCCACAAAGAGAATGTGTTTCCTGATGTAAAATTCTTGTCGTCACTTTAATATCTATTACAGATCAGGCATGACTCTACATTAATCCCTGCGCCTGCACAGAATCTCCGGTTGACTGCAACCCAAAAAGGAACGATTCCCATATAATGGTAAATAGGCCAGAATTGGCTTTATGTCCCCACTTTCCATCTGCAAAGGACATCCCTTGATATCTTTTATTCTCAACAGAACAAATCGCATTGATGACACAAACAAGACCTGCCCATTGAGGATAATCGCACTTCAACCCACCAACTTGGAAGGTTCGATTAGCCAACAGTTGTCACACGCCCCGACCTGATAGCACTGGCCCCAGCACGCCCGAATGACACCGCAATTGTTTCACTACCACAAGCCTCACAATTTTCACGGCTCACCATTCTTTCCAACAACCGGTCTCACCTGTCACAGCCAATTGTGTACTCACTACCACAAATCTATGTGTGGCATTTCACAAATTAAGGAAGCATACTTTCAAAAATTGCATGAGTATTAGAGACCTTTCACAGAAGACTCACGCCTCACGGCAACACCGAACACTGCGATTCCGAATGCAATGTCTGTAGTTACAATATGAGCGCTGACAAGATTAATAATGACTGTACATATATTTCTGTTTTTTTCCCTCCTTTTTATTCAAAAACAGGTGTTGTAATTGACTTTTGTTCAGGCAAAATTATTTTACTTGTCCTGATGATGATCCCGTTGTAACTGAGCTGGGGATCGAAACGTCGACGACCGTAGAGTAGTTCATACAGTTAACTCCCTGATACTATTGTTTGTATGAATGACTCCAGGATACACTGTCAATGTAAATTTAATTCAGTGACCTGCAAGCTCACTCTGTTTGCCTGATATTTTTCCTCACGTGCCTTCACCTTCTCACCTCTCTTCCTCTCGCTTGGCACAGGACTGTGCCCTAATGTAACCCTTATACTTTGGGTTATATGTTGTATTCTGAGATTCTATACTCATTGAACAAATAAACATTCCCTGGCCGGCTGGTAAAGGAATCCTGAACTATATAGAATTCCATTGTGATCTATATACATTTGTTTCCCTCATTCTTGTAAGGTCAGGACCACTTGTTGTTTTGATAAGTACTTGCCACCCATGGTCCCGAGCGATTTTATGGGTTCCCCTTGTCCTTCTTTGATCAGGTAACACTCCTGCTGGCAGAGACCTTTGACATGGGCAAAGCTTGAGAGTCAGGGCTGGTTACACTGCTGCTGGCAGAGACCTTTGATATGGGCAAAGCTTGAGAGTCAGGGCTGGTAACACTCCTGCTGGCAGAGACCTTTGACATGGGCAAAGCTTGAGAGTCAGGGCTGGTAACACTCCCGCTGGCAGAGACCTCTGGCGTGGGCAAAGTTTGAGTCAGGGCCGGTAACACTCCTGCTGGCAGAGACCTTTGACGTGGGCAAAGCTCGAGAGTCAGGGCTGGTAACACTCCTGCTGGCAGAGAACTTTGACATGGGCAAAGTTTGAGAGTCAGGGCTGGTAAAACTCCTGCTGGCAGAGACCTTTGACATGGGCAAAGCTCGAGAGTCAGGGCTGGTAACACTCCTGCTGGCAGAGACCTTTGACATGGGCAAAGCTCGAGAGTCAGGGCTGGTAACACTCCTGCTGGCAGAGGCCTTTGACATGGGCAAAGCTCGAGAGTCAGGGCAGGTAACAATGCTGCTGGCAGAGACCTTTGACATGGGCAAAGCTCGAGAGTCAGGCTGGTAACACTCCTGCTGGCAGAGACCTTTGACATGGGCAAAGCTCGAGAGTCAGGGCTGGTAACACTCCTGCTGGCAGAGACCTTTGACATGGGCAAAGCTCGAGAGTCAGGGCTGGTAACACTCCTGCTGGCAGAGACCTTTGACGTGGGCAACGCTCGAGAGTCAGGGCTGGTTACACTCCTGCTGGCAGAGACCTTTGACATGGGCAAAGCTCAAGAATCAGGGCTGGTAACACTCCTGCTGGCAGAGACCTTTGACATGGGCAAAGCTTGAGAGTCAGGGCTGGTAACACTGCTGCTGGCAGAGACCTTTGACATGGGCAAAGCTCGAGAGTCAGGGTTGGTAACAATCCTGCTTGCAGAGACCTTTGACAGGGGAAAGCTCGAGAGTCAGGGCTGGTAATACTCCTGCTGGCAGAGACCTTTGACATGGGCAAAGCTCAAGAGTCAGGGCTGGTAACACTCCTGCTGGCAGAGACCTTTGACATGGGCAAAGCTCGAGAGTCAGGGCTGGTAACACTCCTGCTGGCAGAGACCTTTGACAGGGGCAAAGCTCGAGAGTCAGGGCTTGTAACACTCCTGCTGGGAGAGACCTTTGACATGGGCAAAGCTCGAGAGTCAGGGCTGGTAACACTCCTGCTGGCAGAGACCTTTGACATGGGCAAAGCATGAGAGTCAGGGCTGGCAACACTCCTGCTGGCAGAGACCTTTGACATGGGCAAAGCTTGAGAGTCAGGGCTGGTAACACTCCTGCTGGCAGAGACCTTTGACGTGGGCAAAGCTTGAGAGTCAGGGCTGGTAACACTCCTGCTGGCAGAGACCTTTGACGTGGGCAAAGCTTGAGAGTCAGGGCTGGTAACACTCCTGCTGGCAGAGACCTTTGACATGGGCAAAGCTTGAGAGTCAGGGCTGGTAACACTCCTGCTGGCAGAGACCTTTGACATGGGCAAAGCTCGAGAGTCAGGGCTGGTAACACTCCTGCTGGCAGAGACCTTTGACGTGGGCAAAGCTCGCGAGTCAGGGCTGGTAACACTCCTGCTGGTAGAGACCTTTGACATGGGCAAAGCTCGAGAGTTAGGGCTGGTAACACTCCTGCTGGCAGAGACCTTTGACGTGGGCAAAGCTTGAGAGTCAGGGCTGGTAACACTCCTGCTGGCAGAGACCTCTGACACGGGCAAAGCTTGAGAGTCAGGGCTGGTAACACTCCTGCTGGCAGAGACCTTTGACGTGGGCAAAGCTCGAGAGACAGGGCTGGTAACACTCCTGCTGGCAGAGACCTTTGACATGGGCAAAGCTCGGGAGTCAGGGCTGGGAACAGTCCTGCTGGCAGAGACCTTTGACGTGGGCAAAGCTTGAGAGTCAGGGCTGGTAACACTCCAGCTGGCAGAGACCTTTGACATGGGCAAAGCTCGCGAGTCAGGGCTGGTAACACTCCTGCTGGCAGAGACCTCTGACACGGGCAAAGCTCGAGAGTCAGGGCTGGTAACACTGCTGCTGGCAGACACCTTTGACATGGGCAACGAGGGCTCTGGCCCGGGGCCCCAGCCTTCCAGGGGCCCCTGATAGAGTCAGCTCTGTTCTACAGAGTCTTGCCCTGATAAGCTTGTTTTAAGGACCATGCTCCTTTCCTTTCTCTTTATTTTGGCTGATGTGTGAGTGTTTATTACAGACATTTTTCATAGAAATGTGTGTTTATATTTCATGCAACATCCATAAAAAAGTTTCTTTCAGGTCAAAACAAGACCTCACTTCAGTGAATAGGAGCGTGTCACAGAGATTATTGTCAGAACTATTACTGAGGGATGCTCTATTACACTATTGAAAACACACGTCACAATTTCTGAATATCAGATGTATTTAGATTTTGAATTTGGACAGTGCACTGTCAGTGACGTGGCCAAAGAGGGCATGAAAGAGCTCAACTGGATCATAAGCTCTAAGCTGTACAAACAGGGCCCCCCTAAATCTTTAAGACGCCACTGCCTGCTGGATAGAACCCCTATGGATGGGTTCATGCCCGTTTAGGAAAGCATACGATACCAGATCAAGGCCTGGAGGTTCTCACACTGATGGAGTAGCCAGGACAATAACATACTTGCCACTTTGTATGACACTAATTAACAGAGCAGAGTGAGCGACCCTGGCCTTCCTTCTGGAAGCCAGTGAGAATTGATCCTCTGGTGGAAATTTGCATTTAATTTTGAATGTTAAAGCATGAAAGAAATGTGTCTAGCAGTTCTTTTATTCAGTTTTTCATTTTAATCTTCTTTTGTCCTTATTTTCTTCTTTTATCTTGTCTTTCTTTCTATCCATCTTTCTTCATATATTTTCTATTCTTTCTTCTTTCCAGTTTCATTTTGTTCTTTTTTCCATCTTTCTGTTTGTCCTTTCATCTTGTCTCTCATCCTTTCTGTCTGTTCTTCTTTATAGTCATACTTTGTCCCCTTTCCATATTTCCCTATTCTTATTCTTTCATACTTTTTTGCTCCTTTCTTCTTTCATCATGCTTTTGCCCTTCCTTCTACCCTTCATAAAATCCGGTCTTTATTTTCCTTCCTTGTTTTTATTCTCCTCTTCTGTCTTTTCATCTTTCTTTCCTTATTTTCATTCTATTCTCCATCCTTTCTTTGCTTCGTCATTCCATTTGCCTCACACTTCTTTTTGTTTTTTCCATTCTCTCTCACTATCACCATCCTTGTCTATCTAGGCAACCATTTAGTGTGTCCTGTGCAGCTGTGCCCTGACGAGGACTTGTGCAAGACACCAGGACAGCATCAAAGGTGAACGGTCAGGTTAACGTGGCCCAGTACATGCGGCTCCAGATGTTGGGTGAAGACAAAGCAACTCAAAGGAATGATGGAGGGGATGCTGAACATTCACAAACATTCACCCCCAGGACAGAGGTCTTGGTTAATCCATTGTTCTTTGCTCACCACGCCATTCCAGTGTGCACCCCATATGCAAACCAGTCTTGGCCCTGCTGTCCATGGTAACTTGCTGGGCACACATTGATCTCTGCAGCAGGTGTCTGAACCCTGTAAGATATTTGACAATGTCGCCTCCCTGAGACCAATGACTTACTCTCACCAGATTTGCTGTCACATTTGTCCTTGTCAATTTCTTTCCAGCAGATTTAAAAAAAAATCATTTGCTGACTGTGAGTGTTAGACGGGACCTGGAGGGTCGGCCGAGGACAGGGGGAGAGGCCTCCGGGGAGAGCCGTCTCCAGCGATCGTACAGACAAGTAACTTCCCCCCCACAGATGGACACCACACAAAGATAAGGTTTAACGTTCTTTATAAGCAAATCTTGAAGTACGGTAGTATGGTACAAGGAGGTCAGGACACAGGGGTCCCCTCGGTTCTAGTCTCTTTGAAGAAAAAGGGGGTAGCGGGACAGTCTTGTTACCGAACTGGTAGTAGATGGAATGATGGTTAGCTCACAATCCTCGAGCTCGGCGTTCTAGTAGGTCGGGCCGCGGCAGCGCCAGCAGGTCCCGAGGAGATCGTAGGTGGCAACGGGCCGCGGCAGCGCCAGCAGGTCCCGACGAGGATGGTGGTTGCAAGGGGCCGCGGCAGCGCCAGCAGGTCCCGACAAGGATGAAGGTTGCAGAAGGCCGCGGCAGCGCCAGCAGGCAGGACGATGGTTCACAAGGCAGGGCTGCGGCAGCGCCAGCAGTCCGTCAAGGATGAGTTCTTCACAGTGTCTCTCGACTCCAGGATACAACTGCTTTCCTGCTCTGGAGCTGCCCCAGTTATAGGTCTGGTGCCCTTTGATGTCCGGACCCTCGCACTTGGAGGTCGGGAGGTCCGGGATGAGGGAGTCCAGACACCCAGCAGGGGGGTGGAGCCAGCGCCCGGGGAGGCTGGGGGCGATCGGCACCTGGCGGGGGAGAGCCATCGAAACTCCTCTCTCCCATTGACCTGCCAAGTGGTCCGTTCACCTCCTGGGTGGATGGTGGTGCCGGGATGTCGGGGCCTGGCCAGGCCCAGGGTTAGGGTCGAGCTGAGGCCACGCGGCCTCGTGGTGCAGTGTCCAAGATGGCGGCTGGGCCCGGGCAATGGTGCTGGCGGTGGCCTGGGCCAGTGATACAGAGATGTTCGGGGGCCGGCGGCCCGTGTGGGACGGGTCACAGGTTGCTTCTGTGGGTAGCTTCTGGAGGGTCGGTGCCCTGGCTCTGCCATGCGGGGAGGGAGCAAGCCCTTTTCTGGGGCCTGTCCAACAGTGAGGCTCTTGTTTTTAAACTCCACCCCTCATGACTTCACTTCCTTTCCTTTACCACACCTTAACCCCAATTGATGGGTTCCTGGAGAAAATTATTTAAAATTCCAGTATTCAGTTGAGCTACGCACTCGTGCGGACAAAACTTGCTGCAGCCATGAACTGTACAGCAAGACACAGAGGAGGAGCTGCAAAGCGTGGACCAGGAGGGAACCCCCAGTGCCAGGGATTGGGAGGGGCGTCGGGGGGGGGGTCTGGGGAAATCCATGGTCAGAGCTCTCTACCTGTCTGTCTCTCTGTATCTTTCTTACTCTCTCTGGTGTTCTGTTTGTCTCAATGTATCTCACTTTCTCTCTCTGTTGTCTGTATCTCTTTCACTCCCATTTTTTCTCTGTCTCTCTCTATCTGTCTCTGCCTGTCACTCTTTCTTTCTCTCTCTCCATATTTCTCTTTCTCTGTATCTTTCTCCCTCCCCTTCTCTCTCTCTCTCTCTTTGTATCTTTCTTTCTCTCTCTCTCTGTATCTTTTTTCTTTCTCTCTCTTCCTCTCCCACTTCCTCTCTATGTTGACCTCTCTCTCCTCAGTTACTTTCTCTTTCTCCACCTACCCCCTTCTCTACCTCTCGCTACCTGTCCCGAAGCTCCACTCTCTACCTTTCTACTGTCCTCTCTTTCTGTTCCACACTCATCGCTGGTTCTATCATCTCTCGCTCCCTACATTACTGTCGACCTCCCTACAAGTTACTTTTATGTCCTGATGTTTTCTGTCTGTCTCTTCTCTTTCAACCTCACCTTCCTCCACTTCATCTCTCTCTACCTCCACATTGTAGAATGTCGCCTCTCTCTGCCTCAAGCGCGGCTCCCGCCCCTCGTCACCTCAACTCACCAATCACAAGGGCTTGGACGAGCTAAAGATAAGTAACACATTTGATGATGTTCTGAACGGGGAACCTTATGCCCCCCCCCAGGGCCTCATAAAACCTAAAGATGACGCTGGCAAACAGTACACAGGACAGAGGCCAGGCTACTCACAGGGCCCTCCTTCGTGTCACTAATATAGCGCCTAGACACCTGCGACAGCCTTGAGTTACTGAGCAAACAGGACCGGTTCGGAAGAGTAACACACAGCAAGAGGTCGCCCATACCTGAGCTCGGGGATGGGCACTGATTCTCTACATCTTGCAGCGGCTTAAAATGTGTCATTTTCAGTCCCAACGCCTTCAGGTAAAATGCCTCAGGAGCACAGGTGGCACATGCCAGGCTTTCAGAATGTTGAACCCAAGCAGCTCTCCATAGCAGCAGGCAAGTGGGTCGAAAACTAGAGATGACTGAAGCGATAATGCCTGTAGATAGAGCTTAATTTGAACCAGTGGTTTCCCGTGCTCAGCACCAGCACTTAATTGTCAACAAAGGCACTTACAAGAGACTGCCACGTGGTGGTTCTGTCTGTCTAATTTAGAAGCTAGCACAACAACAGTTGTTTATTACTTCAATATACATTAAGAACTAATACCTGCCTCCCGGGCCATTCTCATAGCATTGGGCTCCTGGAATAGTCTGAATTACCAGACTTGTAGGAATGTGAGGGTTAGTAGTTGTGTTGGCACTGTCACTGGCAGCGCCGCCAGGGTCAATGGGTGGTGCACGCTGCATGGCCTCCTGACGAAGGCCCTGACACTTGATTTTAATTTCACAAATCAAGCACTGCAAGTAGGGGAAGAGTGTGCCATGCAGTATAGTCTGAAACTTGCACAGACTATCAACGGCAGCTTCAGAAAGGAGAAAACAAAAAGACCTCGGGCCAGAAGAAAAATGAGGCTTGGGTGAGAAATGCAAAAACAACAGTTAATGGACAGAATGCAGAACAATGTCATGCATTCACCCCAGTACAGAGATCTGGGCCTAAATCCATCGTTTTTTGCACTCCACACCACCCCAGTTCAGACATGGCCATATGCAAATCAGCCTTGACCCTGTGCCTCATGGGAACAGTCCAGCCCGAACTGCCAAGCCATGACTTCCCTGGACCGGAATCAAGCATCCTAGGCCATCGGCAAGCCACAGCATGGCCAATTGACCTGCAGTCAGTGGGCCCAGAAAAATACTAACTAGGCTTAACCCACCACTCTTACAAGCCGAAGATAACCTGTGCTCACCCTTCGGTGGGCTGGCGCAGAGCAGGCTGGATTATCATCAGAGGCAATGTATAAAGTGCATCACACTCACACAGAAACACAATGAATACACCACAAATGTAATGCTATACAATGCAAGAATCAAAAACAACATGTATCTTACAGACAATGGGAGCAGTGTCCTCCTCGCTTAGAGCCATGTGGGAGATGTGTTGTGTTCGGTCCCTGTGTGGTGACTGTCATCGGGACCCAGGGCTCAGGTCCATTTCTTTTGGGTGAAATACAAACTGAGCGATACACCCACCTGGCAATCGGCCAGCACTAACTTTACCTCCACCCGTAAGGCTAGTTGTCACAGAGTGGGCCGCGCTGGAGGGTATTCTTTGGTGCTTTTGGTCCAGTTTCACCATCCAGGACTCTCGGTCCTCATGAAAACTCGTGCACCTCAGTGCTCCTCAAAACACATTGTCAATCAGGCCAGAGCGCATGAATTCCAGGTAGCACAAAGCACGGTGCTCGGGCAGGGTAGAGCTCTGGTGGGTTTTGATGATTCGTTTAATTGACAGACTCCAAGTCCAAAAGCAATAGCAATGGTGCAAGTCTTTTCTGGCCTGAAACTCTGAGAACAGCGGGAAAGCCAATATTTCGTGGGAGAACACTTAGGGCACAAAAAGAAGCAAGTAGGCCAGCGCACACAGTGACTTGTAGCAGAGTGGCAGTTCCTCTTGCAGCTCAGCAGGAAGCAGGGTGGCACAACAAAGCAAGTAGTCCAAGTGGTGGTTCCTCCTGGCAGTACAGCTGTCCTCTGGCAATGTGCAGTTGTAAAGCCAGCAGTCCACACAGTGTCTAGAAAACATGGGGTCAGAGCCCCAATACTTATACTCAAAATTATCTTTGATTAAGTGGTGACTTCAAAGGACCCCTTGGATGTGCGCAACAATCACTTTCAGCCCAGCCTTGGCTCTAGAAGATCAATGGGGGGTAAATCAGCCCTTTGTTTGAGGGCCGGACACAACCTCTTGAAATGTAAAGTGTGAACAACCTTTCTCTCTCCCAACCCATGGAGACCATCAGTATGATGGTGAATGCAGATGTAACCCTGTCACACCTTGCCCTTCCTGTGTTTTGGCTGTCTGGAAAGTATGCACCACGTGTAGCTGACACTCAGTCCTAGATGTGTGTTGGAGTCAGGCTTCAAAGCACAAAGAGCCATATGCACAGAGAATTGGCTACTTTGTAAAAGTGGCATTTCTAAAATAGTAATGTAAAATCTAACTGCACCAGTAACCAGATTTCATTACCACCATTCTAAACATACCAAACATGGCAACACTACTCCCTTCAGATCAGGAGCTACCATAAAAAATCTATAATGGAATTCCCATTGTTAACAAATGAGAGGAGTAGGTCTCACATCAGTGAGAGAATTGATTGTTTATCTTTACCAGGACATGCCACACATAAATGCACATGTTATTTTATGTTGACCACCCCCTTCTCAGGGACGACATAGGGCTTACCTTAGAGGTGACCTATGTGTAATAAAAGGGCAATTTAAGGTTTGAAAAGAAGTTTTAAATGCCAGGCCACAGTGTTAGTAAACTGCACTCACAGGCCCTGCAGTGGCAGGCCTGAGTCAGGTTTGAAAGACTACATCTGTGGGTGGCATAAGCAGTGTTGCAGGCCCACTAGTAGCATTTAATTTGCAGGCCCTCAGTATATGGGATACCATTTTACAAGGGATTCACAAGTAAATCAAATATGACCAATTAAACCTTGTTTAGAGGAGAGAGCACATGCTCTTTAGCACTGATTAGCAGTGGTAAAGTGCCCAGAGTCCTAATGACAACAAAAGAAGTCAGAAAAATAGGTGCCGGAAGGCAAAAAGTTTGGGGATAACCTTGCAGAATGAGCCAGGTCCAACTCAACACAATTTAATGGGGCTGATCTATCGGGATTGCACCTACTATTTGTAGGTAATCAATACAGTAATTACACATATTTTAAATTATATCAGCAATTAGGAAAGCACAAATTAAACATGTTTTTTGTAATTCTGCAATGTGATTGAAACACAGATTTTGTTAGAATCAACAACTTTACTTGGTGATGCGCAAATGATTAATTTTCATGAAACACAAACGCTACTACACTAGTGCTCATAAATACATCTCCAGCTTCATGCCACACCCGTGCCACTCTTCCGCTGAAGGTGCATGGCACATGTGCTGCACTGTTTTTGGTATGATGCCTGGATCTTTCACAACCCCTATGATCTTAGGGATATAATATTTAGAATCCCTGCCAAGTGCCACGCATCTCACGTTAGAATAACACACTTTCGGTAATTTTCCCAGATTACCCGAGATTGTCACGCAAAAGAGTTACACTTGGGAAAGCCTCTACAGCTGATGAGATGAAACTGTGTGTTGAACCGTGTCCTGAAGTGGGATAAAACTGTGCAGTTCCAATTACCCACTTAGCTGGGACACCTAAAAGCTATACTCTAGAACTGTTTATCAAAGGCCACAAGATGGCGCTAGTGTACAATGGGAGGTATAGGATTCTCGCTATATTACGACGTGGAAATATCCCTCTAGAACAGAAACTCATTTTTGTTTTGTGTTAATTCGAGTTGATTTAGAACAAAGAAAAGACCCCAGCTCGCCTAGCAGCGCTAGGCCTCATGGGAAAACAACCTGTGATGGAACTGCGACAACGAAAAGGGGGACCTAGCACACCTCATCTTCTACTGTCCAAAAATTAAAGGGTTCTGGGAATGTGGGCATCACTGGACGAGTACCTGGACCCCTACGAACTCCCATGAACTCAGCTGAAGAAGGGCGCCTGCCCACAAAGCATATCCCCACAGGCCCAGAAAAGACCCACGACTAAAGTAATCTTCTTGAATACTATCTCCTCCCTTCTCTCTTCTATTCTCGTTCTTTTCCCTTTCATCCACTCGTATTCTCCTAGCAAGACAGCGGAAAGGGGAACAGCCAAACATGTAAACCACTTACCTGTATCCTTGGCAAAGTCAGACAGTTTGGGATGATACCCTGTAATGGTAAAGCGATGATAACTGTATTTAAAAATGTAACACAATACTTTGAAATCGAAAAAAAAGAAAAGAACATAATAATTGACAAATTCAAAGATAATCAAATAGGACAGGAGTAATAAATATAAAATCCTATTGAAATATATGAGTATGGTGAAAAATACATGTTACGCTGCAAAACTTGTAAATGTATAAGGTGCATATGGGCAGAGAAAGGTGGGAAGAATAAGAATATATGTAACTAAGCTAATAACAATAGAAACTCTAGACATCATGAAAAAGAGAAAAGCAAATATTACTTATACATATTTGTATACTGTATAGTAATAAAATATAAAAAGGCAGATGAGTGAGTTAAAGGGGGCTTTCTTACTTCAGCAGACACAGTAATGGTTTTAATTACAAGTGAACTAGAGAGGAATGAATAAGGAGGAAGTGGAAGCAATAACACATCTCTCTGCTTAGCCAACATAACACGTTCACCCATAGGTATCTTGGGGCTGAATAACAGATGCTGATTGCTACCCAACTAAATGATACTCATTTTATCAACCTCAGATGGATGGAAGGCTGAGTGGACCCACCAGGATTTGAACCTGAGACCGTGAGGTCAGACACAGGTCGCTGCAGTGGATGCATTAGTCCACTGAGACACCATTATCAACCTCAGATGGATGGAAGGCTGAGTGGACCCACCAGTATTTGTACCTGAGACCTTGAGGTCAGACACAGGTCGCTGCAGTGGATGCATTAGTCCACTGAGACAACATTATCAACCTCAGATGGATGGAAGGCTGAGTGGACCCACCAGTATTTGTACCTGAGACCGTGAGGTCAGACACAGGTCGCTGCAGTGGATGCATTAGTCCACTGAGACACCATTATCAACCTCAGATGGATGGAAGGCTGAGTGGACCCACCAGTATTTGAACCTGAGACAATGAGGTCAGACACAGGTCGCTGCAGTGGATGCATTAGTCCACTGAGACACCATTATCAACCTCAGATGGATGGAAGGCTGAGTGGACCCACCAGTATTTGTACCTGAGACCGTGAGGTCAGACACAGGTCGCTGCAGTGGATGCATTAGTCCACTGAGACACCATTATCAACCTCAGATGGATGGAAGGCTGAGTGGACCCACCAGTATTTGAACCTGAGACAATGAGGTCAGACACAGGTCGCTGCAGTGGATGCATTAGTCCACTGAGACACCATTATCAACCTCAGATGGATGGAAGGCTGAGTGGACCCACCAGGATTTGAACCTGAGACAATGAGGTCAGCACAGGCCACTGCAGTGGATGCATTAGTCCACTGAGACACCATTATCAACCTCAGATGGATGGAAGGCTGAGTGGACCCACCAGGATTTGAACCTGAGACCATGAGGTCAGCACAGGCCGCTGCAGTGGATGCATTAGTCCACTGAGCCACCAGACCCAGCACAATACAGGTGAGACATAGTTACAGTCTAATCTATGATGAAAACGTATAGTGTTCCGCCAAGATCGAAAGCTAACATCATGAGCTTGTTTCAATTGGATGTTATTAAATGGAAGCAACAGCTAATAATACATCGATCAGCTTCTAGGAGGTAAGTGAGGCCACTGAGGAGTTTACCCGGAAGTTAATTTGAGGAAGTTAATACCCCATACAGTGCACACAGTTATTGTTCTCCCTAGCTAAATGTTCTAGTCTGAAACCATTAGCATCAAGGGATATAAGGCTAGTAGGTTTTACTAAAAGTAAAGCAGGGAAGGAGGTCACAAAAGTTTTAGTTTATTCGGAAATGATGAAAGACGCATTTGATTGAGCGGAAGAGGAGGTGTAAAGTGAAGGAATTAAATTGGTCCCCAACAATGAAACAGTAGATGAGGATGACTCGAACAACCCCTTTCTGAAACACCGGCAGGTTTAGGGAACAGCGAAGTAAGATTGGCTCAACAAGAGAATCGGCATAGAAGACAGGTAGAGAACAATAAAGAAGGAACATTAAAAGTCCCCGTTTCACAGTACTGGTTCAAAGAAAACTAGAAGCCAAAGGGAGTGGGGATTTGTAATGCGATCTTAGCCTCCCCTGCCTATAATGTGGAGAGGTGGCTGAGCGAGCTGTTATATGGACGTTAGGGTCATTCTCGACATTGCTAAGTTAGCATGAGCTCTGCTGCCATGATGCTGCTTTTCCGTTCGTTACTACATGACTTTATTTTGCAAGACTCTGTTGGTGCCTTTCATATGTGAACGGTCTGCTTTCTGTGTTCTCTGTTTATCCTGGAGTTTATTCTGAACACGATGTGCAAGGTCGATAAACATGCCCCTTGTTATTCTGTTCTGGTCAGTCCCTATTACCTAGACAAAACATGCTACACACAGCTGCACTGCTGGAGAGCTCGTGCTTTGATATTACGGAGTTGCATGTTGTTCACACAGACTTGGATTGAAATCTTTCCTTGGAGAAGAGCTATGCTGTTCCTTTGATGTAAAGCTGCCATCTAGGCTCTAAGATATGGGGTTTGCTGACAAAGCCCAGAGATCTTCCTTTATATAATAAACCTCAACTTACCAAGGGGAGGGTGGTTAGGCCTTATAGTTGTTTTTCCACTGTCTGTATATAATGACACCCCCTTTCATATTCTATGGTATTGTAACAATGCTAACTGTGTTAGGCTTATGCATTATGCTGCTGATATCGGCTCGTATACTGCTTTACAGAGCACGATAGTTAAAATAAACATTTTGAACTATACAGTGACTCTGACAATCCTTGTTGTGGAGAAGAACGAGTGAGCAAAAGGATGTGTCTTGCTACCGCGATTCCTGAGAGAGTCAGGAGGTTTGTGTTCGGGGTTGTCTAATCATTTGTAGCTTTGTGATTATATAGGAGAATGAGTGAGACACGACAGCTAGTCGGTTTGGGGATTTTGGGCACTAAGGTGGTAGGAAGGTACAATTCCTGCGCATAGTTCTGTGTATGTGCAGGATCCCCGCAGCAGAGCTAGAGAAGGAATGAAGGTTGTCAAACAGCCTATGCATCTTATCTTGGAATGTGTCAGGTTTAACAAAAACGCTACATTGAGCAGTATTTAAAGAAATTACAGAATTATATGGGATAATATGCTTACAACAATCATAGCTGTGTGATGAATCTCCTGTCGATGGGTTTTTGCAGGTTAAATAAAAATGGGGCCTTGGGACGGCCATTGGGGGAGGGCTGATAACTCCAATCTCAAGAAATATTGAAAAGAAAATAATACAAATATAGGCAAACAGGAATTGGTCTGTGATCTGTCAAGTGGGGGTGCATAATAAGCATAAGGGTTATGATGATCTGATCATAATTATTGTATAATTCATGCAGGGAGCTTGGAGGATTTCGGGTCAGAGTTAAGAATTTTCAAGGATGATCTTAAATTGCTTTGCACAAATTATATGTAAGGATATGATCATAGATACCTCTGGGTGATATAGCGCTTTACAAGCTTATAATAACATAACATAATATATGATCATATTACTAGGAGATTTTAATCATACATTGGATCCAAGTAAAAGAGACCCCTCGGTCAAAGTTACTCCAAAGCATATACTATTAGGGCTGCAAGATTCCCAGCATGTAAAACTACAGCGTGTGAGGCTGCACTGGTAAAACATCTGGGCCAAATGGGAAAGTTCAGTATAAATGGCCGCAATAACCTAGATAGTCCCGTTAGACAGACCTTTTGAAATGGAAAAAGCAATTGTGTCTGATTGATTATATCTTTTGAAACTCATGGTATAAAATCATAAGCTTTAAGGTAATGCTGCTGCATGGATCATAGCCCCTGAATCTGGTAATAATTTCAGTGGGGACCAGCTCTAAAAAGGTAGACCCCTTGGAAGATTAGCTGCAAGGTCTGGCCAACCTACAACAGAACTCTGAGGTGATGCAGTGGGAAGACATACCTGAGAACGTCATAGCAAGAAATAGTGATATGATTACCCATTTACAAAAAGACAAGGGAACCCAAAAGGTATGCCATGGGGACCTTGGGCAGTATCATATTACACAAAACAGTGGTCCCTATTAGTGGACAGAATAATGTACAAGAACAATAATCATACACTTGATAAGTGATATGTCTTTTGTCCAGCCGGTCTAGGTGTCATAACCAGGCGCGAAAGAAGGTTCAATGGTGGATGCCCGGGCATGGTAAAAACAGTGACTGGTGGTATTTATTACATTGCAGTACGCGGGTTAAAAAAGTGAATATAAACCACTATTTACTGTTTTTATCATTTAACATTGAACCTTCTTTCGTGCCTGGTTATGACACCTAGACCGTCAGTTTTAGGACCCAGACTCTTTGCCATAGTACCATTGCTGCTAACAAAATGATTCACCTTCACCTTGCTCCATTTATCACTCCCCCTTGACCACACGAACGACTTGTGCCGCATTCAAAATAATCGCCATGATTTTCACTTGGTTTTTAAACCGGACTTCTTCACTCGCCGTTTTTTATCACTTCACACAACTTTCTGAGGTTTAAATTAACATGCCTAAAATTCATGTTTATCTTTTGTTTTTTCTCCCCTTTCCTCCCATGTAATTTTTTTGTGTGAAATAATGCGACAAAAGGCATAGTGCAAATAATTCATGTGTAAGACAACAATGATGTTATCTCTTGTCCTGATGATGATGCCCTATATGTAAAACGGCATCGAAACGTCGTCGACCAAAAAACTCCATATGCAATATATTAATGTAATATTGAGAAATTGCATTGGTGTGTTCTAAATAATTTAAGTCTGTAACACTGACTACAAGTATACAGACAGATCTTTGCTTTGCCCTTTTGGCCAATTTTTCGTTGTTTTGTCTTGAATGTTAAGGGTCACGGCTGTGCCCGCTTGTCATTAATTGGTTCGCATCATCTTGTGAAATCCATTTGAACGTTTAAAATAAATTTCTTGTCCAACTGGACAAAAGACATATCACTTATCAAGTGTATGATTATTGTTCTTGTACATTATTCTGTCCACTAATAGGGACCACTGTTTTGTGTAATATGATTACCCAAGCAATAGAATATTAGAATAAAGGACCAGTGTAGGTATGTGAAAGAGAACCTATGGATTGATAGGGAATGAAGAAACTGAAAAAGCCAGATATGAAAATGGGAGAAGAGTTTGAAGATAAAACATGATCACGAGAAACACTCCCAGCTACTCAGCGCTAAGCGGAGATATAGAACATTAATAGTCGTTAGGAAAAGGTCTTTTAAGGAGAGTTGCTGGACAAACCTGCAGAAAGCAATAGAAACTAAAAATACAAGAAAGGTCTGGCAGCGGGCGCAGAAAGGTACAGGAAGGTCATTGAGGTGAGTTGTAGAAGAAGAAGAATGAGTAAAGCACCTACAAGAACTGTCTGGTGATGGGTGTGAGGAGAAGGCAAAAGAAAGGGAGGAAAGGTCGACTGTAGCGGGGAAAATTAGGACAGATTATTAAAGCCACCATAGGGACACTAAAACTAACCAGGACAGTGGAGCCAGGCAATCTGCGCAGCTGTTACAATTAAAACCAAGATAGATTGGAGGGCCACACCCTTCTACATAGCTTTCCAGAACATTTTAGCAACTGTTAAGATCCAAGACAGCTGGAATACTGCAAAAATAAAGTGAATATATAAAATAAAGAGGAGTTTAGGGACCCCAAAAACTATAACTTAGTGAACCTCCTTAAAGTGGGCGAAAATGTTTTTCTAAAGTAATGTTGGGAAGGCCCAAAGAATGGGCAGAACAGCATAATTCAGTCCCATTAGGACGGGAGAGAGGTTCAGGAGCCCATTCGACTACAGATCACTCTTTTAGCCTATGGGCTCTCACTGTAGGTTCTAGAACAAAGGGATCCATTGGCTGCTGCTTTGTTGATTTCAGTGCAGCGTTTGATCGAGTGGATCATCACTGCATTTGGGAAAAATGACCAAATCTAGGTATCCCTGGGAGCTTTTGGCTATTTTCAAAGCACTTTATTGTCAGAAAAGGGCGCAGGTAATAACGGACACTGAAGGAAGACTGTCCCGGAAAATACCAATCACTAACAGGTTGCGCCAGAGCTGTGTCTTGGCCCAGCTTCTTTTCTCCCTGTCTAAAGCAGATTCGCCATCACTGCTCGCTGCAGCAAGAGGGTTAAGCCCCCATATGAACAGCACACATTTGGCATGCTTATTATATGCGGACGATCTTGTAATTATTGGAACTTGGATGTCTTTATGGAATATTATCACAAGAAGAAATGTGGTAAATGAAAGGGATGGTGTTAGGGAAAAAAGTAGCCAAATAGGAAGGTACAAATAAACTAGAGATTGTAGGCAAATATGAATACCTAGGAGTATGGTTTGCAAAGAAGCTTTTGTGAAAAGAGCTCATCGAAGCATTAAAAACAAGAGCAATAGTCTCAGTAAGAGGTCTAAAAAAAATGAAAAACAAAGGTTACAGTGGTATGTATTTAGGACCTGTGCTAAATGCATATGTGGCTAGGGTTTGCCTGCAATTCCACTATGTTGTGATGTTAAATTTAAGTGGAAAGTGGGATTGGAAGTAGGAAGAGGGAAAATGTTTAAAGAGCCTGCTGTCAATCAATCAGCTAATAAATCAATCAGGGTCTTGTATAGCGTGGCTACTCACCTGTGAGGGCCTCAAGGCGCGGGGGCTGCTGGTCGGACTAGGTAGAGGATTATTCGAAGAGCCAGATATTTAGGTCTGCCCTGAATAGGTTCGGCATTGCGCATTGCCTGAGGTGGTGATGCCAGGTGTTCCAGGTCTTGGCGGCGAGGTAGGAGAATAAACTTCCATCAGTTCCGGCCATGTGGATCCTGGGGACAGAGGGAAGGGCAAGTTGGGAGGATCAGAGTTGTCTGACAGGTAGGTGGAATGTGAGGCTGTGGTTTAGATATGCTAGTCCTTCGTCATGTCGAGCTTTGTAGGCGTGAGTGAGGAGCCTGAAAGTGGCTCTCTTGTTGATTGGGAGGCAGTGGAGTTGTTGGAGGTGTTGCGTGATGTGGCTGCGGGCTAGTCAGGCTGTGGTGTTTTGGACTTTCTGTAGTTTATTGAGCTGTTTCCGGGTGATTCCAGGCAACCTACAACAGAATTATGAGGCTATGCAGTGGTAGGACATACCATGCGTTGTCGTAGTCAAGTCTGCTAGTGATAAATGCGTGGATGTCGTCTTTCTGGATTCACTGGGGATACATCTGAATGTCTTTCATAGCAGGTGGGAGCAGGCTGAGGAAACTGCACTGACTTGGCGGTTCATAGTGAGCGATGAGCCCAGTATGATGCTGAGGTTGGTCCGTCAGGGTCAGGGGGGTGCCCAGAGCAGCTTGCCCCCTGAAGTCGTCCCAAGCTGAAGGGGTGGGTCAAAGGATGAGTACTTCGGTCTTGTCCAAGTTGAGCTTGAGGCAACTGTCTTTCATCCAGGTAGCAACGGTCTTCATTCCACTGTGGATGTTGGTTCTGATAGTTGTGGTTTCATTGGTGAGGGAGAAGGTCAGCTGGGTGTTGTTGGTGTAGGAGATGATATTGAGTCCATGGCTTCTGATGATGGCTGCGAGGTGGGCCATCAATACATTGAAGCGGGAGGGGCTCAGGGAGGTGTCCTGTGGGACTCCACGGCTGATCTCTGAGGTTCTGAGAGGAACGTGGTGGTCTGACTCGCTGTGTCCGGCCGGGGAGGAAGGAATGTATCCAGTCCAGTGCCTTGTTGCAGATGGCGGCGTTGTGGAGTCTTGTGATTAGGGTGGGAGACGGTGTTGAAGGTGGCTGAGAGGTCTAGTAGGATGAGGGCTGCGGTCTCGCCCGGTTGTGGAGGGAGAGGGGCTGTTGTCGGTGGCGGCGAGGAGTTTGGTCTTCAGGCTGTGGTTACTTCTGAAGCTGGATTGGGAGGTGTCCAGGAAGTGGTTCACTTCAATGAACTCGTAGAGTTGCACGTTGATGGCCTTCTCAATGACCTTGGCTGGGAAGGGGAGGAGGGAGATGGGTCTGAAGTTCTTGAGGTCTGTTGGGTCATCAACCGACAGACATTACCCAAGACAACAATGATACAGTCTAAAAGGATGGAATCGGATTTACCCTCCTGGAGCTACTCTGCAGATGCTGAGGTGGTGAGATTCTGGCTTTTCCTAACAACAGGTGATTGACAAAAGGTAGCAACACACTGTAAAAATGAGATAACACACAGTGAACTGAAATGGGCCAAGGTAGTCAGAGTAAAAACTGGGAGGCTCATGTAGCAGAGTAGTGTTGGCTATACATAGACAAGATCTGGAAATTAAGACCACTAAGAGGAAGCTTCCCACTTTAACAATAAATGCAACCAGAGAACATGACGTGGGGAATTTAAGGGGTAAGACATCCCCCAATTTGTATGTGACTCGTGGTAAAATTAGGAATGGTTCCCAGACATAGAGGCATTACATGAGGTACACAGATTAAGAACTGACCTTAATCCTTTCTAGTGCAGTAAGGTGAAACTGGCCGTGATAGGAAAACTGCACCTGTGATTTATTAATTAGGTGTGACTGCCTATATATCCTATTGAACTGTCTAACTGCGCAATCCATATAAAAAAGTGTTATTGCCACTCTTATTAAAGTTCGACATTCGGGATCTCCTGCAAGAAACTGTGGGGCATATTCTCAAGAAAATATTGCCGCGTCATCGGCACTTAATCGCAGTCAAAGTTGCGATCAACCTAACGCCCCATTCACAAAGTGGTGATAGCAGCCCATATCGCAAGTTTACCTGCGATAGCAGCCGCAAAAAACATTGCCACAGATGACCCATGTAACAATCACTAATGAGATGCAGAGTTGGCGTTCCTGAGCCAAAAGCAGCGACAACACCACTCTGCAACATTCTCAAAGACCAGCCAGATCGTCGATAAGATCCCAAAACAGGCGATAAGGCACGTCAGCAGTAGGAATGTAACACCTGCTCTTACCTGGTGTAAAGTCGAACGACAGCCTGAACCAGAAAAGGGAGCCCAGGCCAGAGCCACACCTGAAGAACAACAGATGCCATGGAGACACTGATCATGCAGCACGGACACCCAAGAGGGCTACTACACCCACTGCCACCACCCCCAGGACCCCCCTTACCGGAACCGGACCAACGTTGAGGCAGCGCAGACAAAGAAAGTGACCGCCTGAAAACGCACCAACCTCACAGACCCAACACCAGAGAATGTCATTGCCCACCACAGGCTCAAAGGAACAACCATCCACCCTATCCTGACCACCATTGCCCACAGGCTGACAGTACCAACACAGCGGACAACCAACATCCCACCTCATACAAAGCTGCTAGCCGTGCTGCACGTGTTGGCCTCTAGTACCTTCCAATCAACAACTGCCAGAGATGGAGGAGTCTCACAGCCAGACCAATCCAAGTTCTTCACAACGGTTGTGGATGACATCATCTGTTTGGTACCCCACTATCCTAACTTCTCCCACACTGCACAGGAACAGCTGGAGACCTAGCAAGGCATCTATGCCATAGCTGGCTTCCCACACGTGTTGGGGCAATTGACTGCACACGTGTCCTACTTGTGTCCACTGGCAACACTGCACGTATTACCCACAACAGAAAGCACACGTATTCCATCAATGTGCAGGCAATAGTGGACCACTGGGGAATCTCCACTAACGCCGACGACACCCACCCAGGCAGTGTGCATGATTCATTCATCTACCGACAGTCTATCATCAACCAGCGTCACCAGGATGGCACCTTAGGAAATGCACTGCTTGTTGGCAAGTACCAAATGAACACACCTCAACTCCACAATCATGCAACTGACAACACTGGTAATGCACATGTTACAAATTCACATACAACATGCCAAACAACATGCCCAACCAACAGACACAATAGCAAAACTTAGTGTGGGAACCTGGGCCAGCCGTACACATATTCCAGCAATGGCATGGCACCTCAGCCACACGATAGAAGTTTGTGGGAAGAGGTGGGAACCAGGCATGTGCGAATGAGGTAAGTGACAGATGAATGAGAACGTACACTATGCCAAGTGTGCCCTGGATATGATGGACAGACTGCAGTATGCAGACCACAAACATATTCATGTCGACATACACCACTGGTATTTGGAGTGTAGTGGACAGTGGACCCAACCATGTCACCCCAGCCATTGGAGAAGATCGCGGAAATGTAGCTTGTTACATCCCCCCTGTAAGCGTGAGAGGAGTGGGCTGGCCAGGCATACGCCAGGCTAGCGTAGGTGTGTGAATAAAATCACGTAGCTCTGGGCCTGGTTCTCTTCTGGAAAGCCCAACATCTCTGCCAGTACGCCGTCCCTCGCCCCGCCACGAGGCCAATGCCGTCGCCATGAGTGGTGTTACCTGTGATCCTGTGCACCTGCTGCACCCCAGGCCGCTGGTCCCCGACCAGTCTTGCCCGCCCCTGAGCAGCAAGGCCTCACTGCTCACCTGCTGACACCGGCGTGACAAGTCTGTGCATAACATTACAACCACACATGTCTGTGGCCCCACGCAGACTACTACCCTTGGGCCACACTAAGCTCGAGTAGGTCACACATTTCGAACTTAGTCTTGATTTTTCAGTGGCAGAGTACATATCATTGCAAGCAAGGAGTGATGTAACAGGATGATGCATTTCAGTCATGAGGAAAAAAAGGATCATCATTGCGAAAGTGATCGAACAATACCGACAACTGCCATGGTGTCACTAACTCTGTGCATCGCGAGCCAAAGACATGTGGCTGTAGGCCACTGCTGACCGCTGCCTCCGGCCTACACTGCAGTCGAGTTGGTCACACATTTGGGACTGAGTCTTGATTTTACAATGGCAGAGTCCATATCATTGTACCAGCCTCATCGCAAACTGCATCACCTCAGCCCCGGTGCCAATAAGTCTGTTTCCAGACATTCATGGACACTCTCTGGGTGAACTTTGGTGACATCTGAGTCTATGAGGGGTTGTCTTCATTCTCATGTAGCTGATGCAGACTTGGTCGTAGTAACGAGGCAATAGCATTAAACTCCTCAATTTTCCACTTCCGGGTGGCTTCTGCCCTCTGCATCATGCCCTGGAGGACACCTTCCACTGTCCCCAGCAGCCCCCTGCCAAATTCCCCTTGGACATCGATGAGGACCTGCTCAGTCTGCGTGGCCCTACCTCAGTGCACCGCAAGTCACTGTCCTGTGGCGGTGTGCCTATGCCGGCCGCAGTGCAATCGGGGCCACTAACTCTGTGCAGCTCAAGTCAGGGACTCTGCCATCTGAGATATTGGATGGCCTCTGAGACGATGGCCTTGGGTAATCAACGGCATGTGTCTGTGGCCCTGCTCTGTCCGCTGCCTCCGGCCTACACTGCAGTCCACCAGGGCTCACACATTAAATTGAGTCCTGACCGGCCCGGACGTCGCATCACCGCAGGAGGCACACGCATCCACCGCCAGACCACCTCCAAACGCCAACTGCCAGAGTCGAAACAGCTGTACTGGCAGACTAACGGAGTTGCTCACACCTGTCGTGGATGCCATCATCTGCCTGATACCCTCCTCAGCACTCCAGGTGCCATTGACTCAGTGCACCATGAGTCATTGTCCATTTTTGTTTTGGTTATTTGCTGTGGAGAGCTCACGAAGCAATGCCACCTCTAGGAGTGGGGGAGATTGGGACGATGATGAGGGAGATGATGCAGGGGTGACACCCCCCACTGCAGCTGCATCAGAAATATCCCGAAGGGACACAATCCTAGACATTTTCTTCACGAGCGCGCTCATCTCTAGTGCCCCAACCTCAGTGCACTGCAACTCATGGACACTTCTGTTTGCTCATTGGGTGACCTTTGCACTTGCTCCGGCTACCGCCATGATGCTCCGCTGTGGCTCTGTAATGCTGGTGTTTTCTGTTTCCAGCATAAACAACTCTGTGAGGGCTGGCTTTCACTCACTCTACACACATCCAGCAAAGACATCACTGTACATGTGACCCTGCCAATAAAGGGTTGGGTGCACGCACCCGTAGCCAGTCCCACCAACTATATAAGTGTGTCCATGTGGTCATAATGTGTGCATGAGGGCCCGGGCCTTACAACATTACACTGTGCTGTGTAGAGCGGGCACAACCATGCCCCCGCTGGCAGCCGGTACAACCTTGGACATGAAGCTTTGTTGTCAGCCACTCAATACGTAGGAGGAGTGTACTGGGCCGTCGAACGGAGGTCCAGCGTGGGTGTGTGAATGGTACTTCGGGGGCTCTGGGCGTGGTTCAGTACAGGAAATGTGCAATTACATGTGTCTCTATCGCAGTGTGGGTCTCCTTTGTGGGGTGTAGGTGGTCCCTGATGGTACTTAGACACACTGTATGTGATGTAGTTCAGCTTTCCTGAGCTCTGTCCCCACCTGCAGCTGTTTGGCCACCTTCTTTTGGCATTCTGACACCTGGTTTCTGAATTCGATGTGTGCCTTGGTGGAGTTTTGGGTGCAGGCCATGGTGGCGGGTGCTTCCTGCTGTGTTCTTCCTGCTGTGTGATCTGTGGAGGGGCGGGGTTCTCCTCTATGTAGATTGGCTGCCCTGCTCCTGGGAGTGGGTTGCCTAAGATGTCCATGAGCTGTTGCAGGGCGTCGATGTAGAAGGTGTGGCGGTCGTCTTCAGCATCACTGATCATTTGTCTGATCTGTTCTGCTGGAGGTGTTGTATGTCCCTCTGCAATGTGAAGGGGAGATGCATGTTGACATGTGTTGACATGTATGTTGGCACATTGTTCTTGTTGACATGCAGACTGTATGACAATGTACATTGCGACTGTTTGGGAGGTGCTGGCAATTTGATGCGGGACAGTGGACATTAGGACTACGTGACAGATGTGAGGATGTCCACATACATTTCAATCAGTTTCCTGATCTGTTAGATGCGATAGGCCTGTTTATGCGCATGAGCGGACCCAGTTGTGTCCCCTGTTCTGCAGTGTCGGTGTTGTACCACATTGTCGTCGGATGTGCTGTGATTGCTATCTGTGTGCTGCAGTGTGCCACTGGGATCAGGGACATGTGGGTGTGCAGTGTGCTACATGTCATTGTGCCTGTGTGTCATTGTGCCCATCTCCACCTGTCCCCCCAGTGCCTGGTCATTACTCACCCTGTTGATGTTGTCTCAGGTCCTATCGAGCTGAGTCCATACTCCCAACTCCTTGCACCGTCTCCAGATTGATGCCTGTGGCCTTCATTTCCTCCAGCTCCTCCCTTGGTGCAGGACTCTCACCTCCTGTTGCTGTTGCTGTCTTGCTGTTGGCAGTGGGTTTGTGCTTGGTTTTGCTTTTCACATCATGCCAGCACCTCTTGGTCTCCTCCATTGACCTCCTCGACACTTCAACTGCATTCACGTTAGTCTACTTGTGGGTCAGTTGATGGTAGTGTACTGTCACCTCTGTGACGCTGATCTAGTTTTGCTGCGGACTGCACCCTGTCTTCCTCTTCCTCTTCTCCTTGGCCTTCCCTGACCCCGAGATTCCTTGCTGGTGGTCTGTGGGGCTTGTGGGGTTTGTGAAGGCCTCTGCACTAGGTCTGGGTACTTTGAATTGTTTTTGGTGTGTTCTTTTTGTTGTGTTTATAGTGCATTTTCCTGCCTTATGTGTGGGATTTGCAGGCCTGTCACCGGTTTTCGCTGCTTTTTGTATCGCAATTGGCCCCATCGCAACATTTTTTGGGTTGGTGTTTTGCATTTTTGCAGCGTTACGTTGTGTTTATCACGGACATTTGATGCGTTGTCGTGGGCCTATCGCATGGTACCTCCGTGCTGTAAATACAGAGTTAACACTGCGTTGTTTTCCAGCGATATGAAGAGTTGCGTTAAGCTAATTTTGCGGTCATTATCACACGTTCTTGAGAATATTCCCCTGTGTATTTGAACTGATATGAGATTCCTTGTGCCTTGTGGAGATTTATGGCTCCTGAGAGGGACTTTTACCCCAGTTTAGGGTTTATAATCAGGTATTTGGGGGTAGTGTTTTTAGGCATACATTGTATTGGTGGCACATTCTTATCTACCTTCTAAATGTAGTACCTTTTAACTCAGTCTTACAGTACTTTATAAATAGGGCTCCCAGTTTATGGTATTTATTTTTTGACATTTCAGTCTGTATTTATCCATATTTATTTTTTATCAACTTTATCTGTATTTATGCTTTTTTAGATGCGCTGCGTAGGAAAAAGACCTATAGAAATGGCTTCGGCTTTTCAGCCAAAAAGCTGCACGCATTGCATTACTTTCAATGACAATGCGTGCATGTTTGGCGATTCCCTTGTGGGAGCAAACTTTGGCAACATATGTTTGCCTGCTGCCGAAAGGGAATCGCTGTGTGTTGTCTCGCCCTCCCCCCACCCCTCCCATTTAGCCCAGTACTGTTTCACTTTCACGGCCGCTTGGCCGTGTTTGTGTTTCAGCGCTTGTTTTATGTTGTAAAGGTTCCCTGCCTCTTGCAAAGCAAAACTCTTGTGATATGTTTATTTGCTTACCTCTGTGCTTTTTTTGTTCCCCTAGTTTGGTTTAATTCTGATTTTGAAGCCTTTTTCACAGGTGTTCACCTGCTGAAGTGGGACGCGTGAAATAGTCTAGGTAAATAAAATTGCGGTACGGTTTCTAACCATACCAACCCTTCGTGGGGGTGGGGGCTGCTCAGAGGGCACAGGGGCTGCCCATCTTCTATGGCTTGTCATGTGCACGGTACGTGTGCATTTTAACAGGGTCATAATAGCTTTCAGGTAGTCCAATGGTAAGAACTTTAATTTTGGCCGACAGGAGCAAAGGGTGAGCTTGTTTTCTCAGGATATAATGCGCACAAGCACACCCTCATGCCCACACACACACACACACACACACACTGGGGACGTGTGGGGAAGCTGGCATTCGATGTCTCCCTCTAACGTGCCCGCCAGCGAAAGTAGACAGAAGCGCAGCAATGAAAAAGAGCCCAGTGCAGCCCCAGGTCAAAACAATACATCCTAGATTTTGAATCCACAAACAAAGAGCGTTAATTATCATCGATAAACTGCTATAAGACGAATACCAAGCACGGTAGTTGAGATGTGTACGTCACTTTTTGCGGCATTATAGTGCGCCAGATATTGGCTCCTTGCGCAACTGTCAAAAAAGAAAGGGGATGTGAGTACGTTAATGTCTGGAAATTATTATCACTAAAATTGTAGTTTATATTTTGGTATATCAGTGCTTGCCCCTCCTACTCCACTGGTCCGTGCAGTGTCTCTGGGGCCTGGCGATGCGTTTCTCTCTGTGTGATCCTGCACATAGACCCCACGGGCACGACCTCTCGGACAGCAGAGGTAAACACTGCATGTCTGGCTCACCGGTTAATGTTTACAACAAGCATGTTTATTTTATGGCACAATTGTTACGAGTCAGCGGCAGGCAGGGGCTTTAAAGAGTTTATGGTCTGTGTATGCCCTGGATTGTGCCCAGTGTGCCATTCTTATCGGTCCTGCCAGGGAGCCGCCGGAAGCGGCAGAGGGACAGGGTACCAGGCTCTCCTTGGAAGGGGAGGGGCTGGGTATCTCAGGAGACATTTGTAATTGTCAGCAGAACGCCAGGATGGTATCACTGGGCCTAGTGGCACATGCATGTTTTAATACAAAATGAACTGGTATGACAACACGCCCGCGCGCACGCACACACTCTCTCTCGCCTCTCCCTGTTTCTCACTCGGACAATGGCCCTCATCCCCCTCTCCTCTCCCTGCTGTGCCCTTTCTGAGCTCACTCCCTTCTCCATTCCCACTCACCCCCTGCCACCTCAGCTCCCCCGCAGCTATTCTATCCTCTCCAGCTCTCTCGTTCAAACCCCACTCATCCCAGTGCAGGGGCCCTCCTCCATTCCCCCCTCTCCTCCCCACTCTCTCCTCACCTGCCTCTTATCATCCACGCTCTCTCCCCTAAGGTTGCCTCTCCACAGCCCCCCGCCCCCCTCTCCTCAGCCTCCACGCTGCCCTCGCTCAGACCTCTGTGGAGACCCCACTCTGCACTCACCCTTGGCCGAGCGGCGGCTCCGGATCCGTCTAATAGGCTGATATTTCGGGAATGCTGGCTGCGGCCGAAATTACAAATATTGAGAGATTCACTCCAGGGTGAACCGAATCAGTGTTTATTACAGGATGCTAGTATCTCCTGGGGCCGACAGCCCTATGAAATGAGATATTTAATGGTATAAAATAGGAATATTGAAACTATTAAAACGTAAAGGACAACCAATCCCCATTAAGACCCAGCCACATCTTACTATCAGAGAGAGCATCTTCCGCCACAGAACTGTCATTGAAACAGCCTGCAAAGCCCACCCAAGATGCAGGATTCATATAAAATCTTATAACACAAGTTACGCTGCTGCATTGAGCTAGCAACACTTTGTTGCACAACCAACTCAACCCTTCACTTTTAGAATATTGGTCAAGAGCAGGCTGCAGCACACACAGCAGTTATTCAGGCTGCGGAAGGAACCGGCTTTAACACAGGCTACCGTGACCACCGACTCCTGATGCAACGTCTGATGTGTTCGGCGATCATTCACCCCCAAGGTTTCCTTTCCACCAGTGCTGTAGAAAGCTACTGTTAGAATTGGGGGTCTCTGGTTGGCGTAAGTATTCACTTGTGACAAGCAGGGACCCTCTCCTCTAAGTCAGGGCAAAGGATGACCCCTTAGAATGACCCTTGCTCACCCTCTAGGTGCGTGGGGTGAGCAGCCAAGGCTATTCTTCAGGCGTTATTCAGTTAAGCATTTGTAATCACACACACAGTAAAATGTACCAATCCCCCCACAAATGGACACCAGGCTGGAAGTATATATCAAAATACGCTTCTTTATGTAAAAATATATATATGTATCTCAGCAGACTTATCACAAGACCAAATAACGTTTTTCTAGCACCACAGATTGTAAATAGGCAAACTTCTTATGTTACAGTTCAAATGTGGTCCTCCGGTATTTTATTCACTTGAAACTGCTTTTCTCTCCAGTTCAATAGTTCTCTTAGTCCAATGTATTTTATCAGACAGGAAAATGCCCCAGTTCTTGGTTGACCAGGTTGGCAGTCCGTTGAAAATGCTTCTTGGGCAGTTCCTAGGACTTCAGACCAGTCTTAGGCCTTCTGGGTGCTTTGTAGCGCTTCTGTGCGCTTAGAACGGGTGGAATCGGCTGCCCCTACCAAGTCTCACGCATCTCGCGTGAGAAGCGTACCCCCGGACCCTACCAACACTCACGCATCTCGCGTGAGACGGGGTACGCGACGTACAGCTTCATCAAGGAAAAGGAAGCGTCCTGGCTAGCGCAGGCAATCCAATGCGCACAGATATCCAGCGTACAGTTTAAATGAAAGGGACGAAGCGCACAGTTCCCTCAGGCACTACAACGCGCACAGATCACTCAGGCACTACAATGCGCATAGATCACTCAGCGTATAGTTCACAATGAAAGGGACGAAGCGCACAGGTCAACGCGCACCGTCTATTTAGATGTGAACAAAGGGGGACAGCTGTCCCGGGTACGCGTCGCACTCCATCGGCTTTCCAGGTGGCAGATAGGCGTACCGCGCACGATGAAGGCGCACAATGAAATAACGGGGAAAGAAGGCGTTGCGGGCCCCGAGCCCGTTGTGAGGGAGACGTACCTTCTCTTGATGTCCCAGGGAAGCAGGACGGCCCGCACTCTTCTAGTGCGCGGCGGTGGCACCTTCGGACTCTTAGGTGGCGGCGGCTTCAGGAGGCAGGTGCGGCCCGGCTCTGGCAGTACCACATGTACTGGGAGCACTTCAGGGGGCGGCACGGCCTCTCCTCGGGGCAAAGGGCGAAGCGAGGCAGCCGGGTATGCTGTAGACGTACGGCGGCTGCCCGAGGCGTAGATCACCCTCAGATGAGGAATTCCGGCGGGAGGGGCGAGAGGGAGCACACAACGCGCTCCAGTAGCAGGCGGCAAAAGGGGAGCAGGCGGCCCGGTCCACGGAGCAGAGAGCGACTCAAAGAAGAGCGAGGCTCTCACAGGACATGGGCTGCCAGGCTCCTCTGTTGCCGCCTGCTACTGGAGCGCGTTGTGTGCTCCCTCTCGCCCCTCCCGCCGGAATTCCTCATCTGAGGGTGATTGATGTTCCTGATTGGTTCATTGGATTTACTGTCAGTCCCCAGTAAAGTGCACCTGGAGTGCCAGGGCTTGTAAATACCAATACTGCTAGTGGGACTGCAGCGCTGGTTGCGCCACCCACAGAAGCAGCCTTAAAATGTATCTAGGGTCTGCCATTGCAGAACCTGCGTGCAGTCTGGTACTGTCATTCTGGCTGGGCAAGTGCACACACTTGCCAGCCTCTAAACCTTCCTTTTGCTTCATATTAGTCACCCCTATGGTAGGCTCTAGGGCAGGGTGCATTGTAAGTGTAAGGTAGGACAAGCCCTGATGTGTGTGGCATGTCCTAATAGTGAATTACAGCCAAATTCGTTTTTCACTATTGTAAGGCTACCTGTTCTCTTAGGCCAAGATGGGCTGCTGGAATTATTACACTCTATAATCCCAGCAGGCTCAGGGAACATGGTAGAAATTAATGTTTAGTATGCCTGAACTCAGAATATTAAAATACTTATTTTAGTAAAGTTTATTTTAATATCCTGGGTTTGCAAATGCTACTTTTAGAAAGTTAGTATTTGCTTGCCTAACCATTTCAGCCCGCCTCTGCTAGTATGTGTATCTGACTGTCTGGGATGTGTGAGTGACAGGGATGGGGGATGACAGGTGGTGAATGCAAGGATTACACCTTAGTGGGAGGTAGGAGTGGCCCTGGATTCTTAATCAGGCTGTGCTCTGCCACCACAATGCTGGCTCCGCCCCCCTGGGGAGCAACTGATGACTCAGCCTGCACCTGGCCCAGGAAGGGCGAAGCACCATCAACAAGGTACTCCTGGCTGCCCCTGTCCACACAATGCCGGCTCCACCTCCTGTGGAGCGTCTGATGTACCTGCCCCTCACACTGAAAGCAAGAGTCAGAGTACCCCAAACACAGTGCTCAGAGACTGAAAGTAGTTATGCAAAGGCCCCCTGGCCTGTAAGAACAAAAGAAATGCAGTATAAAGGTAGGAGCCCTGCTCCTAAGAAATCAGAATCCTGTTTCCCACAAAGAACCTCTGCCCGAATAGAAGGAGAAGAAGACGCTGGAAGGACTGGCCTGCTGCTTGCCTTGCTGAGGAAGGAGAGGAGAAGACTTTTCTAAAAGACTTTGCAGACTTGTGCTTTGAAACATTCTCCAAGGGCTTGATTGAGCTTGCCCCCTGATCTGAACCCCAGGACTAGTGGGTTCATGGTGCCTTCGCTCGTCTCTATCTGCCAGCCGTGTGTGCCTCCCGCCGGAGTTAGACTGCACCCCTCATCGCCCCCTCCTAGGGCTGTGGCACTCGGGAGCTCACCTGCCCTTCACCCGTGAGAGCCTTGCTCCTTGGAGTCGCTCTCTGCCCCGGGTCAGGCTGCCTGCTCCTCTGCCCCTGCCTGCCACTGGAGCGGTGAAGTGCTCTCGCCCCTCCCGCCGGAATTTCCTCCAGGCCGGTGACCTAAGCCGGGACTGCAGGTGCCCTGCTGCCCCCGCTCGCCAACCCGAGGAGTTTACAGGCCGGCTGCCCCCCTGTTGGGAGACCCCAGTACCGGGGTCGTGGGCCGCGCCCGCCTGTGTGCACCCACCTGCTGCAGACAAGACCCGGAGACACTGCCAGAGAAGAGTCTCTACAAAAAAAACGGGCTCGGGGCCCACAATGTTTTATTTCCCCGTCAGCCTGTAACTGTGCCTTGGCCCAAGAGGCTCCTCTCATCCCTCCCTGCTCCTCAGTGCAGCCAGGAGCCCCCACCTCTGGAAAAGGCCCGGGCTCCTCCAGGCTCCTCTCATCGCCTGCTTGCTGCTCTGCAGCTCAGCCCCCACCTCTGGAAAAGGCCCAGGGTTTTTCGAGGCCCTGTCTGGTCTCCATTCAAAGCCTACCGCGAGATGCGTGAGCATTGGTAGGGCCCGGGCTTTTCTTCCGTGTGGAGCACAGAGGAGTGCTGCGAAGCCCACAGAGGCGCTTGGGAGCGCCATACCTTCCAGGAACAGGGCAAGAGGCCCCATTATTGCATAACTGGAACTGAGAGAACTGTGTTAGAAGTGATTTTACAAGGAAATCCACATTTGAACTTGGAACCAAAGAAAAGCTTGCCTATTTACAATCTGTGGCCTCACCACAAACGTTATTTGGTCTTGTGATAAGTCTGCTGAGATACATATATATATATTTTTACATAAAGAAGCACATTTTTTATTTATTCACAGCCTGGTGTCCATTTGTGGGGGGATTGGTACATTTTACTGTGTGTGTGATTACAAATGCTTAACTAACTAACGCCTGAAGAATAGCCTTGGCTGCTCACGCCACGCACCTAGAGGGTGAGCAAGGGTAATTCTAAGGGGTCATCCTTTGCCCTGACTTGGAGGAGAGGGTCCCTGCTTGTCACAAGTGCATGCTTGCGCCAACCAGAGACCCCCAATTCTAACAGCTACCAACAACCAACATAGGAAAAATAATAGGCATACCATGATTCTAAATGTCATGTCAGAAGGGGCAAAAGAGATGACTGCCACAAGAAAAAACAAGTAGTGGCACAGCCAATAGTTCTCGCTTTTGGGATCTTCTAAGTATTTAGTTATGCAGCACAATATACCATCTTGGTCGACCGTGTCGAGCAGGCAGGCCTCAGGGGCCCGGCACTGAGCTGGATCCGCTCGTTCATCTCTGGCCGAACTCAATCGGTTAGACTGGGCACTTTTACAGCTCCTACCATATCCACCATCTGCGGAGTACCTCAAGGCTCTTCGTTATCTCCCCTGATTTTTAATTTGTACCTGCGCCCCCTTTTGTTCTCCCTTAGAAACGCAAAGGTAACCATCTTCAACTATGCTGATGATTTGCAGCTCATCTTTCCTCTTAACACCAAGGACTCTGTGGTAGAATTTCAAAACACCATGTCCCACATTCTGAGTTGGATGAGCTGCAATCATTTGAAACTTAACCCAGGCAAGACCGAACTGGTCTTGCCTGGACAGAGTATACATAGTTGGAATCCCAGCTTCTGGCCCTCCTGCATGGGTGCCCCCCCATCTAAGTCACCCTCGGTCAAGAGCCTGGGCATCTACATCAGTGAAGACCTTTCCTTAAAAAAACAGGTGGGAGCAGTCGTGTCCTCCAGTTTTTTCCAGTTGAAAAAAATCAAAAAAATTGCCTGTTTCTTCTCTTCTGCCGCCCTCATTCAGATCGTCATCTCCTTGGTCCTGTCCAGATTGGACTTCTCTAACAGTCTCTATCTTGGGCTCCAAAAGGGAGAGCTTAGACGCCTCCAGCTGGTTCAGAACCAAGCAGCCAGACTTCTTTTGAACATCCCTAGAAGGCAATCAGTCAGACTTGGCCTGAAACAGCTACACTGGTTGCCGGTGGAGCAACGCGTGGCCTTCAAAGCGGGCTGCATTCTATTCAAATCTCTACATGACATTGGTCCCCAATTCATCAGAGACTTATTCCAAAGATACAGCCCTCCCCGCAACCTCCGGTCCACCCATAAATCCCTCCGGATTGTTCCTCCGTACAAAAGGAAACGTCTCGGAGGCAGCTGCTTTGACCACCTTGCAGCTGCCTTCTGGAACTCTCTCCCCCCTCACCTAAAACTTAGTGATAATCTCCTCAGTTTCAGACATCTCCTGAAGACCTGGCTTTTTTCTCAGGCACATCATTGAGCTGCTTTTTTCTACTAATTGACTGACGCGCCCTGTTCCTTCCTACAGCGCCATGAAGCCTCCGGGCGTACGAGCGCTCAATAAATGACAATTAACATTAACATTAACATTAACAATATTCTTGGTGCAATAACAACTGTTGCATGGCTAAACACTTAAAAGGTCACAAAGGCGAGACCTATTGGCTATGCCAATGCTTGTTATTATGGTGTTTGTGAAAAAAGTAAAGCTGAAACAAGTATATTTATGCAGTCATGCTTGAATGCCTGCCAGGTTTCAGTGATATGAACACCCGCAGAAGATACTACTGCTGTTTAAGCCTCTTTCCTAAAATTTGTGCTATTTTAACCCTGTTACATATCAATCCATACAGTTATTGGCATGGCAGTCATGGCAAAGTGTATTTAGAATCACTCACAAAGCACTGAATTTCTGTATTTATCCACATTTAAAAATAAATACAGACAAGAAAGTAAATAGTTTTCTGTCTGTATTTATCTGTAAAAATCAGTAAAAACGGAAAACAGGAAGACTTGTTTATAAAGTAATTGTTAGAATTAGTGGTTTTAAGGATACATACTGCTTTTAGACTTAGGGGTCTATTATGACCGCTCGCCATCGTATCGGCAAATGGGACTGCCTGCTATGTGTGCAGCGGCGGTCCGGCATATCCAATTAGGATGCGCCTACCTCACTTTTAGGACTCGGCCTAGCGTTACATTGCACAGCAGTGTTCGGGCAGCCGAGATTTAATGTTTACAGTATTGGGGGCTTAAACCCGCCCCTCTTCTCCATTGGCTGGCCTCATAAATGCTGGCCAGCCATTGGAGGAGAGGGGCGTCACTCCATTTAAGCCCCGTCTTTTTGGGACAGAGGGGTGTGTTTTTGCTCTTCTTTCTCTCCCTGACGTCATCGGGAGAGAGCACGCTTCTCATCACGCTGCCTGCACGTGCCAGTCGACCCTCTGGTTGGTGTTCCTTATTAACCAATCAGAGGGCTGACTGGCGCGTGCAGGCAGCGTGAGCAGACTCTGCCTCGCTTTTCTTGCCTCTGCCCCGAGGCACGGGGAGAAGCCTGCGGGAGCCGCTGCACTGCCGGAGGTGACCCGGAAGAGGACGGGGCTGCGGCAGAAGCTCTAGGAAGTAAGCAGGTTGACCCGCGGGACTCCCGTGCTAGGGAAAAGCCCAGCAGGTCTAAGCCTCGTTTCGACGTGGAGGAAGCTGGCCCCGGCATCGCAACCCGGAGAGCGGAGTTCCCAGAGCAGCCCGGTGAGTGCAGAGGGCTGTGCCCTGCTTGTGATCCAATTTTTGTGCCCCTGCGCCCCCCTGCCCCCTCGGTGCTTTTGTTTGCTGTCCTGCCCCCCTCGTTCGTTGTGCTTGCTGTCCTGCCCACTCGTTGCTTGTGCTTGCTGTCCTGCTCCCCCCTCGTTCGTTGTGCTTGCTGTCCTCCCCCTCGTTGCTTTTGCTTGCTCTCCTACCCCCCGTTGTTTGTGCCTGCTCTCCTGCCCCCCTCGTTATTTGTGCTTGCTCTCCTGCCCCCCTCGTTGCTTGTGCTTGATGTCCTGCCCCGGCTCATTCATTGTGCTTGCTGTCCTGCCCCCTCGTTGCTTGTGCTTGCTGTCCTGACCCCCCCTTGTTGGTTGTGCTTGCTCTCCTGCCCCTGCCCCCTCGTTGCTCGTGCTTGATGTCCTGTCCGTGCCCCCTTGTTACTTGTGCTTGCTGTCCTGCCCCACGTTGCTTGCGCTTGCTGTCCTGCCCTCCCCCCTCGTTCGCTGTGCTTGCTGTCCTGCCCCCTCGTTGCTTGTGCTTGCTGTCCTGCCCCCCTCATTCGTTATGCTTGCTGTCCTGCCCCCTTGTTGCTTGTGCTTGCTGTCCTGTCCCCCCTCGTTCGTTGTGCTTGCTGTCCTGCTTCTCATTGCTTTTGCTTGCTATCCTGCCCCTCATCCCTCATTCGTTGTGCTTTCTCTCCTGACCCCCCCTTGTTGGTTGTGCTTGCTGTCCTGACCCCCCTCGTTGCTTGTGCTTGCTGTCCTGCACCCTCTTTGCTTATGCTTGCTCTCCTGACCCCCCTCGTTGCTTGTGCTTGCTGTCCTGCCCCCTTGTTGCTTGTGCTTGCTGTCCTGACCCCCCTCTCGCTGCTTGTGCTTGCTGTCCTGACCCCCCCTTGTTCATTGTGCTTGCTCTCCTGCCCCCTCGTTGCTTTTGCTTGCTCCCTCGTTGCTTGTGCTTGCTGTCCTGCCCCCCCTCGTTCAATGTGCTTTCTGTCCTACCCCCTCGTTGCTTGTGCTTGCTGTCCTGCCCCCCTTGTTTGTTGTGCTTGCTGTCCTGCCCCCTCGTTGCTTATGCTTGCTGTCCTGTTCCCCCCTCGTTGGTGGTGCTTGCTCTCCTGCCACTGCCCCCTCGTTGCTTGTGCTTGATGTCCTGCCCTTGCCCCCTCGTTGCTTGTGCTTGCTGTCCTTCCCCTCGTTGCTTGTACTTGCTGTCCTGCCTCCCCCCTCGTTCATTGTGCTTACAGTCCTGCCCCCTCGTTGCTTGTGCTTGCTGTACTGCCCCCCTCGTTCATTGTGCTTGCTGTCCTGAACCCTCGTTGCTTGTGCTTTCTCTCCTGCCCCCCCTTGTTTGTTGTGCTTGCTGTCCTGCCCCCTCGTTGCTTGTGCTTGCTTTCCTGCCCTCTCGTTGGTTTTGCGTGCTCTCCTGACCCCCCCCTCGTTCGCTGTGCTTGATCTCCTGACCCCCCCTCGTTGGTTGTACTTGCTGTCCTGATCCCCCCTCGTTGCTTGTGCTTGCTGTCCTGCCCTTCCTCCCTCGTTCATTGTGCTTGCTGTCCTGCCCCCTCGTTGCTTGTGCTTTCTGTACTGCCCCCCCCTCATTCTTAGTGCTTGATGTCCTGCCACCTTGTTGCTTGTGCTTGCTGTCCTGCCCCCCCCTCGTTGGTTGTGATTGCTGTCCTGCCCCCTCGTTGGTTGTGCTTACTGTCCTGCCCTGTCGTTGGTTGTGCTTGCTCTCCTGACCCCCCTCGTTCGTTGTGCTTTCTCTCCTCACCCCCCCTCGTTCGTTGTGCTTGTCTCCTGCCCCCCCTCGTTGGTTTTGCTTGTTCTCTTGACCCTCCCCCCTCGTTGGTTGTGCTTGCTCTCCTGCCCCCCCACCCTCGTTGCTTGTGCTTGCTCTCCTGCCCCCCCTCATTGCTTGTGCTTGCTCTCCTGCCCCCTCGTTGTTTGTGCTTGCTCTCCTGCCCCCCTTGTTGCTTGTGCTTGCTCTCCTGCCCCCCCCGCCCCCTCGTTGCTTATGCTTGCTGTCCTGCCCCCTAGTATATCCGAGCAGCTGCACGAAAAACCGCTTCAAAAACGATAATTTGGTCACCTTCCCAAAAATCTACCCAGTAACAGAGCTCGTCCCCAAACCCTTCCATTGTGGACATGGTTTGGCATGCTTCTGTTCCCAAAAATCTACCCCGTAACAAAGCTCGTCCCAAAACCCTTCCATTGTGGACATGGTCTTGCATGCTTATGTTCCAGCACCAATCCATTACTTTCCAACCCCTAGAGTTTCTAAATGGAGATTCCGTAGTTCTGTGTGATGCTGCCCAAACTACACTCTTGGGTTTGGCCTTCAGCAGGTGCTGGATGGGTAAAATGAACTCTGCGTTCTTTACAGTTGTGAATGTCCCTTGTGAGTGTGGTGCTGACAGCGGTACTCCACCCATTGCCCTCCCCACTTGAACCCCTCCAACCTCTGAGGAGGGTGTGTCTCCCTTTCCTTCATGTAAGTAACAGCTGCAGGAAGATTTCTATCACAGGCGAAGACATCTTCTCCCCAGCCAGAGCTCTATGTCAAATGAATGACTAGAAAATAACAACATCACGAGTCGAGTGTCATGGGTGAACGCCGTCAGAAGCATGTGAGTAGTGGCTAGTGTTGCTCTAGTCTAGACTGTTTTTTGTGCCGGTGTCTTTTGGGCGAGTATTGTATTTCTATAGGGAAGGGCGTGTATGTGATGAATAGTTTCAGCTAATGCCACTGCTGCTCGTTTTTAACTTTTATCTCCAGGTCCTTTTTTTTCTCATAATAATTATAACAAAAGATAGCAATAAATGTTGTTGTATAATGTACAGCTTGCGAGCCGCGTAAATTACAAATATTATTTCTGAATTATACTCTGTGTGTGTTCGGCTGTTTGTGTGTGTTGGGCTGTCTATGTGTATTTTTTTTGTAGGTGGCTGTGTGTGTGTGGGTGGCACTGTGTGGTTGTGGGGTGGGCTGCGTGTGGGGGGGCTCTGTGTGTGTGTGTGTGGGGGGGGGGGCTCTGTGTGTGTGTGTGGGAGGGGCTCGTGTGTTGGGCTCTGTCTGTGTGGCTCTGTCTGTGTGTGTAGCTTTTTTGTAGGTGGTTCTGTGTGTGTGTGTGTGGGTGGCTGTGTGTGTGTGTGGGTGGCTCTGTGTATGTGTAGGTGGCTCTGTGTGGGTGGCTCTGTGTGTGTGTGGGTGGCTCTGTGTGGGTGGCTCTATGTGAATGACTCTGTGTGGGTGGCTTTGTGTGTGTGGCTCTGTGTGGGTGCAAATGCAATAGGTCTCGCATTTGTGAGCGATTAAGCAATTGGCATTGTAAATGACAATGCCATGTATTTATGTTTTAAAAACAAAAACATAAATAAAAATAATGTCATGAGCAATGCCAAAAGCTCTAACTTTAACAATGCTGAGACCATTGCATTGTAAATGCTTGTTTACATTGCAGCGGGCGGTGCTTTCAGCAGCACCTGCCTCAATGTAAAAAAAGGCATTTGTGCATTTGCATGCACAATGTGGTGCCTGCCACTTTGGCCATGAAAATGCAGGGGGGTACCATAGGTACCCTCCATGTGTGCACCCCCCACTTCCCCAGCACCCTGGGGGCCCGCAACTGACCCCACATTCAGGCTCCGTATGCCTTTCCATGGTGGCAACGCCGCCATGGAAAGGCACTACTCTGCCACTTCTCTGCCTGAATTGTAATATGGATGGCGGTCTTCTTGGAGACACCACCATCATATCCAGCCCATTTTCCGCCCGGTCGACTCTTCGACCGGCAGAAAACTGGCGGACGGTCTTTCCGTCCGCCGGGGTGCCCCCTGCCATATTACAATGGCAGGGGGTAAATAATGGCGGGTGGATCGCCACCGCCATACGGGCGGTGGCGATACGCCTGCCATTATAATAGACCCCTTAATATCAATATTGTGCACCTCGCTTTTACTGTTCTTTTAAAACCAAGGTCTAAATAAACATTACTTTCGACTTAGGTTTTTGAGATGGGACTTTGTTTGACTGCATACGTGACTCGGAGCATATTTTGTAATTAAGAGCCTCTGTGTGTTATTTAATGTTTTTACTTTGCATGAGTGGCGACATTTTAATTACTGCTTTATAGCTGATTAACTGATGAACCGTGTGCTCTTTGGATGTCATATCCTTTTATAAAACACAGTTTTATACATTAACTGCCCTTGCTAGGTAATTCAGGTTTTTTTCTATATCACAATACCTTGTTGTTGAAGATATACACACAGGCTTTCATAAAGATGTAAATCAAACACTGGTGTTTTATGTATGTTCCAATGATATTTGCATTTGACAATATAAAGATGTGCACACACATGCTTTTTTAAGGCTGCCTCTAAAGTATGTGCCTTTTTACTGTGCTCTACTACTTTTGGCGTGTAGTGACTTTGGCTCTAATAAAAGAGAGAGGGACCCTCTACCAAAGGGATGGGGTACCAACTGTTGACTTTGTCAAATAAATAATTCCCTCTGGCCACATTAATCAAAACAACATAAATTACAACAAACAATGCAAGCAAACTTACTAGTGCAGTAGAAACCAAAACTTTGAAACAGCAAATAAATTACCAAATGCATAAGTTTATTAAAATATTATTAAAAACCGAACAAATAATATTAGTAAAATCAAGGGAAAACAGACAATATAAGGAACAAATAATCTTCACAAATCATCACACAAGTTCCTAAAGCACAATGGAGGGAGGAACTCAATAAGGTTATATTCAGCTTCAATCAGAATAGTCCTCAATTAATCATATGAATTCTCTCCCCCGATCCTCAACGCGTTTCGACGGGCTAGAAAAAACTTGCAGCCGTCTTCTTCAGGAAAATAATTAGCTGTGTTCCCCAGAAATACTTTAAAAAGGTGCAAGATCGCTCCTGTTGGTTAAAAGGGGGAATATTTTCTCTTCTCTATGCCTTGTATACACGAAAGGTATGATATTTATTATATTCCTCTCAATAATCGGCGCTCATCATCACTCGAGCGTAACCCAACGATCGGTATATTCCTAATGTATTTTACGTCGAGTGACGTCTAGTAATCTAGTGATCACGCGGTAGTGGGGTGATACGTCTTAAATCATCCCGACAATGGAGGCAATGGAATAATCCTAACGCCAACTCGAGACTGAAATGGGGCTGCCTTCGTCCTCCCAATCAGTGGTGGCTACTGCCTCTGTTGAACAGAATCTTTAGCCTTCCCGCGTGGAGTGCTTTCCGCTATCCCAGCGGAAAGCACTCCACGGAGAAGACACGCGGGAAGCCTAAAGATTCTGTTCAACAGAGGCAGTAGCCACCACTGATTGGGAGGACGAAGGCAGCCCCATTTCAGTCTCGAGTTGGCGTTAGGATTATTCCATTGCCTCCATTGTCGGGATGATTTAAGACGTATCACCCCACTACCGCGTGATCACTAGATTACTAGACGTCACTTGACGTAAAATACATTAGGAATATACCGATCGTTGGGTTACGCTCGAGTGATGATGAGCGCCGATTATTGAGAGGAATATAATAAATATCATACCTTTCGTGTATACAAGGCATAGAGAAGAGAAAATATTCCCCCTTTTAACCAACAGGAGCGATCTTGCACCTTTTTAAAGTATTTCTGGGGAACACAGCTAATTATTTTCCTGAAGAAGACGGCTGCAAGTTTTTTCTAGCCCGTCGAAACGCGTTGAGGATCGGGGGAGAGAATTCATATGATTAATTGAGGACTATTCTGATTGAAGCTGAATATAACCTTATTGAGTTCCTCCCTCCATTGTGCTTTAGGAACTTGTGTGATGATTTGTGAAGATTATTTGTTCCTTATATTGTCTGTTTTCCCTTGATTTTACTAATATTATTTGTTCGGTTTTTAATAATATTTTAATAAACTTATGCATTTGGTAATTTATTTGCTGTTTCAAAGTTTTGGTTTCTACTGCACTAGTAAGTTTGCTTGCATTGTTTGTTGTAATTTATGTTGTTTTGATTAATGTGGCCAGAGGGAATTATTTATTTGACAAAGTGTAGTGACTTTGGGCCAGATGTAGGTAGCCCTTTACCGATCGGAATCGGCCGAAAATACCGATTTTCGTCCGTTTCCGATCGGTAAAGGGCTATTGAGATGTAGGGGCACATTTTCGGTAATTTTACCGAATTGGTATCATTACCGAATCGGTAAATTTACCGATTCGGTAATATGTACCGAATCGGTAAAATAAATACCGATTCGGTAATATTTACCGATTCGGTAAAATTACCGAAAATGCAATGTAGGTAGGCAATGTACCTTCTGCACATGGCTTACAGAATCGGTATTTTACCATGGAATACAAATCCATGGTAAAATACCGATTCCGGTGTGCATGCACATGTGTGCATGCACACCTATGTCATGTGACAGGCAGACCTGCCCTTAGGGCAGGTATGCCTGCCACATGGCACCTGTGCCTGTTTTGGGGGTGCCAGAGGGTGTCAAAGTGACACCCCCTGCACCCTTGTGAATTCTTCAATTACCGATTCGGTAAATACCGAATCGGTAATGCCTAATCATTCCTATGGGCTTCAAAGCCCATAGGAATGAATGGGCATTACCGAATCGGTATTTACCGAATCGGTAATTAAAGAATTGTTAAGGATTCGGTAACGAATCCAGATGTTGGGACCTACATACCATTTACCGATTTTGAAATACCGAATCGGTAGGATTCGGTATTTCAAAATCGGTAAATGGGATTTACCTACATCGGGCCCTTTGTCATTTGTGCTCTTTCAGAATGTGCACAAGTTTTTGTCTTTTGCATCAGTGTCTTTCTGTATTTCAGATTGTGTCTACCTATCATCATTTCATAAACATAGGCTCTGAAGGGAAATGCACTCATTACTACTGTGACCACTGACAAATTGCTGAAATATTTACTAGATATGTAGTTACCACATTCTAAATGTATTCTATGTCATATGCACCGTTTCATTCATAGCAAAAAATTGCATTATGATTTTAAAATATTCCGTCTGTAAAAGTGTTTTTCCACTCGTGAAGCAATGCATGATAATCTATTTATCAAATTTCATACATGTCACAAATAAGTAAAGGTACATGCTTCTTTTACAAAAGCTCTGAGCAAAGTAGGTTAACAATTGCTAAAAGAAATACTAATGTCCAAATCTATTATCTTTTAAATTCTCATTCAACTTCTCTCTGAGGCATCAAACTCTGATTTTCTTCTTGTCTCACTGTAGATGTTACCTACATAACAAACAGCACCTTTGTTCAATGTGATTTGGAGCATGGCTGAATGAATGTATGTAATCTCATAGAATTCCCTCGTAACATTCTAAGTTGTGATTGACTGTTCTTCAAAGTTTTTAAGGCAATGCTACAACTTGACAGAATTTCATTTTATTCATTTTCTGTCGAGGGACTCCCTCGGGTGTGGAGCCTCTTGCGTCATCTGATCCTGTTTTGTTTGCTTCACATTACACTTGATTACAAGATTGTTACTAATTAGCCACCTCCAACCAGCACACCTATTCCTTGTTTGACCCAAACTCTGTACTACACTTCACTTTCTACTTCAGCTTCCTGAAATAGAAAACCATTTGGGACCCACAGCCTCCACATCCAATCGATTTGATTCAAAATCTTTATTCGGATTACAAGAAATCCATAAAAGCACAGTTTAAAGTACAATTCAACATATTTACAATTACAGTAAATGTAATAAATGTTATAAAGTGCATATCAGTACAATTACAAAGTAACATATTTCCATTGTATAAAGTGCAAAGGAGGTCAACAATCATGAAGAGTGCAAATAAATCAGGGACATTCCATAGTTTTGCATACGATAAAAATAACTTTTAAGAGAGTGCTTGTGCGGAATATAAGTTCATCATCCTCTAATTTTAGGAGCATTAAATAGGACTGATTCAAGGAGAGCGGTCTATGTTTTTTAAAATATGGGGCTAAAAACCATTTAATATATTTCATATAAAACGTACAAATAAAAAAGAAATGTAAGTCGTTTTGTTTACTGATTCCGTTGCAAGGACACAGAATATTTCCAGCTGTGCTGTGTCCCAGAGGGAAACAGAGTGAAAACTTAATCGTTCCAGCTCTCATTCTGAAGAGTAAGGATCTTTCCCAATTACACATTGGCAGTATTAAATACAATGGGAGTTGTTGAATAAATAAGCTGTTGTTGGTATAGGACACAGCAGTTTGTTTCCGCATCTCATCTGACAGTCTTTTTTCATTATAGGTGGCATATAATTCAAATTGGACTTCAATTTTATCATTACTCTTAATGTGAGATGGATTATCAAAGAGATTACCTCTGCCTATGCTAGACAAACTTCCCTGTATAGCACAAAGCCATGGGATCCTGTTCCATTTATCGCAGGCTAAGCACTCCCTCAGGATATCCTGTGTTAAACTAGCATAGTCATTTGCCCAAATAGCCAACCAAAGTAGTGCGGGCCTTGCAGCAATAAAATCACTGATATACGGTATATTCAACTCTGAGTGACAAATGTACCCTGATGATGAAATGGGAGCCCCCAGTAGTTTCCTACAGAGCCGATTCTCTTCTCTTTGTAATGTAGGGGTTTTTACTAACCCCCAGATTTCGGCGCCGTAGGTTGCCACAGGAGTGCATTGTAGCCTGTATATCTTTAGGATTGCCTTAGTTGCTCCAATTTTCCTCGGTCAGGGAAGGGATAGGATTGAGTTTATGGCCTTTGAGAACTTGCTTGTGGCGTGGGCAATGTGCCCACTCCACAGGCCGTTCGCAGCAAAGACTATACCAAAGTATGGGAAAGTTTTAGTTGAGAGCAACTTATCAGCTCTTATCGTGATAGAATTTAGTTGCCTGGCACCCGGCCCACAGGACATAATAAATGATTTTTTTAAATTTACTTTAAGATCCAAGTTCCCCATATAGGAAGAAAAATCCCTGACTAATGCGCATAGGGCATTAGGTGTTAATCCCATGAACACAGCGTCATCCGCATACAAAAGACAGGGTAGTAAGCCTCCTTTAATTTTGGGAACATCTGAGGTAGCATTCTTCAGGGAGTTGCTCAGGCCATTTATATAGATAATAAATAACAGGGGTGCTAAAACGCACCCCTGTCTCACACCTCTTTCAACATTAATTGGCCCGGAAACTGTACCCTCCATGTCAATCCGTACTTGCGCCTTTGTATCTTTGTGCAGGTGGGCGAGGAAGTGTACCAGGGGGGCATCTAGGCCGTAGGACAAAAGAGTCGACCACAATTTTGACCATTTTACCAGGTCAAATGCGGACGATAAATCCATAAATGCAAGGTAGATGGGCGATGCCTTGGCTATGTTGTATTTACTTATTAAAAGATTTAGATTTAGGCATTGTTCGATAGTCCCAACCTTACATCTAAAACCCATTTGACAACGGTCTAGTACCCCCATTTCCTCAGCCCAGTCATTAACCCTATTGTACAATTCTCTACCCAAGATCTTCAGTGTGTTGTCCAGGAGCGAAATGGGCCTGTAGTTTACAGGATCAGATCTTTTGCCCTTTTTATAAATGGGCACAATTATGCTCGTGGACCAGGTTGCAGGTATTGAGACAAACGGTAGACTATTAAAAATGTTTACAAAAATTGGTCCCCAGAGTACCGGCTTATACTTGATTATATCTATTGGGAAGCCATCAGGCCCACGTGCCTTGTTACCAAGGCTCTGATTAATGGCCACGGTGTCTTCCCCCAAGGTAATTTCTAAAGATTCCAGTGTTCATGGGGCATAATCTCCTACGGCAGCTCCCGGGCTAGCATATATTTTGGAAAAATGCAATTCCCATTGCTCACTTGCTATGGTACAGCTAGTTGGAGTTAGCTGCTTACCCATGTCCCGCATCTTTTTATCAGCAGGCCAGAAAGTCGTACTGCTCCCTAGTGCAGCAGCAGTTGTTAGTGCCTCCCATTGCTCAGCTAGTAAAGCCGCCTTCCTTGAACCTATAGCTGTTTTATAATTTTGTCTAGCGGCCCGTACATCCCTTATACTTCTAGGTTTATAGTTTAAAGCCCTACGAAGGGCTTTATTAGCTGCTGAACAATAACAATCAAACCACCTTGGCTCAGAGGCAGTCGATTTAGTAGGGACACTTAGGAGGGATTTTATAATATAGCAGAGTGTAGAAAAATCTTTTCTGTTGAGGAAGTCCCTGGGTTGTGGAGCCTTTCACGTCATCTGTTCCTGTTTTGTTTGCTTCACATTACACTTGATTACAAGATTGTTACTAATTAGCCGCCTCCACCCAGCACACCTATTCCTTGTTTGACCCAAACTCTGTACTACACTTCACTTTCTACTTCAGCTTCCTGAAATAGAAAACCATTTGGGACCCCCAGCCTTCACATCCAATCAACAAGCCTGCAGCCTCGACATCCAATCAACAAGCCTGCTTGGCAGTAGTGCCAGATGCAGAACCTTACACGTCTATTCTACCATGATAGTCCCTCCTGGTACATCCAAAGAGGGTTCAAACATGATAGTCCCTCCTGGTACACCCAAAGAGGGAGAGAGAGGAGCCGGGATTGCCCTGATGCGGCCTATCCAAATTTGGAAACAACACTCATCATTAGGCAATCCAGTTGTGTAAAAATAATTGGAGTATTCATTATGCAGATTGATAAATGCTGACAATGCTCACACAGGACCTTGAACCCTCACCCACACACTGAAGACAGCTTCAATCCCAGGCTCTCCAGTTCACACAGGAAGATTCTTGCAGAGGAGAGTTGTTTTTTTGCATGCATTCTCCCCTAACTGTTTCTGAATCACTCACAGTGAATGTATAGGCCATTTTGTGTTGAAGGCAGTTTGTGAAGAGGTGGGTTGCTCAAGTTGTGGGTAACCTCTGTGGGTAAGCTAGGCCTTGCCCTAGCTAAATTAGAATTTTCAGAGGGTGGCACCTCTGAACCCAAACAAAACAGATGGGTGGAGAGCTAGGAAAGGAGCATTGGGAATTAGGTCCTGAAACTGTTGAGGTAGGTCAGCTCCCCAAAGGGACTGACCTGGACAGAAGGATTGTGTGAAGAAATGGGTGTTTGTTGCAGTAAACCCCCCCTTTTTGCTAGAGTTCTGATGCACGTTGACTTGATGTGCCATGGGTCCCTGCCAATCAGGCTCCCAGGGCCTGTGTTCTTTCCCCAAAACCAAAACCAAATTAGCATCTCTGGCCACAAGTGAGCCCCTGGTAAATGGTACCAGAGGTACCCAGGGCACTGTGACCAGGGAAGACCTCTAAGGGCTGCAGCACTTATTGTCCCACCCTTAGAGGCCCTCAACCTTGACACAAACATACTGCCCTTGCGGGCTGAGTGTCTTGGTGCAGAACAAAACAGAGAGTCGACATGGTACACATCCCTGTGTGCCATGCCCACAAACACACTGCCCTGGCATACCTCAGTCACCCCTCCAGCTGGGTGCACTATGCCAGTGGTGTTGGTACAAGGGCATCAGCTCTGTGCCCCTACAGTACCGGGGTCCATTCCTTGGCATTGGGAGGTTTTCAAACTTCTCAGCACATTAAGCCCACACTGATGCCAGTGTGGGATTTAATGTAAAATGCAGGAAAGAGAGCAACTTAGAATTACCCCCTGAAACTAACCCACATCCTGTGGTTGGACTGAGAGGCTGACTAGGCTGCCACCCAGCAGACATGTTGCTGGACCCCTGGGAAGAGATCCCTCTGCTCTCTGGGGCCTGCAACAATGCACATCCTGGGACGAGGTGCAGGGTCTCCTCCAACAGGATCGGCAGGGAAGGCTTCAAAGGCATGCCGCCTTGTGCACTTCCCCAGGCCACTTGCTGTACTCGTTCAACAAAAATTAGGGAGGGTCTAAGGGCAGGTTTACCGACCAACCAGATATGAGCCCCGAACTCAATATACCACAACAAATAATATCTGGGAGTCAAAAAGAGAGTCAGTAAGTCTAGCAGGAAGGACCACTATACCAAATGCATGCAGGACAGTATCGGTGAGAAATAATAGTTAGTGAATGGTCAAGTCAAGACTCAAGAGTACATGGAGAAAAATGTATTGTTCCCATCAGAAGCCACACTGTACCGCCCTTGTTGTCATCATATGGGATCTCCTTACCCAGGAGGCAAGACGGCCGGTAAATGATTACCGTGACCGAGATGTGATGTGAGGGCAGAACAGAAGGGTATGATAGTGGCTAATGACAAAAGCAGTGTATAGTGATTAGAGTGGAAAAGTGAAGGGTAATTATAAAATTAGGTGAATGGGTGGAAAAAAGAAATTTTATTAATATCCCCCAAACCCTAAGATTAAAAGGCAGGTGTAGGTGCAGGTTTTAAATAATAACCGCACGTAATGGTGGTCGACATGTTTCAGCATTTCACAAGATTTTCTTAATGCATTCCTCAGGACCTAAAAAAGATACACTACTGCTTTGTAAAAGAATGAATAATAAAGATATCACCTGGACATCCAGGCGTACTCAACCGTATACTGTCAGTGCATAATGGCAGGGGATCCAACATGTAAAACAAACAAACAAACAAACGAAGAAACAAATAGGGCACTTAATGTTATTCACATTGTTTCTGTTTGTATTGATAATGGCATTGCAATATGTTCAATCATACTAGGACATCATTTCAAGTATACACTCACCCTTATGTGTAGGTTGAGGAGCTTCACCCCACCTGGCTGCAGCGCAGGTAAAAGGAGCACCGCTCCTTGGATAATCATATGATGTTTACAGAGCGGTTAGTGATGTGACACTAGACAAAATAAAGTGAATGAAAAATAGAGTGTACTTCGAGACGAGAGGTAGTCTAAACCTCTTGTAAAATCAAGTGGTGACCAGGCTAGGCGTAACCGCCGTAATCTATCACAGTCCGTAGGGATGACTACCCAGTAGAGACCTGTTATGCATGGAAAGCGCTCCGTGTCGATTTTGTTTAAAACCGCACAAACAAAACGAAGTCATTTCGATTCCTGTAACCCTTCGTATTTTTGATAGCGGAGTGGCCTCTAGCGGCGTATCCGCGCAGGGAAAGAACCAACGCCACGCGCTTAGCGTTCACTCACCTCTCCGTCGGTGTCTCCGGGCAGTCTTCAGTACTGCTCGGGGGGGCGCCGATCGCGGAGTGAGGTAATGTTTTGTATGGTTCTAACTCTACAGACAACACGTGACCAAAGCAGTCACGTGATGCTTGGGATTCTGGGAGATGTAGTTTGCTGCCCAGTTCAACCTCTACTTGATGGAAGAAGGTATGCTTTTAAGTTGTACCACACTGTGTATATATTGCAAAACTCATTCCGTGGTATCGCAACTGCTATGGCATGAGTATTGTGGTGTATGTATACTGGAGTATGGTTGCTTGATGGCTTACTGACAAATATTAGTAGACGATGCATAGTGACATTATACAAAGCACCATTCAGAGGGACACCATACAGGACACCATTCAGAGGGACATCCAGGGTATAGGCTCATTGAGGCCCTCCTTGTCACTGTTGAGGCGGTATACCCATTTTTGTTCAATCTTGAACAAAAAACGGCTAACATCCGCACAAGAGTCAGGGATGTGCGGTTGCTCAAGGACTGTCCAATAAAACTCTTCAGGACCATGACCCTTCTCCAGAAAATGTGCGGTCAGTCTGGTAGCTTGTTTTAGGCACCGCACTGTGCTTTTATGTTCTTGGATACGTGTCCGTACCTTTCTGGTTGTCATCCCGACGTACTGTAATTGGCACGGACATTTGATCAGGTAAATCAAGTTACTACTGTTGCAATTCGTAAACTTGTTTTGTGTCCATGGGCGGTTAGTGCCGATGTCGACCTCAGTGGATTTATTGGTCTGGGGACAGACGGTACAATTCCCGCATGGATGGTGTCCGACCACAGGTGGTAGGTCCCATAGGGTACCCACTTGCCTCCCTTCCTTGCTGCGTGGGCGTGTGTGGACCAGTTGATCTTTCAAGTTCGGTCCTCTCTTGTATGCAAACATGGGCTGGGGAATGTCGTCACCTCCAGTTTTGAGGATAGACCAGTGTTTCTTTATGATTTTTTGCAACTGGTTTGATCGGCTGTTGAAGGTGTTAACGAAGGCAATGCGATCCGTTTTCTCCTTTGGAGGGTGGATTTCAAGTAGGGCCTCCCTGTGGTTGTTTGAGGCCCTCTTTTTAGACCTGCGGATGATTTTCTTAGGGTATTGTTTCTCCTTCAGTTGTTCCTCCAAATTTTTGGAGTGCACCTCAAAAGATTCCTTTTTCGAGCAGTTCCTCTGTACCCTGAGGAACTGACCAAAGGGTAGGTTGTCCCTCAGGGCTCGTGGATGGCAGCTGTCGTATCGCAACAATGCGTTCTTGGCCATGGGTTTGCGATATAGCTCCGATTCAATGCCGGTGGGAGTCGCGTGCAATTTCAGGTCAAGGAAAGCCAGAGATGTTCTGCTGTGCTCGATGGTGAACTTGAGGTATGCATTCTTGCTGTTCAACCAACCGTGAAATGACATAAGATCTTCTTCCGTGCCACGCCACACCACCAGAATGTCATCAATATAGCGTTTCCATATATATATTGATGGTAGATATGGATTGGTGGTTGTTAAGACATTCTGTTGTTCAAAATGGTGCACGTACAAGTTCGCCAGGCTCGGCGCGAAAACACTGCCCATGCTGGTCCCGGACGTTTGCAGGTAAAATGTATCCTCAAAGCGGAAGTAGTTTTCCTTCATTGCAATTTCTGCTAAATGCATGATGAAGGGTATTGGTGTCATGGATTGATGGTTGTTCTGCTCCAGAAGTGTACCCACTACTTCTAAGGTCTCAGTTTGGGGGATCGATGTGTAAAGAGACTCTACATCGAACGATACTAGCATGTCAGTTTCGATGTTATATTGTATCGTTGGAAGGAGTCTTAAGACATCTTTAGTGTCTTGGAGAAAGGTAGGCATTGCTTTGACCATTGGTACAATTTGGAAAAATACCCTCTAAATCAAATGCTCATATGGGTACCCACAAATCCAGAGATGGACAAAAACCCACTGCTCATTAATTCCATATCTTGGACCCATTTCAGAAATACATAAGTGACCTTGATCCCTATTTTTCACTCTACATATGAACTGGTCTGTACTCAGTACACAATGACAAACCATTGTACGGTCCAGTTCCGTTTTTGGCTCAGGGAACCTCAGGCTCTAGGAGAACCTACAACCCTACATATTCCCACAGCCAAAAATGTCTAGTGAATGCAATTGTTCATTGCTTTTGTAAATCGGCCAATGTGACAAAAAGTTACAGATGAAAATATTATCACAAATGGCTGTTTTTTCCTACTCATTTTCAATATTACTTTATTTCAGCAGTTCATTTTTTGGGGATCTACACATATGACCTATTGCAGACTTCAGAATGTTGTGTACTTTTCAGAAATATATAGCTTTCCTGCATCAACCGTGGCTTTTACACTGGTTTGCACCACAAACTGAAGGTTGAAAGCACAAAAAATAAAAATAATTGGCTACGTCTTTGAAAAATACTAAAATTGTTTTTTTTACTCATCTTGACATGCTGCTGGAAGGATGTAGGCTTTAGCAAATCAAATCGTTTTTTATACCATCTTTATGAAAAAAATGAACACTTTTATCCAGAGCACTTAATTCCTATTATTCCCCCCAATAATCACAAATTTGGCGTGTATAGCTTAATTGGAATAAAAACTTAAGGAGACCTAAGCGCTAACTATCCCACATAGCCAAAAAATAGCTTAGAATGGCTGTGTGGGGGTATCCTAGCAGTGAAAGGGTTCACCCGCTTTAAAAAACCCATCATTTTCTCAATTCTTTTTAATTCGAGATAAATTTCCCCAAAAATAGAGCACCAGTTGCTTATTTAGTGGATGTGGCAGAAGAAGGAACCTGGCATGAAATTACCAATAGCACATTCAGCTTCCCAGACACTGGAGCATTCTTGGCACAACAGATGTTTGCACAGTTAGAACAGTGATTATGCAGAGTACAGCCCTGGCATAGGATGACTGCAGGTAAACAGAGCCCCGGAAGGTCCCTTAGATGCAAAGCATCTCTAGAGGAAGAGCTGACCTGGCACGTAAAGTAGGGTTAGTACATCAATTGTATAGGACTTGGAACGCCCAAGGCACCGGAGCCTGCCTGTCACATAGAGCAGGGTTAGTACATCAGATGGTAAAGCACATAGAACGCCACAGCTATGCAGGCCCCGGCAGGGTCCAGTTGATGAGTTGAATAGCCAAGTCTTTGAGACTTTTGGGACTCCAGAAGAAATGGGGAGGTCTGTAGATGAAAGGGTAACTTGTTCCATGTCCTTACTGCTAGGTAGGAGAAGGAATGACCTCCTCATCTGCTGTGGTGCAGGCAGGGGGTGAGGGTTGGAGAAAGGGACGCATAGTTGGGGTGTCGCTTGAGCTGATGGAAGTTTAGAAGGTGGTTCAAGTAGGCGGGCCTGTAGTTATGTAGGGCCTTGTATGAACATGTCAGGAGTCTAGCCTAGCATCTTTTCTATACAAGGAGCCTGTGGAGTTCCTGAGGTAGGAGATGATGTGAGTTCATCTAGTGAGGACCAGGACGGGGTCTGGCTACAGCGTTCTGTATGGTCTTTAATTGTCATAGGAAATTATCTGCAATCCCAGCATTGAGAGCTTGCTGTAGTCAAGTCGCTGAAGATGAGGGCCTGGGTGATGCTGTATCTGGAGCTCTGGAGAAGCCATTTGAATATCTTATGAAGCATGAGGAGGATAAAGAAACAGGAGAAGGAGACAGAGTTTACCGGATTCATCATGGTTAGCTTGGTGTCCAGAATGATGTCTAGGTGCCTAACACGATCAGTGTGGTTAGGAGTAGGTCCAAGTTCTGAGGGCCACCAGGGTCTGTCCCATGGGCAGTTTTTGTTTCCAAAAATCAGAACCTTTGTCTTGTATGTGTTGAGGTTCAGGCAGTTGTCCTTTATCCAGTTAGTGACGTCAGTCATGCAGTTGTGGAAGTTTTGTGTTGGTATTGGTGGTGTCTTCGGAGCAGGAGAAGATGAGTAGTGTGTTGTCAGAATAGGAAATGATGTTGAGTCCATGGTTTTGGTGATGCTGGCAAGAGGTGTTCTATAAGTGTTGAAGAGGGTCGGGCAGAGCAAGTATCCTTGGGAAACCACTTAGATGATTTCCTTAGGTTCAGAAGTGAAGGGGACTTTTTGGGCTCTTTCTGTGAGGAAAGGGGCAATCCAGCGGAGGGCAGCTCCTTGGATGCCTATGTTGTGCAACCTTGTGATGAGTGAGTGGTGGGAGACAGTATCAAAGGCTGCAGAGAGGTCTAGGTGGATCAGAGCCACAGTCTCTCCTTAGTCGAGCAGTACTCGGATGTCGTCAGTCGCTGTGATGAGGGCTGTCTCTTTGATGTGGTGGCTGCCAAATTGGGAATTGGAGGATTACTATATATATAGCTTAATATCTTAAGTTTCTACCCATTCTTGCACATCTTGCACCCATAGATTCACTTTGAGGCCATTAGTGAAAGCCATGTAGGAGCTCTTGTTTGTTTATTTTACTATAATGTTGTGCCCCTCCTGTAATATTCTTCTACCTTGGTATACTATCATTATAGATGGAATCGCTTTAGGAGTTGAGCTCATTGAGTTAAGGACTCACTCCTGATATCGCAGAGTGAGCTGCAGAAAATAAGTATGAATTCAAGCAGGGCTATCACATCCTTCTTTCTTCCAGTGTTGTTAAATTCAGTACTAATAAACTGAGCTATTGTAGGTACGTTAGTCATAGTGCATTGAAACAGAGAAATGGTAGTGGTGAGTACCAAAGAAAAGCAAATGATTATTAATGTATTAGTCCTTGTAAAGGAAGAAGATTGTAGCTATCTGTTAGGCTGGGGATACTTTATATTGAGCTATAGTATTATATCCTAGGGCGATAGTCGTGCACTCTAATTTCTCCATTTTTATGCTATTCCTTTATACCACCCCATCAACAGCTATCATAATTCAGTACAAAATACTAAACAGAAGTGATGCTTTTCCTGTCAAACATTATGTCTAGTATCACATGAAACTGTTCGGCATGGATACGCACTATGCTAAGTCTAACCATCTATGCCTTTCCGTTTTATTGTCCGAAACTGGGATCCCTATATGGAGTTTTTATGGGGTAGTTGTTTTGTTTAATTCTCTAGTGTATGAGGTGTATGAATTGTGATTTGCTATTCTTGCTAGTAGAAGAGAAGACTATATTTAATGTGTCATGTGTTATCTATTCGGGAGGAATATTCCATATCTTCTGTCAGATGTGATGATTGTCGGTCTTTATATATATTTTCGCTGTTTGCGATTACAACGCCCTGGGTTCCCCCCTCCATAAAGCTGCCATTGATGCAATGTTAAATTTTCTTTCATACACGTCTAGTTGTTCTTGCTGCTCACAATGACTGGATCCGGCCAGCTCTCTTTGACAGTTTTATTGCTGCCTCTTTCGCGCTTCTTCATGACATCCCCCATGCATATTGTCTGTAACAGACCTCACTGTAGGGTAGATACCTTTGCGGATTTTCAGTATTTCCTGGAGTCTGCAGGGCTTCACAATGTTCTTTGTTTTTCCCCCAGTTCTCTTCCCAAAAATTAGTGCTCACCCTTCTCTCCAGGAAATCTGGCTTAACAGTGATTGCATCAAAACATGATTCCAATGGTCAATGTCTACTCTCTAGACTAAATAATGAAGATCAAGATTTATATGTGACGAATATATATGCTCCCAACATTGATGAGCCAATATTCTGGCTTTCTCTTACTAAAAAACTAAGGGCCAGATGTAGGTATCCAAATACCGGTCGGTAACGACCGAACAAACCGATCTTCGTCCGTTACCGACCCGTATTTGGATACTGAGATGTAGAGCATCTCAAAATACAGATTCGGTAAATTTACCAAATCAGTAAATTTACAGAATCGGTAAATTTACCGATTCGGTAAAATTACTGAACCTGTATTTTAAGATGTAGATGGCACTGTAAACAGTGCCACAGGGCTTTAAGGATTCGTTATTTACCACCAACTATTAGTTGGTGGTAAATAACGAATACCTGTGATTATGCAAATCTGTGCATGTACACCTGAACAAGATCATTTATCCTTTTTTCAGAGGAAATGATGCTTTGGGGCACGTTTAAATTTATCATAGGAGGTCAAATTATTTAACGTACAGCAAAAACGAACACAGACATCAAGGACTTGGGTGCAGAAATAAAAATGAAAGAGGACGTTTTCAGGCATACTAATAATAATGCCCTACTAGAGGAAATTAAATCTGTAAAATACACATTCAATACAATTGTCAATAAAAAAGCTAATATTTTTGTGCAAGCCCAAAAATCAAGCAGCTCCTCTTCCATAATAGGACGGGTAAAGCACTTGCCAATGCACTTAAATCCCAAAACATAGGCAATCATCACAAGTTCATCACAGCTCGAGATGGTTCACAAAAAGTTAAAACCAAAGAAATACTAGAGGTTTCTACGGATTTCTGCACCCGTTTATATACGCCTCAGAACAAACTGAGCAAAAGTGGATTTTAAAATCCCTCCCTATAGCCTTTGGTTCGGACATAGAAAGAGAATGCTCTAATAAACAAGTTATTTTGGATCAGATTACCTAAGTAATGAATTCAATTCGCTCTGGAAAGGTTCCAGAACCTGATGGGTTCACCATGAATTTTTATAAAAAATAAGAATTATCGCCCCATATTATTAAATATTGAATCAAAAACATTTTGCTAAAATACTTGCTAAAAGACTGGAACCATCTAACCATACAACTCTCAAAGAGGGTTAATCAGGGGAAGGCTTGTTAGAGACAATATGCACACATTTTGTCATATAATTGAAAAAGGCCACCTCTCTTTGGCACCAACAGCGTTGATTGCTCTTGACGCCAAAAAGGCTTTCGAGAAGGTCTCCGGGCCTTTCCTTCATGCAGTTCTGGAATCTCTCAACCATGGTACTCCTTTCATTAATATGGTTATGGCTTCATATGCTAATCCCAAACCTAACATTAGAGTTAACTGCACCACTTCTACCTTTTCAACCTCCATCAAGGTACGAAACAGGGTTGCCCTCTTTCTCCCTTGTTATTCCTAATCACCAGTGACCCTTTACTTGCACTTCTTAATTTGTCAACAGATATAAAATGTCTCCAATTTGGCTCCTAGACATATAAAACTGCAGCATATGTGGATGATGTTTTTATTTTTAACGACGATATTGAAGATGCGATTTCTAGCATCACTAGCATTATTCAGAGGTTTTTTCATGTGTCCAAATAGACCCTAAATAAAGATGAGGCTGAAGTCTTCCCTTTGAATCCCTTTTGCTTCTCCTCACATTTAGGTAACTTTGGATTTAAGTGTTACCCAAGTGACGCAAATATCTAGGGATCTGGTTCTGCAAGGACTTGTCTGAAACACTTAGATATAATGAATGCCAGACCATTTTTAAAGTTATGGATCTACTTTCTTACAGGCCACTTAAATTAATTTCACGGTGGGGTAGGCTTCAAGCATTCAAAATAAGGATTACGCCCACTGTGAATTTTGTATCCCCTATGATCCCTTTGAAGTTGCGAAACCCTTTTATCCAGGATATTGATAAAATAACCTCTACATTTTTATGGAGATATAATAAAGTGAGGATCTCATACAAAGTTGTCAGGAAGAACCATGATTCGGAAGGGTGCAATCTCCCTAACTGCAGGCTGTTCCAATAAGCCTTTTTAGCAATGCAAGGTGCCTTATAGTTCACTTCTAACTCTTTGCACTCTCCAAGATGGGTAGAGAGAGAAAGTACTCTTTGTCCTTCTTTTAATCTTTCCACCATCTCTACAATGTCTAAGAGGATAATAACTCCTTTGGCTGCTGTTTATGTTGAAAAATACAGCCTCTATCATTATTCATGGGATACCTCACTGCATCTGCTGCACTAATGGTAGCTCTGCCACTGGACTCATCAGCCAACTCTTAGGAAGTATAACCACAAACCTTTCTCTGACTGAAGAACATCTTTTGCCTGTGACAGGTACTGGATCATGGTTTGCCCAGAAAACACTGCACCCTAAGAACACAAGTAATATGGCACAAGGTACAATTAAACTGCCACATTTACAACCCTGACATGAATGAGGAACAGCACAGACAAATGAGCAACCCTGGCACTATGCAGACTAAAAAACAACCAAAAGATACTTCAATGAGTTACTATTCAGTTGGTTTATTTTGTGATCTATTGGTCCGGTGTCCTGGTGTGATTTGCACTGGAACTGGCCATAGCCACAAAGCTTTCACAGATGTATAACTTATGTTATTTCTCTTGTCTATTGTTTGTACCATACACATTATATTTTGATGGAGACTTACAACCCATTGCTACAGAAATTGCATTTTGGAATTGATTGTAAGTCCAACTCATTCGAGGACCACCTCTAAAACCTATTGACTTTTGGAGATTGCACATCCAACAATCAAGTTTTTATATCAACACCTGAAAAGATTAAATCCAGGATATCATGTACCACTTTATAGTCATGGTAAAAGCATAAGTATAAAAGTAGGCATGGTTTGCATAATGTGAGAGGTGGCTGTGCCTAAAAAGTCCCTCCCAGGTAGTGACATCACTTCCACCCCCATGTGACCAAGAAGTGATGTCACCTGTGACTCCTGACCCGGAATTCTTGCCATGGAAATGAAGTCATCAATGGCGCCTGAGACAAAAATTATGTTGCCCTTGCACTATCCCTGCCCACCATGGTAGTAACATAACGTTCAGTCCATGTGGCCAGGAAGTAACATCACACCCATGTCACCTGACCCAGAAATCCAACTGACGTCACTCATGGCTCCGTACCCAAAAGTCAACAATTGTGAGAGAGATACCCTTCTAACGAAAAGGAACAGAGTTTTATATACATAAAAAATAAAAGGTGCTGCAACTCCCCATCTGGCAATGGCAGCCTCAATCAATTGTAATAATTATCAATAGTATTCACACCACTACCAGGAAAAAGCTTCTTGTAGAAGCTAGATCTCTTCATAGTGCAGGCTGATCTCACTCGTACAACTGGATAAATATTACAATTGATTGAGGCTGCCATTGCCAGATGAGGAGTGACAGCACCCGATATTTAAAGATCCTGGTCATGAGATCAAAGGTTATGAGAAGAGCTCGGTCTGCGGTTATCAACCGTAAGGTTGTATGATGTGCGCTGCTGATTTCACCTGTTCAGGTATACCTAAGCAATGATGCTTCCGATGATGAAAATCCATCTGAAAATAACTTTGATGATGTGGAAATTGTGGAAGAATCTACAAATGTTCCTAACTCGTGTATCTAGATGTGGGGTTTATGGATGAACTCCTTTCTGATGCTGCTCTTATACAGAGACCACAGACGGACCCTGGTGCATGTTATGTATCTATGGAAGTACACAACTCTCAGGAGCTTGGAAGTTTATTTGGACAAGCAGCAGGCTCTGAAGTGGGTAAAACATTTTCAATTGTGTTTTTCAACTGTATGCTTGTACATATGTTTAACTCTTTTTTTAAACAATTGTTCAGATTACATTTGCATTTATCATACAGGGGATAAGCATACATTAATACTTTATCCCCGCCCTTTCCCAAACACTCTTGTCTCTGATAAATCGCAGAACCCAATTGCCTTATTTTATATACATACACTGTCTCATCTCCCTATTCCTCCTCCCTTCCCTATTTAGTGGCCTCTATACTCATTCCATTTACCCCAGACTTTTTTCCATTTCTGTGGACATCCTCTACTTTCATAGACTACTTTTTCTGCCCCAGAGCACCAATCCAAGTGTGCCTGCAATTCCCCAAGTTCCGGTATCTGACACATCCCCCACTTTTTAACTATATACCTTTTTGCCACCATTGCTGCTACTTTCAACCATATTAGTGTGCACTTTGGCCAGTTTTCCTCTCCTGTGAAAGGAGTATTAGCCATCTCGGGTCTGTTAGTACCTCTACGCTGGTGACTTCAGTCATAACTCTTGTCACCTCTCTCCAGAAGATTTGGATACCTTTACATTCCCAAAGGAGGTGAAAAAAGGAACCTATTTCCCCGTATCCCCTCACACAATATTGTGACTCTTCATGCCCCATTTGGTGCAGCAGTGATTTGGACGCATAGGGCCCATGGAGTATAAGCAATTGGATCAGGCAAAACCTGGCTCTTATAGCTACCTCCCTTGGGCTCTGCACTGCCTCTTCCAAGTCATCGTCCTCCAAAAGTCTCAAGTCTGTCTCCCAAGGGAGACTATTGGGTTGAGTGAGTTGTACATTATTTTCTTGTATGTTAGTGAGGTGGCTTTTGCAGTCACCGAATCCATCAGTAAGCTATCTTCTGATGGTGAATAATCAGATAGGTTATCCCCCCCCCGAGTTATTGGCTCATAGCGTGGTTCAGTTGAATGTATCGATATTGTTCTGTTTCTACCATTTCATATTCCTTTTGTAGGTCCTCAAAGGTACACCAGCGTTGTCCCCTCCAAATGTGCTCAAGCTTTGCAGTTCCCAATATCTCCCATTTCTTGAAGAATCCCCTCAGTGCTCCTGTTTCTGTCAGTTAGTCGGTATCCCACAGTGGAGTTTTCCCCATAATTTTCCCTTCCCAGCCTATATGCTTTTGTACTTCTCTACAGGTTTGTATCACTGTTTGGGTTGTGTGGTGGAAGCTTTTTTCCCATGCGTCTATTATACAATGGTGGTAAATATTCCCTTTCCCCCATAGCCCAGTGATCTGCCCTATAAGCTGGGTCTCCACGGTCTGTAAATGCCCAGTAATTTATTACTATTAATTGTGAGGCACAGTAGTACTTATTTATGTCCGGGAATGGCAGCACCCCTCATAGGTTCCTCTCTGGAGCTTACTAAGTGCAATTCTAGAGCTGCCTCCATACCATGAGAGCTTTCACCGTTCACTATTTATATCCTGGAATACCTTCTTGGGTATTTTATACAGGGTGTTTTGTAACACATACAGCAACCGAGGCCGGGACATCATTTTGAAAATAACTGCCCTGCCCATCAGGGAGACCGTAGTTTTCATCAATGTTCCACGTCATTTTCTAGCTGTTTTATTTGGGCATCTAGGTTATCTGTTAGGAAGTTGTCCGCTTTAGTGCATATTTAAAAGTCCAAGTTTTTGAAACTTGTTTTAGTTACCAGTTGTGTGGAGCCCTCCAATCTTTGGGGTACTGTCCTGGCAAGTGGGAAGAGTAGAGATTTATTCCAATTTGTTGTATACCCTGAGTAGGTGCCAAACAGGTGAAATATTTGGAGTACACTGTGGACTGATCTATTGGGTTTGGTCAAATACAGGGGTATATCATCAGCATATAGTCCTGTCCTCCCTGTTGCCCCCTCCCTGTATGCTTGGATTTTGGGGTAATTTCTGACCCACGCGGCCACAGATTCCAATGCCAGGACAAAGATCATTGGCGAGAGCAGGCAACCCTGACGAGTGCCCTTTACGAGCTGGAATGTATGAGACACCTCCCGATTGACCCTTACCCTTGCCTGTGGGTCTTACTCACTCTGTGAAGTTGGGTCCAAATCCCAATCTACCTAACTTTGCAAATAATAAATTGCCGTTCAATACTATCAAATGCCATTTGTGCATCTAGAGAAAGCAGCACTGCCTTTTCAGTGGTATCCAATTTTGTCAGGCTTAACCCCCATACAACCTTCGGAGATTCCGTTTTGTGCCCCTATGCCGCATAAACCCAGATTGGTTCAGGTGTACTAATGTATCTATGACTGCCCACAGTCTGGTTGCCAACACATTCGCCAGCACCTTTACTTCAATGTTTAGCAAAGATATTGCTCTATACGTCTATATGATCCACATTCCTCCGGCAGTTTACCCTTTTTGGGGACCACTACTATTGTGGCAATACGCTGGTCCAGTGGAAGTTTCCCCGTTTCATTTGACTCTTGAAACATATTAAGAAGGTGGGGAGCAACCTTGCTTGCTACACTCTTATAGAGTTCTGTTGGGACCCCTTTAGGTCCGGCTGCCTATCATGATTGCAGGCCCCCTATGGCCCCAGTTATCTCTTCCACTGTAATATCTTGTTCAATTGTCTGCCTGTCTTCCACCCCTAGGACTAGGAGTGCTATTTCATGCACTATATATTTTTAAATACAAAACAATTCCTCTATGGCTTCTTCTATTTCTTTTTTGTTGCTTGAGTTCGAGATAGTGTTGTTTCTAAACCACCATCTTCTGGGGATAGCTTCGCAATGGCAGCCGCTTAGTTTTAGATTGATGGCTGAGTGGTCTGAGACTAACCTTGGTTCGATTGCCGATTCTTCAATCAAGTGTGTGTGGCTTTCTGATATTAGGATATAGTCTATCCTTGAATGTGATTTATGGAGTTGGAGTAGAAGGTATAGTCCCTCGTATCGGGGTGTTGCAGTCTCCATGCGCCTTTGAGATTGAATTTGGAGCATATGTTCTGTAATGTTGAGTGGGAGTTTGATGAGTGGTATTGGCAGGAGGATTGTCTGTATTGGCAGGAGGACTGTCTGGCACCAGGGATTTTCTCATGGGCAAAAAGTGGGTGGGTGGCTTACGAGGCATTGGGCCAAGCCCCCACCTACCCCTATATCATTCACCAGTCTTTCTACTGTCTACAAGACCACCATGCACAGTATTTGAAGGGGGGGAGTGCCCCCTGGCAATGGGTTTCTGAACCCTCCTCCCCTATAACAAAAGTCTTTCTGCCCCCAGAAGCAGATTGGAGCTTCTTAACTCCAATCTTCCCCCCAGAGAGCAGAAAGCTCACTAGGCAGAACATGATGTAGCATTTGAATCAGTCCAAATGGGAGAATGGTGGGTAGTAGATATTTTATGGATTCCTGTTGATTCCAGAAGTTTCCATCACAGAAATTCAAGAAGGAAAATGTGCAATTTTAGGCAAAGTGTTAAGTTTGCAGAGCACTGTAAGTCAGAAAACCTTGTGGGTTTGGTACATTTCCCTGGGTGGCCATTGATACTTGGCAGAGACAAAACCCCTACTCCCATGCCAAATCAGATCCTTTTTGTGACAGGAAATGTTGGTCTCCACATTGTACTTTGGCACCTCTCCTGTTGCAGGAAGTAGGCCTACCCAAGTCAGGTACCATTTTTATCAGACGACACAGGAGAAGGCTGAGTAGAAAGACGTTTGTGGCTCCCTGCAGATTCAGAACTTCCAAGCACCGAAATGTGAGGAAAATGTGTTTTGTTCCTCCTAGTTTGAGGTTTGCAAGGGATTCTGGGTCAAACAACCTATTGAGAGCCATGTGGGTCAACCCTTTCTGGGTTCCTCTAGTTGTCTAGTTTCAAAAAATGTATGGCTTTGGTAGGCTTCATTTGGTGCTGCTGAGCTAGAGCCCAAAATGTCACAGCTATCCTCTTTGCAAAAAACAGGTCCGTTTTTTGTGGAAAAATGTGATGTTCCTATGTTGCGGTTTGGGCCATTTCCTGTTGCGGGCGCTAGGCCTACCCATACAAGGGAGGTACCAGTTTTAGTAGAATGTTAGGAGGTTTGCGGTTCCCTTCAGATTCCAGAACTTTTGTTCACAGAAATGTGAGTAAAATGTGTTTTCAGTCAAAGCTTGAGATTTGCAAGGGACTCTGATGAAAACAACCTGGTGAGAGCCACACAAGTCACCTCATTGTAGGTTTATCTAGTTGTCTAGTTTTAAAAATTTACAGATTTGCTAGATTTTCCTAAGTGCCAGCTGAGATAGGGCCAAAAATCCACAGCTACCTGCTTAAAAAAACACACAGGTGCGTTTTGAGTGAAAAAATGTGATGTATCCATGTTGCGGTTTGGGTCATTTCCTGTCATGGGCACTAGGCCTTCCTGCACAAGTAAAATGCCACTTTCATCAAAAGACATGTGGGAGTGTAGAATAGTGGACATTTATTATTACCAGTTCGATTTTGCTGCATTTGTTCCATCCAAATGTACACTATTATTTAAGAAAGAGTACAATTTGGAAAAATACCCTCTAAATCAAATGCTCATATGGGTACCCACAAATCCAGAGATGGACAAAAACCCACTGCTCATTAATTCCATATCTTGGACCCATTTCAGAAATACATAAGTGACCTTGATCCCTATTTTTCACTCTACATATGAACTGGTCTGTACTCAGTACACAATGACAAACCATTGTACGGTCCAGTTCTGTTTTTGGCTCAGGGAACCTCAGGCTCTTGGAGAACCTACAAACCCTGAATATCCCCACAGCCAAAAGTGTCTAGTGAATGTTCATTACTTTTGTAAATCGGCCATTGTGACAAAAAGTTACAGATGAAAATATTATCACAAATGGCTGTTTTTCCTACTCATTTACAATATTACTTTATTTCAGCAGTTCGTTTTTTGGGGATCTACACATATGACCTATTGCAGACTTCAGAATGTTGTCTACTTTTCAGAAATATATAGCTTTCCTGGATCAACCGTGGGTTTCACACTGGTTTGCACCACAAACTGAAGGTTGAAAGCACAAAAAATAAAAACAATTGCCTCCCTCTTTGAAAAATGCCAAAATTGTGGTGAATATTGTTTTTTTACTCATCTTGACATGCTGCTGAAAGCATGTAGGCTTTAGCAAAGCAAATCGTTTTTTATACCATCTTTATGAAAAAAACTAACACTTTTATCCAGAGCACTTAATTCCTATTGTTCCCCCCTAAAAATCAGAAATTTGGCGTGTATAGCTTAATTGGAATAAAAACTTAAGGAGACCTCAGCGCTAACTGTCCCACATAGCCAAAAAATAGCCTAGAATGGCTGTGTGGGGGTATCCTCGCAGTGAAAGGGTTCACCCGCTTTGAAAAACCCATTATTGTCTCAATTCTTTTTAATTCAAGATACATTTCCCCAAAAATAGAGCACCAGTTGCTTATTTAGTGGACGTGGCAGAAGAAGGAACCTGGCATGAAATTACCAATAACACATTCAGCTTCCCAGACACTGGAGCATTCTTGGCACAACAGATGTTTGCACAGTTAGAACAGTGATGATGCAGAGTACAGCCCTGGCATAGGATGACTGCAGGTAAACAGAGCCCCGGAAGGTCCCTTAGATGCAAAGCATTTCTAGAGGAAGAGCTGACCAGGCACGTACAGTAGGGTTAGTACATCAATTGTATAGGACTTGGAACGCCCAAGGCACCGGAGCCTAACTGTCACATAGAGCAGGGTTAGTACATCAGATGGTAAAGCACATAGAACGCCACAACTATCCAGGCCCTGGCAGCGCCCATTTGAAGAGTTAAATAGCCAAGTCTTTGAGAGTAAGTAAGTAAGTAAAGTTTTTTAATTGCACAATTAATTTAAATCATTGCAAAGTGCACTCACAGAAATGACCATTGCATAGTAAAAAGGAGAGAAGGTACACATATCAATTACGAACACAGATCAGATCAGATCAGATCAGATAATGCTTTATTCGATTTTGTTTCAAAATCATAAAAGCGTACAAATAAAAGACAATCATAATTAAAAAAGGCAGCAAACATACAAACAGTGATAAAATGCAGTCAAATATCTACAAGTTAAAATAACTATAAGTTAAAAAGAAAACATGTGCCCAGACTTTTGAGGTACTTTCCAAATTTAAAAACGTGCTGTGTTTAAAATTGGGATTACCAACTAAGCTAATACATGAGGCTGTCCCTTTATACAATTTCATCAGCAGTTACAGTTATTATACCGCAAATCAAGTCTCTTAGATGCAAAAAAGTTGCTACCACTGAGAGCATGAGAACCACTTCCCAGCAGATAGTTATTATCTGCCTTTGATCTTGTTGGCGGGATATATGGGGTACTTGGGTAAAAGTCATGTAAGTCCCACACAGATATGGGGCCGTCTCCTTTTTGGGGCGGGTTGGATCATAGATAGGGGACAATGTTCCTATTTCTGAATTTCACTAGAACCAGGTCCCCGCTAGTGTCTTTGGTTAAAGACCCTACCCAGCCCACCCTTCTAACACACCGGATTCCACCGTCGTGATTGGGTGTGAGTGGTCTGTTTTTAGATAGCCAGAATATTACCTTATTTAAAAGTTCCTGGCGTCTTTCGGGTTTCCCGTGGGAGGGTGCTGGTATTCCTGAGAGAACGAGAACAAATGGGGCGGCTTCTGGGGGTAAGTGTATGGATGCTGCTCTGTTTGGGTCCACTCTGGCAGCAGTATACTTAGTAAACCCAGATTTAAGGGCGACTTTAGGGGCAGTATTAGTGGTTTTTTTAGGAAATTGTGGAGGGGTTTGGGCATATTTACTTATGTTAACAGGCAAAGGAGCATTGGGGGCAATAAGTAGGTCAGAACCGTTGGGTATTACCTTCTTAGAAGTGGACGGAGAGTTGATTTTAGTGGTTTTCTCTTTTCTTATGGTAGTTGGCAAAGGGGCTCTTCCCCCACTAGATAGATCTTTAGTGGTTGGTGGAGAGTTGGCTTGAATGATTTTCTCAATACCTGTTAGTCTATCACCCATGGCGTTAATTTTTTCTACCAATGGTAATATGATAGAATTTAACAATAGCTCTAACTGAGACAATAAAGGGAAACGGGGAGAAGATACTTGGTCGTCACATTTTCCTGCCTCCACCTTAGTTAAGGTGGGGTTAGTGACTGGCGATGTAGGGCCAGCACACAGTTTTAGTATTTTCGGGTGATTCCCGCTGTCAATAGTCCCGCCATGCTTCCTTTTGGCGTTTGGGCCCTGAAACAATGCAATACCTTGTGTATTGTATTTTTGAGATGGTAAAAATGAGTCACAAGGTTTCCTAATTGGGGTAGTGGTTCTGATGCCTTTTACGGTGGATGGTAATACCACTGGGGCATACTTAGTGCCACACAAAGCATGTATTTCCTCCCAAAAATGCAATTTCTGCGGACTATCAGGGATCAGTGGGGGAGATTGCCTAGTATCTATGGGTTGGCGCGGGTCATTCTCAGCTTCGCTAGAGGTGGGCAATGTTCTACTGGTCACTGTAAAATTTAAAGTACCCTGACCTGGGTTGCACTGTGAAGGAGATTTCTTATTAGTCCCCTTGCATGTCATAATACCGTGTGGTACTATATTAGCGATGATGGTGGCTTTAAGGGGAGAATACACTGTCCATAGAGTGTCCATAGAGTGTCAATGTATAGTTCTAATCGAAATACCTCCTCTTGTCGAGGTGCCAAGGGGGGTGACCTATCCCGTCCTCCTCTGGCCTCCGAGGGCCACAGAGGGCCCGCCCTTTGCCCGGGCTTGGCCCGGCGCACGTCCCGCTCACGTCCCGCGACGTGGGGCTGCTGATTGAATTTAAGGCGCCTCTAGGCGAGGAAACGGGTTCAGGCGGTTTCCTGCTGCAAAGGGCACTGGGGGTCGTAGTCTCCCCCGCTCGGCGGCCGCGCCGGGATGTCACAGGCTGCGACAGTGGGGGGAGACAGAAGGCAGAACCAGCGGTAAAACAAGCTTTCTCCAGGTGAGGCAGGGGAGGCCCGATTAGGTTGCTGGCGGCAAGGGTCCGATTTCCCCCAATAGAGCCCGCTCCACAGGGGCTGCTGATTGAATTTAATGCGCCTCCAGGCGCGGAAACGGAATCAGGCGGCTTCCTGATGCAAAGGACACTGGGGGTCGTAGTTTCCCCCGCTCAGCGGCCGCGCCGGGATGTCACAGGCTGCGACAGCGGGGGGAGACAGAAGGCAGGGACCAGCGGTAAAACAAGCTTTCTCCAGGTGAGGCAGGGGAGGCCCGATTAGGTTGCTGGCGGCAAGGGTCTGATTTCCCCCAATAGAGCCTGTGCCTGCTACAGAAACCACTCGGCGTCTCGGCATTTGATAACGAGCTGATCGAGCCAGACCAACGAACACAGAAGAATTGGAAATTAAGATGATAATGTCACTGGGGGGGAAACAGACGCAGACTATTCAAAAGACAAAGTTAGGGGAATTAATTTCTGAGATAAACTTAACAAAACGCACCGCCAACTGCGGGGAGTCGCCCCTCATGCAAGCGTATAATGCTTCTTGGCAAGTCCTGATGTTAAGAAGCAGCCAAATTGGATGCAGCCAAAAGTTTCTTTGAGCTTGGAGTTTTCGACATATGCACAGGATATGAGTAAGGTTTTCGTCGTCCAGCTTGCAAAAGCGACATTGCGAAGATACTTCTTTCTTGTATCCTTGGCCAAACTTCTAGGCCATCAGTGGAATTAGGCCGAATCGGAGTCGCATTAGTTGAAGTTTTGTATGGAATTTCGTAGAAGATGCGAGATAAGACGAAGAGTTTTCGAAGCGTATAATTTGGAGACCCAAGGACCATGGGAGAGCTGGGCCACACGTTGCTCGTCAGAATCGCTTGTCTTTGAGAATTTTGGAACTCCAGAAGAAATGGAAGGTCTGTAGATGAAAGGGTAATTTGTTCCATGTCCTTACTGCTAGGTAGGAGAAGGAGTGACCTCCGCATCTGCTGTGGTGTAGGAAAGGGGTGAGGGTTGGAGAAAGGGGCGCATAGTTGGGGTGTTTGCTGCTCTCTTTTTAAAATCATTTTTATCTGTTTTAACCTTTTTCTGTGCCTGATAACATTGTACATGTTCTTAATTGTTGTGGGGCGTGTTTCAGAGTGCGCCTGAATTTGGTTGTGTTCGCCTTACCCTGTGTTGCTGCTGAAAGATTGCACTGTGTTTCCTGTGCCCCCCCCGGTCCACCGCAGTCAAGAGCGGACTGTTTGAGTGGAGGGAGGTCACAGGGGAACCCAGCACTCGATTTTTCAACCCACTTCCGGGTTGTGCCATACGCGGCCGCCATCTTGGGGAAAGGAACGCTCTAGTCTTTGCGTTCCCTTCCCAAGGCGGGACCTTTAAAGGGAGGCTCTGTGGCTCGCGCGCTGGAAATCAGTTCATAACAACTTAGCGCTGCGAGTCAACTCTCTAAATTGCTGCTTTCTTTTTAAAATAATTTTTTATCTGTTTTAACCTTTTTCTGTGCCTGATAACATTGTACATGTTCTTAATTGTTGTGGGGGCGTGTTTCAGAGTGGGCTGAATTTGGATGTGTTTGTAAAGTTCGCCTTACCCTGTGTTGCTGCTGAAAAATTGCACTGTATTACCTGTGGCCCCCCAGTCCACCGCAGTCAAGAGCGGACTGTTTGAGTGGAGGCAAGTCACAGGGGAACCCAGCACTCGATTTTTCAACCCACTTCCGGGTTGTGCCATTCGTGGCCGCCATCTTGGGGCAAGGGACGCTCTAGTCTTTGCGTTCCCTTCCCAAGGCGGGACCTTTAAAAGCACCCTATGTGGCTAGCGCGCAGAGGATGCGCGCAGCGGGCACGCCAAAGGCACGCCGAAGGCGCGCCAAAGGCAAGCCCGTTTGCGCCTGTCTGTGCCAGGCCGGGACACGGGGCCCAAACCCCTGCCCCCGCAAAATCATGGTCCCTAAGTATACTTCTACCCAGTTGCTGCATTTGTGTACGTACCCACATCCCCAGTGCGTCTGTCTCAAGATAGCAGATAATTTCAGTGCCTGTCCTGGCTGTAGTTTTACTTTCAATGCCCACCTTGAGGATTCAGCTAAAGCTATTAAACCGTATACAACAATTCCCCAGTCTATACACTATACCCTTAAAGACAGGTCAGGATCTTCTAAAAGCTTTTCCTTTCTGAGTGTCAACTGTCGCTCTCTCCCCAAACACCAGGCAGACATTTTTTACCTCCTTATGGACACACGACCGGATGCCATTTTCCTAACGGAGACATGGCTTACCGGCTGATCAGGTCCTGATCGAGCACGGGCCCTGCCCTCCAAATATGCCATTGTGAGGAAGGACAGAGAAGGCAGGTTAGGAGGCGGAATCGCCATAATTTTTAAATCCACATTTTGCTGTAAATTCGATCCTCTCCTAATTCCAGACTGTGAAGCCGCTGCTTTTAATCTTACTTTGATGCCGCACTTCACCCTGTCAGGTATACTTGTGAACCGCCCCCCGGGACCGGCCGGCCCTTGGGTTACAAAGTTTCCTGATTTCATTTCCCCTCTGTTACTTCAAGCTGCTAATTTCTCTATTCTAGGTGACCTCAACCTTCATCTTGAGGACACCAACTGTAACACTGCCAGTACCTTAATCTCTGATTTGGCAGCTATGAACATTTTTCTCTTAAATAGTGGGCCCACACACAATGCAGGACACTTTCTTGACCCCGTTTATTCCAATTTATCTTCATTACACTGTAGTATGTCCACCCCCCTTAGTTGGACTGACCACTTCCTGCAACATCTCTGCCATACCTTCCAGGAATTGGACGAAGCTGGACATTACTAAATTGAATTTACTGTTATCCCTTAATCCCCCCATATTTCACAATAATGTCACTTCAGATCTAGCAGCTTTTCAAAGTTGGATCGGCCCTCGATATCTGTTTCCCGACCACTGTTAGAAAATTCAATAACCACCGCCCCCCGGCCCCCTGGTTCACCGATGAACTTAGGATAGAGAAAACCAAATGCAAAAATTTGGAGCGTCGGTGGCGCAAGAACTATTCTGCTGAAGCAAAACTGGCCTACAATATTTATAAACGGGCCTATCATTCCCTTTGTCGAGCTGCGCGAGCCAACTATGTCTCCGCCTCCATTCTACAGGCAAAAAATTGTCCCAAAACTTTGCTCAATATGGTCAAGGACTTATTCGGCTCAACCACAATACAACCTTCTCCCACACTTAACTCCACTCAATGCAAAGATCTTGCACAGTTCTTCGTGAGCAAAGTAGAGAATATCTACTCTTCCCTGACCAGCTCTACCCCTGCCTCCCTGATCCCCCCCCCACTGTATTCGCCGATTGCCCTAACCTTAATAACTGCACCATTTTGGTTACGGTGCCCACCCTCGAATCTTGGCCACTTTTGGACATGAAGGCACTTACACTTCACCTCGGCCACATTAAATCGGGATCTCCCTGCGACACACTGCCCATCTCAGTCTTGCGTCAAACTGACCAATCCTCTCTTACCCATGTTCTCAGTGTACTTAACACCTCTTTAATGACCGCCACCGTTCCTCTGAGCTGGAAGCATGCAATGGTGGTCCCATTGTGAGACAAAAACAAATGCGGACCCTGCTCTTCCTTCTAACTTTTGCCCTATCTCTCTTTTACCGGCTCTTTCCAAGACTCTTGAAAGACACGCCAATGGTCATCTGTCCAAATTCATTGAAACAAATTAGCTGCTTCATCCCACCCAGTCCAGCTTTAGGACCGGTTATTCTACTGAGTCCACTTTGCTCTTCGTCACAACACCGACAAGGGTAAGACCATGGCCTTAGTGCTTCTTGACCTCAGCGCGGCCTTTGATACAGTCTCTCATACCGTACTTATTAAGGCCCTTCATCGCTCGGGTGTCAGAGGTTCTGCCCTGAGCTGGCTTAGGTCGTTCTTTTCTGACCGCGCCTTGCAGGTTTTTTCAGCTACCTCTGAATCCAAACCTCATCCCTGCCATTTGGTGTCCCCCAGGGCTCCATTCGCAGCCCCCTGCTGTTCAATATTTACATCCAACCGCTGGCAGTATTAGTGGAGGAATCAGAGTTGTCGCTTTTTTCATACGCTGATGATACCCAGATCCTCTTCTGCCTGTCAGCCGACAAACAAGCTGAGCCCTCGGTACTCAGAACCAGCCTCAGTAAAGTGATGGCCTGGATGAACACAAATTTTCTGAAACTCAATGGTGAGAAAACTGAGGTTCTGATCCTTGGCAAAGACCGCGGTCTTTGGGGCCCTCAACACTGGCCCCCAGAAATGGGTACGCTACCCCAACCGGCTACCCAGGTGCGTAACCTTGGCTTCATCATGGATGACTCTCTCTCCATGCGGCAGCAAGCCACCAAGGTTGCTGCCACCTGCTTTACCATTCTGAAATGGTTAAGGAAGATCGTGTGGATGCTCCCAGCTCACACCCAGCGTACCGTGGTCCAAGCCTTAGTGACGTCCAGGCTGGATTACGGGAATATTCTCTATTTGGGCATTAACAAGGAAATTACATGCAAACTACAGCAAGTTTAAAACTCTGCCGCGAGATGTAAATGTAAATGTAAATGTAGGTATACTTATATAGCGCAACCTGTCACCACAAAGGGCTTCCTGGCGCTTGCCTAGGGAACCCGTCCTGGTATTCCCCCGTGTGAAGCCCAGACAGGGTGTCCACAGGGTGAAAGTCAGGCATCCCGCCGCGAGGGGCCGTTGTGGAGATTAAGCAAGCTATTGCCCAGAGTCACAGAGTGTGAACTCGTGAGTCGAGGAGGCACCGGGACGAAAATTATCGAGTCCGTGGAATTTTTAGCCCAAGACCCGCCGGGGCGGGGAATCTAACCCTGGTCCAGGACCGATCTCAGATTCCGGGTCTGCCGCCTCTAACCCCTGAGCCACACTTCTCCACGAAGAGAAGAGATTACTCTGTCGAGTTCCAAAAACTGTTTCAGCGTCCAAGTCATTGACCGATCTCCACTGGAAAATCGAGTCAAATTCAAGGCCCTCACGTACATGTTCCGCATTAAGCATGCAAAGGCTCCTGACTATGTACAACAGCTTGCCATCACTTATGCCCCCTCCCGCACCCTTAGATCCTCTTTTCAAGAAAAATTCCAAGTTCCTAGAGTCAAACTGTCTCGGATGGGAGGGCGTTCTTTCTCTTACATTGGCCCTTCTTTGTGGAATTCGCAACACCTGCCCCTCCGCCTACAATCTGACCTTACGCCTTTTCGCCGATCTATAAAATCTGGCTCTTCTGCCAATAGCTTCCTTTTCCCCCTGTTGTTCACTGTCAGCGCCGGGAAACCCCATGGGGTAGCTGTGCGCTGTTATACAAATTTAAATAAATAAAATAAATAAATAAATTGAGCGGATGGAAGTTTAAAAGGTGGTTCAAGTAGGCGGGCCTGTAGTTATGCAGAGCCTTGTATGAACATGTCAGGAGTCTAGCCTAGCATCTTTTCTATACAAGGAGCCGGTGGAGTTCCTGAGGTAGGAGATGATGTGAGTTCACTCGTGAGAACCAGGATGGGGTCTAGCTACAGCGTTCTGTTCTGAGTAGCCATTTGAATATCTTATGAAGCATGAGGAGGATAAAGAAACAGGAGAAGGAGACAGAGTTTACCGGATTGGTTAGCTTGTTGTCCAGAATGATGTCTTGGTGCCTAACGTGATCAGTGGGGTTAGGAGTAGGTCCAAGTTCTGAGGGACACCAGGGTCTGTCCCATGGGCAGTTTTTTTGTTTCCAAAAATCAGAACCTTTGTCTTGTATGTGTTGAGGTTCAGGCAGTTGTCCTTTATCCAGTTAGCGACGTCAGTCATGCAGTTGTGGAACTTTTGTGTTGGTGTTGGTATTGGTGGTGTCCTCGGAGCAGGAGATGAGTAGTGTGTTTTCAGAATAGGAACTCATGTTGAGTCCATGGTTTTGGTGATGCTGGCAAGAGGTGTTCTATAAGTGTTGAAGAGGGTGGGGCAGAGCACGTATCCTTGGAAAAGCACTTAGATGATTTCCTTAGGTTCAGAAGTGAAGGGGACTTTTTGGGTTCTTTCTGTGAGGAAAGGGGCAATCCAGCTGAGGGCAGCTCCTTGGATGCCTATGTTGCGCAGCCATGTGATGAGTGAGTGGTGGGAGACAGTATCAAAGGCTGCAGAGAGGTCTAGGTGGATCGGAGCCACAGTCTCTCCTTAGTCGAGCAGAACTTGGATGTCGTCAATAGCTGTGATGAGGGCTGTCGCTTTGATGTGGTGGCTGCCGAATTGGGAATTGGAGGATTACTATATATATAGATCAATATCTTACGTTTCTACCCATTCTTGCACATCTTGCACCCAAAGATTCACATTGAGGCCATTAGTGAAAGCCATGTAAGAGCTAGTGTTTGTTTATTTTACTATAATGTTGTGCCCCTCCTATAATATTCTTCTACCTTGGTAGACTATCATTATAGATGGAATCGCTTTAGGAGTTGAGCTCATTGAGTTAAGGACTCACTACTGATATCGCAGAGTGAGCTACAGAAAATAAGTATGAATTCCAGCAGGGCTATCACATCCTTCTTTCTTCCAGTGGTGTTAAATTCAGTACTAATAAACTGAGCTATTGTAGGTACGTTAGTCATAGTGCATTGAAACAGAGACATGGTAGTGGTGAGTACCAAAAAAAATCCAATGATTATTAATGTACTAGTCCTTGTAAAGGAAGAAGATTGTAGCTATCTGTTAGGCTGGGGATACTTTATATTGAGCTATAGTATTATATCCTAGTGCGATAGTCATTTACTCTAATTTTTGCATTTTTATACTATTCCTTTAAAACACCCCATAAACAGCTATCATAATTCAGTACAAAATACTAAACAGAAGTGATGCTTTTCCTTTCAAACATTATGTCTAGACTCACATGCAAATGTTCGGCATGGATACGCACTATGATAAGTCTAACCATCTATGCCTTTCCGTTTTATTGTCCCAAACTGGGATCCCTATATCGAGTTTTCATGGGGTAGTTGCTTTTTTAATTCTCTAGTGTATAAGGTGTATGAATTGTGATTTGTGATTCTTGCTAGTGGAAGAGAAGACTATATTTAATGTGTCATGTGTTATCTATTCGGGAGGAATATTCCATATCTTCAGTCAGATGTGATGATTGTCGGTCTTTATATATATTTTCGCTGTTTGCGATTACAACACCCTGGGTTCCCCCTCTATAAAGCTGCCATTGATACAATGTTACATTTTCCTTCATACACGCCTAGTTTTTCTTGCTGCTCACAATGTCTGTATCCGTCCAGCTCTCTTTGACAGTTTTATTGCTGCCTCTTTCGCACTCCTCCACGACATCCCCCATGCATATTGTCTGTAACAGATCTCACTGTTGGGTAGACCCCTTTGCGGATTTTCAGTATTTCCTGGAGTCTGCAAGGCTTCACAATGTTCTTTGTTTTCCCTCAGTTCTCTTCCCAAAAATTAGTGCTCACCCTTCTCTCCAGGAAATCTGGCTTAACAGTGATTGCATCAAAACATGATTCCAATGGTCAATGTCTTCTCTCTAGGCTAAATAATGAAGATCAAGATTTATATGTGACGAATATATATGCTCCCAACATTGATGAGCCAATATTCTGGCTTTCTCTTACTAAAAAACTAAGGGCCAGATGTAGGTATCCAAATACCGGTCGGTAACGGCTGAAAATACCGATTTTCGTCCGTTACCGACCGGTATTTGGATACTGAGATGTAGGGCATCTCAAAATACAGATTCAGTAAATTTACTGAATCAGTAAATTTACCGAATCAGTAAATTTACCGATTCGGTAAAATTACAGAATCTGTATTTTGAGATGTAGCTGGCACTGTAAACAGTGCCACAGGGCTTTAAGGATTCGTTATTTACCACCAACTATTAGTTGGTGGTAAATAACGAATACCTGTGTATATGCAAATCTGTGCATGTACACCTGAACAAGAACATTTATCCTTTTTTTCAGAGGAAATGATGCTTTGGGGCACATTTAAATTTGTCATAGGAAGTCAAATTATTTAACGTATAGGAAAAATGAACACAGACATCAAGGACTCTTTACAATCCTTCGGTGCAGAAATAAAATTGAAAGAGGAAGCTATCAGGCATACTAATAATAATGCCCTACTAGAGAAAATTATATCTGTAAAATACACATTTAATACAATTGTCAGTCTTTTTGTGCAAGACCAAAAATCAAGCAGCTCCTCTTCCATAATAGGACGGGTAAAGCACTTGCCAATGCACTTAAATCCCAAAACATAGGCAATCATCACAAGTTAATCACAGCTCTAGATGGTCCACAAAAAGTTAAACCCAAAGAAATACTAGAGGTTTCTACGGATTTCTGCACACGTTTATATAAGCATCAGAACAAACTGATCAAAAGTGGATTTTAAATCCCTCCCTATAGCCTTTGTTTCGGACATAGATAGAGAATGCTCTAATAAACCAGTTATTTTGGATCAGAATACCTTAATAATAAATTGAATTCGCTCTGGAAAGGTTCCAGAACCTGATGGGTTCACCATGAATTTTTATAAAAAATAAGAATTATCGCCCCATATTATTAAATATTGAATCAAAAACGTTTTGCTAAAATACTTGCTAAAAGACTGGAACCATCTAACCATACATCTCTCAAACAGGGTTAATCAGAGGAAGGCTTGTTAGAGAAAATATGCGCACATTTTGTCATATAATTGAAAAAGGCCACCTCTCTTTGGCACCAACAGGGTTGATTGCTCTTGACGCCAAAAAGGCTTTCGACAAGGTCTCCTGGCCTTTCCTTCATGCAGTTCTGGAATCGCTCAACCATGGTACTCCTTTCATTAATATGGTTATGGCTTCATAGGATAATCACAAACCTAACAATACAGTTAACTGCACCACTTCTACCTTTTCAACCTCCATCAAGGTACGAAACAGGGTTTCCCTCTTTCTCTCTTGTTATTCCTAATCACCAGTGACCCTTTACTTGCACTTCTTAATTTGTCAACAGATATAAAATGTCTCCAATTTGACTCCTAGATCTATAAAACTGCAGCATATGTGGATGAGGTTTTTATTTTTAACGACGATATTGAAGATGCGATTTCTAGCATCACTAGCATTATTCAGAGGTTTTTTCATGTTTCCAAATAGACCCTAAATAAAGATGAGGCTGAAGTCTTCTCTTTGAATCCCTTAGGCTTCTCCTCACATTTAGGTAACTTCGGTTTTAGGTGTTACCCAAGCAACTCAAATATCTAGGGATCTGGTTCTGCAAGGACTTGTCTGAAACACTTCGATATAATAAATGCCAGACCATTTTTAAAGTTAAGGATCTACTTTCTTACTGGCCACCTAAATTAATTTCACCGTGGGGTAGACTTCAAGCATTCAAGATTATGATAACGCCCACTGTGAATTTTGTATCCCCTATGCTCCCATTGAAGTTGTCCAACACTTTTATCCAGGATATTGATAAAATAACCTCTACATTTTTATGGAGAGATAATGAAGCTGTCAGGAAGAACTTTGATTTGGAAGGGTGAAATCTCCCTAACTGCAGCCTGTTCCAATAAGCCTTTTTAGCAATGCAAGGTGCCTTACAGTTCACTTCTAACTCTTTGCACTCTCCAAGATGGGTAGAGAGAGAAAGTACTCTTTGTCCTTCTTTTAATCTTTCCAACATCTCTGGAATGTCTAAGAGGATAATAACTCCTTTGGTTGCTGTTTGTGTAGAAAAATACAGCCACTATCATTATTCATGGGATACCTCACTGCATCTGCTGCACTAATGGTAGCCACTGGACTCATCAGCCAACTCTTAGGGAGTATAACCACTAGCGTTGCTCTGACTGAAGAACATCTTTTGCCTGTGAAAGGTACTGGAGCATTGTTTGCCCAGAAAAAACTGCACCTTAAGCACACAAGTAATATTGCACAAGGTTCAATTCAACTTATATATATATGGATAAAAAACAGCACATCAATTTTTCTTAGTGCACATATATATCTAAAAACAGATATTTAATCTCCAAATATTCATTCAATCCTGATTTCTAAGAAACAATTTATTTGTTTTAATTCAAAGGCATAAATTGATTATGTCTGCCGACGCGTTTCTAGCCTCGTTTTCAAAGAAAATACATATAAACACCTTGCTGGCAGCATTGGGGTTGGGAGACGATAAACGCCAAGGCAATAGATATGACCAATAGGACTCACAGTAAGAAGCCCTGATGAAAGATAGAAAAATTGATGTGCTGTTTTTTATCCATATATATAAGTGATGTATATGAGTCTAATTTGTCTTATGTTTTTCTACATGTTGTGGACTATGAGTTTATGTGAAAGTAATAATGTTGCATATTTTTTGAGTCTAGTAATGTCTAAATATTGAACGTGGAGTTGTTTTGTTGAATACATGTATTTCTCTGGAAAAATAGAATTTCTATTGAATAAATTCTTAAAATATTGATTGAAGGGTAAGATAAATAACCTAAACCACTAAAAGCATACAGTGTGGTTTCTTTCAAATAAAGAAATAGGACTCCAGGTATTTCTTGTTGAATTTAATGTAAAAAGGCCCTTCCTGGGTCCTGTCAATTGGGCCTACCCCCTTGTGCAGTACATTTACAAGCCTGAAATGAATAAGGAACAGCACAGTCAAATGAGCAACCCTGGCTCCATGCAGACTGAGAAACAACCGAAAGATACTTCAATGAGTTAGGTACTTACTATTCAGTTGGTTTATTTTGTGATCTATTGGTTCGGTGTCCTGTTGCAATTTGCACTGGAACTGGCCATAGCCACAAAGGTTTCACAGATTTATAACTTATGTTATTTCTCTTGTCTATTGTTTGTACCATACACATAATATTTTGATGGAGACTCACAACCCATTGCTACAGAAATTGCATTTTGGAATGGATTGCAATTCCAGCTCATTCGAGGACCACCTCTAAAACCTATTGACATTTAGAGATTTCACATCCAAATATCAAGTTTTTATATCAACACCTGAAAAGATTAAATCCAGAATATCATGTACCACTTTATAGTCATGGTAAAAGCATAAGTATAAAAGTAGGCATGGTTTGCATAATGTGAGAGGTGGCTGTGCCTAAAAAGTCCCTCCCAGGTAGTGGCATCACTTCCACCCCCATGCGACCAAGAAGTGATGTCACCTGTGACTCCTGACCCGGAATTCTTTCCATGGAAATGAAGTCATCAATGGCGCTTGAGACAAAAATTATGTTGCCCTTGAACTATCCCTGCCCAACATGGTAGTAACATAACGTTCAGTCCATGTGGCCAGGAAGTAACATCACACCCATGTCACCTGACCCAGAAATCCAACTGACGTCACTCATGACTCTGTACCCAAAAGTCAACAATTGTGAGAGAGATACCCTTCTAACAAAAAGGAACAGAGTTTTATATACATAAAAAATAAAAGGTGCTGCAACTCCCCATCTGGCAATGGCAGCCTCAATCAATAGTAATAATTATTAATAGTATAGACACCACTACCAGAAAAAAGCTTCTTGTAGAAGCTAGATCTCTTCATAGTGCAGGCTGATCTCACTCGTACAGCCGTATAAATATTACAATTGATTGAGGCTGCCATTGCCAGATGAGGAGTGGCAGCACCTGATATTTAAAGATCCTGGTCATGAGATCAAAGGTTATGAGAAGAGCTCGGTCTGCTGTTATCAACCGTAAGGTTGTATGATGTGTGCTGCTGATTTCACCTATTGAGGTAGACCGAAGCAGTGATGCCTCTGATGATGACAACCCATCTGAAAATAACTTTGATGATGTGGAAATTATGGAAGAATCTACAAATGTTCCTAACTCGTGTATCTAGATGTGGGGTTTATGGATGAACTCCTTTCTGATGCTACTCTCATACAGAGACCACAGACAAACCCTGATGCATGTTATGTATCTATGGAAGTGCACAACTCTCAGGAGCTTGGAAGTTTAATTGGACAAGCAGCAGGCTCTGAAGTGGGTAAAACATTTTCACTTGTGTTTTTCAACTGCATGCTTGTACATATTTTTAACTCTTTTTATTAAACAATTTTACAGATTATATTTGCATTTATCATACAGGAGATAAGCATACATCAACACTTTATCCCCGCCCTTTCAGAAACACTCTTGTCTCTGTTAAATCGCAGAATACAATTGCCTTATTTTATATACATACACTGTCTCAGCTCCCTATTCCTCCTTCCTTCCCTATTTAGTGGCCTCTATACTCATTCCATTTACCCCAGACTTTTTGGCATTTCTGTGGACATCCTCTACTTTCATAGACTACTTTTTCTGCCCCAGAGCACCAATCCAAGTGTGCCTGCAATTCCCCAAGTTCCGGTATCTGACACATCCCCCACTTTTTAGCTATATTCCTTTTTGCCTCCATTGCTGCTACTTTCAACCATATTAGTGAGTACTTTGGCCAGTTTTCCTCTCCTCGGGTCTGTTAGTACCTCTACGCTAGTGACTTCAGTCATAACTCTTGTCACCTCTCTCCAGAAGATTTGGATACCTTTACATTCCCAAAGGATGTGAAATAAGGAACCTATTTCCCCGCATCCCCTCACACAATATTGCAACTCTTCATGCCCCATTCGGTGCGGCAGTGATTTGGACGCATAGGGTCCATGGAGTATAAGCAATTGGATCAGGCAAAACCTGGCTCTTATAGCTACCTCCCTTGGGCTCTGCACTGCCTCTTCCAAGTCATCGTCCTCCAAAAGTCTCAAGCCTGTCTCCCAAGGGAGACTATTGGGTTGAGTGAGTAGCACATTAATTTCTTGTATGTTAGTGAGGTGGCTTGTGCAGTAACCGGATCCATCAGTAAGCTATCTTCTGATGGCGAATAATCAGATAGAGTATCCCCCCCGAGGTATTGGCTCATAGCGTGGTTCAGTTGCATGTATCGATATTGTTCTGATTCTACCATTTTATATTCCTTTTGTAGGTCCTCGAAGGTACGCCAGCGTTGTCCCCTCCAAATGTGCTCAAGCTTTGCAGTTCCCAATATCTCCCGTTTCTTGAAGAATCCCCTCAGTGCTCCTGTTTCTGTCAGTTAGTCGGTATCCCACAGTGGAGTTTTCCCCGTAAATTTCCCTTCCCAGCCTATATGCTTTTGTACTTCTCTACAGGTTTGTATCACTGTTTGGTTTGTTTGGTGGAAGCTTTTTTCCTATGTGTCTATTATACAATGCTGGTAAATATCCCCTTTCCCCCATAGCCCAGTGATCTGCCCTATAAGCTGGGTCTCCCAGTAATTTTTTACTATTAATTGTGAGGCAGAGTAGTACTTATTTATGTCCGGGAATGCCAGCCCCCCTCATAGGTTCCTCTCTGGAGCTTACTAAGTGCAATTCTAGGGCTGCCTCCATACCATGAGAGCTTTCACAGTTCAGTATTTATATCCTGGAATACCTACTTGGGTATTTTATACAGGGTGTTTTGTAACACATACAGCAACCGAGGCAGGGACATTATTTTGAAAATAACTGCCCTGCCCATCAGGGAGACCGTAGTTTTCATCAATGTTCCACGTCAGTTTCCAGCTGTTTTATTTGGGCATCTAGGTTATCTGTTAGGAAGTTTTCCGCTTTCGTGCATATTTAAATGTCCAAGTTTGTGAATCTTGTTTTAGTTACCAGTTGCGTGGAGCCCTCCACCCTTTGGGGTACCGTCCCGGCAAGTGGCAAGAGTAGAGATGTATTCCAATTTGTTGTATACCCTGAGTAGGTGCCAAACAGCTGAAATATTTGGAGTACACTGTGGACTGATCTCTTGGGTTTGGTCAAATACAGGAGTATATCATTAGCATATAGTCCTGTCCTCCCAGTTGCCCCCTGCCTGTATGCTTGCATTATGGGGTCGTTTCTGACCCACGCGGCCACAGATTCCAATGCCAGGACAAAGATCATCGGTGAGAGCAGGCAACACTGACGAGTGCCCTTTCGAAGCTGGAATGTACGAGACACCTCCCGATTGACCCTTACCCTTGCCTGTGGGTCTTGATATAGGAGCTTTACTCACTCTGTGAAGTTGGGTCCAAATCCCAATCTATCTAATTTTGCGAATATTAAATTGCTGTTCAATACTATCAAATGCCATTTGTGCATCTAGAGAAAGCAGCACTGCCTTTTCAGTGGTATCCAATTTTGTCAGGCACAACCCCCATACAACCTTCGGAGATTCAGTTGTGTGCCCTTATGCCGCATAAACCCAGATTGGTCCAGGTGTACTAATGTATCTATGACTGCCCACAGTCTGGTTGCCAACACCTTCGCCAGCACCTTTACTTCAATGTTTAGCAAAGATATTGGTCTATATAATCCACATTCCTCCGGCAGTTTACCTTTTTTGGGGACCACTACTATTGTGGCAATACGCTGGTCCAGTGGAAGTTTCCCCGTTTCTTTTGACTCTTGATACATATTAAGAAGATGGGGAGCAACCTTGCTTGCTACACTGTTATAGAGTTCTGTTGGGAGCCCATTAGGTCCGGCTGCCTTTCCTGATCGCAGGCCCACTATGGCCCCAGTGATCTCTTCCACTTTAATATCTTGTTCAAATGTCTGCCTGTCTTCCACCCCTAGGACTGGGAGTGTTATTTCACGCACTAGTTCACTACAATCCTCTGCTGTTCTCATCTTTTACGACGTATATACATCCTCATAGTATTGTGCAAATGCATCTGCTATTTCTGTACTTGTATTTTTAACTCCTCTCCCTTTGGTTTGTATTTCCACTACCCAATTTCTGTCCCTATCTCTCTTCTCCAGCCAGGCAATCCTCTAGTTGGCTTTGTCCCCTACTTTGTATATTTTCCTTTGAACGGCTAGTGCTTGTGTTCTCACCTTTTCTTCCCGTAAGTCTTTTCACTGCTGTCGTTTAAGTTTAAGTCTTTGAAACACTGATTCCTCCTCTAAAATACTCTTCCCCTGTTTTATCCAGATTTTCAATTTTCACCTCAAGTCCTTCCAGCTCTCCATTCTGTTCCTTTTTCTGTGTGCCAATTTGAGCCTCTGCATATCTTCTCACTGCAGTGCAATAGGCTTCCTATAATATCAGGATCCTCCACTGACCCCTGTCCACCTTCGGTTTTGAAACTTATCGCCGATCTCATAGCCCCCAACCTCTCAAATATCTGTAATGCGATGTTTAGAACAGGTTACTATCTGCACTTATAGAAAAAGGCCATCATCAAACCTTTGCTTAAGAAACACAATCTTGATCCTACAGACACAAAAAATGTTAGGCCCATCACCAGCCTTCCATTTGCAGCAAAAAAAATCTGAAAATTGAATTCCCAGTTGTCCAAATATATTGAAGAAAGTAATTTACTGGATGATACACAATTTGGCTTTCGTTAGGGCCATGGAACCGAGATAGCCCTTATTAAGGCCTCAGAAGAAATCAGGACGATACTAGATCAAGGTGGTGCCGCTGTCCTGGTGCTGCTGGGCCTGTCAACGGCATTTGACATGGTCGACCACGTCACTTTGATCGACCGTGTCTCAACTATTGGTATCAGTCACAGGGCTAAAGCCCTCTTAGTCTCCTTCCTATCTAACCGCACCAAACTAGTGAGTCTTAGCACTTTTAACTCTCGATCATTTACCCTCCCATGTGGTGTGCCACAAGGATCATCTCTGAGTCCGACACTATTAAACAACTATGTGTCGGACTTAGCCAGAGTCATCAAAGCACACAAGATGGGTCTCACATCTTACGCTGATGACACACAATTGGTGCTTGCAGTGCATAAAGATGGAGAAGCAGTTGCAGCCAATTTTCAGGATCGAATGGTGGCCATCAGTATGTTGATGGCTAATATTTGCTTAAATGTTAAACTCTGAAAAAACAGAGGTGATGATTTTTGGCAATCTGTCCCTGGGTTGGTCCTCCATCTGGTGGCCTACCAAACTTGGACCACCTCCTCTCCCCGTACCAAAGGTCAGAAATTTGGGTGTCACCTTTGACGAAAAGTTGTCCTTTGCACCTCATGTCAACACTGTTGTCTAATCATCTTTTTACATACTGAGAATGATAAAAAAAACTCTTACAATTCCTCCCACTCAGTGCTGGAAAAACCCTTGTCAGTACTTTACTAATGTCAAAAATTGACTATTGCAACAGTCTCTTCATGAATGCTCAAAGTAAGGTCCTCAACAAACTACAGCTGGTGCAGAACTCAACTGCCAGGATTTTATCAGGCACCCCTAAGTATAAATCTATCTCAAAGGTGCTGCAGCAGTTCCACTGGAAGCCGAATCAAATTCAAGGCCTTCTGCATCGCCTATAAGGCCACGCACAATACTGGACCTGTGTTGTTGAAGGAATCTCTTGGTGCCTACACCCCCAATAGATCCCTACATTCATCAACAACAAACCTGTTGAAGATCCCCCGCACTAAGAAAGCCTCATGGGGTGAGCATTCCACCTCCACCGGCTGCAACTGGTGCAGAACCAGGCAGCCCGCCTGATCTTCCACCAGCCGAAACATCAGCACGTCACCCCCCTTCTGCGTAACCTTCACTGGCTCCCTGTCTCCAAACGCTGCACCTTCAAGCTTGGATGTACCATCTTCAAAGCCCTATCCGATTCAGCCCCCGCTTTTATCTCATCTTGCCTGACACGTTATGTTCCCCACAGAGATCTCCGCTCAACATCTCTTAATTATCTTGTGGTTCCCAAAAGCAGACGGAAAAAGCATGGAGGGCTGAGTTTCTCTGTCTTGGCCCCCACCACCTGGAATTCCCTTCCAACTGCACTTCGTCTCTGCCCCAGCTACGACTGCTTTTGCAGTCTGTTAAAAACCCTGTTATTTCAGTCAGCATTTGAGTAAATCCTCCTCCCTGGTCAAGAGCGCCATGAAACCGTTGGTGAACGTGCGCAGTACAAATGTTTTTAACGTAACGTTTAACGTAACGTAACGGGGTGACAGACGATTCACAGTCGCCACTGCCAAATTGTGGAATACTCTTCCTCTCCACATCAAAACAAACCCGACCTTGCTTGCCTTCAGGAAAATGATAAAAACATGGCTTGTTAGCCAATAGTCAACAGATCCTGGTTCTTGCTCGCTGTCCGTAGCGCCGAGACACCCACTGGTATTTGCACACTTTATAAATGGTATAAATAAAATAAATAATAACATGGCTGTCGATTTCACTGACCCCTCATTCTCCTGGAAATATTGTGCCGCACATGTTTTTATTTTTTGTGCGAATTGTTTGTTTCTAAAATGACATGGGTCTATACTTGCTGGGAGTGTATTACTTCAAACCGGTCCCTGCAGCTGCACCTCAACCGAGGAATGATATGAAATGCCCCTTGCCTTCTGCACAGATCCTCTAAATTGTCCTACCTGCGCTAAGAATGTAGAAATATAATCTATTCTGGAATGACTTTTATGTACAGCCGGTGTATGTGTGTATTTCCGCTCCATGGGATTGTGTTCACGCAACAAATCAACCATGCCCATTGCTGTTACAAACCCCCTCTAACAGTCCTCTTTCATGTGTCCCAGTAGCTCCTGCCATCCTATCTCAGTGCGTATCCATGACTGCGTTCATATCACCTCCCAGTATGAGCATGTCCAGGGGCATCTCGAAAATAATGCTTCCCAACGCTCTCAGGGTATCACTGTGAAGGCTCGGTGGAACGTACACTGAGCATGCATTTAAAGTTTTCCTCTCCCATGTGGCCGTCATTGCCACATATCTTGCTAGCCTATTTTGCCATTATTTATTTGCAGTCAGCGGGACAGAGGTGTTGATTAGTATTCCTGCACCTCTGGAACCAGAGGTATATCCCGTGTGCACTTGTAGTTTGTACCCATATAGATCTAGTGCCCCACAGTAGTTACCCCACAAGTGGGTTTCCTGGAGGAGCCCCATTTATGGACTGTTTCCGAAGGTACAGCAGTACTAGTGATCATTTTGTTTTACTTCCCAACCCATTGATATTCCACGTCAGCACCCTAAGAGGCATCCTAGAAAAATGGTTGTATCTTGATAAATACAGATCATCTGGCCGTCAGCTGTACTACTATGTACTGTGGGCTCCACTCCTATCGTCAGTTGGCATGTCTGGACATTTCTGCTGATATACCCTAGTACATTTCCCTGATTACTGTCTCTGAGCCTATAACTAATAACTTTTACAGTAAACCTGCTAACTTGTAATGTCCCTGATTTTAAAATATGCCCCCCCACTCCACGCTTCCCTGCTAGACAGATTTTCATCTACCCGCCCTCACAACTTGCGGGGAGCTTGTCACGACATAGAACCTGCTTTTCGCTAGGGTAGGCCGGAGGGCTTGTCAGTTTCACTCTCGTTCTCTGACAGCCCCTTTAAAACGTGCTATTCTTTATTCCATTGCACACTGTCTAGAATTTCAAGTCCTAGACCATCGTCTCTCTTTTTTGCTGTTCGCTCCTCCCCCAGTCACCAAGCATATGTGACAGGGCTCCCCCAATGCCCGTCTCCACTTAATATTTTGGAAACGTATATTCCTCTCAATTAGATATCAGGTTTCTTCTTTACCATATGTCTCTATCATTCATTCTGCAATCACTCTCAGTTTTATCTGTCTCTTCTATATCCTGGAGTCTCCTCTGATCAGTCATCTTTCTTGGGTTTTGCTTTACCCTTCGCCAGCCCTCCAACCATTCCCAGGCCTCTTCCAGTACAGTAACGTACCAGGCTTTGCACTCTGCTATCACTCGCAAACGTGCTGGTTAGAATATCATATATTGAATGAGTTTGATCTCATCACTCTCTTCCTCAAAGCTTTGAAACAGTTTCTGGACTTGGAATGTAAAGTCGGGGAAGAAATGAATAGTTGTGTTTTCATACTTAAGGTCCCTGTGTAGTCTCGCTGTTTGCAGCACCACATCCCTATTCCTATAATTAAGGATTTTGGCAAATTTTGTTAGTGGCTGAGCTCCTGACCTTGGTTTTGGGATGGGGCCTTACGTGCCCTTTCAATGCTAGGTCCTTCCGTCTCCTCCAGCACACCCACCAGTCATATGTTGTTCTGGCATGCCCGCCCCTCCTGATCATTGAGTTTTGCTGCCAGCATATCCTATTGTTGCTTCAGTTGCTTCACTTGTTGCTCCAAGTTTTGTGTAGTGCCCTTTAGCTGGGTAATGTGCCCCACTGCTTTGGTTACCTTTTCAGACATTTCCCTGAAATCCACCCTGAGGAGATTCATCTCCACTATTACTGTGTCTATTTTAGGTTTAAGTGACTCCTTCAGATCTGTAATAGCTGCACTGTATTCCCTGCACCTTTCACTTCAGGGATCTCGGGTGCTCTCTACCCCAATGAGTGACCGCCTCTTCTTGGTTGTTCTACAGAGGCACTTTACTCCGCTCTCACCACTCCCACAGCACCCCAGCTCCGACTGCTCTGCCTTTCAGAGGTTACATGTCCCATGGCTCTCCACTTATTTTGGCCACTCCCTCTTACCAACAAATGGAGAGAATATCCTCAGCTCAGTCTCTGTAGAAGGATGTACAAAGTGCAGGAGTTGGTGATGCCATACTGTCGGTCCCTCAGCAGATTCAACTCCGTTGGTCGCCTCCCAGTTTCATCAGCACCAGCACTCGCACTCCGTGGTTGTCAGGCCACACCCCACGGCCTCAAAGAATCCTACGTTTTAGCCCGGTGCCGTGGCCTTTTTCCACCCATGGTTTTGTTCCTGGGGGTGCTTGGTGGTATAACTCACTCCAGCGCTCTGCCCTCCTGTAACATTCCGGATTTTCTACGGATATCTGGCTTTTTTATACTCTGGTCCCTGGAGCTCCTTTAGTGTGTGGCCATTTCCGATGGCTCCAGGCCATGCCACCTTGTTTGTACATATTTAATAAAAAAAATTATTTCTGGAAGGAACCAGCAACAAAAATTGACGGAGTACACATCTACATTTTTACTGCTTATGCTGTTCAAAACAGAATGAAATTCCCCCTACCCAAAACAGAGAAATGTGGAAGAATTGCATTTGTTTTCATGATATTGGAGATTTTGAAAAGGACTCCTGGGGTATACCCCCAATAATGCTTGGGAATTTAAACATGATTTCTTCATGTGCTGGTCTGGACATAACATCAATGATCCTAAACAAGATGCCCATAAGTGCCTACAAAATCATACATTTTGAGGAGTATTTGACATATATGTTTTTGTAAGAAGCTCACGTCGTTTACATGTTGCTTAGGCTGTTGTATAGTTTGATTGGAAAAGCATTTGCCTCCTGATTTGATTTCTATCTTGTCAAGCGCATTCAAAGGGATTCAAACTTTATGGAGACTTCACATAAAACTAGAGTGTACATGGGAAATGTTCATCTAATGTTAAAAGAGCTGTAGAAAACATGTGCGTGATGTTCTATAAAGACTAAACATCCTGTAGGTTGTTTAGCCCTTAGAAGGCTGTATTAAAAAAATGCTATGCCTATGTATCAATGTTACACACGTTTATGCCCTCACCTTTTAGGACAAATTACAGAATGACTGTCTGCAGTCTGACTCTTACATAAGGCTACATATAGATACATATGCATTGCAAAATTGCTATATCTGCTTCTTAAATAGTAGCAGAAGTACAACCTGTAACTTTGAAGTATTTTATATTTTTTGTTTCAACGGATTAAACATACTGTAATAGCCTATTGTGCATTGTCAACTTATGAGTAAACACCAAGGATCAGGTCCGCACACCATGCATACGGCGGTCCCGCCCTACGAATTAGGATATGACTGACACCATGGCGGTTGTATCGGGCTATTTAACACTGTGGCGGGTGCTGCTGACTGCAGCACCCACTGCAATGCCAAAAGAGCAGATTGTGCCTTTCACTGCACTACTTGGCAGGCACCACACGGTGCATCCTAATTTGGCAGATGGTGCCTGGTATGCACCGCCACCATTTTAGCCTATCTGGACGGTCCACCAGGTAATTGTAATGATGACCTGTGGCAGATCCGTTGCCGGCGGATTTTGCACCTGTCACGGTTACGGTCAGATTACCCCCGCCATCGTAATGTGGCGGGCAAAATAGTTTTCCGATGGTGGAAGGTCCGCCACCGTACTGCTTGCCGGCCTGCTGGCAGTGGCGGCCTTCCGCCATCGCAATGACCCCCCTAGTTAGTACATTGATCAATATTGGCATTTGTTCAAGTGTCATATAAATAAATGGATTGACTTTACCACAAATGATCGGAGTGCAAGATGTGTTTAAACGTTTGCTTGGTCATTTCAATAATAGGAATGGACCAAGAAATGTATCAACTATTGAATGCCTCAATTGTATTATGGATACAAATTGTATAGGCATGGAGACAGGGACACCCTATTTTATGCCATTAATATTATAACTAAAAAAATGCTAAACTGGTGACTTTACTTCAATGCATCTATTTAAAGCACACTCATAATATTTCATGTTATAGGCATGGATGACAGGCAGTTGGCACACTAAAATATCCTTCCGAATTGCACGTTTTAAATTTGAAAAAGGTAAAACCATGTGTTTCTGATTATCATTTTCTTAATTACATTATTAATATATTGACCTACACAAACATCTGCTCCAACTCCTCTGCCTTGCAGGGGTTCCATGTCCTGTGGCTCTCCACTTATTTTGGCCACTCCCTCTTACCAACAAATGGAGGGAATATCCTAGGCTCAGTCTCTGTAGAAGGAAGTACAAAGAATGGGAGTCGGCGATGCCGTACTGTCGGTCCCTCAGCAAATTCAACTCCGTTGGTAGCCTCCCAGTTTCATCAGCACCAGCACTAGCACTCCATGGTTGTCAGGCCACACCCCAAGGCCTCGAAAAATCCTACGTTTTAGCCCGGTGCCGTGGTTTTTTCCCCCCATGGTTTTGTGCCTGGGGGTGCTTGGTGGTATAACTGTCACTCCAGCGCTCCGCCCTCCTGTAACAATCCGGATTTTCTATGGACACTGCAATGTAAAGTGTCACAGTGAGGAAACTCGTAACGGACGCGCGCAGCCACGAAATTGATTAAGTCTCAGCAACTCTATAATCCTAGCATTAATTTTAGCCCACTGTTTTTACATGATTAACTGCTTTTAAAAACGTGTATCGCTGCTTTTTTCTACCGACACTTGCACTTTAGCTTGTCAGTTGTACTCAAGCCCACACCCCGGTCCACCATGGGGTTTCCCCGATTGTTGTGGAGGGTGCCGGCGATTAGGAATCCTGGTCTCTGGTTGCTTGGGGCTATTGGGGGCGGAGCAGGATGGTCAGCGTTCAGCGCGTGCAGCCTACATAAAGGATATGCCTTCCTTGTCACGCAGCGGACACGCGCAACCACGAGTCCGTCGGCAAAATTGTTTACGTTAGGCAACACCTAGCATGAATTTCAGTCCACTGTTTTTTTCTGATTAACTGCTTTTAAAAACATGTATTGCTGATTTTCCTACCCGCACTTGAACTTTAGCTTGTCAGTTGTGCTCAAGTCCGTACCCCAGTCCACCACGGGGTTTCCCTGATTGTTGTGGAGGGTGCCGGCGATTAGGAATCCAGGTCTCTGGTTGCTGGGGACTGTGGGGGGCAGAACAGGAGGGCCAGCGTTCCAGCGCTTGCAGCCTACATAAACCGCATGCCTTCCTTGTCGCGCAGCGGACACGTGCAGCCACAAGTCAGTCGGTGAAATTAATTAAGTCTCAGCAACCTATTAAAGCCTAGCATTAATTTTAGCCCACTGTTGTTACTTGATTAACTGCTTTTAAAAACGTGTATTGCTGCTTTTTCCTACCGGCACTTGCACTTTAGCTTGTCAGTTGTGCTCAAGCCTGCACCCTGGTCCACCACGGGGTTTCCCCGATTGCTGTGGAGGGTGCCGGCGATTAGGAATCCTGGTTTCTGGTTGCTGGGGGCTGTTGGGGGTGGAGCAGGATGGTCAGCGTTCAAGCGCCTGCAGCCTACATAAACCGCATACCTTCCTTGTTGCGCAGCGGGCGCTCTACCGTAGGGCTGGAGGCGCGCCAAAGGCAAGCCCATCTGCGCCCATCCATGGTCGACCGGGACCAGGTGCCATACATCTAGCCTGTTTTTCTACCTACCCGTCAGCAGACTTGAGGCGGCTGCAGAGAAACTTGATCATAGATTCTGAGACCTGACCCATTCTCCACGAGGTAGGGATTCTGAGTCTTAGGGATATCCACTCAGAAATCTCAAAACATATCTAGCATTGGGGTGTCCCCATCAATGACAAGGTCCTGCAAGTTATAGCTATCCCCGAGCAACAGGAGGCAAACAGAATTATGATTAGGTACCTGAACACCCACTCAATGGTAAAACTTCAGGTTGAAATTTTCCAGCTTGTTGACTCTGAAAAATCAGATATCCTCCTCCTTTCTGAAACATGGCTTACTGCCAAGTCTGTCCCCGATATCCTGGCAGCAGTACCTGATAATTGCTATATTCTTCAGGCCAATAGGCCCCCGGGTAAAGCCGGGGGAGGGGTTGCAGCCATTATTCACTAGAAACTCAAGTTCACCTCATTGGGAATCACAGGCATTCGCTCAGTTGACAGCCTAATATTGAAATTTGAATCCCCTCAGTCTTCTTTTATTTGTGCTTCATTTTATAGACCCCCTCATCACATGCCTGCATTCCCTCAACTACTAGGCGAAATGATTTCCCATCTAGCTCTCAACCATGCCAGAATTCTAATAATTGGAGACGTTAATTATTGGCCAAATGATGCACGGGAAAGTGTTAACTCTACAGCATTTACCGATCTTCTTACTGGAATGAATTGTTCCCTGCATGTGAAGACAGCTACTCACATAAAGGGGCATATTTTAGACCAAGTGTGGACATTTAATCTGGAAATCTCTAAGTTCATAATTTCCCCATGTACTTGGTCGGATCACCATTTTATCACATTTGTGATATCTAGTATCTCCCCTACTAAATATTTACAGACCAAAAATCTGCTGGCCAGAAACTGGATCTGTGCTAATATTGGAGCTGTTTGCTCATTATTAACTGCCAAAGCCCCTGCTGCACAGGAGTCTCTCCACATTCAGGCAAAAAATGTGGCTTGAATCCGCCAGTGATCTCATTGCCCCCTTCAAGAAAATCAAAACTATGCAGTCACACAACGCCCAACGTTGGTTCTTTAATGACTTAAAATTAAAGAAATTAGCATTAAGGTAAGCTGAATGTAGGTGGTGACCTGACTATTCCCTGGACAAAAAAGCCTCCTATGTAACACTGCTCAAAGAATATAAAAATGCTATCCTCCAGACTAAGGCAGAATAAATACTTCTCTTCAAAAATAATAAATTCAGCTAATAAGTCCAAGGATATCTTCTCCATAGTTGATGAACTCACTAATCTGGATGGGGTCATGGCGAAACCTTTTCCCTCGCAATCCTATGCTTCTCTCTCAATTCCTATTTCATTGAGGCAATTGCTACAATCAAGGCCAGCATTCCTCCTCTCATCTCCAATATGGTTTCCCCAGCCCTCTGTAAAAACTCACTTGTACTTGATCAAATTCCCTCAATTTCAAGGAAAACTTCTTTGTTTTACCTTAAAAAGTTAGTTCTGGTTCCCCTACTGATTGCTGCCTGCTTCACATTTTACGCAATGCTTTCCTCACCTGTCCGGACCCTCCCCTTTCATTCCTTAATAATTCCCTTAAACTTGGAATTGTGCTCAACATCTTCAATATGCTGAAATTATCCCGATCTTGAAGAAACCCAACTCTGATCCACTGGTTCTCAGCAATTATCGCCCCATCTCACTATTGCCTTACCTAGGGAGCTCATGTGGCAAACTGCCTTAGCTCCTTCATTGAACAATCGCATTTCCTTGACTCTCATCAGGCAGGATTTAGACCTGCACATTCAACCGAGTCAGTTATTCTTGCAGTTATGGACGAGCTCAGAGGAGGGCTGACAAGGGCCTTACCCAGGCCTTGGTACTCCTGGATTTGTCAGCTGTTTTTGACACAATCGATCATGGTCTCCTGCTCGACCGTGTCTGCAATGCCGGGATCCAGGGTCTGGCGGTGAAGTGGATTTCCTATGAGACTACGATATCCCCTATTGCTTTAAGGTCCAGGAGGAGGGGGACAGACAAACCACAAAATATGCAAAACCTCTTGACAGACCTATCTAATTTATCAATTGGTATTTACTCTACAAACAATTTCAACACAGATACAACATTTCAGAAAAAAGTGACTTTCATTAAAATTTGTATTTTAGTTTTCACAATACATTTTTTCTCTCTTTTATTTTATACATATATCAATTGTTTTCTTTTTTGTTTTTTTAAATCAAAACAATTTATGAATGTTTACAATAACTTGTGAAAATGGAAAAAGAACATCAATTAATGTTACAATTTTCATAGAATAATATTTCTCTGACCCCCACAAAAAGTTAAAAGCTCAATTACAGTCAAAATCATACTGTGCAAATATGATGATGAAGACAACAGCAACATCTGAGAAAAAGACCTGTTACAAAGAATCTCTTTGTTCTATATTTGTATTTTTCAAAGGGCATCAGTCCATAATTTTCATGTATAGATAGTCATTTGTCTTGATTTAAATCTTAGATGGTATTCTCAGATGTGTGTACTTTTTGTGGGGGTCACAGAAATGATATTCTATGAAAATTGTAACATTAATTGATCTTCTTTTTCCGTTTTCACAAGTTATTGTAAACATTCATAAATTGTTTTGATTCAAAAAAACAAAAAACAAAAAAATAGATATATGTATACAATAAAAGAGAGAAAAAATGTATTGTGAAAATAAAATACAAATTTAAATGAAAGTCACTCTTTTCTGAAATTTTGTATCTGTGTTGAAATTGTTTGTGGATTAAATACCATTTGATAAATTAGAGAGGTCTGTCAAGAGGTTTCGCATATTTTGTGGTTGAAGTGGATTTTCTCCTTTCTCAGCAACCGATTCCAAGCAGTTCGCCTTGTTAATTTTTCTTCCCAAAAAACAAAACAAAACTAACATGTGGGGTTCACCAAGGGTCTTCCCTATCGCTCCTTTTGTTTAATTTGTACCTATTGCCCTTGGTCTGGTCTCTGCGCGAAAAAATGGTCAAAACTTTTAATTATGACGATGACCTACATCTGATGTTTGACATCAATTCTTCCACTTCCTCTGTGTTTCATTTCCAATCCTCCTTGAGCTTCTTCAGTGACTGGATAAATGACAACCAGCTGAAATTAGATCTAGATAAAACTGAGCCCATTCTTAAAGGTGGAACAGCAAAGTTTTGGCTTCCTAGTGTGGGTAGCCCCCTACCAGCAGGCTCTGTTAAGAGCTCAGGGATTGAGATCAGTAACGATCTATCCATGAAGGCCCAGATTGGATCTGTGGTCTCCGCTTGTTTTTTCCACCTCCGAAGAATCCAGAAGATCAGCAGATTCTTGACCACTGAGGCCTTGACTTTGGTCATCCTAGCCTTGGTAATCTCGCATATTTGATTACACCAAATCATTATATGCTGGTATTCCTGTATATCAATTACAATGTTTACAGTTGGTGCAAAACCATGCGGTCAGGTTAATTGCCCACCAGCCTAGACAACATTCTCTGATGAAGAGTCTACATTGGCTTCCAATTGCTAAACGCTTTGCATTTAGGCTGGGATGTACCATCTTTAAAGCCCCAGGGGGGAATGGCCCAGCCAATATTTCCTCAAGGATCCAGTGCTATGTCCCTTCTCGGTAACTGTGTTCTTCCAATCTAAATCTGTTGACCACTCCCTCATTTAAACCCAAAAAACACGGGGCTCAGGTTTGCGGTCTTGGCCCCATAATTCTGGAATTTGCTTCTTGTGGAAGTCAGATCGGCAACTCCTTATGCACAGTTCAGGAAAATGCTGAAGACCCATCTATTTTCCCAGGCATTCAAGTAAGCCAACTATCTTGTCAATGCTGCATCCTCCTTGCTCTTAGAGACATGAAACCGCTTGGTGTAGGTACGCTCAATAAGTACTCTTAACATAACATAACATGCTTGGAGGTGCTGCAGCTTACAGATTCACACTGCTGCAGGACCAGGGATCTTCAGTAGTTGCTGCAGTCCTGTGGCGGTCCCACTGCTGTAGTTGTAATGCAGCAGATGACCGCCAGTCTGGCAGTCTAGGGATGCCACGGACTGCGTAATTAGGCCCTAAGTCCGTCCACACCATTACGGGCCTGTCAGTCCAGTTCCTGGCTAGCTCACAGTACTCACCCAAAGCCCCTAACCTTAACAGGCTCGAAGACGATTATGGCAGCCGGGGCTTGAAAATCTGGCTCCCAAGCAAGTCATGGAAGCAGATCTCACCCTTTCATTATATTACTTATATAGGCGCAGATGAAACACAAGAGAGAAACGAGGTAGGTATTCAATGTATTCATTGAAACAATCGTAGTCTTGTATAGAGAGGATGAGCTGTAATAAATAGGCAGACGAAACAACGCAAAGTAACCAGCATTACAAACCTGGTAAAGAGGATGAATAAACCAACAATGATAAATGATTTCTAGGTGTTCCTACATAACCCTGAGACTATTCTGCCTCTGCCTTTGCCCGATCTAAAGGATTTGCATATTCCCCATACATTGAAACTGTGTCTGGAGTCAGCCTCTTGTGTGGATGGCAATCCGGCCAGGAGGCTGGATGATTAGCACCAGCAGAGCTGCATGTCGAACACAGCACTTGTGCCAGGACGGTCGCTGCTGGAGTGTTCCTCTGCCCCTTCTGGGTCAGTGCATATTTTATATAATAAAAGTCACATTGTGTCAGAAGCGCAGCTCTGATGTAATGCTATGTCCAGATGTTAGGAGCTAATTCCTGAATGGGCTTTGCCAGCATTAGAATATCATGTACTCTGTTCCTAGCTTTGAACAGAATATACGGTTTATATATGTCGAGAAACGGCAAACTAAAATGAGCAATTCGTAGAATATTGTACAAGCAAAGTATGTAAAATGCCACTGCTAAAAAGTCAGTGACCACCCTCCAGATTACTGTGGTCTCCCTCTCCACCTTCTTCCCCCAACTCCTTGAGACCCGTTCCAGGTGAGTAGTCTGCACTTTACAAGCTCATGATTGATTGATTGATTGAAAAAGAAACGCAGCTATAATGTGTCAAATCTGAAATATAAAACAAAGCAAAAATAAGGAACCAACATGGGTCCAAGTGGGCCTCACTGCATACAAAGATTGGGTATCAGGGCAGAATGTTTCAGCTGTTTGGAGGACAGTGTAATGTAATGTAATGTAATTTGTACTTGTAAAGCGCACTAATACCCCAAATGGGGTGTCCTGGTGCTGTACCGCATACTGCTGTGGAACCCTTCCTGGCTTTTCCCTGTGAAATGTCCACTCCTGGGCACCCCCAAGGTGAAGCCAGGCATCCCAGCGCTGTTGGGGCCGTTGTGGAGATTAAGCAAGCTATTGCCCAGAGTTGCAGAGTGGGACCCATGATTATAATAGGCACCAAGGCAAGAATTATCGGGTCCGAGGAAATTGAGCCCAAGCCCCGCTGAGCCGGGAATTGATCCCTGGTTTCCAGGCCAGACCTCTGCATCTGGGTCTGCCGCTCTAACCATTGAGCCACACTCCTCCACCAGTGTATGGTGATCGATTCATACTGAGGTTAAAGAAACCCTTTCTGAAAGAAGGTGATCACATAACAGTGTCTAAGCTGACAGATGTATTTATGAAGGGTTATCAGCAGACTTTTAGCGATGGAACATTTATAGTGAAGAAAGGTCATCTAAAATAGACGTTTATATTTATCACTTACAAGATTATGATGGTGAAGCTGTCTGAGGTGGCTTTTATGGTGAGAAGTTGAAAAAATACTCTGGATGAGCCACACAGGGTCTTTATGGTCGAAAAGGTTTTAAAATGGATAGTGTTGTATCTTTACCTTTAATTATGTGCATTCCTTGTTGGGAATGCAGCCATGTCATTTTTAGAATGTGGTGTGTTTGTAGTGTCAGTTGCTACATGGTCTTGGATGAGAACGACTTGCCTCCCTGTTGGGCTAATAAAATACTTTCCACTTCATTATTCTGGACCTCATCTTTACAATACTGGCGACGATGAGCCCAGCAGGCGATTGAGAACCCAGCGTGATAAGGATTTTTTTTTTTTTTGAAAAACCCTCGGCTGTACATTTTATTTACATGGACTTTCGAATATGTTTTTCGTGTGATTTGCTTGACTTCGTTGGGCGATTTCTTAGCGGCACTCAGCGGCAAGTACAACTTTCTACTTATTGTTTGTGGATTATTTGTTGAAGTTGTGCCTACCTCATTTTGTCAGCGTGTTTCAAATCCTGCACGTGAACTGTGCAAGCTGTGTTGGAGCGTGCCTGCCATTTCCTTGGAACGTCCAATCGTCACTATAGAAACCGGCACAAGCTGTCAGTGTCCAAGCGCGTCTTGTCGTCACACGCAACCACACGCTGAACACTTTGCCTCGTTGCTTAGCAACCGCGTCCTTGCCGTCCTGACGTGCATTGTTGTTGCTGCCTCGTTCCTTAGCAACCGCGTCCTTTGCCGTCCTGATGCGCATTGTTTGTTGCTAGAGCAGTCTACAGACGTGCGTGTGGCACCTGACAAGCGCGTTATTATCTCTTCATTTTGCGCATTTCACCTCGTTTACTGGATAGATTGAGGCAAGTCATATTTTTATGTTTTGATACAAATTTGACCATTGGATTCTTGTAGTCAGTTGGAAATCAGCTGGAAGTCATTCCTTTTACATTGGAATTCATTGATGTTCATTTGAAGAAAAGTAGTTTGTTTAAGGAAAAGAAGTACCCAAGAAAAGTAGTACGGAGAAAACTGAAAGCTGCTGAGAAGTTCTTCTCGTTGTTATTTTAATTCATTATTTTGAATTATTATTTTAGATTGTTGTGTTAGCTTATTTAGTTAACTTTTTGTGTTAGTTTGTTTAGTTATTTTTGCTTTTCAGCATGTCATCTTCTGCCAGTGGAATGAATCAACCTCCCCAATTTTTAGGTGAGCAAGGTGAACCTATCTTACGGTGGAAAAAGTGGAAACCTATTTTTGACTCTTACTTGCTTGCCATTGGTGGGGAGAAGTTTTCTGCCGTCAGGAAACAGGCTGTTTTGTTGAACAACCTTGGTATCGAAGGAAGAAATATTTATGATAGTTTGGATCCAATACCTATTGGCAGGGGTGCTGGTGAACCTTCGGATGTGTATGAAATGAGTGTACTCCTATTAAAAAATCATTTTAGTGCACGTATTAACGTTGTCATGGAGAGACACAAATTTTTCATGCGCACACAGGCTAAGAGTGAAAGAGTTGGAAACTATGTTGCAGCACTTAAATCCCTTGCACACACTTGCGAATTTGAACTTTTGACTGACTCTCTCATTCGCGATCAACTTGTTCGCTGTACTAATGATCTCAAAATCCAAGAAAAACTTTTGTCTAAAAATCCAAATTTGAAAGAGGCCATACTTATTGTTGAGAGTGTTGAACATACCTCTACTTGGGTTAAGGAGATTAGGAAGGGTCCTTCTCAAACTGATCCTGTTTCCAGTGTAAGTCATGAACATCGTCAAATTTTGCAACCAGAGACTAGTGTTGCTGCCGTTAGTAAAGCTCCTCCCAAACAAGAGAAAACCACTCTTAAAGTTGAAAGACCTAAAAAAAAGTTACAATTCTAACAGTTTTAACAAAGAGAATACATTTAGAGGTCCCAGATGTGGTAGCGAGAAACATGGACCGAACTATCCGAACTGTTTTGCTATAAGTACTGTCTGTAGAAATTGTGGAAGAAAAGGCCACTATGCTAGGATGTGTAAAAGCAACAAAGTTAATTGTATTGATGATGATGAAGTGTACTCTCAGGATTCTATTCATTGTATTACCAATGATGCTGTTAATGGTGTGAGTCAAGTTGATGATGATGAAGTATGTATGCCTTCTTGTGACATCCAAATTGCCAACAAGGTTGTTCCCGTACTTGCTGACTCTGATTCCCTATTCACTCTTATCAGTGATAAGTTTTGGTTTACCAATTTTGATGGAGATAGGATCAAACTTTTGGCTCCTGACATTAATCCCGTTGGGTATGCTAAGCAAAAGATTGAGGTGTTAGGATACTCCATCCAAATCATTGCTTTTAAAGGCAGAGAAACTGTTGGTAAGGCTTACGTTGCTAAAAGGGGAGATAACCTCCTTGGGTGGCGTCATCAAAGAAATTTAGGAATCACTTTGAATCCAAACGCTCCTGAACAGGTTATGTTAGTTTCTCATTTGGGTGATTTTTCAGGCATTTTTGAGAAATTTCCTGAAGTTTTTAGTGAAGATTTGGGTCTTCTAAAAGGTTTCAAGCACAAGATAATTCTGAAAGGGAATGCAAAGCCTGTTGTACATAGGGTTCGGAAGGTGCCCAATCTCATGTTAAAACCTCTTCAAAATGAAATTGATAGGTTGTTGAAGCTTGGTGTAGGTGAGGAGATAGAATCCTCAGAATGGCTTGTGCCAATTGTTTTGGCACCTAAGGACAAGGGTACCAAAATTAGGATGTGTGTGGACCTCAGGAGTTTAAATAGTTCTATTTGGGTTGACAGGCAGCCTTTGCCTAAAATCAATGAGATCTTGACAAAGTTGGGGGGGTGCTACTGTTTTTAGCGTTATGGATCTGTCAGCAGCATACCACCAGGTCTTATTGCATGAGGAGTCAAGACATTTGACTTCTTTTGTAACCCTCATTGGTGCCTACAGGTTTATGAGGATGCCTTTTGGTTTAGCCAGTGCAGCTGCTTGTTTTCAGAGAATCATGAAGAATGTCTAATCAGGGATTGATTCTGTTCTTTTCTTCCAGGATGATATTTTGGTCCACGGGATTGACGTTGGCAGGCATGATGACATCTTATTTGCTGTTTTGGCTAGACTCAAGGAATCTGGTTTAACCTTGGAACGGGAAAAATGCAAATTCAGGGTTAAGTCTATGTCTTATTTGGGACACAATATATCTGGGGAGGGTATCAGTCTGAAGATTGACCTTGCGGAGGCTATTCTTCAAGCTCAACCTCCTGCTAACAAGGATCAAGTAAAATCTTTCAATGGGTTGTCGGAATATTATTCTAAATTCATTCCAAATTTTGCTAGTGTGATGCAGCCAATTAGACTTCTCTTGAAAAAGGGTGCTGTTTTCAATTGGAACAAGGATTGTTCTGAGGCTTTTGAAACTGTGAAGTCTGAAATTGCTAAAATGCCTACTTTGGGGCATTTTGATGTGCACAAGAAAACTATTTTGTCCACGGATGCAAGTTTACGTGGTTTGGGGGCTGTTTTGTCACAGCTTGTGGAAGGTTCGGAAAAGGTCATTGGTTTAGCTTCTCGTTCTTTGAAGGGTGCTGAGGAGCGGTATTCGGTCATTGAGCGCGAAGCTTTAGCTTGTTTTTGGGCCATCAAGCATTTTAGGTTTTATTTGTGGGGTCTACCTTTCGTGGTCAGATCCGATCACAAACCCCTTGTGCAGCTGTTCTCATGTAGAAATGTCAAATGTACAACTCCTAGAATTAAGAGATGGGTTGAAGGACTTATGGAGTACAATTTCTGTGTTGAATATTTACCTGGTCTTAAGAATGTCCCCGCTGATTTTCTCTCTAGGTCACCCCTTGAGAAGCTGGTCATGTGTGATTCTGATTCCCCTACTGTTTCTTGGGTAAGGGAGTCTGCATTAAATGAGGTGGAATGGAAAGATAGTTTTTCTGATGATCCGGACAGGGATTTTGCCTTGAAAGCAACGGTCAGTGGTTGGCCTGTTTTGAAGGAAGTTCCTGATCCTGCTAAGGGTTATTGGAATGTGAGGGCTGAATTGAACATTGTTCAAGGCGAATTATTCAGAGGCGACAGGTTGATTTCCCCTTTTGGAATGAGGGAGAAGATAATTAACTTGGCTCACGAGGGACACTTGGGTAGTAGCCTCACCAAAGCAAGGGTCAGGGAATCCTATTGGTGGCCTGAGTTGGACCATGAAGTTGAAATTGTTGTAAAGGATTGCCACATTTGTGCTGGTAATGATAAATCCAGGAAGGTGAACACCGCCCCTCTTTCTCCTGTTGCTATACCCGAACGTCCTGGGTCTAAAGTTGCTGTTGACATTATTGGACCCTTTGAGAACCTTGGACCCTCTGAGAGATTTGTTGTTGTTCTAGTAGATTACACTTCAAAGTGGTTGTCTGCTTCTTGCATGGGTTTTGTTTTAAGTAGGAATGTTATTGAGTTTTTAAAGGATGCTTTTACTTGCGAAGGGGTACCTGACATTTTGGTCTCTGATAATGGTGTCCAATTCCCCTCCCAGGAAATGTCTGACTTTCTTAAGGATCTATCTATCACTCATCATAAGACTGCCCTGTCTTCTCCGCAGGCAAATGGCTTGGTGGAGAGCATGAATAGGTTAATTAGGGCGTGTGCCCAGACTGCTTTGGAGAGAAGACTCCCTTTGAAACCTATTCTCAGAGAAAAGCTTTGGGCGCACAGGAACACTCCCAATAGTGTAACTGGTGTTTCCCCTTTCAAAAAACTCAAAGGTAGGGTTGCTGGTTCCAAGCTTAATCCTTTGTGGTTTTCTGTTCAGGATAGAGGTTCTGTGATCAAGGATTCTAGGTTGGAAGACTATCAAGATAAGTACAAGCGCCGGTTTGACGTTTTGAAGGGTGCAAAGAATTCTTCTTGGAAAGTGAGTGATTTTGTGTTTATCAAAAAGGCTGTTTGGTCCCCTAAAGGTGAGTCAAAATATTTTGGGCCTAGACGAATTGTTAAGGTCATGAAGGATGTGGTTATGCTTGCTGGGGGAGGTGTCTGGAGCATGTCACGTTTGTCAAGGTGTATGGAGGGGGATGATGGTGTTGTGAAACCTGGTTCTGAGGAACCTGATCCTGTTCCGGGCAAATGTGTTGGGGAAACTGCTCCAGTGAAATGCTCGGTTCATGAACGCTCGTCTCAACTTCCTCAAGATGAGCATGTTTCTTCTCGTCGGACAAACTCTAGAATTAGGAGACCTCCTTTGTATCTTCAAGATTACTATCCTGTGTGACTCATTCCTTTCCCTGGATCGTTGTTCTCTGTTTGTTCCCATTTTTTCCTGTTTTCTTCTCTTTGTTTTTTTTTCCACACTTTCTTTTTCTTTTCTTCTCTTTTCTTGCTTGTCATTTCTCTTTCATTTTGTTATTATAATAAGGGAGATGTGTTGTATCTTTACCTTTAATTATGTGCATTCCTTGTTGGGAATGCAGCCATGTCATTTTTAGAATGTGGTGTGTTTGTAGTGTCAGTTGCTACATGGTCTTGGATGAGAACGACTTGCCTCCCTGTTGGGCTAATAAAATACTTTCCACTTCATTATTCTGGACCTCATCTTTACAATAGATAGGTTAAACTGCAAAGAAGCAAGAGCTCATAAAATGGCAGGAGTGGCCTCAGAAATGTAACGTTGGGTGGAGGCTAGATCTCTAAAGGACATACACATTAAAAGCTCTTGAAAAAATTTAAATATGGTGACCTCATCCTTTTACATCACTTTGCCTTCAAACACTTGACCAGATATGTTCCCCAACAAACAAATCTCTAACTGTAAATGAAACTGGCTAAGCCTGTCAATATAAAAGGGGTTTGGAAAGTTTCCTTCCGGTAAATACAGTACCCCCTAACCTGGAATACCTTTGCTAGAGCCGGGGCTAAATTCACAATTAAGTGGCACCAGGTGGTACAGTAACTCCATGCTGGATTCCCTTCTGGGTATTTTACAAGCATGACAGAAGTGGTAGGTGCAATCAACAAAACCCTAGTGGAAGATGCTGGCTTGCAATATAGTGCACTAAAATTAAGTACACTGAGCAGAGAGTCCAGTGAGACCCAGACTGGTTTACAGAGACAAAAGTAGATAATATGAACACGATCTTTGTGGTAGTGTGGGTGAGCAGTTAGGCTTGTCAGATGGCAGTGCTAAGCGTTTTGTTGTACTCACAGAGGCAATAAATTAGACACACACTCAAGAATAAATCCGAGACCAATTTGCAAAAGTAATCCTGATTTTTATATAATTTCACCAAGAACTTTGTTCTACAGTAAGTACTTTTTGTTATGAATTTTAGAGTTCGCAAAATAAATTACTTGTGTGTTCAATTACACACTATTGTAGTCAATGGGAAAAAAGACAAAAATGCATGTAAAATCGTAGTTGACTTTCAAGGTTCATATTTTGGATCTTGGTGGTCAGAAAGGCCAGGCCAAATGTTCCACCAGCAGATTCTCAGGAGCATCCTGGATTTGGCTGAGAGCATGGAGCTGATTTTGTTCGTAGCTGGTGCGCTATCAAGAAGGGGGCCATCTGAAAAGACACTACACAAGAGGACTTATAGGTAAGTATTAGGGGTCCAACTCGTCAGGAGCAGGTTGCAAGTGCCTCATGACCATGGGAGTACAGCTGGATCATGGTTGGGCCGGGTTTTAGTAGATAGGTCAGTTGGGCAGTGTGCTTCAAGATGTCCTTGCTGTCAGGAACAGGCAGCTTGGAGAGGCGATTTCGGGACAGCTGGGCTACTCGCAAAGTGGGTCTCAGGATACTCGATGCCCCTTGACTAGTGCTTGCTTCCTGGGCAGTTGTAGTCCAGAGCCAACTCTTTGTCTTTGTGAATGCTGCAGGGGTCCGGCACCCTGGGTATTGGTGGAGCATGGCTTCAGTAGGTCCCGGTGTCCACATACTTGGTATGAGAAAAGATCTGACCCTTCAGAGCTGGTATACCACCTTCGGTAAAGTGTTGTGTCAGAATCTCTGGGGAGCAGCAAGTCAGTGAAATCAGAGTCTGACATTCAGGGCCTGCTGACAGAGGGGAGTTGAGCATCTACTCCTAGGGAAGTACTTTGGCAATTTGTTGAAGTCTGGCAGGGTTCTGCGTTTCTTGGAGTCCTCACAGTTGCGGAACTAGACAGCACGCCATGACTGTTGAGTCCTTAAGGCATCAGAAAGAGTTTGGCTCAATCCTTGGATTAGCAGCACTTCTTTGGCATTTCCTTCTTTGTGTCGGTTGAATCTAAAATTCAGGGTCAAGGGATGCCACCTAAATACTACATTTAGGGGTGTTAAAGGTGGAGACAGGTAGTAGCCGATGGGCTACCTTCCTTTAGGATTTCTACGCCCTCTAAGTGATGAGTTCCTGTGGGAAGATGCACTACCCTAGCCCTGATCGGTTGTTTTCCTACCATCGCAAGATGGAGGATTTGCAAAAGTGGGGTCCACATCGCCTGCTGCACCTTAGGGGTGTGCTGGCTGAATGTGGGCACGCCTCCTCATTTAACACATTTTTCAGCCTTTTGTCCCACCATAAGTGGAGTAGGAAAAAGGGTGGCATCTTTTACTCTCTGGGATGCCGGGTTACATTTCAAAGGTGACTTCGCCTTTGAAGCTTCTTGCCTCGGAAGGTCATCCTGTCCTTGAGGAGATGTGTAACACCTCCGCCCAGAGCAGGCTTTAGGTCTGGCCTCTGAGAGCACTGGCCCTCACCCCATGAGGTCAGACACATGTCAGGTGGTGGCAGGCTGGCTAAAACAAACAAGTCAGTGACTACATCAATGTTTGATAGGTTTAAAGGGGACCCTTTAAAGGGTCTCCTGTGTGCATTTAATAATAAATCCATCACTAGCATAAGTGTGGATTTATTAGCACAAGCTGTTTGCTACCAAACATCTTAGGGTACAGTGAAGCCATCATGGAGCTAGGAGACTCGTATCTAGCCGATGCTCTCTCTATTGCCACCCTGGGAACTTACAATATCTAAGAATGGACTTGATATTGTAGGGCCATATCTACTCATGCATATATGTCCACACATGGGATACATCGCACCCTGCCTTAGTGCTGTAAGGTCTGCATTAGGGGTGACTTACCTATACCTCATGCAGTCCCTGGTGACATGGCATACAGCGCTGTGCGCCATGTTGCCTGTTCAGTACTCTCTGCACAAAGACATGCAGCCTGCAATGGCAGTGTGGATGGTCTTTGTGAGGAGTCCCTGGAGTGGCACAATTTGTGCTGCAACCCCAGTGGACCATCTTCAGTACCATGCCCTAGGTACCAGGTGCACCATTTTTAAGGAGCAGTTTATTTTATTTATCACAGTTACTTAAAACCATTGCTACAAAATTTCTCATTACATATCATCAATTTTTAAAATAATAAAACCAATTAAAAATTAATACAAAGTAATTAATGTTTGTGATACATTGAAAGAATAAGCAGTTATTTAGCAGCGTGCAACCTTTCCTTGGCTGCTGTATTGCTGTTCTGTCTAGGAATTTTCTTCTCCACTTGTGTCATAAATTTTACAAAGCGGCAGTTAAACTGTGTATCCTCAGGTGAAAAACATGCCAGCATAGCCCGTCTCCATATGCAGATATCTCTCTGATTAAAACATGGTTTTAAACATTGTTTCCTTTCCTTTGTTAGTTCTTTGCATGTACAAAGAAGGTGTAGGATATCTTTTTGCGATATACCGCATAGGGGACAAGTGGAATAGATTGGTTTTTCACCCAATGTGGAAACTGCTTTGTGCATGGCAGCAGGCCTAATCTGTATTTTAAAAATTGCATTTGAGTATATTTTTCAAACCCCAGAGCTAGATACTTTTGTGCAGCCAAGGAGGTATTGGAGCTCAAGATCATAAATCCATGTGACCTTTTTGTTAAAGCTGCCTTGTCCTCCAACCAAGATTGATTCTTTACTATTTTCTTAGTTGCTTTTTTAAAGGAGGCAGTGACTTATAGGAGTTACCCAGAGTTCGGTAAGACCCAGAGTGGACAGACTAGTTGCTAAGTATTGTGCTGCTGGTGATGCTTCTTTCTGTTGTAACTCAGACCACAAATGCCAGTTTAGGATTTCTTTACTTTATCCCAGAAGAAGATTATCACACCTTTTCTTGCAATAGTCTGTTTTTGAACACCAAACTTGAGCCTGATTTGTGCTTTATAGACTTGTGTTGGTAAACCAAAAATTATTCTGTGCACTTTTGTGACCACCACATCCAAGAGCTTCGAGTTCCTTCCCCTCTGTGCCTCCCTCTCATAGGTTATTGTAGGTAGAAGTTGTGCTTGTATAACTTCAATATATGGGGCAAGTGAGGGGCCAGTCAGTTTGGATTTAATAATGTAATGTGTATACTTGTAAAGCGCACTGTTGCCAGCCGGCATCCTGGCTCTGTATACCGCTGGGGAACCCGTCCTGGCTTACCCTGTGGGATGGTCCCTGCTGGGAATCCCCAAGGTGGAGCCAAGCATCGCCGGCGTTGAGGGGGCCGTTGTGGAGATTAGGCAAGCTGATGCCCAGAGTTGCCGAGTGGGACCCCTGGTTAGAGTAGGCACCGAGATGAGAATTATCGAGTCCACTGACCCTGGTCCACGACCCTGCCGCGTTGGGAATCGAACCCTGGTCCTGGGCCAACTTCTGCTTTCGGGTCTGCCGCCTCTAACCAGTGAGCCACACCACTCCACACAATTAAGGTTTCTCATTGAGGCGGCTAGGGCTATACCCTTCCTTTTAATTGTATCTCTTTGGGTTACAAAGTGCCCACCTTTATCAATAATCACCCCCAGGTATTTGCACTCTGTAACTGAGTCTATACGAGTCTTATCCCAAAACCAGACAGGTGTTTTCTTAAGGTTCTTTTTAATTGTTATGGTTTTGTTTTTTTCCAGTTTGATATTTCAATTGTTAGCCTCAGAGTACTTAAACGTGAAATCAAGAAGATGCTGTAGACAATAGCATTGCCTTCGCACATTGTGCTTTCAAAGAATGTGCCAAGTTGGACTTGTTTCCCTCAAGCCCACATAGACCAGCATTGGAAGCAGTTCTTCATGGAAGTCTTGTCTCAAGCAGCTTTACCACCTCTGGCACTTATAGAGTTCTGCAGACATGTATATGCATCTCATCCATACTCTTTTACACCTGATATGTAAAATCAGAAAAAATATGGGACCACATAGATGTGGATACCAGAGTTGCAACAATTTCTTACCCCATTACTACTATTTTCATTACTATTTTGATTAACCAAGTAGACAACACTCTAGGTGATTGTCTCATTACTCAAAGTGATCATATGTATGCTTACATAATAGTATGTATGCTTACAGAGCCTATATGAAGAGTATTCTCAATTACAGCAATGACACTGTACATAGCCAACTCTCTGGAGGGCCGCTATACAAGAGTCATTTTCCCACTTTAATTATGCAGAATTAGAAGTTGACAATAATGGTTTCATAAAAACAGGCCAGTTTGGCATCTAGAAGAAGCAGTTTCACCTCCTTGGCCATACACATTCTGATCCTTTTTCAAGATAAACTACTCAAATTCAAATTCAAAATGCTTTATTCGGTATATAGAATATAGACTATAACCATATAGCAGACAAAATAAAATTACACATTGTATAAATGTAGTACATTGTAGTACATTAGATTGAAATACAATTACCATACTGTACGAGGGCATGTGATAAGTCTCCACAGACAAAATAAATGTAAAACATTTTCCAAATGTGCAAATTTCGCAATATAGTCAGTCTTACCATCTTGTGGGCGCTTATATGAAACTCTAAAATATACAATCCCAGTTCAAAAAGTGTAAATTTAAAATGACCTATGTTAATGACAATAGTACGAATTTCATCTTGAAAATACAATCTAATTCTAAAAGTTCAATTTAAAGTGACATGTGCTAATAGTACAAATTTCATCTTGAATACACAATTCTGATTCTAAAAGTGCAATATTAAAGTGACCTGTGCTAATAACGATACATAAACTTGTTAAAATATTACAGAGGAATCGTATAATTCTTAATCATATAATGATAGATTTCCTTCTTGAAACGCATTTTAAAATATAGGTAGCTACATAAAAACATATATCCGTACTATTCAGTTCAAACATTAACCGCAGAGCATCTTTAGTTGTTCTTTTGTAATATTTAAAAAATATGGGCTTTAAATACAATTTCCTTAAGAAAATATAAAATTTACAAAAAAGCATAAAATGGCAACAACTCTTTTTAGATGTCCCATCACTTGGGCAAGGTAAGGTACTATTCCGCCCGGTATAAGGAAAGGACACTAGGTGGTGCACAGTGCCTAATCTCAACCGTGTCAATACAAAGCGGTGGGAGATTCTTGTAACGGCTATCAGATATTGCTGGAGACCTTCTTTGGCATTATGTTCTTGATAAAATGCATATGTACGTTGACTTGCATATTTGACAGCCCTGGCCTTCTCTGCATGTTCTAAAAACGATTCCTTCAACTCTTTTTTTGAGAAGGGAACACCCAGTTCCATATTTTAAAAAGGGTCAAAATCAAAAACTGACTTGTACCAGAACCAGATGTCCCTGAGCCAGAGGATACGCATGCAGTGTTCCAATTTTAGGCAATCCTTAATTACACCTTGGGTAAATTCTGTTTCGGCTTTTGACCGCCATAAGGACAGTGGGCATAGGGCGACCAAATCTCTGATATAGTGTAAGCCTACTTCCTTGTGTATGATCTCAATGGAAGCAGAAGTGGGGGTACATAATAAGCAGTTTAAAAAAAGGTTTTCCTGATGTTGATGTCCCCACACACCTGCCCCATACAGTGCACCTCATAATATAAATATGGATCATCTCTTTTATTCTGCAGTTCTCCAATTTGGTGGCAAATCTGAAAACACTGTTGGTGTTCCTAATCATTTTTAGCTGGACACTCTCCTGTTCACTGGTCCATCCCCCATCACCGGAAAAAGTAATCCTTAGGTAACAAAATTTCTTGACGGGTTCTAACCTAACATTGTCTAAAAAGAAGGCCCTATTTTGTTTAGTCTTCTTCCCACATGTCATTGTAAAAGTTTTGTCTTTATTGATTAACAATTTCCGTTTAGCTATAAACGTATGAAAATTGTCCATGAGACGTTGCAGGCCATTTTGGGTGGGTGATAAAAGGACTGGGTCGTCTGCGTAAAGCAGAATTGGGATAGGCTTACCATCAATTAGAGGTGCATCCACAGCGGACGTTCTGAGTATTGCATCTATCTCATTAATAAACAAAGAAAACAAAAGTGGTGCTGAAACGCATCCTTGCCTTATACCTCTGTTAACTTTAAAATACGGGGTGCACTCACCGGCCATCCCGTAGCGCACCTTGCATGTCAATGTTTCATATAATCTGGCCAGGAAGTATATAATCTCTTTTGGTGCACCCATATCTATTAAAACAGGCCATAAAAGTGAGTGTTCAACCAAGTGTTCAACCAAATCAAAAGCAGAACTCCTAATCTGTCTAGGAGGACTCTACTTAGTACTTTTATCGATGAGTCAAGAAGGGAGATGGGACGGTAGTTGCATGCCTCTGACCTTGAACCCTTCCTAAAAAGGGGTACAATAATTGATTGGCCCCAAGTCTGAGGGAGTTCAAATTCAATTGCGGCATTAAAAAAGCGTTTTAGGATGGGCGCCCATAAGTCCATCTCAAGTTTGTATAGATCTATCGGCACTCCATCCGGCCCGGGAGCCTTGCCACCATTGCTTTTCTCAAGTCCTGCCTGAACCTCATTCAAAGTAATAGATAACGAGGTGGTCGGCCATGAACCAAAAGTATCTAAAATCAACCCATCTGAGTTAAAAACCTTAGAAAAGTGTTCTATCCATGTGCTGCAGTTAACGTTGGAAGATACTACAGGTATAGTTTCATTCTTTAAAAAAGGGCAGTTGATTATCTCCCACAACAGTTTACAATTTTTTGTAGTTACAGCCATATCTAAATTTTGCCATGCCTCATCTGGTAGCTGTTATTTCCTTACCTCTAGCGTAATTTTGTAAAATATGCCCCTTTTCCCTGACGTGTTCCAGATCTCTTGGTTTTATTGACAACGCATGTTTTAATCAGGAAAAAGCGTGTGTACAGTCTTTGATTAACCAGCCCGATTGTTTGGCTCTGTGTTTGTGGTTCTTTCCAGTCAATAATCCCTCTATTGTTACATTTATTTTACTGATCATAGATAGCACAGTTTCTAGGGTAGTCACGTCTTTAAGGCAATAACTTATTTCAGCACCACATTTAGTATTTACCTCTGCTAGGAGCTTATTAGAATTAATTTTAGCCCACTTAAATCTTGGTCCATTCGGTCTAGAGGCCGTGATTTCCTGTGTCGGTTTACTATAAATTTGAGTTTTACAACCCCAACCTAGTATTGTCAATATGATGCTATTGTGATCACTCACTGCTTGCTCAACAATCCATAAATCACAGTACGCCGTGCCACTAGAAACTAATATGTGATCGATGTTGGAAATAAAGTCCCTGCCTTTGAAGGTAGGGAACCTAATGTTGCCCCTTTTTTTTGAGCAGTCCAGTAATTCTAAATCTAGTTTGGCGGCTAGGTTGTTCAATGCCAGTCCATATGTGTTGTGTGGGAAGTGGTTATAGATAATAGTGCCTCTATCCTTGTGATCATAGATAGTGCCGCAGATCCCCTTCTGGGCATATTTGCAAACTTGCAAATTAAAATCTCCTACCCAGAGTATAACTGGGGAATCTTTATGATCTCCTAGAAGTTTGTCTATTGCTCCTTCTATATCCTGTACCACTGAACCTCTGCTATCGTCAAAAAAATTGACAATGACTAAATCGTCGGTTTTCTGGTGCTCGAGACATGTTAGTAGTGCATAAGGCCCGACCTCAAGGCATTTACCTAATTTGAATTCTGTAAGCCCAGTGGAAATCAGGGTCAACAAACCACCCTTAGCCCTGTCTGCGACAGAATCATCGGCATTTATAAACTACTCATCGCAGGAGATGCTGAACAATTTAAACTGTTGATACTTTTAGCCAGTTTATTCATAAAGCAAGTGAAAGTGTGAATCAGTGTCATATTAACACTCACTATCAAATGTTGACCACACTATTGGGAGATTGACTTTGAAGATATTCAGTATAACTTCAGTATAACTTCAGGGTCACGTTTGAACTAGAAACAAAATATATTTTTGGAGCAACTTTCAAAGCTCATCATTATAGGCCTTGTTGACAATACTACCTGTGGTCAAGTGACCGTGAACAACCTGGTGTTAGTACGACTTGCCACTAATATGATCAGGGACAAAACTATCATGAATTATCTTTGTGTCCTTTTTTAGGGGACGGAAGATCGTTGACACACAGGGGAGGTGGACTAGATCAGGTTTGGAATCACGACAGGGGCCAGAACAGAGGTTGGAACAGGGGCAGAGGGAAGGGACGGGAGGCTGTGAAAATCTACCCACAAGTGGCACATGGAGAGATCTAAACCAGACGACAGACTTACAGATGGTAAGCCCTTACAGTGATTGAAGCAGAAGCACAGGTTTGGACCCAACAGGAGGGGCAAAGTCATTTTATAGAACTGATCCCATCATCAATCTATCTAAATACAGGTTATCTCCCAATGAACAGACAGTACTCGTGAAAAGTTTCACCTTTTGTGGTGATATGATGATGTTTGTAGGAACCCTGTATAGAATTTGATGTCACCTGGAGTGTTCAGATTTCAGGATTCTTTACTTGTCAGTTGGGACCTGTGCTGTGGCTGTACCAGTCGGGACGGCTCTCTTTTCCCTTGTATTATCAATAAATATCTTTTGAAGGTATTACTATTGCCTCAGACATCCGTTTTTACAGTGGCGAATCTCAATGAGGCCATCTGGGTTGACGGTTTTCCTTTCTTTGCCAAGATTCTATCCAAGATTTTCTCTAGGTTCTAATCATCATCATATTAATCTTTATTTTGGCAATACATGCCATAAAAGACAAGCATACAATCATAAAAAGAACATTTGTCATTTCATTAGAAAACATTAAAAACAGTGTTCAATTTCAGCTGTCCAGGATCTGTATAACAGAAAATACAAAACAGTCAGTAGCCTTTCCAAAAATCAATTGGATAGATTTCCATATAAAGTGCATGTGCATTAGCAATTTTGAATAGTTTTTAGCATGCCCCTGCATTTGAGCCACACCGCCGCCAGATATTTTGCAACAGCTAAAACAACTACAGGTGACAAATCCGTTTTAAGTATGCGGAGGGCTTGCATACAATGTCTGATTCACATGTTTTTACACAAGGGCACCAACCATCACCTTCTCATTCTCCGATATGCAGAGCAAAATAACATGATATGTACTTCACTCTCAATATCACAACTGCAATTAGGACAATTTTTCAAAGCAGATGGAGACTAATTGCATGTGAAAGCTCTGGTTGGTAATGTAGCATACCTCCACTGCAAATACAACTTCCTTGTAAAGACCGGGAAGATAACATCTAGGACAGTCTCAAAATGATAAAAATCTTTTACCTTTAAAAAAGAATCTGTTAAAGTGCTGCTATGAGTACTAGATATCGAGGCAGTTCATTTACTTTCATAAAAAAGTTTAGACAGACTTTTACGTGAGGTTCTAGGGCAACCAATTTCAGGATTTGCGGGAGGCCCAGCTTGATAAATTCATATTTGATGTAAGCTAGCCAAGTAATTTTCCCCGCATTAGTTGTATTTAAAATTTCTAATAATTCCTGTCTGTAAACAGAAAGCTCCGGGGTACTCCATAATCTCCTCCAAAGCATTAAAGGCTTCAAGCCCACCACCTCATCAATCGGTCTTAGACCCATGTCCAGTCTAATAGGTAGCAGGGGGGAGCTAGTGGGGAGAGTCAGCAGTTGTCTAAGGAATTTATTTTCTGTGACAACAATCGCCGGACTGCAGACATGTCCCCAGGTCTCACCCCCGTAGGTGACAGCCCCTCTCACTTTTGTTGTGTAGATCTCCACAACAGGTCGAATAGGTTTTATTGTGGAGCTGTTAGAGAGTTTTAGGATGCCTTCTATGAGCTGGGATTGCCTAAGTTGAGACTTTATTTGGTGAGGGGCCCACGTCATATTTTCATTAAGAGTTGTCCCTAAATATTCAAAAATATGGACTCTTTCCAGCCTGATCGTTCCAATGCGCGGGTTAGGTCTCGTCCGTGCAGGGGGATTGAAAATCATACATTTAGTTTTCATAGCGTTGATTTCCAGACCCCTTTCCTCACAAAATCCCACAAAGCCATCCAAAACCCTCTGAATACCCATTGGGGATTTTGAAAGCAGCAGGGTGTCATCTGCGAACATTATCACCGGCACCCTGCTACCAGAGAGTTTGGGGTCGTCAGTATGATTTATCCCATTTAGGTGGGAAATTACCCCGTTGACATAAAGGCAAAACAGGGTAGGTGCTAAGACACAACCCTGTCAACCCCCTGTCAACCGGGAATTTTGCTGAAAGGTGGCCATTTCTTCCGCACCTGACCCGTGCGAAATTGTCCTGGTGTAGGAGTATTAGAATGTGCAACAAGTGGTGGGGAACACCCAATTCGGCAAGAACGGCCCAAAGCTTGTGTCTTGGGACCAAATCAAAAGCTGTTCTCAAATCTACGAACACAGTATAGAGGCTACCCCCTTCAAAAATAACCGACTTCCAGAATAGCATATTCAACCGTAAAATCTGGTCCATGGTCGATAATTTGTTTCTGAACCCTGACTGAAATGGGCTTAGTATGGAATTTTCCTCCATCCAGTCCTGCAGACGGTCCAGTATTAGTCTTCCTAAGATTTTTTGCGGGACATCGATCAAACTGATCGGCCTGTAGTTGGCTGGGAGCAGAGGTGAACCCTTCTTGAAGATAGGGACAATCTCTGCGACCAGCCAAGTACCAGGCACTGGCATCCCTCTCAGGACTGCATTAAATATTACTAGTAGGTATGGGGCCCAAATTGTGGGTTGATGTTTAAAAAGATCACCCAGTAGCTTATCCAGCCTGGGGCTTTCCCAGTTGCCAATTTGGATATGGCGTTACCGACCTTCTTCACCATGAGGTCAATAATGTCAGATTGCCGTATCTGATCTAACGGCATCCCCCCAAGGTCTCCCTGCGGGTTCATTGGTCCTGCTGCGTAGAGTGCACAAAAGTGTTCTTCCCAGACTCCTTCAGCTATGGTAGCCTCCACAGCTGCAGCTGGCTCTGCTGAGCCATTATTTACAATGGACCAATATCTGAGTAAGTCTCTGGTTGCAAGGGCATTAGATAGGCCAGTCCAAATATCATGGTCCCATTCCTCTCTTGCACACTTCATTACGCGCTTATGATTAGCTCTCAGGGTCTGAACTAGTGACTTGGTAGCCTTGTTTTTAATAGAACTAACAAGTGCAGCCTTAGCTCTTCTACAGGCAGAGCTGTACTAATTAGGACTAATACCCTTCTGCGCTGCTTAGCCGTGGGAGGGTGGAATACATCTGACAAAATATTTATTAACTATTCATGTAAGGTCCCTACCTTACAAGAATTGTCGTAGATGGATCCATCATTTAGTGCAACGCTAATTTCCTCTAAAATAGGGAGGATAAGAGCATAAAGCTCCGAGATTCGCTCCGGCCTTTCCACTATTTTTGCCCACTTTATTCTTCTCCTATCGTTGGTTAGGATCATTCTCGAGTCTGGGGCACCACTTGCATCAAGAGTCTCCCTTACAACACCAGGCATAGGTATTTTTAAGCTTAGGGCGTTGTGATCGCTGTCATCCCGTGGAATTACGGAAAAGTCCCTTATTGTGGCCCATGATCTAGTTTCCACAAATATGTAGTCCAGCCGGGACTCATGGCCATGCTTATTAAAAGTGCTTTTTGGGGGTAGGTCTGTATTACCCAGCCATTGCATGCCCTGATGGAGTGCTTGAATGTTAATGACGTGATTTGTACCGCCAGTGGTGTCCAAGGCCTGGAAGGCGAGGACTCCAGAGTGGGTATAGCCCAGCAAACATCCTCCTCAAGGAGACCTCCATCTGTGAGGCCTGCCAGTGGCTCGAAGTTGCAATTCATGTCGCCCCCAATCACAAACTGGGTGCCGCTGGGTATGGAACTTATGAATGAGGACAGTTCCTCCACTGTGTTAGACTCCGCGGTGACACTCACTGGTCTAGAGTATACATTAACCAGTGGGAGCTTAGAACCATTAGGTGATTCCAGGATCACACATTGCACATCATCGGATGATGTGTTCAGGTGCTTGGCCGTGCAGCCTAGGTGGAAACCCACCCAGATTGCAAGGCCCCCTGAAGGGCGTCCCCTCCCACCCCATCTTGCTAGTACAGAATAGGTGGCATATCCAGTGAGTGTCTTGTCCTCTCTGGCCCCTGTTTCTTGGAAAAGACACACATCATTCCCGTCTATAAATGCCCCCACTCTAGGCAATCGATCTTATTGCTGAGGCCAGCCAGATTCCATGACAGTATTGTTAAAGTGCCATGGCTGTGAAGGTTGGAAGCACTCCTCCCTCCCCCGTTTACATTTTCCTATAGTAGGCTCCATAGTATCCTGTACCACATCGCAAGGAGATAGACTTCCCAACACTGTGGGCTGGAGAGTTAAAATACAATGGGGGTGTCTGTGCAATTTAGGACTGCTTTGTTAGTGCTCACAACCAACCACACATTGAAGATCTTATTGCGAAAGTTGGGACTTCTTCATGGTTTACCAAATTCGACCACAAAGCCGTGTATCATCAGGTCGAACTTCATCCTCAGGCTCGACATCTCACAGCATTTGTCACTCCTGATGGGCTTTTTCAATTTTGCCAACTTCCGTTTGGTTTACCCTCAGCGGCTGCAGTCTTTCAAAGACTCATGACCGAAATGTTTAAACACAATCCCAATGTCGTGGTCTTTCAGGATGACATTCTTATTTTTACTAAAAATGTAACTGAACATGATTTAGGCCCAGATGCATCAAAGGAAAATCTGGTCGCAAAGGGGCAAATTCTCAGAATCTACCCCTCTGCCTTTGCGACCTTTGCATCCCAAATGCAAAAATCGCATATTGAGAATTCGCTAAATTACGATTACTTGCATTTAAGGAATCTCAAATTGAGATTCCTTATATGCAATGCAATGTAATGCATTAAAGTTTAAAAAATAGCGATTTCGCTAATAGGGCAGGCAAATTTGCAAAAACGTTGAAAAATGCACTAACGTGCATTTTTCAAAGTTTCATGTTGCGCACACACATGCCCTAAGTGCATGTGTGTGCACAACATATGTGCACAGATCAATTTCAGGGGTGCAATGGGGTGTCCTTTGGACACTCCTGCACCCTTGAAATCGCATTCTCATTTTCTCTAGGCCCATAGGAATGAATGGGGAGGTATTCCTTAATTGCGACTCGCAATTTGCGAATCGCAATTAAGGAATTTTAAGAAATCGCTACTTTTAAAGTGATTTCTTCTTGCATACCATTTTGCTATTCCTTATTAGCGATCCATTATTTTTCGCTAGTAAGGAATCACAAAATAGATGCTTGATGCATCTGGGGGTAAGTTCTTAATGAAGTTTTCACTGTGTTAGAAGACAGAGGTGTGACCTTACAAAAAAGTAAATGTTTTTTCAAAACAAAAGAAATTTATTATTTAGGTCACATTATCTCGGAGCAAAGAATTAAGCCTAGACTTGGTTTAATTAAAAGCATCACAGAAGCACTGTGGCCAGAATAAAGAACAACTCATGTCTTTTCTTTTTACGCAAAATTTATGAAAGATTTTGCTAAAACCACAGAGTGTTTTAGAAATCTACTCAAAAAAGGGGCAACATTTATCTGTACAGAAGAATGTGAAAAGGGTTTTCAATCCATTAAAAATCACATTGTCAAAGCACCAGCTTTGCAAGCTTTTGTAGAAGGTAGACAAACTGTAGTTACAGTTGATGCATGCGAGTATGGCTTAGGTTCTGTTTTATCGCAGTTTGCTGAGGGTATAGAGTACACAGTAGGGTTTGCTTCTAGGACACTTCGTCCTATAGAACGAAAGTACTCAGTAATTGAAAAAGAACTACTAGCTTGCATCTGGAGTAGCGAGAAATTTAGATCGTATCTATGCGGCAGATCTTTTACCCTCAAAACTGATCATCGTCCATTGGTTGACATTTTATGAGGGAAAAATGTCAAACGCACCACTGCACGGTTGGCCAGAATATCTACAAAATTGCTAGAGTTTACATTTAATGTAGAGTACATCCCTGGAGGAAAGAACAGCAGAGCAGACTGCTTATCTAGGCTTCCGATTGATGATACGGATGAACAAAACTGGGAAACCGATGAAGAAGAATGTTTCGTAGCTTGTATTAATTATGACATTCCTTCCTTTGCTGAAGAAAATTGGGTTACTGAAACTGATAAAGATGTTATTCTTAAAGAGGTTGCTTTGTTGATAAAAAAAGGTTGGCCCAAAGAGAAATGTCTTTCTCAAGATCTTCAAATGTTTTGGAAGGTCAACAATGAACTTTCAATTGAAGGTGGAAAAGTGGTTAGAGGTGACAAACTTGTCCCTCCCACTTGTTACCGAGAAAAAATCATTTTGGCTGCTCATTCTGGCCATCTAGGCACCACCATTACTAAAAGGAACGTCAGATCTGACTTTTGGTGGCCCAGAATGGACATTCTAGTTGATGATTTGGTTAAACAATGTAGTACCAGCGATAAAGTTCTTGTTTTGGAGGGTGCTGTTGAACGCCCTGTATCTCCTCCTGGGAGAGCATGGCAAAAATTAGGCATGGATTTTCATGGACCTTTTCACGTTCTTCCTTCAAATTCAAAGTACTTTTTGGTTCTTGTTGACCATTTATCTAGTTGGGTTGAAGTCGGACCAATCAGTATTCCAAATTCAAAAAGTGTTATCACTTGTCTTAACAAGATTTTTCTTAGAGAAGGTTATCCAGAGGACATTCTCACAGACAATGGTGTCCAATTTATTTCACAAGAAATTAAATTATTTTTGCATTCTTGTGGCATTAAACACACCAGATCTCCTCTTTACCATCCACAAAGCAATGGTAAAACTGAAAGGTTTAATAGAGTTGTAGTAGAATGTGTACAAGCAGCTTTTAGATCAAGTATTTTCGAAGCAGTGAAAGATCTTGTCTAGTCATATCGCACTTCTCCTCATGCAGCAACACATTTTATCCCATTTGAACACATGAGGGGAAGATAGCTTCTTCACGAGTCTATCCATTTTGGATGGTGAAATCATTTTACCATGGTTGTGATATGAAGAGCGTGTGGAATTCAGCCAACAAAAGATCTTCTGAGTTCAACAATAAAAAAATTGATTCTACAGTTGAGAAAGAAGCTCACACGATTAGAATTGGAGATTGGGTTAGAGTGAAAAACCAGGTCTCTGTCAGGAAAGGTCTTTCTAAATTTTTAGAGAGTCAGCAGGTTGTTGAAATCCGAAGGAATGCTGTTAAACTAGCAAATGGCAATTTGTGGAATATCTCTCGTATAGCAAAAGACCCTTGCTCTTTTGATAGAAATGTGAAAAATGACAAAAATATTTTGAGTAGAGATAGTGGTATCAGAAAAAGCACAAGAATTCATACTAGACCTAGCAAACTTCAAGACTACGTTTCAGTACAAAAGTTCTTATTTTTTTTAAACTGAAACATTGTTTCATTTTTTTATATAAAAAAGGGGGAGGTGTGGTGATATGATGATTTTTGTAGGAACCCTGTATAGAATATGATGTCACCTGGAGTGTTCAGATTGCAGGATTCTTTACTTGTCAGTTGGGACCTGTGCTGTGGCTGTACCAGTTGGGACGGCTCTCTTTTCCCTTGCATTATCAATAAATACCTAGTGAAGATTTTACTACTGCCTCACACATCTGTCTTTACCCCTTAGTAACTGAAGCACCCACATGTTGCTTCAGTAACAAAGTTGAACTACATCAATTCTTTAGAAAAGTAGAAAAGTATGCCATTGTTTTTACAAAAATCCTGACCCTATGCGGGATACATGGCCTTCTGCCACTTACTTGATGACTCCTTCCTCTTTCCTACCTCCCTCACACCTTATGTCCAACAATGTAATGGCCTACTGGCCTTCGGGCAAGTGGTGATGAGGGTTGTGATGAAACTGTATGAAACAAAGAGCTACATTAAGCATATTACGAGAGATGAGAGACTTAGCATAGTTATCAAGACAGCGGATGAAGGCGTGCCATCGCAATCCAGGATATCCTGGATTACTTTACAGAGATCATGACACAGCTACAGGTATCAGAACACTACAGAAAGATTTAGGGCGACCCCACTGAGGAGGTGGCTAAGCTTATACATCAGCTGACCTCCACGGGACTCAATGAGGGTTACCTTAGTAAAATTTGGTTACCTGAATGTATAGGCATTTTATTTATATAGCGCACTACTTACCCGGAGGGTCCCAAGGCGCTTCGACCGCTGCGAAACCCTTCCTGTCTTCCCTGAGAGATGGTCCCTTAATGGGTATCTCCAGGGTGAGACCAGGCATCCCCGGCGGTCTGGTGGGGCCGTTAGTGAAGATGAGGCAAGCTAATGCCCAGACTTGCCGAGTGTGATCGCTGATCAGAGTGGGCACCGATGCGAGAGAATTATCGAGTCCGCTGACCCTGGTCCAGAAACCTGCCGCGCCGGGAATCGAACCCTGGTCCCGGGCGGTCCTCTGCTCTCGGGTCTGCCGCCTCTAACCAGTGAGCCACACTACTTCACTAGAATAGAAAGGATCCCCTTATCCCTACTATCTATACCCTCCCTAAGGTACATAAAACAAAGAGAACCACCAGGTAGACCCATTGTTTCCAGTTCTGGATCCATCTTGGAACCATTTTGTCAATATATTGGCTTGTTCCTGCAACCATGGGTGTCCAAGATGCGATCCTACATTCACAACACCAAGGAAGTCAATAAACTGGTTGAAAATCAGTCCTTTGACAGAGAAAAACAGTGATTAGTGACATTGAACATAGCTTCTCCCTACGCCAGTAGCCCACATGAAGAGGCGTCAGAGGTAGTCCAGGAAGTCCTTGGGCAAACGGAGAGGCCACTTTTGGTCCCTCCGGAATTTATAGTGAGCCTTCTTGAGATAGCGATGACAAAAAATGTTTTTGTGTTCAGGAATTATTTTTTCTTCCAGACAAAGGGAGTGGCCAAGAAAGTTGGATTTTCTCCAGACATAGCTGATCTATTCATGGACACCTACGAGGATAGACATATATATATGTATATATTCACTGAAAAAAACATAGGTTTCAGCCACGTTATAGTTAGGAATTAGCATTTAAAAAACCTTCGAAATTTGCTGCTAAATCCTCCATCCAGATATTTATATTTATATATCCACTCACTCTTCAATGCAAATTGCTATATATATGTATATAATAGATATTTAAATAACGAAACAAACCACATTCACTGGATGATGTCATATGTGATGTCATCAGTGATGTCATTTGAGATGTCATCAGTGATGTCACTGACCATGTCATGAATCATGTAATATGTGACATCATCAGCAGTGGATTGCGGACGCGCGAGATGTAGTCAGTCCAACTAACTATATCGGAGGAATTTGAATGGTTTTGTACGAGTAAAATGTCCAGCTAACTATAACACCCCTCAAACCTATGGTTTTTTCAGTTAATTTCTAAGGTTTTTTAAATGCTAATTCCTAACTATATCAGGCCTGAAACCTGAATATATAGATATATATATACATATATATATATATTACCTACTGGCGGTCGCCAGTAGGTAGTTATAGTTAGGACCTAGTTTCCATAGGAAATCCTTAACATACTATTTGGAATAACTTTGGCGCCGGTCGAGGAATCTTTGCGAAATTCTCCAAGAAAATGGCCTGCTCCGCTCCGCTCCTTCCCTAAAAGATTGGGGGTGATTTGTCAAGTGGGGGGTGAAAAAAAGGGTGGTCTCAAAATGTGTTTTCCCCATGCAATTTTCCATAGGGAACTTTAAGTGAGGCTAAAGCCCGAACTGCTGAACGGAATTACACCAAATTTGGCAAAAAGGTAGAATTTGGTTAGCAGATTACGCTTTTTGTTAAATAGTGTACATCCGTTCTGTAGTTCCTGAGAAAATCAAAAGTAAAATCATAGATATATCTAGAGATGAAGTACCATACTCTGTACCTTCCTGAGCACGAGCTTTATGCTAATTGGCTGTCAACCCTCCAAACCAGGAAGTGTTGGCAGCCATCTTTTTCCTCAAATGCAGCAAAATAAACGTAAAAAACACGCAAAGGGGGTGGGGTAGAAACACCCTGACCCCCTAGGCCTGCTTAGGGGGTCCCACAAGGACCCCCAAGGCCCCAAAAAATTATTATTTTTTAAAAAACCAAGGGATACCCCTAAAAAAAAAACCCCGGTCTGATTTTTTTTCAAATTAGACCCCAGGGGGACCAAATCCCAGGGGCTTTATAAAAAAATGTGTGTGGGTGCCCTAATCCCCCACGCTGCCCTGGGACCACCACCCCCAGGGCTTAGATGTGAATGATGGGGGGCCTTAGGCCCCCCGAGCCCCAGGGACAGCCACCCACAGGGCTTTATTTTGAAGTATGCAGGGGGCTCATTTAAATATTTTTTTTTTAAACCTGTGTGGGGGGGCTCAAGCCCCCCACATGCCCCGTGGACCGCCATCTTCCCAGGGCACTAATATTTTAAATAGGCGGTCCGTGACAGACCCTCCAGCCCCGGGAACCACCACCCCCGGGGCTTTTAACTGGTTGGAGGGGGGGGCCACATGGCCCCCTCCTAGAGCCCTTGATGGCCCTGGGGACCGCCACCCCCAGGGCTGGCTCCTGCATTGTCCCAGGGTGGCTGCCCCTGGGACAATGCTGTTTGCTATGGTAGGGCGGGAGCCTCGTGGCTCCCGCCCAACCATAGCCAACTGCTGTGGTTTTTGAAAGAGAGCCTACTCTCTTTTTTAAAAACCAAAGCGATTGCTAACATGCTGCTCCCCAAGCAGAAAAGCAGTGCCGGCTCCCGCAGGATGTGGGGAGCCGGCAGGGACCGTGGGGGGCTTGGGGACCCCCCCACAGCACCCAACGAGGAAGCAAAAGAAGAAAGAGAATATTACTCCATAACCTAGGTCAGGATGGCATTAGAGTAACCCAGAATCTGGTTCCCACACCATGACAAGCGTCAGATGACGACGACACGCCATTGAAGACCTGAACAACCACTAAAGACCAGCGGTATGCACGTCCATAGATAGGTACAACTTCCAACAGAGAAAACAAGCAGTGGGGGAATCTATAGACGAATACGTAGCAGCACTAATGAAACTGCCAGTCACATGTAAGTTCGGCACCAATCATGATGAATTAATTAAAGTTCAAATAGCCATGCACACCACAAACTCCGCAATCCAGGACAAGTTGTGGGTGAACGGAGATGCATCACTGAAGTAAGTCATTGCCATGGTGAAGAAAGCGGAACTATCCAAAAGGTGCGCGGAGGCAGCAAAGAGGAAAATTGCCGCAAGGCCCATGGTCAACAGGGTCACTGAAGCAGATCCACCAGACGGGGGCAAAGTAGAAGCAGGAGACATGAAGACACAAGTCAGGTGGACATTCAGACCTTCTCAAGGGAAGAAACCCACAAGCGACGGCAAGAACACGTGCTACAGGTGCAGCAGCCCTTCCCATGCATCCCATGACAAACGTTGCCCAGCTTTCCGTGCCAAATGCATGTTCTGTGTAATCATGGGGCACTTTGCAAAAGTGTGTTGCCGCAAACAGAGAAGAACAGCAGTCAAGTACGTTGCGCAGGGGCCAGCGGCTGAAAGAGAGGATGAGGAAGATGAAGATAACGTGTTATGCATAGAAGAACACATACTAGGCATCGATAGCGCCCGCTCCAAGAAGCCACAATGCGACCTGATTATAGGAGGAGCGCGAATAAAGATGGCGGCTCACTCAGGATCCCCGTATACCATAATACAACGAACGGTTTGGGACGATTGTTTCAAACAACACCTAGGACCTAACCTGGAACCTCCAGACATTTGACCAGTCACGTTCACAGGAGAACCCATCTCCATAGTAGGGTATAGGACCCTGAAATTTGAATTTAAGGATCGAAGTGCAGACTGCAAGCTATACGTGGCCGAAAAAGGACCGTCAGTTCTAGGATGGGTCGACCAAGGAGACTTGGGCATACAGCTGAATCCAGAGGGAGCACCACACAAGTTCTGATGACCAGCCCTGAGCAACAGCCAGAGATTGCCAGATTGAAGGAAAACTTCCCCACGGTGTTTGGAGGCAGAGTGGGAAAATTGACCAAATTCACGTACAAGATTGACCTCAAAGCGGATGCCAAGCCTGTGTGCCACAAACTAAGAAACATCCCGCTGGCAATCAGAGAGACGGTACAAGAGGAGTTACAGAGACTGGAGGACAATGGTATCATTGAGCCGATAAACAGTGCAGAGTGGTTGGTGCCGTTGGTTGTGACGAGAAAGCCCAAAAAAGGCAAGGTTCGCCTGTGTGTGGATCTCAGAGAACTGAACAATAACATAATAGTTGAAAAGTTCCCGCTACCGAGAATAGAAAAGATGTTGGCAAAAACGAAGGGGGTGAAATGGTTTTCCACCATTGACCTCACCTCGGCATACCACCAGATAGCCTTGCATCACACATGCTGCAAGTTGACATCTTTCATTACCCCATTTGGGTGTTGTCAATTTCGCAGGATGCTGTACGGGCTGGCATCGGCGGCGGCCGTATTTCAGAAGCTTATGCACAGACTATTCAAGAACACCGAAGGGGTACAGTACTTTCAAGACGACATCCTGATAATGGGCAAGAACAAGACTGACAATGATGCAAAGCTGTCCTTGGTGTTGCATGTCTTGGAATGCAATGGGCTCCCAGCTGAATGGGAGAAGTGTTGGTTCGGAATGTCGTCAGACACCTACTTGGGCCATGAGATCAGCGATCAGGGAATCACTCCCAAACACGCCAACGCTAAAGCTATTTGGGAGGCGCCCCCAATGAAAAGCAAAGAAGATGTTCACTCGTTCTTAGGGTTGACCGAGTTTTATAGTAAATTCATGCCGCATTTACCTACCAAGACGCACTACCTGCGCCAACTCCTCTGGGTCAAGACATCCTTTGTGTGAACGGAGGAGACACAAGATGAATGTCAGAGGATCAAAGTGGACATTGGCACGGCAGTCCCTCTACATGGGTTTGATCCACAAGCACGATCCATACTGACCATGGATGCCAGTGAAAGGGGACTGGGTGCAGTCCTGATGCAGGAGACAACGAACGGGGAAGTGTCCACCATCAGCTTCGCGTCCAGGTCGTTGTCTCCAACGGAGTAGAAGTTCAGCGTGGTAAAAAAAGAGATGTTGGCAGCAGTCTGGGCCATGGAGAAGTTTTGCCAATTAACCTGGGGCACGAGATTCAGACTAAGGACGGACCACAAGCCACTGGTCAAAGTTCTCACGTCATGTGGGCATGCAAATGCAACCCCGCGCATTGCAAAGATGACATTAAAACTGTTGGACTACAGGTATGATGTGGAATACATCCCGGTAACGAAAAACAAAGTGGCTGATTATCTCAGTCGGGAGTCTGCCATGGAGGAGGCTCCACTCTGCTCGGAGGAAGAGGATGTCAGCGATGCCTTAATGGAGGACCATGAAAAAGTGATAAGCGCGCAGGAACGGAAGGAAACTTATGAGAGCAACTCAGACATCAAGATGGTCAAGCAATTTATACTACAAGAATTGCCGGAGAAGAGTCACCTGAGGGCAGAGCACAGGAAGTTCTTTAAAGTACAGGAGGAATTATCTATTGGAGACCAGGGGACTTTCCTGCTGAGAGGAGATAAAGTGGTCCCCCCCACATCCTTGGTGCTGCGCCTTCTCGCCAACCTACATGAGGGGCACCTAGGCATCGTGAAAACTAAACTACAGAAAAAACAGATGTACTGGTGGCCAGCTATGGATGGCCAGATAAAAAGGCATGTCCGGGAGTGTTTACAATGCCAAAATGCAGACAAGTCACAAAGCTTGATGCGCCCATCCCTGGGGAAGTTCGCCAACCCCTCCAATCCGTGGGAGGAATTGTCGATAGACATCCTCGGTCCGGTTCTGGACTCACAAGGTATCCCGAAATATGTGGTGGCGCTCATAGACAGGTACTCCAAATGGCCGGAGATAGACTGCAAGAGGACATGGACACAGAGAATGTGTTGAAGTTCCTTACTGCCACCTTCCTGGGGGAGGGTATTCCACGCTCCATTCTATGCGACAATGGGCCCAGGTTCACGTCGGAAAAATGGAACACCTACATGGGGAGGAATGGCATTAAGGTCAGGCACACATCGATATATCATCCAGCCAGAAATTGCTTAGCCGAAAGGTTCAATAGGGTCATCATGGGCTCAATACAATCGGCCATTGGAGCAGGAAAGAATTGGGAGAAATAATTGAGGAGCACGTTGTGGGCCTACAGGATCACACCAAGCAGCACGGGATACAGTCCTTTCCAAATCCTAAGGGGTAGGGACCCTTTCACCAAGGACAATGCTGCGTGGAAGGAATGCACCATCACAAGCAAATGGTCCCCGGCTGTAGTCCACCAAAATCTGGAAAGAGCTCAAAGAATATACACCAAACACTTCAACAAAAGGCGGAACGTGAAGGAGACTGTGCTAGAGAGAGGTCAGTGGGTCTGAGTCAAACTGGCCCAGTTGAGAAGAAAGGGAGACAGCAAGTTCAGCAAGATCACCATGTTGAGAGCACCCCAGAGGGGGTAGGAGAGGCAAACTCTGGTGAAGTTGAGAGAGAAGAAGAGCTGTGAAGGATGAACGACCCCATCACCGGGGAAAGCCTAAGAAACACAGGCGAATCACCCCCGAGGGAGAATCCGGTGAGAGCGGAAAGAATAGGTTCAAGAACTCCACAAGAAGATACTGAAAACGCCTCCAGTACCTCGGTGAGACGTACCCAAGCTGGCAGGACAGTGGTAAGACCAGCGAGGAACAGAGACTATGAGATGGGTGAGGTGAATGAGTGAGGAAGCGCATAGACACTGTGACACTATTCCTTAATGTTTGTTCAATCTATAAAGGAGGTAGATATGTAGTGTTGCGCTCTAGTCATTGTGCTGTGACGCAACTACGTAGAGCATGACCACCATTTTGGCAATGAACGCGGAGCCCGCAAAGGTTGCATATGTGGTCCCGGCGCTCTTCTAACGCGATAAATAAAAGTTATACTTCCTGCAGAATCTACCTCCGCAATACATTGGGTGGTGAATCACTGTCCTACACCTGGTGGGCTAGTTGGCCCCTAGGGGACCTCTGGATTTAAGAGGAATTAATTCCCCAACTTAAAATGCGCCATAGGGCATGTTTGCACAAACATCACCTCAAGCCCCGCCCCTACCTTCACCACTGTGAAAACACGCCCTGTGGCACGATCTAAATTGGGGGATTAAGTCCCCTTGAATTCTGGGGGTCCCTGGGGGCCAACTAACCCACAAGGAACCTCTACTATGTGCCAGGGGGGTGTTGCAGAGAGGTGTAAAACGGGGCATGGCCTCATTACACCTCGCTGCAATCCGCAAAATACGCGAGCGGAACAGATTTTCCGCCCATGCTTAGTGCCATTATAACACTCTACCAAACCCGCTGACTGAGGGTGATTTGCCGCATAGAATTTCTGTCTAATACCAAGACCCATACACACCTTCTGCATAATTTGGCCTACGAATTCACTCCCATTGTCACTCCCGACAATGCACGGCAAACCAAACCTCGGGAAGAATTCCTTCGAAAGGACTTTGGCAGTGGACAAAGCAGTATTGTCCTTTAGGGGGTAGGCCTCTATCCATCTGGAAAAGGCACAAACCACCACCAGGACATACTTGAGATTGTTGGAACGTTCCATGTGAATGTAATCTATTTGCAATACCTCAAAAGGGTACGTAGGGGGAGCAAAATTACCTGCCGGAGTTGGTGTTCCCTTTCCTGGATTGTGCATCAAACAGACAATTCAATGCTTCACCACATTTTCTGTGCATTTGGGAATACCTTCATTCTGCCATACTGGAGCCAGAAGTTTACCTATACCCCTTGCATTAATATGAGCTGAACCATGCGCCATAGTAACTACAGGTAATTCATACGCGTCTGGTAACAACCACCACTGGTGCTCTGACAATTCTGTCCAACATCCTGTTGTGTCTAACATTCCCGTACTCTCTCTCCACTTACTTAATTCTTTCTCAGTTGCTTCCTTCTGGATCATTTTCACACTTTCTACTGTGTCTTCACACATACCTCCTTCTGCGACCCATCTTGCAGGGCCTGCAACATACATGTGACTTCTAACATCTTTCGGTGTTTCTTTCACTACTTCATCCGCAAATGCATTCCCTCGACCCACATCATCGGTTATCCTTTTATGCACACTGCACTTCACAATCGCTACTTGAGTAGGCAAGGCAATGATTCAAGAAGGTCAGTTACCAACTGACCATGCTGTATTTTAGTGCCGTGGGAAGTAAAGAATCCTCTTTCCTTCCACAAACGGCCGAAACTATGAGCAACGCCAAAGGCATATTGGCTATCTGTATAAACAGTCACTCTTTTCCCTTTCGCCAACACACATGCTCTTGTTAATGCAATTAACTCTGAATTCTCCGTAATGCGTGCAGTTTTTACTACTGTATGCAAAGTAGTAACAGCATAGGCTGCTGTTGTCTCGCCATTTGGAAGCTTAAAACAAGACCCATCTACCCACAGGATCCCATTCGGATCCACAAGCGGTGTGTCTTTCAAATCTATTCGGCCTTTAGTTTCTTCTTCTGTACGAAGAAAACATGTTGGTCTTGTACATTTTTCTCACCTAGAACAGGTAACAGTGTTGCTAGATTCAGAACATTACATCGCTTGATATGTATGTGACTACCTAAGAGCGTTAACTCATATCCAGACAAATGGGCACTTGTTAAATGTTGCGTCTTTGTTCTGTTCAAAAGGGTATCTACTGCATGTGGAACCATAACAATAAGAGTGTGATCCAACACCAATCCAGCTGATTGACAAATGGAGATCGCCGCTGCTGCTGTTGCTCTGAGACAACTAGGTAATGCCTTGGCTACTGGATCCAATGTAGCCGAAAAATAGGCACATGGCCTTTGTTTGTCTCCAAATTGTTGTGTCAGAACTGATAATGCACTCCTTTCTCTTTCATGAAAATAGAGTGTGAAAGGCTTACTATAATCTGGAGCACCCAACACAGGAGCAGAACACAAAGCAGTGCGTAAATCAGAAAAACTCTTCTGACATTCATCAGTCCAGGGAAGAGGTTGGGGTGTATCTTTCAGAGTAAGTGCCAACAAAGGTTTGACCAACAAGGAAAAATTCGGGATCCACTGTCTACAATAAGAGGTAATGTCTAGAAAAGCACGCACCTCTCTTTGTGTAGATGGTACAGACATACGTGCAATTTCATGCATACGTTCTGGGGTCAATCGCCTTCCCTCCTTCGACAAGAGATGACCTAAATAGGTAACCTCTTGGCGGCAATATTGTAACTTAGAGGGTGATACCTTGTGGTTTAAATCAGACAAATGTTGCAGAAGTGACTCAGTCGAATTTTTACAAACATCTTCTGAATCGGCAGCCACTAACAAGTCATCCACATATTGGATGAGAGTAGCACCAGGGGGCAAAGAAAAAGCGTCAAGCTGAGATTTCAAAGCCTGACTATAAATGGAGGGACTCTCACAGTAGACTTGAGGTGCACGTTTAAATCGGAAACTTCGGCCTCCGAGAGAGAAGCCAAAGAGATCCCTACTCTCCTCAGCAAAAGGAATGCTAGAAAGCATTCTTGAGATTTAACCGAAAACCAAGCTGCCGAAGCAGAAATCATGGTGAGCCGAGCAGTAATATCCGGGACAACAGGAAACTGAGGGACAACAATTTTGTTGACCTCTCGGAGATCGATCACAAAATGATACACGGGTGGCTGAGAAGGATCAGTGCATTTAAGAACAGGCAGAACAGGACTATTACAAACATTTCCTCTTGTCTCCTCAAGAACACCCTTCTGAACTAAATCATAAACAATGGCCAACAGAGCTCTTTCGCCATCGTTAGAGATCTTATATTGAGGGATGCGACTGAACATCAGGCTTAACAATAATAACATAAGGTCGATTTAGGAGCAAACCAACATCATTCGGACCCGTAGCCCAAAGTGTAGCAGGAAGTGAACGCAATTCGAGGGGCAGTTGGTCGTTAGATACATACATCGGGGAGGTCAATTTATTACCCAAAGTAAGATGTACACCAGAGGGGGAACAATACAATGTGGCATGGAGGCGTTTCAATAAATCCAAACCCAATAAATTCTCTCTGCAACCAGTTGTCAAAAGAAGCGGAGCTTCTAAATCATAAGGACTAATGGAAATAGGCAAAGGACAGGAAACAGGGTTACTAACTGGGGCGCCAGAGAGTCCTACGGAAACATTCGTTAAGCCAGACAAAGGTGCCCCAGGGAGTTTGGAATGCATAATAGAACTTCTCATTGCACCAGTATCCAAAAGAAATGGTTCTGTAACACCCAATGCTACAACATCAATATTTATTTATTTATTTATTTAACTTATATAGCACAACAGCTACCCAACAAAGGGTTTCCCGGCGCTAGTGATTCAGTAGTAGATGGCAGAACAGGCATTTTCAAATGTTGAATAGCCATGTTTTTAAGGCTTTTCTGGATTTCATATAACTCACCTCAGATTGCAAAGCATGTGGCATGGCATTCCAAAGTGAGGGTCCAAGGAATGCAAAGGATTTACCACCCATGCGTGCAAGTTTTATTTTAGGGATAACAAAGTGATTGGCTGTTGCAGATCTCAAGGTCCGAGAGGGATGATAGGGACGGACTAGTTTTTGTAAATACTTGGGGGCTGTTTTAGTGAAGATTTTAAACATAAAGCATAGGGATTTAAATTTGATCCGATTCTATATTCTCAGCCAGTGCAGCTCTCAGATGTATTTGGAGGTGGATGAGGAGATAGGGATTTTCCATAACAGTCTTGCAGCTGCATTTTGCACTGTTTGTAGTCTACGGATCGTTGCCTTTTTTGATCCTAAGTATAACACATTGCCATAATCAAGCCTAGATGTTATTAGGGCATTGATGACCGTTTTCTTAGTGTGTTCCGGTAGCATCCAGCTATTTTTTTTTAGCCATTTTAATATTGCAAAGCAAGTGGCCGAAGTCTTCACAGCTTGCTGGTGCATATTCAACGAGTCGTCGATTATGACACCTAGATTTCGAGCCTGCGTAGTCGGGATCGGGGGAGTACCCATTTCAGATGGCCAATGTTGGGGTCCCCAGAGTTCTTTGTTTTTTCCCAGGACAATTAACTCGGTTTATCACCGTTCAGTTTGAGAAAGTTTTCTTGCATCCACCCTGCAATCTTTCCCAAACCTATTTTTAATATAGAGGGATTATCACTTTCGGCAGAGGAAAGAGAGAAGAGAAGCTGTGAATCGTCAGCATAGGAAAACATTTGCAATCCAGTCTCATCTACTAATTTAGCAAGCGGGCTCATGTATAAGTTAAAAAGTAACAGACTCAAAATTGAGCCTTGTGGTACTCCATGTTTAAAAGTCAGGATATCTGAACAAGCGGATTGGGAGTAGACTTGGAAAGTACGATTTTCTAACAATGATTTAATCCAGTTAATGGCAGCACCACGAATGCCTATAGAGTGGAGTGTCCGCATGTGTACCGCATGTGACACAGTGTCAAATGCGGCACTGAGGTCAAGAAGCACCAGTGCCACCGTTTCTCCTCTATCCATCAAGGCTCGGATACTCTCTGTTACACAAAGCAAGGTAGTCTCAGGAGAGAAACCCGAGCAAAATCCTTATTGGTGGGAGGGCAACAAGTCATGAGTAGTAATAAATTCCGTGAGAGAGCGGTGAACATGTTTCTCCAGAATTTTTGCAAAAATGGGCAGAAGGGATATTGGCCAGAAGTTAGAGGGCAGGTTTGGGTCGGCATCGGCCTTCTTCAACAGGGGATGAATCATTGCATGTTTCCATTCATCAGGCAAATGTTCTTCCTGAAGAGATGAATTTATGAGATCGGTAATAAAAGTCAAAGCTTTCTTATTTAGTTGTTTTAAGACTGGGCATGGCAAAGGGTCTTTAGGCGAACCTGATTTAATTGTATTGAGTAAATCAACAACGGTATCGATGCTAAGCATGGGCCAGTTTTCTAATGTGGCGATGGATTTATCATGGGGACTGGGGTCTATTATATCAGTTTGGTTGTTCAGTTTATCAGGAAAGGTATTAGGAACGTCCAGATTTGCCTTAAACTGTGCATTTTGTGCTTGTTCAATGCCCTGATATATTTTATCCACTTTATTGACAAAGAAATTGGCTAGTTGATCACACTGTATTTTATTGAGGTCTGGCGAGGTTTGTGAGGTATTTGAACCAGCCAGCTCTTTCACAATTTTAAAAAGTGTTTTAGATTGGTTTAGGGCCTCCGTGATTTTGGTACATACAAATTCAGAATTGGCTTTACTACACATCATTTGGTAGTGTGTTAATTTAATTTTATATTCGTTCTTAGCTTCTAAAGAATAAGTCTTCCTCCACTGACGCTCAGCATTTTTGCATCTGCTTTTTTCTTGCTTTAAGATTTCGTTGAACCACGGAGCAGGGGGACGCTGATTGTTGCCTTTTAACTTTGTTTTAGGCAAGCAAGTGTCAATGGCTGTTATGAGCCATTCTTGGACTGATGTCGATAGATCTTGTACCCTTAACTTGATGCATGGTATATGATCTTCTAAAAAATTGTTGAGGATGTTAATGTCTAATTTTTTCCACTTCCTAATAACATGGGTTGGGACCGATGTTATGTCCTTATTCGACAATCTTACTTGAAAAGAAAATTTGATAGGAAAGTGGTCTGACCAAGGAATAGGCAGGGCAGGGAAGGTGACGATGTTATTAATATTGGAAAAGATGGGATCCAATAAGTGACCGGCAGTATGTGTAGGTCCCGAGTTTTTCAAAATTAAGTTGAGGGACGCTAGATCAGCAATAAGTTCGGTGGCATTTATACAATCCTCTTTATCCAAATGCAAGTTCATATCACCAATGATTGTGAAATTAGCAGCTTTCATTACTAAGGGGCCAATATGTTGTGACATACTAGTCAACCAGTTTGACGCCGCACATGGCGGTCGATAAATGAGAGCTCCTGAAAAGGTGAAGTTTGGGGCAAGTATAAGCTTAAAAATAGCGCCTTCACAGCCGGGGCATGGGAGTTTGGTAAATTCGCAGTTGTAAATTTTTTTTTAAATAATTGCTATTTCTCCGCCTAATTTATTTTTCCGGTCAAGTCGCGTAATCGCGCATGATTCCGGGAGAGCCATAGCAATATCTGGTCCGAAGCTTTCTTGAAGCTACGTTTCAGTTATGAACATGGCGTCAGGTGTCTCATCTAATAGTAAATAAAAAATCACAGTCTTATGCCTAGGTAGGGAACGGCAATTCAGGCTAAAAAAAGAGAATGATTTGGGATCATAATTAGGATATTTCCTACTGGCTTTATCCTCCGTAGCTTTCGTCTCAACCAAATTTATGGCAAGGGTACAATTGTGGCATATAACTTTCTCCCTGCGTAACTCAAAAGTACTGCAGGACAATTATCTTGGGGGTCTTAGAGCCTTCAATTGCTCGGAGGAATATTTTATGAGCAGAGGTGCTGTCTTAGGTTTATATATTTCTTCCCCAGATGATTCCTGTAGTAAATTAGTAGGATATAGTACAGAATAATCTATGGCCATAGGCATGTCCGAGGCGCTGACGGGCGCAGACGGGCTGACTCTGGCTTGACTCCGGCGCTGAACGAGGCGCGTCCGCAAAACGCGAGTCACCGTATCCTTATGTAGGGATGGCTAGAGCGCTGTCGAAGCTGCCACCTCCCACCCAAGATGTCTGCCGTTGTGAATGTTTTCCCTTCGACTTGATACACAGCCCGAAAATCAGCTGTAGCCGTCAAAGTGCAGTAAAAGGGACTATCGAGGGCAGAATATTAGGTATGTGCAATTAAATGAAAAATAACTTTTAAAATACGCCGTCTAAAATTCCTGTTAACTCACACTCGCATTCAGCAGGTTAATATAAGGTCCATTCTGATCCACTGGAACTGATACAACTCCCTTGCTTCATTTATGGCTGTCCTAGCTAATGTGAGAATCAGGATTTGTATTTTCTGCACAATAATCGTCATTATATTATTGCGCAGACTGAGAATTCTGTTGATCAAAATAATTCATAGTATTCTGCGGGTGTAAGGAACGCTGTCCTTGAGGCAACGCACCTCGTCCTCTATCCTAGGTGCTGACTGAAAACCACCACGGCCTCGTGGCACTGGCTGTCCACCAGTGCGTTGTAGTCAAACCGGACAATTAACCTTAAAATGACCTTCCTCTTTACAATAGGCACACTGATTAGGACCCAACGGAGGTCGCGGAACAAAAGGTGTGGGTTTCTGTAAAAATCTCTGAAACTGTGGAGGCTGTTGCAATTGGAGCTGACCAGAACGAGGGGGATAAGCCTGTTGCAAAAGAATCTTCGTTTTCAATACTTTAATCTTTTTCTCCACTTTATCCTTTTCTTCCTTATCCCTATTCCCATAATACTGAGCAGTAGCTAATATGTGGGCAGTCGATGAAACGGCCCATGAACTTTCTGATTGTTTCAATTTGTGCGATAATTCTGGAAGTAGATTAAAGACGAATTTATCCACGAATAATCGCTGTCCACCTTCAGTACTCATATCTTGACCACTATGGTCGATGAAAGTTTCTTTGAAACGAGTAAAGAAATCGGAGACACTTTCATCCGTCTTTTGTTTACACGCCGCTAACTTATCCCAATTAACACGCACAGCAGGCATCATCTTTTACCAGGCAATTCTGTTATCAAATCCTCGGGTTTAGCACCACCTATTTGTCCTGCATCTGCGGCCGTTATAGCAGCCCAATTGCCACCAAAAGCTTGATTAAGGTCTTCCCTACAAATATTAGCCCATAATGCTTGTGGGACTACATTTCCCATCAACAAATCAATAACTGCCAAATTCATAATACACGCATCAACAGTCAGGGACAACTCTTTATAATTCCCAGCGGGATTCTTACGAGGGTCCGGTAAAGACTCCTTAAGCGCCAACACTTCCGATCTTTTCCAAAGATCATGTAAATATATACGCTGAAAATGAGCGGGGACACCTGGAACATTACCTGCCTGTGGAACCGCATCCCTGCATATCGGAGGAACTTCTCGCATAGGATATTGTGTCATTTTACGCCGAACCGCAGGATCAGGTACAAGAGAAGCTTGAGAGAAAAAGGAAGACCGGAAAGTAACAAGTGTTTTGACAGCATGCTCTACATCAGAACCCACAATAAGTCCTTTATCAAATTGGTCCCGTATCACGAACAAACCTTGAGGAGGTAAATGCAAATCCATATCTCCCCATCCTTTGATAAGAGTATTACACATAACATTAAAGGCATACCTCTGTGTGGGTGCATTCCACTGAAGAAAAGTGTCTAAAATATCACGCACACTATACTGTGGACCACTCATGATCCAATTACGAGTGAGAGAATCTAGCTTACTCTGCTCGTCAGAATCCGGAATCTGGCTACGAGATTGCCTTCGAGACGAGGCAGGAGAAAAATGAAGAGGCCCAAGAAAAGGTGACAAAAGACCGGAAACGGTGTTAACTAATCGTTGACGAGCTGCAGGGGAATCCGACACTAGAACAGGAGACAATGTATACTGTACTGCAGGAGAAGAGCTAGTAGCAAAAGAAACTGAAGGTGAAGGGGACTGGGGCACAGAAGACTGGGGTACAGAAGTCGGTGGCAAAGGAGGTGGAGGTGGAATTACTGGAAGAGGCAATTGTGCATAAACCGGAATAACTGGGTTAGCAATATTTTGTTGAACAACAGGTTGTTATGGGGGTGCATTAGCACCCAATACATAGGGTGGAGGTAATCTCAACAAATGGGACATGAAAGGATCTTCATCAATATCCTTACGCTTTGGGGAAGTAGGCAACACAGGGTAACATCTATCTATTACCATACAATGCTGTCTTTCTGAAACTTCAATCATCTAATCAGTCTCATCATTTTTAAACTGCTGGGCAGCCTGTAAAATGTCATATTTTGCTCCTTCTTTTATTTCTTAGCTTGCTTATTTTCTTTCTGTTTGGCTTCCTTACGCCATAGGCGGAAAGAGTCAAACATTGCCGGCCGGGCTTTCCTCTTAAACAAAATCGCTTCCAAAATATTTAATATGTCAGGCTCAAAGCTACCATTTTGTGGCCACTGTAGACCACCATCTTTTTTCGTGTATCGGATCCATGTTTCATTGAAAATATTAGGACCAAGACCATGTTTCGAATAGAGCTTGTAAGTGGGAGTTCCAACCGGAGGAATCCTCTAGCCGGGAATCCCTAGAACAACCAAAACAACAACATTTCTTAAACTTACTAAATCCAGGCATTTCGTAACGAACTGGACTTTTTACAAACTTCAAGGGGTTTAAGACAATATAGTCACAGCACAAACGTAATTACAACTCGGCTTCGATAAGTGCACTGATCGAATGACAAAAACAAAACAAAGAGTGGGCGCTACCCACAAATACTTAACTAAATGTTTTCTAACACCAACAGATGTCCGTCTAACGTCTCGCGATACCAATAATTACCAGAGGGCCAAAGCAGGGCGACAGTCAGAGCAGCAGTCGTCAGCAGCCGTCGGAAAGGAGTAGCCACCCTGCAAAAGACCTTTGGTCCACTTTGACATACAAGGGTCGCTCTTGTGGTTCGCAAATTCTTCAGAATTTTCTTGCGAAGCTCCTCACGTCTCTCGGGCTGAACTACTACCACTGACGTTGCCCACACGTTGGGCGCCAGTTGGAGAACCAGGCCTTATGGGCCGGGCGGCGCAGGGCATGCCTAATATCTCCGGGTTCACCTGCCTTGTCAGACAGAGACACAAGACACTCTGTTAGGCGTAGAAAATCAAATTTATTACCTGCCGCCAAGCACAGTTGTCCAAGAAGTTACAGAATGTAGATTCTTAGGAGACTGTCACTTAACTACGTGCCTTACAATCTCTTATAGTACACATGTTTACAATGCCCACTCCCAAAACATACAAAACCAACAAATAGGAATAGTTCGAAAACAAGCTATTGAGTATCAAAAACACACCCTCCTTTCAGGCCCCGTGTGTTCTCCTCCCCTCAAGTTAATCTACAATAGTGCCCGTAATTCAATTTGCAGGTGGTAGAACATGTTTGTATGCTTCAAAGGATAGTTTATGTAACAAGAGAATACACGAAGAGAATAGCGAAGGCCAGTCAAAAAAAATAAAGTCTGAAAGAATGGTGGGACCCAAACAGTGGAGTAGGCATGGATTAATCAGTCTATACATGGATTTAACAAACTCGGCCAGGCCCTGACATCGGTTTGGTAATCAAGAACAAGGGGTTACTTTTTAACAGATGAGACACGTAGCAGCTGAAAAAGCAAAAACACTGCGTTCGCCGTGCTGCCTGAGTGAGGCAACACAAAATGGCGGCTGGACACAAAATGGCAGCTAGATACGAAGCAGAGTCGGAAACCACGGAACCTCAGTCCTTGTGGGACCCCCTAACCAGGCCTAGGGGGTCAGGGTGTTTCTACCCTGCCCCCTTTGCATGTTTTTCACGTTTATTTTGCAGCATTCGAGGCACAAGATGGCTGCCAACGCTTCCCGGTTCGGAGGGTTGACAGCCAATTAGCATAAAGCTCGTGCTCGGGAAGGTACAGAGTATGGTACTTCATCTCTAGATATATCTATGATTTTACTTTTGATTTTCTCAGGAACTACAAAACGGATTTACACCATTTAACAAAAAGCGTAATCTGCTAAACGAAATCTACTTTTTTGCAAAATTTGGTGTAATTCCGTTCAGCAGTTCGGGCTGTAGCCTCACTTAAAATTCCCTATTGAAAATTGCATGGGGAAAACACATTTTGAGACCCCCTTTTTTCTCAGCCCCCGCTTGACAAATCATCCCCAATCTTTTAGTGAAGGAGCGGAGCAGAACAGGCCATTTTCTTGGAGAATTTTGTGAAGATTCGTCGACCGGCGCCAAAGTTATTCCAAATAGTATGTTGAGGATTTCCTATGGAAACTAGGCCCTAACTATAACTACCTACTGGCAACCGCCAGTAGGTAATATATATATATATATATTCAGGTTTCTGGCCTGATATAGTTAGGAATTAGCATTTAAAAAACCTTAGAAATTAACTGAAAAAACCATAGGTTTGAGGGGTGTTATAGTTAGCTGGACATTTTACTCGTACAAAACCATTGAAATTCCTCCGATATAGTTAGTTGTACTAACTACATCTCGTGCGCCCGCAATCCATTGCTGATGATGTCACATATTACATCATTCATGACATGGTCAATGACATCACTGATGACATTTCAAATGACATCACTGATGACATCACTGATGACATCATCCAGTGAATGTGGTTTGGTTTGTTATTTAAATATCTATTATATATATATAGCAATTTGCACTGAAGAGTGAGTGGATATATAAATATATAAATATAAATATCTGGATGGAGTATTTAGTAGCAGTGTGATTGACTGTTTACTTGACTAATTTATAGTGTCTCATTAAATATATTGGTTAGTGACTAAATTGAGTGAAAATCTGTATCACTTGTCAGTTGTTGTGTAAACTGCTGCACCAGTTCGGTACTATCTATGTGACAGTCTATATTAGTTATTGATAAGTTAACTGAGAATTTGTGTGGTAGAGTGAATGTGTGTGTGGTTCGTGGGGGGTGTGTGACAGCCCAAAGATGTGTGAATACTTGATTCAGTAGGTATATGACGTTAAAACTACATGTTATAACAGTTGTTTGGGTGAGTAAATATCTTTATGAGTGTGGTGATGAGCAAATATATGTCTCAATGGTACATGTCCAACAAACTAGAAAAATAAAAGCCAGTGTATGTGTCAGTTGTTGTATATAAATAAGCATACATAAGACTCAGTGATTGTATGAGTGACTGTATGGATAACTGTATACTTGTAATAGTGATTTTATAACACTCTAAGTATGAGTTACTATCTATATGAATAAATGAAGTGGTGTTTGTATAAGTGTGTAGCTAAGTAAATGTAAGTATGATCCATTGTTTCTATAATTTAGTAGGATGACTCCATAAGCGATTAGGATGTGTGCTGGTTCTGTCTTGGTAACAGGTGAGTAAATTGGAATTCGTAGTTCGGTTGATTTTATAGGAATTTTTTTAAGTTCCAAAACTCCACACTTATACACTTTTCTGGTGAAAACCACACAATGGATTCCTATGGAAGGATATTCAAGTAACTGGTAAGTGCGGTTAAAATCACTTGATAGGATCAATACTGGGCTTAAAGTTGCAGCACTGAGGTCACTCATGATAACAGGTGAGTAAATCAGAATTCGAACTACGGCTGATTTTAGAGAAATATTTTAAAGTTACAAAACTCCACACTTCGAAACTTTTCTTGTGAAAACCACACAATGTGTGCAAACACGTCCTGTGGCACGTTTTAAGTTGGGAAATTAATTCCTCTTCATTCCTGAGGTCCAATGTGGGCCAGCTAGCCAACCAGGTACCTCCAGTACGCGCCAGGGAGTTGTTTTGTAGAGAGTTGTTCAGAGGCCACGCCCCTTTTCACAACACTCTGCAACGCAGCTCTGTGGAGCTTACTGGAGGTACCTGGTGTAGTGTTGCGCACTAGTTCTTGTGCTGTGACGCAACGACAAAGAGCGTGACCACCATTTCGGCATTGAGCGCAGAGCCCGCGAAGGTTGCGGATGTGCTCCCGGCGCTCTTCTAACGCGATAAATAAAAGTTATACTTACCTGTAGAATCTGCCTCCGCAATTCATTGGGTGGTGAATCACGGTCCTACAATTGGCGACGAGAACGGGAAGAGGGACGGCGAAGCGCCCCGAGGCCCCATGTCTACCTACGAACCCCGCAAATCACGGCCACAAGATAAAGAAAGGCCGCAGGCAGGCACACGCGGAGAGAAGAGTGTTGCAGTGGAGAGCGTACGTAACCGGCTTCCAAGCCCCACCACACACAAGGGTTGCCCCAGGATAGGAGGGCAGAGCACAGAGCGGACCGCAGGTGGGGGAGACCTACCCAACAGCGAGTGCAACAGCGGCAAGTTTAGCCCACCACCATGACAAAACGCTAAGCGTGGACCCCAGTGGCACATCAGGCATCGGGACCAATGTCTGTAGTGAGTACTACGGCCCACGACAACGGGGAAGAAAGGCAGGGAACAAGAGAATCATGTTTGTCTCCTCACCCACGCACACAAGGCCCTCTACGACCTAGGACCCAGATACCTCAACAATCGCCTGACTTTTTACACCCCCACCCACCAACTACGATCTTCCAACCAAGCCCTCACCGTGATTCCACGCATTTAAGAGCCACCATGGGAGGAAGATCCTTCTCCTACCTGGCAAGCAAGTCCTGGAACTCCCTCCTCACCCACCTCCGTCTTACCCAGGACCACCTTTCCTTCAGAAAGCAACTCAAGACCTGGCTGTTCGATCAGTAACAAACCCCTCTCCCTTAAGCGCCTTGAGACCCCCTGGGTGAGTAGCGCGCTATACAAATTTCTGATTGGATTGATTTGATTGGATTGGAGGCGAGAAACACGTCGGTGCACAGCAGCGCTGGGCACCACAAAACTAATACAATAAAATAATAACCAGCTTCTCCCTCCGGGGGCCCTGGCAGAGCATACACAACACAGCAAGGGGGCGGAGCAGTGCCTCAACAGAGCCCCATGCGCCAACACAGGCAAAGTGTGCCAGGGAATCCCAGAGGGGAGGAGGAGCAACCTGAGAGAAGAGCAGAAATGTGCACCCAGGCCTCCTCGCTCACAACGCCGGTCCCCTTCCTCCCCAGACCGGAGATCCCTCAATAAAGTGGGAAGACTGGAGAGACTACTTCATGAACTATCTAGAGGCGATGGAAGAGGAGAATAGGGAAGCCTTTCCTAGCAAAAGAAGAAAGAGAATATTACTCCATAACCTAGGTCCGGAAGGCATTAGAGTAACCCAGAATCTGGTTCCCACACCATGACAAGCGTCAGATGACGACGACACGCCATTGAAGACGTGAACAACCACTACAGACCAGCGGTATGCAAGTCCATTGATAGGTACAACTTCCAACAGAGAAAACAAGCTGTGGGGGAGTCTATAGACGAATAGGTAGCAGCACTAAAGAAACTGCCAGTCACATGTAAGTTTGGCACCCTTCATGATGAATTAATTAAAGATCAACTAGTCAAGCACACCACGAACTCCGCAATCCAGGACAAGTTGTGGGTGAACGGAGATGCATCACTGAAGTAAGTCATAGCCATGGTGAAGAAAGCGGAACTATCCAAAAGGTGCGCGGTGGCAGAAAAGAGGGAAATCCCTGCAAGGCCCATGGTCAACAGGGTCACTGAAGCAAATCCACCAGACAGGGGCAAAGTAGAAGCAGGAGACACGAAGACACAAGTCAGGTGGACATCCAGACCTTCTCGAGGGAAGAAACCCAAAAGGGACGGCAAGAACACGTGCTACAGGTGCAGCAGCCCTACCCATGCATCCCATGACAAACGTTGCCCAGCTTTCCGTGCCAAATGCATGTTCTGTGGAATCATGGGGCACTTTGAGAAAGTGTGTTGCCGCAAACAGGGAAGACCAGCAGTCAAGTACATTGCGCAGGGGCCAGAGGCTGCGCAGGGGCCAGAGGCTGACGGAGAGGGAAGATGAAGACAACGTGTTATGCATAGAAGAACATATTCTAGGCATCGATAGCGCCCGCTCCAAGAAGCTACAATGCGACCTGATTATAGGAGGAGTACAAATAAAGATGGTGGCTTCTCAGGATCCCTGTATACCATAATACAACGAACGGTGTGGGACGATTGTTTCAAACAACACCTAGGACCAAACCTGGAACCTCCAGACATTTGACCAGTCACGTTCACAGGAGAACCCATCTCCATAGTAGGGTATAGGACCCAGAAATTTGAATTTAAGAATTGAAGTGCAGACTGCAAGCTATACGTGGCCGAAAAAGGTTCTAGGATGGGTCGACCAAGGAGACTTGGGCATTCAGCTGAATCTGAGGAGCACCACACAAGCTCTGATGACCAGCCCTGAGCAACAGCCAGAGGTTGCCAGATTGAAGATAAGCTTCCCCACGGTGTTCGGAGGCAGAGTGGGAAAATTGACCAAATTCACGCACAAGATTGACCTCAAAGCGCATGCCAAGCCTGTATGCCACAAACTAAGAAACATCCCGCTGGCAATAAGAAAGACGGTACACAAGGATTTACAGAGACTGGAGGACAATGGTATCATTGAGCTAATAAATAGTGCAGAGTGGTTGGCGCCGTTGGTTGTGACGAGAAAGCCCAAAGGCAAGGTCCGCCTGTGTGTGGATCTCAGAGAACTGAACAAGAACATAATAGTTCAAAAGTTCCCGCTACCGAGAATAGACAAGATGTTGGCAAAAACGAAGAGGGTGAAATGGTTTTCCATCATTGACCTCACCTCGGCATACCACCAAATAGCCTTGCACCACACGTGACGCAAGTTGACGTCTTTCATTAACCCTATCGATTTCGCAGGATGCCTTTCGGGCTGGCATCGGTGGCGGCCGTATTTTAGAAGCTTATGCACAGACTGTTCAAGAGCACCGAAGGGGTACAGTACTTTCTAGACGACATCCTGATAATGGACAAGAACAAGACTGACCATGATGCAAAGCTGTCCATGGTGTTGAATGTCTTTGAATGCAATTGGCTCACAGCTGAATGGGAGAAGTGTTGGTTCGGAATGTCGTCAGTCACCTACTTGGGCCATGAGAACAGCGATCAGGGAATCACTCCCAAACACGCCAACGCTGAAGCTATTTGGGAGGCGCCCCCAACGAAAAGCAAAGAAGAAGTTCGCTTGTTCTTAGGAATGACCGAGTTTTATAGTAAATTTGTGCCGCATTTCGATACCAAGATGCACCACCTGCGCCAACTCCTCCGGCACAAGACATCCTTTATGTGGACGGAGGAGACACAAGATGAATTTCAGAGGATCAAAGTGGACATTGGCACGGCAGTCCCTCTACATGGGTTTGATCCGCAAGGACGATCTATACTGACCATGGATGCCAGAGAAAGGGGACTGGGTGCAGTTCTGATGCAGGAGACAACGAACTGGGAAGTGTCCACCATCAGCTTCGCGTCCCGGTCGTTGTCTCCAACGGAGTAGAAGTTCAGCGTGGTAAAAAAAGAGATGTTGGCAGAAGTCTGGGCCATAGAGAAATTTTTCTTCAAAAAACTAAGGAGTGACTCAGTGAAAAGTAAAGTATGTGTAACAAAATATAAATGTGTCAAAATATAAATGTGTTAGACTTTACAGAAGCCCCTACCCGGTTAAGGTAACTGCAAGATTGGAAAATTCCAATACTAACAACCAGGAGGTAGAAACCTAGTGTGCTATTGGTTTAACACACAACTGAAAGGGCAAGTCTACTTCTTTGTTAAAAGGACCCTCACTCACCACTAGTTGGTGACATGCTTCATCATTGGGTCCCCGCTGGGGTGGCCAGATGGCCCCCAGCGTGCTACAACGTCTGATTTACAGCAGAGCGGGTTGGTGGTGAGTGCAACAGTGATTTAACTCAAAGTGTACTAAACAAATGTGAGTGCAGAATTAAAAAATACATGGTTGAAACCAAAACAAAATATTTAATGTGGGCCAACCTGTATTGAGGTTAAAAACGTGTATGGGCGGATAAAACTAGGTTCTGGATTAGGAGACCTGTGTCCTTAGATAAGATAGATGGTCAACATGTTTCTGCTGTCAAAAAATGCAGGATCGCACAGCATTCGTCAGGACCATAGACAAATTGCACTCCGGTGGTATGTACGCGCTAAGGTACACCCTACCGTGAGGCACTTAATGTGAAAAAGAAAAAAGTCATAGTGATATTAATCATGGATATTGCCCGTGCCGGCACACTGTGGTTCACAGCAGCCAAAGTTACAGATAGAAGGAGAGAGATCCTCTTCCTGGGTTAAGACGGCGCGGGAAATGTTCACGCAGTGTAAAATTATTCCACTCGCAACTCCCCGCGTGTGACCTAAGATTCAGGACTGCCGTCTGCCCGAAGGTGAAGTTTTGCCAATTCACCTGGGGCACGAGATTCAGACTAAGGACGGACCACAAACCACTGGTCAAAGTTCTCACGTCGTGTGGGCATGCAAATGCAACCCAGCGCATTGCAAAGATGACATTAAAACTGTTGGACTACAGGTATGATGTGAAATACATCCCGGGAACGAAAAACAAAGTGGCTGATTATCTCAGTCGGGCGTCTGCCATGGAGAAGGCTCCACTCTGCTCGGAGGAAGAGGATGTCAGCGTAGCCTTCATGGAGGACCATGAAAAAATGATAAGCGCGCAGGAAGGGAAAGAAACTTATCAGAGCAACTCAGACATCAAGATGGTCAAGCAATTTATACTACAAGAATGGCCGGAGAAGAGGCACCTGAGGGCAGAGCACAGGAAGTTCTTTAAAGTACAGGAGGAATTATTTATTGAAGACCAAGGGACCTTCCTGCTCAGAGGAGATAAAGTGGTCCCCCCCTACGTCCTTGGTGCTGCGCCTTCTCACCATCCTACATGAGGGGCACCTAGGCATTGTGAAAACTAAACTACTGACAAAACAGATGTACTGGTGGCCAGCTGTGGATGGCCAGATAGAAAGGCATGTTCGAGAGTGTTTGCAATGCCAAAATGCAGACAAGTCACAAAGCTTGATGCGCCCATCCCTGGGGAAGTTCGACAACCCCTTCAACCCGTGGGAGGAGTTGTCGATAGACATCCTCGGTCTGGTGCAGGACGCACAAGGTATCCCAAAATATGTGGTGGCGCTCATGGACAGGTACTCCAAATGGCCCGAGATAGACTACAAGAGGACATGGACACGGAGAATGTGTTGAAGTTCCTTACTGCGACCTTCCTGAGGGAGGGTATTCCACGCTCCATTCTAAGCGACAATGGGCCCAAGTTCATGTCGGAAAAATGGAACACCTACATGGGGAGAAATGGCATTAAGGTCAAGCACACATTGATATATCATCCAGCCGAAAATGGCTTAGCCGAAAGGTTCAATATGGTCATCATGGGCTCAATACAATCGGCCATTGGAGCAGGAAAGAATTGGGAGAAAGAATTGAGGAGCAGGTTGTGGGCCTACAGGATCACACCAACCAGCACGGGATACAGTCCTTTCCAAATCCTAAGGGGTAGGGACCCTTTCCCCAAGGACAAAGTTACTTGGAAGGAATGCACCATCACAAGCAAATGGTCCCCGGCGGTAGTCCACCAAAATCTGGAAAGAGCACAAAGAGTATACACCGAACACTTCAACAAAAGGCGGAACGTGAAGGAGACTGTGCTAGAGAGAGGTGAGTGGGTCCGAGTCAAACTGGCCCAGTTGAGAAGAAAGGGAGACAGCAAGTTCAGCAAGATCACCCTGTTGAGAGCACCCCAGAGGGGGAAGGAGAGGAAAACTCTGGTGAAGTCGAGAGAGAAGAAGAGCTGTGAAGGATGAACGACCCGATCACCGGGGAAAGCCAAAGAAACACCGGCGAAACAACCCAGAGGGAGAATCCGGTGAGAGCGGAAAGAATAGGTTTAAGAACTCCACGAGAAGATTCTGAGAACGCCTCCAATACCTCGGTGAGACGTACCCATGCTGGCAGGACAGTGGTAAGACCAGCGAGGAACAGAGATCATGAGATGGGTGAGGTGAATAAGTGAGGAAACGCATAGACACTGTGACACTATTCCTTATTGTTTGTTCAATCTATAAAGGAGGTAGATATGTGAAGTTGCGCTCTAGTCGTTGTGCTGTGACGCAACAACGTAGAGCATGACCACCATTTCGGCAATGAGCGCGGATCCCGCGAAGGTTGCAGATGTGCAACCGGCGCTCTTCTAACGTGATAAATAAAAGTTATACTTACCTGCAGAATTTACCTTCGCAATACATTGGGTGGTGAATCACGGTCCTACACCTGGTCCTGCACCTGGTGGGCTAGTTGGCCCCTAGGGGACCTCTGAAATTAAGAGGAATTAATTCCTCAACTCAAAATATGCCATTGGGCATGTTTGCATACACATCACCTCAAGCCCCGCCCCCTACCTTCACCACTGTGAAAACACGCCCTGTGGCACGTTCTAAATTGGGGGATTAAGTCACCTTGAATACCGGGGGTCCCTGGGGGCCAACTAACCCACAAGGAACCTCCACTATGCCCCAGGGGGGTGTTTCAGAGAGGTGTAAAAAGGGGCATGGCCTCATTACACTGATCTGCAACACAGCCCCCTGGCCCATACTGGAGGTTCCTGGTGGGCTACTTGGCCCCCAGGGACCCCCAGTATTCAAGGGGAATTACTTCCCCCTCTGCAAACGCGCCAGGGGGCACGTTTGCCGAGTGGTGCAGGGAGGGGGTGTGGCCTCCTCCCCGATCCTGTTTTTTTGTAGCCCCCCTTTGTTTTGTTTTTTTTAGGGCCCTGGGGACCCCCAAAGATTTTTTTGTTTTTTTTAATGGGAAGGGGGCCGCATGGCCCCCTCCTGCGGGTAATTCCAGGCCCCGGGGACCCCATCCCCCAGGGCATGGCCACATTTTAAAAATATTTTTAAGGAGGGGGGCTGCATAGCCCCCCTCCTCAGGCCTCCTTTAAGACATTTTTTTAAAATGTTTTAATTATTTGGGGAGGGGGGCCGCGTGGCCCCGCTCCTGGGCCACTTCTAGCCCCAGGGACCCCATCCCCCTGGGCTGGCCTTCTTCGTTGGGGACAGTGGAGGGGTCCCCCATCCCCCACAGTCCCTGCTGGGTTCCCACATCCTGCAGGAGCCGGCATTGCTTTTCTACATGGGGAGCAGCTAACATGCACGGGTGGGGTGACGGACAGTAAAACACTTGGAACCCCCGGGGGCTAATTAGAATTAAAGTTCATTTTTGTTGGATCTACAGGATACGCGTATCCTACACGCATCCCGTGATTTAAAACAAAAAAGCTTTTTTGGCCTTGGGGGTCCTTGTGGGACCCTCCAAGCAGGTCTAGGGGGTCAGGTTGTTTCTACTGTCCCCGTGTTTCTTTTTTCATTTTCTTGTGCCTCAGTACTACCGAGGTACAAGATGGCTGCCAACACTTCCTGGTTTGGAGTGTTGACAGCCAATTAGCAAAAAGCTTATGCTCGAGAGGATACATGTACCCTACTTCGTCCATAGATATATCGATGATTTTACTTTTTATTTTCTCAGGAACTACTGAATGGCTTTACACCATTTAACAGAAAGCGTCATCTGTGAACCAAACTCTACCTTTTTGCCAAATTTGGTGTAATTCCGTTCAGCAGCTCGGGCTGTAGCCGCAGCTAAAGGTCCCTATGGAAAATTGCATGGGGAAAACATGTCTTGGGACCCCATCTTTTTTCTCAGCCCCCGCTTCACTAATCACCCCGAAAATTTCAGGATCGGATCGGAGCGGAGCGCCCCATCTTCTTTGAGAATTTCGTGGAGATTTGTTGACCGGTGCCAAAGTTATTCCAAATAGAATGTTGCGGATTTCCTATGGAAACTATGTCCTAACTATATCTACCTACTGGCGACTGCCAGTAGGTCATATATTTATTACCTACTGGCGGTCGCCAGTTGGTAGTTATAGTTAAAACCTAGTTTCCATAGGAAATCCGCACCATTCTATTTGGAATAACTTTGGCGCTGATGGACGAATCTTTGTGAAATTCTCCAAGAAAATGGGCTGCTCCACTCCGCTCCTTCCCTGAAAGTTTGGAGGTGATTCGTGAAGTGGGGGCTGAGAAAAAATGGGGGTCCCAAAACTTGTTTTCTCCATGCAATTTAGGGCCCTTTAGCCAGGGCTACAGCCCGTACGGCTGAACAGAATTACACCAAATTTGGCAGAGAGGTAGAGTTCGGTTCACAGATAGTGCTTTTTGTTAAATGGTGTAAATCCGTTCAGAAGTTCCTGAGAAAATCAAAAGTAAAATCATAGTGATATCTAGAGACAGAGTTCAGTACTCTGTACTGTACTCTGTACCTCCCGAGCACAAGCTGCATGCTGATTGGCTATCAACTGTCTGTTAACACTCCAAACCAGGAAGTGTTAGCAGCCATCTTGTGCCTCGGTAGAACCGAGGCACAAGAAAATAGAAAAAGAAACACGAAAAATGTGAAAAGGTGGCAGAGTAAAACTCCCTGACACTCTAGGCCTGATTAGGGGGTCCCACAAGGACCCCCAAGTCCCAAAAAAGATACATATATATTTTTTTTAAATCACGCGATACACGTATGGTACACGTGCCCTGCCGATCCCCCCCAAAAAATTGAGGCACCACTCTGCAAACGCGCCCCCTGGCGCGTTTGCATGCAGGGAAATAATTCCCCTTGAATACTGGGGTCCCTGGGGGCCAAATAGCCCACCAGGAACCTCCAGTATGCACCAGGGGGCTGCCTTGCAGAGACATGTAAAGAGACCACGCCCCTTTTTACACCTCGCTGCAACACATCCCCCTGGCGCATACTGGAGGTTCCTGGTGGGCTTCTTGGCCCCCAGGGACCCCCAGTATTCAAGTGGAATTAGTTCCCCCTCTGCAGAGGGGGAAGTAATTCCCCTTGAATATTGGGGGTCCCTGAGGGCCTAGTAGCCCACCAGGTACCTCCAGTAAGCGCCACGGAGCTGCGTTGCAGGGTGTTGTAAAAAGGGGCATGGCCCCATTACACCTCTCTGCAATGCAGTCCCCTAGTGCATACTGGAGGTTCCTGGTGGGCTAGTTGGCCCCCAGGGACCCCCAGTATGCAAGGGTATTTAGTTCCCCCTCTGCAAATGCGCCAGGCGGCTGCATTGCAGAGAGGTGTAAAAAGGGGTGTGGCCTCATTACACCTCTCTGCAATGCAACCCCCTGGTGCATATTGGAGGTTCCTGGTGGGCTAGTTGGCCCCCAGGGACCCCCAGTATTCAAGGGGAATTAGTTCCCCCTCTGCAAATGCGCCAGGGGGCTGCCTTGCAGACACATGTAAAGAGGCCATTCCCCTTTTTACACCTCTCTGCAAGGCAGCCCCCTGGCGCATACTGGAGGTTCCTGACCCCCTAGGCCTGCACAGGGGGTCCCACAAGGACCCCCAAGGCTAAAAAAAATAATATTTTTTAAAATCCTTGAATATGCGTATGGTAAGCGCACCCTGCCGATCCCCCCAAAAAAAACTTAAGGCACCACTCTGCAAACACGCCTCCCCCTGGCGCATTTGCAGAGAGGGAAATAATTCCCATTGAATACTGTGGGTCCCTGGGGGCCAAGTATCCCACCAGGAACCTCCAGTATGTGCCAGAGGTATGCCTTGCAGAGACGTGTAAAGAGGCCACACCCCTTTATTACACCTCTCTGCAACGCAGCCCCCTGGTGCATACTGGAGGTTCCTGGTGGGCTAGTTGGCCACCAAGGACCCCCAGTATTCAAGGGGAATAAGTTCCCCCACTGCAAACGCGCCATGGGGCTGCCTTGCAGAGACGTGTAAAGAGGCCACGTCCTTTATTACTCCTCTCTGCAAGGCATCCCCCTGGCACATATTGGAGGTTCCTGGTGGGCTACTTGGCCCCCGGGGATCCCCAGTATTCAAGGGGAATTAATTCCCCCTCTGCAAACGTGCCAGGGGGCTGCCTTGCAGAGACGTGTAAAGAAGCCGTGCCCCTTTTTACACCTCTCTGCAACGCAGCTGCCTGGCACATACTGGGGGTTCCTGGTGGGCTAGTTGGCCCCAGTATGCAAGGGGAATTAGTTCCCCCTCTGCAAACGTGCCAGGGGGCTGCGTTGCAGAGAGGTGTAATGAGGCCATACCCCTTTTTACAACTCTCTGTAACGCAGCTCCCTGGCGCATACTGGAGGTTCCTGGTGGGCTAAATGGCCCCCAGGGACCCCCAGTATGCAAGGGGACTTAATCCCCCAACTTAGAACGCACAACGGGGCACGTTTGCACAGTGGTGAAGGTAGGGTGGGGGCTTTAGGTGATATGTGTGCAAACATGCCCTGTGGCGCGTTTTATGTTGGGGAATTAATTCCTATTCAAAACAGATGTCCCGTATGGGCCAACTAGTCCAACAGGTACAGCCAGTAAGCGCCACAGAGCTGTTTTGCAGAGTGTTGTAAAAAGGGGGCAAACCCTCTGAACACCTCTCTGCAACGCAGCTCCCTGGCGCATACTGGAGGTATCTGATGGGCTAGTTGGCTCACAGGGGACCTCAGGATTGAAGAGGAATTAATTCCCCATCCAAGAACACACCACAGGGCGTGTTTGCACTCATGTCACCACAGGCCCCACCCTCTTCCTTCACTATTGAGCATAATATTCCTCTAAAATCAGCGCAACTACGAATTCCGATGTACTCATCTGTTATCATGAGAGATGTCAGTGCTGCATCTTTGAGCGCACTACTGATCCTGAAAAATTCTAACCATACTTACAGTAACTTGAATTTCCTTCTGTAGGCTTACTTTTCATAAGGAAATAGCAGGCTTGGTGCTTGAGCCCTAACATGTGAGGGGGTAGCGCCCAGTGTTGGACCTGAAGGAATGACAAGTGTTCCGTTTCGGGGAGGCCATAGTGTTCCCTGAGCTATGGAAATGGGATAATACCCTCTAAATCAAAGAGATGTCCCAGTGACCTACAAGGGGAAGAACGCCAGGCTTGAAAGGCTTGGGCCTCAGTACTGGGTTGAAACTCCAGGTTATCGAATAAGGGCATGAGAGGTGATGGGAATGTGGTCAGTTGTGCATGAGTATTGGTGCGATCCCAGGAGCCCATGATGGTGCTCATGATGTATGCCGCATAAAGATTAGCTGGTCGGTGAGTTTTGTGGAGAAAGGGGATCCCCTGCAGTGGTCTGCCAGCAACTGCCTGGTCTTGGAACAGCCAGTCCTTTTCTGATTCCAGCCACTGCCATTCTACCTAATATCTGGGCTGAGCAGCGTGAAAATATGACTGAAGATCAGGTACCCCCACTCCCCCCTTCTCCAGTGGTAGAATTGCGACCTGATGGTGGAAATGCGACTTGCGACCATGCCATATAAAACGTGAGAGATCTGCCTGAGTCTGCTGGATCCAGCCTAACGGCAGTCGGAGTGGATGGGTCTGGAATATGTATAAAATTTGCGGTAATATGGTCATTTTATTAGCTGCTATTCTACCTAGCCAGGATATTGTGCACTGTTTCTACCGGTGCAACTCTTTTCTGACGTGTGCTCGGAGGTTGGAGTAGTTAATGTCGATGGTGGCCTGAATGGTGGGAGCTAGCTGGATATCTAGGTACGGAATCGCCTCAGTTGACCACTGCATCGGGTGTTCCTCTTGGAGGTAGGCAAGAGTACTTGGAGAAAGGGAAAGACTTAGGGCCAGCAATGTATCCATGTTAATTTTAAAGCCTGACCCGTGGGCAAATTCGTCTAGTTCCATGAAGAGGGCTCGCATGGACGTGATCGGGTCCGAGAGGGATAGCAGGACTTCATCAGCATAAAGGCTAATGGCGTGGGTATCTCCCCCAAACTTAATACCTGTTATTAGAGGATGGTAGTGGATCTTGAGTGCTAGGGGTTCCATGTAGAGTGCGAAAAGGAGGGGGGACAGGGGGAAACCCTGTCTAGTGCCCCTCCCAATCGTGAACCCGGAAGACGTGCGGCCTTTGACGCAGACCATCGCCATTGGCGATCTGTATCAGTTTAGGATGCGAGTGCGGAGCTTTTCACCAAAGCCAGCTGCGATCAGCGCCATCTCCAAATAGGGTCAGTGCACCTTATCAAAGGCCTTTTCGCATCTATTGCCAGGAGCATATACTCACCCTGGGTGCGGGATCCTTTCTCTATTAGGTGTAGTATGCGCTTAGTGTTGTCATTTGTCTACCGCTCTGGAATAAAGCCTGCCTGGTCAGGTTCGACCAACTGTGCCATGTAGGGCGCTAATCGGGTCGCCGGTTGAGGCTGGGCTGGTGTGATTTCTCCCAATACTCTACAGTGGTGAACCAGAGGGTAGCTGTGATGAACCAGAAGGTGCAGTTGTGAACCAGAGGGTGCTGTAATGGACCAGAGGGTGGCAGTGGTGAACCAGAGGGTGGCAGTGGTGAACCAGAGGGTGCTGTGATGAACCAGAGGGTGGCAGTGATGAACCAGAGGGTGGCAGGGTTGAACCAGAGGGTGGCAGTGATGAACCAACCAGAGGGTGGCAGTGGCGAACCAGAGGGTGTCAGTGATGAACCAAAGGGAGGCAGTGGTTAACCAAAGGGTGTTGTGATGAACCAGAGGGTGGCAGTGATGAACCCGAGGGAGGCAGTGATGATCCAGAGGGTGGCAGTGGTGAACCAGAAGGTGACAGTGATAAACCAGAGAGTGGCAGTGGTGAACCAGAGGGTGACAGTGATAAACCAGAGGGAGGCAGTGATGAACCAGATGGTGGCAGGGGTGAACCAAAGTATGGCAGTGGTGAACCAGAGGGTGGCAGTGGTGAACCAGAGTGTAGCAGTGGTGAACTAGAGGGTGGTAGGGATGAACCAGAAGGTGGCAGTGATAAACCAGAGGGTGGCAGTGATGAACCAGAGGGTGGCAGCGATGAACCAGAGGGTGACAGTTGTGAACCAGAGAGTGACAGTGGTGAACCAGAGGGTGCTTTGATGAACCAGATGGTGGCAGGGGTGAACCAGAGGGTGGCAGTGGTGAACCGGAGGGTGGCAGTGGTGAACCAGAGGGTGCTGTGATGAACAGAGGGTGGCAGTGGTGAACCAGAGGGTGGCAGTGATGAACCAGATTGTGGCAGTGATGAACCAGAGGGTGGCAGGGGTGAGCCAGAGGGTGCTGTGATGCACCAGAGGGTGGTAGTGATGAACCAAAGGGTGGCAGTGGTGAACCAGAGGGTGGCAGTGATGAACCAAAGGATGACAATGATGATCCATAGGGTGGCAGTGGTGAACCAGAGGGTGGCAGTGATGAACTAGAGGGTGGCAGAGATGAATCAGAGGGTGGCAGTGGTGAACCAGAGGGTGCTGTGATGAACCAGAGGAGGCAGTGATAAACCAGAGGGTGGCAGTGGTGAACCAGAGGGTGCTGTGATGAACCAGAGGGTGGCAGTGATGAACCAGAGGGTGACAGTGATGAACCAGAGGGTGACAGTGATGAACCAGTGGGTGAAAGTGGTGAATCATAGGGTGGCAGTGGTGAACCAGATGGTGGCAGTGATGAACCAGAGGGTGGCAGTGGTGAACCAGAGGGTTGCAGTGATGAACCAGATGGTGGCAGTGATGAACCAGAGGGTGGTGCTGCTAAATTGTGGGTGTGAGCCCCCGCGCTGCTGAGCTGCCCAGGGTTTGTGAGCCCACATGCTACTGAACTGCCCCGGGGCCCAGTGGGTGTGAGCCCCCGTGCTGCTGAACTGCCCCGGAGCCCTCTCAGTGTGAAAATCGTTTGTGCTCAATTGCCTGGGAGCCCTCTCGGTGTGAGCACACATTGTGCTAAGTGCCCCCCTGCCCCAGTACATATATACTTGCATGGTACAGCACCATTATGCTCTTGCACCATGAAGTCTGGTGCCTGGATGCCCCTGATCCATGTAGGTGGTACCACCATCTGGTGCAGTCAAAATGTAAAGTCATAACTTGCTACACAGCACCAATAAACATGTGAACCCCTTGGCACCGGTATGCACATGTAGCAGGCATGGAGCACCCGCATGTCACTGCACCCTACTGCCCAGCACCAGCACATGCCTGTACGGGGCAGTTTAGTATGAGATGGGACATTGTCCACCACCAGCAGCTGCATGCGCCTGAACCCAATGATCAGAATCAGAATGGCTTTGTACCAACACGCGCAGCAGAACTATCTTGGACATCTGAAGGATTCTGGGGTCCTGTGTCAAACATATTTTTGCATCTATGAGTTTCCCGAGCGCCATCCTCGTGTAGCTCCTGTGACCAGGAGTCTGCTTTCTCCTCATCTACTGCTCTGCTCAGTCTCTGACCCTTTATAAACAAGATGCATGTGAACTCGCATAGAAGCCCCGCCCGTTTAGCCCCATCCACCACACACTAGCGGTATGAAACGTCTTCCCACCCATCCCCGCTATAATGGCCAGCTCAATCAAGGGACCTCGGCGCCTTTTGGCGTGCTTGCAAAGTGACCAGAGGGGGTGTTGTTTTTGCATTTGTCACCCCGAGTGGGACGGGTATGCTCAGACGTGAGTCCCGTGCTCTCCATGCCACTGGAATCAAGCTATCCAGGCTGATGAGGGCTGAAAGCCCGAAACCGGTCCTTGGATGCTTCTTTCAAGTCCAAGGAGGACCTGGCTTGGCAGTTCGGGCTGGACTGTTCACATAGGGCACAGGGTCAAGACTGATTTGCATATGGCTGGGTTCAAACTGGAATGGCATGGTGAGCAGAAAAACGATGGATTTAGGCCCATATCTCTGTACTGGGGTGAATGTATGACATTGTTCTGCATTCTGTCCATCACCTGTTGTTTTTGCATTTGTCACCCTGAGTGGGACGGGTATGCTCAGACGTGAGTCCCGTGCTCTCCATGCCACTGGAATCAAGCTTTCCAGGCTGATGAGGGCTGAAAGCCCGAAACCGGTCCTTGGATGCTTCTTTCCAGTCCAGGGAGGACCTGGCTTGGCAGTTTGGGCTGGACTGTTCCCATGGGGCACAGGGTCAAGACTGATATGCATATGGCTGGGTTCAAACTGGAATGGCATGGTGAGCAGAAAAACGATGGATTTAGGCCCAGATCTCTGTACTGGGGTGAATGTATGACATTGTTTTGCATTCTGTCCATCACCTGTTGCTTTTGCATTTGTCACCCCGAGTGGGACGGGTATGCTCAGACGTGAGTCCCGTGCTCCCCAGGCCACTGGAATCAAGCTATTTAGGCTGATGAGGGCTGAAAGCCCGAAACCGGTCCTTGGATGCTTCTTTCCAGTCCATGGAGGACCTGGCTTGGCAGTTCGGGCTGGACTGTTCCCATGGGGCACAGGGTCAAGACTGATTTGCATATGGCTGGGTTCAAACTGGAATGGCATGGTGAGCAGAAAAACGATGGATTTAGGCCCAGATCTCTGTACAAGGGTGAATGTATGACATTGTTATGCATTCTGTTCATCACCTGTTGTTTTGGCAAAGTTACAGGCACACGTGGTCACATATTTGTGCAAATGGCACAAAAATCCGCGAGTTTGCGGGAAAATTCGTGAACTCTCTGACTTTTTTTGCAATTTCGCACGAATTCGCGGACCGCGAATTTGCAAATTTGGCCGATACTTAGAAAATTCAGTGAGTGTGCTGGTACACTGCTGGCCTAGTGTTCTAGCATATCATAGCAGAACTCTTTTCCGCTGCCATTGTAGGTGACAGTCTAGTTGCCGGAGTGGGATACTATTGAGATTGGACTCTGGAACAGTCGAGCGTAGGTGGCAACCTGCTGGCGTGCCAAAGGCATGCCTGTGTGCACCCATTTGTGCTCTGACCGTGCTCTGAAAGTGCACAGCACCAGATCACCTGGTGGTTTTGTTTTCCATCACATCCAGATGTTAAGTTATGATAGAGAAGAGCTACTACTCTATAATATCACAAGTAAGGATGCTACCTAAACTACACTAGATCCAGGTACGATAGCGCAAGCTTTTAAAATGGCATGTCTGGGATTTAACTTCTCTATGAGAGCCCTGGGACACTACGATGTAGTAAGTTGCTCGTAGTTAATATGGGGACGCACCCTCCCTCTAAATGCACCAGCAGACAAGGTAAAGTTACTTGAGCTCTCATTAAATCAAGGGAACTAGTGACATATAAAATAGAATTTCCAAACATTCTTGAAAATCACAAACTAGATTTTGTTTATATAACTCGAAACCTGGGCTGCTCTCTTTTTGGACCCAGATATGGTCACAGAAATTCCTCTGGTTACTCTATGCACAGACTAGATAGGACCCGGAAGATAGGTGGAGGATTAGCTGTCATATATCACGACCACATGTCGGCTATCTTTTTACCATTTTATTCCTTAGATCCTTTAGCACTCTCCTTCAATATCGAACTGTCTAAAACACAATCTTTTAATTGGTTGCTAATGCATCATCCTCCCGGGCATCGAAAAACTTTTGTATAGGCTGTCAGTTTTCTCAGTTCGTGTTTATTTTCTGGATTATTCAGTTTTAGGAGATTTCAATTTTCACTTGGAGGCCCTTTCAGATAAAGATAAGGAGGATGTAATTGATGCCATGTCTTGCCTTGGCCTCAGTCAAGTGGTGAACAGTTCAACCCACAGTGTGGGTCACACATTCAATGGTGTTTTCACAAATGCCCCCCTCTCCCCCTTATAACTCAAACACAAGCCTTAACTTTGACCTTGTCGGATCACAAGGCAGTGATGTTTGAAATAAACATCATTCACAAAGGGCTCTCTGCCAGTGCGACACACTGTACCCAAACTTCACGTGCTTGGCATGCAATCCAATCTGATCAAATTAATTAACTTTTAGCTGGATTTCAACCCAATTGTACAGAGGACTTTTATCAACAAACTCTTAATTATACAAACTGGCTGAGCTCCTGATCAACACACTCTTAATTATACAAACTGGCTGATCTCCACTGTACTCTCACTCGCCCCTGATCAAGTTATGGATAAACTGAGGCGCCAGAAACGAGAGCGTATGAGACAGGAGAGTAAATGGGGAAAGGAATATATTAATTTTGAGAAAGACAAATATAAGCAAGTAATTGCAAAGAATAAGATTCTGCTAATTTGCCGAAACATTTGAATCATCACAGAATTTGGTGAAAGAACTATTCAAGCCAGTTAATAATCTCACTAATGTCCCTAATAATAGCATGGCAGGGAGTACTCAATCCTTGTGCAACACCCTTACAAAAGTCTTTCAAAATAAAGTTGAACAGGTATATAACAGGTTCTGCTCAAACATCAATACTAATTTGGAGGAAAGTAATCTAACCCTTTTCAATCAGAGAATGTCACCTTTAGTTAATTTACCCCCTCCAGCCGAGCAGGTAAAACTGCTAATTAATTCTATGAAATCAAGTGTCCCCAATTAATCTCTGCCTCCCATCGGTTGTACAATTAGCGCCTGATACCATTGCAAATCATCCTGTTGGAATTTTCAATAAAATGTTCATATCAGGATACTTCCATGAACAGTGGAAAATAGTTCCAATACTTCCTTTAATAAAAAATAGAATCTTCATCACATGGAACCACATAGTTATTATTAAATTTCTAGGTTTTTGCTCCTGGCAAAGATCATGGAGAAATCTATGAATCAGCAACTAGACAATTTAATACATAACAACCATCTCCTGGATCCCACTCAGTTCAGATTCAGGAGTGGTCTTAACATCAAAACTACCCTGATAGTGCAAACTGAGGAGACTAGGGCAGCCCTTGATCAGGGAAGAAAAGCAGCACTTATCTTATAAGACTCCTCTGCTGCATTTGATACGGTCAATCACAAATTTCAGATTGACTGTCAACAACATTGGGATCAAAAGGGCTGCACTGGCCCTTTTAAGATCAATCTGTAGCACTAAAGAAGTTCATATTGCAACTCTTCTCCTTACCGTGCAGGATCCCCTAGGTGTACTCACTGAGTCCAACGTTGTTTAACATTTATGTAACCTCTTTGACCAATTTGATTAAATCATTCAGCTTTTTCTTGACATCGTAAGCCGATGACACTCAGATAGTCGTCTCCCTTTCCAACCACAACATTAATACTGGAAACAGATTCCATAATTGCATGCAGGCAGTGAGCAACTGAATGAATAATAATTGCCTGAAGTTAAACTCTGGGAAGACAGAGGCCCTCCTGTTTGGTTAGGAGGTCTCATTTTGGTCCCTGTCATAGTTTTCTCAAGAGATAGGAGCATTTCCAAATCCGGTCAGGAAGGTAAAAAACTTAGGAGTTATAGTAGACAACAATCTAGCCTACGGAGATCAAGTGAATACTATTATCTCATCTTCTATGCTCTAAAGATGATAAAGAAAATCCACCCTTACATTCCACTTGCTTCAGATTCTGTTGTGACAGACTTAGATTTGTCCAAAATGGACTATTGTAATGGTCTCTATTAAAACATGCACCAGCAGTTAGTGAATGAGCTCCAAACTCTTCAGAATGCTGCTGCATGTATGTTGCTCAGGATACCCAAATTTCATTTACCATCTCAAGCTTTGCGGAAGCTTCGTTGACTACCTATCAAGAAGTGGCTTACCCTCAAGGCCTTGTGCATTGCCTGTAAGGTGCCTCTCAACACAGGCCTGGAGGATTTGAAGGGCAATTTTAAATGGTACTATCCTAGCTGGTCTTTGCGTTCTACTGGGACAAATATATTTGGTCCCTAAATTCAAACACGCTTCATTTGGAGGGAGAAGTTTTGTCATTTGTACATCTAAATTATGGAAAACTCTCCCCTAAAAATCAAATCCATTACAAATCTTCTATCTTTCAGGAAAGTTCTAAAAATTTGGCTCTTCAGTAATCAGTAACAGGTTATTTTCTTGACCTCTTTGGACGGTGGCAGTGCCAAAACAACTCAGAGTGTTTACACACTTTAGATGTATTATTATTATGATATAACATAAGATAACATTTAAAACCCAGCTCACGGACTAACTGTGGTCGAAACAATATGGCTTCCTGTAAAATTTCTAAGGGCTTAAATAACCCAATCAAATGCTGTTTTGTTATCACAATGTACCCCGATATACCATTAAATTACTGGGGTATGCGGCTGCCCAATATATAGGTACATTTGGTACCTTATAACTTTAAAACTACTGAACCAGTCTAGAACTACTACTAAAAATGACCCTTTGCACCCTAAAATCTATATTTTGGCAAAATGTCATATATGTATCCGTTCCGCCATTTTCCAGCAGGATCTATTTAAACAACTCTCTACCACACCCTACTCTACTTCACTGTACCACATGCCACTCCACTCTATGACACATCATTCCACTCGAAAACTGTCCACTACATGTTACAACAGTCCATTGCACTCTACGACACTGCACACTACTTTACTCATTGACACACAACTCTACCCTAGGACACACCACTCTACTCATCTCTATCAACTCCACTCCACTCTGCAGTATTCCGCTCCACTTTGAGCCACCCTCTGCCACTTTACTACTCTCTACTTTATAACACCCACCTATTTGACTATACTCCACAGTACTAAAGTACTCCAACCTATAGCACACCACTCTGCATCACTGTATTCCACTACACTCTATTGAGCAGTCTATTCCACTCCCATCTGAGACAGCGTACAACATTCCATTCCAGTCCACTCTACACTGCTCCACTTTATAACCCTCTTCTCCAATGTATGCGCATTCACCACTGAATGCCACTCTATGACACCAATGCACAGAATAGCATCGCACTTCACAGTATGATACACCACTCCACTCTATGACATTCCACTGAATTTTATGACAGACCACTAAAATGTATACTATTCTAGTCTGCAACACTCCAGTTTATGCCACTCCACTCTATGCCACATATTTCACAAAACAATACTATATGACACGCCACTCTATGCCAACAACTGTATACCCTTCACTCCACCCTTTTACATGCCACTCCACTGTATGATATGCCACTGCACTGTATGACACTCCACTCCACTCCACTCTATGACACTCCACACCACTCATCTCTGCGAGAGGTCACTCCACTGTACGACAAGCCATTCCATTCTACGACATAAGACTCCATTCTATGGTACTCCATTTTATACCCCTCTACTCTAAGACACTGTATCACATCCCCAGCTATGATACACAACTCCACTGTACTTTATGACATGCCACTATGCTCTATGCCGCTCCAATCTACTTAACTACACGAAACCTGATAATAAGCCACTCCACTCCACTCTTCTCCACTCCCCTCTACACCATTCTACTCAATGTCACTCCACTCTACGCGTCTCCACTGTATGCTATGACACTCTAAGCCATGGCATTCTATGTCATGTAAATGTAAATGTACAGGAATTTATATAGCGCAAATCACCGAGCGATTTCTAAGCGCTTGCTTAGGGAACCCGTCCTGGTATTCCCCTGTGAGATAACCCCGGCAGGGTATCCGCAAGGTGAAAGCCAGGCATCCCGCCGCGAGGTGCTGTTGTGGAGATTAAGCAACCTATTGCCCAGAGTCGCAGAGTGTGAACCCGTGAATCGAGTAGGCACCGGAGCGAGAATTGTCGAGTCCATGGACATTTTAGGACTCAAGACACCGCCGAGCCGGGAATTGAACCCTGGTCCCGGGCTGACCTCTGCTTCCAGGTCTGCCTCCTCTAACCAGTGAGCCACACTTCTCCACGACACTCTATGCCACATCATCTATGACCCTCCACCTTATGACACTTCATACCACTTTATGCCTCTCTAAAACACTGTTCTAGGACAGTCTATGGTATACTCTCCATACCCTACCGTCCACTTTACTCCACTCTACACCACCACTCCACTCTACGACAGTTCACTGCACTCTATGCTCTCCACTGTATGACAGTGCGCTCAACTGTAAGACATTCAACTCTTCTCTATGATTCTCTGCGACACTTCGCTCTATGTCATGACACTCCACTCTATTACACTTCTCTGTACGACACGCAGCAGCTCTCTAACATACGCCTCTCGAGTCTGAGACATGCCAGTCCAATGTACTCTACTCAAATCTATGACATCCCTGTTCACTCTGCACCATTGCACCCTGTGCCCTTCTACTTGAAGACACTATAGCATATGCCACTTGATGACATGCTACTCCACTCTACTGTATGAAAAAGCACTGCACTCTATGCCACTTCACTCTACAACACTCTACTACACTCTATGCCAATGCACTCCACTAATTGAATATGTATAACACGCCACTCTATGACTCTCCAGTCCATTCTAGTGTATAACACACTACTGAACTCTGGGCCACTGCACTCTACAGCACTCTGCTCTACTGTATGCCATCACACTCTTTGCAACGTTAATCCACACTACAACACTGTATGACATGCCACTCCTCTCCACTCTAGGACACATCCCTCCACTCTGTGACATGCCACACCACTCTACAATACTCAACTCTACAGTACCACCAGCCACTCCAATCTACGACACACCACTCCACTCCACTCTACGTTACTTCACTCTATGATGCACCATGCCACTCCACTTGATGTTACTTAACTATATGTTGCAACATAACGCTGTACCCCACTCCTTTCTATTCCACTCTATGACACTCCACTTTACACCAATACACTCTTCATCACTCTCCCAGTGACACTCTACCTGAAAACATTCCACTCTGATTTAAAACACATTTTTATTTGAAAAACACATTGAAATTGAGGGAAACAACCTAATGTTAAAGCTTAGTTATAACTATTCTTTCTATACACCCCCAAAGTAAACTACACAAACATTAGAAATTCTAAAGTTGTAGTTACTTAAGTTTATAATTTACTCACCCCGTCATTTCAGTATGAATGGCGCACCTCCACACACTATGTTGTTAACTCACTAGGCATACTACATTTAATATACTTAGCACTGTACCATGACAGTGTTCTCATAAATAACATCATGTGAAATGATTCCACATGGTATAAGTAATGTATTAAGAACGGGTGTACGCACTTCATCTTAATAGCTTGACTTATAGGTACTATAGAATTGTAACTACAATATATGAGTCCTAACTATCAGAGACAGTAAAGATATTTGATGCAAGTAACTTACTAGCTATCATAGAAAGTACTCCCATCACATGCTCACAACCCATATTTAAATAAAAGGTATTTGATGCATGTAACTTATTAGGGTCCAGTACAATGCAAAATGGATCTTCATTAACAGCCTGAAATTCTGTTAGAGGCATAAATTTAGTGCTGAAATGTCATGTATTTAATGACGTTCAAGAGTATCCCTCTTAAGCCAATAAACTAAACTCTTTTATAAAGTATTGAGAGTTTACATTTCATGATAGACTTTCTGTCCTTTATTATAAATGTTGTAAATGTTCAGGCACTACCAAGTTGGAAAGTCAGTTAACGGATGCCAAATGCATCAAACTTTGCAGATGTCCTCCTTTTTTCTCTTCATTGGCCAAAGATGCAAAATGTTATAGTGATTCATTGTGGGGGTGAATAGAAAAATGGGGGGGGGGGCGCTAAAATAATTTTTTTACCACTGTGTTTTACATAGTCTATTGAGATATCTGTAGTGCCAAAATGCAAGTCAGATTTCTTTTAAAATTGGCAAGAATATAGTTTATGGGGTAAAAAAGGGTAATTTAGGAAGTAGATGTTATATAGTTATGAAGTTTAAATGTTTGAAGGCACAAAATCTTAGTAATATATTTGGGAACAGTATACAGCAGCATTTTTGCGCTATACCGTGGAACATGCCAATGGCAAAGCTGTATATAATTGGGTAATAAAAACCCTTACTAAATTTTATAAAGGCATTTTTTTTAGCCCACACTTAGGGGCTGATTAAGATCTCGGTTGGAAAGCCACCGACCGCTAGTCAGTAGCTTTCCGACTAACACAGTCGGTTTCCGGTCCGACCACAGAATTACGATGTCAGTTGTCGGGGCATGAATAGGCTGGTCATTCCGACGTTGTTCGACTGGCTCTCAGAGTCTTGTGGCTGGTCCGAACCGCACCATAATCCCCTTTAGACGGTGTTTCCACCATCGGGATTATGATTTCGGTTTTCCACAAGCTTTCCATGCCGGCCTTTCCAACACTGAGAGGTTGTCAGAAGGCGACTTTGGGGGCCCCTAGCACGGCCCCCTTGCCTCTGCGTCCTACATTTGGTGACCAAATGCCAGAAACCGGTCCCCGGAAGCTTGTTTCTGGTCCAGGGAAGGCATGGCTTAGCAGTTTGGGCTGGACTGTTCCCATGAGGCACAGGGTCAGACTGATTTGCATATAGCCATGTCTGAACTAGGGTGGCAAAGTGGGCTAAAGAACAGTGATGGATTAAACCCAGATCTTTTGACTGGGTGTGAGTGTTTGATTGGTTGAGATGCTCCGTCCATTACCAACCCCTTTTGTACCGCTTTTGGCCGCCATAAGTGTGGCAGGGTATGCTCAGACGTGAGTCCCTTGCTCACTTTGCCACTGGATTCAAGCAAGCCGGGCTGAAGACGGCTGTAATGCCTGAAACCGGTCCTCGGAAGCTTGTTTCCGGTCCGGGGAAGGCATGGATTGGCAGTTCGGACTGGACTGTTCCCATGAGGCACAGGGTCAGACTGATTTGCATATAGCCATGTCTGAACTAGGGTGGCAAAGTGGGCTAAAGAACAGTGATGGATTAAACCCAGATCTTTTGACTGGGTGTGAGTGTTTGATTGGTTGAGATGCTCCGTCCATTACCAACCCCTTTTGTACCGCTTTTGGCCGCCATAAGTGTGGCAGGGTATGCTCAGACGTGAGTCCCTTGCTCACTTTGCCACTGGATTCAAGCAAGCCGGGCTGAAGACGGCTGTAATGCCAGAAACCGGTCCTCGGAAGCTTGTTTCCAGTCCAGGGAAGGCATGGCTTGGCAGTTTGGCTGGACTGTTCCCATGAGGCACATGGTCAGACTGATTTGCATATTGCCATGTCCGAACTGGGGTGGCAGAGTGGGCTAAAGAACGGTGATGGATTAAACCCAGATCTTTTGACTGGGTGTGAGTGTTTGATTGGTTCAGATGCTCCGTCCATTACCACCCCCTTTTTTACCACTTTTGGCTGCCATAAGTGTGGCAGGGTATGCTCAGACGTGAGTCCCTTGCTCACTTTGCCACTGGTTTCAAGCAAGCCGGACTGAAGGCTTCTGTACTGCCAGAAACCGGTCCTCAGAAGCTTGTTTCCGGTCCAGGGAAGGCATGGCTTGGCAGTTCGGGCTGGACTGTTCCCATAAGGCACAGGGTCAGACTGATTTGCATTTAGCCATGTCTGAACTGGAGTGGCAGAGTGGGCTAAAGAACGGTGATGGATTAAACCCAGATCTTTTGACTGGGTGTGAGTGTTTGATTCGTTCACATGCTCCGTCCATTACCACCCCCTTTTGTACTGTTTTTGACCAAAGAGGTACCTAGGGTGCCCTGGTTATCAATGCACAGTGTGGCAGGCACCATGGAATACCTGCCACAGGGTGTTGTGTTTTAAACACCCCCCCCCCATTTCTTCAAGAGAGACTGTATTACGGTTAGTTTATTGCCTTAACACATGCTCACATAGAGAAATATGGGAGTCCAACCGAACAGTGTTTGGTCATATTGTAATCAGGTGATCGGAACCGCCGACCCGAGGTCAGTCAGTCCCAAGACCGATATGGTGTCGGACAGAGGCAACTTCGACCAATATCTTAATAAGCCCCTTAGTCTGTGATTTTGGGTTTAAGTTGAATTATAGTGTACTGCGGTTTTATAAGTACATAGGAAGGAATCTCTCAATATTTCACCCTTACAGAATTAAAAGGCAGCCATTTTGTTTAGACCACACTGTCCGAATTCTGGCTTTTAAGAGGAAATGAAGGGCCAAATGTATAATGTTTTTTTGCGTGCTTAAATGGGTTTAAGACCTGTTTGCGCCCTCAAAACAATGGTGGCCCATGTACTAATCCTATTTTGCGAGTCACAAATCACTTTTCGACTTGCATAATAGGATTAGCGACTCGCTATTAGGAAGGGGCGTACCAAGGGCGTCCCTTCCGAATAGCAACTCCTTAAGCTATGCAAGAATGTTTTGCGACTGCAATTGTAGATGCAAAACACTCGCAGTTTACCACCCATCTCAGAAGGGTGGTAAAGCAGTCGCAAATGGGAAGGCTTCCCCATTGGACCCTTTCCTATTTGTGAATGCATGCACACATATTTTAAGTAAGCCTGGGCGTAGTTCGCGTAGCCGCACTCCGCGGAGCTACGCGAAGATGCACTTGCACTCCGCGAACTACGCATAACTCCGCGAACATGTGTAGTAGCTTGCTTGACCCGTTCGCGAGCCATTTTTCGTCTTCGGGAGCGCCATGGAACTCTGGAACCTGCTCGACACCACATCTCCAGACGTCGCCTTCCTCACGGAAACATGGATGAACGCCTCCTCAGCGCCCGACATCGCCGTCACCATCCCGGACGGATACAAGATCACCCGGAGAGACCGCGTCAACCAGACAGGAGGAGGCATCGCCATCGTCCACAAGAACACCATCCGCATCACGACCAACTCAGATGACACCCTCACAGCCGCCGAACATCTTCACTTCCAGATACACACCGATCTCAAGACCACACTCAGAGGCATCCTCATCTACAGACCCTCAGGACCTCGCACACAATTCAGCGAAGACATCGCAGACTTCATCAGCCCGCACGCCCTCGCCTCTGCTGACTACATCCTCCTAGGGGACCTCAACTTCCACCTGGAGAACAACAACGACAACACCACCACCACCCTGCTGGACAACCTCGCCAACCTCGGACTCATGCAACTGGTGAACACCCCCACCCACTACGCCAGACACACGCTTGACCCAGTCTTCTCCTCCAGCAAGTACATCTCCTTCAGCCACTCCACCGGACTCCACTGGACAGACCACAGCTGCGTCCACTTCAGCTTCAGAAAGACCACGACTCACCAACACCCGCAACAGTTTCCCCACAGGAACTGGAACAAGATCACCACCGACCAGCTCACCACTTCACTGAGCCAGAACTCTGCCGCCAGCTCAACGGACCCCAACCAAGCAGCCAACAACCTCACACAGTGGATCACCAATTGCGCTCGCCCAACCAGCCTCGACCACTTGCAGTCCGGCTTCCGCGCCAACCACAGCGCCCTCATCGCAGACACTGACGACATCCGAGCCCTGCTCGACAACTGGGAGACAGCGGCCCTCATCCTCCTGGACCTCTCCGCAGCATTCGATACGGTCTGCCACCGCACCCTAGTGCAGCGCCTCAGCAACATCGGAATCCAAGAGAAGGCACTGGAGTGGATCATCACGTTCCTCACTGGAAGAACCCAGAGAGTCCGCCTCCCCCCGTACAGATCCAAGGCCACCGAAGTCATATGCGGCGTACCACAAAGATCATCACTCAGCCCCACCCTCTTCAACGTCTACATGAGCCCCCTCGCAGCCATCTTACGCCAACACAACCTCAACATCATCTCCTACGCCGACGACACCCAGCTGATCCTCTCCCTCACCAACGACCCAGGAACCGCCAGAACCAACCTACATGAAGGGATGAAAGACGTAGTCGAGTGGATGAGGAACAGCCGCCTGAAAATTAACTCAGACAAGACGGAAGTCCTCATCCTTGGATCATCACCCTCCGCCTGGGACGACTCCTGGTGGCCCCCTGCCCTGGGCAGCGCACCCAAACCAACGGACCATGCACGGAACCTGGGCTTCATCCTGGACTCCTCCCTCTCGATGACTAGACAGTCAACGCCGTCTCATCATCATGCTTCAACATCCTACGCATGCTCCGAAAGATCTTCCGATGGCTCGCCACCGAAACCAGGAAGACGGTCACACAGGCACTCGTCACCAGCCGACTGGACTACGGAAACACCCTCTATACCGGAACCACAGCCAAACTCCAGAAAAGACTCTAACACATCCAGAATGCCTCCGCACGACTCATCTTGGACATCCCCCGACACAGCCACACTCCGGACACCTGAGAGACCTTCACTGGCTCCCCGTCAGCAAGAGAATCACGTTCCAACTCCTCACCCACGCACACAAGGCCCTCCACGACCTGTGCCCCAGGTACCTCAACAACCGCCTGACCTTCTACACTCCCACCCGCCAGCTACGATCGACCAGCCACGCCCTCGCCGCCGTGCCATGCATCCGAAGATCCACCATGGGAGGAAGATCCTTCTCCTACCTGGCAGCCAAGACTAGGAACTCCCTCCCCATCCACCTCCGCCTGACTCAAGACCACCTCTGCTTCAGGAAGCAACTCAAGACATGGCTGTTCGAGCAGTAGCGGACCCCCCTCCCCCAAGCGCCTTGAGACCCTCTGGGTGAGTAGCGCGCTATACAAATATCCTGATTGATTGATTGATTGATTGCCTGCATGCTCGGGATGTGTAGCGCGCGAAGTTACCCATGAGGTTTGTCCTGCCCGCTCGCGTCCCCTTATTTCCGGTCACTACTAACGTGTTCGCAAGTTATTCTGTGCCAGATTGCAGTTTCTGCGTGTTCGGCAACTCGATCTTACCGACAAGCATCCTCGTGCACGCGAAAATGCTATTGAGCGCGCGAGAACTACGCTACGCAGAAGTTTGCGGAGTATTCGTCAACTTCGCGTTCTCCGCGGAGCGCGGAGTTGCCGAAACTCCGCAAACTCCGCGAACAGAGCGTAGTTCTTTGCCCAGGGCTAATTTTAAGGGCAGGTAGGAGTCCCAAGGACTACTGCCTACCTTTAAAAAATGAAACTGAAACTGAAAAGTTGAAATTTTATTTTTTAAATGCATCCCGGTTTCATTTAAGGAAAACGAGCTGCTTTAAAAAAAATTATAATTACTTTATTTAAAAGCAGTCCCAGACATGGAGATCTCCTGACCCCAACATGCCACCTTCCCTGGGCGTGCCACCCATTCCCAATGGGGTCGCAAATTGCGACAGCCTCATTAATGTGTGTTAGACTTGGTTTCTTTTGGCCTGTTTCTCCTGAGTTTTTGCTTTCTGAACTACCGTTTTTTACTCTGTTTTTGCTGGGGTAATGATTCTGCGCACTTTCCTCAGTGCTGTCCAGTGGTAAAGCGCAAGTGCTCCTGTATAAAATGTGTTATGGATTGGCGTTTCCATGATTGGCCTATTTGATTTATATGTCAGTCCCTTGTAAAGTGCACTGCGAGTGCAGGGGCCTATAAATCAAATGCTGTTGGTGGGCTGCAGCACTGGATTTTGCCACCCCCCACGCAAACATCCCGTAAAGTGTAACTCTGGCCTGCCTTCGCAGAGCCTTTGTGCAGCCTGGGGCTGCCATGTCGACTTTGTAAGTGCACACACTTGCAAGTCTCTAACCCATCCCTTTTCTACATGTAAGTCGCCCCTAAGGTAGGCCCAAGGTACCCCCATGGGCAGGTTGCATTGCATGTGAAAGGTAGGACATGCCCTAGTGTGTGTGGCATGTCCTGATAGTGTTTAACAGCCTACTTTGTTTTTCACTATTGCAAGGAGACCTGTTACCCATAGGCCAGAGTGAGCAGTTTGATTATAACATCCTATAATCCTAACTGACACAGGGAACATGGTAGAAATTCGAGTTTTGTATGCCTGAATACAGAATGATAAAATACATATTTTAGTGAAGTTGGCTTTTACATTCTGCGTTTAAAAATGACACTTTTAGAAAGTAGGTATTTTCTGACCTAACCATCCAGCCTGTCTCTGCTAGCTTGTGTATTTTGTGTCTGTTTTGTGAGTGACCGGTGCCGGGGGAGACTCCAGGAGACAGGGTGAGTCAGCACAGGGCTGAATAGGCACATCTACACATAGATGGGTGGGAGGAGTAGCACCTGGGTCTGAATAGGGCTGGGCTCACCTTCCACAATGCTAGCTCCCCCTCCTGTGGTACGTCTGAGTACCCTGGCCCACACTGACATAGGAAGAAGGTGCATACAGGCAGAATGCACCCCAAACTGGTTTGAACTAGGTCCAGGCCCCTCTGCCTTCAGAGGACAAAGAAATTGCTGGTATAAATATTGGGGCCCAGACCCCAAGACTTTAGAACTCGGTGGAATCAAGGAACATGCCAAGAAGAAGAGCTGGAAGAGCTGCCAGGAGGAGTACTGCTCCTTTGCAGTGTTATTGCTTTGTTGGGTTGTCCTGCAGCAGCTGCTTCTGCCTTGAGCAGTGAAAGTACTGGAATGAACTTTCTCTACTTGTGCTGAGTATCTCCAAGGGCCTGGAACTGAGCTGGCCTCCTGTTATGAAGTTTCAGGGACTGCAAAGACTTCACCAACCTCTGGGTACTGCTCCTGGAACTGCTGTTTCAGTTGCCACAGAGAAGAGGGAACCGCAACCGTCCCCGTCATCTGAATCCACCGCTGGTCTTGTGTCCTGAAGGCATCGCAGGCTGCACAGGCACGCCCTGCACCGCTCACCTTGGTCTCACCGAGGCCGTCTCCATGATCGTCACCGAGCCGCTGCCTGCACCGCATCGAGAGGCACCTCAACCAGCACCGCCTCGCTTCACTTTGCTGGCCTGGTTTTATTGACACTGTTGCCGCTGGCTCCACACCTTTCACCGCCTCATTACGCACAGCTGTCCGGCTCGGCCAGCACCGATTCCCGCCAACCGACTCTGTCGCTGCATTGCAACTTGCCAGCACCGCATCGAGCAACGTTTTGCCCTGCACCACCCACCTTGGGCTCCCGGATGCTGTCTGGACAGTCATCACCGAGCTGCTGCTTGCACCGCATCGAGGGACACCACACTGTGCACCGCTTCCATTTTGCACCGTAACCGCGACAGACGCCACGACCAGCTCTGTCACCTGCACTGCAACCTGCCAGCACCAAATCAAGCATCATCTCGCCCTGCACCACCCGCCTTGGTCTCATCAACATCGTCTGAACTATCGTCACCCAGCCGCTGCTCGCAACACATCGAGGGACACTACACCATGCATCGCTTCCACTTTGCATCGCAACTGCGATGGATGCCAAGACCGACTTGCACCTCCGTGTGAGCCGCACTAAGAAAGGTACTGTTAACGAGTCTGTCCCGCTGTTGCTGGTCCATACCGACGCGGTCAGCTGGAACTAAGTATGGGCTAAATTTGCGAATTCGCGTGCCACGAAATAGCGCAAAATCAAATTCGCAATCCACAAAATCTGTGAATTCGTGCGAATTTGCGGATTTTTAGTTTTTTGCGCATTTGCGGGGTTCTTTGTGTGTTCGCGGGGCTTTTTGCGTGTTCACGGGCCGCTTGCATGGCGAAGTTACCCATGCGGTCGTGTATGGGCAGGGCAACCTCTGGTTCACCACTTCCACTCTCTGGTTCATCACTGCCACCCTCTGGTTTACAACTGCCACCCTCTGGTTCACCCCTCCCACCCTCTGGTTCACCCCTGCCACCCTCTGGTTCACCACTGCCACCCTCCGGTTCTGCACTGCCACTCTCTCGTTCACCCCTGCCACCCTCTGGTTCAGCACTGTCACCCTCTGGTTCACCACTGCCACCCTCTGGTTCACGACTGCCACCCTCTGGTTCATCACAGCACCTCTGGTTCACCACTGCCACCCTCTGGTTAACCACTGTCACCCTCTGGTTCAGCACTGCCCCCCTCTGGTACACCACTGCCACCCTCTGGTGTACCCTGCCACCCTCTGGTTCACCACTGCCACCCTCTGGTTCATCACAGAACCCTCTGGTTCACCCCTGCCACCCTCTGGTACAGCACTGTCACCCTCTGGTTCATCACTGCCACCCTCTGGTTCACGACTGCCACCCTCTGGTTCATCACAGCACCTCTGGTTCACCACTGCCACCCTCTGGTTAACCACTTTCACCCTCTGGTTTAGCACTGCCACCCTCTGGTTCACCACTGCCACTCTCTGGTTCACCACTGCCACCCTCTGGTTCACCCATGCCACCATCTGGTTCACCACTGCCACCCTCTGGTTCACCCCTGCCATTATCTGGTTCATCACTGCCACCCTCTGGTTCACCCCTGCCACCCTCTGGTTCAGCACTGCCACCCTCTGGTTCAGCACTGTCACCCTCTGGTTCACCCCTGCCACCCTCTGGTTCATCACTGTCACCCTCTGGTTCACCCCTGCCACCCTCTGGTTCAGCACTGCCACCCTCTGGTTCAGCACTGTCACCCTCTGGTTCACCCCTGCCACCCTCTGGTTCATCACTGTCACCCGCTGGTTCATCACTGCCACCCTCTAGTTCACCACTGCCACTCTCTACCGAGACCTTTAGTGACGCAACGGCAGCACAAAAGATGCCCCATGGTGCTGGGTATTAACAACGTGACGCATCTGAGAGATGCGTCACGTTGTAAAGCCCTGCACCATCAGGAGGCGTTCCGGAGCAGGGGAGGGCGTTCCTGCGCAGGAACGCCTCCTAAAAGTGGCTGAGTGAAATCTGCAAGATTTCACTCAGTCACATTTAGGCCGATGCTGCATCAAAACCCTGCGCCTGCTTGAAGCAGGCGTAAGGCTTGATGCAGCATTGGGGAGATAGGGCCCCCCAGAGCATTGCTGGAGCTGCGTCGCAAGCGCGACGCAGCTCCAGCAATGCGCTGCTTTTACGGCACAGATGTGTGACTCATCTGTGCCATTTTTGCCACATGGTGCACCGCATCATGGGTGGCGGAGCACAATAACTGGTGCATCCCTGGGGATGCGCCAGTAAATCTTGGAAATCTGCCCCTGTACATTTAGCCAACGAGGGAGCACTTACTGATTAGACAGTAGAAAGTACTACAGTTGAGTAGAGGTATTGCACAAAAGGGTGGCATCTTCGTGGACAAACACGCAGGGCGGTATTCATTCTGCACCCCTGTTAGACTTGTTTTTGTGCCCTTCTGCCCTCTGTTAGACTTGTTTTTCCCTTGTTTTTGTACCCTTCTGCCCTCTGTTAGACTCATTTTTCCATTGTTTTTCTGCCCTTCTGCCCTCTGTTAGACTGGTTTTTGTGCCCGTCTGCCCTCTGTTATTCCCTTGTTTTTTTGCCCTTCTGCCCTTGTTAGTCTCGCTTTGTGTGCCCTTCTGCCCTCTGTTAGATTCATTTTTCCATTGTTTTTCTGCCCTTCTTCCCCTCTGTTAGACTCGTTTTTTGTGCCCGTCTGCCCTCTGTATTTCCCTTGTTTTTGTGCCCTTCTGCCCTCCGTTAGTCTCATTTATTTTGTGTGCCCTTCTGCCCTCTGTTAGACTCCTTTTTGTGCCTTTCTGCCCCGTTAGAGTCGTTTTTGGTGCCCTTCTGCCTTCTGCCCTCTGTTAGACTTGTTTTTCCCTTGTTTTTCTGCCCTTCTGTCCTCTGTTAGACTGCTTTTTGTGCCTTTCTGCCCTCTGCATCACCACATCATCACTCAGCGCTACCCCAGCATCACTCAGCACCATCACATTATCACTCAGCACCACCACATTATCACTCAGCACCACCACAGCACCACTCAGCGCCACCACAGCATCACTCAGCACCACCACAGCATCACTCAGCACCACCACAGCACCAATCAGCACCGCCACAGCACCACTCAGCGCCACCACTGCATCACTCAGCACCACCACAGCATCACTCAGCACCACCACATTATCACTGAGCACCACCACAGCACCACTCAGCATCACCACAGCATCACTGAGCAGCACCACAGCATCATTCAGCACCACTACAGCACCAGTCAGCACCACCCCTGCATCACTCAGCACCATCCCAGTATCACTCAGCACCACCACTGCACCACTCAGCATCACCACAGCACCACTCAGCACCACCACAGCACCACTCAGCGCCACCCCAGCATCAATCTGCGCAACCATTCAACAACAACTGGTTCAAATATGTTCTCTCAATGTTTCAAACTTTATTACAAATGTCACAAAAAGATGTTAATTTTCGCCACAAAAATATACAATGAACATAATCTTCACAAAAGTTATTTACAAAAGTTAAAGCTATTGCCATTATAAATTAAAATCACTTTTATTTAAGTATTAATTATTTAAAAAAAATTAAAAGCCATTGTAATTTGTAATATCAATACAGCTAAGTCGCGTAAATACAAAACATGTTGCATTACAAATGCTATAGGTATCACATTTGCGAAAGTTATAACTATTGGCATTGTAAATGACAAAGCTATCAATGTAGCTATTTTCAAAACTAACACATAAATAAAAAAAATTGTCATTTACAAGACCAATAGCTCAAACTTTCCTTATGCGAGACCTATTGGATTGCAAATGCTTGTTTTTATATCTGTCAGTGCTTCCTGTTGAGGTTTAATTTTCGTGACAGGCGCCTCATTGCCTACTTGTAACTATCTCTGACCCCGCTTTCAGCCCATGCTTAGCTGGAACTGTGGGACCCGGTTGTTTTCAGCATTGTGGTAGACTCGGACAGAGCTACCGACTCCTACGAACTGTGTTTTCAATGTATTTTTGCCATTTAAAGGCATCTGGTGAAACAACTATTTTGAAAGTACTGTTTTGTGGATTTTTATTGTATTTGGTCTTGTTTTAAGTATATAAAAATAATGGTTATTTTTCTAAACTGGTGTGGTGTCCGTTTGTAGTGCTTACATTGTATTACTGTTGGTTTCGTACAAATGCTTTACAGACTGCCTCTAAGATAAGCCTGTCTGCTCCTGCCAAGCTACCAAGGGGGTGAGCAGGGGTTGTTTTAGGAGTGTAACTCCCTTATCCTGACTAGAGTGGTGGTTTCTGCCTGGCTTTGGTGCAAACCTTGGCCAACCAGAAATCCCATTTCTAACAATTTGCATGAGGCATGCAATTTGCAACCCCAGTGGCTATCGCAAATAGTGTCTCAAATGCAAAGCATTTTGCGACTCGCTAATTCAGGGTCATACATCTGGCCCATAGTGTACTAGAATGTATTTTTTACATTTGTTTACATATTATTTTTTCCAATTTCTGAAACTACTGTGCTACTTTCTGAGAACTAGCAGGGTTCACCATAAAATTTAAAAAGATATATAAAGTAATACTTTTCAATAACTTTCCAAACGTACCAAAACTGTTATTCCTTACTATGCACTCATTGTACATTAGCAATAGGGGTGGGCGTAATTTCACCCCACAGAATTCCACAGAGTTACAAAAAAATTCAGCATGATTTTGTGGAGTTCCACTAAGGAGCAGAAATAGGTATGTCTTGCTGCTCGCTCTGTTGTAGTGTAGTTCCTAGTTTCCCACTAGGCCCTGCGCATTGGAATAACATAAACAGTAGTATCGACGTGGAACTGCTTATATTCCAGGCCTCCACTGACTATGCTAAACTTAATTGGGTTGTGTTACCAACTAGCTCAGAGGTCACTGGAAACTTTCTTCTCTGCATAGGAAGTGATCAGCTTCCTTGGCACAGACAAGAAGGGATTCAGTTTTCCAACAACCGTGCAACATGACAACTTTGCTCCTCAGATCAAGAGTCGATCTCTAGGGTCGTGTGAAACAATAGACATAGATTTCACTCAGTCAGTCTAGTGCAGTTTACTTTCACAGTATGTAGAGAATAGAGAGACGGGAGTGTATCAATAAAGGTTAACATTTATTGAACAGTCTTTCTTCTCATACAAGAGAAATGTATTGCCACAATTGCAATAATTGTTATTATAAAAAGTACGTACAGTAAGATAAGAATTGTGAAATAGAACTGTAAAAGCATTGATATGGTTTCTTAGCCATACAATGGTTTAAAAGTAATAAAACATATATATACAGTCATATATACATTAGGCTAACATACTCAACTGGTGCTTCTAACTAAGCCTACCCCAGTGTGCCTGACCTAAGCCTAACACGTGAGAAGGGGAGTAAGTAAGTAGCTTTAAGTTAAGTTGGTTTTGCCAAGGTTTGTTTCAAGAATTCTCGTCTAAGGGTTTAGTCAACACCATACCTCTGAATAGAATGATGGAGGATTGGTATCTCCTTCAGTGGTCTCTCTCGATATCCCAGTCACCCGCGAGGGTAAACCGGAAACGCCGTGGCTGGATTTCTCTGCACGAGAAAGGCAGCGGCTCTCTTCAGCGCGTCGAGGAAGGAGGGGTGACAGCGTCCGCGGGCAGCTGGAATCTGCTGGATGTCTTCGCAGAGGACGGCTGTTTCAGCTCCTTAAGCGTACTACACCATAGTTCGCGCTGTAGCGGCGATAATGGTAATCAGCAGCTTCACCACCACAGGATAGCAGGCTGCAGCGACAGAGTGCTAGATTTACCAACACGGGGTCGTGCAGGCAGCTGGCTTCAGTAGCTCGTACAACAGGCACTGCTTAAGGCAACGTTGGTAATATTTATACCTGACAGGTGCCGGGTTTGACGCAAGTTTGCTGGACATAAGACGTCAATTAAAGATGTCACTAGGAAGTGACAGTTATCAGTTGCTCATTAGAGTTCCATTACTAATCAAAACATAGCAAGCGGGGATTTCCAGGTTTGCTAAGTTTTTATCTTGTTGAAGAACTCGGAGTGTTATCTAGGAATATCAGATAGTGACTGCTGCTCTGTCATTGCACTAATTGGTCGCAAAGGAAGTAGCAGAGAGTCATGCTGGAATGTGGCTCTGTTCGTGTGAGGCCAGAGATGACTTTTCAGAAAATCGCACTTGAACGGTTATGCCAATATAGGGAATAAATGGATTTATAGCCAAATAGGGGCATAAGGTCACAGTATCGATCAGGAACCTAGATAAGCACGCAACACCCACTCCACGTTTTCATGTCCATCAAAAATTACTAAAACTAAGCAATAAGATGCACGTGTAACATTGCCCACCCCAAAATACATAAATGCATTCGAAATAGGCGTACTTGTAATACATGGAATTTAGGTACTGTACGTTTTTTAAAGCATAGTAATCATTCAAAAATTATTGCATATGAAATCAATGAACGATTATGCAAAGGAATTACACATGAAGTATCTCTGACAGAAGAAATGCGAGATAAATCATCACATAAAAATGCATTGTAATAACATGTGTGCTAGAGGCTGGTGTTATGTTGTTATGTCTCTAGATGTGCTTAGAAATAGAAGTGTGAAGCTTCTGTTCTCTAAGAATAGTTTTTACGTTAAGCAAAGAATTCTTCGTGCCAAAAAGGGTCAATATTTAGAAAAAATTGTCCAATTCAAAGAAAATAGATTTCCAAAGCTCCTGGCAGTTTTTGTTGATCAAAACTGAAGGCCGAATTCAGAGTTCATGGGAACGCTGTGTGTCGGAAAGCTTCTCAAAAAGTTATTGTTTCTCTGTGGGTGAGAACATCGTATCAGACAGGCTCGCAAAGAATTGGTCTACAAAATCAGGTGATAGTTCAACCAAATTAGATAGCGCTGTAACATGGCAGGTGTGAGAATGATTGCTGTCATCGAAGGCAGGACCAGCAATGCTCACAGAACCAAAAAGGGTCAATATTTAGAAAAAATTGTCCAATTCAAAGAAAATAGATTTCCAAAGCTCCTGGCAGTTTTTGTTGATCAAAACTGAAGGCCGAATTCAGAGTTCATGGGAACGCTGTGTGTCGGAAAGCTTCTCAAAAAGTTATTGTTTCTCTGTGGGTGAGAACATCGTATCAGACAGGCTCGCAAAGAATTGGTCTACAAAATCAGGTGATAGTTCAACCAAATTAGATAGCGCTGTAACATGGCAGGTGTTAGAATGATTGCTGTCATCGAAGGCAGGACCAGCAATGCTCACAGAACGTTGTACCTGGATGATGTTGCTTTTGTCACTCGCTCCACTGTTACCACTTGGCTGTAGTACAGGAGTTTCCACGAATGCCGTCATCAGGATTGGTAGCCGCTGGGGACAACACAATGCGTGAGCCGTTATTGGACTGAGCAAAGTATCGACGTCCATTGGTACTGCTGATGGAAGTGAAAGACAGATGTCCAACACGCATTCCTCGCCGCAAAGCATACACCGTAGCACAGGTTAAATGCAATTTTGCCATATCGGTCTGAATGAAAGGAACCAGGTCATGTTTAGATCTCTCAGCCTGGCCAATCCGAGGACGTTAGTTATCCTGTCCCTGTAGCGCATTGCTAGGATTGTCTCTTCCATTCCCATGGGAGCTATGTCTGAGCCGAGGCTTGCCATAACGTAGCAGGAGGGTCAAAAATAGAATCCCTGCAACGAGTCCCAAAAATAGTGGTATGCCGCCAAAAATGGAGTGCACAAAATTAGGAAAGATTCCCAAAATTGCCTGGAAGGGTGTTAGCAGTCCCGTAAAGACTGTCTTAAATATGCCTGGGATGCTTGTTGCACTAGACATGTTAAGGAGTTGGCTCAACATTTCTACGAAATGCACGGGGCAATTTGTTGATAAAAGGTCATGGACTTCAGTAGCCGTCCTTGCGACTAGAAGATCATACGTCTCTTTAGATGACGTTATAGGCACTGTTGTCTGTAAAAGCACAGATTTCATTTTGCTTAATGTATCAATTCGTATAGAATAGAGATTCAGACGAGGCCAGATGGGAGTCACTATGTCTGGAGGCCCGCTCGGGAACAATGCTTGCATACAACATTTGACCATGGACGTTACTTGTACTAGATAACTTTTCCCTGGCGCGAGGCCACAACATCTTTGATCTGTTCTAAGAATGTAACTCCCGTTTGCGAGTTGCATAAAGAAGGGCTCTATCTGAGTTGCAGGTGTGACTAGCTGGTGGCATGAAAGGTTGTTTGAATTTCCATCACATGCTCCGTGTAAATTAATACCCTGACACAAAAGTATACCGCTTAGTGAGTGTTTACAGTTGTTACCACTAAGAAATACATTTTTGTCACTGTCACTATAGCAAGAATGAGTGTATGGTAATTTCCATTCGGATTTTACATATCCTTTACCCAATTGTTCATACTGGCCAGCAGGTATGTACTCAAGGCACTTTTTAAATCGGAAAGTTGTAATCGGAATTGTGATAATTCCGTGTATTATCCATTCAATGACAGGACTCTCTGACATTGTCAATGGTAATCTCTCGAGTTTTTCGATGCTCAGGATTGTATAGTCTGCTCCTTTCTGTGCCAAACTGATCTGTTTATCAGTAAGGTTAAAACTGGAAAATAATGACGTTGTGTTGATTAAACGCCAAGGCACATAGCCTGAACGAAGATTTTGCAGCGTCCAGCCTAATTCTATAATAGAGCGTAATTGAGACTGGCCATATTGTAACATTAGCAAGTCTCTGTCTATCACATCAAAGGCAGAGGATACAATATTGTCCAAAGAATATATTCTGGAAGACAGAGTCATTAACCCATTGTCTACCACAGAAAGTGATTTCTCCAAATTAATACGATCAATTTCTCGTATTTTTTCAGCAGTTTCAATTTGCTTTACTTTCCAAGCCTCGTTGTAAGCAGCATAGATGCTGGTCGCTATGAAACGCTTTTGACGCTGTTTGCGTGGTCCAAGAATGAAGTCGCGCAAATCAGCACCATCTTTTAATAAAGACAAGTGTTGCTTAATTTCAGCCAGTGTGGACGAAGTTAGCCATTCTAGGCAGAGTTTCCCTACACTGTATGTTGTTATAATCCCTGGATGTTGACTCTGGGAATATCTAGGGTCTAATCTGGTCATTTTTAAACCCTGTGTTTTATTCAGGAATCTATCTTGACAGCTATTTGTGTCTGTAGGCCAGATTAACCATTTTTTCCAATCAGGATTTGTTCTGTTGAAATGTAAAATTTGTGACACGTCTAACTCAATATCAGCTGTTGCATTTTCAGGTATTGGCTTTGGTATAGACGGTGTTTTAAGTTCTTTGTTCTTAGCTAGGCCAAGACAAGATGTTTGGTGTATTGTGTCATTTAAAAATAACATTTGTTCTGGTATCATGCAGGTTCTAAACAGTGCTTCTATGCCTTGCACCTGCCAATCTTTTGTACCCCAAATGGTTTTCGTTTCAATATTATTTTTCCAATAATCAAAACCAAATGTCATCATTCTGTCATAAAATGCTTCAGAATATATCAATTTTGAATTTGTCAGCATTGTTTTCATTCCTGTTTTATCTAACAGTTTATAATAAAACGTTTCTGCATCACTTGTGTTAAACCCTGAGAAGTATTTGAATTTCTCAAAAAATGCTTTAGAACTGCTTTTAGGTGGTGTAGAACAATGTTCCCATTGATTATACATAAAAACATTTCTAGGCTGTGCAGATTCATGCAAGTAATGATCCCCATAGTGGGTATAACAGAATAACTGCTCATAACTAGATGAACCTTGTAAATAATCATGATCTGTGAATCTAGCTGACATTACTAAATCAGACATCATGTCATTAATACTGTTAAAGTCCCAATCATCAGAGAATGTACTTGGTGTCACAAAGTCACTTAAGGAAACCTTTAGTTGATGAGGATACTTCAGGATTTCGACCGGACCATAGATCTCATAGTCTGTTTTCTCCCATACTACCCCACCAGGTATTGGAATTGCTGTGACATTTACTGTTGACAGTTCTCTTTTCTTCACGTGGGATGATCTGTGTGGTTTCAGGACTAGGTTGATGTTCTGACTTGCTGTGTCCATTGTAATATATTTTCCTTCAATGAATTTTCCCAAACAAAGTACCATGATGAGCCAAAGCAGGAGGAAAAATACACCTAGACCGAACCAGAACTCTAGCCAAGGGGAAATAAGGTAGATTTCCTTTAGTTGATGAAAGAGTTCCGTTGCATTTTCTTTAAAAGACTTTTTTGTTTCTGGCATCACTTCGGGGTCATTTAAATCTTCAGAGAAGTTGTCGAAGTTGATGAAATAACCAGAGGCAGTTCTGTCAATTGATGGGATTGTTCTTTCAATCTGTCTCTCGGTAGCACTTTCTGATGCCACATTAGTGTAGACTGGTGTTGTTTCTTGACGAACTGTTTCAATCTGTGTTTCAAGAGGCACAAGTTCCATGGCATTATTGCATAGTCCTTCATTGTGCACTGCAGGCTGATCGAATGTGATTAGTCTTTCAGTTTGAACCTCTTGGATTGTTGCAAGTTTGGGTATTCTGTTGTTTCTTGGGAGTCCACTGGGCCTACTGTTGATTATAGGCCACATGCTTGTGGTTTTACCAGATCGATAGACACGATTCTGTTCTCCTTTTTACCAGCAAGGGGCGGTAGCACAACTGATCTTGTTCCGGTGACTGCCAAGACAGGTACTGCTTTTCTGTAAGAAGGCCCAAATTCCTTCTTAACTGCGATCTTTTCTCTGACTAGATCCCCAATCTTTGGAATCCAGACAGGCCTTGCTGGGGCTGTTGCGGGTGGTGCCTCGTCAGTGGTACTTGGCTGTTGCTTTAACTTTATGTTGCTTAATGATTTTCTTGTTTCATTCAGTTCCTGTAAAACAGCCAAACGGTCTTTTACATCAAAGTGCGTTGTTTCTTCTTGTACCACTGACATCTGACTATCGAGGTCCTGAACGCTCATTCTAATTCCGAACAATAGTTCGTATGGGCTGAAACCTTTTAGAGAATTTCTTGGCATGTTGTTAAGACTAGTCTGGACACTTATTAAATGTTTGACCCACCCAGCGCCTGAACCTAATACCTTCGCTGTTATAGATTGCTTTATGTCCCGGTTTTTTCTTTCTACCACACTATTCCCTTCCGGGTGCGACGGACAAGAATACCGCAACCCAATTCCCATGCTGGCCATGGCCTCCTTATATGCTCGAGAGCTGAAAGCAGGACCCTGGTCAGAATGGAACGTGGTAATTGCGTATATGCCGATATGGACTCGCAAATCTTTTATAACCGTTCTAGCGTCAGCCGAGCGCTGGCGGCCTCATTTTTTAAGTGCTTTTCGTCTTAACTGTGTACACTGGGACGCGCTTCTCTTCTTTGATTGCGCAGATAGACCGCCTTATGCTGTCTAGAAGGGATCCTGAAACTACACTGGCCTGTTCATTACTGCGATCTCTGTTGCAGTTTTCACAATTTTGAGCAAAACATTGAATATCTATACTCATTCCTGGCCACCAGTACTCTGATTGTAATTCTTTCAGAGAGGATTTGATTGTTTGGTGTTTCAGACCCAACCCCATGTGTGCTTCCAGTAAGAGGAAGCCCCTCCTGCTCCTGTTTGGATTTACTCTGTCCCCCACTCCAGGGATTCGAGCAAAAGGAACGGAGTTTGCATCGATTATGTATGCATAATTGAGTGGATAGTTTACGGGTAGTGCTGCACAGTCGCCTTTTACGGTCGTTTTTACTGCCAGCATGGTTTCCCCGTCTATATACTTATCTGTACGCTTTTTTGTGGCTACGGAAGCCGGTTTAGTTACTTCCGCTATGGCTGTATTAGCCAATGAATTCCCTGCAACGTGAACGCCATCACGTTGAAGACTCTGTGCGTGAATCACGTGAGTCTTTTGTAGTTCTTTGTGTAAAAGAGCTACCTCGTTCCAGAGCAATTTATGCTTTATTGTGGCACCTGTGTCATCTTTGTAGTCGTTTTCGATCCAACTCTGCAGTTTATTGTTGTAAGAGTTGACGCAAAAATGAGAATCGCACACTATAAGTGTCGGGAATTCACGTTCTGCATTTTCGAGCGTCATCTTTAAAGATCTGATTTCAGTTCTCTGAACCGAACAGTTTCTTACAGATTCAGTTTTTGTTACTTTCGGTCTGAATTTACCGCACAGCCAACGACCTTTAATGATCGCACATGCTGCATTGTAGAATTTACTCTCTACGTTGAAATGCTGTACAAAGCTATCTGTATAGATTATACAAGCGTATTGTGGGAGAGGCAGGATTTCGTTTGGCAGAGGATATTCTTCTTCATATTCTAAATCATTCAGTTCTTTGTATTGCGGGGCGAAATAGTATTTCACGTCTTCCGCTCCTAGAGAATCTATGCACTGTATCCATTTCGGGTCCAGTGACACTGTAGGCAGGTTTACTGGGCTGAATAGCGCCTCGAAGGCGGATTCCGCTGTGACGATATTAATCCTTTTGCCGTGTGCTAGTTCTCGTTCATTTGCCAATGCGATTTGCACTGCGTTCACAGTTCTTCCTGTGTGACTGAATGTTTTTTCTGCTTGTGTGTACAAGTGAGATTTAATTGAAATAGGTACCTTTTCTCCCTCATTAGAGGTCAGGTACGTGAATCCGCATCTTCCTGGGATGACTCGGATTACAAGATCGATCGTGTTGTCACGTGTATCTAATTTAGTTTTTGCTAACATGTCTGTTTGCAGTGATCTCAAAATTTCTGTGTGTTTTTGAGTCCAATTGATTTGTTTTAAATCAGGTTTTATTAGTTCGTAGAGAGGTTTAACCCTTTCTGCGTAATTCAGAATGTAAGTTCTTCCGAAATTCAGAAAACCTAGTATTGATTGTAAATTCTTCAGCGTTTTTGGAGCTTGGAGCACAGCGCACTTCTCTAAGAAGTTGTCCGCTAGGCTTTTCCCTTCACTTGATAATTCGTACCCTAAAAATAGTACTGTCAGATGGGCAAATCGGGACTTTTTAAAGTTGAATTTGTAACCCTCTGCTGCGAACCCAAGTATAATGGTGTTCACTCTTTTCAAGTGAGTATCCAAGTCGTCGTCTGTGAGATAAATATCATCTACGTAAGACAATGCTTCATCATCATAGATTTGTAGTAACTCTGTTACCCTAGCTGAGAATAGTCCTGGGCTGTTCTTGAACCCCTGTGGGAGTCGACAGAATTTTTTCTGTGACCCAAATGCGGAGAAAGCGGTCAAATATCTGCTTTCTTGTGCAATGTTTTGACAAAAGAATCCATTAGAAATGTCTAATGTCGTTTTATATTTTTTCCTAACTATATTATTCATTAGGGCTGCACTATGCGAGTTTTGTACTGCAAAGGTTTTGCAACATGTATTAAGGTGTCTGTAGTCCAAAACTAGACGATATGAATTGTCTGGCTTGGAGACAGGAAACAAAGGATTGTTCATTTGAGAGGTGCATGTTTCAATCACCCCCTGGTACTCAAGTTGATCTAAGATCTCCCTGACCTGTTTTTTAGCTTCTTGCTTTATGGGATACTGCCGTTGGGCAGTTGGTTCACTTTTTAGTTGGATTTTGTGAGGCGTTGAATCCTCATCCCATCCTACATGATTTTTATACAATGCAGGTGCCTGGGCTACTGCCCATTTCCTTGCATATGTATATTTTTTATGAATCGGTATGTGATTCGAGAAGGCAGGCATAATCACTTCTTCGCCACGAGGGCACTCCCTGACAAACTCTGGGGGCCAATCTTTTTCAGCTAACAGAATATCATAGCCTTTTGAGAGCTTATCCCAAAATAGACTCTTAATTTTCCTAGTCTTATCACCCTCCATATGCAATGTTATTTCGTATATTTTATGGGGCTCGCTAAGTCTGGTGTCGGCAGTTTCAACCTGAATGTATTCATTCGTGTCCACTGTCTCCAGATGACTCATCAAGATCTTGCGCGCTATACTGATTTCTGCTGCACTGTCCAACATTGTCAATGCCCACTCCCCGTTTTTCAACTGTGTCCTCAGTATTCTCGGCATGGTTGATTACTCTAATACTGGCTACCTTCTTTTTCTGAAATTGAGATTTTTTACTCTGAGCAGGTTCCTTGTCTTTGGACTTGGTGTGCTCTCCTGGGTCTGACCGTCCTCTTCTTTCCGAATTCTGTGGAAAAGATCGAGAGGGACGTGTATCAATACTTTGATATCTATCAGGTTTTTTTAGATTATCCCTATTTCTAAGGTTATATCTTTTCTCAGAGGGCTCCCTCTGGGGAGACTGGCGTTCTCGAGTCGGAGTTCTTTCCCTCCGTCGAGGAGACCTTCCTCTGGACTGGAAAACTTTTTCCTTGGGAGTGGATTGTTTATTTCCATCCCAGCTCTTTTTAGGAGTATTTAAATTATTTTTAATAAATAATTTTTCAGGATTTTCGAGCAGTTGGGGCTTTACTGGTTTTCCACCCAAGCTGTCTCTACCTAATTCTTCATAGCATTTTTCTATGATTTTTGCAAGCTCAACAGGATCTTTTATATCTGTTTCCCTCAACTTCTGGCGGATCGCCACAGATGCTGCTTCTCCCTTTACGTTGGCTAATAATATAGCCGTGACCTGCTTGAAGTCTTTCAGTAATTTCATACCTAGATTTAAAGTGGGCTCTGGACCGAATTCATTTTGAATCTGTTTTAGCACTTCTGGTATTACCGCCATAGACGGAACACCGTGTGTTTTTGTGTAAATGGAAGCAAAGACTGTACCCCAAGTGTTGCAGTCCTCCACGTGTGGTGCGATTCCCATAGGAAGGCAGATGGTCAAGATTCTGTGTTTCTCAATAGGGGTAGTATCAGGAAATACTGCCTCTATTTGAGTGATTTTCTGGGCTAACCAGAAAGGAATTTGTTCCCGTTTTACGGGTGTTTTACCAAGACATGACTGTATGTTCTGTGGTGTAATTTTATTTGTGTTCCCCTGATGAGGGGTCAGCTGTGGTGTATTAACAGCTGGCTGGACTGTTGCAGTCCGCATTACATATTGGACTAATTGCCTATGTATTTTTATTAATGTGTTTAGCTGTACTAACAGCTCTTCTCTAGACATTTTTACAATGTCAGGATGTGGTGGCTAGAACCGGCCACGTGGCTCCTGGTCTACCTAGTGGACCGAGCCTAGTTATGTGATCATTGTGTTTTAGGGCGCCATTAAACCAGAGCAGGTGCTCTTGAAATTTAAGTGGGATTTCAATCTCCTCGAAAGGAGCGTACTCTCCCGGAGGTTCCTCTATTTTGTAATAGTGAAACTCTTGTGTTATAGCGTTTACCGCTGGAAAGTTTATCCATGAATAGAATACCTCTGTCTGCCGATATTCGTGAGCCTCTATCACGAAAATTACTGTACCACCTTGAGGTGTCAGTCCGTGTTCTATAAGTTTTAAAGTTATAGATCTTCTTAACTGGACCGGGATGATAATAGCATCCGGGTCTGTGTATTCGGGACCTTGCTGAGTCGCATCTGCTGCGGCCCCAGAGGTTCCGTTTTCTGGCATTGTAAAAATGCGAAGTTTGCAGAGTAGGTCTCCAAGGAGACAAAGATTAGGTGCACAATATTTTGGAACACTGTATCCTTCAACGTTGAATAAACCAGAGCTTTACATAGGAATCTCTTCCTACTAAGGTCGGGCGGATTTTAACCTTTCACCCACTCCAGACGTCTATTGGAGTATTTACGGGAGAAAGGGGTGTGAAATATGCACGACTGAGTTACTCTACAAGTCTTGCGTTAGTTTATCGCCTTACCAAACGTTGGGCGCCATGTAGTGTAGTTCCTAGTTTCCCACTAGGCCCTGCGCATTGGAATAACATAAACAGTAGTATCGACGTGGAACTGCTTATATTCCAGGCCTCCACTGACTATGCTAAACTTAATTGGGTTGTGTTACCAACTAGCTCAGAGGTCACTGGAAACTTTCTTCTCTGCATAGGAAGTGATCAGCTTCCTTGGCACAGACAAGAAGGGATTCAGTTTTCCAACAACCGTGCAACATGACAACTTTGCTCCTCAGATCAAGAGTCGATCTCTAGGGTCGTGTGAAACAATAGACATAGATTTCACTCAGTCAGTCTAGTGCAGTTTACTTTCACAGTATGTAGAGAATAGAGAGACGGGCGTGTATCAATAAAGGTTAACATTTATTGAACAGTCTTTCTTCTCATACAAGAGAAATGTATTGCCACAATTGCAATAATTGTTATTATAAAAAGTACGTACAGTAAGATAAGAATTGCGAAATAGAACTGTAAAAGCATTGATATGGTTTCTTAGCCATACAATGGTTTAAAAGTAATAAAACATATATATACAGTCATATATACATTAGGCTAACATACTCAACTGGTGCTTCTAACTAAGCCTACCCCAGTGTGCCTGACCTAAGCCTAACACGTGAGAAGGGGAGTAAGTAAGTAGCTTTAAGTTAAGTTGGTTTTGCCAAGGTTTGTTTCAAGAATTCTCGTCTAAGGGTTTAGTCAACACCATACCTCTGAATAGAATGATGGAGGATTGGTATCTCCTTCAGGGGTCTCTCTCGATATCCCAGTCACCCGCGAGGGTAAACCGGAAACGCCGTGGCTGGATTTCTCTGCACGAGAAAGGCAGCGGCTCTCTTCAGCGCTTCGAGGAAGGAGGGGTGACAGCGTCCGCGGGCAGCTGGAATCTGCTGGATGTCTTCGCAGAGGACGGCTGTTTCAGCTCCTTAAGCGTACTGCACCATAGTTCGCTCTGTAGCGGCGATAATGGTAATCAACAGCTTCACCACCACAGGATAGCAGGCTGCAGCGACAGAGTGCTAGATTTACCAACACGGGGTCGTGCAGGCAGCTGGCTTCAGTAGCTCGTACAACAGGCACTGCTTAAGGCAACGTTGGTAATATTTATACCTGACAGGTGCCGGGTTTGACGCAAGTTTGCTGGACATAAGACGTCAATTAAAGATGTCACTAGGAAGTGACAGTTATCAGTTGCTCATTAGAGTTCCATTACTAATCAAAACATAGCAAGCGGGGATTTCCAGGTTTGCTAAGTTTTTATCTTGTTGAAGAACTCGGAGTGTTATCTAGGAATATCAGATAGTGACTGCTGCTCTGTCATTGCACTAATTGGTCGCAAAGGAAGTAGCAGAGAGTCATGCTGGAATGTGGCTCTGTTCGTGTGAGGCCAGAGATGACTTTTCAGAAAATCGCACTTGAACGGTTATGCCAATATAGGGAATAAATGTATTTATAGCCGAAGAGGGGCATACGGTCACAGTATCGATCAGGAACCTAGATAAGCACACAACACTGTGATTAACAACAAATGGCGCCACCAGGTGTGCCAGAGGGCGCACCTGCTCAAGGCGGGAAAACAAACCGGCAGTTGGTGGATTTTTGTGTTACAAGTGTAATGCGGAGTTATCAAAATTCAGATGATTCCTCCAGCAGAACGAAATATTTCGCCTAACCTAATTAGTACATTATATTTCCACTGTTTACTGTGGAGTACTGTTTTTAGGGGAATATGTGGTGAATGTGCTGGTATACAGGCCTAGTGTTCTCGCATGTCAAAGCAGAACACTTTTCCACTGCCATTTTAGGTGATAGTCTAGTCGCCGAAGTGGGATACCATTTAGATGTGACTCTTGGGCGGTCAAGTTTAGGTGGCAACCTGCTGGCATGCCAAAGGCAAGCCTGTGTGCACCTATTTGTGCTCCGACCATGCTCTGACCCAGCACAGAACCAGACCCCCTGGTGGATTTGTCTCCCATCACATCCAGAGATTAAGTTATGATAGAGAAGAGCTACTAGTCCAGAATACCACAAGTAAGGATGCTACCTGAACTGGACTAGATCCTGGTGCTATGGTGCAAGCTTTTAAAATGGCATGTCTGGTATGTAACTTCTCGATAGATAGCCCTGGGACATTTTGTTGTAGTAAGATGCCCGTAGCTAATATGGGGACTCACCCTCACAATAAATACAGGGAAGACAAAGTTACTTGTGCTTTCAATAAATCAAGGTAACTAGTGAAACATTAAATAGAATTTCCAAACATTCTTGAAAATCACAAACTAGATTTCGTTTATTTAACTGAAGCTTCGGCTTATCCCTTTTTGGGCCCAGATATGGTCACAGAAATTTCCATGGTTACTCTATGAATAGACTAGATAATACCCAGAAGAGAGGTGGAGGATTAGATGTCATATATCAGAATAACATGTCAGCAATCATTTTACCATTTCCTTCCTTTGACTCTGAAGCACTCTCCTTCTATATTGAACTATCTAAAACACAATTATTTAATGGGTTGGTAGTGTATTGTCCTCCCGGGCATCAAAACACGTTTGTACAGGCTGTCAGCTCTTTCTCAGAACGGTGTTTATTTTCTTTGCATTATTTAGCTTTAGCAGATTTCAATTTTCACTTGGAGGCCCTTGCAGACACAGATAAGGAGGATTTAATTGATACCAGGTCTTGCCTTGGCCTCAGTCAAGTGGTGAACGGCCCAATCCACTGAGTGGGTCACACTTTAGATGGTTTTTTCACAAATACCCCCCCTTTTAACTCAAACAAGAGCCTTAACTTTGACTTGGTCAGATCACAAAGCAGTGATGTTTGAAATAAACATCTCTCACAAAGGACACTCTGCCATTCCCACACACTGCATCCAAACTTCACAGACTTGGCATAAAGTTCAATCTGATCAAATTAATTAATTTTTAGCTGGATTTCAGCCCTAGTGTGCAGAGGAGCATGATCAACAAACTCTTAATTATACAAACTGGCTGAGTTCCACTGTACTCTCGCACGCACCTGAGCAATCATCTGAGAAGTATACAATTGACACCGTGGTTTACAGACAAACTGAGGAGCCAGCAACAAGTGTGTATGAGACAGGAGCATAAATGGGGAAAGGAATATGTACATTTAGAGAAAGACAAATATAAGCAAGTCGTTGCAAAGTATAAGATTCTGCTGAAAAAAGAAAAGTTTGCTACTTTACCCCAAAAATGTACTTATCACAGAATTCGGTGAAAGTACTATTCCAGCCAGTTAATAATCTCACTAATGTCCCTATTAATAGCATGGTAGGGAGTACTCAATCCTTATGCAACACCCTTACTAATATCTTTCAAAATAAAGTTGAACAGGTATATTACAGGTTCTCCTCGAACATCAATACTAGTTTGGAGGAAAATAATCTAACCATTTTAACTCAGAGAACTACACCTTTAGTTAATTTACCCCCCTCTAGTCGAGCAGGTAAAACTACTAATATAATTCTATGAAATCAGGTGTCCCCAATTGATCTCTGCCTCCCATCGGTTGTACAATTAGAGCCTTATACCATTGCAAATCATATATTTAGAATTTTCTATAAAATGTTCATATCACGATACTTCCATGAACAGTGGAAAATAGCTCCAATAATTCCTTTATTAAAAAATCGAATTTCAATCCTATGGATCCAAATAGTTATCATCCAATTTCTTAGTTTTTGCTCCTGGCTAAGATCATGGAGAAATCAATGAATCAGCAACTAGCCACTCTCATACATAATAACCATCTCCTGGATCCCACTCGGTTCAGATTCAGGAGTGGTCTTACCACCAAAACGACCATGATAGTGCAAACTGAGGAGACTAGGGCAGCCCTTGATCAGGGAACAAAAGCAGCACTTACCTTATTAGACCCATCTGCTGCATTTGATACGGTCAATCACAAATTGCTGATTGACTGTCTCAACAACATTGGGATCAAAAGGGCTGCACTGTCCCTTTTAAGATCAAGCTGTAGCACTAAAGAAGTTCATCTTGCAACTCTTCTCCTTACCCTGCAGGATCCCTCAGGTGTCCTCACTGAGTCCAACGTTGTTTAACATTTATGTAACCTCTTCTGCCAATCTGATTAAGCTTTTTCTTGACATCGTAAGCCAATGACACTCAGATAGTCATCTCCCTTTCCAACAACAACATTAATACTGGAAACAGATTCCATAATTGCATGCAGGCAGTGAGCAACTGAATGAATAATAAATGCTTGAAATTAAAGTCTGGGAAGACAGAGGTCCTCCGGTTTGGTAAGCTGTTCTCTTTTTGGTCCCTGTCATGGTCGTCTCATGAGACAACTTAGAAGTTATACTAGATACCAACCTAGCCTAGAGATCAAGTGAATACTATTATTTCATCTATTTTCTATGCTCTATTGCTTATAAAGAAAATTATCCCTTACATTTCACTTGATTCACAGAAAACTGCTGTGACAGACTTAGATGTGTCCAAAATAGATTATTGTAATCGTGTCTATCTAAACATGCACCAGCAGTTATTGAATGAGCTCCAAACGCTGCAAAATGCTGCTGCATGCATGTTGCTCACGATACCCACATTTCATTTGCCACCTGAAGCTTTACTTAAGCTTTATTGACTACTGATCAAGACACTGATTAACTTCAAGGCCTGGTGCATTGCCAATAAGGTTTTTCTCAACACAGTCCGGGAGAATTTGAAACCTTCATAAAACGTGATGTTCATAATGAAGTGATTTGGAAGAAAATTCTTAATGTCTTTGGAATGATTAAAGGCTTTCAGGTACATGCATCATTGTTGCCGTTTGCGATTCCTTAATTGCGAAAATTAAGGAATCGCAATTAAGGAATCGCAAACGGCAATGCATCAAAAATTCGCAATTTTTTTAGCGATTCCTTATTTTTCCTTAATTGCGACTCATAATTTGCGAATCGCAATTAAGGAATCCCTTCCCATCGATTCCTATGGGCCAAAAGGCCCATAGGAATGAATGGGAAGACAATCTCAATTTGCAATTCGCAATTAGCTAATCGCAAATTGAGATTGCGATTTCAATGGTGCAGGGGTGTCCAAAGGACACCCTGTTGCACCCCTGAAATCAATCTATGCACATATGTTGTGCACACACTTGCCCTAAGGGCATGTGTGTGCACAACATGACAGTTTGAAAAATGCACAAAACAGCATTTTTCAAATTTTTCGCAAATTACCATGAGGTCCAACCTCATGGCAATTTTTCCTCCTAATTGCGAATTCGCAATTTTTTTAGGTGTCATGCATTGCATTTAAGGAATCGCAAATTACGATTCCTTAAATGCAATCGCATTTTTAGAAATCGCAAAAAATAGCGATTTCTTGTATTTTTGGTTGATGCATCCCAAATAGTGATTTAGGAAACGCAAACGGACAAATTTTGCGATTCGCACCGTTTGCGATTCCTAAATCCTATGATGCATGTACCTGTTTGAGTACTATCCTATCAGGTCTTTACGTTCTACTGGGCCAAAGTTTTTTTGGCTCCTAAATTCAAACACTCTTCCTGCGGAGGGACATGTTTTGTCATTTGTACATCTAAATTATGGAAAACCTTCCCCTAAAAATCAAATCCATTACCAATCTTCTATCTTTCAGGAAGGTTCCAAAAACTTGGCTCTTCAGTAATCAGTAATGGTTTCTTTTCTTGACCTCTTTGGACGGAGGCAGTGCCAAAACAACTCAGAGCGTTTACGTGCTTTAGCTGTATTAATAATATGACATAACATAACATAACACATAAATCCAAGCTTGTAGTCTAACTGTGGTCTAAACAATATGGATTCTTTTTAATTTTGTAAGGGCTTAAATAACCCAATCAAATTGCTGTTTTGTTATCACAATGTACCCTGGTATACCATGAAATTACTGCAGTATGCAGCTTCCTAATATATAGCTACGTTTTGTACCTTATACCTTTAAAACTCTGAATCAGTCTTGAACTACTTCTAAAAATGACCCTATGAACACCAAAATCTATATTTTGGCTACATTTCATCTATATTCATCTAGCCATTTTCTAGCATGGTCTATTTAAACAACTCTCTACGACACCCTACTCGACTTCACTGCACCACCGGCCACTCCGCTCTATGACAGGTCACTCCACTCGACAACTGCCCACTCCAGTCTAAGACAGTCCAGTCCACTCTACGAAACTACATACCACTTTATTCAATGACACGCCACTCCATTCTACGACATACCACTCCACTCTAACACCAAAATCTATATTTTGGCTACATTTCATATATATTCATCTAGCCTTTTTCTAGCAGGGTCTATTTAAACAAGTCTCTACGACACCCTACTCGACTTCACTTTACCACAGGCCACTCCACTGAATGACAGGTCACTCCACTCGACAACTGCCCACTCCAGTCTAAGACAGTCCAGTCCACTCTACGAAACTACATAACACTTTATTCAATGACACAACACTCCATTCTATGACATACCACTCCACTCTAACACACGCCACTCCACCCCATACTAGTTTATGCCACTCCACGCCACTCCATACCTCTCCACCCTATGACACGCTCCTCTACTCTACCTCCCGGCACTCTAGGACACACCACTCCACTCAACTCTATTAATCTCCACTCCACTCTGCAATATGCCACTCCACTTTTGGCCACCCTACACCACTGTACTGCTTTCTACTCTATGAAAACCTACTATTATACTATAATTCGCAGTACTACAGTACTCCAACCTATAACACACCACTCTGCACCACTGTATTCCACTCCACTCCATTGAGAAGTCTATTCCACTCCCAACTAATACAGCGTACAACATTCCATTCCATACCACTCTACACTACTCCAATCTATGCCCCTTCAGTGCACGTCACATATTTCACATTCCACTCTATGCCAACAATTGTAGACCCATTTCTCTACCCTATTACATGCCACTCTACTGTATGATATTCCACTGCACTGTACTCCACTCCACTCTATGACACTCCACACCACTCATCTCTGCGAGATGTCACTCCACTGTACAAGAAGCCATTCATTTCTATGACATGCCACTCCACTCTACCGCACTCCATTTTATACCCCTCTACTCTAAGACACTCTATGACATCCCCAGCTATGACACACAACTCCACTTTATGACATGCCACTACGCTCTAAGCCACTCCAATCTACTCAACAAAATGCAACCTGACAATAATCCACTCCACTCTTCTCTACTCTACACCATTCTAGTTAATGGCACTCCACTCTACGCCTCTTCACTGTATGCTATGACACTCTAAATCTTGACACTCTATGTCACGACACTCTATGCCATAACACCCTATGACACAACAGTCTATGACACTCCACTCTATGAGGCATCATCTATGAACTCCACCTTATGACACTCTACACCACTTTATGCCACTATAAAACACTGTTCTCCAGTCTACAACAATCTATGGTATACTCTCCACTCCCCACCACCCACTGTACTCCACTCTACTCAGCTCTACACCACCACTCCTCTCAATGACAGCTCACTGCACTCCATGCCTCTCCACTGTTTGACATTCCACTGAACTCTAAGACAGTCAACTCCACTCTATGACTCTCCATGACACGTCACTCTGTACCATACCACTTCTCTTCATGATACTTCTTTCTATGACACGCAGCTCCACTCTAACAAACGACTCTCAAGTCTGAGACATGCCACTCCAATATACACTGCTCAAATCAATGGCATCCCTGTTCACTCTGCACCATTACATCCTGTGTTCTTCCACTTGAAGATACTATGCCATATGCCACTCTATGACATGCTACTTCACTCTACTATATGACACACCTCTGCACTGTATGCCACTCCACTCTACAACACTCTTCTCCATCCTATGCCCCTTCACTCTATGCCAATGCACTCCACTATATGAGTATGTACAACAGACCACTCTATGACCCTCCAGTTCATTCTACTGTATAACACACTACTCCGTCTGCGCCACTGCACTCCACAGCACTCTGCTCCACTGTATGCCATCACACCCTTTGCCACTTTATTCCACACTACAACACTGTATGACATGCCACTCCCCTCCACTCTAGGACACATCCCTCCACAGTGTGACATGCCGCAACACTCTACAACACTCAACTCTACTCTACCACCAGCCACTCCAATCTACGACACACCACTCCACTCTATGTTACTCCACTCTACGATGCACCATGCCACTCCACTTGATGCCACTTAACAATATGTTACTCCATAACACTGTACCCCACTCCTCTTTATTCCACTCTACGACACTCTACTTTACAACAATACACTCTACAACAGTCTCCTTCAAAGTAATCTACGACACTTCACTTAACAACACTCTACCTGACAATATTTCACTCAATGATTTAAAGCACATTTTTATTTATAAAAAACACTTTGAAATTGAGTGCAACAACCTAATGTTGAAGCTTAGTTATATCTATTCTTTCTATATTCCCCAAACTGACCTACACAAACATTAGACATTCTGAAGTGGCAGTTATTCCGTAAGTTTATAATTTACGTACCATCTTCATATCAGTCTGCATGGTGCACCTCCGCAGACAATGTTGCCAACTCGCTAGCCATACTACATTAAATATAACTTATCACTGTACAATGACAGTGTTCTCATAAATGACTTCATATGAGATGTCATGAATGTTGTTATGAATGCTATGATTTCACATGGTATACGTAATGTACTATGAAAGGCTGTAAGCACTGCATCTTAATGGCATGAGTTATAGGTAATATAGAAAAGTAGCAACGATAAATGCGCCTTGGCTATCATAGAAAGTACTCCCATGACATGCTCACACCCCATATTTAAAAAAAATGTATTTGATGCAAGTAACTTATTAAGGTCCAGTACAATGCAAAATGGATCTTCATTAACTGCCTGACATTCTGTTAGAAAAAGGGCTAACAGGGATGACAGAAAAGGCTGCACCATCAATTTGAGAAAATACTCAATATTGTTTATAAACCAAGACACTAATCACAAAGTTGTACAGTTATATACAGCTTGTCACATAATCATGTGAACACAAAAAGAGAAAAGGTGCACAGTGTCCCAAGTGTACATGTGAAACCAAAAACATTAAATACATAAACAACATATATTGATTACATACAAAGGTTTCTCATAACATAACTAGTAGAAAGGAAAATGACAAAAATGTTAATAATAAATAAATCGTAGTGTCAATGTATAATCCTAGGCACTAATTATTGGTTCAATTCCTTGTGGCGTCGACGGTCATGATGATCAGACGAACCACGCGTGTTTGCAGGAAACGCCATTGAGTGGCACCGTTACCGATTCAGGCATCGTCCTGTCCGGATTTATCTACATATTCAGTCTCATGATGTGGACATATCGTGCGCTATCAGGCGCCAATTCAAATTTATAAGTCCACACCCTCTACGCATTTAAAAGCATCATGCCTCGGAAATTTCCTGACCACTACAGTGTACCCGGCTGGGCTACCTGTAAGTCATTTACATTTTTTATCATGCTTGCTTTAACATTCAGATGTCCCCCATTGTCCTGTCCTGAGGAGACCCACATTCCCAGGTTACTATGTGGATGAATACCTTAAGCTATAATTACTTCATTGGTGCCGGGAACTGAATCTCATTTCAGAGTGGGGGAGGGTGAACCTAAAACAAAAGGTGGTAGCGCAACTGGTGCTCTAGATAGGATTCTGCTGACAGTTAATTTGAAGTAGCAAAATTACATGTACCATCTACTTCCACAGAGACAACCTTTGCTCCATGGGGTGTACCATTATGATTTCAAGGGAGTGAAGACAGTGTTTTAATATTCATAATCTTACTTAAGAACTAACAAACACTAAGGCCTGATTTAGATCTTGACGGACAGGTTACTCTATCACAGCGTTGATGGATATCCTGTCCACCGAAATCGAAATGCCATAGGATAAAATGGGTTTTATATTTTGGTGGACGGGTTATCCGTCGCCACTGTGACAGAGTAACCCATCCGCCAAGATCTAAATCAGGCTCTATGTTATAGACAGACACTATCTCATGGGGTTAAACAGGGTCTAGCTGGAACAGTAAATAGGCCTGAGCCACCAAAATAAAAGTGGCCTCTCAATAGTGAATTAAGGAGATAATAAACGTTCAATGTTTGAAAATTAGGCAATTCTGAACACGCTGTATAGGCAAGGTATAGAAAACTGCATGGATTTGAACTTGCTGCATACAATTTTTGTTCAATACCTGAGAAGTAAACAATAAAAAGTGGTCCACAAACACCCAAAAAACAGCCACACACAATGGCCTGTCAGACTAGCCCATCAGGCACTGCCTGTTTTCCCAGTGGGCCAGTCCAACACTAGTACTAAATAAGGGTTCAGAAGAGCCAAGACAATTCATACAAACCAAAGACAACAGGTGCTCAGTTCTCACATTTTTCTTGGAAGGTGAAGCTGAGTTGATCCTTCAGATAGTGGATAGTGTCTTTAGCAACGGCCAGTGGATCAAATTGATGAGAGATTCTGCAGATTTATTTTTGCAGGGCACTATCATTTTGGAGGCTTCATTTGTGTCCTCAGTCCTATTACAAGGCAGCCTACTGGAAGAGGTTAAAGTTAAAGTGTCACTTGCCAAAGGCTAATTGCCAAGATCAGCCTCATGTTGTTGTACGTATGATTCCTGCATGTATGACATCACTTTCTCAATAGAGAAACAGGTTAGGACACAAATCTAAAATATTTTCAAATATGAATGCAACAGGAAAACGCCCAATCGGCTAAAGGAGATTTCATAGTTTAAGCATCTTCCTCTCTGATCCACTCCTGGAACACATAAATCAAAGTTCAATATAAGTAAAACAACCAATCCAATGACAGCTTTACTAATGCACATCTTTTATACATGAGACCAAAAAAGGGAAACGATTCTTACTTGGCAGTTTGAAGACAATCATCCAATGTACAAACCAAGTGCTCAATAGCATATTTTCCCCTTGTTGGCACTATTATAAAGGAATTTCACCAAATCAGAATTGCCCAGGCTTTGACAGGGGTGGAGGCTTGACTTGTGTGTGGCACAAGGACTTTCAGGGTTTGGAGTCACCACAAACAAATCAATCATGAATGTAACATGGGGGGAGAAGAAGGACTCTGGTACAGTGTCTTCTCGTATCACTTGTACTACCAGTGCCCGCGCTGAATGCAGCACAGCCATATTATGTAAAACGTATTTACAACCCCCTGAAACAAGGAGTGTAATGGAGGAGTGTGTGGGCAGAGGCATTTGGTGCTGGAAATTCCTTGAGCAAGCAAAAAAAAGATACCATAGAGCAGGTTCTCCAAGCCAACATGCTTTTAGCTATTTTAGCTTAACTTCTTTAGTCTGTTCTATTTTAATTAGTTAGCTTAAACTGCTTTAAAAGAAATCCTAATTTTCTCAACATTTTTACAAGATAGTTTTAGAAGAAAATACTCATGAATAAGAGCACCAGGTGCTCATTTAGTGGACTGGTAGAAGAATGATCTTGGAATGAAATCAGCAATAACATTCAACATCCCTGGCACTAGAGCATTCTTTTCACAAGAGATGTTTGTGCAGTTAGAGCAGTGATAGCGCACAGTCCAGCCCTGGCATAGGATGACTCCAGGTAAACAGAGCCCCAGAAGGGCAAGGGTCCCTGTGATTCAAAGCATCTCTCGATGAAGAGCAGACCTGGCACATAGAGCAGGGCTAGTACATCAGATGGTATGGGGCTTGGAATGCCGCTGGCACCAGAGACTGCCTGGCACATAGAGCAGGGTTAGTACATCCGATGGTAGAGGTCTTGGAAAGCCCATTTCCCAGAGACTGCCTGGCACATGGAACAGGGTTGGTACATCAGATGGTATAGGAGTTGACATGTTATGTTATGTTAGGAGGATTTATAAAGCGCATGGCAGCCCCAAAATCGGGGTGTCCCAATAGTATCAGACAAGGGGGTTCAGAGCAAATCAGCTAAGTGGAAGAAAAAGCCATGGTGTAATTAATTTCGTATATGCACAATGATCTTGTGTGCTCTGCACAGCAAGAGGGGCTTCATTCCATTGGGCGGGGGCCAATGCCTTAAAGGAGCGTCCACCCGCTCTTTGCCCTCCACTCTTGGAAGACTAGCCATGTGCAGATTGGCAGAGCGGAGAGCCCGCCCTGGAACGTATTAGGAGCAGAGCCCTTTGCAGGGTTTGAGGGGCTTGGCCATGTAAGATCCTATGCATGGTGCAAAGAGTCTTGAACTGGACTCTGTTCAATCGGCAGCCAGTGGAGACGGCGGAGGAGATGGTGATGCTTGAAAGTGCCTCGGTAGGGCGAAATGGGTATGTGCTGCCGTATTCTGTGCCCGTGGGAGTCTTTTGATGACAGCTTCATTGACTCCATGTAGGAGCCCATTAAAGTAGTCCAGACGGGACAGCACAATTGATTGGACAATTGTTTGGCGAATAGATGCATCAAAGAATTTCAGGATGGGTTTCAGACCGCATAATAGGCGGACACAAGTCACCTCACTTTTTTCACTTGGTTCTGGAATGAGAGGGTATTGTCCATAAGGACCCTTAAGTTTCTAACTGCCATTTTTGTTTACGGAGGAGTGCCTGTAGCTTTTGGCCATGATTGATTGTTTCATGGATGGATATCCCTACCTATCAGGAGCACCTCAGACTTGGTAGAGTTCAATTATGGGCAGTTGTCTGCCATCCAGTCTGAGATGGCCAGAAGGTCCTCTTCGAATTTCACTTGATCCTGTTTAACATTGTTAGAAAAGATAAACACCAGCTGAGTATCATCAGCGTATGATACCATTTTGATGTTCCGTGCTTTCGCCAAGAGGGCCAATGGGCGGACATATATACGTTAAACAGCGTGGGGCTCAGGGCAGGGCCTTGCGGGACACCACAGCTGAGGGGGCAGACACTGGATCGATAGGGAGGGGTGTGGATCTGAAAGGTGCGCTCAGTCAGCAAAGATGCAAACCAGGATGGAGCCTTCCCTTTGACCCCATTCTTCCCCCACCCTTGAAGTAAGATCTCGTGGGAGACATTATCAAAGGCTGCACTGAGGTCAAGTAAAACCAATGCCGAGGTGTTACCTTCATCCAGCACAGCTCGCAACTGCTCTGTTACTGCCAGTAGGGCAGACTCTGTGCTGTGCCTGAACTGGAAGCCATTTTGTGATCCATCCAGAATCAAATTTGCTTCCAGATAGTGAGTCAGGATGGTGCTTACATGGGACCACAGGCAATGGAGACTGCCTGGCACATAGAGCTGGGTTGGTACATCAGATGGTATGGCACATAGAATGCACCATGCCCTATAACCTGTCAGGCACATAGAGCAGGGTTAGTAAATCATATGGTTTGGCACAAAGAATGCCACAGGCACCAGACACTGCCTGGCACATGTAGAAGTATTAGTATATCAGATGGTGTGGCACACACAATGCCCAATGCCCCAGAGACTGCCTGGCACATAGTCATGGGTTTATACATCGGATGGTGTGGCACGTAGAATGTCCCATGCCCTATAACCAAAAAACAGCAGCGGACCCTATGATGCCGCACCTAAAAGCCAGTTCCAAAGTTAGTCCTATTTTTTGTGTATATATTTTTTGTGCTGCCAACCCCAACGCCAGCTGCTGTTTGGCGTTGCTGTGCTTTCCAGATCAGTTAGATGGTTTGTTCGATGTTTGTGGGGGCGCACCAAATAGAAGTCCAAACAAAACGTTTCATTTATATAGTAGAAAAATTATTTATTTATCTTTATCCATTCTTAAAATACAGATCACCAAGTAGTATACAAAAAGGTCAGCCAACGCGTTTCACTCCCTACCAGGGAGTTTCTTCAGGGCACTGCAGTCTTTTCTGGCAGCGTGGGGTGAACTAGTTCCCTTTTTCAAGCTATTTCCTTATCGGTCCTGCACTTACTCATTCTTATATTGATCTTTTGCCAGTGTAATGTATTTCCTAGCTTGGAACCAGCCATGCCGCTACGGTGAAGATTACAACACCGAAAATACAGTATCACAACGACCTCATATGGACACGGGCAGGGAAAGGAAAAAATTGGATTTCCTGAACTATCTTGAGGCAACAACTGCCAACATTGGAAGCGTGGAGATATATAAGGGAAGAAATACATTACACTGGCAAAAGATCACGCATTGGCTGACCTTTTTGTATAATACTTTGTGATCTGTATTTTAAGAATGGATAAAGATAAATAAAGACTTTTTCTACTATCTAAATGAAACGTTTTGTTTGGACTTCTATTTGGTGCGCCCCCACAAACATCGAACAAACTGTCCCATGCCCTATAACCTGCCTGGTACATAAAGCAGGGTTAGTACATCAGATGGTGTGGCACGTAGAACGCCCCATGCACCAGAGAATGCCAGGCGCATAGAGCAGGTTTGGTACATAAGATGCTATAGCATATTGAATGCCCCTGGCACCAGAGACTCCCTGGAAGATAGAGCAACATTGGTCCCGAAACTAGCAAATCTTGCAGGAGCACAGCTGGAGCAAAGAGCAGCATCTGGTGCCTGCCACTCAGAGGAGCTGGGAACAAAAATGGACCATCATCGCCATCATCACCGGGGCATTTCTAAAGCCTTACGGGACACTACTGCTGGTCATGTAGAAACATCAGAGAACCCACTGCTTTTTCCGAATATTTTTCATGATTTTACCTTGTAAAACTTTGCAGTAACGAGCAGAATCCCAACATTACTGCCACAACAGGCAGGCATTGGCATGTTAAAAGTATAGTCACATGGACATGTTAAACAGTCAAGCATTAACTCTAATATCTTGATTTTCATGTAATGCCTTCAAAGCCCATATAGATTTACATCAACACTACACTGATGGATTTCACCTACAGCGATCTACTGTTAGGTGAAAATATTAGGATATTGTCCTGCTCAGTTTTATCACCTCTCCTTGATCTATACAGATTAATATCTTGAGTTTCTGCCCGTTCTTGCTCATCTTTTACCACAAATTCAACTTTGAGGCCATTAGGAAAAACCATTTACCAGCTCTACAACTTGTCACTAACAATAGCTCTAGGGACATGAACGTGATATTACCATTCCTAGATTTCGTTTTCAGTCCCTGTAAACTTGATCTGAGCTGCCTACCTTGTTCTGTCCTATGCTTTTTGTTTATTCTACTATAGTTATATGACCCTCCCTTAGTATTCATCTGGGCTATTGTAGGTCTGTTAGTTATAGTGCATTGAAATAGTAGTGGCGAGCACTAAAGAAAAGAAAATTATTATGAACGCGCTGGTCCTTGTGAAAAGTGGGCCTGTGTGATATTTCAGTTACACTAGTATAATTTTGTTTAATGTCAGTACTTTTGTGTTAAGCTTGCTATATGAATTCCAGAAATGATGTTATTATGCCAAGCCACATGATTCCATTCCGTTCTAGGCTAAAATTGTGCAAGCAAACATGTTGTGCCAAATCCCAGATTTTGAATTTCAAGTAAATGCTGGAAACCAAATGACACACATTTTGCACCCTCACAGTGAAAAGCTGCCCTGGCCCAATTGAAATTCTGAGGCACAGCAGAGCCCTGACAAATACAGCAGCCCTTGACAAAGGACACTTGTTGCACAAGCCCAGCCATGGTAGAGACAAGCGCCCTTGCAATATAGTATATTGGGTCAAGTGCAGTCCTGGCATGTGCAGAAGCCTGGAGCTTGAAGCAATATGATCTAGGCCAGCCATAGCAAAGGTTCACCAAGCACACTAAGCATCCCTTGGACATGAGAAGAACTGCAACACAACACAAACAGAAGAGTGTTGGTGCCACAAAAATAGAATTTCAGACGCGTGCAGCCTTGTATTTGTGAACTGTACTCCTCACACGTGCAGTAGCATAGAAAGGATGGCTTGGGCCTAGATGCAGTCAGGGATAATCTCCCATTTCACTGTAGTTTGTGTAGCAAAATACAGCAACTAACAGGGATCATGGGACAACTCACCGCACCTGCTGTGCTAATGGTTGCTTTGCCCCTGGATTCAAGAGCCAGCTCTCATGAAGTATCACAACCACAAGCACATCTCTGGCCTAAGGACACCTTTGGTAAAGGTGAGATACTGTATCATGGTCTGCCTAAACAAAACAGCCACCCTAAGCACACAAGTGATATGCCACCTGTCTCAATTCTACTGGCACGTTGGCTGCTCTGGCATGAATGAGGAACAGCACAGACAAATGATCAACACTGGCACTGGGCACACTGAGAAGCAACCAAGAAGATACTTATGGGATACAACGTTCTTACTATCTAGTTGCTTTCTTGTATGATCTTCTGGTAATGTGGTTCTGGTGTGATTTTAATTGGAACTGGTCATTGCCACGAAGGTTGAACATGCAGAATGGATAACTTATGTTATTTTTCTTGTCCAATGTTTTTACCACACATGTTATGTGTTTATGGGAACTTACAACTTATTTCTGCCAAAAAGGAATTTTGGAATTAGTTGTAAGTTTCTCTCCTTAGAGGACCACCTCTGAAACCTATTGAATTTTGGAGGTTTATATCCAAAATATTGAGCTTTTATATCAACACATGAAAAAATGTAATCCAGAATATCAAGTACCACTATACTGTCATGGTATGAACATAGGAAGAAAAGTGGGGTAACTTTATTCAAACTCAAAACCTAGGCATGGCGTGTATAATGTGAGCGGTGCCCAAAAAGTCCCTCCCAGATAATGATGTCATTTCCATCCCATGTGACCAAGAAGTGATGTCACCTGTGACTCCTGACCCAGTATTGCTTCTCTGGAAATTAAGTCATCAATTGTCCCTAAGACAGAAATGATCTTGTCCCTGCCCCATCCCTGCCCGTCATGGTAGTAAAGTCACTTTTAGTCCATGTGACTGGGAAATGACGTCTCAATCAATCTACTTGTAAAGTGCGCTACCTACCCGTGAGGGTCTCAAGGCGCTGAGGGGAGAGGGTGCCGCTACTGCTCGAAGAGCCAGGTCTTGAGGAGTCTTCTGACGGTGAGTAGGTCTTGGGTCTGCCGTAGGTGGGTAAGGAGGGTGTTCCTGGTCTTGGCGGCAAGGTTGCATAAGGATCTGCCGCCGGAGGTTGTTCATTGGTTGTTGGGGACGGCAGCGAGGGCGAGGCTGGCGGAGCGGAGCTGGCTGTTCAGGTAGGCTGGTCCGGCGTTGTGAAGTGCTTTGTGTGCGTGGGTGAGGAGCTTGAAGGTGATCCTTTTGTTGATGGGGAGCCAGTGTAGGTCTCTCAGGAGGGCGGTGATGTGGCTGTGTCGAGGGACGTTGACTATCAGTTGGGCGGAGGCGTTTTGGATGCGTTGTAGTCGTCGTAGGTGTTTGGCTGGGATTCCTGCATAGAGTGCGTTGCCGTAGTCTAGTCTGCTGCTGACAAGGGCCCGTGTCACCATTCTTCTTGTTTCGGTCGGGATCCACTTGTGGATCCTGCGTAGTATGCGGAGGGCATTGTAGCATGAGGAGGAGATGGCCTTGACCTGTTGAGACATGGAGAGGGAGGAGTTGAGGATGAATTCTAGGTTGCGTGCATGGTCGGTGGGTGTCGGTGCTGTTCCCAGTGTGGTAGGCCACCAGGAATCACCCCAGGCTGAAGGGGTGGGTCCGAGGATGAGTACCTCTGTCTTGTCTGAGTTCAGCTTCAGACGGCTGTTCTTCATCCAGTCGGTGACGGCCTTCATTCCTTCGTGGAGGTTGGTTTTTGCAGTATGTGGGTCCTTGGTGAGGGAGAGGATGAGTTGGGTGTCGTCGGCTTAGGAGATGATGTTGAGGTCATGTTGGCGTGCCACTTGTGCGAGGGGGACCATGTGGACGTTGAACAGTGTCGGGCTGAGGGATGTGCCCTGGAGGATGCCGCAGATGATGTAAGTGGCCTCAGAACGGAAGGGCGGGTGGCAGACGCTCTGGGTTCTGCCATGAAGGAAGCACGTGGTCCAGTCAAGCCTTCTCTTGAATTCTGGCTTGTAGGAGATGTGTTTTTAGCATGCGATGGCAGACCATGTCGAAGGCGGCTGACAGGTCCAGGAGGTTGAGGGCTGATGTTTCGCTGTTGTCTAGTTGGCGTCTGATGTCGTCTGTGGTGGCAATGAGGGTTGTCTCGGTGCTATGGTTGCGTCTGAATCCGGACTGGGATGGGTCCAGGATGTTGTTGTCTTCAAGGTGCAGGTCAGTTGCATGTTTGTTTTTTTAATATTGTTATTAACATTGTTATTAACCTTTTTCAAAAAGTTCTCACAGTACATCATAATGGAACTGATTGCGTTACAGTGGTATACATATGCAATTGGAAAGTAAACTGTTTACACAGAATAGTAACATTGTGGGCTTCAGTCCATCTGTCAGTGTTCCATTGTGAGTTCAAGGGGAAACTGGCGGAGATACACAGCGAACCTCGTATGGGAGGAGAGGGGAAATAAAAGGAAACTAAAACATGCAAGGGGGAGGGGGGAAGGCAGACAGAGTCAGGGCAGAAGGATCATGAAGGATATGCTGTGGTGCATCAGCTATGGGCTAATCAGGGGGGGTTTACAGTGCTCACAAAGATTAGTCGTCGGGGAGTGTTGTCAGGTGTGACAGAAAGAACCGCGAGTTCTGGCGCATCTGTACTACTGTTGTTAAGGCTTGGGGGTGGGGGAAAAGGGGGGAGGGGCGGTACCAGAGGACTAAAGTATAAATAAGCCCCATCATGGTGTTGGCGCAATTGGGACCATCGAGTCACTCTCGGAGGCACTGGGGGTAGCGCGCCTATGCGCTTGTTTAAATTGATGTGACAACATGGCCCACTCTAGGAATATGGGGTATTTGAGGTGACCTTTTGCCTCTTCCTCTCTCAGGGTTTCCTCCTCTGCCGCCGCCCATTTCTGTGTCGCACCCACCCATGCCTCCAAAGGGGGTCCCAAAGTTGTTCGGCAGTGCATGGCGATGCTTCTCTTGGCTGAGAGCAGGGATAGAGCCGCAAACCGGATCTGCTTTTTGTGTGTTTTTGGCCTACGGAATATTCCCAATGCTACCGCTTCCCAGGAGTTTAGTCCTGTGAGCCCTGTGAGTGTGCTGATAGAGTTGAGTATGGCAAACCAACATGACGGTTGAACTGGGCAGCGCCAGAACATGTGTTGGAAGTGCGCGTCTGGGGAGTGACATCTGGGACATAGGAACTGAGTATCGGGGTAGAATCGTTGGGGCGCGCCAGCGTTTTGTACGCTCTATGTAGGCTGCAGTACTGTATACTTTTGAACCTCGCGTTTCTGGTTTGTTAGGAAATTCCAGCGCTCTATACCATTCCTTATCGTGTAATTGTCGCCCGACCTCGTCCTCCCAAGTGGCCCTCAGAGCATGTAGAGGCCTGTGTGCAAGCTCTCGTATTGACCTATATAGCCATGTGACGAGGTGTAGGCCTATGCCCATATAAAGTATGGTGTGAATTACTGGGTGTGTTGCTGGCTCAGCGATTGTAAGATCACAATGTGGGCGGAAATTGTACACGAGCTGTCGGTGTATTAAAAACTGTCCCGGGGGGAGGTCGTAATCCTCCATGAGTTCCACATACGGACGAAGTTGTCCCTCCGCGAACTACCCCTCCGCTTTCGTTATCTCGGACTCTGTCCATATTCGTAGCATGGCTTGTGTAAAATAGGAGTCCCCTTTCAGCCAGCCAACTAGCGGCAGTCGCGGGGAATAGCAGGGGGTCTCTGCCGCAATGCGGTGGATCCGTTGCATGCACCTACGAGCAACCAACACCTGCAACGGGTACGTCCGGCGAGGTTTGGTGCTGGGGAGCAGTAGGCGCCGGAGTTCTGGGACGGGGATGGGGCCTCGTGTTGTGCTGGTCTCCCCAGTATGTCTGCCCGCCGTCCAATACGACAGCCAGTGAAGCTGTGCCGTCAGGAAATACGACTCGAAGGCGGGGGTGCCCAGACTCCCCTGAGTGGTGGGTAGCTGCAGTTTGTTGAGGGCGATGCAGTGGCGACCAGTCTCCCACACGAGTGCACGGAGGAGCCTTTCTAATTCGTGGAAGAACCCTCTGGGTGGGATAACTGGCAAATTTGTAAAGTAATATAATAGCCGGGGAACCATGATCATCTTGGCTATAGCCACCCGACCAATTGGTGAAAACGGGAGGTTCCTCCAGAAGCCCACCGACGACCGAAGTCCGGCTAGCACCTTGCAATGATTGCCCTCATAGATGTCAGTGGGAGAGTGGTAGAGGTGGACACCTAGATAGCGGGGTACACCCGTGTTCCAAGGCAGACGTTGCGTGCCTATTCGTATCTCCCGTGGGTCAAGGGACTGGTGCAGGGGATAAACTGTGGATTTGTCCCAGTTCACCTGGAGACCCGACGCTTCCGCAAACTCCGACAAGACTGTCCATATGGGAGTAAAGTCCTCAGTTATATCTCGGATATATAGCAGGAGGTCATCCGCATACATGGAGACGCAGTGGACCGTGTCCGCAATGGAGATGCCCCAGGCGGTTCCCTCCGCCCGTAGGCGTATCGCTAGGGGCTCAACGGCCAGGGCGAAGATCAGGGGTGACAGGCGGCAACCCTGTCTAGTGCCCCGTTCAACCCGCAATGGAGACGAAATGTACCGACCGAGCCTGACCCGTGATGTGAGATTAGTGTAGAGCAGCCGTGTGTACCGTAGCAGGGTAGGGCCCATTCCCGTCCATTGTGGGACAGCAAATAGGTATGGCCATGTCACAGTATCGAAGGACTTTTCAAGGTCAAGGATGATGCAGGCCGCACAGGGAAGTCAAGTCAAGTCAAGTCAAAGAATTTATATAGCGCACTACATACCCAGAGGGTTTCAAGGCGCTTAGGAAGGGGAGGATGATTACTTGTCAAATATCCACGTTTTAAGTTGCTTTCTGAATGCTAAGTGGTTCTGGGTAAGGCGAAGGTAAGCGGGGAGTGAGTTCCATGTTTTAGCAGCCAGGTATGAAAAGGATCTGCCTCCCATGGTGGTCTTGTTGATGCGAGGTACAGTGGCGAGGGCTTGGCCGGAAGAACGAAGTTGGCGGGAGGGGGTGTAGAAGGACAGTCGAGAGTTGAGGCATTCTGGACCGATGTCGTAGAGTGATTTGTGTGCGTGGGTGAGCAGTCGGAAAGTGATCCTCTTCTTGACGGGTAGCCAGTGGAGGTCTTTGAGGTGACCAGAGATGTGTTCGCTGCGTGGGATGTCTAATATGAGTCTGGCTGAGGCGTTTTGGATTCGTTGGAGTTTCTTCTGGAGTTTTGCGGTAGTACCTGCGTAGAGGGTGTTTCCGTAGTCCAGACGGCTCGTGACCAGAGCGTGGGTGACTGTTTTCCTTGTTTCGGAGGGGATCCAACGAAATGTTTTTCTGAGCATGCGAAGAATGTTGAAGCAGGAAGAGGATACGGCGCTGACTTGTCTGTTCATTGAGAGTGAAGAGTCCAGGATGACGCCTAGGTTCCGTGCGTGGTCTGTCGGGATGGGTGCTTTTCCGAGGGCTTCCGGCCACCAGGAGTCGTCCCATGCGGAGGGGGATGTACCTAAGATGAGGACTTCTGTTTTGTCTGAGTTCAGTTTTAGACGGCTTTGTTTCATCCATTCGGCGACTTCTTTCATTCCTTCGTGTAGGTTGGTTTTGGCGGTGCTGGGGTCATTGGTGAGAGAAAGGATCAGTTGAGTGTCATCCGCGTAAGAGATGATGTTGAGGTTGTGTTGGCGTGCGATGGCCGCGAGGGGGCTCATGTATATGTTGAAGAGGGTGGGACTGAGAGAGGATCCTTGTGGTACGCCGCAGATGACTTCAGAGGCCTCGGATTTGAATGGTGGAAGGCGGACTCTCTGGGTTCTTCCAGTGAGGAACGAGGTGATCCAATCAAGTGCTTTTCCTTGGATTCCGATGTTATTGAGGCGTTGTAGAAGGGTGCTGTGGCAGACTGTGTCGAATGCTGCAGAGAGGTCAAGGAGGATGAGGGCGACTGTGTCTCCATTGTCCAGTAGAGTGCGAATGTCGTCTGTTGCTGCGATGAGGGCGGTCTCAGTGCTGTGTTTTGCTCGGAAGCCAGATTGTGAGGGGTCGAGGGATTTGTTGGCTTCGAGAAAGGCGGCGAGCTGGTTGTTGACTGCTTTCTCGATGACTTTGGCCGGGAATGGAAGAAGCGAGATGGGGCGGTAATTTTTGAGTTCGGTGGGGTCCGCTGTGGGTTTTTTCAGGAGGGCGGTGAGTTCAGCGTGTTTCCAGTCTTCCGGGAAGGTGGCGGAGATGAAGGAGCAGTTGATGACGTCTCGGAGGTGCGGTGCTATGACGGAGCCTGCTTTGTTGAAGATGTGGTGAGGACATGGGTCTGTGGGGGATCCTGAGTGTATGGAGTTCATCAGGCGGATGGTGTCCTCAGTGGAAATTGGGTTCCAGTCGTTGAGGGTGTTCACGGGGGGAAGATGATCAGCAGATGGTAGGGTGGGTTGGTTTCCGGGTTGGTTGTCAAAGCTGTTGTGGATGTCTGCGATCTTGTTGTGGAAAAATGAGGCTAGGGAGTCGCAGAGGGTTTGAGAGGGGAAGATGTCGTTGGAGTTGGCCGAGGGATTGGAAAATTCCTTGACGATGTTGAAGAGTTCCTTGCTGTTGTGAGCGTTGTTGTCGAGTCGATCCTTGAATGCTGCTTTCTTGGCTTTTCGGATTAGTTGGTGGTGAGTGCGGGTGGCGTTTTTGAAGGCGTCTTTGGTGCTGGTGGTTGGGTCTTTTTTCCAGGCCTTTTCAAGGGAGCGGCAGAGTTTCTTGGACTTTTTGAGATCATCGTTGAACCATGAGGCCTTCTTGCTGCCAGGTTTGTTTTGACGTTTTTTCAGAGGTGCTAAGGTGTCAGCGGTGTTGGATAACCATAGGGTGAGGTTAGCGGCGGCTTCGTTAGCGTTGGAGGAGGGGGCTGGGGTGTGTTGAAGGAGCGATGCGGAGATTTGGTTCGTGGTGGTTTTGTTCCAGTTCCTTTTCAAGGTAGGTTGGAGGTGGATGCTGGGTTTTGGTTTGTTGTAGGTGAAGTGAACGCATCTGTGGTCAGTCCAGATGAGGTCCGTAGTGTGGCTGAAGGAGACATGGTTGCTGGAGGTGAAGATGGGGTCGAGTGTGTGGCCTGCGATGTGGGTGGGGGAAGTGACCAGTTGTTTAAGTCCGAGGTTGGTGAGGTTGTCCACGAGGGTGGCGGTGTTGCGGTCGTTGATCTTATCGAGGTGAAAGTTGAGGTCTCCCAGAAGGATGTAGTCTTTGGAGGGGAGCGCGTGAGGAGTGATGAAGTCCGTGATGTCTTCACTGAATTTTGCGCGGGGTCCTGGTGGTCTGTAGAGGAGGGTGCCTCTGAGTGTGGTCTTGGGGTCGATGTGGATCTGGAAGTGAAGGTGTTCGGAGTTGGGGAGGTTGGCGTCAGAGCTGGTTGAGATGCGGATAGATTTCTTATGGACTATAGCGATTCCTCCTCCTGTGTGGCTGGTGCGGTCCTTGCGTGTGATCTTATGGTCATCAGGGATGGCAATGGTGATGTCTGGTGCTGAGGAAGCATTCATCCATGTTTCCGTAAGGAAGGCGATGTCCGGAGAAATGGTGTCTAGTAGATTCCAGAGGTCGATGGCGTGCCTGTGGACTGATCGGGTGTTGAGCAAGATGCATTGTAGGTGGTTGGGGTCGGGTGTCTGTGGTGAGGTTGTAGCGGAGATGTTGTCGGTGCCGATGAATTTGCAGGAGTAGCAGGAGAAAGGTCCATGGGTGCGACCAGGAGCGGCTTGGACGCAGTTGGGAGCGCGACCGGGGTCCTGGACATGGAACAACCGCCTAATGTTCTGGGATGTGTTCCTGCCGGGGATGAAACCACATTGATCCGGGTGAACTAATGGGCACAATATTTGCTCGTATCGACTTGCTAGTATTTTTCCCAAGACCTTACGATCGGTGGATAGGAGCATAATGGGGTGGTAGGAGGACAATTGTTGGGGGTGCCGGTGCGGTTTAAGAAAGGTCACTATTATCGATTCCCGGATGGATCCCGGGAGTTCTTTCCTTCCAAATGCGTCAGCGAACATGGCGGTTAGCCGGGGGATCAAGAGGGCCGAGAAGGTACTAAAGTACTCCAGTGGCAGTCCATCAAGGCCCGGTGCCTTATTCCGTGCTATCGCACGTATCACGCAGGAGACGTCCGTCGCTGATATATTAATATCCAGCGAGGCCTTATTTGCGTCTGTGATGTGTGGAATCGGCAGCGGGTCAAGGAAATGGCCTATCGCTTCCTGCCGAGAATTTATTGGGGTGCTGTAAACCATGGCGTTATATCGCTGGAACGCATCTAAAATTTCTAATTGGGAGCGCACTAAGATGCCCGCGGGGGTTATAATGTCGGTAATAGGCTTGGTATCCACGTCTTGCTTCGCCAACCAAGCCAGAAGCATGCCCGTTTTGTCCCGCTCCTTGTGAACCCAGGCAGCGTAAGCCCGAAAGTTATGTTTGTGCAGGTCAGCTAGGGCGGTTGAGTATTGCGTTTTGGCCTCCGCCACCCGGGCTACCGTCGCGGCCCCTGCATCCTCCTCCTTGGTAAGTGTTGCCAGTTTGCGTTCCGTGTCTACTAGTGTTTGCTCTAATGTGCGGCGTACCCCTACTACCTGCTTGATGCATGTCCCCTGGGTCACTACTTGAAAGCATCCCATTCTACTAGTCTGGAGCTGGCGGACCCTGTATTGCATGTGAAATTTTCCTGGATACTCTGTGCATGCTCGTGCCGGAATACTTGGTCAGTGAGACAGTCCTGTGGGAGGCGCCAGGTGGGCACCGGGGGGCGGGGGGGGGGGGCTGCCATCGAATGCACAATATGTGTGCATCGTGGTCTGAAACTACCCTGCCCATATAATCAGTATGTTGGACCTTAGGTTGTAAGGATGTGGTGCACAAGAATCTATCTAATCAGGTCCGTAAGTTGTGAGGAATGGAGTGAAACGAGTACAGCTTTCTGAGGGAATGGTGAGCTCTCCATGCGTCCACCAGTGCCCAGTGATTGACACATCAGCGGAAGCGTTCTGACCGTGCTCGGACAGGGGAGTGTGGCAGTGGTGGGTGAGATCTGTCGAGTGTAACATCGAGTTCACAATTATAGTCTCCCCCTACAATCCATGGGAGGGATGTAAATTGGGCCAACATGCCCGTGAGGGAGTCCCAAAAACTATCCTGTTCAATGTTGGGTGTGCATATGCTGCCTAGTAAAACTGGTTGTCCGTCAAGTATTCCTTCTAGTTAGGCATATCTACCCTCGTTGTCCACCACTCTATGTGTTTCCTGAAAGGGAGTGCCCGGGCGAACCCAAACCAGTGCACCTCGCGCGAATGCTGAGTATGACGTGGCGCATAAAGTGCCCCACCATCGGGACCGCAACTTGTCTGTCTCCGGCGCCCTGAGATGCGTTTCTTGCAGGAACGCAATGTGTGCATCCTGGCACTTAATGTAAGCGTAGGTTGCGTATCTCTTGCGCAGTATCTGGAGACCCCATGTGTTCAGGGTGAGAATACTGATATCTGCGCACTGCATTGGGAAGCCGGTCAAACTCTACCTGCGCCGTGTTGCGCGATCCGAACCGCTGGTTGCCTGGATGAGAGGAGTGACCTGGTCACCCTATCTTCATGAATAGCCCTCGTAAGCCCCCATCCCGACGTGCTGGTGACCCAGGTGCTCATGTCTCCTGTGGGGTAAAAGGGACCAGATAACAGGGGGAGTAAAACATAGAACTGGATGGGAAAACAATCCCAATACCTGGGGCATATCGGCAAGCTCGATACATCCAAACTCATGCTCACAGAACAAAAGAGCGAACTGTCAATACGTAGGGGTGGCAGTTTGCTGCTGCGAGACGGGATCCCGCTAGGGCGTTGGGAGGAGTAATGCTCGTCGTTGAAGAGTGCAATGTCTCAAGCGTGTAGTAACATACTATGCGGGCAACGTCCCGTCAGGAGTTTCTGCTTCACAAGAGTGTGTTGGTGGTGGTATACTTTTGGATGTCATCTTACGGTATGTTCAGTGCAGGGCATCGTCAATCAGTGGGGTGGCCGGGGGCAGCGAAACAGAGTTCCTGTCGGATGGGCCCCATTGCTGTCCTCCCCACTGCTCGAGGAGAAGAAGTGGGGAATCCCATCGATGGCTTCCTCGGAGGGGGGAGCCCCCAGGTCTATGACAGCTTGCAGGGCTTTGCGACGCTCCCGCATGATCTGCTCCAGGTCCGGCGAGTCAATCTCGTGTCTTCTTGTGGGATCCTTCCAGTTCTGTTGCCCTTGTGTTTGCGTCGGTTGTGAAGTGCGTCTCCTGTTGTGCGGTGCTCTTTGGCTACGTTTTCGCAGCAAGACTGCAATCGGTCCCTTTGTACAGTGGCGGTCCGCCCATTCGCAGGCATCTGCCGCAGTGGAGAAGAAGTGTGTGGTGCCGGCATGAAGGACTTTCAGGCGGGCCGGGAACAGCAGAGAGTACTGGATGTCATTCGCCCGCAGGTGCCGCTTCACCTCCAGGAAGGACGCTCTGAGCTTTTGCACTGGTTTGGCGTAATCAGGAAAGACCATGACATGTTGGTTTTCAACTTGCAGTGGACCTGCACGTCTGGCGGCTTGTAGTACTGCGTCACAACCTTGAAAATGCAGGATCTTTGCGAGCAGTGGGCGAGGTGCATTGCCGGGTGGCGGTCTACGAGCTGGGACTCGATGAGCTTGTTCATTCGAGAAAAACGCTGTGTGCTCTTTAGTTGGAGTGAAGGATTTAACCCAGGTCTCCACGTACTCGATGGGATGTGTTCCCTCCACGCCCTGCCGTAGACCCAGGACGCGTATATTACAGCGCCGAGAGCGCCCCTCCAAATCATCCAAGCATTCCTCCACGTTCGTCAGACGACCCAGGGCTGTTTGGAATGTCCGCTGTTGCGTAGTCAGGGCGGGCTGTATATCAGCGAGGGATCTCTCTCCGTCCCTCACCTTTTCCGCTAGTTTCCGATGATCGTCGCAGATTAGATTTATGTCAGTGGTGAGCGTGCCCAGGCGCTCCTCCATTGAGACTCTGGAGAGTTCAATGGTCGCCAGAACCCGGTCTAGTTTGTCTGAGATGGTGGGGTCTGGCTGGGTCGCTGGTGTTTTAGAGAGAGTGTTTGCGCAGGGCTGATCTTCTGGCGCCGTTTCAGAGACCGACGTCTGCTGGGTTGGCCTTGCCTTTCCCATACTGCTGGTCGTGGACGTCCATCCTTGCTGCTGTGGAGTCGATCATGGGGGCGGGGCTGGGGTAGCGCGCCCCAGGGGATCGATTGTTCTGCTTGTGGCCCTTTTGTTATGGGGCGTAATGCGCTTGTATGCCACCAGCACCCCAGTGGGGCCCGCTCCCCCGCCAGTCGTGCCACCTAGGGGCTGCCCGCTCCTTGCCCGGGCTGCTGCTCAACCCAGCACGTTGGGAGGCCCCCGAGAAAACACGGTAATACCTAATCTGGCACCCGTTGGGAAAGGCAGCTGTGGGGCACAGTCACGGTCTGGTGGCTCTAATCCTGTTTGGGATGGGACCCACACACTTCATCGAAGAGATGGGAGTTTCTCAGTGTCGGTTTATTCACCGCACCCTGGCCGCCATGTTGAGGTCAGGCAATGGCAGGCCGTCGTCCGGTCCTCCGGTCGATGTGGCCTGTCGGGTAGGAGTGGAACTGTGGGCGCCTCGGGGGCAATGTCGCGCGCCGCTCACCTCTTAAATCGCCGCTTTCCCAGGCTTCAAGAAGTGTAGGTAGTTGATTACGGGCATTTCTACCCCGTGGGAGCCATATCAAGGTCAGGCAGTCTCTGGCGCAAAATAACGTGCTGTTAGGAGGACTGTCAGAGCGGGGTCTCCAGGTAGTCAGCCCCGGGTCTGTGACCCGCTGGCCGTCGGATGGGGTCCCTGACATTTCCGTCGATGGTGCACTGCTGCACGGTGACTTCGCCGCTGTCTGGTTGTCGCAGATGGCCTCTGACCTCCTATCCTGCACGGCTTTCTGCTGGCATGGGACTGATCGTAATCTGTGGCAGCCGGAGTTGCGGGGGTCACACCAGGCTCAGCTCAGGCCCCAAGCGCTCCTTCCGCGCACCTGCTACCAAGGATCATTTGGCCCGGCTGCGTCCTGCAGGTCAGTCCGGTCTAGGGACGGGTGGCCGCCATGTTGGTTTCGGGCCCGGGGACAGGTGTCATTGACTGGATCGGCCTTTGCTTCATAAGACGCCACTATTTTCCGGCACTCCCTGGTGTCACTGTAGTTCCGCTGTCCAGGGGGGTGTTTGTTTCCCCCTGGTCAATGAGTCATAAGGATCTTCTGGGCCGCCCGGCTGCGGAGCCTCAGCAGACCGCGTCCGCCATCGTGGCCTGCTTAGCCACGCCCCCGCGGGTCAGTTGCATGTTGACGATTTTCTCGATGACCTTTGCTGGGAACGGGAGCAGGGAGATGGGCCGGAGGTTCTTGAGGTCCTTGGGGTCCGCCTTGGGCTTCTTGAGGTCAAGTCAAGTCAAGTCAAGTCAAGTCAGAAGATTTATATAGCGCGCTACATACCCGGAGGGTCTCAAGGCGCTTGAGGAAGGGTGGGGAATTATTTGTCGAATATCCAAGTTTTAAGTTGCTTTCTGAATGCTAGATGGTTCTGAGTGAGACGAAGGTGAGTGGGGAGTGAGTTCCAGGTTTTAGCTGCGAGGTAGGAAAAGGATCTACCTCCCATGGTGGTTTTATTGATGCGAGGTACAGTAGCAAGGGCTTGGTTGGAGGATCGTAGCTGACGGGAGGGGGTGTAGAAGGAAAGACGTGTGTTGAGGCATTCGGGTCCAATTTCATAAAGTGCTTTGTGTGTGTGGGTTAGGAGTCGGAAAGTAATCCTCTTATTGACGGGGAGCCAGTGGAGGTTTTTCAGGTGACTAGAGATGTGATCTTTACGCGGGATGTCTAGTATGAGTCTGGCTGATGCGTTCTGGATGCGTTGGAGTTTATTCTGGAGTTTTATAGGGTATTTCCGTAGTCCAGGCGGCTTGTAACCAGTAACTGGGTGACCGTTTTTCTGGTTTCGGTGGGGATCCAGCGAAATGTTTTTTTGAGCATGCGAAGAATGTTGAAGCAAGATGATGAAACGGCGTTTACTTGTCTGTTCATAGAGAGTGAGGAGTCCAGGATGACGCCCAGGTTCCGTGCGTGGTCCGTCGGGATGGGTGCTTTTCCAAGGGCCTCTTGCCACCAAGAGTCGTCCCAGGTGGAGGGGGAGGTACCTAAGATAAGGACTTCTGTTTTGTCTGAGTTCAGTTTCAGACGGCTGTGTTTCATCCACTCGGCTACTTCTTTCATTCCTTCGTGTAGGTTAGTTTTGGCGGTGCTAGGGTCTTTGGTGAGTGATAGGATCAGTTGAGTGTCATCCGCGTAGGAGATGATGTTGAGGTTGTGTTGGCGTGCAATGGCCGCGAGGGGGCTCATGTATACATTGAAGAGGGTGGGACTGAGTGAGGACCCTTGGGGTACGCCGCAGATGACTTCAGTGGCCTCTGAGTTGAATGGTGGGAGGCGGACTCTCTGGGTTCTTCCGGTGAGGAACGAGTTGATCCATTCCAGTGCTTTTCCTTGTATTCCGATGTTTCTGAGGCGCTGTAGAAGGGTGCTATGGCAGACTGTGTCGAAGGCTGCGGAGAGGTCAAGGAGGATGAGGGCGACTGTGTCTCCATTGTCCAGGAGAGTTCGAATGTCGTCTGTTGCTGCGATGAGGGCGGTCTCCGTGCTGTGTTTGGCTCGGAAGCCGGACTGTGAGGAGTCGAGGGATTTGTTTGTTTCGAGGAAGGCGGCAAGCTGGTTGTTGACAGCTTTCTCGATGACTTTGGCTGGGAACGAAAGGAGCGAGATGGGGCGGTAGTTTTTGAGTTCGGTGGGGTCCGCTGTGGGTTTTTTCAGAAGGGCGCTAAGTTCTGCGTGTTTCCAGCTTTCCGGTGAAGGACTGGGTTCTTTTGGACCCAGCGGTGCCAGGGCACAACACCTGAAACCTTCGTGGGTAACCTGTTCCGGCGTACAAGTCACAGAGACACGGGACACTTCCTTCGGCGTCAAAGAGTCAAGGTTTATTTACTGCAGGGAACACAGAAGTCACAGGAAGTACATCGAGTGTAGTTCGGGGAGACTGCTTCAAATTGGTTATGTGGATCGCTCCTTTTATACAGTTTTTACCCATAGGCTAACATTGAACACAAAGGTTTACAACTCAGTTCCCACATCTAGCTCCCAGAGGGGTCGTTTTGGTCGCTTTCAAACATGCAAGGTCCGGAACATAAGTGCGGAAACATTTGGCGGTTCCCAACTGTAAAAACCCATCTTCCCACCATTAGCAAATTCCAATCAGCAATCAAGTAGATCAAAACAGGAACGAAGACAGGTGCAGAGGAAGACGGAGACAGTGGGGAGATCGGAAAGGGTGTAAAAGGGGAGGTGTCGGGAAGCACGAGATACAGGCATCAAAGGAACGTGCCTAATGAGATGCACGGCTGAGACAATAAGTCCGTGCGGCAAGACGAGCCTCGAGCGGCGCCACCTGCCTTACAGTAGCAACCCCCTCGTCATAAAGACACTTTCAAAGGACATGTGTCTTCCGCAAATATCTTGGGAGTCCCAGGGTCGCGAAGCGGACAGCGTCCGTTCGCTGACTACTTGAGGGCAAGAGACAAGATGGATGCCGTATCTAAGATGGAACCCGTGGGTACAGATAAAAAGCCCACGTAACAAACGAACGGTTTAAGTTAGCACAGCGAAACTACGCACACTTACCAAACTCGTCTTTTGCGGTTCATAGATACTAGACTCGACCATATTCGTGCGAGTCGGAAACACCACTTACAATTGTCACGGAACCTCAGACGCTCCTTTTGCCCTCATGTAGGCAAGCACTAGTCGGAATCATATTCGATATTCATCAGACCATCAAGATGTCGCTGTAGCATAGCCTTGTCCGACCGAGTCCCCTTGGTAACAGGTGGTTGTCTCATACACGTTGTAGCACAGAGGCCACATAAGGCAGGACCACACTGCACACAAAGGCAACACGTGAACAGGAACACTACCACAACCCCGATGATCATCAGAATCTTCCAACCCCAAGTCGACATCAGGCCCCAAAACCAACCGAGTAGCGTCCAATCCCCTACATCCACGTGTATGGATTCGGAGATCTTATGCAACTTCGAGATGGCTTCATAGACAGTAGGAGCATTATCAGGTATGAAAATGCAACAGCTCGAATGGATCACTTTACATACCCCACCGCGATCTGCCAAGACGACATCTAAAACCATACGGTTTTGTAACGTCATAAGTCTCTCCGCCTGAAGTTCTGTGGTGATATTACCAAGGGCACTGGCAGTAACATTAGCTGTCGATTCTACCACTCGAGTCAAATGTCTCAGGTTCCTACTATTAACCATAGGTCCCCAAAACGGGAGGAAACCCTTGAAAAAGTCTCCTGCCTCTTGACCGGCAGTATCCTCTTCGCTAATTACGCCTCGTACAACTCTAGTCTTATGATAATCGGCATCTACAGTGAACGTCGGAGGCAACAGATTTGCAACAAAACATGAGCCCATGAAGTCTGAGGGCAACCATGTATATGCACGATCATGACAGATGAAGTACGTACCCTTGGCAGCCAGAAACACAGGGGTTGGGGACATTGGCAGAACGTAACTTTCAATGCAAGCACTTACTCCAAGTGAGGCTTGCGAACCACGACCCACAAGACAAAGATTACCAGTGTGGGGTACGACCCATATTGGAGACGAGCTTTTAAGCTGCCTTTCATTAGCGAACATACTATATTCCCCTCTGCTCAGGACCCTATAGGCTTGTACCTCTTCCTTAGGGATGAGAAAAGCATCATGGATCTCATCCTCCAAATCTTGTATTGCCATCGATAGCACCCACTGGTACGAGGTAGGACCAGGTTTGGGGGAACGTTGTTCTGGAGTGGGGTGGAAACCTAGTGCGCTTCGAAGCATTGTTTGGAATGCTCGAGCCGACCCTTGGGAACTATACGGTAACACCAGATATGGAATTCCCTTACCCGTAGTATGTGGCATCAACCCACACACCCAACAATTAGTAGTGTTAACCACTAACTGATGCTGATGGAGGAGCTGGATAAAGGAATTGTTGCGGAATTCTACACGTCTAGCCTGTTCGTGTTCCGGTAAAATGTGAAAGGAATGGGGAGAAGCAGTAGTAGCAGTAAGAGTAAGATTAGGGTAAGGAGTAGGAGTAGGGGTAGGAAGTAAAAAGTAAGACGTAGCGTAATACACCCCACCCGCCAAGAATGCAGAAGCAGTTAAAAACAATACAAACAATTGGAATACAAAACATTTAGTACGACTGAGTTTCTGCAGTTTGACTCTATATGCCTGAGCTCCTTCCAAATCGTTCAGCTTCGAAAATGCCATTTCCCTACGACCGTCCGCAACGTTTCTTGACGCACTTCGTTCTGTGCAGCAATGGTCAATCCCCAGGAGTTCCTAGGAACCGACGGCCTTTAACCTAGCGTCAAGACCTACTGTCCAGAAGGAAGTACGCGCGCGGCCCTACGGCCCTCAATACACAATATGTATTTATTTAGCACAATAATTCAGCTGTGGAAGGAAAAAGATTCAAGGAAGAAGCTTAATATATATACAAACAAGTTTCAATGATACGAAATGTTCAAGGTTGATCAGGGGAAACGAAGATATTGCAGGTATCAATTTCAGCAAAGCAAGAAAAACTTTATTTGTCCTTAGTGTGAGAACGCAACGAATATCGATGTTTCCCGGGACGTGTCTGCTCGTCGAACAAAGGATCCGTTGAAGAGACAGCGTCCTGTTGATCAGTTTGTTGATTTGGTCTTGAGTCTTTTACTGACAATGTTTCAACAGTGGCTTTCTGCTGCGCTGAGTGTTCACCAACAAGCTGTGCGTCGCTAAAAGGTACAAACGCCGGCAATGTTTCTGTTTCTGTTGACGCAATGCCTTTCCTCACCCACGGGTCTGCCGGTAAAGGAATAGGGACTCGTTTACAATGGGTAGCATGTACCCAATTCTTCCGCCCCTCAAGACGAACGGCAGTCCTCGTGGCCAGGAGCACCTGGAAAGGTCCAACAAAGCGGGGGTCCAGATTCTTCTTGCGTGAGAAGTTACGGGTAACTACCCAATCACCGGGCTGGAGCTGGTGGCCTGGACCCTCCGTCTGCGTCGGCAAGGCGTCGTAAACCTGTTGATGAATTAACCTCAGTTTAGCAGTCAAGTCATGTAAGTAGTCAATCAACATCGGATACTCAAGATCAACGAATATACCTGGCCTAGGAACCCCCCACACATTCGCAGGACGGCCGAACACTATTTCATAGGGACTAAGCCCTATTCGGGAGTGTACAGTCGCCCTAGTTGACAGTAATGCTAGAGGCAAAGCGTCGGGCCAAGACAGTCCAGTCGTAGCCTGAATCTTCGCTAATTTTAGTTTAAGGGTACCATTGTACCCTTCAACCAATCCTGCTGACTGAGGATGATTGGCGCTATGGAATTTCTGATTAATTCCAAGGCCCTTACACACACTCTTCATCACACTTCCAACAAACTCACTTCCATTATCTGACCACACGACTCTAGGCATTCCATACCGAGGGAAGTATTCCTTCAGTAGGATTTTCGCAGTAGACAAAGCAGTATTGTCTTTGAGGGGATAGGCCTCAATCCATCGGGAGAATGCGCAAACCACAACCAAAACATATTTCAAGTTATTGCATCGCTCCATATGGATGAAGTCCAATTGAATCACCTCAAAGGGATACGAAGGAGGAGCAAAACTGCCAGGGGGAGTTGGGGTTCCTTTGCCAGGATTGTACATTATACACACCATACAATTCTTCACCAGACGTTCAGCACACTTTGTAATGGCATCATTCTTCCACACAGGCGACAACAACTTGCAAATGCCTTTCGCGCTGATATGTGCTAACCCATGTGCCATTGTCACAACGGCCAGCACATACGCATCAGGCAACATCCATCTTTTCTGATCCGACAAATCAATCCAACAACCATTCACATCCAACTTTCCCGTACTTTCTTTCCACTTTATCTTTTCCGTCTCGGTGGCCTCATTCTGAATTGCTTTCACGCTCTCTATGGTATTCTCACACATACTTGATTCTGTAGGCCACCTAACCGAACTCGTCACATACATTCGAGTACTAAGGTTCCGGGCAGTCTCCTTAGCAATCTCATCTGCAAACACGTTACCACGACCAACATCATCCGTCACTTTACGATGCGCACTACACTTAACAATCGCAACTTGAGCAGGCAAAGTCAATGCATCCAAAAGATCATTCACAAGCTGGCCATGCTGTATTTTAGTACCGTGTGACGTGAAGAAACCACGCTCTCGCCACAATCGTCCAAAGCTATGCGCTACACCGAAAGCGTACTGGCTATCGGTGTACACATTCACACATTTCCCTTTCGCTAATACACATGCTCTAGTAAGAGCAATCAGCTCTGCAGCTTGGGCAGAATTCTGATTCAATCTCGCAGTCTCAACAACAGTATTCAACGTCACAACAGCATAAGCAGTAGTCACATCACCATTCGGCAATTTAAAACATGACCCATCCACATACAAAGTGCCGTCAGGGTCTTCCAATGGGGTGTTTTTAAGGTCCACTTGACCTTTTGTTTCCTCTTCTGTACGCAAGTAGCAGTCATGTTCTGTTACTTGATCTGACTCTGCACTAATCGGTAACAAAGTTGCCGGATTTAGGACATTACAACGTTTTATTTGAATGTGGCTTGCCAAGAGCGTCAATTCATACCCAGACAACCTCGCACTCGTCAAGTGCTGAGTTTTCGTTCGATTCAAAAGAGTATCGACTGCATGCGGAACCATCACCGTAAGCATATTATCCATGACCAATCCTGCTGATTGTCGGATGGAGACCGCAGCTGCCGCAGTTGCTCTCAAACAACTCGGCAATGCTCTAGCTACCGGGTCTAAGGTCGAGGAAAAATATGCACATGGACGTTGCTTACCACCAAAAGGTTGCGTTAAGACACTCAACGCACAACCTTCTCTCTCGTGAACATATAACGTGAACGGTTTACTGTAGTCAGGGGTACCTAACACAGGAGCCGAACACAATGAATCACGTAATTCAGAAAAACTTTTCTGACATTCTTCCGTCCATGGTAAAGGAGTTGAAACATCTTTGCACGTAAGAGCCACCAATGGTTTCGCTAGCAATGAAAAATTCGGAATCCACTGCCTACAGTACGACGTAATACCTAAAAAGGCACGCACATCTCTTTGGGTTTGTGGCACAGCCATTCGCGCAATTGCTGCAATTCTCTCTGGGGTCAATCTCCTTCCCTCCTTTGACAATAAGTGACCTAGATAGGTTACTTCTGGACAACAATATTGGAGTTTAGAAGGTGACACCTTGTGATTTAACTCACAGAGATGTTGCAGCAACGACACCGTAGCAATTTTGCAAATGTCCTGAGTATCAGCAGCCACCAATAAGTCGTCAACGTATTGAATTAAGGCCGCACCAACCGGCAACCGAAACGCATCCAGTTGTCCCTTCAAGGCTTGACTGTAAATCGACGGACTTTCACAGTAGCCTTGAGGAGCGCGTTTGAACCGGAAGCTACGTCCACCAAGAGAGAAACCGAAAAGGTCCCTGCTCTCTTCGGCGATCGGGATGCTGAAAAAAGCGTTTTTCAAATCAATCACCGAAAACCATGATGCAGTAGCCGGAATCAGAGTCAGTAGCGCCGTGATGTCAGGCACAACAGGGAATTGAGGAACCACAATTTTATTCACCTCCCGCAAATCGATAACAAAACGATAAACAGGCGGTTTGGTAGGATCAGTACGTTTAAGAATGGGCAGTACAGGGCTATTGCACACGTTTCCCCGAGTCTCCTCAATAACATCTTTCTCGATCAAGTCATAGATGATCGCTAACAAAGCTCGTTCACCATCAAGGGAGATACGATATTGGGGAATACGTGGCAATCGCACATTCAATTTCAACTGAACAACATAAGGGGAGATATCAAGTAGGCCCACATCGTTTGGACCCGTCGCCCACAAAGACGCAGGAAGAGAATCCAATTCCGGTGGAAGCTTATCGAGGGACAAATACATGGGAGAGACTACTTTCTCCCCAAACGTAAGCTTTACACCCGCAGGAGAACAATACAAAGTTGCATACAAACGTTTAAGCAAATCCAGACCCAAAAGATTTTCGCCACAACCAGTGGTTAAAATCAACGGAGCTTCGAGCTCACGCGGCCCAATTTTAAGGGGCAAAGGGCGCGAAACTGGATTGCTAACGGGGGCGCCAGAGAAACCAACGGAAACATTTGTTAAGCCAGACAAAGGTGCGCCAGGGAGTTTCGAATGCATAATGGAACTTTTCGCTGCACCAGTGTCCAACAGAAAAGGCTCAACGACGCCCGATGTAGCAACTGCGACGTAAGGCCCTCTCTGATCAACCGGAACTGATACCACTCCCTCTCCTTGTCTTTGGCTGTCCTAGTAATTACTGTCGTCAGTTCCCTGATCGACGTAATAATCGTCTACATTGTACTGCGCAGATCGTCCTTGCGATGATCCACGTTGGTCGAAACAGTTATTAGAATTTGATGAGTTGTCAGAGCGGTCGTTCTGAGTACCACGACCTCTACCACGTGATGCATTCTGTGAACCACCACGGCCTCCTCTAGACGAATTACCACTATTACGATCATTTAAAGCCGGACAATCAAATTTAATGTGTCCCTCCTGTCTACAATAAGCACATTGGTTGTACCCCAACGAAGATCTGTTGAAAGAGGAATCATTACGCGACTGCGATCTATTCGATTGCGACTGTGATCTATTCTGCTGAGACGCATTCTGATTAGAACGCGGCGGATATGCTTGTTGTAACAACACTTTAGTTTTCAGCTCTTTTGTCTTTTTATCAGCTCGGTCATTTTCTTCTTTCTCTCTATTTTCATAATATTGTGCCGTAGCCAGAATCTGAGCTGAGGTAGAAACGGCCCATGCACTTTCTGAATTCTTTAATTTATTGCACAAATCGGGCAATAAGTTCGACACAAATTTATCCACAAACAGCCGTTGTCCACCCTCAGTGCCCATATCCTGTCCACTATGATCAACAAATGTTTCCTCAAACCTCGTAAAGAAGTCTGAAACACTCTCATCTTTCTTTTGCTTACAGGCTGACAACTTGTCCCAATTTACCTTCATAGCTGGCATAAGCGTTTTCATTAATGTAATGATTCGCTGGGGAAGAAGTGCAATCAACTGATCGGGTTTAGTAGCAGCCGCTTGTCCAGCGTCTGCCGCTGTAATGGCAGCCCAATCACCACCTAATTCATTTGTGTGATCTTGATGACGAATCTTGGCCCATACTGGTTGCGGTACGACATTGCCAAACAACATGTCAATATCGGCAAGATTCATTACCGTAGCATCCACAAGCTGCGATAATTCTTTGTAATACCCCGCAGGATTCTTGCGAGGATCAGGCAAAGTTTGTTTCACCTGAAGCACTTCCGATCGTTTCCATGGGAGATGTATCCATACTCTCTGGAAATGTGCCGCTATTATGTTATTAACATCAGTATTATCAGCAGGTACCCAAACCGGCGGAACTTCACGCATAGGGTATTGGCCAGACTCAGCTTGTTGGCGTTCAAGATCCTCAACAAACAGTGCGTGAGGAATAGGAGCAAGGCGATAAGACAACAACTGCTCAAGAGCACGTCGGACATTAGTATCGACTATCAGTCCAGTTGCGAACTGAAGCCGAAGATTAGACAGGGCGGTTAGCACCTCGTCAGGCGCAACAGCCGCTATCTGATCATGTAGGAGTTTACACATTTCGTCAAACACATATCTCTGAGTCGGTATGTTGAATTGACTAAATGTTTCAAGAACAACTCGGGGTGGATTTCTTTGCGGATTGTCCATCCAACCCATCGCCATATTGTATAGCGCAGCGCGTTCCCTATTACCGGGAAGCTGACTACGTCTCTGTGGTGGACCATCAGAACCAGCGGACCCAAAAACAGGTCCGAGCGACTGAAAAAAATTTGTCGCAATGGGAGAACTACGGTTACGAGTAGAGGGACAAGAGTAAGACACAGGACTAACAAGAGGAGGAGTAGAAACGTTAGCAACAACAGGGGTTAACAACACAGGAGCAGTAGCATGAGTAGGAGTATGTGGAAGCGGAGGAGCAGTAGGAATAGAAACAGGCACAGGAGCAGGAACAGTCGGAAGAGCGGGTGCAGGTTGAGGAACGGGTGGAGGAATAACAGGTGGAAGAACAGGTACGGCAGGGACCACAGGAGCTGCGGTACCCTGTACGTACGGAGGTGGCGACTTCATAAGATAGGACATTAAAGGATCCTCAACTGGCTCTTCCTTCTTATCCAACTCCGTAGGCAAAGCAGGATAACATTTATCTATGGTCATACGTTGCAACCTCTCAAACACTTCCTTATCCTTATCCTCCTTATCACGCTGAAACTGCTCAGCTTTCTTCACAATGGTAGCAACATTATCTCGCTCTCTACGTTTATTCTGTCTGATCTCCTTCTGTCGGGCTTCTTTGCGCCACAACCGAAAGGCATCAAACATGGCCGGCCTAGATTTACGTTCGAACAACTTTATTTCCAAATTATCTAAGATCGACGCTTCGAAGCTACCGTGAGGTGGCCAACGAAGATCGCCGTCTTTCTTTGTATATTTTATCCAGTAATCATTGAAAGCAATCGGGCCTAGCCCATGTTTGCTATATAAGTCATAAGTAGGAGTTCCAACCGGAGGTATCGGACACGAGTCCTCCAGCAGGGAATCCGCACCACAAGGTCTACAACAACTGAACAAAGTACTGCGACCAGGCATCTTGCACACTAGCCGAGTTTCACAAACGTCAAGGGTTACGGGATTTACCAAGTCCCAGCAAGAACAAAACCCTCGGACTTTGGCGGCTGCAGTCGTCAAACAAGTACAACAACAAAGTACGCTAGCAAAGTGTCACCGACAAAAACACTCACACAGCGTGTACAACAAAAACCACTAGTGTCTACAACAAAAAAAACACTCGCTAAAGTGTTTACAACCAAGGATTCTGGGAGCGACCCACAAATACTTAACTCAAAGATCAATGGCGTCCTCAGGAAGGCCCGTCTATCGTCTCGCTATACCATGGTCTACGCCAGGCGCCAAAACAGGTCTACAGTCAGGGCAGCAGTCCGTCGCAGCCGTCAGGAGGCGGGAATCTTCGCGGGAAAAGTCTTCGGGCCACTTATTTCGACAACAGGATCGATGAAGCGGGGTGCACCTTCCCTCGGAGATTTCACACGAAGTTCCTCACAATCGTCGGGCTTGGACCGGTACCACTGATGCAGCCCCACGTTGGGCGCCAACTGAAGGACTGGGTTCTTTTGGACCCAGCGGTGCCAGGGCACAACACCTGAAACCTTCGTGGGTAACCTGTTCCGGCGTACAAGTCACAGAGACACGGGACACTTCCTTCGGCGTCAAAGAGTCAAGGTTTATTTACTGCAGGGAACACAGAAGTCACAGGAAGTACATCGAGTGTAGTTCGGGGAGACTGCTTCAAATTGGTTATGTGGATCGCTCCTTTTATACAGTTTTTACCCATAGGCTAACATTGAACACAAAGGTTTACAACTCAGTTCCCACATCTAGCTCCCAGAGGGGTCGTTTTGGTCGCTTTCAAACATGCAAGGTCCGGAACATAAGTGCGGAAACATTTGGCGGTTCCCAACTGTAAAAACCCATCTTCCCACCATTAGCAAATTCCAATCAGCAATCAAGTAGATCAAAACAGGAACGAAGACAGGTGCAGAGGAAGACGGAGACAGTGGGGAGATCGGAAAGGGTGTAAAAGGGGAGGTGTCGGGAAGCACGAGATACAGGCATCAAAGGAACGTGCCTAATGAGATGCACGGCTGAGACAATAAGTCCGTGCGGCAAGACGAGCCTCGAGCGGCGCCACCTGCCTTACAGTAGCAACCCCCTCGTCATAAAGACACTTTCAAAGGACATGTGTCTTCCGCAAATATCTTGGGAGTCCCAGGGTCGCGAAGCGGACAGCGTCCGTTCGCTGACTACTTGAGGGCAAGAGACAAGATGGATGCCGTATCTAAGATGGAACCCGTGGGTACAGATAAAAAGCCCACGTAACAAACGAACGGTTTAAGTTAGCACAGCGAAACTACGCACACTTACCAAACTCGTCTTTTGCGGTTCATAGATACTAGACTCGACCATATTCGTGCGAGTCGGAAACACCACTTACAATTGTCACGGAACCTCACCGGGAAGGTGGCGGAGTTGAGGGAGCAGTTGATGACGTCTCGAAGGTGTGGTGCTATGATGGAGTCTGCTTTGTTGAAGATGTGGTGAGGGCAGGGGTCTGTGGGGGATCCTGAGTGGATGGAGTTCATCAGACGGATGGTGTCTTCAGTGGAGATTGGGTTCCAGTCATTAAGGATGTTCAAGGGGGGTGAAGGTCCTGTTGTGGATGTCTGCGATTTTGTTGTGGAAGAACGAAGCTAGGGAGTCGCAGAGGGCTTGAGAGGGGGTGATGTCGTTGGAGTTGGCTGAGGGGTTGGTAAATTCTTTGACGATGTTGAATAATTCCTTGCTGTTGTGGGCGTTGTTGTCTAGTCGGTCTTTGAATGCGGCTTTCTTGGCAGATCGGATTAGTTGGTGGTGTATGCGGGTGGCGTTTTTGAAGGCGTCCCTGGTGCTGGTGTTTGGGTCTTTTTTCCAGGCCTTCTCGAGGGAGCGACAGAGTTTCTTGGATTTCTTAAGATCATCGTTGAACCAGGATGCGTTTTTGCTGCCTAGTTTGATTTGACGTTTTTTCAGCGGTGCTAGGACGTCGGCGCTGTTGGATAGCCATTGGGTGAGGTTAATGGCTGCTTGGTCGGGGTTTGAGGAGTGGGCAGGGGGGTTTTGGAGAAGCGATGAGGAGATCTGCTCGATGGTGATTTTGTTACAGTTTCTTCGCATAGTAGGTTGAGGATGGTTGTGAGTTGTGGTCTTTTTGTAGATAAAGTGAACGCAGCTGTGGTCCGTCCAATGGAGAGTAGTGGTGTGACTGAAGGAGACATGTTTGCTGGAGGTGAAGATAGGGTCAAGTGTGTGCCCAGCGATGTGGGTGGGCGTAGTGACAAGTTGTTTGAGTCCGAGGTTGGCGAGATTGTCCAGAAGGGAGGTGGCGTTGCTATCATTGCTCTTTTCGAGGTGAAAGTTGAGGTCTCCCAGCAGAATGTATTCCTCGGAAGGGAGGGCGTGTGGGGTGATAAAGTCAGTGATAACGTCGCTGAAATGTGCACGGGGTCCTGGATGTCGGTAGAGGAGTGTGCCTCTGAGTGTGGTTTTGGGGTCGGTGTGGATCTGGAAGTGAAGGTGTTCGGCGCTGGTAAGGTTGACGTCTGAGCTGGTTGAGATGCGGATGGAGTTCTTATGGACGATAGCGATGCCTCCTCCTGTTTGGTCGGTGCGGTCCTTACGGATGATTTTGTATCCTTCCGGTATGGCTATGGTGATGTCTGGAGCTGATGAGGCGTTCATCCATGTTTCTGTAAGGAAGGCGACGTCGGGAGAAATGGTGTCTAGAAGGTTCCAGAGGTCGATGGCGTGTCTGTGGACTGAGCGGGTGTTGAGCAGGATGCATTTTAGGTGGTTGGAGTCAGATCTCGGTTGTGTGATCGTGGATGAGGAGTTTTTCTTGGGGCCGTCGAACTTGCAGGAGTAGCAAGTGAAGGGCCCATGGGTGTGTCCAGGAGCGGCTTGGGCGCAGTTGGAGAGGCGGCCGGGGTTAAGGGCTAGGAGGGTGGAGGCGTCGTAAGTAATGCGGGAGGGCTGGGCATTGCGTGGACCAGGGGATCTGGCGCTGGGCGCGGTCCAGGCGTGGACGGGCTTACCTTTGGCGCACCTTCGGCGCGGCTGGGGCACGAACGCTGCGCGTGAACGCTGCGCGAACCCACATCTGTCATAAGTGGATGGAGAGGGGGGAGGGGCGAGGGGTGGTCAGCTGGGAGGCGGGAACTGGGCGGGGACTGGTCGGGGAAGGCACAGGAAGCAAACATCAACAACAACAGCAATCACAAAATGGTCTCAGCCGATATCTGACCGGAATGGGGCACAGAAATCGAATAGCGCGATCTTAATAAGAAAGGCACCGGTGAGATCAGGCAGACAATAGTAACAGCAGCGCTACAATATTCAAGATGCCAGGTGATTAATAGCAGCGTAGTTAGGCAGGTGGAGCGCTATGGCACACTAATGCACAACGAGGTTCCTTCCTTAAGGCAGATCAATTCACACTCTGTGGGTACTTGCGGAAGAGCGAGGTGGGGATGCAGGGGCACTTCAGAAGGCAGGCGGAGCGGGGAGCAGCGTCTGGAGCCACCGTGTCTGTTGTGTCCAGCTTTCCAGAAATGTCGCTGTATCGTAGTTGGGGTTTGATGGCAGCGTCTGCTTTGTTTAATACGTGGTGTGGGCATGCGTCTGACAGAGATCCTGAGTGGATGGAGTTCATGACCTTGCATGTCTCATCTTCATTGACGTTGGCCCAGGAGGTCAGGTGATCGGCGCTGGTGGTGTTCACAGGGGAGGTGGGGTCTGGCGTAGTCGGGGCGATCTTGGTGTTGAAGCTGTCGTGGATGTTGGCTATCTTGCGGTGGAGGAAGAGGGCTAGTGAGTCGCACAGTTCTTGTGAGAGTGGTATGTCGTTGGCACTGGGGTTGGAGAGTTCCTTTACGATGCTGAAGAGTTCTTTGCTGTCGTGTACGTTGTTATCCAGGCGGTCTTTGAAGGAGGATCTCTAGGGTAATCTGATGAGGTGGTGATGTCTGCGAGTGGCGTCCTTGTGGTCTGCATGGCTGTCCGGAGTGCGTTCGTGGAGCCATATCTTCTCCAGTTTTCAGCCATGTCCCCTGACCCAGAAGTCCAGCTGACGCCGCCCTTGGCTGTGTGCCCCAAAATTCTGTCCCGTAAATAAAACACTTACTATGTGGCTTGACCCCGAAGTAGTATTCTTGAAGTGATATCCCTCATGGCCCATGTGAACAGTAAGTGACATCATAAAAAGTGAGTTTTTTTTAGCTAGAGGTAGATATGAATGGAGGTCTTGAGACAGTCCCATCTAAAGCTTGTCTCTGTCTGTGGGAGGGAGATCCACCTGCGCTATGAAGAGATCTAGCTTCTCTGAGATGCTTTTTTATGGTAGTGGTGTGAATACTATTGATAAATATTACAATTGATTGAGGCTGCCATTGCCAGATAGGGAGTGGCAGCACTCGATATTTAAAGATCTTGGGCATGAGGTCAAAGGTTATGAGAAGAGCTCAATCTGCGGTTATCAACCGTAAGGTTGTGTGATGTGCGCTGCTAATTTCACCTGTTCAGGTAGACCTAAGCAGTGATGCCTCCGATGAGGAAAACTCACCATAAAATAACTTTGATGATGTGGAAATTGTGGAAGAACCTAACTCGTGTATCTAAATATGGATGAACTGATTCCTGAAGCTCCTCTCATACAGAGACCACAGACCAACCCTGGTGCATGTTATGTATCTCTATTTAAACATAAACTAATAAACTGTCATTCTTTCTTTTTTAACTGAAGAATGCATCAACAAAAACCGACAGTGCCGGCAGCTACATTTTTACTGCTTCTGGAAACAGAATAAAAAGTTCCGCTACCCAAAGCAGAGAGATGGGAGTAACTTTGCTTAGTTTCATGATATTGGCGACTTTGAAAAGGAAGCCTTGTGAGTTATTTTAGTAAAAAGGATGGACCAAGAAATGTATGAACTATTGAATACCACAAGAAGCGGTGTAGTGGGGGGGGTGGGTGAGCTTCAGATTATCCAACAATTACGCAAGGATATAATGTTTAAATACATTATACGACAAGCAGGGTGCCTGAGAGGAGCTGAATGGATATTGGAAAGACACAATATTTTGAGCACCTTCAAAACAGAGAGGGAGAGAGTGTGTGTGTGTTTTTGTCTCTGTGTATCTAAAAAAAATCCTGGCAAATCTGACAGACACCTCACCATACCTGACTAAAAGCATCTGCACCCAACTATTTATCAGAAAATACATTTATTAGGGGGGCGTAACACCCCAAACACCCCACCTTAATCTGTGTCCCTTGCTGCAAGAGTATCATGCATACACAGTTAAAAGCACGGAGACAGGGACAGCCTATTCAATGCCATTACTATTATAACCCAAGAAAAAGCAAAAATGGTGACTCAACGTCAATGCATCTATTTAAAGCACGCTGACAAAATCCCATACTGTGCTACTCTGAGTATAAAATGGTAGGCATGGGTGACAGGCAGTTAGCGCAGTAAAATATTCTTTTCGAAAAGGAGCAGAGATGGATTTATTGCTTATTAACTCACATAAGTGGGTTAAACTATAACATGCTGTGGAAAGCTATCCCTTTGGGTTGATTGATTCCCTGTTTCTCAGCACTTATATCCCTCCACTGACATGATAGGTATAACGCCCCAAATATTCATGCTGTCATCTCGGGCTTACTCATATCCTGGTCCTTTACATGTAAATTCCTCCTACTGACACAAATCAAATTGAGTGTGATGCACCAGCACGACTAACACTCAGTTTGACACAGAATGCCGCATTCTTTACATTTATAAATACCCAATTAGCTAAACATAACGGTCACCTTAACTTCTACCGATTGAGCCAGGCACCAAAACTACCACGCATGAGAATGCCTACGCAGCCACTAAGACTACGCCTGAGCTCTTGCCATGTCCAAGTACTAGAAAGGGTAGAGATGTTTTGATGTCCGTCTTCATTGTCCAATCATGTTTGGTGCTTGAATGCTTTGACGTTACCATGCGGTTGTACGTGGAGTCACGGTAGCGCCAACACTGCTACTTAGCAACTAGCGGCCAGGACCACAACATCTCTGGGGTCCCTCACAAGTCCTCCTGAGCCTTGAGCCGGGAGTGACCTCCGAAACGGAATTGTTACGCGCTGTAATTTTTAAACCGCACCTCTTTAAAATAGCTCTGTACTTTATTTTTTTTTAAAAAGAGATACAACTTGAGTACTTTGCACACCTACCAGATTGCGCACTACTCTCGGGGTCCCCATTAGTAGTGCAAGACCGCCATCTTGGGAGAACTCAGGGTAGCGCGCTAGTCTTTTACCCCCTGATTATATTTAAAAAGAGGATGGCGCGACACGTTCATTGAAGCCCTCCTGAGGCTTGAGCCGGGAGTGCCACCGAAACGGTATTGTTACCCTCTATAATTTTTAAACTGCACCTTTTTAAAATTGCTCTATACATTATTTTTTTTTAATAAATACAACACTTATCATATTGCTCACTACTCCCGGGGTCCGCAATATTAGTGTGGGACCACCATCTTGGGAGAACTCAGGGTAGCAGGCTAGTCTTTGCCCCCCTGATTATATTTAATAAGAGGCTGGTGCGTGCACGGACATTGAAGTCCTCCTGAGGCGTGACCACCGAAATGGTATTGTTACCAACTGTAATTTTTAAATTGCACCTTTTTTTATGTTGCTCCTTTTTAAAATTGCTCTGTACTTTATATTATTTAAAAGAAATACAACTTTCGTACTTTACACACCTACCAGATTGCTCACTACTCCTGGGTTCCGCATTAGTAGTGTAGAACCGCCATCTTGGGAGAACTCAGTGTAGCAGGCTAGTCTTTGCCCCCCTGATTATATTTAAAAAGAGGCTGGCCCAAGCGTACAGCAGACGCGCGCAGCAGACGCGCGCAGCGCCAGCCACTCCGCTGCTGGTAACCCCATTTTGACGCACTACTCTAGCAGCATGCTACACAGTCTAAACACCACTGGTTTAAACGCTGAATGCATATGTTTTCAACTCGGCACCTGGCCTCCACATGCCCGATTCACCTGTCCCGGTTGCAACATGGAATTACCGATGCTTCTGTTTCAGCAGGTTAAAGAGACACAAAACACCAGTATTGATTGCGCCTCACTTATAGAGGAAGAGGAAATTAATATCACATTCATGACCAAATCCTGGACGGACAGCGCTTCCGTTCTGGATTTGGTTAAAGCAACTCCACCTGATTATCTCTGTTACACATTAAATAGGCCTTACAAGAAAGGGGGTGGCTTGGCAGTTATCTACCGCAAGTCAGTAACTGTATCTTTTTTCTCTTCGTTGAATGCCGAGTGTGAAGCTCTGGATTTTTGGTTCTATCTCTCGGACCATCATACCTTTAGAGGCACCCTCATTTATAGGCCACCGGGCTCCAGAAACCCATATATAACACAAGTTGGCAGTATGTTCTAAAGTGTCTTAGTGCCGGCTCACAGACTATATTAGGAGACTTTAACATCCATCATGAGGTGCTTGCTGATCCAGATACCACAAACCTGCTGGACCTGATGAGCAATCTTGACTTAAAGCAATTGGTCACTGGCGCCACTCACAAGGCAGGACGAACATTGGACAGCATTTTTTCTAACAATGCACAACTGCGGTTCTCAGGCCTCCTCCCTCCGGTCTGGTCAGACCACAAGGCGGTGCTATTTGAGTCGGCCATGCCTGACCGGGACACTAGAGAAACCAGCAACTAAGCAGCTGCTGAGCAGACCATGGAATAAGGTAAAAGCTGAGAAATTACAGGAAGCGTTAAACTCCACATCATTCACTCTACCTACAGATTTGGATGAGGCCACACTCCTTAATACTAATTGCTGGAAGCAGCTGGTAATCAGATTGCTCCCAAGAAACTCTGTCAACCCAATAGGACATGACCATCCTCTCCCTGGTATACCCAAGAACTTAGAGATCAAAAACTGGCCAGGAAGCACCTTGAAAGAATCTGGAGGAAGGAGTATAATCATAAAGGAAAAAATTATTACAAAATAGGTCTAGCTCAGTACAAACAGATGCTTTAAGACACAAAGCAAGAGTTTTTTGCTAAGAGAACTAATTTGGCAAAGAACTCAATTAAATAACTGTTTAAAACAGTAACCACCTTAGCGCATCCTGCCTCTCCTCCCATTCCGGCTAGCCAGGAACTTTGTGATAATATAGCTAAAGCTTTCTTTGACAAAGTAGAGGCCATTTTCGCCACATTCATTAGTTCAACAATCAAAACGTCCTCAGACCACAGTGCCGATCCTACGTTAAGAACAAGCTCTGGCCACAATTTGATAAATTTGCCCCGGTTAAAACATCAGATATTCCCAATCCTCTTATGACAGTGAAATCAGGCTCACCATATGATCCATGCCCAGTTTCTATACTAAAGCTAGCACCCGTATCAGACATTTTAACCTTGACTTCCATCATAAATGCCATGTTTGCGGAAGGATATTTTCCCAAAATTTGGAAAAGGGCATCTATGCTGCCCCTGCTTAAAAAAACGAGTCTAGACCCTAAAGACTCCAATCATTTGAAAGCTATATCTAGACTCGGCTCCCTGCAAAAAACGCAGAAAAAAACATTTTTGCTCAACTTAGTTCTTTCCTGGAAGTAGCTCAGGTGTTGGATCCCATGCAGTATGGGTTCCGATGGGGGCACATCACAGAGACCGCCCTGTTAAATCTACTGAAGAAATCAGGGCAACACTTGACCGGGGAGGCAAAGCCACTATGATTATGTTGGACCTCTCAGCAGCCTTTGATACGGTCCATCATGCTTTGTTGATTGACCGGCTGCAAGAGATGGGAGTACAGGGCTCCAAACCGTTTTCTTTGCCCTGTGGTGTCCCCCAGGGGTCTTCCTTGAGCGCAACAAATTTTAACGTTTATGTGTCACTGTTGGCTCCCCTGATCAAATCCTATGGCTTCAGCCTGACCTCATATGCAGACAACACCCACATCACATCACATCTTCTGAGGCGGAAGCCGGGAGCTCTAGCCAACGAGCACTTGCTAATTTTAAATATTGTGAGTCACGAATTGAAATACTTTGCTTTTTAAAAACGAACACGAGTGAATGTGTGTGTGTTGATTCAAAAACCTCACCGTCCACATTTCCAGCCTCTTGGCCACAGCTTCGCAGCGGATCTTAGCGCTGCCGAGGACACTCAGTTGAAACAAATCTTGCCGCCATTTCCCGCCGCACCCTAAGGTCATGCCCCTTTTTATGAGGCCACGCCACTCTCCCCGACACCTTCTCTCCATAAATTATGTGTGTCTTTCGGACGCGCAGCGGGCGAACGCAGCGGGCGCGACAATTGCGCGCCAAAGGCGCGCCTAAGGCAAGCCCGTCTGCGCCCGTCATCGTCAAGACATCGCCTCTCGCCTATCCTCCTGGCCAAACTCTACGAGAACCCCGTCACTATGATAGGAAATCTCTAGTCGCTCTGAACCCCAGACAAAGCTGCGAGGAGATATCAGGAACCCTCGGACAGACATGCCTCCAATGGAAGTCCTGCCATTTCTCTACACGCAGCCCCTGCCCACTTAGGCACCTCTTAGGCACGCACAATCTAACCCCCCTTACCATCCTCCAACTCAATGTCAGGTCTCTCCTTAAACACCACCTAGAAGTAAATACTCTCCTACTTGAAGAGAACCCTGACATCCTCTTTCTATGAGAAACCTGGCTCCGTGACGATACCGAACCTCACGCTACCAGATAGCTACTTCATGAAATCGCTAAATAGAGACGCCAGAGGAGGCGGCATCGCTGTCATCTACAGAAAACAATTCACCTGTTCCTTTACTAAAGAAATTATCTCGAGCTGTGACTGTGCTCGATTTAATATCACAACGGGCCCCCATTTCTCCCTATCTGGCCTATACATCTACAGGCCTCCCGGTCTGGCTTCTACATTTATTGAAGCTCTCCTTGAAGTGGCAAGCTCCTTAGTGGTGAGCTCGGCCAACTTCACCATATTAGGAGACCTTAATCTCCATTTCGATCTAACTCAAGATCCCACAATTAAAAACCTCTTGGCGGACTTAGCAGCCCTACAACTCTACCCTTTGATCCAGGCCGCCACCCACTGAGCCGGGCATACACTAGACCCCATCTTCACTAACATCTTGGAGACTACGACAGAAGCTCCCAAACCTATGGGATGGACAGACCACTACCTTATTAAACTCACCATACTGATCACAGAAACATTCAAGAAAGATGAACCCACTCGTCACCTAAAAATATCATGGCACAAACTCTCTACCAGTGACCTACACTCCGCTCTTGTGGAATTCCGGCATAAGGCACACATGGATATCAACACTACATATGCTGCCTTCCATGATTGGATCACGAAGGGACTAGATGTCCTTATCCCTCTCAAATGGTCTAAGGGACGCAGTTCCCCTTCCAACCCATGGTATAACGACTCATTAAAATCCATGCGGAAGGAATGCAAGAAAGCCGAAAGAGTCTGGAGAAGAGAATACAATGATAGGGATAAAACTATCTACCTGTCTAAACAAAAAGTCTACCACAAAGCTATCCGCTCCGCAAGTGCCACCTTCTACGCAGACGAAATTAACTCTAGCAATAACCCCGCTAAAGTTGTTTTTAAACTGTTAGAAGAACTGCAGAGCAGAAGATCTTCCTCCTCCAGCATCACGTCCGCTCAACAATGTGAAGACCTTGCTACATTTTTTGTTGAGAAGGTGCAAAAAATCTACAAATCATTCCCACAGACCGCTTCTGTTCCTCTCAACCCCCCTAACTCCATCAGTAACATCACCATTTTGATGACCATACCCGAAATCTCACAGGAGGATCTTTCAAAACTTTGTAAGAAAGTCAAATCTGGTTCTCCTGCAGACCCGATGAGACTGGCCCAATTTATTGAATCCCTAGAATTCTTCCTGCCTTCCTTGGCTTCCATACTAAATCTCTCCTTCTCCTCGGCCAATGTCCCGACCGCATGGAAACAGGCTTGGGTCTCTCCCATCATCAAGAAGCCGACCCTGGACCCCTCCATGTTAGAGAATTTTAGACCAATCTCATTGCTCCCATGGACATCTAAACTTGCAGAGGCCCACGTCAAATCATCTTATCCCAGCACATGGATCATAATAACATCCTAGACTCATCCCAAAACGGATTCAGGCCAGGACATAGCACCGAATTTGCCTTCTTGGCCACGTCGGAACATCTACGGACGATACTGGACACCAGTCAAAGTGCTGCGCTGATTCTGTTAGACCACAGCGCAGCCTTTGACACGGTCTCCCATAACATTCTTCTAGATCGTCTGGCCGATGTAGGAATCTCAGGTCTTGCCCTGGACTCGTTCCGCTCCTTCTTGAAGAACAGATCATTTAGGGTGTCTGCCCCTCCTTTTCTTTCCCAGCCCCACCACATCGGACAGGGTGTCCCTCAGGGCTCTGCTCTTAGCCCATCTCTTTTTAACCTATACGTACAACCACTCGCCGCAGTGGCTAAAGCATGGGATCTCTCGCTAGTGTCTTACGCAGATGACACGCAACTAGCCATCACTCTCACTGAAGGCCCTTCCACCACGGCCTCAAGATTTAGAGATGGTCTGGCTGCCGTAGCCCAGTGGATGACGGACAACTGCCTGCAGCTTAACGCAGGAAAGACGGAGGTGCTGCTCTTCAGTAAGAACACCAATTACTGGAACGAGCACTGGTGGCTCTCGTCGCTAGGCACTATCCCACCTCCTAAATCCCTGGTCAAAAACCTTGATGTCTGGATGGACTCCGCACTTAGCTTCCAGACCCACACAAAAAAAGTGGCAGCTACCTGTGTGGGCCTGCTAAGGAGCCTCAATCCTATACTTGGATTCTTCGACCCCAAGATTTTCCAGCTGATTGTCCAAGCCACAATCCTCTCCCGCTTGGACTACGCCAATGTACTGCTGCTGGGCGCAAACAAAGCGGAAATTGCACGACTGCAACGCGTGCAGAACACTGCGGCAAGAGCCTTAGTTGGTCTCACCCGCAGATGCTCAGCCAGAGCCACTATTCAAAAACTGCACTGGCTACCCGTCGAATCACGTATCCAGTTCAAAACACTCATTATGATTTTTAAAATACTTAAAACTGGACGCCCAGAACTACTTTGCCCACTCCTAACACCTTATGTGCCACAACGCAACCTTCGCTCATTAGGTCAACACCTACTCACTGTCCCCCGGACGAAGCTTGCCCGCACTGGCGGACTCTCCTTTAAGGTGTTGGGAGCCAAACTCTGGAACACCCTTCCTCTGCACATCCGCTCACTGGAGAACTTGACTGCCTTCCGTAAAGCCGTCAAAACCCATTTGTTCCCCTCTACCTAGTCCCCCTGGCTCTCTCCCTCCCTTCCCTCAGGAGCTGACACGGTCTTCTTAGCGCCGGGACGCCTCTTTGCTGGGGCAGCTGTCGCTCTCTACCAAATGCTAACATAACATAACATAACATTGTGGTGTCGCTGCGGCCAGGTAAGCTGCAGGGCACAGCGTCCCAATTCCATGACTGCATGATTGCTGTGGGTAACTGATGGCCCAAAATTGCCTAAAAATAAACTACAGCAAAATGGAGGTTGTGTTGTTTGGAAATGATGCCGGCTTGGTGGTCTGATACATCGAGTCCCCTTCCCTCCCCTATCAAAAGGTAAAAAATCTAGGAGTCTGGATAGACAACAAACTCAGTTGTAGGGACCAAGTGAATGCAGTAGTCTCATCTACTTCGTTTACTCTAAGAAATTGCAAGAAAATCATGCCATTCTTACCCAAAGACAGTCAACAAACAGTTATTAATGCTTTAGCTATGTCCAGACTGGATTATTGCAATAGCCTCAATATCAATATCCAGGAAGGACTTATGAATAAACTGCAACTTTTGCAGAATGCAGCAGCCAGACTGCTCATCCGCATACCAAAATAACCTCAATCTCGGCTGAGATCAGAAGCCTTGATTGGCTGTCCGTTAGAAAACGGGTTAAATTTAAGGCTATATGCATGGGGTCCGATTCACAGAACTTACTTAAGGCAAAATCCTAAACTTACTACAATTTTGGTATTCGCAGAAGGCACTTACTCATTTGGTATTCACAGAAGGCACTTACTCATCAATAAGTAAGTGCCTTCTGTGAATACCAAAATGAGTAAGGGCCTTCAGTGAATACCAAAATGCTAGTAAGTTTAGGATTTTGTCTTATGTTAGCTCTGTGAATTGGGCCTGACGTTCATAAGGCCCTTCATGGATCCGGGCCAATACTTTGAATTGCAATTCCACTGGTATGCACCGAAAAGACTACTGTGCTCGTCGGATGCTAAGTTGGTATTGGTGCCCTTTGTAAAAAAAAAGAAATTGGGTGGCAGAAGTTTTGTGGTGGAGGCAGCTAAGGCTTGGAATGGCCTTCCATCGCATTTTAGGTGCATGACAAACCTACTTACCTTCAGGAAGGTTTTGAAACCTTGGCTCTTTTCTATCTAATTTCTAACAACTACTTCTCCTGTCTTTAGGCTTCTGTAAGACTTCTTTTAGCACCAGGACACCTCCGGGTAACAGTCGCGCTTTAGAAATGTCAATAACATTAACATTAACAAGGCCACAATAGGTAACCAAGCGGGTGGAAGGCCTTGAATCATATGGGGGCACGGTTTGGTTTTCTGAGTATACAAAATCTCTCTTTGAGTATGGCCACAGCCAAAGCTTTGACCCTGATGTTGACACTCATATCGTTTTTTACCGACAAAGTGTGATAATAGGCACTGCCTCCCGCTTGAATCCATGATGCATAAACCATTGCAACTATAGTAGGTGCAACACATTGTTTTATGTAAAAGGGCGGCCATACAAGCCTCTATGAGTACTGGGTTATTGTGACACCACGATTCACGGTTCTTTGCCTGACTGCGAGACTTTGCTGTATGAATGTGTGATTTTATATCGTAAAATGATGCTTGCAGTCACCAGTAATGTCACGTGAGACACGCATGAGCACTGATCTTGATTGATGAATACCATTGAACTGCACTATTTGCTTCCACACACAATTCTGTGTCCATGAAGGCGAAGATTGCATGTGACTGGGAACTCAGCACGAGTGCGTGGTCGTAATACAGACTTCCAAGAGGTGGTACAAAGTTAATGGTGCACTGAAAACACACGCTGGTTCAAAGTTTGCATCCACCTCAATGATCAATGTTAGTTTAAGCTATGATGTATGTCTCTTTTTGATTTTCGCACAGATATATTGCTTTGGGTGCAAATTGTAAGTTGCAAATCCACCAAATTTACATACTCTTTAGGGCAGAGGTCTTCAATCTGTGGGTTGTGACCACCAGGGGTAGTGTGGAGTCCTGTGAAGGGTGGCGCACATTTCTCACCCTCACTTGTGCCTTTAATCCAAAACATTTAATTTCCTTTTGGAAAAAGACACCCATCCCGGGATAGCTAATTTCGATTGAATGCTTTAGCTGAAGGTTCTTTAATTGAGTCTTCTGTACTGTGAAAAGACTTTGTGCCAGGGTTCTTACTAGCCTAAATAAAATTGTTAATGTGTGCTATTAGTTGATCTGCAAGTGTAAAGGGTGCTTGGGGGTCAATTCTACCTTTAATTGAGCAAATCACTTCAATTTTTGTGATGACAAAAATGTGTGATTTCTGAGTGGTAGTGCAAAGAGTCTACAACTGGGCTGTGAAGTGCGTGCATTTAATCGCAACTGTATTTTCACAGCCCTCGTGCTCGTGAGAAGGTTTTGGAGGGCTCTTGTATTACTAAAATAGAAATTTTGTAAGCACCATTTTATCGTAAAACTACTGCACATTTTGTATGTCTATAATATACTGTGTTCAATGCAAGTATAACATAATGGCTTACATATTCATGGTGCTTTCTGTCACAGGCTGTGACCTCATAGAACTAAAAATACACTATTCTCCTCTGCACCAACCAAGTTTTGACTCTGTAGCTTCCTGGTTACACACAGACCTCTGCAGTGTATTAACTAATAGAGGTTTCACAATGTACGACAGTGCATTTCCCACTGAGTAACAACTTTTAAAAATGTATTTTTCATTTAAGCTGCCCATTATTTTATATGTAGCAACCTGATGATGAAGGACCTAAAAACATACAGAATATTTTGGGGCTTCTTTGTGAGAGGCTTGCACCCCCAGAGATGCTCCAGCGATGCAAGCGTCTCACCCATACCTATGAGACGGCTCATTGTCACCCTGCACGGCTTTGCACGGTCTCATAGATATGGAGTGAGACAAAGCAGGGCAAGTCACTGCGTTGCCTTACTCTGCATCGAGGAGCCTTTCCATGGGTGCTGAGTGGTGGTTCTTATGCAACACCCATGGATTTTGATGCTGTCCCAGATTTACAAAATTGTGTAAACCTGGGGCAGCACCAAAGCCTTACACCTCCCAGTGGAGGCATAATAAGGAGAAATGTTTTCATTTCTCTGAGCTTTTTCCTCCTTCCACGCGTGCTGCATTCTGCAGCTCACATAGAAAGAGGACATTGCCTCTCCAGATTGTTTTTGTGAAGGAAAGTGTCACTTCCTGTGCAAAAACAATCCTGCCTATGTTGTTGCTAGGCAGCAATGCACGGGGAAAGGACAGGAATGCACCGTATTTGATGAATATTGTGCATTTATACCCTTTCACATTGGCATAGCGCAGCACAACAAGAAGTCTTGCGGCACTGCCCGACACCAATTCCTCAAAAAGGAGGCCCTTTGTTTTTAGCTTCACCTTTGACCATTCCCCAAGCTCCCTGACCTTTGGTTTGCTAAACACTGTTTGATGTTATTTCCCCACTGTAAAAATGTTTCGCTGTGAGAATTGGAGGCATTTATGGTTGTCGATAGTTTCTGATGATGAGGAGTATCAAGTTCTAGAAATGTTTGTCAGGAGGTGGTCCGTACGCCTAAAAATGTACGACAAGGAGGTCTCAGCATCAAAAAGTTTGAAGACCTCTGCTTAGGGTGTGTGCATACACCACTTGTTTCAGGTCTCCCCTGGCCCTAACAGCACTGGTCCTGAAGAAAGTCGCCTTACATAGATTTGATTGGCCAAAAAGTGGACCATTTCTGGATGTGTGGGATCATTTTTTCTCTTCTTCATTCACCCTTGTTTTTAATTCTACGCCAGGAAATCATTATTAAATGTATCCTGATCTGAGAAATTTTCCTGGAGGTAGTTTTAAGGTTCACATTCACTAAATGTAACTTTTTTCACTAACAGAAGATCCTACTCTGCTGTAATCAGGCACTGCATCACACCGAGGAGGCACTTGGCCCACCAGGTGGGAACCCAATGCTGAAGTATGCCATCAACTATTATGGTGGGTGAGGGTTCTTTAAAAAACCTGATGACTTTTCCTCTTTGAGACCACTCAAAGCTAACAGGGTACTAGTTGTTTCATATGATATTCAGCTACTTCTTTTTGTTTGTTACAAGCAGTTAGCACATTGAAGCATCCTTTCTAGTCTCACTCCAGGAGCAAGTTCTGAAAGGCCACCAACTTGATTCTCAGTCTCCCGCGCGCAAAGAGAATAGGTGCCATTTTAGCAATTTTTTTTTTCTAAAGCTCAATGTGTGCCAACAGCCACATATGGCACTGAGGTGTGGGGCATTGCCAAACGTCCCTGTATTCAACAGGAAGAAAATCGATTTTACAGGATGTTACTAGGCGGCCCAATCTCTACACCCCAATATGTTTACCACAGGGAACTCAACCTTAATTTCATTGAAGATTTTATTAAGGCACACCCCGCCCTCTTCTTGCTATCCGTTTGGAAAAATCAGGCCGCATCCCTAATGAGAGAGCTCAATAGTGACTGTATTGGATGTGAGAAAGGGATCGACATTCCCTGGCTAGCAGAGGTGTACCAGAGCCTATGTAGCGTTAGCAAGGAAAGGATCTTCCTAAATCCTAGCACAGCTGTGTCTTTCTAAAAAAATTAGCTCAGACGCGCCCCTCTATTTGTTATACAGAGTGGAAAGAACTGGAAAGGAATCTAAAAAATCTCTTGACCATTGCTACATGGCCAGTGAACATCCCGTGCATCCCCTGGCTAATTACCTTTAACCTGCCTATGAGCCATTGGAAGAGGAGCCTTTTATTTTGCCTAAGGGCAGGCACCATCAAATTTGTTTTATGTTTTCCTCTTGGTCACCACTCTGGCCTCGATCACTTATCTTGCCCATGCGATGGTCAGATTGCCAAATCTATTTTACATTTCTTGTTCTTTTGTAAATACTATTTAAAGTATATTAAGTGTTTTTAACTCCGTATTTTAAAACGTTTACGCCCATTAGTCTAGAAAATGCTTATTCAAGACTTCTTGCCCTGGATGACGAAGAGCTGGTTTTTCGCACAGGCACCTTTTTGAGAATTGCTGTTCGAGCACGCCAGATGATGTCAAATCCTTGAGCTTTTACGTTATTTATCTATGTATTTTTACACAAAATTGAAAGATTATTGTATACTGTATGTTGCTAATGGATTTTACTATGACCCTCTTGTTTGTATCTGCTTTGTAGCTGGGCTTTTATGGATACGACATTATCTGAATAAAGTGTCTTTGAACCTTGAATTGCACATCTGTAATATGGCTGATACACAGTTGAAAAAGTTTTATTATGATCAAAAAGGGGTTGGACCTTTTGGAAGTAGATAAGCACCAGTGAGGTGGTTTGGCGCTGAGAAACGAGGTGTTGAGAGAACTTTGATGAAGGAGTAGGGATCTGGGGAAGCTGCATTTTCTCTACACAAACTCACATGGGAGCTGATTAGGAAATGATTAATGGTCGTGGACACTATAGACTAGCCTGACCGATTTTGCCTTCAAATCATTTGCTAACCATAATAATGGTGCACAATATATATTGACTGTCATGTTCTATCCAGGTATATTTTTGCTGAGCTGCTAAAAGACAACACTGGTGCGAGTGTAACTGCTGCCTTTAGATACATATTTAACAAAGCCCTGACACCTCAAAACCTAGAGATACTGGAAAAATATGTTTACGAGCAGTTTCACAGAATATTAAAACAGCACTAAATTCATTATTTTATCACACACACTGAATGAAAGCAACTGTACTAGATTGTTTTAATAGAACGTTAATATGTAAAATATGGAGGGATTTCACAGTTTACACTATCTTCTGTTACGTGGATGCATTACAGCCATTTGAAATTGTTATAATGCTAGGTACCTTAGGTCTATCAAGTCTACACTAAATTCTGAATCATGGCAGAATGCTTTACATATGTGGAGGAAAGTGCATGGTGACCAATTCATGGCGAGACTAAAGAAACCCCTTTTGAAAGAAGGTGATCCCATTAGGGTGTCTAAAATGAAAGATGTCAGTAGATTTTCAGCGATGGAAAAATAGTAGGGATGGGCTTGTGGGGTCTGAAAGGTTGAAAAGGTTTTAAAAAAGAAAGGTAAAAGTGCAAAGAGGCAAGATTTCAGAAAATGGCTGGGTTTGTTCAAGAAAGAGCGGCACTGGTTTTGTTAGACCTATCTGCCGCCTTCGACACAGTGCACCATCAGCTTCTCCTCGCCAGGCTGTCTGCTATCGGCATCACTGGCTCCGCCTTAGAGTGGCTGACGTCATTCCTGAACAACCAGACCCAACAGGTGTGGATGCCGCCACATGCGTCCTCTGCCAGGACACTTTCTACTGGGGTGCCTCAGGGGTCTACCCTTAGTCCTCTGTTGTCTAATATTTTTTGACCCCTTTGATCTTTCTGGCCAAGCAATTAGGTGCCAAAATAAATGCCTACGCCGATGACACCCAGCTTTTGTTTACATGGCCAGGTGATAAACTGGACACTTCTGCTGTCCAGCTCTGTCTTTCATCAATCTTCCGTTGGCTTGCACTTGCCCAACTGAAGTGCAATGAGGAATAATCTGAAGTTCTCCTCTATGGTGATTTTCCTATTAACTTTAGAGAACTATTGTGGCCGCCGGACGCTCCCTGCCCCGATTCAATCGGTAGCCCGGCAAAAAACTTGGTATGGTTTAGTGAAAATCTTAAATTTGATGACCACTGTAGGACGTGGCCCATTTCCCAGAAATGTTTCGCTTTTTATTCCTAATTTAGGATGTCCCCCATTGTAATAAAAGTATATAGGCCTTGTGTAAAGGAGAAAGCCCTGTGTAATGTTAAACTAATGTTAAGGTGCAGGTGCTTTCTTCCCCTTACGTGGCTGCCTCTGACCCCTGCTACTGCAGCGTGGTCCTTCAGGTGCATTCTAGTGGCCAGGAGCTGGCTGGAACCCTCAGACAATGTATCTATACTAGCCTGCCAGCCTGCCCATAGCCAGAATGGTGGAAACTCCTAGAACCTCCTGGAACCTTCTGGAACAGGTGAGGTGACATCAACTGCCACTACCAACTGTCAACTGGCACTATAGAAGGAAAGGGAGGGAAACTTTCCTGTCAGATTGAGGGAGCACAGACTAGGCGGACAATGTTACTGTCTCAGTGGATGCGTGTGCTGTATGGTCTCTTTACACATAAGCTTTTGGATGCCTAGCCGCTCGTGCCATACTACCCTCGGGGAGCTGGTGACCCCAGTTCCAACAACCACATAAACAAATTAACTGGCTTCTGCTTTGGCACCCTTAAAGCCTTACACAGATTCTTTCCCTTGCTCCCGAGGGAAGCCAAAGAGACATTGTCACGTGCCCTTATTCTTTCTCGGTTAGACTACGCAAACGCTTTGTTAATTTGTATTCCAGCTTACCTGATCAAGCGTCTTCAGATCATCCCGAATTCTGTGGCTAGACTTATTTTTAACATCTCGAGGAGGTCTAGTGTCCGGCAACATTTGTGTAGTCTACACTGGCTGCCTGTGGCACAACGGATTCTGTTTAAATCTCTGGTTCTCTCCTTCAGAGCCACAAACGGTCAAGGTCCTCATTACCCGAGAAAGCGTTTTTCCATGTATGTTCCCTTAGGTTGGCCAACCAGTGTCGGATGGTCCTTCCACGATTCCAGCGCGCTCGGCTAGGCAGACAATCTATCTCTGTAAAAGCAGCTAGAGCTTGGAACGCACTTCCCCTGCAACTCTGCTCTATTCAAGATATTCTTTCCTTTAAAAAAGCATTAAAAACACATCTCTTCACCATAGCAATCTAATTTCCATCTCCACCCATTCTGCCTCTCTACACGAGCTCGTGCCAGGATACTCCAGAGTAATTGAGCACGCTACAAAACTGTTTATAACATAACATAACAAATTTAACAGTTGAGTGTGAGATCTGTGAAGGACATAAGAATTAAAAGCTCTTGAAAATCTAAAGATACTCATAATTTTGTATCACCTCACCTTCATACGCGTCATCAGATATTTTCCCCGACAATGGGATCTCTACCTTTTCTATTAAACTGTCTAAGCACTTTTATTTGAAAGGGGATTGGGAAGTTGCCCTCTGGGAACCAGTACCCCCAAACCTTGAATATCTTTACTAGGGCTGGGGATAAATATACAATGAAGTGGCAGCAGGCAGTAGAGTTATTCCAACCTTTTCCCAAGCGTCACATCAGTGGTCAATGCCATCAATAAAGCCCTAGCTAGCATTGGCATTTATTCAGATACTCAACTGTTTTTAGATAAACTGAGAAGAAGAGTTTTTTATTAGAATCCCCCCTCAATATAGAATTTATTTGCATCAGCAAATTAAGGTGGGTTTAAGGAACAGTACAACATATGAAAAGCATTGAACTATTAGATCCGTAATGTCTGGATATTAATGGTGGTGTGTGTTGGCCATGGAGGACAATAGCACATTTGCTAATGTTCAGTATGCAATGCCTCACTACATAGCAATTCGTGAGGACGTTTACGACAATTCTTGATGATCAATCACATGAATTGGCCTTTAAATATGGGAAAGCTTAATTTATGTCTGTGACATGACAGCAGTTGGTGCAAATATCCCCCATGGTGTGGTGTAATTGGTTACATCAGCTATTTCTAAGCATACAAATAAACAGTACCAAGAAGAAACAGGACTTTTATACTAGTCAGAAATTGCCACCAAAAGGAAGTGAAAAAAGCACCATGACTGAGGCCACCCTTGTCCCATAAAAAAGAGGCACACTTCAGAACGTCTCTCACAAAAGATTAGCACGACAAAAGAGGTCTTCAAAGAACAGGAAAACCACTGCACATTTGAATATTTTTTCCACTCACAAAGCAATAGCAATGGCCTTTGTACACTGTGCTTCTAGAGAATGTTCCAAGTCTGTATTAGACTTGTTTCCCTCGTGTCCACACAGACCAGCATTGAAAGCAGCTTTTTCATGGAGGTCTTACATCTAGCAACGATACCTCCTCTGGCACTTATAGAGTTCTGCAGACATGTATATGCATCTCAACCATACTCCTTTACACCTGATATGTGAAATCACAAAAGAAAATGGGACCAATGTAGATACGTATACCAGAGTTGCAACAATTTCTTACACCATTACTACTATTTTTATTAACCATGTAGACAACACTCTAGGTAGCCATCTCATTACCCTAAGTGATAATAAGTATGCTTACAGAGCCTATGTGAACCTATATGTCATTGCATAATCAATCAATCAATTAAGGAATTTGTAAAGCGCGCTACTCACCCGTTAGGGTCTCAAGGCATTGGAGGGGGGGTTGCTACTGCTCGAACAGCCAGGTCTTGAGTTGTTTCCTGAAGGCGAGACGGTCCTGGGTCAGCCGGAGGTGAGTCGGGAGGGAGTTCCATGTCTTGGCTGCCAGATAGTAGAAGGATCTTCCTCCGGCGGAGGCTTTGCGAATTCGTGGGACGGTGGCGAGTGCGAGGCTGGCGGAGCGGAGCTGGTGGGTTGGTGTGTAGAATGCGAGGCGGTTGTTGAGGTACATGGGGCCCACGTCGTGGAGAGCCTTGTGTGCTTGGGTGAGGAGTCGGATAATAAGTATGCTACAGAGCCTATATGACATTGAATAATAAGTATGCAACAGAGCCTATATGACATTGCATAATAAGTATGCTACAGAGCCTATATGTCATTGAATAATAAGTATGCTACAGAGCCTATATGACATTGAATAATAAGTATGTTACAGAGCCTATATGACATTGCATAATAAGTATGCTACAGAGCCTATATGACATTGAATAATAAGTATGCTACAGAGCCTATATGTCATTGAATAATAAGTATGCTACAGAGTCTATATGTCATTGCATAATAAGTATGCTACAGAGCCTATATGACATTGAATAATAAGTATGCAACAGAGTCTATATAACATTGCATATTAAGTATGCTACAGAGCCTATGTGACATTGAATAATAAGTATGCTACAGAGCCTATATGTCATTGAATAATAAGTATGCAACAGAGCCTATATGAAATTGCATAATAAGTATGCTACAGAGCCTATATGACATTGAATAATAAGTATGCTACAGAGCCTATATGTCCTTGCATATTAAGTATGCTACAGAGCCTATATGAAGAGTATTCTCAATTATAGCAATGACACTGTACATACCCACATTTCTGACGGTTTCATAAAAAGGGCCAGTTTGGCATCTAGAAGTAAGCAGTTTGAGCTCCTTGGCCTTACACATTCAAAAGAAACTACTCATCAGTGGAGCTGATCTTAAGGTTAAACTTTCTTGCAAAAATGATGGCTTTTGCCTCTTCGCAGGAGATGCTGAACAATGTAACTGTTTATACTTTTGCACAGTTTATTCATAAAGCAAGTGAAAGTGTGAGTAAGCGTCATGCTAACACTCACTTAAGCTTTGCAACTATCAAATGTTGGTCACAGTATTGAGAGATTGACTTTGAAGATATTCAGTACACCTGCAGGGTCACGGGAGCTCTTGTTTCCACCTGGTCGAAAGCAGGCTAAAGATATAATATGAGAGGATAATTAGATAATTTGTTATACCCCCAGTAAATTATTGCCCAGGACAAATGAACCTGTATAGTGTCTCACCTTAAAGATTATTATTTGGCTCAATCCACTATTTTGGAGAGTTTTGTTGTCAATAAGTTCTCTCCTGCAACAATATTGAATAAGGATACATAGTATCACTAATTTAGCTTTAGTGTATTTATCTCTGTACTTTTGCTATGCTTTTCAAATATTTACCTTTAGTACAGAGGACGGTATAATCGCTTCTACAGGGAGAAGTAGTCTTGTTCACCCCCCTATGTTGGTATAAAATTAGATTGTTCGGCCCATTTACTGATTTGTACTCGGTCCAATGCCTGTTAAGAATAAAATAAAATTAAAACACTCTAAGACTTCAATTTTACCAAATAAAAACGTGTTCGTGAGCTCAATAGATAACATATATCTCTGGTAGCTCTCGGGGGATTGGGTGACAAATATGCAGGTCTTATTATGGTATGCACCCTTATGGATGCAAATATCCCTCGAGTTACACCTCCCCACATATATTCCTCGTAACGGATGTTTCTGCAGAGGGACATTTATTACCATATAAGTGCCTCGAGTTCTAATTGGTATGTCGGTCTATTATTCACCTTTGGTTAAAAATCCCAGGGCAGGAAATCATTAACCTATCCCGATACCCTTTAAAGCGATGCCGGGATCAAGATAGCACAAACCTCCCAATGTATCAGCGTGGCCCCCCTTGTCCGAAAAGAGCGCCGTCTGTCCGCTCAGGTCCTGAGTGATAAAAGACCCTTCTATTGCCAGTCGGCTTTTTATACGCCGAAAACTTACACACTTGAAGCTATTTCCTGTCAATAACGAGCAACCCACCCACTGGACGTGCATGTCATGGGAGCGCTTCCGGGGCATTCATTTTTTTCATTTTTTTCAACGCTAACCTGTGTCCCGGTTTGTTGATACATACCGCACTGTAATTTAGGCGCCATCTTTAAATGGACTTAGGTCTAATAATGCTATAATCGAATTCAATATATTTGTACAACTGGTTTACATGTCTAGTGTTTATCCATCGAATTTGACAGAGGCATGTTGGATTATACTACACATTATCTAGCTTCCCTAACAGATATTTATCAATGGGGTTCTTTTTATTTACAGTGCAGTTATGAGTTCTAGGCATGTTAAGACCTAATTTAATATTCTTTTCAGTGTTCAAAATACAGATGACTTCTATATGGCCCTCCCTTGTCCAAAGGGTGGAAGGGTTTTTTTTCCCTTTTTTTAATAAAGAACTTCACTAAGCCCCGAGTTGTTCATACATCGGACTCAAAGGTTTAGGCGCCATCTTGGAGTGGCACATTGCCATTTAATAATTTCCATTGTTGCAATTTGCTCTGGTAAATGTTATATTGTGGTATCTTAGTATCTTAAATCGGTTTTGTAGATATGTCCCTCTATCCTAATATACTCGAGATGTATTTCGTGTTCCACTGCATAAACAGTATTGTCATATATATCAATCCATGCCCAGAGGTCCAATATTAAAGGGTAGTGATATTATGCCTTAGGGTTTTTTTTTAGTATGTAATGACAAAACGACCCCTGGTAGTCAACAAATATATACGACCTGGCATTATCTGATTCTATTATATCTTAAAGGTCTAGAAAACTAACAGAATGGAGGGGCGATCCCACTGGGAAGGTACTGGTATTAGACAATAAACGACATCCAATCCTCCCTACCGTTAAGCCCCTTATTGATAGAATCTAGTGTACATATGTACCACTGCTCTCTCTTTTTTTTTGTCTTTTCTATATTGCCCCCTCTTCTGCTAATCCTAATTTTTTCCAAAATAAACCATGTAAAATCATCGCATTTGTGGTTTTTGGAAATAAAATGCTCTGTTAGAGGTGCATTTTTTAATTTTTTTTTAAAGGCCTTTATTGGACACTTTCGAAAAACAAAGCATAAGGCCTACAACCCCTAGGGCCGGCCATGCCATTTGCATTTTCTTGTCAATATTGTCAGACTAAACACAGCCCTGTAGCCGACAACCCTGGGGTCCAGCGGCGCAGTAGTCGTGAATGTAATAATAAGCAATCTGTGTCGATTCCGGCAGAGTTTCAGGTCTAACATTTTCATTTTCAACATAACTTGCTACTGAGTTCAAGATAGAAAACACACACGTCAACAGTCACCACGTCTGTGGCGACACACTGTTTAGAGCCACAAACAATTGGAGATGTAGCTATGAGGCACATCATATTTGTGATGTATCACACTCTCCCCCACCTAGGTCACACACCCTCCTATTCCCTGTCTATTCCCCCTCCTCCTCCTCACCTGAGCTTGTACTTTCCTCTTCCGGCAATGGGTCACACAATTTCCCTCTGTATATATTCCATGCAGTCCACACTTGGTTCCATTTACGGGGGCAGGCCCTAATCACATATACCGCCCGCTCTGTCAACATCAGCATGTCCATGTTCCTGCTCCACTGCGTCACCGTGGGCAAGTCTGATGCGCCCCATTTTTGTGCGCTGTCTCTTTTGGCTACCATAATGGCCAGTGTGCCCCATATGCGGCCATATCTAGATAAGTTGGTTGGTTCCCATATATTCAATAGACATTTTTACGTGGTTCTGGTACCAGGGAAACTTGAAGTGTTTGTGAGATAGTGCGCATCACCTGTCGCCAGTATTCAGCTATGAGTGGGCAGTCCCAGAGTGTATGAAGCAGTGTACCTTCCTCACCACAGCCACGAAGACAGAATGGGTGTGGCGCTCTGTGTAGTTTATGTAGCATGGGTCTAATATAATATATGCGGTGTAGGATTTTAAGTTGTACTAATCTGAATTCAGCCGAGATTCCCACCTCTTTCGGGGATGCTAGTGCCTCATTTCATTCCGTGTCATCGATGTCGCCAACTTCCTCCACCCACCTCTCCCGCAGCTTCAGTGTAGGGTCTGTCAGATTATTTAGCAGTTTCTGGTATGTAAGTGAAGTCGCACCATGTTGCATGTAATCAGTGAGTAGTCTGTCCTCCAAAAGTGATGATTCCGGGACATTGGTGTCTGCCCGTATCGCCTGTAATAATGCATGCCTGATCTGGACATATCTGTAGGTTTCGTTTGGTCCCAGGTCATATTGTTGCTGGAGCAGGGTGAATGGGACCATGGTGCCCTTGTCCCACAGATCCCCCACCGCGGATATGCTGATGCTATCCCACTGTGCAAACCCCTTACTTTGTCTCAGATGCCCTAGTGCCTTTGTGTCCCGAAGCGGGGTGAGTTTAGTGATCTTTCCCTTCCATTCCAGCTTCGCCAGCGCCGCGTGCCACAACATGGCCGTGTGTCTCGTGGGTCCTATCAGTCTTGTTGCCTGGTGTCTGTTGTAGAGTACAGACAGCATGCTGTCAGTTCCTAGTTGTGCCCTGTGTAACGACCGGATTCTCGAACCAGATGGGATCAGCTCCTCAGAGCACCTCCAACCCAGTCGGAACGTAATCACCTCCCTCCTTAGAACGTATTTACAATAGGTATATATATATATATATATATATATATGTACATCTCGTACCTAAGGATGGGGAAATAGCAATACACACGCATAGGTTTTCTACAATATCCCACTTATACCAGCTAGTCTCACGGCAACTTAGGCCCAGACTGATCTACCCTGGGGCAGTTCTGATTATTTACCATTACACACTGATCACCATCAGTGCTCACTCGACACGCAATCCGGCGTGCCTACACACTAGGCTGCAGCCTTAGTGCTCTCTTCCTTCCAATACGGTCCACAATCCGGCGGACCTAGATACTGGTATCCCCCCAGTGTTCTCTCACTCACAGCCCGATCCGCAATCCGGCGGATCTAAGCACCAGGGTCCCACCTGGTGTTCTCATTAACGCTGCTTACCAACGACGATCACTCTCCTATGAATACCTTTGGAAGGAATCTCTCATTGGCTACTTGGGGTGATACTACAATAACAGGAATTAGCACAACTTGCCAAATTGAATCATGTACCTTCTGCTCTCAACATCAAATGGTCCCTCTCTCCCTCATTATTCAGTCACCTCTTACCTGACCGGGATTTACATCCGTTCATGAAAACGATGTCTGACAAGAAGATCAGGTTACCCTGATTGAACAAGAATACAAGGCACATGTTGGTTCACTAAGGGTATTTTATTACAATGATTGTAAACACAGCACTATATTATAACATATATCCTGCAAAGAAAAGTAAAAGGTTAGAATGTGCACACTATAAGATGTGGGGCAGATGTCACCTTATGAGCACGAAGTCGGGGTTCAACAGTCATCTAGGTTCCCTTCTCGTCTGTGCCTTGGCTCGTCTCGGAATCACACCTCAGCAGTCACGAGTACACGTCTGCACCGCGATGCTCTGTCTCCTCTGCTTCCCTCCAAGTCACTGGAACCTTCCTCTTTATTAGCTGTTGTCTCTCTCTGTCTCTGATCGCTCTGCACTACTTCTCCCTCTTCTTCAATCTTTCTCAGAGAGTATCAGCTTCATGATCTTTCTCGGACTTCAAAATGGCGACTGTCTGCCTGGAAATATTTAATGGCATTGATGCTAACGGCTAGCTGCCGCCTACAGACTGACTGACTCACAGCCTAACGCTTTCGCTAATATGGAAGCTTGTCCTTTCATGGAAAGTTTCGGCCAGTAACCTGCCGCCCACCAAATTCTTGTACCTCCCCGTACCAAGGACACGTTCCCAGCTGGCCAGCCTGATGTTGTGTCTTCGGAATGGAGAAAAAATACAGTCCTTCGATAAGGGCCAGCCTGAGCCGGTTCTCTCCAAGCGAACAACACTTCGAAACTAAAACATTACACTTGACCTAGAAGCCTCTCAAGCTGCCGGGGCAGAAAGCAAGATGGAGTCTCTCCCGTTTGAGGCCTACAAGGCCCGAAATAAGCATAACTCCATAGAAGGTATACTAACACTCTTGCAAAAGGACGGATTACCACTAATACTAATGAATCTATCCCCTAGCTTAGGTTTATAAGCCCTGATCTAAGGAAAAGGGTACGAAAGTGCATTACTGTGCCTCATGAATAGGCCCTGTTTATAGTTCTAATCCCTACACTAGAATGATAATAGGCTAGAGTCACCTCCAATCATCCTTCCCCAAAGGAGGGCCGAAAAAGTCGGTCAGAACATTTCACCCTTGACTTATTTATTTATTTATTTATTTATTTGGCAATTTTTAAAGCGTGCAAATACCCTTGGGTGTCTCGGCGCTGTAGATGCAGAACTCTCATGGGGGGGGAGGGGTATGGAGGTTTAGGCAGGGAACAACCAGGTCTTTAGTTTCTTCCTGAAATTCAGAAGGGTCGGAGCACACTTGATGTGTAGAGGGAGTGTGTTCCACAAAATGGCTGTTGCCACTGAGAAGCGTTTGTCGCCCCAGTTGGCCCTTCTTGTACGGGGGACCATGAGTAAATGTGCTGAGGATGACCGCAAGGTTCTTGTGTGTTCAAGCGGTCGGAAGGCTCTTCTTAAAAATAGGGGTCCGTGATCATGGATAGCCTTGTATGCTATGCATAGTGCTTTAAATTTGATACGGCTCCTCACCGGTAGCCAGTGCAGCTGTCGGATGTAGGGGGAGACCGATGCAAACCTAGGGATGGATAGCAGTGTCCTGGCTGCTGCATTCTGCACTGTTTGCAGTTTATTGAGGACCTTTTGTTGTGCATTGAGAAACAGTGCGTTGCAGTAGTCAGTTTTGGAGAATACCAAAGTACTGACCAGGGTTTTGCCTGCATGAGGAGGAAGGTATGGGATTAGTTTTTTTATCCTTTTTAGTGTGTGGAAGAAAGAGGAAACCACTGCATTAGCATGTTGCTGAAATGACAGCTTGTTATCGAAGATAACGCCCAGGTTGCGTACCTTCGTTACAGGTTCTGGGGGTTGTCCCATCTGGTGGGGCCACCATTGTGGGGACCAGGTAGGTTGAAGCCTCCCGAATGTCATCACTTCTGTCTTATCAGAATTGAGTTTAAGACAGTTGGATGACATCCAGGAGCTTATTGCCATCATTCCCATTTGGAAGTTGGCTGCCACCGAGATTCCATCATTGTGTATTGACAGCACCAATTGGGTGTCGTCAGCATAAGTAGTCAGGGAGATTCCGCAGGATTTTATGACCCTCGCCAGGTCCGACACATAGATGTTGAATAGTGTCGGACTTAGCAAGGATCCCTGCGGTACTCCACATGGCAGGGAAAAAGTCTGGGATGTAAAATTGCCTAGCCTTACAGTTTGCGGACGGTTTGCCAGAAATGAAGCCAGGAGGTCTTTGGCTTTGTCTGTGATTCCTATGGCCTCGACACGGTCGATCAAGGTGGCATGGTCGACCGTGTCAAAGGCCGCGGATAGATCGAGGAGTATCAGTACTGCGGCTCCTCCGTTATCCATCGTAGCCCTGATCTCATCTGCAGCTTTTAGTAAAGCTGTCTCCGTTCCGTGGCCTTGTCGAAACCCAAATTGGGTGTCATCTAGTAGATTGTTATGATGAATATAGTGTGACAGCTGGGTATTCATAATCTTTTCAAAGATTTTTGCAGGGAATGGGAGGCAGGCAATGGGCCTGTAGCTGGCAGGCAGGAGAGGGTCTAGGCTGGGCTTTTTGAGTAGGGGCTTGATTATTGCTTTTTTCCATACTGAGGGGTAGACACCTGATGCAAACATTGCATTGCATATGATGGTTAGTGGTGGGGCAATGACTTCAGGGATGAGGTTAAGGATACTTGGAGGGCAAGGGTCCAAAGGTGAACCAGATTTGGTTCAAGCGATCAGGGGAAGAGTGATTTCGCAGGTGGTAGGTTCAAAAGCTGCGAATGTGGAGCCAGTATCGGCGATCGATTGAGGGGGAGAGTGCACTACGTCAGGTGTAAACGTATTAAAAATGGCTCTGACCTTGTCCTCAAAGAATTTTGCCAATGAATCAGAGAGGGCTTGGGATCCCTCTGACTGGGGGGCAGATGGGCTAGACAGGTAAGTTACTACTTGGAATAGTTTCCCTGAGGAGTTTTTAGCCTGATTAATTTGGTTTGTGTAATACGTGGTTTTCTCTGTTTTAATGATTTTTTTATAGTTAGAGAGAGCGCTTTTGTAAGTGATCTTATCAGCCATATTAAAGTTACGGCGCCACTGCCGTTCGAGGTTTCTGCAGTGCTGGCGCTGGAGTCTGAGTGATTCAGAGAACCAAGGGGCTGAAGGAAGTTTTCTACTCCGATGGGATGATTTGAAAGGTGCTAATTTATCGCAGGCTTCGATCAGATTGTCCATGTAAGTATCTGATGCTGCTATGGGATCATGCTCATTAAGTAGTGGGCTGTCCTGTATCATCTGAGTGAGACGTTCAAGATTTAGGTTTTTCCAGTCTCTGAATTTGGTGGGAAGGGGAAGAGGCAAGCACGGGGAAGTGGGTTTAGTGGGAATAGAGAAGCATATTGCTGAGTGGTCTGTCCAGATTAAAGGGAAGACCTCGGTGATGGAGATTTCAGGGTGGTTGGTGAATAATCCATCCAACGTATGTCCTGCTTTGTGCGTGGGTTTTTTAACAATTTGTGTGAGTCCGGCTGTCTCTAAATCTCCCAGGAGCGTTATGGTGTCTGGGTCATCTAAAACTTCGAGATGAAAGTTTAGATCTCCTAAGATGGTAAACTGCGGTGATCCAATTGATGTCTCGATTATATGATCCAAGCGTGCTAGAAATTTGGCTCTGGATCCTGGGGGACGGTAGATCAACATACCTTTGAAAGTGGCTTTACTGGATAAGCCTATTGAGAAGAGAAGGGCCTCGCATTCAGGGTATGTTGTGTCTGCTGTAGTTATCGTGAGGTGATTTTTGTAAATGATCGCGACTCCTCCACCCTTCCTTATCGGTCTGTCTAACTTACACACGCAGTAATTGTTAGGCGTGGCGTCTCTGAAGTCCGGGCCAGAGGCTTCGTCTCCCCACGTCTCGGTGATGAATAAAATATCTAAATGTTGCGATTCTATGAAATCTGCGATTTCAAATTTGTGTTTCGGCAGTGATCTTACATTTGAATGTCTGACTAAATATCGAAATCAAAAATATCGACATACAAAAATATCGGGACAAAAATATCGAAGTCAAAAATATCGGAATCCTATCCCTAACAAGGTAAGTACAAAAATATCGAAAAAATAATATCGTAGTACAAAAATATCGGAATTAAAAATATCGTTTTTTTAAATGTATTAATAATAATGTTAAAATAATTATAAAATACATATAATGTTACAAATATTAAATAAAAATATTAAAACATAATTAAAAAATTAAAACGAATACATATACATTTAAAATAAATTAAAAACGTAATAATTTAATGTAATTTTATATTTTGTAATTTCATTTAATTGATTTAATTTACATTTATTTAATTTTTACCCTGTACGACTGTACCCCAAAAACCCAAAACTGACCCAGAACCCTAAAAATACCCCTTAACCCAAATACTGAAAACTGACACTGAACCCTAAAAATACCCCTTTACCCATGAACTGAAAACTGACCCTGAACCCTAAAAATACCCCTTTACCCATGAACTGAAAACTGACCCTGAACCCTAAAAATACCCCTTTACCCATGAACTGAAAACTGACCCAGAACCCTAAAAATACCCCTTTACCCATGAACTGAAAACTGACCCAGAACCCTAAAAATACCCCTTTACCCAAAAACTGAAAACTGACCCTGAACCCTAAAAATACCCCTTTACCCAAAAACTGAAAACTGACCCTGAACCCTAAAAATACCCCTTTACCCATGAACTGAAAACTGACCCTGAACCCTAAAAATACTCCTTTACCCATGAACTGAAAACTGACCCTGAACCCTAAAAATACCCCTGTACCCATGAACTGAAAACTGACCCTGAACCCTAAAAATACCCCTTTACCCATGAACTGAAAACTGACCCTGAACCCTAAAAATACTCCTTTACCCATGAACTGAAAACTGACCCTGAACCCTAAAAATACCCCTTTACCCATGAACTGAAAACTGACCCTGAACCCTAAAAATACTCCTTTACCCATGAACTAAAAACTGACCCTGAACCCTAAAAATACCCCTGTACCCATGAACTGAAAACTGACCCTGAACCCTAAAAATACCCCTTTACCCATGAACTGAAAACTGACCCTGAACCCTAAAAATACCCCTGTACCCAAAATTAATTAATATTATTTAATTACCAATTAATTATTAATTAACAATAACAATAAAGTAAATATATTAGCACATTTGCTGTAATTAATTTAATTTAATAATTAATATAATGTTGCACAATTAATTAATTAATAACAATAAATAATATATATAAAAATTACTTTAATTAATTTAATTAAATAATTAATAATAATTAATTACCAACTAATTAATAATTATAAATATGATAAAAAATTATAATAATTAATTAACTAATTAATAGAAATTAATTACCAAATAATTATTTAAAATATGTACAAACATATATCAATTAATTAATTATTATTAAATCACTTCCCACCCTATTCCCCTATAAACCCATAACCCGCTACAGAACATATTTATCAATTAATAAATTAATTAAAAATTATTTAAAATTAATTCTCAATTAATTAATTAATAATTCCTACTAATTAATAATTAATTTAACATAATTAAATTACTTCCCACCCTATTCCCCTATAAACCCACAACCCGCTACAGTAGTAAAAGACAATATTTAATAAAATAACATTAAAAATAAATAATAAAACATAATAAATACAATATAATATACACTAAATTTATTTAAAACTTGATATTAGTAACATCAAAGTTATTAATTTCGATATTTTTAACATCGATATTTACAACTTCGATATTACTGATATCATACCAATATCGATATTTAGACTGTCGATATTACTTACCTTCGATATTTTTGTATATCGATATTTAAACTTCGATATTTTTGCATATCGATATTTAAAAATCGATATTTTGTCTGTGTACCCTTACATTTATAAGAGCTGCTGACACTAGTGGCGGAGGTGTAGGAAGAGGGGTAGATGGCGTCTCAGTACAGGTAGGACACTTAAGAGGTCCGATCCTGGGATTGTTGTAGTAGAATTTAGGTATGGAGTGGGACAACCTACTTGTTTGCTTGATGCTGAGCAGTTGGTCCGAAGTATATGATATTGGTGAAGAATTGTTGCCGGGGTGGAAGAGTGATGGATCAGGGGGGGTGGCCCTGTCTGTCAGTCTATTATTCATTCTCTATATGGAACTAACATCTGTGGAAGAATAATAGGAAACAAAACTAACTGATCTATTCCTCCTATCAAATCTACAGTATTGGAGTAGAGAAGGAATGCACTGAATAAAGCAGCAAATAGCTACTAAAATACTAATAGAAATCATAATACTCCCTAATATCTGTCGTAGGGAATGTAAGTCAGGTAACCAATTGAAGAGCCAGTCAAACCAGCCCTGATCAATATGTTTTCTAACCTCCACAGTCAAATCATGGAGTTTGTCAATATGGGCCTGAATTGATTTCATGTGGTCAGACAAATTGAAGCAGCAAAGACCTTCAAAATCAGAACAGTCGTGTCCATGCTTTAACAAAAGATAGTCGATGGCTGCACGGTTTTGCAGAATTGCTCTGCGTTCACCCTGCGCATCTAATAACATATCAGATAAAATGGTAAAGGTTTGATTAATTGATTTGACCATCCAACAGGTCATTTTCCCGATGGATTTGGCGTTATAAACAGCCAATGATGGGACACCAATAATGGAAATAGCTAAACTAAGGTATTCTGATTTAGAATAAAGATGTAGAGAAGAGTCACAGTCCTCATGTAACATCATAGCATCACGAACTACACGGGAATAGGTATTAGGATGTGAGGAAAACATTAATAAACTCAGTCTAGTAATGGCACACGGTCCTCCGGAAATATTTGCAGGAATATAGGGCCAAGAGGTGTTGCCACATGAAAACAGCCAACCAGAAGGTAACAGCATTATACGGTAATGGCTAGGAGCAACTACTATACTTTTACAGGTCATGTTATTTTTAACAGAAACACATGATTTTGGGGGTCTTTGTGAGCACAGCAATCGTTCATGAGTCAAAAAAGAAGTGGCGGCTTTAAGTTTGAGTTTTACACATTCAGTAATTGCATTAGGATCACAAGTCAAGAAAAAGCACAAGTCACCCTGCGTGATATTATATGTAGTAATCTGAGAATGAATTGGGGGAATAGAATCTGAGAGAATAGTACATAAGGGACAGTACTCATGGGCAGCGAAATCGCCCAGAATTACATTGGGTCGGGCATTTGATATATTGAAAATATGCTTCAAAGTTTCAATTGAGGCAGGGACAGCAACCAAACAGATCACTAGAATATCAGTTACTGAGCGCATGGGTGTCAGGCAAAAATGCGGAGAATTAGTAACTCGTTTAGCCAGGGTTGTCCAAAAGTTCGATGATGAATCCCACGCAGCAAAGGAACGCGGTACTCGGGTTCTTGAATCAACCAAAGTCTGTGGGTTCCCTTCTCTCCCGACGTAGCAGACCAAAAGGAGTCCAACGCCGGCACATCCTGCAGCAGTCCAGAGAATGATCTGAAAGAAAAATCAAATACAGGCATTATTCATTCTCGTAGATAACATTTGCCAGCTATCTTTCCCTGGTCTCATCACCAGAACGGTGTTGTCATGACCGGTTGCAATAATTTCAGCTTGTTCAGGGGGATTTTTAGGCGATTGCACCCATATTCTCGCTCCAGGGTTATCGGTAGAGCCAAAGCCTTTTTGGCCTTGCACAGTTAGTAAAGTCGGGGCAGTGCCTTTCTGAATCTCACCACTGAAAACAGGCATAATTAGCAATTGGGCAACTTGGTCAGTCTTTTGAATCGATAAATCAACCTCACTGCTATTCAGCAGGAGGACCTTAATCTCTCCCTGATAATCACTGGCAATCACTCCTCCAAGTACTTGAACACCTTTTAAGGCAAGGCTCGATCTAGGGGCAATCAGTCCAAAACTTCCAGCCGGTATACAGACACCAACGCCTGTCTCAACAATGATTCGATCCTTACTCTTAAGTACAGTGTCATTCATGGCATGCAGGTCCAAGCCTGCGGAACCTGGGGTTGCTCTGCATGGAGCCAGGGCTCCGGGGGAAATTTCCCAGTACATTACAGTATTGCCAATGGTGTTGGGTTTCGCATCAACATTTGGAGGAAACAAACGCATCAAAGGACATTCAGCATTTAAAAAGGGACGATTATTCAGAATTAACAATGCTTGAAACAAATAATCTCTCCAATTTTTATACTTATTGTCGGTTAACTTTCGCAACTGGTCTTTAAGTAAACCAGTCATCATTTCAATAAGGCCTGATGCCTGTGGATAATAAGGAATGTGAAACACCCATTCTATATTGTTTTCCGCACAAAATTCCTGTACCAATCTTCCACGAAAGTGGGATGCATTGTCAGATTGAATTTGAAATGGAATGCCATAATATAATATGATTAATTCCAATGTTTTAATGGTATTTACTTGGGTAGCATGTTTGCAGGGAAAGGCCACCAAAAGGCCACTGTAAGTGTCGACAATTGTACAAACATATTGACAATTCTTGCTCATAGGGAGCGGGCCAATATAATCAATCTGCCAAATTTGAGCGGGCAATTTTCCTCGATGTAAATGACCTTTAACAATTTGTGGTACTTTTCGTCGTCTAGAATGTTGACAGATGGGACAATGCAGAATAGTATCTTTAATGTAATTTAAAGGAATATAAATTCCTCTATCGGCGGCCCACCTGCTAGTGGCTCTCTCTCCAAAATGTCCTGCTTTCTGGTGGGCCCATTTCGCCAATCCTGCCAAATCAGAATCTTGCATGTCCACCACTGCCTCAGCAATTTTAGATTTCTCATGTGCAATGTTATGAAAGAATTTGTCAAGGGAGTCTATTGGTGTATGAGCATCCACATGAAAGATTGTCACAGTACTCTGTGGGAGCATTTCTCAAATTTCTTGCCATAATTCTTTTCCCCACAGTTCTTTTGAATGCAATTCCCAATTATGAGAATGCCAAGTTGGTAACTATACCGCCAGTCCATTAGCCGTGGACCAGGAATCAGTGAAAATATGACATGTGCCAGGTAATTCCTGCTTCAAAACTTGGTAAACCGCATATAATTCAGCAAATTGACTGCTCTTTCCTTCACCAGTCGTACTCAGCAATTTTTGTGTGATAAGATTATAGGACACTGCTTTCCAATGCCGTTTCTTTCCAATGAACCTCGCTGAACCATCCGTAAACCACACATGTTTTCTGTCCTCCGCGGACAAATCATCAAATGGCTTACCCCACTTGACAGGAGTTTCCTGCACTACAGGTACGGAGCAATCACTTCCAGTCTCATTTGATGGCGCCTGCGCCACTTGCTCATGTAATGCTGCCACACCTTTCGGACCCACATGTGTCCCTGTCCTGAATGTACCATATCCACCAGAGCCCAATAACACGCAAGTAACTGTTACTCAAAAGGTGTATAACGCTCACCAGCCTGGGGTAACTTTTTAGTCCAAAAACCTAATGGCACTTTTTGTCTGCCTTGCTTTTGCCACAGACTCCAATTTGCATACAGACCTTGTACGGACACATTCAAATCCACATCACCCTCGCCCACAGGCCACAGATCCAAAGCATACTGAATCGCTTCTTTTGCCAAATTAAACGCATTCTGTTGTGGTTCACCCCATTCAAACGCATTCTTTTTGCGAGTGACTCGGTATAAAGGAGCCAATATCTGACTCAAATGTGGAATATGTTGACGCCAAAAACCAAACAAGCCAATGAAGCTCTGAGCTTCTTTCCTATTCCTCGGAACTGCAAAATCTAAATCTTTTTGTTTAACCTGCGGGATCACCTCTCTGTGACCTTCATGCCAATTGATACCTAAAAACTTGACATTTTGGGATGGACCTTGTAGCTTATCAGGATTAATTTCCCAACCTTTTTCACGTAAACAGTCAAGGATTTGATCTAATTGGATCTGAACTTGATCTTGCGTTTCGCCTTGAATTAAAATGCCGTCAATATAATGACACACTTGAATTTGCGGATGTACAGTTACTGCGGACAAATGTTCCACCACCAGCCGGTGACAGATCGTAGGACTATGTACATAACCTTGAGGAAGACTTCTAAACGTCATTTGACGCCCATTCCAGGTAAAACTGAATTGTTCCTGACACTCGGGGGCAATCGGGATTGAAAAGAAAGCATTAGCAATATCAATGGACGCATACCATGTACCTGGATGCTTTTGGATTCTTTCAATTAAGGTAATAATGTCTGGTACTGCAACAGTCAAAGGGGGTGTGTGTTTGTTCAGTTCTCGATAATCAACGGTCATGCGCCAAGAATTATCACTCTTGCGCACGGGCCAAATGGGATTATTCCAAGCAGAAGTAACCGGAGTTATAACTTCTGCATCAACCAAATCCTGAATAGTGGCACTGATCTCTTCATGGCCACCTGGAATACGATATTGCTTCTGAGAAACAACTTTTGTAGCTTGGGGAATTTTTATGGGGGGCATTCGTAAACGACCAACCCGTACGGGTCTGGACGATATATAGTGTTTAGCTCCAAATTGATAACAACCGTCATCCAAATGCAAAGTCATTCCTTTTAAAATGTCAATTCCAATTATATATTCCAAGAGTGGTACAACTAATACAGAATATTCTCTTCGGGGAATTCTACCTATTCTCATTTCTAGTGTAGTTTGCACTGCAGGAGTCTCCTTTCCACCTAAACCAGTAATTGTGAAAAATTGGCCTTTGAATTTCTTTGATTTACCATGAATTAGAGTGGCCTCCGCTCCTGTATCTACAAATGCTCGGGCCCTTTGGATATTACGATGTTTCCAAAAAATTTCAATATCTACATAGGGTCTATTGTCTTTATGAGCCCACCTGCGTACTGGAGCTTGACCTATTTCCTAGTCATTTTTACTGCGTTCTGTCAACCAGGACAAATCAGGGTAAATGCTTGTGGCACCTCGGGGTTAACCTGTTCGCTAGTAGGGTTCGTGGCGGCAGCTACAGCACCGTCTAACAGACTTACAGACACAGGTACTTTGGGTAACGCTGGTTTTATTGCTTTCAATATACGTTTGCGACGTATTGCTTTCCGGTAATACGGTAACGTTGATTCAACCTCATTGGTGAGTCTCTGGTAGCGTTTCTCCACAGCCGTTCGTCGAGAGTCCCGAGGGCTTCTGGGACTGGTGGTCCAGGCGTTCACCTCCACGATGTCGGGATGACTCCGCCGGCCAGGAAGGAAAAAGAACAGCGTTTTAGTCTTACTGGTTTTGGACCAACGCACAGGGTAGGGAGTGAGGACTCACACGTGCATGCTTCTCCGACTAGTGTTGGATAGTGAGGGGAGGGTAGTGCATAGGATGAGTGACAGTTTTACTTTCGTGGTTTAACCCACTTAAAACCCGCCCAGCCTGAAAGCCGTGATCGTACCTCTGGTAGCCACACTTCCCTCGATGAAGTGTGGCTGGGCGAAGCGCCTTCCTGTTGGCCTCCTGGCTTGTCGTCTTCTTTCCGTCTTCCGAGTTCCTTGTTCCTCAGGTCCCCTCCTTGGCTGTTCTTGTCTGGCTCTGTAGACCTTTGTTGCTCCGGGGTCTTTTCTCCTGGACTCCTTTCGTCTGCTTCTCGTCCTTGTCCGAAGGGCAGTCCTTGGTTACCGTCTTCTTCTCCTCCTCGTCCGAAGGGCAGTCCTCGGCTACCGTCTTCTTCTCGTCCTCGTCCGACGTGTAGTCCTCGGTTACCGTCTTCTTCTCGTCCTCGTCCGACGCGTAGTCCGGCGTGCAATCCTCCTTCACCTCCGGGTGTAACACACACCTGTGAGTCGTCCTGGGCGGCTTTTACCGGACTTGAGTGGGCGTAACCAATGTCGTGTTCATCGTCCAACTCCGCCCAGTTAAAGTAACAGGATTCAACATCGTCCTCTGGTTCCGAGTCGTATGGTTCTTCGCTGCGCCGCCATGTCCCAGAATGCTGTTCAAAGAGAGGTGAAACAGGTAAGTCTGAAGAGCCAGAATCCCCGACCCCGTCACATACCTCCCCCCTAGGATTCTCCCGTTCGGGGAGAGGATATCTGGAGAGAAAATCAGCATTGGCATTGTCCTTCCCCTTACAATGTAACACTTGGAAAGAAAAGGGCTGTAATGACAAGAACCACCTCATGACTCTGGGATTATTGGAGGCATTGCGACTCATCCATTGGAGTGGGGCATGGTCAGTGTACAATCGGAAGGTGCGCCCCTCCAGGTAGTATCTCAGTTTATCCACAGCCCATTTAATCGCCAAACATTCTTTCTCGATCGTCGGGTACTTCACCTCCCTGGGAAAAAGTTTTCTGCTAATGTACAAGATGGGATGTTCAAGTCCCTCTTCCGTTAGTTGTGACAACACAGCTCCAACCCCGAAGTCCGAGGCGTCCGTGTGGAGGATGAATGGTTTGGTAAAGTCCGGTGACGTCAATACCGGACGTGAAGTTATCGCCTTTTTGAGGCTTGCAAAAGCGGCCCTCATTTCCGGTGTGGGATACAAAAAGTCCGTTTTTGAACTGTGCTTCGTTAGGGTGTTGGTCAGTGGAGCTGCAATGTCGGAAAAGGAAGGGATAAATCTCCTATAATATCCCACTAAACCGAGAAAGGCCCTCATCTCACGAACATTGGAGGGAAATGGGGTGTCCGCTATGGCTTTTACTTTTTCATCTTGAGGTTCAATGAGTCCACGGCCCAGTACATATCCAAGATATTTCACTTTCTGAAATCGAATCCGGGACTTTTTGGAGTTGATGTGTAATCCGGCTTTGGAGAGTTGTCGTAGGATGATCTCTAGATGTCGAAGGTGAGTCTCCCAGTCCGGACTGAAAATGATGATATCGTCCAGGTAAGCAGAACTGTATGCCTGGTGTTCTCGCAAGACTTCATTCATTAATCGCTGGAAGGCCGCCGGGGCCCCATGCAATCCAAATGGTAATTTCGTAAATTCGAACAAACCGTCTGGCGTTGAAAACGCGGTTTTCTTGCGGTCTTCCTCACGTAATAGCACTTGCCAGTACCCTTTTGTTGGATCTAGGGTGGTGATTTACCTGGCTTCTCCTAACTTCTCGATCAGTTCATCTATCCTGGGTATGGGGTAGGCATCAAACGTGGACACAGCGTTGAGGGCGCGGAAATCCATGCAGAATCTGCTACTCCCATCGGGTTTCGGAACCATTACGATCGGCGAGGACCATTCACTCCGTGATGGACGTATGACTCCTAAGCGAAGCATCTCCTTCACTTCCATGCTGATCGCATCTCTTTTGGCGGCCGGTATCCTGTAGGGCCGTTGTTTTACTATGATCCCTTTAGGTGTTTCAATCCTGTGTTCGGCCATAGTTGTGGAACCTGGTAAGTCTGAAAATATGTCTGCACAGTTCTGGAGAAGTCCTTGTAAGTGTTCTCGTTGTTCCCGGTGTAATTCTTCGTTTACCACCAACTGGGATACTGTGTTTTCTTTTCGGGTTTTGTTCTCAGCAAAGGCTATGAGTGGAGGAGCTCCGAGCCATTTCTTCAATACATAGATATGAAAAACCTGGGTTCTTCTGTTCGATAGTCTTAGTCGATATTAGGCATGGGCGGAAAATCCGTTCCGCTCGCGGATTTTGCGGATTTTCGGGAAATTCGCAATCCGCGAGATTCGCGAATCTCCCGCAAAATCCGCAAATCCGCGAGCAGCGGATTTTGCTCGCACTGTTCGCGTGAGTTCGCGCCCCGCGAATAAGTGCAAAATTGCAGAAATACGATCTTAGCAAAACTGAAAGTAACTACTTACCAGGTTCAAAAGTTCAGGCTCAGCATTAGTAGCCATTTCCTGTAGTGTTTCCTGAGGGGCCCCTCCAGAGTTCAGTTGCCAGTTGAAACTATTATTTGACCCTGCTCTGAACCTCAGAATAGTTACACATATGCCACAAAGGTCCTGAATTACAGCTAAGGGAGACAAGCAGGAGCCAGGCTGGAAGTTAAAATCCATTAATCAGCCCCTAATTCATTATTGTCAGTTGGGGCAGGGCAGGTGTTGTAACTAATTTTGCAACAATGAAAGCACTTAGCAAGTGCAAAAGATCACTAATCAGGGCGCACTAAGGAAGCAGGTGCCAGCTAAAAAAATATTCTGTGACACATTAATCAGCCCCAAATTAATTCAGGTCACTTGAGGCAGGGAAGGTGTGCTTTGCTCTGCCGAAAATAATGTACACTGGACAACCAGAGGGTGTGGTGATGAAACAGAGGGTGGCATGGGTGGGCCAGAGGGTGGCATGAGTAATCAGAGAGTGGCAGTGGTGACAGAGAGTAGCAGTGATGAAGAAGAGTGTCCCAAACAGGCTGGACACGTAGAAACAACAAGTTCGCAAAACTTGCGACCCGACAGGTAAGTTCGCAAATTGCGAAATTGTAAAAACCCTCGCGAACTGGCAGAAACACGGGCGAACACAAAAAAAAAAAATCCGCAAATTCGCGGGAATTCGCGGATTTTGCGGATTGCGAATCCGCAAATCCGCAAAATTCGCGAACGCGAGATCCGCAAAATTCGCTCATGCTTAGTCGATATGTAGTCTTCCCTATAGTTTCGACGACTTGATAGGGTCCTTGCCATTCCGTTTGAAACCGTTTTGCGGTGGAGGGTAATAGAACAAGGGCCCAGTCGTTTAGCTCGAGTTTTCTCCATTTCTTCCCCTTGTCGTAATGACTCTTTTGTTTGGATTGACTTTTCTCTAGCTCTGCAAAGGCGAGTTCCCGGATCTTGCCAATCTGGTTTTTGAGAGACTGACTATATTCGAGTAAGGTTTTCGTTTCTCCCGTGGGTTCGGCCTCCCAATATTCCTTCGTCATGTCTAAAAGACTCCTTGGCTGTCGTCCATACAACATTTCAAAGGATGAACATCCAAGACTGCTTTGGGTTTGGCCTCTGATAACATACAAGGCCAGGGGAAGGAGACGGTCCCAGTCTTTTTGATTGGCTGTGAGCATTTTCTTTAATATGCTTTTCAGGGTTCCATTATAACGTTCCACCAGTCCGTCTGTCTGGGGGTGGTATATGGACGTCTTGATCTGGTGTAGGTCTAACAACTGACAGACTTCTTTCATTACTCGAGACATAAATGGGGTCCCCTGATCCGTTAAAATTTCCTTCGGAAATCCAACACGTGAAAACAATTCAAGGAATTTTTCTGCAATGTTCTTAGAGGTTGGATTCTTCAATGGGAACGCCTCTGGGTATCTGGTGGCATAATCTACAATGACAAGAGCATACTGATTACCCCTACTTGTTCGTGGTAGAGGTCCGATAAGGTCCATTGCAACTCTCTCGAAGGGTGTCCCGATTATCGATAACGGTTGTAACGGGACAGCCGCAGGTTTCTGTAAGTTTTTTCGTTGACAAACGTCGCAGATTTGGCAGTGTTTCTTTATGTCTTGATAGACTCCGGGCCAGTAAAACTTCTTCAAGATATTCTGGGTCGTTTTTTCGCTACCTGTATGTCCAGCTAGGAGATGCGTGTGAGCATAAAACATGATCTGTTCTCTAAAACACACTGGGACTAGTAACTGTTTCGGTTCATTCTCTTTTGCTTGTCTGTACAACAGCTCGTCCTGGATTACGAATCGGGGGTACCGGGGTTTGGGTTATCTTGATCTGCATGGGCTTGTTCCCAGGCGTTGTGCAAACTGCTATTGTTGGCTTGGGCAAACTGGAAATTTCGATCCCCCTCCCATGGGTCCGGAGCTATCAGTACTGGTTTGAAATTATTCTCATTGCTTAGTCTTTTTGAGAATAGATCTAAAAAGTGAGGATTATCAGTTCCCAGTAAGAGTTCTTCTGGCAGATTGTTCATTATTCCGACTTTCACTATTACCTGTCGTCCTCCCTCTAATTCTAAAGGTACACAAGCGACTCGGTAACTTTTCACATCTCCGTGCACATACTTAATGTTAACTAGTGAGTCGGGTACTAACTGCGATTCACACACAAACCTGCCCTGTATTACAGACTGCTTACACCCTGAGTCTAGCAGAGCTTTAACGGTTTTGCCATTGACTTGAACACTCACGTGATATGCGCCTCCGAGTTCTGCTGAAAACATGACGGGTCGGGGCAGGTAGCCGACTTCCATGGGTTCCTCTTGCATTCTTTTCTTGGGACAAAATCTGGAGATGTGACCCCATGTGCCACATTCAAAGCATTGAGGGCCTCGTACTGGAGAGACCTCTGGATTCGGCGGTCGGGGAATAGGAACCCCGGGAGGTGGTCTGGCTTTCCTGTCAATTCGCATCGGAACTTTTATATTTTTTTCTGCTTCCGTGGGATGTAGTTTCGGCTGAGCTCGCGCATTTGTTAGATGCCATCTCCATGGCTTGTGCGGTTGTCAGATTTGAATGTTGCCGTAACCAACGTTGAGTTCCAAACGGCAGAGCCTCAAGATACTGTTCTAAATATATTTTATCCATTATGGCGTCTTTCGAACTTTGATCTGGAGTTAACCATTTATCAGCAGCGGCCTTTAAACGAAAGAACAGGGTCTTTGGATTTTCGCCTGGGTTTCCTCTCTCTTTCCGAAAAAGAACTCGATACGCTTCCGCGTCCAGCCCCAGGTGGTCTAGGATGATGGTTTTGATTTGTGCATACGGTGTCTGTCCGTTTCCATTGGCTACTTTGTATGCCGCCTGTGCTTCTCCAGTTAACAATGGCGCCAAAAAGAACGGCCAACCACAAGCCAGTGCAACTCTTTCGAAGTTGATTAGGAAGGCGTCCGGGTCTTCTCCGGCTACATATTTTTGTAGAGAAATTCCCGAAGGCGTAGGATTTGTTTGTCTTACTTCCCTTACTGGAGTGCCGGTGGTATCGATCCGTATTGGCTGTAACTCCCCGAGGGTTTTTACCACACTATCTCTGAGAGCGTCTCTGTCGGCTTGTGCAGTAGCTAATTGTTGTTCTACAGCCCAACCCAACTGTTCTTGGCCCTTCACTAGGCGTTGTAGAAGTTCCTCCATCTTTGGTTCACAGATGGCTATTGGCGTGCCCGCATTCTCCACCACTTGTGGCACCTCGGGGTTAACCTGTTCGCTAGTAGGGTTCGTGGTGGCAGCTACAGCACCGTCTAACAGACTTACATACACAGGTACTTTGGGTAACGCTGGTTTTATTGCTTTCAATATACGTTTGCGACGTATTGCTTTCCGGTAATACGGTAACGTTGATTCAACCTCGTTGGTGAGTCTCTGGTAGCGTTTCTCCACAGCCGTTCGTCGAGTGTCCCGAGGGCTTCTGGGACTGGTGGTCCAGGCGTTCACCTCCACGATGTCGGGATGACTCCGCCGGCCAGGAAGGAAAAAGAACAGCGTTTTAGTCTTACTGGTTTTGGACCAACGCACAGGGTAGGGAGTGAGGACTCACACATGCACGCTTCTCCGACTAGTGTTGGATAGTGAGGGGAGGGTAGTGCATAGGATGAGTAACAGTTTTACTTTCGTGGTTTAACCCACTTAAAACCCGCCCAGCCTGAAAGCCGTGATCGTACCTCTGGTAGCCACACTTCCCTCGATGAAGTGTGGCTGGGCGAAGCGCCTTCCTGTTGGCCTCCTGGCTTGTCGTCTTCTTTCCGTCTTCCGAGTTCCTTGTTCCTCAGGTCCCCTCCTTGGCTGTTCTTGTCTGGCTCTGTAGACCTTTGTTGCTCCGGGGTCTTTTCTCCTGGACTCCTTTCGTCTGCTCCTCGTCCTTGTCCGAAGGGCAGTCCTTGGTTACCGTCTTCTTCTCGTCCTCATCCGAAGGGCAGTCCTCGGCTACCGTCTTCTTCTCGCCCTCGTCCGACGTGTAGTCCTCGGTTACCGTCTTCTTCTCGTCCTCGTCCGACGCGTAGTCCGGCGTGCAATCCTCCTTCACCTCCGGGTGTAACACACACCTGTGAGTCGTCCTGGGCGGCTTTTACCGGACTTGAGTGGGCGTAACCAACGTCGTGTTCATTGTCCAACTCCGCCCAGTTAAAGTAACAGGATTCAACATCGTCCTCTGGTTCCGAGTCGTATGGTTCTTCGCTGCACCGCCATGTCCCAGAATGCTGTTCAAAGAGAGGTGAAACAGGTAAGTCTGAAGAGCCAGAATCCCCGACCCCGTCACAATGCTCTCATGTTTCTTGGATATCAAAACATCCTGTTCATATCCATCTCCATTACGAAATGGATTTTTGTCATCTGCATAGTACTGTGAATTACGATCAGAAAGTCTGTGCCGATCCTCCCTTCTCCTCAACTCAGGGGACTGATCCCTTTCATCTCTATATCTGTTGTAGACACGATCATCTCTCCCCTTTCTTTTTCCCCCTCTCTCCCCCTTACTTTTTCACGATGAGGGGATACATCACGGTGATAGCGCCGTTCTTCACGGCGATCAGAATCCACACGATGACTGTCGTCACCACTGTCATCAGAATATTCGTGATCACAATCATTCTTACGCACACGACGGGCACCCTCCTTTCGATCTAAACCACGCTTACGAAACATGTCCCATAAGCGATTATTAGGTTCACCGTCAATGTCCTCCGTTTTCACACCATCAGCCAACAGTGCAAGAAACACATCATGTCTAGAGAATTTATAATCTCCAGCAGTACGACCCTCCGGACGAGATTGTCTCTCAGGTTTAAACCAGTCACCCAACTCACCAAGCTGACGGACAGATTCAAGCACCATAGACAAAGGATTGCCAGTTTGATTAATCAACAAAGTCATCATAACCTGCTTATAAGCAACAGGGGAAGAACGGATAATGCGATTCCGCACAGAAGATGTCAATAAGCCATCCAACAACCTGTCAGCAGTACTGAGAAAAATCGCAGTTTTCATCACCTCCTCTTTCAAACGCTGCGACGCATCGCGCAAAGTATACCACGGCTTGTCATTGACAGGCCAATCAGACTCAGTAGGGTATTTGTGATTACAGCCATCAGTCGCTAGCTGGAGTAGACTAATTTGGCCGACACCATTAAAGTTTCGAAAATGATCCTGTACAGTAGAATCAGAACTCAAAGAGCAAAAACGCAAAGCATCACCTGCATCCAACATGATACCTGCAGCACCTAATTCATAAAGGTGCACCATCCACGTAAGCAAAGCCTCCCCATGCCGTTGTCGAAATCGTTGCAAAATGTCACTAACTTCCTGTTAAGTAAAATCTTCAATACTATCCAAATGAACACCATTCGGATTACCAGGAGCCTGTTGTAATTTGCGTCGAAAAACCGGATGCGCAGAAACCTCCGGACGAGCATCCGAAGAAGCCCAGTCCATAGATTTAGAGGAACTATCAGGATGAGATACGTCATCAGAATGGGAAGAGCGACCACAGCCGCTAGAATCATCGTCTTTGTCACAAGAAGCAGAGTTACAATCACATCCGGAGCGAGAAGACTTGCGCTTGTCACCCTCCTCAGCCGAGGAGCCAGAATCATTCGAGTCCCAGATATTACCATCCCACTCGTCGGGGTTCCAATCCAGTCCGGCTTTCGCCACGACCAGACGCACTTTCCGTTTAGAAACACGACCACGACGGTTTCTATATTTGTATTTCGCAATTCGAACAGCAGCCCTTTCAGCTATAGTCTGATAAGTCTCAAGTTTGTCGGCAAGCAATTTATTTTGACATCGCAAAAGAGTATGCGGATTCTGCACTTCAACAAACTTTTACTCCATATCCACAAATCGCTTCTGTAATTTTACAAATTTCTCATGAAGCATTCTGTATGCAGTCAATACAATCCAACCTCTGCGTCCTAAAATAGGAAGCTCATCACCCTTCACTAAAGGAGCCGTTTGCAAGCAAGAAACCACATCAACAGGCTCCGCCTGGTCCAAACAAGAAGTCCAATTCTCACTCAAACCAGTAGAATCGGCCCACTCACAGGCTAAGACCTCGTAAGGCGTTGTTTCCCAGCCGGGAATTTCAACAGGCAATTTGAAAGCAGATTTCGACTTTCGTGAAAACATTTTAACATACAAAAAATATATACACAAATATCGACAAAGAAAATATGTACGAGCCGAGCGCAAACCAATAAGATCAAAACAATACAGCGCACACAGGCTTCGTAAACAGTTTGTGACGCCAGATGTAATGACCGGATTCTCGAACCAGATGGGATCAGCTCCTCAGAGCACCTCCAACCCAGTCGGAACGTAATCACCTCCCTCCTTAGAACGTATTTACAATAGGTATATATATATATATATATATATTCAATGAAAAAACCATAGGTTATAGGCCATATATAGTTAGGAATTAGCATTTACAAAACCTTATTTTACTCGCATAAAACCATTGAAATTCCATATATAGTTAGCTAACTATAAGCGCTAACTATATATCGCGCACCCGCAATCCACTGCTGAAGATGTCACATATTACATCATTCATGACATGGTCAGTGACATCACTGATGACATCACTGATGACATCTCAAATGACATCACTGATGACATCACTGATGACATCTCAAATGACATCACTGATGACATCACTGACATCTCATTTGACATCACTGATTACAACATCCAGTGACTGTATGTTTCTGTAAAGTTAAAATATGTTTCACATATTGAAGAATGAGTGGATGTATAAGTGTCTGGATGAAGAATTTAGTAGGTGCATGACTGACTGTATGAGTGAGTGATTAAATGTGTCTCACTGACTACATGGGTTAGTGACTAAACTGTCTTAATTCGTGCATCAGTATGTTTGTTGTTGTGTAAGCTGCTGCATGTGTTGATCAGTAGCTATAAGAGTAGCCATATGGGTTATTGATTGGTTGCCCAAATATTTGAATGGGAGGCTGAGTGTGTGTGTGGGTGGCTGGGAGGTGCGTGACTCTGTGCATAGATGTGTAAGCAGTTGATTCACTAGGAGTATGAGTTCAAGAGTGCATGTGGAAACAGCTATATGAGCGGTTGACTGTGCATGGGTGTGTTGGTGAGTGAATGGATTTCTCATTGCTACATGTGCAAGTAAGTACGTATGTAAAACACAATACATGTGAGAGTTGAGATATATAAATAACTGAACATAAGAGCCAGTGAATGTGTGAGTGGCTGTATCGATCACTGTGAGCTTGTATCAGGGATTATATAAGAGAGTAAATATGTGTTATTATATGTTTGAATAAGTAAGATGTGTATAACTGTATAGTTGAGGAAATGGAGGTGTGATTGATTCTTTGCATGACTGACTAGGTGTGTGAGTAAGTCCATGGATGAGTGACAGTCTGTGAGTGTCTGTTTATACTGAGTGTATGTAAGGTTATATTAGAGTCTGAAGAGGTTCATTGTATTATCACATGAGTGATGTGATCAGTGATGACAAATGAGATGTCATCAGTGATGTCATTTGAGTTGTCATCAGTGATGTCATTTGAGATGTCATCATTGATATCATTTGAGTTGTCATCAGTGATGTCATTTGAGATGTCATCAGTGATGTCATCAGTGATGTCACTGACCATGTCATGAATGATGTAATATGTGACATCATCAGCAGTGGATTGCGGGTGCGCGATATATAGTTAGCGCTTATAGTTAGCTAACTATATATGGAATTTCAATGGTTTTATGCGAGTAAAATAAGGTTTTGTAAATGCTAATTCCTAACTATATATGGCCTATAACCTATGGTTTTTTCATTGAATTTTCAAGGTTTTGTAAATGCAAATTCCTAACTATATATCCACTATAACCTATGGTTTTTTCTGTGAATTTCATTGGTTTTTTAATAGCAAATATGAAAAGCTTTAAAATGTCAAGTACGTGATAGATAAAAACATTTTCGTATTTATGCACGCTGATGTGCTTTGAACGCTGCCCCCCCCCCTCCCCTCTTTTGCCTTTGTTAGTACTCTCTCTTTGCAGATACAGAAGGGTAGTTAACGCAGGCCTTTACCCCCGTTGTAATCCGTCGTACCTCCTTGTCTCTCCATTTGATTGATTGTTGTCCAAGCATTTACTGTTTTAGAATTGGTTCTCTTTGGATCATTCTCTATTTACAAACAAGCACAAAGTCGCAATACTCTGTTTAGTCTTTGCAGATAGTGAAAAATCGTGTAAAAAAATAAAAGTAATCGAGCAAAATCAGTAGGCCACTAATTGGATCTCTTTTTGACCTCGCTAAAATAGAAATATTAGGAACAACCCTTCTTGAGAAATACGAAAATAGTGAGATGAACTGAGCTCCACACCATGAGGGCTGCAAGACAGCTCGGCTCCATCACCCATCCCGCACAAAATAATGACAAACCCTATGCAAATATTAAAAATATAGACAACACACCAGCAAAGAAATAGGGTAAAACATTTTATTAAAAAACTATTTACATAACGTTGGTTTATAAGATGATGTCAGTAGTGGACCGATGTGTGAATAGATCGAAAACAGCACAAGGCTCCAAGATCCGGATAGCAAGCTCCTGGATGTTGGGTGCCATAGTTTAGAGTTCTGAATTTCAGCCTTTTTCAATGCCTGTGCTTTGTTGAATCAAAATGGCGGCTTGACACAAAGCTGACTCAAGCGTTGTTACTGATGCTATGCAGACCAAAACTGGTTTTCAGTTTGTACATTTTTCTAGATTTTTCAATCCAAGTTTGGTTGACTTTGTAGAACGATGGCTTCAGATTTTCAACATACGGTGTGGTGGCGCTGACTGGGAGGGGGCGCTTCGCTCCTGCCCCCTCCCCAAGTAAGATTTTCATACGTGAAAGTACGTTAATGGTTTTGGTCCCCGAGATGCTTCGATGTCACTACCATTCTCAAATAGCATAAGTTCTGGATGTTGGGTGCCATAGTTAAGAGTTCTGAGCAGCGCTTGTAACACTGTCTGAAGCTTATTTCCTCCTACTGCAGCTTCACTATTCTCAAAGTAAGTGAGTGTCGTTTGTGGACCTGACTGCATTAGAAAACAATATGATATGTTACCTTCCTAAACAGCTTGACGGAGGCCCCTGAGGGGCGCTGTGATGGCCATGGACTCGGAGAAGACGCTTGGCTCCGACACCCTCCCCAAGTCTTATAGCACTGGTGTAGCCTGAGATCGCCCCCGACATAGGCGGCCGGCTCCCGGGGTCCGGCGGTACTTTTTGCCTTTTGATGACTCTTCAATTCTGGACCTTGTCCCACAATCCGTTTGACCTGAAGACAAGCTGTAGTGAGGCGCCCCTTTATCGTTTTAGTTGCCATTCCGCCCGCTTTTGCTACACTGTGCCTCTTCCGCCATTCAGCTGTTTTCCGCCCGCTCTTGCGACTACAGCGTCTCGCTCACCATGTAGTTGAGATGCGCCCGCTCTAGCGGTGCAGCGATAGGCGGCTGCCACAGGACTCTCAAAATGGCGGCCGGCTCTTCGGTTTTGGGCCTGGTCCACTAAAATGGCCCTGGGACACCTTGGAACTCGGACGCTTGTCTGCTAGGGCTTGGATCCCATTCTCGAAAAGCGTCCCCTCAGCCGTGAAGATTCTACAAAAGTCTTGGGGGCCTCCGACTCCCGCAGGCTTCTGGTGGGGAGCGGCTGCCATGATTGCTCGTGGAATGGCCACGACGGAGCTACGAGATGGTAGTGGTCTCATGCTGACGCCAGCTTTAGTCTGAAACATCCAGAAACACTGTAGACTACCAATTCGATCAGTTCCGGTAGCGCCCCAACATGACCCGGAAGAGAAGAACTTGCCCTCCCCTCTTTGACTGATGGTTCTTGTTGCCTGTCCCCTCTGTTGTCATTTAACAGAACTTTTTGGACTGCTGAAAGGGGTTGTGTTCTGAACGCTGGTTGGTGGAGACATTTAGACTATATTCTTGACCTACGTTGTCGCGTAATGCGTTTTATGACACGCCGCGTTAGCGCACCCGGAAGTGATCCGAGGCGCGGCGCGCAGCGCGTAACGTAAGCATAACAGGTCATGTGACTTGTTAATAAAACTTTTCATTGGTTCATTTTACTTTTGTTAATTTAATGATGAAAAGCTTGGTCATATGACCTAAAAATTACGCTTTTTATTATTTTCGAACAATATTTTTTTTTCAAACATATGTTATAATATTCCAGGCTAATGTACTTTCCCGGAAAATTTACAACTGTCTGGCAAGTAAAATATATTCCTTTTTCGAGAAAAAGGGCGTTTCTTCCTTCCATGACGGAGCCGTTGAGTAAAAGAGATTCGGCCTGCTGTCTTAGTCGCCGATACGCCTGATTATCAGATTCTTATCGATCACTTTATGTTGCAGACATGAAAAACACAACTGCCCTTGACCATTTATCTTTACTGCGTTCCTACATATTATACCTTTTATCCGTCATGTAATTGGACTGCTTTATTTCACTTGCCTTTTACTGATTCGAAAACAGTCACTAAAAGTAAAAACTTTACAAATGAAAATACTACTACCGTGTTTTGTTTTAAAAACCTTTATTGTGAAAATGTCAGTATACAAATACGGGCCTATAACCACGTGGGCCGGCCACGGAGCAAACTCAAATCGTATATGATGAGGAGACATTTACACTGTAGAAGAACGTAACGAGCGGGCCATTAGGTGACAAGAACAAAGGTGTCTAACAGTTGCGGTATCGGTGGACGTACATTTTGTAATTAAAATACGACAGGGCCACTTACAATAACATTTTCTAGATATACATTTGCGGGCAAAGAGTTACGAGTCCCATTTATACCGGCGCCATTTTGGGCGAGGCCGGGCAGGTCCAAGATATAGTCAAAATGTCTCCACCAACCATCGGCCAGACCAGAACCCCTTTCGGCCCTTTATGTTACAAGATGATGTCTTCCATTCAGAAAATATTGGTGGCAGCATTTTGAAAGGAAACAGAAACAGCCGTTCTCCTAGTGAGTTTCACATTGTTACATTTAGGAAGAATGTTGAAGAGTAGTATGTGGAAAATCTGAAGCCATTTTTCTACAAACTCTCAATCAGACTTGGATGGAAAAAAAAACCTGAAGAATGTACAAACTGAAAACCAATTTTTGTCTGTATAGCACCAACAGTAACGCTTGAGTCAGCTTTGTGTCAAGCCGCCATTTTCATTCAATCAATAGCGTCCCCCTGCACACATTCAGGGACCTGGTCGTGTCTTCAGATGAAACGCATTGTAGGAAAAGAAGCAGAAAGGAAAAGGAAAAAAGTTCTGCCGGACCTAGTGAAGCTGCAGCAGGTGCAAATAAGCTTCAGACAGTCTTACAAGCACTGCTCAGAACTCTCAACTGAGGCACTCAACATCCAGGACTTGCCATTCGGATCTTGGCGCCTTGTATTTTTGTTTTGTTTTTGATGGAAGGGAAAGAACAAAAAACAGACATTGAAAAAGGCTCAACAGTGCAGGGCGCCTTGTGCTGGTTCCGACCTATTCACACATCGGTCCGCTACTGACATCACCTCATAAACCAACGGGGCACCCCACGCCGACTTTCGGCGCAGCATTGTAGGATGGACACACCAGTGCGGCAATTTGATGGACACCACCTCGGTGCCATCCAGATCTCGGCGCGTTCATTCATTCAATAGCGTCCCCCTGCACACATTCAGGGACCTGGTCGTGTCTTCAGAAGAAACGCATTGTAGGAAAAGAAGCAGAAAGGAAAAGGCAACAAGTTCCGCCGGACCTAGTGAAGCTGCAGCAGGTGCAAATAAGCTTCAGACAGTTCTACAAGCACTGCTCAGAAATCTCAACTGAGGCACTCAACATCCAGGACTTGCCATTCGGATCTTGGCGCCTTGTGCTGGTTCCGACCTATTCACACATCAGTCCACTACTGACATCACCTCATAAGCCAACGGGGCACCCCACGCCGACTTCCGGCGCAGCATTGTAGGATGGCCACACCAGTGCAGCCACTTGCTGGACACCACCTCGGTGCCATCCGGATCTCAGCGCGTTCGAGTCACTGTGCCGGAAGAGTGACCGGAACTCAGCTGAACACGCCGTCTTTCGGCGCAGCATTGTAGGATGGCCACACCAGTACGGCAATTTGCTGGACACCACCTCGGCGCCATCCGGATCTCGGCGCGTTCGAGTCACTGTACCGCAACAGTGACCGCAATTCAGCTGGACACGCCGTCTTTCGGCGCAGCATTGTAGGATGGCCACACCAGTGCGGCAATTTGCTGGACACCACCTCGGTGCCATCCGGATCTCGGCGCGTTGTGCTGCCTTCGGCCTATTCGCACATCGGTCCGCTACTGACGCCGCCTCACGTGCCAACGGATTTTCTACGCTTTTTGTAGCCCTATGTCGCATAACAGGTCATGTGACTTGTTTATAAAACTTTTCATTGGTTCATTTTACTTTTGGTTTCCTAAAGATGGAAGGCTTGGTCATATGACCTAAAAATAACACTTTTCATTGGTTTAGAACATTTTTTTTTCCCAAACGATGAAAGCCCCACCTTGTTTCTGGATCATTCAGACTGAAGCTGGCGTCAGCATGAGAGCACCACCATCTCGTGGCTCCGTCGTGGTCATTCCGCGAGCAATCATGGCAGCCGCTCCCCACCGAAAGCCTGCGGGAGTCGGGAGCCCCCAAGACTTTTATACAATCTTCACGGCTGAGGGGACGCTTTTCGAGAATGGAGCCCAAGCCCTAGCAGGCAAGCATCCGACTTCCAAGGTGTCCCAGGGCCATTTCAGTGGACCAGGCCCAAAACCGAAGAGCCGTCCGCCATTTTAAGAGTCATGTGGCAGCCGCCTATCGCTGCACCGCAAGAGTGGGAACAACTCAACTACATGGTGAGCGAGACGCTGTAGTCGCAAGAGCGGGCGGTAAACAGCTGAATGGCCGCCACCTGGGGAGGCCCGTTCACGCCGCCCCCCCCCCCCCCCGGGCCGGCGCACGCCAATTTTCGGAGCAGCATTGTAGGATACCAAAACCAGTGCGGCAGTTTACTGGACATCACCTGGGTGCCTGTCGTACATGTTGTGTCAGCCATGTGACACTGGACACAGACCGCTACTGACGAGGCCTCCCCCCGCACCACCCGGGACGCCCCACGCTGTTTTTCTGTGCTGCATTGTAGGATCCCTAAACCAGTGCGGCACCCAGGCGACATCACCTGGGTGCCGTCCAGAACTCTGCACGTTGTGCTGCCTTGGGACTATTCGCACAACAGACCGCTACTGACGAGGCCTCCCCCCGCCCCACCCGGGACGCCCCACGCCAATTTTCGGAGCAGCATTGTAGGATCCCTAAACCAGTGCGGCACCCAGGCGACATCACCTGGGTGCCGTCCAGAACTCTGCACGTTGTGCTGCCTTGGGACTATTCGCACAAAAGACAGCTTCTAACCATTGTTGCTTTTTGTGTTAATAAATGTTTAAATGTTTTTAGTTTTTGTTCTGTTCATTATCGTTAAAAGTTAATAAAGTTTTATAACCTTACTTTGTTGGAGTGTTATCTATTTTTTGAAAAACGGGTGAATGGGGCCTTGAATCGGGTTATTGTCATGTGTGGGCTTTGGAAGTGTGCTGCTGCAGGATCGGACATTTCAAACTCAAATGCACGTTCTTTTTCTTACCTTTCCGAAGCATGGAGCGCAATAGCAGGCAGAGAAAGGGTGATGCACGTGTTGAACACTACCTGACCTGGCAAGTTGCTGGCAGTGCCCCCCCGCCCGCTCCTGAAAGAGGGCACACACACACCGCCGCCCCGAGTACTTCAGAAATCTTTAAAAGACCATGCGCTTGTTCATGAGGCTTAAATGGTTTATCACCTCTTCTAGAACCCCTACATCGACCCTCTGACGTTTCATGGAAAAATTACCATGTAACACAATACCAAGCCCTATCAGCTGAAACCCCCAAGGAATCGTGGGGCATATTATCAAGGGGGTTTATCTCCGCTTTTTTGGCTTTAAAAACCATGAAAGCGGAGATAAAATTATTTCCCTATTATCAAGCTGTCGCTAACACCAGTTAGTGACACCTAAAAGGAGATAGCGACCATCTTGGGCCCGGCTTTGCATGTCAGTGATACTTATCACTAATGACATGCAAAGTGGCGTGCCAAGATGTTAGCGACTGGAAACAGTCCCTAACATCGCTACCTTCTATTACCAACTTTTGGAGATATTCGCACTAAGCGCGAATATCTCCAAAAGCTAACACCTGCCCTGAGCAGTTCTTAGCCATGTTATCCAATGGGAGGTGGATAACATGGCTAAGAGCATTAGATCGATAATACATGAATATCGCTGACTTTTCTGCGATAATAGCAAGGTTTATCTGCGATAAAAATCGCCGATGTGCGGCGATAATTTTTGTCTCTAAACAAGTTAGAGACAAAAATTATCGCTAGTTGTTAGTAATATGCCCCCGGGTTTTTGCTTGCAGAAATCGGGAGGCGGGAGACTAGCACTGAAATCAGTACTCACACGCCTGAATCAGGAGAATTGGCATGTCTGAATTCTCTACAGCTGGGGCCATAAACTACATCCGCAGGGGTAGGTGATAGCCTGGGACCAGCCTGGCATCTAAAATGGCTGCCGTGCACGACAAAATTGTGGCATTCGAAAAAAGGCAAGATGGCGCAGCCGCTGGAAGAGATATATCAACATATATCAGCCTCCTCAGCCACCCTCAGGAAACATAGGGGATTAGGATATGTCTCCCGCACCCCCTTATACCTAGTACTTTAATTAACGAAGCACAAAATGGCGAATTCCCGTTTCGCTACCAGTTTGCGGCCCAGTTCGCGGCCCGTGAAGCGCTTCTACCGTGAAAAATCATTTTTTTTTTATTTTCCCTACGGGACCCTTTAATAACCCCAACAACATTCCTAGGGGGTCAAGAGGGGGATACCTTGCCCCCTTTCATTAAATTCCCCCTTAGTTTTTCACCTTTTCTTCTCTCTCGATCCTACCGAGAGACAAGATGGCGGCCGCTCCGGACTGTCACGCAGCAAAAAAAAAAAAAAAGCTCACGCACAGCCGCTGGAAGAGATGTATCAACATATATCAGCCTCCTCACCCACCCTCAGGAAACATAGGGGATTAGGATACGTCTCCCGTACCCACTTATAACTAGTAATTTAATTTACGAAGCACAAAATGGCGAATTCCCGTTTCGCTACCAGTTCGCGGCCGCGCTTCTACCGTGAAAAATCTTTTTTTTTTTATTTTCCCCACGGGACCCTTTAATAACCCCAACAACATTCCTAGGAGGTCAAGAGGGGGATACCTTGCCCCCTTTCATTAAATTCCCCCTTCGTTTTCCACCTCTTCTTCTCTCTCGATCCTACCGAGAGACAAGATGGCGTCCGCTCCGGACTGTTTAGAATGTTGACAGACACCGGAGAGCCAATCAGCTTTCTGCGCGCAAAGTTCCGATAAGCGAAAAGTAAGCGGACCGGATCGCTGCCCAGAGCGCTGTTACAGATATATATCTTGGTTTGAACGTTAATTTCTCAAAAACTACTGGAGCACATATATTGAGACCTAGCAAAGGCACATCGGGCTAACAGTCCCTACAATTTTGCCAAGTTTCGTGCAAATCCATTCAGCCGTTCGAGCTAAAAGTGAGTCCAACCGCCCTATGGAAAACTCAATGCAAAAAACGCGTTTTGGGACCCCCCTTTTTTCTCAGCCCCCCCTTGACGAAACCCCACCAAATTTTCAGGAGCTGCTCAGAAACAAAATGTGCCATTTTCCTGAAAATTTCAGCCGATTCCATCCACAAACGCCAAAGTTATTAGACATAGAATTTTCAAAAGTCCCATAGGGAAAAAATTCTAACTATATATACCTACTGGCGAACGCCAGTAGGTAATATATATATATATATATATATATATATATGTACATCTCGTACCTAAGGATGGGGAAATAGCAATACACACGCATAGATTTTCTACAATATCCCGCTTATACCAGCTAGTCTCACGGCAACTTAGGCCCAGACTGATCTACCCTGGGGCAGTTCTGATTATTTACCATTACACACTGATCACCATCAGTGCTCACTCGACATGCAATCCGGCGTGCCTACACACTAGGCTGCAGCCCTAGTGCTCTCTTCCTTCCAATCCGGTCCACAATCCGGCGGGCCTAGAAACTGGTATCCCCCCCAGTGTTCTCTCACTCACAGCCCGATCCGCAATCCGGCGGATCTAAGCACCAGGGTCCCACCTGGTGTTCTCATTAATGCCGCTTACCAACGACGATCACTCTCCTATGAATACCTTTGGAAGGAATCTCTCATTGGCTACTAGGGGTGATACTACAATAACAGGAATTAGCACAACTTGCCAAATTGAATCATGTACCTTCTGCTCTCAACATCAAATGGTCCCTCTCTCCCTCATTATTCAGTCACCTCTTACCTGACCGGGATTTACATCCGTTCATGAAAACAATGTCTGACTAGAAGACCAGGTTACCCTGATTGAACAAGAATACAAGACACATGTTGGTTCACTAAGAACAGGGGTATTTTATTACAATGATTATAAACACAGCTCTATATTATAACATATATCCTGCAAAGAAAAGTAAAAGGTTAGAATGTGCACACTATAAGATGTGGGGCAGATGTCACCTTATGAGCACGAAGTCGGGGTTCGACAGTCATCTAGGTTCCCTTCTCATCTGTACCTTGGCTCGTCTCGGAATCACACCTCAGCAGTCACGAGTACACGTCTGCACCGCAATGCTCTGTCTCCTCTGCTTCCCTCCAAGTCACTGGAACCTTCCTCTTTATTAGCTGCTGTCTCTCTCTGTCTCTGATCGCTCTGCACTACTTCTCCCTCTTCTTCAATCTTTCTCAGAGAGTATCAGCTTCATGAGGCGTAGGCGTAACTATGATCCTTCACTCAAGTCTGTCTATACAGACTTACTTAAATCCTACAAAACATCCATCATCCTAGCTAAATCTGCTTATTTTTCTCAAAAAGTAATCAACTCTGCCTCCAAAACTAAAGAAATCTTCTCAATTGTCGCTGAACTTTCCTTACCCGACCGCGTTACACCCCAGCCTCAGCCATCACAAGCTTTGTGCGACTCCCTCAATTCTTTTTTTAATGATAAAATTGTTACAATTAAAAACAATATTCCCCCTTCCACTACTCCTCACACCAGTGCCCTCCCCCCTCCGAATCCTCACTCCCTGAATGTTTTTCCTCCGATTTCCTTAGACACCTTCCGCTCTCTCCTCTTGGCTGTGGGTTCAGGCTCCCCCAAGGATTGCTGTCCCCCCCAAATCCTCAGAGAGGCCTTTATGGCATGTCCTGACCCCCCCTGGACCTCCTAAACCGCTCACTTTCCATAGGCTCTGTCCCCAATGCTTTTAAAAGCGCTGTGGTGGTACCTATCCTGAAAAAACCCGGTTCCGATCCCGCGGTACTGGGCAATTACCGTCCTATTTCCCTTCTCCCATATCTCGGGAAGGTCTTGGAAACCTATGTCACCCGTTGCCTTAGCTCGTTCATCGAGGAGACTCATTTCCTCGATGACCAACAGGCAGGTTTCAGACCCTCCCATTCTACGGAGGCAGTGGTGACGGCAGTCATGGACACGCTGAGACAGGGGGCAGATAAGAACTTGGCCCAGGCCCTGGTATTACTTGATCTTTCGGCCGCTTTCGACACGGTCGACCACGACATTTTGGTTGACCGTGTCAGAAATGCTGGGATCTCGGGCCTGGCCCTGTCCTGGATTGTGTCCTTTCTCCAACTCCGGACCCAATCTGTTCACCTATCCTCCTTCTCTGCCCCTTCCACTTCACTTTCTTGTGGTGTCCCCCAGGGTTCTGCCTTATCTCCCCTTCTGTTCAATCTCTATATGCAGCCTCTTCTGGTCTCTCTCCGTCACTCTTCTGTTACCACTTTTAATTATGCAGATGACCTGCAACTTATCTTTCCCATTGACTCTTCCCCTCTCTCCCGCTCTAATTTCCAATCCACCATGCTTTCCATCTATGAGTGGATGAACTTCAGTCAGCTGAAGCTCAACCCCAGTAAGACAGAGCTGGTCCTGATCGGTGGACTCCCTCATCCCTGGACTGCCAACTTCTGGCCTCCTGCCCTCGGCCCTTCCCCTTGCCCAGTTGACTCCGTGAAGAGTTTAGGTGTTGTTATCTCCAGTGATCTCTCGATGCGGCCGCACATTAATGCTGTCACCTCGGCCTGCTTCTTTCATCTCCGCAGGATCGGGAAGATCCGAAGGTACCTGTCTCCAGAGGCCCTCATACTTGTCATCCTGGCCCTGGTTACCTCACGTTTAGACTATGCCAACTGTCTATACGTGGGGATCCCAGCCTACCACCTCCAACGCCTTCAACTGGTGCAAAATCAGGCTGCTAGATTAATCTTCCAGCAACCAAAACACCAACATGTCTCCCCACTGTTAAAAACCTTGCACTGGCTCCCGGTTGCGCAACGTTGCATTTTCAAACTTGGCTGCACCGTTTTCAAATCTCTTTTCTCTTCTGCTCCCGCTTTTATCTCTTCCTGTCTCCACTCTTACATCCCTTCCCGACACCTCAGATCCTCCGCCCACAATCTGTTGGTCGTTCCAAGGTTTCGACGTAAGAAGCACGGTGGTGCTAGCTTCTCCTTTCTTGCCCCATTCACCTGGAATTCCCTCCCCCTCTCTACTCGGCTCACTCCTGATTATCCCACTTTCCGCAAATCTTTAAAAACTCATCTGTTCCACCTTGCTCACGGTTAGCTGTTCACACTCCCCGTGCCTACTCCCACTGTCTTCGAGCGCCAAGAAACCAATTGGTGTATGAGCGCGGTACCAAAACTTTTGTAACATAACATAACATAACATAACATGATCTTTCTCAGACTTCAAAATGGCGATTGTCTGCCTGGAAATAATTAATGGCATTGATGCTAACGGCTAGCTGCCACCTACAGACTGACTGACTCACAGCCTAACGCTTTCGCTAATATCGAAGCTTGTCCTTTCATGGAAAGTTACGGCCAGTAACCTGCCGCCCACCAAATTCTTGTACCTCCCCGTACCAAGGACACGTTCCCAGCTGGCCAGCCTGATGTTGTGGCTTCGGAATGGAGAAAAATACAGTCCTTCGATTAGTTCCAGCCTGAGCCGGTTCTCTCAAAGCGAACAACACTTCGAAACTAAAACATTACACTTGACCTAGAAGCCTCTCAAGCTGCCGGGGCAGAAAGCAAGATGGAGTCTCTCCCGTTTGAGGCCTACAAGGCCCGAAATAAGCATAACTCCATAGAAGGTATACTAACACTCTTGCAAAAGGACGGATTATCACTAATACTAATGAATCTATCCCCTAGCTTAGGTTTATAAGCCCTGATCTAAGGAAAAGGGTACGAAAGTGCATTACTGTGCCTTATGAATAGGCCCTGTTTATAGTTCTAATCCCTACACTAGAATGATAATAGGCTGGAGTCACCTCCAATCATCCTTCCCCAAAGGAGGGCCGAAAAAGTCGGTCAGAACACCCTGTCAGTCCTGCAGGCTGGGTCATCCCTCGGTGCATGTATCCACTGGTTCACAATTTTGAGTTGTGCAGCCCAATAGTACAGCTGTAGGTTTGGCAATGCAATCCCCCCCTCATACCAACTTCTGGACAACTTGGACACAGTAAGTTGGAGGCCAACGCTGTGACCTGTAGGAAGTAGCGCGGCGCGAACGGGTATCGGGTGTTTTCCAGGGTGTATAGGAATCTCGGAAGCGCCATCATTTTATAGAGGGCTGCGCGCTCGAGGAGGGTCAGTGGTAGGGTCGCCCAATGTTTCACGTCAGTACGGAGACGCTCCAAGGGAGGTTTTAAATTTGTATTGAAGAATTCTGAAGCGTTGTCGGTGATATGTATGCCAAGATACCGGAAGGACCTTGATGTTAGCATAAGCGGGCAATCTGCTGTGTGTGAGGGTTGCGGCCCCTTCAAAATGTATATTACTGATTTAGACCAATTTAGCGTATACCCTGACGTTTTCCTGTGCGTGTCACAGAGCGTAAGGAGTGCTGGGATTCCCCTGTCCGGGTCAGTTAAGTAGATCAACATATCATCGGCGTAGAGTGACACTCGGTCTGCCCATCCCTCTTTCCAACTAATTCCTTTTAATAATGGCGTTGTCCTAATCATCGTCGCCAGAGGTTCCAAAACAAAGGCGAAGAGCAAGGGGGACAGGGGGCAGCCCTGACGGGTTCCCCTTGCCAATGGGAATGTGTGTGATATGTGGCCGTTGGCGGTGACCTGAGCGACTGGGTTGGCGTACAAGAGACGGATCCAGGCAATGTACTTAGGGCCAAAGCCCATATGGGACAAGACTGCGAACAAGTACTCCCACTCCACCATGTCGAACGCCATTTTGGCATCCAAGGAGAGGATTACCGCCGCCTCCAATAATGAAGGGGCTCGTGACAGGATCCCGTGTACACGCCTGAGATTAAGGGCCGTGCTCCTATTGGGCATAAAGCCCGATTGATCCGGGTGGATCAACAGTTGGGGATGGTTCATTAGTATATTAGCCAACAGTTTTGCGAGAATTTTTGCTTCAGCATTAAGAAAGGATATCGGGCGGTATGATGAGCAATCCGCCGGCAGTTTACCGGGTTTTGGTATGGCTATGATCGTTGCGGTACGTTGTTCCAGCGGGAGTTCCGCTTTTGCCAAGCTCTCCGTGTACATCGCCAACAGTGGCTTGCCAAGTTTGTCGGACATGAGCTTATACCATTCTATGGGAATCCCGTTCGGGCCTAGAGCTTTCCCGGATTGTATCACACGGATCGTTCTCTGTATTTCTTCCACCGTCAGATCCGTCTCCAGTTCGTGGACCGCTTCCCGGCGGAAGCGTCGGGACTTCTACGTGACTAAGGGAATCTAATGCTGCCCGTTCTGTGACCTCCCTCTCTGGAGTGTAGACTTCCTGAAAGTGGTCCGCTAGTGTATGTACTATGTCTTCAGGGTGTGACTGTATCAGTCCCTCACAGGTGTACAGCTGCTGTATGCCTCTACTGCACCCTCCCCTTTTTGTCCAACCAGGCCAGCATTTTCCCAGCCTTGTCTCCAATGTCATAAATTCTATGCGCCGTGCTAGCAATACTATCAATTACTTGGGTCTTGAGGTGATCCTGATATTGCTGCTGGCGCAGTTTCAGTGTGTGTGTGGAGTCTGCCGTGGGATCATCCATATGTGCCACGTTCACCGCGTGAACGCCAGTTCCAGCTCTGAAAGCTCCCACCGGTGTGCTTGTTTGTGTCCCGAGATGGACGCGATTGCCTGCCCTCGCAGGACCGTCTTGTAAGCTTCCCATAGGATCGAGAGAGAGGTTACCAATGCCTAATTTTCAGCAAAACAATATGTGGTTGCCGTCTTTAGATCTTTCTTGGTCCCAGGGACCGTCAGATAGTTGGGGTATATGGGGTATATCCTTGCACGTGTCCTCTCCCGATTGGAGAGGGTCAATACCACTGGGGAGTGGTCTGAAATTCCCCTGGGCAGTATGTCTATGGAGTCTATGTCGCTCATGCCATTACCAAGCAGCAAAAAATAGTCTATACGGGACAAACTATTATGGACCGGTGAATGATAGGTGTATTGTTTCGCTGCGGGGTGTTTGTGTCGCCAGACATCCGCTAGGCCCATTGCTTCTAGAAAGCCCGGGAAAATGGAGGGTCCTGTTGCGTGTGTCTGCACGGAAAACGTGTCCAGTGTCGGGTCCACCGCGGAGTTGAAGTACCCCCCAATGATTGTGTCCACCCGTCGGGAGATTCAGTAGAAATTCCCCCAAAGCTGGCATTGCTATTGACTGGAGAGCCGGAGGGATATAGACGGACACTACATTTAGAAGTCTGCCTTCCCACTGTCCGTGGATTGCCGCAAAACGGCCTTGATCATCCACTTTATGTTGTAGAATAATGAAAGGTGAAGTCTTTTTGACCATGATACATGTCCCCCTCGAGCCGAGGTGAATTCTGAATGCGCCGCCATTTTATAGCCTCATCTGTCTAGTGCTTGACATGCCTTCCCGGTAAGGTGTGTCTCCTGAAGTAATACCAGTGGAGGGCCCTGGCGTTTAATTGCTTGTAAAACCAAACCCCTCTTAATTTTGTCTCCCAGCCCTTTTACAATCCAAGTGAATATTTTAAGGGGGGGACCACAATGTGGTGTGTCGTGCCATCAGTGGCAACGGAGAAGGATTGACGTACCATTATGAGGTGTTGTGAATGTGCCTTCCTGTCGCCATCGGTGCAACGTACTCGCCGCCACGTTGGAACCTGTGTGTGTAGTTTATGACATAGTTTGCCGTAACGTGTGGATCTTGAACCAAAACAAATGACCATCTCCCCTCCCCCCTCCCTGCCTCCTTGCTCCACGGACTTAACACCGCTGCCTCCCCAACTTAGCAGAGTGCTTTACCCTTTCCCAAACCATTGTACTTGCTTGCGGGGGGTAAAGAGTCTCGTAACAGCGGCGGCTCCGTCCACCCTTATCAGCTTCTCCCAGCCTTGAGTCCAAGGGCAGTTCGCCCAGTACCGGAGATGATCGTTGTCATAGTTGCGAGTTTGCGATTTTTTAGGAGTCCGGTTGATGCCTGCCGTCCTCCGACTCTGCCTCAGATGTCCTGTCCTGAGTTCCCCGTCTCGATGTCTGTGTCTTTGTGAGCGGTCCGGCCTGTTGGTTTTGCGGTCCTCTGTTGGAGCGGCGAGGTGCCCCCACTTGCCGCCATTCATCTAGCCAGTCCTGAGCTATCTCAGGAGTGTCGAAAAACCATGTCTTTCCATCAGCAACAACTCGTAGTCTCGCCGGGAACAACATTTAATAAGGCAGCTCTTTCGTTCTCAGTGCTTTCTTGACCTCTACCGACGTCGGACCACTTCCGCCATGTAATCTGGAAAAAAGGCAAGCGTAGAGTTCTGGATCTTGATGGGAGGCGAAACTCTTGCTGCTTGCAGTATTGCGTCCCTGTCTCTGAAATTGAACAGCCGGGCCAATACCAGAAGCGGTGCAGCACGCTGCTTCGGTGCTCCGCCGAGCACTCTGTGCGCTCTCTCCACCAAGAAAAATTGAGACAGACCTTTGGGCTGCAATTTAGTCTTTATGAGGTCTTCAACATAGAGGTCCATCGCTCTTTTAACTTCCGATTCTGGAACACCCAAAATTCACACGTTGTTCCGTCTTGAGCCCCCTTCTTGATCATCCAGCTTCTCTTGAAGTTGTTTGTTTACGGCCTCCATGCGCTCCATTGCTAGCTGCAGTTCTGAGGTGACCACTTCCACCTGTGCTACCCGTTCCGACATTTTGTGGAGATCCTGGTAGTGGTTAAACTTTTGTTTAGCCACTACCAAGTTTCAAAAATACATCGGCATATTTACTTAATGGTTCCAGAGTTGAACCAATACTGCTGACTATTAGGCGCAAAGGACTATGAAAGAAAAATGATGAATCTCCTCAATGTTAGAGAACACTATCAACATCTTAAGAGAGAAGTTCTGGATATACTGAGATAGAGCTGAAGCAGAGGAGTGGATCAGTAATGAAGAATATAAATTCATTGTTAATCAGGAACCTATCACACCGGCAATCTATGGATTGCCAAAGATCCACAAAAATTTAGAACAACCACCCATGCGCCCAATAGTCTGCAGTATTGGTTAAATTCTGGAACCATTAAGTAAATATGCCGATGTATTTTTGAAAACTGTAGTGGCTAAACAAAAGTCCTACCTGAGAGAGTCTGCTCACGCCATTAATACATTTGAAGGGATGAGCTTCAATGGGGTGACCCAGCTTCTGGTCACCCTTGACATTGAAGCTCTTTATACAAATATCCCCCAAGATGACACAATTAGAACGGTAGGAACTATGCTCCAGGTGGAAGATTTGGGAGGAGCTTATCTTGGATTTATTATGAATTGTGTGAGCCTAGTATTGAAAAATAATTTCTTCCTATATAAAAAAGATCTCTACCATCAAGTGAAAGGGACCAGTATGGGCGCAACCTGCGCCCCAAGTCTAGCCTGCTTATATGTGAGCAATTTTGAACAGGTTCACATATTTAATGAGCTAGCCCCCTTGTTTGAGAACATCAGTCACTGGCACCGGTTCATTGATGATATAAGTTTAATCTGGAATGGTTCCAGTGACCAGTTTCAAGAGTTCATTGCTTGGCTAAACTTGGGTGACCCTAATTTAAATTTACGTCCAACTGGAGCAACACCCATGTTAATTTTTTGGATATTTGTATTAAGAATGTAGACAACATTTTAGCAGTTAAATTATATAGCAAGCCAACAGACAAGAATACTCTTCTTCATTATCAGAGTCATCCTCCGAAGTCGCAGAAGGACAATGTCCAGTTTAGGGAATATCTGCGACTTCGGAGAAATTGCACCTCACTTGAGGATTTTTATACCCATTTGGAAAAGTTCAAGAAGAAACTGAATGATCGAGGATTCTAATCAACTCAGAGAAAACAGAAGTCCTCATCCTCAGACCCCACCCTCCATTTGGGACAACACATGGTGGCCCACCACCCTCGGCAGCCCTTCCACCCCCACGGACCATGACTGAAACCTCAGAATTGTACTTGACTTCTCCCTCTCCATGACCCGACAGGCGGTGCACAGTGTGAGGTTGGCTGCCTGCAGGTGGGTTGGTCAAAGGGCCAAAACATGCTCTGTATGGGCAAAAACCATGTGCAGTGGGGTTGACTGCCTGTGGGGATATGCTGAAGTCGAGTTACCTTTTTATCTGTGGTAGCTACTAAAGATGAACGAAGCTACACATGATGTGCATGGTATAGGGTCAATGATGCAAATAACACAAACTTGCTTCACCTATGGGCTTTTCATGAATGATAGCAGTCATGATGGTTCACATTGTTTTGGGCTATTTTGTACTTACATTTAAGTCTCCATTGCAATACTAGTTTATAGAGCAATGTGTGTGTAAGATGCTTGTATGATGCCATCAGTGATGCCATCAATTATGCCATTTGAGATGTTTTCATTGATGTCATAGAACATGTCATGAGTGATGTAATATATGAGGTCATAAGCAGTGAATAATGGGAGGCAGGTTATAGTTAGCTCTGGTATAACTGGTGATTTGCTGTGATTTCTTTAGTTCAAAATGTAAAGGTTGTCACTGATATATTCACCTAACTATAACATTAGTGTAACCTTTGTTTTTTTCAGAAAATATATATATATATGAAGTAGCCACTCTGTAGAGTCTCACAGAAAGGAATTTTAGAATTCAAGTAGACTTTCCACTTGAGTGACAGCTTTCTGACAGCAAATTGTCGCGACCGCTCACAATGCCTGTGTTAGAAAAACCTCACCTTGTTTCCTCCTAGTGATCAAAACTAGCACTAAGGGACATCAAATCATCCTGAAAAACAAATCTGGTGGTTGGTTAAATTTGGCCCAAATTTTGCATTGTAAGCATAACGCGGAGTTGGCAAACTTCTGACAATTCCGCCGGCAGAGCGGAATATTTCACCTAACTCTAATTAGTACACAACATTTCTACTGTTTACTGTGGGGGACTGTTTTTATGTGAATATGCACAGAGCAAGTGTTTTGGTACGAGTGTTCTCGCCCTTCAGAGCAGGGCACTTTTTAGTCACCATTTTGGGGGATGGTCTAGTCATGCGAGGAGGAAACTATTTAGGTGGGGTGCTGGCTCGTCGTGCGCAGGTGGCACCCTGCCGGTGCGCCAAAGGCAAGTCTGTGTGTACCCATCTGTGATCTGACAGGGCACAGCACCAGACCCACTGGAGGTTTTGTCTCCCATTACATAAGGAGGTTAGGTTATGCTGGAGAAAAGCTACTAGCCCAGAATATCACAGGTAAGGATGCCAGCGGCATTGGACTAGATTCAGGCGCGATGTCTCAAACTTTTAAAATGACATACCAGGGATATAACTTCTTGATAGAGAACCCTGAGGCACATTGTATTCAGATGTCAGTAATTAGCAGTCATATATTGCGACCGTTATCTTCCTAGAGGGTGAAGCGCTCTCTTTCAAAATCGAACTGTCTAAAACCCAATCTTTTCATAAGTTGACAGTGTATCATCCTCCCGGGCTTGGAAACACTTTTGTAGAGGCTGTCAACTTTCTCTTGGAATAGTGTTTAATTTTTTCGATTACAGAGTTTTAGGATAATTACATTTTTACATGGAGGCCCTTGAAGCCTAAGATACAGAGGATTTAATTGATACCATGCCTTGCCTAGGCCTCACTCAAGTGGTGAACGGCTGATCCACTGTGAGGGTCGCACTTTAGCTGATACAGAAACCTTACCGTTGACCTGGTCATATCGCAAGGCAGTGATGTTTGAAATAAGCATCTCTCGCAAAGGGCCCACGTCCATTACAACATATTTCATTCAAACTTCATGTGCTTGGCATAAAATCCAATCAGATCAAATTAATTTGTTTCTAACTGCATCCTATCTTGTGCTTGCAGGGGACCTTGATCAACAAACTCTTAATAATACTAACAGGCTGAGCTCCACTTTACTCTCACTCGCACCTGCTAAATCATCTAAGCACCACAGAAGTTAACCATTGACACCGGGGCTGAAGGACAAACTGACAAGACTGAAACAAGAGTGTATGAGACAGGAGCGTATATGGGTAAAGATTTATGTTAATTTAGAGAAGGACTAATATCCCATTATCACTGTGGTAGCCTTTGACCGACTAAACGTGTGTCTTTAGGACAGAGAACAGTCAGTGGCACTGGGTGAGTTTGTGTCCAAGCCTTTCTTATTTCCCTGTGGGTCTCACAGAGGTCCTCGCTCAGCCCAACCCTGTTTAATATCTATGTCACCCCCCTAGCAGAAGTAATTAGATCACATGGCTTCTCTCTTACATCCTATGCTGACGACACTCAAATCGTCATCTCTCTGGCCAGGGACAGAAATTATACAGGATCTAGATTTCATGATTGTATGATGCAGTGAGCACCTGGTGAACTGAGGTTTTTCTATTTGTTTCTCAGCCATCATTTTGGACTCTTAATTGGTGTCTAGAGGATTTATGTTTTCTGTCAACGCCAGTTACCCAGGCCCGAAATTTAGGGGTAGTAATTGATAACAAACTCACTTTTAATGATCACATCAATGCAGTGACATCCTCTATATTTCAAACCTTAAGGACCACAAAAAAGACTCTACCTTTTATCCCTTCTGATCTTCAAAACACTGTAGTCAATTCATTAGTATTTACTACGATAGACTACTGTAATGGACTTTATCTGAATTTGCATCACTACTTATTGAATAGGCTGCAAACTCTCCAAAATGCTGCAGCAAGACTATTGTTAAAAGCTCAACATTTCAGTCAGTGTCCTCAGGAAGTTACCCTGGTTGCGAGTACGACAGAGAATTACTTTCAGGGCTTTATGCACCATCTACAAAGAATTACACAAACACGTTGCAGTTTCTTAAAAAAAAGTTTCAACAAGTACGCCCCAGGGAGAACACTAAGATCCACAAAAGCTAAATCTGCAGTAGTCCCCAGGTTTAAAAGATCTTCCTGGGGTGGAATAAGTGTTTTAACTGGAGCAGCGACGGTTTGCAATTCTCTTCCTTTGTAAATTAGAGCCATGCCCAATTTATTGAGGTTTAGGAAGGCATTGAACGCCTGGTTGATCAATGCAGAAAGAGTTTTATTTTTCCGATTCGGTTCTTCTTGATAGTATCAAAGCTAGCCCCAAGATGCCTTTGGGCAATCGAGCGCTCTTATTAATTCCAGAAACATAACATAAACAATGCATTGTAAAGTATAAGATTCTGCTCGAGGAAAAAAATCTTGCTTCTTTACCCCAAAAATGTAATCATCACAGAATTCGGGTGAAAGAACTATTCAAGCCTGTTAGTAATCTCACTAATGTCTTTGGTAGCATGGCAGGGAGTAGTCAATCCTTATGCAACACCCTTACAAATGCCTTTCAAAATAAAGTTGAACAGGTATATAACAGGTTCACCTCAAACGTCAATACTAATTTGAAGGAAAATAAGCTATCCCTTTGTATCTCACTGAATGACACATTTAGTGAATTTTCCTTCCTCACAGCTCAGCAGGTAAAACTGCTAATAAATTCCATTATATCAGGTACCCCACTTGATCTCAGCCCCCCATTGGTGATACAACTAGCACCGGAAACCATTGAAAATCATCTTTCTTTTTGGAATTTTCAATAAATTGTTAAAATCAAGCTAATTCCCTAAACAGTGGAAAATAGCTTTGATACAAAATATAATCTTCATCCTAATGACCCAAATTCTTACCTTCCAATTTTCTCAGTTCTCACTCCCGGCTAAGATCATGGAGAAATCTATCAATCAGCATTTAGCCACTTTCATAGAGAATAATCCTCTCCTGGATACCACTCAGCTGGGATTCAGGAGTGGTCAGATCACCAGAACTGCCCTGATAGTGGAAAGTGATGAGATTAAGGCAGCCCTTGATAAGGGAGGAAAAGCAGCACTTATCTTATTAGGCCACTCTGCTGCATTTCATACGGTCAATCACAAATTGCTAATTGGCCGTTTCCACAACATTTAGATCAAGGATGCCAGACTGGCCCTTTTAAGATCTTTCTTTTGTTGGAGAGAGCAATCTGTAGGACGATAGGAGTTCATATCGGAACCCTTCTCCTTGACTTGCAGGGTCCATCCGAGGTCCCCGCTGAGCACAACGTTGTTTAACATTTATGGAACCTCTTTGGCCAGTCTAGATACATTATTTGGATTTTTTCTTGACATCATACACCAATGACACTTAAATATTCTCCTCCACTTCCATCAACAACAATAAATACTAGAAACTGATTACATAATTGCATGAGGCATTGAGCAACTGGATGAATAATAAATGCTTGAAGTTAAACTCTGGTAGGACAGAGGCACTCCAGTTTGGTAATTATGGTCCTGTCAAGGTGGCCTCAAGAATTAGGAGAGCTTCCAAAACTGGTCAGGAAGGTAAAGAATGTAATACTTGTAGTAGATAGCAAGCTTGTCTATGGAGATCAAGTGCCAGATGTACGACCAGTTTCAGCATGCGCAAACAGGTTACCAAAACAATTTTGCGAGTTGCAAATGAATTGCAACTCACAAAAAAATAGTTTCGAGACTCGCTATTTGGAAGGGGTGTTCCCTTTAGTGTTTCTTTAATCCATGGATGAATGTTTTTCGACCGCAATTGCGCTCGCAAAACACTCGCAAATTACCACCCTCTTCAAGAGGGTGGTAAAACAGTCGCAATTTGGAAGGGGTTTCCGGGGGACCACTTCCTCTTTGTGACTGTCTCTAAAAATATTTTTTAAGGCAAGCAGTGATCCCAGGGATCACTACCTGCCTTTAAAAAATGAAACGAAAACCTTAAATTTTTTCTTTTTTCAATGCATACCGTTTTCCTTTAAGGAAAATGGGCTGCATTCAGAAAAAACACCTGCTTCATTTCAAAGCAATCCCAGACATGGTGGTCTGCTGAGCCAAGCAGCCCCCCATACCTGGCAGGGCCTGTCATTCCCAATGGGCTCGCAAATTGCAAGAGGCTCATTAATATTAATGAGCCTTGCAATTTGCGACCCCATTAGGGATCGCAAACAGTGTTAAACACACTTTTGTACATGGCAAATTGCGCCTTGCATATAGCGACTCGCAAAAGAGTCGCAAATTTGCGAGGCGCAATTTTGTTGGACGTACATCTGGCCCCAAGAGAATATTATTATCTCCTTTTCCTTCTATACTCTAAAGATAATAAAGAAATTCTGCTCTTACATTGCACTGGAATCACAGAAAACTGTTGTTATGGGCATAGTCTTGTTCAAAATAGACGATTGTAATGGCCCCAATCTAAACATGCAATAGCAATTCGTAAATAAGCGCCAAACTCTGAAGAATGCTGCTACATGCATGTTGCTCAGGATACTCAATTTTTGATCGGCACCTCAGGTTTTGCAGAAGCTTCAGTGGCTACCTATCAAGAAGCGGATTACCTTCAAGGCCTTGTGCATTGCCTATAAGGTACTTCTCAACACAGGCCAGGAGTATTTGAAAGGCAGTTTTAAATGATACTGTCCAAGCAGGTCTCAACATTCTTCTGGTGCCAAAGATATTGTGGCCCCTAAATTTAAATGCTCTTACTGGGGAGGGAGAAGTTTTTTATTTGTATATCTAATTATGGAAATCTCTCCCCCTAAACATCAAATCCATGACCAATCTTCTGTCTTTCAGGAAGGATCTAAAAACTTGTCTTTTCAGTGATCAGTAACAGGTTATTTCCCTGACCTATTTGGACCATGCCAAAGCACCTCTGAGTATTTGCTTACTTTAAAAGGATTAATTATATACCATAACAAAACATACCATATCATTACACTTAAAACTCAGCTTGAGGGCCTAACCATATTCTAAACAAAACATACATACATACATAGGGGGATTTGTAGAGCGCATGGTGACGCCTACGGCATGTCCCCGCGCTGAATATCCTAGTTTTAGCAGAAGAGGTGAAGAGGTAGGTCGCTATTGGGCGTAAAGAAATGTTTTAAGTTTAGCTCTGAAGATGGACTCTGAGGGTTCCAGGCGAAGCGCCACAGGGAGTTTATTCCAGCTGGACGCTGCCAGGTACCTGAAGGACCTGCCACCCATCCTAGCCTTAGACACCTTTGGGATGGACAGGCGTCCCGTGCCAGAAGATCTGAGGGAACACTTAGGCTCGTATTGTGACAGGAGATCCTGCAAGGGGAGAGGTGCTCTGCCGTTAATGATCTGGTGACACGTGCAGAGGGCTTTGAATTTCACCCTGTGTCTCACCGGGAGCCAGTGCAGCGTTTGGAGCACGGATTTTGATGCTGATCTTCTGGGCTGTCTGAGGACCAGTCGAGCTGCGGCCTTTTGTAAGATCTGCAGGCGGTTTAAGTTCTTCTCGAGGGTCCCTAAGTAGAGCAGGTTGCCGTAGTCCATTTTGGATGTAACTAGTGCGTGCACAAGTGTTTGGCGGGCTTTGATGGGAAGGAACTCCAAGACCTTCCTGAGGGTCTTGAGAGTCCGAAAGCATGAGCCGACAACACGGTTGACCTGGGGTCCAAAAGTGAGGTTGGAGTCGAACCAAACACCAAGATTCCTTGCTTCCTGGCAGGGGATTGGTGTGGGTCCGAGGCAGGGTGGCCACCACTCTGACGTCCAGGCCGCTCGGTCTCCCCCTACCACCAGCACCTCGGTTTTGCCTCCGTTGAGCTTGAGACAGTTGGCAGAAAATGGTTTCCTATTAATTTGGAAGGGCCTAAATAACCCAATCAAATGCTATTTTGCTATCATATCATACCCTGGTATACCATGAAATTACCGCAGTATACGACTGCCCAATACATAGCTACATTTTGTACCTTATAACTTTAAAATTACTGAACCCGTTTTGGCCATTACCAAAAAGTAATCTTTGCACCCCAAAATCTATATTTTAGCGAAATGTCCTCTATATATGTATAGCCATTTTCAAGCAGCTATTTAAACAGCTCTCTATGACATTTCACTCAACTCCACTCTACCACATGCCACTCCACTCTATCACAAGTCACTCCACTCTACAACAGTCCACTCCACTCTACAATACTCTACGCCACTATTCTCAATGACATGCCTACCATTCTACGAAACGCCACTTTACTCTAACACACACCATCCTATCCCCTCTTGGACATGACACTCCAACCTATGACACGCCATACCTCTCCACTCTGTGACCTGCTGCTCTTCTCTACTACACGCCACTTCCCTCTAGGACTCGCCACTCCACTCTGACATGCCACTCCATTCTGTTAAATTCCACTCAAATCTGCGATATGCCACTCCACCTCACTTTACTCCTCTCTACTCTATGACACACTACTGCACTATACTCCACAGTACTGCAGTACTCCACGCTATGCCATACCACTGCATTACAGTCCAATCTACAGCAGTCTATTTCACTTCCCTCTAACACATTGTACAACATGCCACTCCACTCTACACTATTCCACTGTATAACACTCACCTCCAATCTATGCCTCTACAATGCACACCACTCTACAACTCAACTCTACAGTACAACATCCCACTTCACTCTATGACACACCACTCCACTCTATGATGTGCTGCCCAGTGCCAACACAGACACTGTTCCACTACGGTGCAAGGTTATCTATGTTGTAAGGGGCACCCTCCTGCCCAAAATCAATCCTCTGAGTCATTTTCCTCTTTCTATGTGAGCTGCACAAAGCTACTCCAAATTTATCAAGCCATTAAAGGTAGCCTTGCGTGGCTTGTTAAATGTGACTTAAGGGAAGCATCGCTGTTGAGCCCCATTGCATGGCAAAAGAGGGAAGCATTTAATTCATAAATGTGCCTTACGATCATTGAAGAATACAAAGATCTGCTCTACTTCAGACAAATTGCCAATCCAATGGTCATTTAGATTCTGGGATGAACCACAATTTACTAATCTAGCTCTACGGGCCTGATTACCGTAAAATAGAGGTGTTTGCTTAATTGCATTCCATGTTTGTGGATGGATTGCAATTCCAAGTGGTGCAATGTTACGGCACCCAGTGATTACCAAAAGTAATAAAGGCTGCACTTGCAGTTAAGTTTCAGCAGTCAAATGCCACAAAGGGAAAGTGATTATGTTGTGGTGAGCAACAAAACCCACGTAATTCCTCAGAAACTCAGAACACATTGGCACCAAATTTTTATCAGCGATGGTAGTCATTGCATCCGATAGAGCCTACTTGTAATCAATCCATAAAAGTGTTATGTTGGAATTTTAATGCCTGCTATCTACCTTTTAAGAACCAAGAGTAAAAGCTGCAGTTTTCTACATAGGTGATGTTATAGGTTAATATGTGTCTGAATACCTTAAGCTATAATTACTTCATTGGGTCGCTGGGAACTAAAGCTCATTTCGCAATGGGGCTGGAGATTCAAAAATGAATGATGGAAGCACAACTGCTGCTCTAGACAGGATTCAGCTAGGATTCTGCTGCCAGTTAATCTGAATTAGCAAAATTACATGTACCATCCACTTCTGCAGAGACAACCTTTGCTCCATGGGGTGAACCATTATGATTTGAAGCTAGTAGAGATATTACTTTACTATTCTTAATCTTACTCAAAAACAAACAAACACTATGTAATAGAAAGACACTGTGTCAGGGAGTTAAACAGGGACTAACTGGACTGAAAATAGACACCAAATTAAAAATGTCCCTCGTTAGTGGATATAATAGGATTTATATTTTGACAGATGGATTATCTGTCACCGCTGTGACAGAGTAACCTGTCCGTCGACATCTAAATTGTGCACTATATCATAGATAGAATTATATACAGAACCCAAGGAGTATCTTATTTCGTCACTATAATAATTCAATAGTCACATGTAGACATAATCAGTCCAAACACAAACTCTTCACTGCAGGCTTGCTTCTTCTTTCTTTTTATTTTCACAATTCAAATAATTTCTTCAATGATGTTTCAAAAAATATAGTTCAAATGATGATCAAATACAGCCACAGTTCAAATGATGATCAAAATACAACCAGTTCAAATGATGATCAAAATACAGCCTACGCGTTTCGTCCCACTAGGGACATCATCAGGGCTTTAGAGAGGTAAGAAAAAAAGGAAAATGACTAACAATTCATTAATGTTAAATACATTCAATCAATGGCAAGTTTCACCCTGCCTATATAACAATCTAAAGCAATTCCTGCCTATAAGACATTTTACCAACCATTGTCATCATACTGAGAGCACAACAGAACATCTCAACATGAGCGGGACTCTTTAGAGTTAATATCATTAATTTCATGGTGTCTGTTAAATACAAGAATACATGTCACCCCTAGAAATCACATTAGGTGGACTGTCATCCCCAGCATATCCTCACCTTCATGAAAAGTCAAAGCTAGTTTATCTTCTTGGTTCCAACAGTCTTTGATTATGTTGCCACTTAACTTGTACCGTCTCATACAGTTGAATCTATATTTATAATGAAACAATCCATTTTAGTATCTCAGATATTTATATCCATGGGCTAAGTGAACAATCACTGTCACCTTTACCCTGGAATAATGTAATCACTACTGCTCGCTTACCTAGTCAATAAATTTGATTCGAATCAAGATGATATCCTAGATGCGGTGGAAGAATCTCCAAATTAGTGATAGTAATCACTATACGAACAATTACATCTAGAAATGAAAGGGAGATATGTATAAATATCAAGTAGGCCGAAAACACGCTATGCCCTTCTTGTCTCAAATTCATATGTGACCAAACTATTCATAATGTTTCTCTTTATTATTATAGAATTCTGACAAGTCCAGTAAGAACTGACATATGTTACTGATACGACTTCAAGGTCCGAGACAGCTATTAGTCATGTTTGGGTGAAAAACAAAAATAATCTCAAGGACCTCATAGTTCTTAATCCAAATTGCTAAATTATGTTGCCAAATTCCAATTCCCAATTCCTACCTCAATGATTTTATACAAATTACCACCTTGGTCAGCTTGACACTTCTTTACAGGGTGAAGTACCCTCTATTTCCTCTACGAAAAATTCCTGAGACCAATATTCCTATTGAAAGTAAAGATAAAACAAAAACGGGGACATTTTAAATTACTCGTCCCCTTAAAATACCCAAGTACCATCAAATCTATGACAGTATGTCTGCTAAAAAAGTATAAGTCTGTTATCACTCACCTTCGTCAAAGAAAAATAGTCTGATTCTACCGCATCTTTCTCCTTCGGCTGAACTGCTCGATAAACAGTCGAAAAAATCTCTGTTGATTCCTGACTCTATTTCAAGTTATTTGCGCGCCATATCCGCCCCCCTCGATAGGTTCAGGTTCCCTGCTCGGTCCGCAGTCCCTGTGGGCCGGAAATATTGTAGTACATCCAGTCCGTCTGAAAAAACGAAGCCTGTTGGCTTGTGGGATGTAAACACCTGCAATTCATCAATTGCAATAGCACAGGGGTGGTTTACGCATTGATTTGTGCATGTAACAAAGTTTATATTTGGAGCACCAAGAGAGTGCTCAAAATTCGCATGCAAGAACACAGGAGAGCGATTATTAATCAAGATCTTAAATCACCGATCTTTGTACATATAAAAAAAATTCATGAAAAAGACCAGGAATTTAAATTTCACGGTCTTCAGAAAACAGACCCCAATGTAAGAGGTGGAGATTGGGAATTACATATCAGGAAGGAGGAAGCTAGATGGATATTTAACATTAATGAATTGTTAGTCATTTTCCTTTTTTTTCGTTACTCTCTACAGTCCTGATGATGTCCCTTGTGGGACGAAACGCGTAGGCTGTATTTTGATCATCATTTGAACTGGCTGTATTTTGATCATCATTGAACTGTGGCTGTATTTGATCATCATTTAAACTATATTTTTTGAAACATTATTGAAGAAATTATTTGAATTGTGAAAATAAAAAGAAAGAAGAAGCAAGCTTGCAGTGAAGAGTTTGTGTTTGGACTGATTATGTCTACATGTGACTATTGAATTATTATAGTGACGAAATAAGATACTCCTTGAGTTCTGTATATAATTCTTAGTTGCAGTGGTTTTTGAGGTGGGCCATTCCAAGTTGAGTGTCTGAATAATTGTTATTAGATAGTTTAAGTAAGTTTTGATTTCTCACAGTGTACGAAGTAGATGACTCTCATCGCTCAGTGTTGTTGTAATGTCATAGATAGACACTAAGGGGCCTATTACGATGGCGGATTTCCGGGCGGGAAAACCGCTGCGGATGCTTGAAAGACCCACCGCCAAATTAGGATGGCTGGTGGTTCTTGGAATCTGTCCTCCGCTTTTCCGCCGCGGTCGCCTTCTGACCGTGGCGGAAAAGTATTAACATGGCTGGCGGTGTCTATCAGACACCGCCAGCCATATTATGATGGAGTAGAAAGTATGCTTTTCCACGGCGGCTTTTCCGCCGTGGAAAAGCATACGGACCTTCACTTCGGGGGCCCGTTGCGGGCCCCCTGGGTGAAGGAGGCGTGGGGGGTGCACATGGGGGGTACCTATGGTACCCCCCTGCATTTGCGTGAACAAAGCAGCAGGCACCGCACGGTGCCTGCCGCTTTGTGCACACAAATGCCGTGCATGCATTTTTAACACTGCCGCAATGTTAAAAATAGAGAATGTGACCGCCACCCTGGCGGTCACATCCTAATCTGCACGGAGGGACCGCCGCTGCCCCTGCGGACGGTCCCTCTTACTCTATGGTGGCGGACGGACTCAGGTCCGTCCGCCATCATAATCGGCCCCTATGTCATGGAGTTCAACAGTTTTCAGCCGGAACAGAAAATAGGCCTGGGGCACCAACATCAAATTGGCCACTTGATCGTAAATTAAGTACCTAAAATATTGCCCATGTTTGTAAATAGGGACAGTTTTGAACAAACTATATGAGCAGTTTTGCAAGGTATGGAAGACTGCATGGATTTGAACTTTCTACAGGCAATGTTTGCTTCAATACCAAATAAATCAACATCGAAAACTGGCCCACAAACACTCACAAAACAACCCTACAGAATGACATGTCAGACTGCCTGTTTGCCCCGTGGGCCTATCAAACCCTTGAATTAAATAAGGGTTCAGAAAAACCAAGACAATTCATACAAACCAAAGACAACTTGTGCTCGGTTCTCACATTTTTTGTGGGAGATGAAGTTGAGTTGATCCTTCTGGTAGAGGATAGGAGGTTTAATTTGTCTCCTCAGTCCTATTACAAAGCAACCTACTGGAAGTGGTCCAAGATAAAGTGTCACTTGACAAAGTCTAATTGCCAAGTTAAGCCCTATTTTCTCAATTGAAAAAACAGGTTGGCGCACAAATCTAAAGTATTTTAAAATATTAAGGCAACAGGAAAATGGCCAATTGACTCGAATGTGTTTCGAATAGCTCGAGCTTCTTTCTCCCTCATCCACTCCTGCAGCACAACAGTCAAACTTCAATATACGTAAAACAAGCCATACAATGACAGCTTCTCTAATGCACATCTTCCATACATTAGATCAGAAAAGTGAAAAGAGTCTTACTTGACTGTTTGAAGACAATCATCTAATATAAAAACCAAGTGCTCAATAGGAGAGTTCCCACTTTCGGGGAATAATGCAAAGGCTTTGACAGGTGTGGAGGCTTGACCAGTGTGTGCCACAAGGACTTTCAGGGCTTAGAGTCACCACAAACAAATCAATCATTCATGTCCCAAAGAGGGAGACGAAGGGCTCCTGCACAATGTCGCTCCTTTTCCACTTGTCCTTCCAGTGCCCGGACTGAATTCAGCACAGCCATATTATGTAGAACTTATTCACATACTCCTGAAATAAGGACTGTATTGGAGGAAGGTGGGGGCTCAGGCTTTTGGTGCTGGAAATCCCTTGAGGAAGCAAACCAAAGATGCCAGGTAGGTAGTTCTCCAGGCTAACATCCTTTCCGCCTTTAGTCTGTTCTATTTTAATTAGTTAGCTTAAATTACTTTTAAACAGTCGCCATTTTTTATTAATTTTTAAAAGGTATTTTTTGATAAATTACCCCACAAACAAGAGCACCAGTTACCTATTCAGCAGACATGGCAGAATAAAAAACCTGGCATGAAACCGCAAATAACAATTCAGCATCCTGGAACGACCGCATTCTTGGCACAAGCGATGTTTGTGTAGTCATAACAGTAATGGCGCGCAGTACAGCCCAGGCAAAAGATGACTCCAGGTAAACAGAGCCCCAGAAAGCCAAGGGTCCCTGTGATTCAAAGCAACTCTAGATGAAGAGCCAACCTGGCACATAGAGAAGTGTTAGCACATAAATAGTATAGAACTTGAAATTCCCTGGTACCAGAGACTGAGTGGCTATAGAGAATGGTTAGTACATCAGATGCTATAGCGCATAGAATGTCCCAGGCACAGGAGACTGCCAAGCACATAGAGCAGTGTTAGTATATTAGATGGTTTTAATCAATCAATCAGTCATTTGTAGAGCGCTACACCTCCCCCGTGAGGGATTCGAGGCTCTGGTATGGCACATAGAACGCCAGAGGCCCCAGAGACTGACTGGCACACAGATCAACTTAGGTCCTGGAACTAGCAACTCTGGCAGGAGCACTGCTGGTGAACAGAGCAGTATCTGGTGCTTTCCACACAGAGGAGCCTGGAACAAAAGTGGACCATCATCGCCATCATCTACGGGCCATTTTGAAAGCCTTACGGGACACCACTACTATTAATATAGAAACAATAATCAGGGAACAGACATTGCTTCAAAAAAAAATATGTATTTTTTCTTGATTTACCTTTAAAACCTTTTCAGTACCAAGCAGAATCTCAACATCACTACCACAACAGGCATGCATTGGCATGTAAACAGGATATTCATGTGGACATGTAATACAGTCAAGCATAAACTGTAATACCTTGATTTTCATGTAATGCCTCTGGACTATTTCCCATATAGTTTTACAATAACACTACACTGATTGATTTTAAATATCAGCAATCTAGAAGTTTGGTGAACATATTAGGATATTGTCATCAACCTGTGAAATACTCAGCTGAGTTCGATATCAATCAATCCGTACATTTGTGAGCGATTCTTGTCACCCGTGAGGGTATCCAGGCATAAGCCGAATAGGCAGGTCGTCAGTGACTTTCGGAATTCTGAAAGAACTGGGGAGGTGTGTAGATCAAAAGGTAGGTCGTTCCATTTGTTCACCGCTAGGGAGGAAAATAATTTACCTCTGCATCTGCTATGTCAGATGCAGGGAGTGAGGGTTAGAAAAAGGTATGCGGTGTCTAGTGGGCTGGTTCAAGTTCAGGAGGGGGTTCAAGTAGGCGGGTCCCTAGTTGTAAACAGCCTAGTATGCCTGGGTCAAGAGCTTGAAGTGCCATCTTTTCAACACAGGGAGCCAGCGAAGTTCCCTGAAAAAGGGGTTGATGTGGGCTATACTAGGGAGATCCAGGACAAGTCTTGCTGCGGCGTTCTGTATGGTCTTTAGTATTCATAGGGGGTGAGCTATAATGTAAATGTTAATGTAAATGTACATGTATTTATATAGCGCAAATCACCCACATCGCAGGTATCTAAGCGCTTGCTTAGGGAACCCGTCCTGGTATTCCCCTGTGAGATAACCCCGGCAGGGTATCCACAAGGTGAAAGCCAGGCATCCCGCCGCAAGGGGCCGTTGTGGAGATTAAGCAAGCTTATGTCCAGAGTCTCAGAGTGTGAACCCGTGAGTCGAGTAGGCACCGGAGCGAGAATTATCGAGTCCGTGGAATTATTGAGCCCAAGCCCCGTCGAGGCGGGGAATTGAACCCTAGTCCAGGGCCGATCTCAGCTTCCGGGTCTGCCGCCTCTAACCCCTGAGCCACACTTCTCCACATGTGTAGAGAGCATTGCCTTACTCCCGTCAGCTCGAGATGAGGGCCTGAGTGATGGTGCATCTGGAGCTTTGGGGTAGCAATTTGCATATCTTACAAAGCATGCAGAGGATGAAGAAGCAGGAGGAGGGGACATAGTTCACCTGAGTCATCATTGTTAGTTTGTTTCCCATAACGATTTCAAGGTTCCTAGCATTGTCATTGGGTGTAGGAGCAGGTCCAAGTTCTGAGGTTCAACAGGGTATGTCCCATGGGGAGCTTTTATTTCCGAAAAGCAGTACCTCTGTCTTTTCTATGTTTAGCTTCAGGCATTTGTCATTCATCCAGTTGGGGATGTCTGTCATGCAGTTGTGGAAGATGGTCTTAGTGGCGTCTTCAGAGAGGGAGAGGATGAGTTGTGAAATGTCTGCATAGCATATGATGTTGAGTCCAAGTGTTGAAGAGGGTGGGGCTGAGCAGGGTTTGGAGTAAAGGGACATTTTGCTTTCTTCTGGTGATGAAAGATACAATCCATCTAAAGCAGCTCCTTGGATGCCTATGCTGTGCAGCCTTGTGATAAGTTTGTGGTGGGAGACTGTATCAAAGGCTGCTAAGAGGTCTAGGAGGATCAGAGCTGCTGTCTCTCCTTGGTCAAGCAAAGCTCAGATGTTGCTGGTAGCTGCGATGAGGGGTGCCTTGTTCCTGTGATTGCTGCAGAATCTGGATTTGGAGGATTAATATATATCGATCAATATTATGAATTTCTTCACATTCTTGCACATCTTGAACCCACAGATTCCACTTTGAGCCCATTAGTGAATACATGTAAAAGCCACCAACAATAGCTCTAGAGAATTGAGTTTGTATGTGATATTACCATTCCCAGTTGTTTAATTGTTGGAAAAGCAGTATTTTCAGTTGTATAGTTTAGGCACTTACCTGTCCAGAGGGTGGCTTGAGCGTGCCTGTCTCCAAGGAGATTCTGAATTGAGGAGCTGCTCCCAGCCCCTTGCCCAGGAGTCTGAGATGAGATCACATGACCATTGTATAAGCTGCTATTAGACGTTACATCTGTGCTCTGATTGGTTACTGTATCTGGTGTTTCTATTGGGCTTAGGGTTAGTCTTCTGATTGGCTGATAGGTCTATGGTTCCGATTGGTCCCTTGGATAGTGATTCTATTGGAAATGGGGCTTAGGGTTAGCTTTCTGATTGGCGGATAGGTCCAGAGGTTTTAAATGGTTCCTGAGCTATGGTTTGTATTGGACCTAGGGCTTAGGGTTTCATTTATGATTGGCTGCTAGAACTGGGGCTGTTATTGGCTGCAAGCATCTGGTCTCCTATTGGTCCTAGGGCTTAGGGCTAGTGTTCTGATTGGTTAGGGCTAAGGGGTGCATTGGCCGAATGGGTCACCTGACCACTAGGGCTATTTAATGTCAGAATTCAGAGCAGCTAAGCCCAGACATCAAGGCAAAGGCAGGGAGGACAATGGCAGCTGCCTGTTTGGGACTGGTTGGACAAAGGGCCAGAGATGCTGCCCATTTTCCCATTCACCAGCACCACCCTACCCCATCCACATCCAAACCAGATTAAGACACTTACAGCAAATGTACTCTACTAATTTACTACAAACTACCCATAAACACCTTTCAGTGTATTAGCTCCAACTAAAAACCCCACAAACCATACCTTTACACTCATCTACCCGAACTACCACATATTTGCACCTTCACTTACACACAAAACACCACTCTAGCATATACCACTAACCAATCTAATCATCACAAACACAACCAAAAGCTGTACCATAATTAACTATATCCCATCTAGAAACACACTCCCTGCTTTAATTCCTCCTAACAGACCACTTTCTGTCACCAGCAAAACTATACTCAGCCTTCCATCTATCAACACCCTACTCTTGTTTCTGACAAAAAACACAATCACTCAACCCTTATACTCCAATGCACCACACATAATACATCTTACAGCAATCAAATCTAACACACTCTTAACTCTTTTTTCATCCCCTCTCACACACCACATACACTCTTTTCCATAAACACATCACCACCCCTTTACCTTGCAACTTCCACTCACCAACAAGTCTTTACATGCAAATTCTTCTCTGAACACAAATACATCATTATCTCAGCTCACTACTCCACAAAAACAAAACATAACATACACACCAGCAAAACAAAATCTCAAAGCCACAACACCTCATAACACTTTCTGTCACAAATTAGAAACATATAATCCTCTCTTCCCTCCCCCTGGGTTCCTTCCATGTCCACCTCCCATTCCCCTCGCCCGCCTGTGGAACATGACCTTCTCCCCATGGACCCCCCCCCATGGACCCCCCTGTCTCCTTATAGTCCACGTTTTTAACCCAGTTGCTTCTTAACATTGAACTCCACCTTTCCATCTTGACGATGAAACTTTCATCTCTCGGAAATGACTTTAACGCCCTCTCTCAAACTAAACCTGCCAATCCTCCCGTCACAATCGGCGACACGCATACCAACACTTTTTTCCCTCCACAAAGATGTACCACCCCTTATGGCATCCCATCCGAGGTAATCCCTGATAATTTCCTCCTTAGCCCACCTCAAGCACTGACGCATCATTCCTCCCAGAACCCTGGGGACCTAAATAATTCCTACTCCCCCAGCTCGACAATCGTATGCCTCAATCCACTATTCCGGTGACCCTGGGGAGAAACATCTGCCCTAACCCCACTGGCTCGCCCAGGCCACCTCCACAACTCACGGCGACTACGGATCCTCCTACTCGTCACTCCACTATTCCCATGATCCTGGGGACCAGCCGCACTCCTGCCTCCCCCGGCTCGCCCAGGTCTCCCCCGCAGCTCACCACTATCCTCTCTGGATTCTCCCTTGAGACCAACCACAAACCCCTCAATTGCATGCTGGTCAACTGTCAATCAGCTGCACGACATGCCACAGAGATCGCGGAGACTGTCCTCAGTGAAGCCACTGGCATCGCCTTTCTTATGGAAACCTGGCTCAAGGCTCACTCCTCAGCTATTCTTGACATGCTCTTCCCCGCGGGTTACTCTATCCTCAGAAAAGATAGGCTTGACAAAATCGGTGGGGGGGCCTAGCCATAATTTATAAAGATGAACTCCCACTCTCCCTTGTTAAGCACTCCGATCAAGCCAGTTGCGAATACATTGTAGCCAAACTTAAAGTTCAGGGGGCCCCTGCTATTCGACTACACAACATTTACCATCTCCCAGGTGACCCTTTGCTCTTTGTAGAGGAAATGTCTGACCTACTTTCCCAAGCCTCGATTTCCAACTCCAAAAACATCTTCCTCAGAGACTCCAATGTTCACTGGAACAAAAAGACTGATCCCTCGGTTAGTATCCTCTATGACCTACTCGACATTACAGACTTGATTCAACTTTGGCATTCCCCAACACACGACAAAGTAGCGACTCTTGGCGCCACCATTACTAGCAAAGATTTGGTTTCCCTTTTGCACATTGTCCCTATTGATTGGTCGGACCATCACCTCATCCTCTTCACGATCAACAGCGTTACTCCTCTCCCCACCTTCCCCCCAATAACATCAAACATAATAAATTAACCAGAAACCTTCACGTTATCCCTCCAGGCAAATTGGAGTCTAAACTCAAAGCGAAACTACAACTTCCACCTCCCTCACAAAATGCTAATGATCTCACTGAATACAGTGTGACTAGGACCATGCTTACTTGCGGCCTTACATTTCCGTCTGAAAACATTAAAAGTGAATAAATCGATAATTTACTTGGAACCTTCATTTAAAATACGGAAACATATTGATTAACAGTTATCGGAATGGAATGGATTAGAACCATGACTGTCACAAAGTTCAATCAGCCCTGAAGAAGTCCGGTAACGGATGAAATGCATTGGCTATCTGCTTTTTTTAAAAAGAAAGCTGAATAAGGAACTGGATTGAAATGAAGAGCCTCCTTTTGCTGTTTCTTGGGAAAACGACTAAATACTTTGTATCTAACGAAATCATTATTGTGAAGACTTAAACAATGTATTGAATTGTTGAAGGGTGCTGAGCAAATTTTGTGTATATTTTATCAAAAATCAAACAGCTTCAGCCCCCCAAAATTGATCGCCACTACCAAAAGATGTGAAGAAATAGCAAATTTGCCAAGATTTATTGATCCTTTGCGTTAAATCCCCCATCACAGAGCTCCCCATCCCCCATGTACTCCAATCTGACCACAAAGCTCTCAACTGCTCCTTGGTCACCTCTAGCTCCCTCGGAATAAGCCTTGACCAAAACATCAGCCTTTCTCCCCACATACAAAACACAGCTAAAGGGGCTCTCTTTTCCCTACTTCACCTCAAGAAAATCAAACCCTTCATTCCTGTTGATGATTTTAACTCTGTTGTTCAATCATTAGTACTCTCCAGATTAGACTACGGGAACGCCTTTCTCTTCGGAACATCTAAAGCCCACCTAGCCCCAATCAAGTCTGTCCTGAACCTCGCGGCCAGGGTTATATACTGATTGCAAGAGATTAAATCACATCTCCCCCATCCTCAAAGATCTCCAATGGCTTCCCTTTGAAGGAAGACCTATCTACAAGAATGCGTGCATTACTCATAAAGCCTTCCATCTTCAAACCCCACTGTATCTCTCATAAAAACTTCGCAAAGCGGGCTGCTCTAGAGAAATGAGGAGCACCAATTCTCTCATACTGGTACCGCCCTTGGTAAACAAGAAATCTACCCAAGCACGCTCTTTCTCCTGTAATGCTCCTACCATCTGGAACGCACTCCCCAAAGATCTACGTTGCAACCCCTCATACTTAAGCTCCAAAAAAGATCTCAGGCAACACCTTCTCCTCAAATACTGGGGTCCTTAATCTCGCCACCTTCAAGTGTCTCACATCCTGCCCTTTATGGTTCTATGTTTCTCACCGCATTATACCTGACGTGCTAACCCTTCCCCTCTTCCTCACATATACCTCCATTCTCCTTTTAAAAGTTCTCATATATTCACTGCATATTCCTACATGCTATCTCCTCTCCCTTCTCCCGCCCCGGCTCCACCCTACCCCAATACCCCCCTCCACTTCCCCTGGACAACCACGCTTGCAAAGCGATCCAAATCCCGATTATGGACTAAATGTTACTTCTTATTTCCATGTCTAAGTATTTATTGCTCTTTACATTTTGCTCATATATTTTATACTTTTCCTTGTTGTACAAATGTTAAACTGCATTTTGTTTCCACTTCCTTCCCCTGTAAAGCGTGCTGATACCCTTGGTCTAGTCAGCGCGATATAAAACCGTTTAAATAAAATAAAATACACCCACACCCACCTTCCTGACAACACAAATAATAAACACCCTAAACCAACTCCACTGCCAAGCTTTCTCTCTTCCCCCACACCTAACACAGATTCAGTAACACATCAACTCTCTTTTAACCGCCTTTCATGCACTGGACAATTTAGAACCTTAAGTGACTCATATGCTGCCCCACTACCCTTAACTCATAGACATTCCGCCCTAAACAGACGCAAACAAAATATGCAGCATGCCGCTCTTCACAATTTCACATCTCCATGTCTACTGCACAACAGTGTTACTTTACAAAAACAACAGAGCTCACCAACTCCCTCTCAACCTCCATCCACACCACCTACACGTGCAGCCCCATCACTGTGCTACTGGATTCAGGCTAGCCTGGATGATGAGAGGCAATACCCCTAAACTGGTCCCAGGATGCCTGTTTTTGGTCAAGAGAAGACCTGGCTTGGCAGTTCAGGCTTGACTGTTCCAATAAGGAACAGGGTCAAAACTGATTTGCATATGCCTCCTCCGTAGAAGCTGGAACAAAGCCACAGAAGACCAGCTCACTGCCACCCTCATCAGCATCCCACCACTTTGACGCCCGCCCTTAACACTGCAGCACGCAACCTCCACCGCTGGATCAGTAACTGCGCTGACACATTTGCCTCTCTCAAAAAAGCCACAGGATGACGCATCAAGAAAGCAAGCTGGTTTACCTCTGCACTCCAAGAATCCAAACGCTGCTGACGACGTCTCAAAAAGACATGGAGGAACAACAAAACCGCAGAAACATGTACCACCTACAGAGGAACGACCACAGCACACCACCAACTCATCAAATTTACAAAGAAAAAATCCCTCAGAGACAGAATCCTCACCAACACCGTAACACCAAAGAACTCTTCTCCATCATCAAAGAATTGGCCAAACCCTTCAGTAAAACAACAGAGGTCCCACCCTCCCAAAACCTCTGCAACAGACTCAGCACCTTCTTTCACATCAAGATTAAGATGATCAATGACAACTTTCATAACCAAGATCTCCCCTCCTAGCGATGCCACCCAACGGACCCTGCTCATTTGGACCCCACTAATGACAGAAGACACCTTAAAGACTATTAAAAAGCATCCACTCAGGAGCACCCTCAGGTCACTGCCCAACCCACATCATCCAGAGAGCCGCAAGGGCCATCAAACCCGAATTATATCTGACGATCAACTGCTCCCTCAAAACCACCACATTCCCAGATGACTGTAAGCATGCCAAAGTCAACCCCCTTCTGAAGAAACCCTCTGCAGACCCGACCAACCATAAAAACTGAGGCCAATCTCCCTGCTTCCATTCACAGGCAAGGTCATCGAAAAGGCCATCAACATCCAGCTAGCAAACTTCATCGAAGCCAAAAATGTCTTGAATATCTCCCAATCCCAAATCTGCAGCAACCACAGCACCAAGACCACCCAACACGCCGCCACTGATTACATCTGTCCAGGGTCAAATGGCAGCCCTCTTCTTGCTTGACCTCTCGGCTTCCTTATAAACTGTCACACCAGCCACCACACTCCATGGCGCTGTCATCCGCTCTTTTCTCACAGGTAGAACTCAGCGAATCAGACTCCCACCCTCCCTCTTGGAGGCAAAAGAGACCAACTGTAGATTGCCACATGGATCCTCCTTCAGTCCCAATTCAACAACTACATGGCCCCCCTCGCAGTCATCGTTGGAAACCACGGAATCAACATTGTCTCCTACACACATGACACCTAGCTTATCCTCTCCCTCACCAACTAACCCAACATCACCTGATACAACTTCCAAGAAGGGATGAAAGCCATCACCACCTGGATGATGAAGAGCCACCTGAAACTCAACTCTGAGGAAACAGAAGTCCTTATGCTTGGCTCCACCCCTTCTGCATGGGATGACTCCTGGTGGCCCTCTGCCCTTGGAAACCCCCCACCCCAACAGACAACAAACAAAACCTCAGCATCATAAGACTCATCGCTCACAATGAACCACCAGATCAACACCATATCCTTGGCCTGCTTCAACACCCTCCGCATACTCTGAAAAACGTTCAGATGGATCCCATTCTAAGCCATAAAAACTGTCCTGCGCGCTCTCATCAGTAGCAGACTGCACTACGGCAATGCTCTCTATGTCAAAATCTACAAGAACCTACTTCACAATCTCCAGACCATCCAGAACATTGCAGCCAGACATACCCTAGGCATTCCCCGTCGCAGCCACATCACCGAACACCTCTGCGATCTCCACTGGTTCCCTATTGAAAGAAGAATAACTTTCAAACTCCTCACTCACGCATTTAAGGCCCTCCAAAACACCGGACCAACATAACTGAACAACTGCCTCTCCTTCCACACACCCAAAAGACACCTGATCAGCCAACCTCTCTCTGGCCACCATTCCACGCATCTACAAGACCAGAAGGGGAGAAAAGTCTTTCTCCTACCTCACAGTCAAGGCTTGGAATGACCATGTCCTCTGCCTCCGGCAAGCCCCCACACTGCTCCAGTTCAGGAAGGACCTCAAGACCTGGCTCTTTGGATGACCCCTGCACTCAACTGAGCCGAGTCCCCTCCCCCAATACCTTCAGACCTTCGCAGGTTAGTAGTTGTTCTGTACTAACCCTGATTGATTGATTGATATGGCTGTGTCTGAACAGGGGTGGTGAAGTGAGCTAAAGAACGATGATGGGTTCAACCCAGATATGTGACTGGGGATGAGTGTCTGAAAAGTTTCAGCGTTCTGTCCATCATCCTCTTCTGTTTTATTTGTTCACCCTAAGTTGGTAGGGATATGCCTAGACATGGATCCCTTGCTCATTTTGCCACTGAATTCAAGCTTGCCTGGCTGACGAGTGGTGTTACCCTGAAACCGGTCCTAGGATGCTTGTTTCCGGTCCAGGGTAGACCTGGCTTGGCATTTCAGGTAGGACTGTTCCTATTATTAATTTGCTAGTCCTTGTGAGAAGTAGGCCCATGTGATATTTCAGTTACACGAGTATAATTTACTTATTGTCTGTACTTTTGTGTTAGGCTTATTATGTGACACTCCAGAAATTGTTATTATGCCACTTCACGTAATTACACGGTGTTCTAAGCACAATCTATGCATGCTAAAATTTTGTGCTAAATACCAGATTTTGAATTTCAAAAAAATGCATGAAACTAAATTACACACATTTTGCACACTTGCAATGAAAAGCTGCCTTGCCCTATTGAAAACTCTGAACACAGTAGAGCCCTGACAAATGCAGCAGCCCTAGACAAAGGACATTTGTTGAACAAGTCCAGTCATGATACAGACAAAAGCCCTCAAACTACAGTGTATTGGCACACGTGCAGTCGTGTCATGTACAGAAGCCTGGAGCAAGAGGATGGTTTGGACAAGTGCCTACCTGATGGCAAAATGATCTAGGCCAGCCACAGCAGAAGTTCACCATGCACACTAAGCAGCGGTGGGACATGAGAAGATCTGTACCACAACACTAACACAACAGCGTCATTTCCACGAAAATTGAATTTCAGATGTTTGCAGCCTTGTATTTGTGAACTGCACTCCTGACACGTGCAGTAGCATAGACAGGATGGCTTGATCCCAAATGCAGTCAAGGAAAATAACTTAACTGCTGTTTGTGTAGCAAAATATACCAACTATCAGGTTCATGGGGCACCTCACTGCACCTGCTGCACTAATGGTTGGTATGACCCTTGATTCACGAGACAACCTATATAGAATTTAGAACTCTTCCATTGTTTTTACCATACACATTATATTTTGTTGGGAACTTATAAGCTACCAAAAAGAAATTGTGAAATTGGTTGTAAGTCTCACTCCTTAAAGGACCACCTCCAAAATACATTGACTTTTGGAAGATGTATATCAAAATATTGAGTTTTCATATCAACACCCAAAAAAATTAAATCATTAATATCATGTACCACACTATAATCATGGTAAGAACATAAGTAGAAACGTTGTATACCTTTCATTAAACTCAAAAGTAGGGATTGCACTCATTATGTTAGATGTGGCTATGCCTCAGAAGTCCCTCAGAAGTAGTTATGTCACTTTCACCCATGTGACCAGGAAGTGATGTTACCTATGACTCCTGATCTGGAACTCCCACTGTGGAAATTAATGGCCTGATTTAAATCTTAGCTGGAATCCAGTCGTCCCTCTGCGGAGGAGTCTGTCAAGCTGACAGAATCCCGCCAGCCTATTTAGATGTTTGCTGGTTGAACCGCCGTCTATGTCGACAGAGTGTTTTCTGTCGCATACACAGTTCACCACTGTAGACATGGTGGACCTCTCTGGTGGCTATCATTAGTCTGTCACCATCAGGGTGGTAGGGTTCTGCCGAACATATTTACATTTCATAGTTGTGCTGGCGTTGTTCTAGGGGGGATTGCTGACAGAGGGATTCTGTCGACGGATGCGTTCATCATTTCAGTATTCCTGTGGCTTTTAGATGGATGCCAGCCTCACACACCTGATGTGTTTTGCTAATGGTTTTCACCCGCATATCACACAATAAGACACACTCTGTTTCAGACCACGATCCTTTGCCATTCCACTGACCCATAACATTTTTAAACTGAGCTTTTACCAGTTCAGTCAAGTTTGTTTTTAAGCATTCTCTATTTATTGTCTCATAATTATTCTTTCATTCATATTCTTGTATGACATAACATTTATTAAATCTTTGTTATATTCATAGTGGCAGGGAGTAAAAATGCCCATTTTATAGAGGGAAAATTGACAGTCATGGTGAATGAAATTATTAGAGCAGAGCCACAATTCTTTTGGGCCCAAGTACAAAATACAACCAAAGTCCTGAAAAGGCAAATGTGCACCAAACAACCTGCGAACACAGGAGGAAATTTGGAAGAGGTGGAATGACCTGCAGAGGAGTGTGCTTTTCTTGGCCTCCAAGTGCCACCTAGAGGCCCAGAGGACTGGTGATGGTTCTCCTGCCGCCCCTCCCCCCCTTGCAACGTCTTGCAGATCCTACGTCCTAAAGGCTTGACAGGAATCCATGGTGGGGTAGAGATTGCCAAGTTTTATGTTTGGATGTGTCACTAAATCTAAATGTCATTTTTAGGTCGAGTATTCAACCTTTTGGGGTAGCCGTGCGCTCAAAAAGTACGGCTATAACATAACAACATACTTTGGTATATACTTTAGTATCTATCCTTTAGTATATACTTATATGGGTATGTACTTTGTGGGCTCTGGAGATCAGCCCTAGGACTTGTCTGCTTCCACTTAGGGGATTTTCTTTTCTGTTCAGCTACCTCTATTTAACTGTCTTGATAGAGAATGACCAGTAGAGGTCTGTAAAATAGCAGAATTGCTTTCTGCTGTAGGAGTTTTGTTTTTTTATTTTTCTGGCAACTGCCTCTAATTAACTTTCATGATAGAAAACGACCAGCACAGGTTAGTAAAATACAAGAATCAGTTTAGCATTCTCTAGATTCTCGTCCATAGAATTTGTCTTCCACGAGCACCCGTAGCCAATAATATTTTTTTCAAATCTTGTATTTTCAGTGATATGACCTATGAAGGCCCTACTTATATATTAAAAACAGAGCTTTGGACTATACCATTTCCCGCTGAAAGACAATATTTCTCTCCATGTGTTCCCATATCTGGCATGTCACACAGCTTGGTGCTTACTTTTCCTCCATGTTAAAGAACAGTAGATGTTTCAGCACCCAAAGGCGAGACCGGATGCATAACATGGAAAACTATTTATATTTGTATCCTATTTTATTTGGCCGTTTGTTTGAATGTAGATTGTTGTATTGAAGATTACAGGTCTCAATCCCCATTACATATCACATGATGTAATCATGCTTCTTAGTCAATAAATAATTTCATATATGTGTTTTATATTGGAAATGTGTTTTCTTTATCAAAGCATGTTTTCACTATGTATGTTTCACTCACTATGTTTCAAGCATTGGTAAAGTTTAATTGAAATGGGTACATCTACCATGGTGCCTTGTTTTAATTTGTTCAAAATAATATTGCAATGTCAAATTGTTCATTCTCTCTTTTTAGTATGTTGTCCTACCCTTGTTCTTTTATTGAATTGATGTTATTTGTTCCACAAATAAAAGTTTGTTGACTCAACAATTTCAGGTAGGTAAAATTGTGTGCTGTACATAAGTAAATGTACTCTGCAATGTTTATGTGATGAGTGTTGGGATTTTGATTTATGGAATATGGAATGTGCAATGGGGATTCATTGTGTATGAAGTTGGAAGGTATAGTCTTGAACATGGAGCAGCAGTTTATGTAAGCCTGCTTCCCTGCCAGTCCTTACTTACAAATTCTCAGAATTAATACTTATTGAAGAAGCACTTACCGGACTATGCATCTTTATATTGGCGACAAGCGGACTGTCAGGGTCCCATGCGTAATTCCTGGCATCATACAGCTTTTTTTTTGTGTTACTGCTTCTGCTGATCTCTCAGAGGCGCTGGAATTCCTGAAAGCCAGGGATTCCTTCCTAGATTTGTGGAGTGATGGAGAGATCTTCACATCGTTTGAGGAGTACACAATTATATGTTTTTGGGTTTTGACTTTGTCACTAGGTCACCTAGCAACCCCTTTTGAGTTGCATCGCAGGCATTTTCTGTCCGGCCAAAAGCGGTACTAAAGGGGGTGGTAATGGACAGAGCATCTGAACCAATCAAACACTCACTCCCAGTCAAAAGATCTGGGTCCATTACCACCCCCTTTTTTACCGCTTTTGGCCGCCATAAGTGTGGGAGGGTATGCTCAGACGTGAGTCCCTTGCTCACTTTGCCACTGGATTCAAGCAAGCCGGGCTGAAGACGGCTGGAATGCCAGAAACCGGTCCTCTGAATCTTTTTTCCGGTCCAGGGAAGTCATGGCTTGGCAGTTCGGGCTGGACTGTTCCCATGAAGCACAGGGTCAGACCGATTTGCATATAGCCATGTCTGAACTGGGGTGGCAGAGTGGGCTAAAGAACGGTGATGGATTAAACCCAGATCTTTTGACTGGGTGTGAGTGTTTGATTGACTCAGATGCTCCGTCCATCACCACCCCCGTTTGTACCGCCTGTGGGGCATTGCAGCGCTGGCGCTCCAAGAAGCATGGCCAATGATGAGGCATGACACCTTTCGGGGTATGTGAGGGCACTTCCTCCATTTGGAGGTTTTCCCAGAGACCTGACCGCCACTATTATCCTTAGGAATGGCACCCTCACGTATTTGAACAATTACAAGGGAGTACGTGTACTGAACCTGGAAAAAACAATCCCGGTTCCTTTGTTTTGGAAACCACGAGTAGCCCACGTTGCCCATGCTTTACATTGGTAACGTAGAGAACACACGCTATATGACACCAGTATCTATATACTCCCTATCTATTTTTATTAATTTATGGTAAGCAAGAAACACTTAGAGCCTGATTACGATGTTTGTCGGAAAGGCCCTGAACAGCATTCCGATTCTCCTAAACCGGAACCTAATTTTCCGATCAACTTGGAAACATTTCTGACTGACTGATTAGAATGTTTTGAATCAGTTCCGACTGGCATTCAGACACTCTGAGTCGGCCGACGCTGAATCATACAGCTCTATGGACCTCGTTTCCGATGAACGTATTACGATTTCGGATTATGACAGACTTGGTCTATCTGATACAAAAAAACTGTTGGAAACTGACTTTGGGTGCTTCTAGCAAGTACCCTTCACCCTGAGGCCTCCGGTCGGCAGCCTTGGGGGTACCCAACGTGAGGTTCCGTAGCGATCCGAACCCGTGTTTTCGGTATCATAGTACTGACACGATTTTGGTACCAGTGAACCGTAAATGATCCATTTAGTATGTGATGGTGTTTTCGCTGTGCTACAAGCAGGGATTCACTGAGAAATAGGGCATTCTGTTGAAAACACACGGCATCCATTTTAGATACGGCGTCCATCTTGTTTTCTTGCCATCACATAGTCAATGGACGAACGTTGAACCTGGCTGAATCACCTTGTTAGGGACACGTAGGCTTTAGTTCAAGAAGGCTGATGCTGCGTGACTTGGCAGAAGCTGCCTCCCTTGCCTGAGGCCAGTCCTGCTATACTGGTTCTCGTGTTTGTTGGCCTGATCACGATTAGGAAGCCGAAGACACTAGCCGTGCTCGTTTTATGACCCACAAGCATTTCTTATCCAGCTTTTCTATCTTCTACACCTGGCTCTGCTCCTTTCCTTCTGGGCTTTTACTATGGGGAGGAAACATTTTTTACGATGAGGCGGATCGATCTATGAATAGAAAACTGACATGAAGACTTGATCGAATACTGGAAACCTGCAAATAATTATCGTTTGGCATATGTTTATTGTTCGTTTGGGATACCGGGCTAGGCATAAAAGATAGATGGGCCCTATTCCTACCCCTTCAGCCACAGCCCGCAACCTCGGGGTCCTTCTTGACAACCAGCTGTCAATGAAGCAACATGCTGTAAAGGTCTCAGCCACCTGCATTACCATCGTAAGGTGGCTGGGAAAAATCACGTGGATGCTTCCAGCTGACACCCTGAGGACCGTAGTCCAGGCCCTTGTCACCTCACGGATGGACTACGGGAACATTCTGCTCCTGGGTGCCTGCAAGGAGGTCTTAAAGAAATTGCAGGTGGTTCAGAACATGACAGTTCGCCTTATCTGCAACTTGCCTGCCAGGTCCTCGGCCGCCGTCCATCTGCGCTAGCTGCACTGGCTGCGCATTGAGAGCCGAGTGAAATTTAAAGCTCTCTGCATAATGCACCATATCAAAACTGGTAAAGCCCCGAAATACGTTTCCTCTTTAGTACAGCACTATGTCCCTTCCCGCACTCTGAGATCCTCCACGCAAAACAAGTTTCAGACCCCTCGTTTCAACAAAGCCAAAATGGGCGGTCGCTCGTTTGCGCTACTTGCACCCTCCCTATGGAACTCCATGCCTCAATCCCTGCGATCTGAAATTTGCTACCTGAAATTTCGTAAAGGAATTAAGACCTGGCTTTTTAATTCTTAAAATGCGTGCTCATTTCCTTCTCAACTTAGCTCACTTTTTGTTTGCCTTTAGCGACGGGAAACGTCAGGGTAGCTGCGCGCTCAATAAATGCAATTATAATAATAATAATAAAAACAATGTTGCCTAAAGTAATTTTTCCATGTATATAAGGAACAACCCACTTTGTACAAGTCGAACAGTCTCCTAGAATCTGCCTTTGTGTGGTTCCTGTGACTTCTGTATCCCTGCAGTAAATAAACCTTGGTCTCTGACGCCACCATCGAGAAGCCCATGTCTCTGTTTATTTGTGCACCGAGACAGGAAGGAACTCAGGGGTCTTTGGGTGTTGTTTCCCTGACACCTCTGGACAGTAGAAAAATAGTCCCGAACCTCATTTGGCGCCCAACTTCGGGGCGACGTCAACTGGTACCGGTCCAAAGCCTGAAGAGTTCGAGGAGCTTCGTGTGAAGATTCCGGAGGGAGGTACCCCGCTTTATCGATCTCTGCATGTCGTAAAAGTGGCCCGACGATCTCTTCCACGAGGGTTCCCGTTCCCAGACGGCTACAGAGGACCGCTGCCCTGACTGTCGCCCTGTCTTGGACCTGAGGTGCAGACCTTAGTACGGCGAGACGCAGACGGGTTCTCCTTGGTGACGTCTTTGACATTTCAGTTAAGTATAAAGTGGGTTACACCCAGTTGGTTGCTTTTGGTTGCTCTTGGTTGCTCTTGTAAGGATTTATCATTGGTTGCTCTTGTACGGATAATCCTTTTGTTTTCTGGATACGTTTGTTTTTGATTGTAGATTATCACCGGTTGCTCTTGTCAAGATAATCTTTGGTTTTTGGTATTGGTTCATTTGGATACTCATGGTAGGCGTTTGGTTAGAATTTTGTCCTTAGTTTGCAATGGCTAGCCGTAGTAATTGTTTCCTGTCCTGGGTAAGTTGCAACAGGGATTCCCGGTTGGAGGACTCGTGTCCGGTTCCTCCGATTGGAACTCCAACGTATGAGCTCTACTGTAAACATGGTGTGGGTCCTATCACTTATAATGAAGTGTGGGTCCAATACACCAGGAAAGATGGTGTCCTTAGTTGGCCACCACATGGTAGCTTCGAAACTGAAATTCTAGATAATCTGGAAGTGAAATTATTTAAGAAGAAAGCCCGGCCGGCAATGTTTGATTCTTTCCGTTTTTGGCGTAAGGAAGCCAGACAGAGAGAAATAAGAAAAATGAAAAAGGAACAGAAAGAGAAAGGGTTGACTTTAATGCAGTTTGATAGGCCGTTGCATGTCAACGAAACTGAAAAAGCGATAGAGGTAGCGAATAGAGAGCATAATCTGGTGATTGACAAGTGCTACGCTGCCTTGCCATTGTGTCCTGCTAAGCCAGTAGAGGACCCTGAAAAGGATCCCCTGTTGTCTTTTGACATCACCTCCACCGTATGCACAGGGTGTTACGGCACCTCAGTTGCCACCTGTTGTACAACCGGCTGTGGGTCAGCCTGGAATAGTTGTTCCTCCTCTTTTGATCCAAGCTCCTGTCCTTCCTGTAGTTAATGTTCCTCCGGCACCCCCTCTTCCTGGGTTACCTATTCCGTCTGTACCTGTCGTTTCGCAAACTGCTTTGCCTACTACTCCTACCCTTACAATTTCATCTGCTCCAGTTTCCTTGTCCCTGACCTCTGTAAACATTCTAACTCGGCTTTCTGTTAGTCGGAAAATAACTGACTCTGTAATTAATATTTTAACTCCTTTATACAGGTCTTTAATTAAGACCCCCGTTTCTGACTCTACACAGAGACGTAGTCAGCTTTCTGATCCCCAGGAACGAGAAATGTTAGATTCAACAGCTCTAAGGTGGGTTTCGAAAACTGTGAAATATGATACACAAAGAGTGTTGGATACGTTTATGCAATGGAATGAACCAACTCAGCGATACGTATTTGATGTGATGTGTTCCCTTTTGCGTGAGGAATGGGATGATGATGACTTGGATTCAGTTCCCGCTGATTTGATACATACTCAGCGACGGTTCGCTGCAGGAATGATAGTAGGTCCGGACGTAAAGGAAGCGATAGAACTGATTTTAGCATACAGGTCTGATTCTCCTCTTCGATCATCAAGGGACTCAGATAGTTCTCCGATTACTAGGAAGAAGCGAGGTCAGTATCCGATGAGGGAAGTTCCGCCGATATGGCGCGAAGCAGTTCAAGCTAACGCGAATCTGGGTATCCAAGCGGCTCCAGCACAATTTCAGAGAGTGTGGATACACATTCCGTGGAAACGGGCTGAAGTTTTAGCAGTAAAACAGGCGTTGCCAGACCCGCGTAAAAATCGTGCTGGCTATTATAAAGAGTTGACCCAGACAGTTTAAGCTTGTGTCATGAATTTGGCAGACATTGAGATGCTATTTGGCAATGTAGTACCACAGCCTATTTGGGCCAAAATTCGCCATGAGGATCATCAAGTTGCCTTAGGAGGTGATTGGCCAGCTATTGTAGCGGCAGATGCACAACAAATTGGTGGTGCTAAACCTGAGCCCCTGATTGCTGCTTTGCCGGGCAGAAGAATCGATCTGATGAAAACTCTGATGCCAGCGTTACGTGTCAACTGGGATAAATTATCAGCATGCAAGCAAAAGAAGGACGAAAGTGTCTCTGATTTCTTCACCAGATTTGAAGAGACTTTCGTAGACCATAGTGGTCAAGATATGAGTACCGAGAGAGGCCAGAGATTGTTTGTCGACAAGTTTGTGTTTAATTTATTGCCTGAATTAAGTAATAAATTGAAGGATTCTGAGAGTGCATGGGCGGTATCGACGACAGCACAGATACTTGCAACTGCTCAGTATTACGAAAATAGAGAAAAGGAAGAGAAGGAAAAGTCAGAGAAAAAGACGAAAGACTTGAAAACTAAAGTTCTTTTGCAACAGGCGTACCCGCCTCGCTCGAATCAGTCAGATTCACAGCAGCGACCACAGTTCCAGCAAGGAATTTCCCAAAGGTTTGATTATGGTATTCCACGGCAACAGGTAGCATGGAATCAGTGTGCCTATTGTAAAAAGGAGGGTCATTATAAGAATGAGTGTCCAGTTCTGCATCCGCAAACTAGTGGTGTCCCAGCTCCGAGAGGCCGTGGTGGTTTTGGGCAAGCTCCTAGAGGCAGAGGACACGTTGCTGCGCCTCCACAGACTGATCGTTCCTCTAATTATTTTGATCAGCAGAATGTGCCATCGGGTAGATCTCAACAATACCATGTTGAAGATTATTATGAGGGTAATGGAGAGTTCAGCAAAGTGAGTACTAGGACAGCCATAGGCAAAGAGAGGGAGTAGTATCAGTTCCAGTCGATCAGAGTGGACCTTATGTCACAGTAGCTACATCAGGTGTGATTGAACCGTTTCTGTTGGATACTGGTGCGGCTAAAAGTTCAATTATGCATGCGAAACTCCCTGGCGCACCTTTGTCTGGCTTAACAAACATTTCGGTAGGATTCTCAGGCGCCCCTGTTCACAACCCTGTTTCTGGTCCTTTGTCCATTTCTGTTGGACCATGCCATCTAGAAGCACCCCAGTGGCTCACTGGTTAGAGGCGGCAGACCCGAGAGCAGAGGACGGCCCGGGACCAGGGTTCGATTCCCGGCGCGGCAGGTTTCTGGACCAGGGTCAGCGGACTCGATAATTCTCTCGCCTCGGTGCTCACTCTGATCAGCGATCACACTCGGCAACTATGGGCATTAGCTTGCCTCATCTTCACTAACGGCCCCACCAGACCGCCGGGGATGCCTGGTCTCACCCTGGAGATACCCATTAAGGGACCATCTCTCAGGGAAGCCAGGAAGGGTTTTTCCAGCGGTCGAAGCGCCTTGGGACCCTACGGGTAAGTAGTGCGCTATATAAATGCCTATACATATACATACATACATTATTCTAACGACTGGTTGTAATGAGAATCTGCTTGGTCTAGATCTGTAAAAACGCCTGCATGCGACATTGTACTGCTCTCCTTCAGGAGTATAGCTCACGTTGGGTAAGAGAGTGATCTCTCCAATGTATTTGTCAATGGATAAGCTCCCACCGGAGCTACGTTCTCTCCCTGATACTCTTTGGGCAACTGGTCCTAATGATGTAGGTCTTTTGGAAATTCCTCCTTATGTGGTGAGTTTGAAGGCGAATGTTAGATTTCCACGAATCCCACAATATCGGATTTCAAATGAAGGTGAACGTGCGCTTTTACTGATCGTACAGGATTTGATACAGAAAGATGTGATAGAAGAAACTAGAGGAAATATATGCAACAGTCCTGTTTTGCCGATTTTGAAACGCACTGATCCTTCCAAACCTCCAGTCTACAGATTTGTGATTGACCTTAGAGAGGTTAATAAAATTGTGGTTCCGCAATTTCCTGTGGTCCCGGATATCACTGCATTACTGACATTGATTCCTGCTTCAGCTACATGGTTTTCAGTGATTGACTTGAAGAATGCCTTCTTCAGCATTCCGATAGCCGAAGAAAGTAGGGATATTTTTGGTTTCTCCTTAGGTGGTCGCAGTTTTAGATTCAAACGCGCTCCACAAGGCTATTGTGAGAGCCCTTCGATTTACAGCCAAGCATTAAAAAGTCATTTAGATACTTTTGTGCTTCCTCCTGGTGCTGCTCTCATCCAATATGTAGACGATCTCTTAGTGGCTGCTGATGATGAGGAAACTTGCAAAACAGCTACAATTTCTTTGCTGCATCATTTATCAGACTTACATCACAAGGTGTCACCTTCTAAACTGCAATATTATTGCCAAGAAGTGACCTATTTAGGTCATCTTTTGTCAAAGGAGGGACGAAGGTTGACCCCGGAGCGAATTAAAGCAATTTTGCAGATGACGGTACCAAGCACACAGAGAGAAGTGCATGCGTTTTTGGGTATTACGTCATATTGCAGACAATGGATCCCAAATTTTTCTCTTATGGCAAAACCATTGCTGGTTCTGACTGGAAAAGGTGTTCCGAGTCCTTTGCCATGGTCTGATGAATGTCAGCAGAGTTTCTCTGATTTGCGTGATGCGTTGTGTTCAGCTCCTGTGTTGGTACTCCTGACTACAGTAAGCCGTTTACACTATATGTCCACGAAAGAGAGGGTTGCGCGTTGAGTGTTTTGACGCAACAATTCGGTGACAAGCAACAACCTTGTGCGTATTTCTCATCAACATTAGATCCGGTAGCCAGAGCGTTGCCAAGTTGTTTGAGAGCTACAGCAGCAGCGGCAGTGTCTATTCGACAGTCTGCTGGATTGGTCATGAACAATATGTTAGTAGTCATGGTTCCACATGTTGTGGATACACTCATGAATCGAACGAAAACTCAGCACCTCACCAGTGCTAGACTATCAGGCTATGAGCTCACGCTTTTGGCAAGTCATATTCATATTAAGAGATGCAGCATATTGAATCCAGCAACACTGTTGCCGACTACTCAGGAGCCGAGTGATGTGGAAGCCCATGATTGTTGTTTCAGAACTGTGGAAGAGACAAAAGGACGGATTGATTTAAAGGATACTCCATTACTAGATCCAGATGGTATTTTGTATGTGGACGGATCTTGTTTTAAACTCCAGAATGGTGATGTGACTAGTGCGTACGCAGTTACGACTTTGAGTACGATTGTTGAGACTGCAAGAGTGAGTCAGAATTCTGCCCAAGCTGCAGAATTAATTGCATTGACGAGAGCGTGTGTTTTAGCTGAGGGAAAGAGAGTGAATGTGTTTACTGATAGTCAATATGCCTTCGGCGTAGCACACAGTTTTGGTCGTTTGTGGAAGGAAAGAGGTTTCTTTACGTCCCATGGGACTAAGATCCAACATGGACAATTAGTCAATGACCTGTTGGAATCTCTGACCTTACCGAAGGAAGTTGCGATTGTGAAATGCAGTGCCCATCGAAAGGTTACGGATGACGTTGGTCGTGGGAATGCGTTCGCAGATAAAGTCGCTAAGGAGACGGCCAAGAATATGATGAGTCGAATGTATGTTGCAATGTCTGCAAGATGGATTGCTGAATCAGGGATGTGCGAGAATACGATTGAAAGTGTAAAGGCAATCCAGAATGAAGCTACTGAAAGTGAGAAGAATGCATGGAAGGAGAAAATGGGGAAATTGGATTCGAATGGATGCTGGATTGATTTGTCACAGCATCAGCGATGGATGTTGCCTGATGCGTACATACTTGCAGTGGTTACGATGGCTCATGGAATAGCGCACATCAGTACGAAAGGCATCAGTAAGATGTTAGCTCCCGTATGGAAGAATGATGGAATTGCTAAGTGTGCGGAGAGAGTGGTGAAAAATTGCATGATATGCCTGATGCATAATCCTGGTAAGGGAACCCCAACCCCAGCTGGCCACTTTGCTCCCCCTTCTTGTCCCTTTGAAGTGATTCAGTTAGATTTTATCCACATGGACAGGTGTAACAACCTCAAATATGTCCTAGTGGTAGTCTGTGCATTTTCGAGATGGATTGAAGCTTATCCGTTAAAGGATAACACTGCCCTGTCCACTGCCAAAATCCTCCTCAAAGAGTACTTCCCTAGGTACGGCATGCCATGGATTGTATGGTCGGACAATGGAAGTGAGTTTGTAGGGAAAGTTATGCAAAGTGTGTGTGCAGGTTTGGGAATTAAGCAAAAATTCCACAGTGCGAATCATCCACAGTCAGCAGGTTTGGTTGAGGGATACAATGGTACCTTGAAGCTGAAACTTGCTAAAATCCAAGCTTCTACTGGCTTATCTTGGCCAGATGCACTGCCTTTGGCCTTACTGTCTACCAGAGCGACTGTACACTCTCGAGTAGGGCTTAGCCCATATGAGATTGTGTTTGGTCGCCCCGCTAATGTTTGGGGAGTTCCTAGGCCCAAGGAATTCAAACAGATCAAATATCCAATGTTGATTGATTACCTTTTTGACCTGACTGCTAAATTAAGTCTTATTCATCAACAGGTATTTGAATCCTTGCCTAAGCCGCCAAAGGGTCCAGGACACGCACTGAAACCCGGGGATTTTGTCCTCGTAAGGAATTTTGGACGAACCCGAAACCTTCAGCCGAGATTTGTTGGTCCTTTTCAAGTGCTCCTGGCCACGGGAACTGCTGTACGCCTAGCCGGCAGGAAAAATTGGGTGCACGCTACCCATACGAAGCGTGTGCCTCTCCCACTCCCCTATGACAGTTGGGTTAGACAGGGAATTGGTGTTTCCGAGACAGAACCCGTTCCTTGGCTTGTCCCTTTCAGCGATGCAGAGTATATAACGGACAGACAGACTGAAACACAGAACTCTGACACTGCACCAGGAACTGTCTCTTTGAACCCTGAACAGAGCATTGTACAAAGTGAACATTTGCCACCTGTGAATTTGAACATTGCCGCATCTCCAGATCCGTTGTTTCGAGATCAGACACAACCTGAAAAATTCTGTTACAACTTGCGTTCTCATTTTATGAACCAATAACATTGCATAAGTACTTTTCTATTTGAAAACTGATCGATCTTACCATTTTCTTTTCAGTCAGGAAGTTTTGCTCATTAATTTTTTTTGCTTTTGTTTCTCTTAACCTTGCCATCCGGGTTGCCGTAGGGTCGCAACGTGTGCCTAGTTTTAACTTGCAGGGGGCTAGACACAAGGTCGGTTTCTTCTGTTTATTTTGGGAACTCCCAGGGTAGACAGAGGCATTTTTTAACAGGTACAAATCACCTGATTGCGAACGGTGGTAGAAGATGGAGCTTCCTGAAATGCGACGAGTTAACGTTATCAATACTCGCAAGACAAAACTGTACAAAATTCTGCATAGCAAATGTTATGTTATGTTATGTTATGTTAATATTATTTATACAGCGTGCAGCTGCCCCAGCAAAGGGGCGTCCTGGCGCTTGAACAAGTACCAAAACATAACACACAAAAGGAAGGAAACAGACGGCTAAGCAAGTACAGGAAACAGGAAAGTTTTGATAGTACGCCTGAAGACGGACATTTTGTTCAGAGCTCGAATGTGCACCGGGAGAGAATTCCATAACCCAGCGGCAAGTACTCGGTAGGAGCGGCCACCCATCCTACTGAGTTTAAACCGGGGGCAGATCGCGAGATAAAGGGCCTCAGATCTCAAAGACCTCGAAGGAACATAGGGAGTGAGCAAGTTAGCCAGTGCAGGCGGCGAGGAGAGCTTCAAAATTTTAAAGGCCAAACAGAGCGCTTTAAACTTAATTCTTTGCCTACCCGGCAGCCAGTGAAGGGCAGAAATAGTGCTGGAGACCGAGCAATGCCTAGGAAGACCAACAATGGCCCGCGCCGCAGCATTCTGTACCCTTTGTAGCCTAGATGCCTCTGCCTGGTTTACCCCCAGCATCAGTGCGCTACCGTAGTCCAGCCGAGACAGGACTGTGGCTTCGACCACGAGCTGCCGGGTGGGGGGGGTCAAAAAAATTGAGGATTGGCCTTAATCCTCGCAGGATTCCATAGCAGGTGGCAGCAACCTTCTTCGTGTGACCCGTGAAGGTAAGAGCCGGATCCAACCATACCCCTAAGTTCTTTACTTCAGAAGTAGGGATGGGGGTGAAGCCCAGTTCTGGAGGCCACCACTGATCTCCCCAGAGCTCCGCATGTTTCCCCAAAACATAACTTCGTTTTTTTTGGCATTTAGTTGTAAACAATTGGTTTTTAACCAATTTGCCACTGCCACAAGTCCTGCTCGGAATCTGGGGGCATCCACTTCAGGGTCTCCACTCAGTGTCACCGCCAACTGCGTATTGTCTGCATATGAGGTCATCGTCAAACCCCACTGTTTGACGATCGCAGCTAGCGGTTTCACGTAGAGATTGAACAAAGTTGGACTTAATGAGGAGCCCTGTGGGACCCCATAATGGTTCATAATGAAATGTGCTCTGACATTTTTGACTGTTTTAAAAACTGTGGTGGGCGGAATTGTTTTTGGTATCCAGTTAATTTTTGCACCTTTTACATCTACAGTGCCTCCCCATGTTTCTGATTCTCCAACTATTGTCTCTCTTCATTCTTTCCACCCTTTTCCTGCACATGAGCAAGCTTGACGCTCTGAGTTCATAAATAACACTTTCATTCAGCTCTTGCACCAACACCAACTGGTAGTAAATACCACAAACTGCTGGGTGTGCGGTCTGATACCACATACCATGGACAAGGGTATCCCCTATCTGGTTCTGCCCTTTAGTTATAATGGATCATTTTGGGCATTTCAGACAATGTTAGCGTATACTCTTGAGACCTATCCCCCGCGACCTCCGCGTTCCACTAGGTATAACCCAGCTAATAGAGCCTTGGTAAAGGGAATTACTGACATGGTTAGAGATGTCAATAACACTCAGTTTATTCCCAAGGATGAGTTGCGAGTTTATATGGGTTGGAATGCTGCGGAGTATGGCATTAGTTTGGGTGAGAACAAGTGTAAGAGCTCGACTCCGATTTGGGTCGTACCCCACCAAGGTCAAGTCTGTTTGCAAGGAAATGGGAGAAATCCGAGAGCTCGGCTAGGGAAGAGTGACTGTACTGAAACATACGTTTTTCCAGCACAATCTTCCCCTGCATTTTTCGCTGCCAAGGGTACCTATTTTGTCTGCCAAGACAGAGCATATACATGGCTGCCTGCTGACTTTTCAGGCTCATGTTATATTGCCCGACTGTTACCTCCGACATACACTGCTGCACCGGATTATCACAAGACTAGAGTTGTGAGAGGTGTCTTTGACAAGGAAGATACTGCTGGCCAAGAAGCAGGAGACTTTTTCAAGGGTTTCCTTCCGTTCTGGGGGCCCATGGCCAATAGTAGGAACTTGCGTCAACTAACACGGGTAGTTGAATCCACTATTGCTGAAACTGCCGGTGCCCTTAGTAACCTGACAGCTGAGCTCCAGGCGGATCGCCTCATGACGTTGCAGAACCGTATGGTTCTTGACGTAATACTTGCAGATCGAGGTGGAGTATGTAAGATGATCAAATCGAGTTACTGTGTTTTTATTCCTAACAATGCTCCTACAGTGTACGAGGCCATTTCTAAGTTACACAAGATCGCTGACTCTATTCACGTAGATAAAGGTGATTGGTCACTGATGGGATGGCTTTGGAATCTGTTATCGGCATGGGGATGGAAGGTTCTGATGGTCATTGGTGTTGTGTCGGTGTTCCTATTCTCATGCTGTCTCATTGTTCAGTGTGGTCCTGCCTTATGTGGCCTCTGTGCTGCGACATGCGTAAGAAGGCCGCCTGTTTTGGGAAAGACGTTACGAGATAAAATGATGCTCCAACACCATATCAGTCATTTGATGAATATAGAGATAGACTCTGACATAGAGTGAGTTATTGCCTATGTAAGGGCAAAAGGATGGTATGAGGTTCCGTAGCGATCCGAACCCGTGCTACTCTGCACGGGACGCTACTGCCCAGATCTAATCGGCTACCGCTGCCTGACTAACCCAGGCACTCTACCCAGACGGAAAAGAATGTTTAATCGCCCAGCATGATCGCTTGACTTTTAACCTGCCACGCTCTGCTTCCAGCGATTCAGGCGCTGTGACCTTTACCTGAAACTAAACTCATTAAATGTGTAAGAGGCTCCGGACCCATTACCCACCACTGGATCCAGTCAGTGTACCTATTTTCCAGCACCTTAATTCAACGCCAACCCTGTCCTGAAGAGGATCCCGAATCATAGAGGATCGAAACGCCGTCGACAACAACAGCGCGATTTCACGGCGCACTACCAATAGGCTTATCACTATCTCAAATTGAACCTGTCTAATTGTATATATTTAATGTGAAAGCCTTTAATTGATTGTTTTTATCACTTTGCGCCGACCACGCTGCTTTTCACTTTCACTTGCGTCGTCACTATCACTGCGTCATCACATTTTCACCAAGTGTTATTTGGGTTGCTTCATGATGTTCCTTCATGTACAGTGCTGCCTTTAACTGTGCTTCCCGTGTTTAATGCAATTGGTGATTAATAACCCTCTCACAAAATGTATTGAGACTCCCTGGTGTTCCTTCCTTGCAATACGTACTGTATGCATAACTTTGAATTGTCTTTATTATTGACACCTAGTGGGACATTGTTTCTTATTACAATTTACGTACCCAGTCCCATTTTGGTCTATGGGTTATACTCCTGTCTCTTTCACCCAACACCATATCAGTCATTTGATGAATATAGAGATAGACTCTGACATAGAGTGAGTTATTGCCTTTGTAAGGGCAAAAGGATGGTATGAGGTTCCGTAGCGATCCGAACCCGTGTTTTCGGTATCGTAGTACTGACACGATTTTGGTACCAGTGAACCGTAAATGATCCATTTAGTATGTGATGGTCTTTTCGCTGTGCTACAAGCAGGGATTCACTGAGAAATAGGGCATTCTGTTGAAAACACACGGCATCCGTTTTAGATACGGCGTCCATCTTGTTTTCTTGCCCTCACATAGTCAATGGACGAACGTTGACCCCGGCTGAATCACCTTGTTAGGGACACGTAGGCTTTAGTTCAAGAAGGCTGATGCTGCGTGACTTGGCAGAAGCTGCCTCCCTTGCCTGAGGCCAGTCCTGCTATACTGGTTCTCGTGTTCGTTGACCTGATCATGATTAGGAGGCCGAAGACAGTAGCCGTGCCCGTTTTATGACCCACAAGCATTTCTTATCCTGCTTTTCTATCTTCTACACCTGGCTCTGCTCCTTTCCTTCTGGGCTTTTACTATGGGGAGGAAACATTTTTTACGATGAGGCGGATGGATCTATGAATAGAAAACTGACATGAAGACTTGATCGAATACTGGAAACCTGCAAATAATTATCGTTTGGCATATGTTTATTGTTCGTTTGGGATACCGGGCTAGGCATGAAAGATATTTTAACAATGTTGCCTAAAGTCATTTTTCCATGTATATAAGGAACAACCCACTTTGTACAAGTCGAACAGTCACCTAGAATCTGCCTTTGTGTGGTTCCTGTGACTTCTGTATCCCTGCAGTAAATAAACCTTGGTCTCTGACGCCACCATCGAGAAGCCCGTGTCTTTGTTTATTTGTGCACCGAGACAGGAAGGAACTCAGGGGTCTTTGGGTGTTGTTTCCCTGACACCTCTGGATAGTAGAAAAATAGTCCAGAACCTCAAACGGACCCTCCCAGTTAGACCATGCACAGTGTGACAGGCACCATGGGGTGCGTGCAATAGGAGGCAAGGTTTTCTACAATCACCCCTTTTTTCAATGTGAGTATGTGTTGTCAGTTGGAAACATCATAACCGATCGGTCGGACTCGCCGAACGTGAGTCAGTCGGAGCTGATTCCGACATGGAGTCGTCGGATTGCTTTTCGACAGACATCATAATGAGGCCCTTAGGTGTAATCTCAACAACGGCAGAGGAAGCGAAAACACTGTATGAGTGACCATTAGACTGAATTTATTTAGAGGAAATAACATCAGAGGCACACTAAAAGATGGTGGAATCACTAGACATTAGTCCATCTTTTACACTGGTAACCTAGAGAACACACATTGTAGTGTAGTTCCTATATTCCCAATAAGCTCTGTGCATTGGAATAATGTATCCTATAGATTTGACGTAGGACTTAGGTCGACTAGGTCTCTATCGAATATATTAGACTTAATTGTGAGTGTCAGCTAGCTCAGAGGTCACTAGAAACTTTCTCGAATAAACAAGAAGGGATTAGATTCTGACAACCTCATAAACATGACAACTTTGTTTCCCCAAGAATAAAACGTATCTTCAGAGTTGTGGAAACAATAGATAGATATTTCACTCAGTCAATCGTGCATGCTTCGTTTCATCACAGGTGCTGATAAACAGAGAGACGGGCGTTTTCAATAAAAGGATTTATTGAACAATCTTCTTTCTCATGCAAGTAAAGTGAACTGCTACAATCGTAATACTGGTTTCAAAGTATAATGCGTACAGTAAGAAGAGGATTCAAAAATAATACTGTAAAAGCATTGTATGGTTCCTAGACCATACCTAAATGCATACATAAATAACAATGGCTAAAAAGAACTCAACTGGTGCTTCTAAAAAGTGTCTACCCCGATGTACCTAACCTAGTATGAGGGAAGAAGTAAGTGAGGTGTACCACAGGTTTAGTTTGTCTTTGCCAAGAATCTAACCAAGATTTCTCTTAGGGTCTAAACAGCTCCGTAACTTGGTTTTAGAATGAAGGAGGTCTGGTATCTCAGTCTTGGAACTCCATTTCCCAACACCCCGTGAGGGGAGCTTGGATTCACTGGAGCTGGATTCTCAGCGAGGGAAAGGACAGCGTCTCTGTCAGTGGCCAGCTGGAGGGTCGGCTTCCTTTGGCACTTGCTGTAGCGAGCCGCGTTGGGCAAGTAGATAGTCGAGCTGCTCTGAACCACTGTGTGTTTGCTAGAGCAAGTGAAGGCATATTTATACCTTGAAGGTGCCTAGTTTGACGTAAAGTCATGCATCATAACATGACCAAAGAACCCCAAGGGAATGATAGTTTTTTGAAAACGCCATGAGTTCTTGGACAAATCAAGATTCAAGCAAGGGGATGTCCCTGACTGCTGAAGCCGAGTTTTCCAAGTGATCGTTGTGGCATTTTGGAACTAGTGGAAGTAGCCATGCCTGTATTTGGACCGGATGGGTTATCTCTAAACATGGGCATGATTTCTATGCCTATATTAGGGCAATGTGAATTGTACCTATATAAGGGCATGAATCAGGAAAGTTGCACTCAGATCCTAAAATGCCATACAACAATTCTATATGACAACAAGTGGCACCCACTCCAGATACTGTAGCAGAAACACTCGGCAGGAAGGTAGAAAAGGAGAGACTGTCCAGTACATGAGTAAGCCATGCTCCTCACCAACTTATTCAAGCGGCTGTGCTAGCAGCTTGAATTTGATAATTTTTGCTAACGCAAGAGTTAAATGGAGTAACATGAAATAATACGGGGAGACAACATGCAAATATTAGATAATTTTTAATTCAAGAGCAAAAAAATTGCCCACATGTTTGACTACGGGATAATGCAGTTTGCAGCTGCGTTCCATTAGAGATTTTCAAATTTGTAGTACTCATTTAAACTGATATAATACTCATCAACCATTATTTCAAACTACAGGTGATAACATTTTATGTGAAGCATACACACTTATACCAGAACTTGACAGAATTTTGCGATGCAGAAAGGTGGAGAATATTTCCGCCATTATGGTACAATATTTTCAGACATTATTTACTACGGCACAACCACAATAATAATTATGGAAATAATCTCATTATGGATTATTATATTTTTTTAAATTTTTAAAAAATAATTTTGTACAGGTAAAAATCTGCCGTTAACAGGTACCTTAGATTGGTGATGGTCACTTAATTTGTGAACACACTTACATTGCATAAAACATAATTGCAAAAAATGTGAGAATATTTATGAGCTCAAAACTAACCAGAATGTGCAATAAGATGGGTTAAAGGTCACACTTTACAAATGAAAACTTTTCTCTGGTTAGTAGTGGCAAATAAAGGATAAGCATGTAAAGTACAAAGTAAGTTACATGTAAAAACTGTACGCCAATAGGTCTGCATACATGGTTTAAATCTTACCAGAATCGAGAACAAACTGGTTCAATATAGTGAGTACAGGATGTACCATTCGGCTGTGTGATCAATTGAAACAATGGGAAACGAAGATGAACTTAAGCAAGTTACATGTAAAGTATTGTACATTGGAAAAGATTACACGATGTTTAGGGAAACATGGTACTCTCACACTGAGAAAGCATGGGCTTCCATCGGTAATTGCATTATACCGAGCACTATGTGTATTAGCAACATGAGCACTTGGAGCAATTTTTAAGTGTACATACTGAATGCCTCTGTAAAACAGATTTCAATTTAATTTCCAGCCCTGAGGAAGTCATAATTTGACCCCCTGATGAAACATGTGTTGGCTGGCAGAAGAATCAATATCCAATAAAAGAAAATAATTGGAGACTATGAGGGCGACTGGATGACTCTCATGTATGCGTATACATGTTGCATGTGCTCAGAGATCTGTTTCATTGATTCATATTTATTTGGGGATGCAGGGATGACATTTCTACTCTGTAAAGCATTGCAATAATACTGTAAGACATTAACATTTGTATACTGTGGATTGTGCACACATTCCCTTATTCTCCCCCATTAGTGCAAGAGCTGGGGCTTTTGGCTGCAGAGGTCCTATCCCTGTACAGCCAGCGATATAGTTTACCAGAAGAACAGGTACATGTTTGAAATAAAAATGTTATTCTGGCCTACTTGTTTTTTGAGTTTCTGTTATTTTTAAATTACATAGAAAAATAATGGTGTGTGTTTTTAAACACATCATATTTAGACAACACCACAACTTTAGTATGTGTTGTGTGTTTGATGCCCTATATTTTATTTGGTGTGTTTTCCTGTGTATATTTTCTAAGTTTATGTGAAAACAACTAAATTAACATTATTTTAATTTAGAAGATACATTATATCTTCAATACATACAAACAGATACACACACACATATATATATGTATGCATATAAATATATACTTTTTTTTTAACATACAAAATACTCAGCCTAGATCAGGCGTCTCCAAACAGTCGATCATGACGTACCAGTAGCTCCCAGACACCTTCAGAGCAGCTCAAAGACTTTAGTACATTTTTAAATAAGCACAAGTTCACATTTTTCTTTTAAAGTGAAGAGAAGGCTGTGCTCATTTTACATTATTATTATCAGGCTGTAGATAGGAGGCCCAGCGATGAACAGTCATATTTATGAGCTATTCTTGGTCGGGCCATACAAGTGAACATCTGAAACACTGAGGTATTTTACTCTTAGCTAACAGTTCTTGTCAACTCAGCCTTGAAGCTGTGGACAAAAAGATGCTTCTGAATGCCTTTAAATAGAAGAAACTTAATGTGGAAAGTTACCTACATGATTAAGTGAACTCTTTATTTCAATATTCTCCCATTTGAAAGTGCTACATTTACAAACAGCAGGCCCCTTGCGCCCAGTAGGCACTGTGCCATACATATAATGGAAAGGCTTCTGGAATTTACTTTGGGGGACACTAGCAGGGCCCCCTTCTCCTGTGGTCCTCCGGTTGAGTCCCTGCATGGTTTGTCAGTCACAGTGAGGTGCCTGCCACACAGTGCAGGGATGTGCAAAAACTTCCATTGTACAATGGGGGCTTGTGCTGCGGACAGTTTTGGACTGCTGCACAAGCTCCCACTGTAAACTGAAAGTTTGCGACTGCACCATGTGCGGTCGCATCCAAACTGTGGTGTCGGGACTGACAAGAGTAGGGGGGCCGGTTCTGCCTCCACGGCGATGTTGGTTGGAGGCAACTCAGACTGACATCGTAATGAGGCCCATACTGTTCTCACTACAATTTGCACAAAAGTGCACAACATTTTTACTAAAGAAGAATAACATTTACTTGTCCCACTTGATGCAATGCAACAGTAGGAAAACTATTGCATTACAAAGGGGTAAAATGTACTATTCCCACTCCAGAAACTGCAACAGTAGGGAAAGTCTTGGATTGCAGAGGGATAAAAATTACTATTCACACTCCAGTCAGTGTAACAGTCGGGAACTTGTTGGATAGCGTAAGGGTAAATATTACTATTCACATTCCATCCAGTGCAACGGAAGGCAAAGTGTTGGAAGCAGAGGGGTAACATTTACTATTCCAACTCCATTCAGTACAATAGTAGGTAAAGAGTTGGATTGCCAAGGGGTGAAATGTACTATTCCCACTCCAGTCAATGCAACTTAGAAACAAATTAATTTACCTAAACATAATACAATTATTTCAACAACGTAATAAACAATAACAAATATAAATATGTCAAAAAAGAAAATATAATAAAAAACTATAAATATGTATTACAAATACATATCATTAACTACTAAACATCTTCCTATAATTTAAATATAAAACCATATTCTCAAAAAATTGAAAACTGATAAATACAATATTAATTAAGTTTGAAAAACACAACACAATTAAAACACAATAATAAATAACATAATTTAAAACAAATAACTACCTATTTTTGGATTTGTTATTACTGAGTTAACTTTCTATCCTAAATCTTTATCAAAATAATATTATGTGCGCATGTTACATGATTAAATGTCAGTTAAAATATTCATAACAAATATTTATCCCTTTAATAATTACAGTTAATTACTACCCAACCAGTGATCCATAAAAATAGAACAACCCAAACCAGTTATATAAATGAACAAATTATTACTTCCATAATTTTCATAATTAACTCTCAAGGAAATAATTAATATTAAAAGTGAACAAATAATGAATTATTAATATTTATATAACTTCTTGCCATCTACTCGTACAAATTCAACAACTCACATCTAATACATAATTTAAATAATATTTTATTAACATAATTAACACAATTATTCATTAGTTCTATAAATGCTAAAAATGTACTTTATTAATTAGTATAATCAATTTCCTACCCACCCTTTACACATACAAAAACAACAACACACTTAAACAATAAAAACAATCAATATATTTCACAATTTCCATAATTAGTTATCATTAGGGCTCCCGGTTTTATGGTATTTATTTTTTGCCATTTTCATATTTATTTTTTGCTAATTTGATCTGTATTTATCCTTATTTATTTTGGGTTTTGTGGAAAAATGTGCTGAAATTAGTATATTTCCACATTTATTTAACCGATAAATATGCACTCATGCTTGAATGTCTGCCAGGTCTGAAGGCTGTGAGCACCGGCAGAAGATAAATCAATGCACTTATATGAACATATGCACATTTCAATTTCAACCTGGTGCATAGCAACTGCTGTTGAAGCCTCTTTACTAAAATTACTTTCTTTTTTAACCCCCTTATCTATCAATCCACACAGCTATTGGCCTGAAAATCATGGCAGACAGTATTTAAAATTACTCAAAAAGCAACCCAATTTCCATTTTCTGTCTGTATTGATCTGTACAAATCAGTAAAAACAGAAATATAATTATTAGCAAAGGTAAAATTATTTAAAACTCTAATTTATTTACTTCCCACGCTGTCTCCTTACAGAATACACTACTCAAACCTAAAACATAATAAAAAAATATTCTATAATTACTATAATTAATTGTCTATTACATAATTAATAATAGTTCAAAATGAATGAATATTTAATTACATATCATTTACTTCCCATCCTATACCCCAACAAAATACACAACCCAAACCTAAAAGTAAATTTAAAAACAAATAATAATACAAATAAAATAATGAATTACCAATTAAATAATTAATACTAATTAAAATGTTACTATGATAAACCCTATATTCCTGCAAAACACGCCACCCACACCTATAACGTAATTAAAATAAATAGTTATACATTTACCATAATTAATGATCAGCTTACTACAAAATAATAATTAAAAAAAGATTGAAGTAATTATAATTAAATTACTTCTTACCCTGTAACCCTATAAATCCCACAATCCACTATTGTACTACAAATGAAAAAATGAAATATAAAATTACATTTTAAAACTTCTAACAATTAAATAACAATTTTAGAAGAACATTAACAATAGTTATACATACACTTTAAAACATATATAGTTAAAATATACTGACATACATTAACAACTTTATTTTAGTAAACTATATAAATGCTTTTGGTATTTCTAACCATATGAATGACTTTGATATTTTTAACATGGATACTACTAACCTAAAATGTATATTTTTACCAACTATGGGGCCGATTAGGATAGCGGTGAATCCACATCCTCCGGGCCGGCGGAAGCCACCGCCGGCCCGGAGGATGCGGATTCACCGCTGCGGTGATTGCAAAGACCCCCGCTAGATTAGGATGGCAGGGGGGGTCATCTGCGGACGTGAAGACCGTCTGCCACTTTTCCGCTGCGGTCCCGCGGCGGAAAAGCTCTGATATGGTGGCGGTGTCTATCAGACAGCGCCAGACATACTAGGATTCATGCGGAAACATGCTTTTCCACAGCGGGTTTTCCGCTGTGGAAACGCATGTGGTCTTTGGTGCAGGGTGTCGGGGTGGGGGGTGCACATGGGGTGTACCTATGGTACCCCCCAGCATTTACATGCACAAAACGGCAGGCACTGCGCGGTGCCTGCCGCTTTGTGCATGTCAATGTTAAACATGCATTTTTAACCTTGTGGCGGGTGCTGTTTAAGACAACAGGAAAATGTCCAATTGACTCAAGAATTTACCATAGTCCAAGCCTCTTTCTCCCTCATCCCGTCCTTGGTCACAGTAGTCAAACTTCAATATAAGTATAACAACCAATCTAATGACAGCTTTTGTAATGCGCTTCTTACATACATGAGATCAGAAAAGTGAAAAGATTCCTATTTGGCGGTTTGAATACACTCATCCAATGTAAAAACCAAGTGCTCAGTTAGAGGCTTTCTACCTTTGTGCACTAGTATAAAGGACTTTCACCAAGACGGAATTCTTGTGGAGGGTTGACCAGTATTTGGCGCAGGGAATTTTAGGGCTTGGAGTCAACAGAAACAAATCAATCATTCATTTAGCATGGATGGAGAAGAAGGGTTCTGGTACAATTCATATTAATATTTAATTATTTTATATTGCGTAGCTACCAACAGGGTATCCCAGCGCTTGGGGACAGGTAGGACCATTCAGAGATGGACCTAAAATAAAAAGGTTTTGAATTCCTTGTGGAAGATGGATAAGGACGGGCAGCATCTCTAAGAATCAGGGAGAGTGCTCCATAACGTGGGTCCCACCCATCCAGATGTATTTGATTCTCGGCACCGTAAAAAGAGATTAATTGGTCGAGTACACAGCATGAGGAGGGCACCATCAGTTTTGGCAGGTATCGATGTCCCAAACACGTGCTGATTATATACATAGGAAAGAGTCCCTTAAAATTGATATGTTTGTCCACAGTGAGCCAATGAATGTCACGGAGAAGGCCAGATGCAGAGGAATGTTTGGGAAGTTGGAACAGTAGCCTTGCGGCAGAGTACTGAACTACTTGGGGGTGTCTTATCGTGACCTTGTTTGCCCCAAGTACAGGATTGTGCCATAAACTAACCTCAAAAGTATAATTACTTGGGTAACTGTACTTTGGGCCGAAAAAAGAAGTAACTTCATGGTGGCGAAACATGTGGAGGCTACTTTAATCACCTGTGGCTTCATGGGCAAGGTGGAGTCCAGCCACAAGTCGAAGTCCGTTACCTGTTAGGTGGGTTCGGAAATGCTCCTAGAATAGCTGGCCAGTGTTAGGACCCTCAAAGCTGGGAATACTTGCCCAGTACTATTACCTCAATCGTGTCTCCATTTAATTTTAGAGCATTTGTATTCATTCAGGTGGAGACAAGACCGAGGCAGGAGTTAAGATCAACCGAGATTACTTTTTGCCAAGATGATGGAGAGAAAATAATCTGGGTGTCGTCCGCTTAAGAGAACAGGGTAGGACTACAGCTTTCCAGAAAGGTTTGTCAGAGGGCAGAGCTAGATGCTAAAAAGCAAAAGGCTAAGTAAGGGCTGAATCCTTCAGAACTCGAAAGGTGAGCCAGACACAGCATTCATCAAGAAGATCAGGAGGATTTGGTCCACCAAGAAGAAGGTCAGCCATGTAGTGCCATACCTTGGAGACCAACTTGAATCAGTCTTTCTACAAGAGTGATTGGACCAGTTAGTCAGGTCCAAGTGGGATTTTTTAAGCAAGGGGAGCACCCTAGCATGCTTCCTTGTAGTTGGGTAGATGCCCCTTGCAAAGACAGGAATTCAGGACTGGGGTTTGCTAGTCCTTGGTGTGGTAAAGGCATGCTGAATAACTGTCACTTTTTTGACAAAAGGTTCACAAGATCTCTGCATTGAGCTTGTTGCAGTAAGAGGGGAGGGACATTACTACTCAGATCAGGCAGGTCTTTGACCACTTTGAGACATGTTTTGGGGCAGTTTTGTGATTAAGAGATTCTTCTGAGTAGAAGGAAGTTTGGCTTTTTCTGATGTGCAAATGGTATTGATTTAGAGGTGTTTTAAATTTCAATTTTTAATTCTTGTCATTTAACTTCCTCCAGTCCCTTTCTAGCTGTTTATAGAGTTTCTTTTCATTCTGTAAGGTTTCATTGAGACAGGGGTTAAGGGGTGTTGTCTGGATGAAGATTTAAGTTTGGCTTTTAGAATTGTGTCTAGAGAGTTGTGTAGCCAGTTGTTCACTGTGGGTTGATCTAGGTCAATCTTCTGTACACGCTGTGGTGTTCAGTAGGTGTGTGTTGAGGGCAATTTGGCCCAGTTCCTGGCCATGACTTTGATCCTGGCTGCTGTCATCATGAATGAGGATTTATAAGAATAAGGAGAAGGGTACAGCAAAGTGGTCTGATCAGAGTAATGGTATGGGCGGGTCTGTGATGAGACCTATGCTGTTAGAAAATATAGGGTCCAGGAGATGGCCTGCTTTTTGTGTTGGAGAGGAATTAATTAGATTGACGTTCAGGGCACCCAGGTCCTCTGCAAGAGCTTAGCTCAGATTACAGGTGGCATCTTCAAAATGCATATTTAGGTCTCCAAGCAGAGATTAGGTCAAAGGATTAAGGAACACCAGTTTTCCGCATAACTGGGGGGCCGGTAAATTAGGACTCTGTAGACCCTGGATTTAGGCGTGAGACCAAGTGAAAAGAGAAGGGCATCATAAGCTGTGAAAGGTAGCTCCTCAATTTTGGTCTGAAATATATTATCATAAACAATGGCTATAAATGTAAATATTGAAGGAAGGAGCGCCAAATTAACAAAGTAAAAGGTCAACAGTCCATGTTGAAGTCCTTATCTTTTTTATTTGTTCAACTTTGTAACAAATAGTTCATTTTCCAACAGAAAAGTTCATTTTCCAACAGAAAAGTGATTCAATCCGATATCAATAATCCAATTTGAGGTTGTAATTCAATACATTTTTCTTGTAGAGGAAAAGAAGCAAAAACAACCTTTTCCAACAGAAATGTTCATTTTGCAACAGAAAATTGATTCAATCCGATATCAATAATCCAATCTGAGGATGTAATTCGATATTTTTTCTTGTAGAGGAAAAGAAGCAAAAACAGCCTATGTGTTTCGTCCTCAAAGGGACATCATCAGGGCTGTTTATAGTAGTGTGGAGAAGCGGCAAAGTAAGCTGCTGTCCATAGCAGATTGTATTATTGATATCGGATTGAATCACTTTTCTGTTGGAAAATGAACTTTTCTGTTGGAAAAGGCTGTTTTTGAGTGTTGCCTTTTTTGATTAAACAATGGCTATACTTCCTCCTATTATGTCTTTTGGGGACCTTCTCGCAATACAGTAGGTATTTGGCAGTGCAGCAATGATGTATGGTAGAGATGCCTCACGTAGCTTTGTTTTTGTCAAGAACAAGGCATCTGGGGCTCTATTCACCAAGAAGTCATGGATATGTTGTTGATGACTGGCCAGAGACCGACAATTTATGCCATAGAATTGGAAGCCACTCCTGGTCGAGCACTCCCTTGCCGAAGTTTTCATTATTCATGCTCTTAACATCCAGGTATAGGGTACTCTCTGAATTATCTGTACTTGCAGTATAATTCTTTGGGTAGCATGAGAAGTGGAAATGTTTGCAGCTGACTCTGTGGGTTAAGGGGTAGACTCATAACCGGCATGCCTCTCAGCAGGCTGGACACTGCTTTTAAGGGATATGGGTAAAATACCTTTCTGTCTGCTGTGAAAGGAGCAGGGTTGCTGGTCCCTGGTCATGCAGACAGGCACAGACGGGCTTGCCTTTGGCACACGTACTGAGTGTCTGTACCAGGCTGTCCTTTTATGGTGAGGGTAGCATTGGAACGCCATTCAGCTGTGCCGTAAACTATCCAAAATGGCAGCCATCAAGACACAGCTGCAATGAGCTAATGTTGCAGCTCGGCTTCCACTGCACAAATGGAGAACTCGCAGCAGACCGGGGAGCTATGAAAAATAGGGGGAGAGTAGAATCGGGTAAGCCTGAGAAAAAAGTGCAGTGTGCAGTTTGAAACTTCTAATTTCAATTGGAAGATCGCCCTAATATTTCCCCTGCACTGTCACCCTAAATCAGTTTTAACTTTAGTTACAATTCTGAGATCGCGCTAATTTTTTCCCCTGCAGTTTTGGAAAAAACAAAAAGAATTGAAAAGGTTTGACAGGTTTAAAAAGGTTTGAAAAAGCGAGAATAGAGACACAATGTGACGAAGCATAAATACCCCAATTTTGTCAAAAAGCCTGCCCTTTTCCACTCACATAAGGAGTCATAATAATCTGTCTAATGGAGGTTTGTGTGGGCAGAGGCGTTTGCTGCTGGGAATCACTTGAGGAAGGGAGTCCTCCAGGCCAAGAGGCTTTTAGCTATTTTAGCATAACTTCTTTAGTCTGTTCTGTTTTAATTATCTTCCTTAAACTGCTTTAAAGAAAAATCTCAATTTTCCCTAATTTTTGAAAGGGAAGTTTTCGAAAAATTACCCCACAAATAGGAGTGACAGTTATGCATTTAGTGGACCTGGCAGAAGAAGGATATTGGCATGAAATATTTAATTAACTTCAGTGTTTTTGAGACTAGGGTATTCTCGGCACAAGAGATGTTTTTGACTTTTGAACAGTTATGACGCACAGTACAGCCCTGGCATAAGATGGCTCCAGGTAAACAGAGCCCCAGAAGATCATTGGATCTGGCATGTTGAGGAGGGTTAGCACATCAATGACATTGGACTTGGAAAGCCCCAGGCACCTGGGAAACTTGGCACAAAGAGCAGGGGTAGTATCAGATGGTATGGCACATAAATTGCCCCGGGCACAACAAACTGCCTGGCACATAGAGCAGCTTAGCTCCCGGAACTAGCAAATCTTGTAGGAGCACTGCTGGTGAACAGAGCAGCATCTGGTTCCTGCCACACAGAGGAGCCTGGAAAAAAGCGGACCATCATTGCCATCTTTCAGTGGCCATTTTTAAAGGCCTACGGAATACTGCTATTGTTCATGTAGCAACATCAACCGCGGGACGCGAGACGTTAAATAAGCAAGGCACAGGCACAGGTGTGCTTAGTCACAGGCTGCTGGTCCAGGAAGTCCCCACACGGCGCAACAGAGTCCCGGCTGCGAGCGGCACTACGGAATACTACTATTGTTCATGTAGCAACATCAATCAGCGCGTCCAGTGCTTTTTAAAAATCATTTTACTTGATTTACCTTTTAAACTTTGGCAGTACCGAACGGAACGCCAACATCAGGCATGTTAACAGTATATTTATAAGGACATGAATCAGTCAGTAATAAACTCAAAAACCTTCATTTTCATGTAATGCATACTGGCTATTCCCTAGTAAACCCTTATAGTTTTACATCAACACTACACTGATTGATTTAATCTAAAGAGATCTACTGTCAGGTGAAAATATTAGGCTATTGTCTTGCTGAGTTTTCACATCTCCTTGCTCTATATAGATTAATATCTTACGTTTCTGCCCATTCTTGCTCATCTTTTACAAATTCAACTGTTCACCAACAATAGCTCTACGGATATCAATTTGTATGTGATATTATCAATCTTAGATTTTGGTTTCAGTCCCTGTAAATATGATCTGGGCTGACTACTTGTTCAGTCCCATGCTTTTTGTTTATTCTACTATAGTTTTATGACCTTCCCTTAGTATTCATCTGGGCTATTGTACGTCTGTTAGTTATAGTGCATTGAAATAGAGAAATGGTAGTGTCGAGCAGTAAAGAAAATTCAAATATTATGAATGCGCTGGTCCTTGTGAAAAATGGGCCCATGTGATATTTTAGTTGCACTTGTGTAATTTTGTTTAATGTCAGTACTTTTGTGTTAGGTTTGTTATATGACACTTTATAAATTATGGTATTATGCCACTTCACGTAATTACACAGCTTTCTAAAAAAAAGTGGTGCACTCTAAAATTTGGTGCTAAATACCAGCTTTGAATTTCAAGTAAATGCTCAAAACAAAATGACACAAATTTTGCATACGCCTTACCCCAATGGAAGCTCTGAAGCACAACAGAGCCCTGAAAAATACAGCAGCCCTTGACAAAGGACATTTTGTGCACAAGTCCAGCCATGATACATACAGAAGCCCTCACTCTACAGTATATTGGTTCAGGTGCAGTCCTGTCCTGTACAGAAACCTGGAGCAAGAGGATGTTTTGGGCAAGGGCCTCCCCGATGGCAGTAAAATGATCTAGGCCAGTCATAGCAAAAGTTCACCATGCACACTAAGTAGCCTTGGGACATGGGAAGACCTGCAACACAACACAAACACAAGAGCATTCTTGCCACAAAAATAGAATTTCAGACGTTTGCAACCTTGTATTTGTGAACTGCACTCTTGACACTTGCATTATCATAGTTAGGATGACTTGGGCCTGGGTGCAGTTAATGATAATATTTCCTTTCACTGCAGTTTGAGTAGCAAAATACAGACCCACTGCACCTGCTGCACTAATGTTAGCCATGCCACTGGACTCGTGAGCCAACTCCTAGGAAGTATCACAAGCACAAGAGTAGCTCTGACTAAGAAGAAGACCTTTGGCACATGATAGATACTGGATCATATTATTATTATTAATATTATATTTAAGCTTGTAAAGCGCACAGCTACCCAGAGGTTTCCCGGCGCTAAGGACCAAAAAAGAGGGGGAAGCAGATTGAAAGCTGAAACAGCGTTATTGGTTAAATAACCAAGTCTTGACTTCTCTACGAAATTTAAGATAACAGGGTTCCGTGCGGAGAGATGATGGAAGAGAGTTCCAGAGGGAGGGGGCCAGGACGGAGAAAGAGCGACCACCCATCCTGGCTCTCCTAACTCTAGGAACTTGAAACTTGTGCTGATTAGAAGATCTAAGGGTGCGGGCAGGGCTGTATAGATGCACTAAGGTACTAAGGTAGGATGGGGCCTGGCCTGTGTTTATCCTGTGCATGTAGCAGAGGGCCTTAAATTTTGTGCGGCTTTCTATGCATAACCAGTGCAATTTACGAAGTGAGTTGGATGTGGGGGATATGTTAGGTAGTTTACAGAGCAGCCGAGCCGCCATGTTTTGGACTGTCTGTAATTTACGGGTTACCTCTTTGCACGCCCCCAGGAGAAGAATATTGCCGTAGTCCCGTCTAGAAGTGATTAAGGCCTGGACTACGGTTTTTTGGGTCTCCTGAGGGAGCAACCAGATGATCTTACGGAGCCACTTGATGATGGTAATACAGGTGGAGGAGATTTTTACCACATGATGTTTCGTGGAGAGTTGATCATCAAAAGTGATGCCCAGATTACGAGCTGTTTTAGATGGAACGGGAGTAGTGTTCTTACCAAATAAGAGAAGCTCTGTTTTCCCCCCGTTCAGCTTAAGTTTGTTTTCGTGCATCCACTTGGCGATGTTACTAAGGCCGACACAGAGGGATGATGGGGTGGAATGGGAACCGGTTGAGAGAGAGTAAATGATCTGTGTATCATTGGCGTATGAGTAGATGGTTAGCCCTGCTTGTTCCGTAATGTAAGCCAGAGAGCTGACATACAGGTTGAAGAGTAAGGGGCTTAAGAGCCCTGGGGAACACCATGCGCCGATTTATAGGTTTGAGAAACAGAGGAGGGGGAGAAGACTTGAAAAGTACGGTCTGAAAGAAAACTAATGAGCCAGTTGAGGGCTGGGCCGGTGATGCCAGATGATCTAAGGGCATTGATAAGGATGGGGTGGGAGACCATGTCAAAAGCGGCACTCAAGTCGAGTAAAATGAGTGTCACGGTCTCCCCCTCATCCACTTGGCAACCAATAGTTTCTGAGACCCCCAACAGGGTGGATTCTGTTGAGAAGCCGGATCTGAAGCCAGACTGAGATGGATGGAGGATCTTATTGGATTCAACATGCCGGGTGAGTTGTGTGATAACGTGTTTTTCTAGTTTTTTTGAGTAAACAGGGAGGAGAGAAACGGGACGGAAATTGGATGGGTTATTGGGGTCAGCATTAGCCTTTTTTAATAGTGGCTTGATCATGGCGTGTTTCCAAGCTGAGGGAACCTTGACTTCTCTGAGGGAGGAATTAAGTAGATCCAGAATAAGATTAAGAGAGGGGGTATCCAGAATGTTTAATATTTGAGGGGGAAGTGGATCCAGTGGAGAGCCAGATTTGATGTTATTGATGATGTTGATGAGTGTAGAGCTGTTGAGGGTCCCAGGTACTAATTTGCTGAACGGGTGGAATATGGGTTTCCTCTGAGTTTTTGGGTTCAGGAGAGATCACAGAATCAGGCCTGTTAGGAGGGCTATTCTGTTGCAAAGATGTAGAGAGCTTGTCCGCAGAAGCCTCAGGGACACATAGGATAGCTGCATCAGGTAATTTTGGGGAAGGAGAGGGGGAGATCGGCTTATCGAAATCAGCATAAATGGCGTCAATTTTGGAGATAAAAAATTCAGCCAGGGAATTGCATTGAGAGGCGTCTAGACAGGGCGCTTTAGGCTGACATGCTGCTCCCGATAGTTCTTGTACAACCTTAAAGAGTGCCTTGGGGCGATTTTGTGCCTCGAGTATGGTAGTATTAACATATTCTCTTTTGGCAGTTTTACAGAGTATATGATAGTTATTTAAGGCGGTCTTGTATATTTGCTTAGAGCCTGTGTCGTAGTGTATGCGCCACTTGCGCTCAAGGTTTTTACATTAGGTTTTTTCTTTTTTCAAAGCATCAGTGAACCAGGGCGCGGGGGTGATGCTGGTTGTGATTTTTCTTTTGCTGGGGTAGACATACATTAACCGCTTCAGTTAGCCAGCTGTTAACTAGAGACTCTGCTTTAATGTTGGTAACTTCAGTAAGGGGTATGGTATTCTCAAGATAAGAGTTAAGTTTTATAGGTTCCAGATTATTCCATTTTCTGAAAGGTCTAAGTTCAGTGGGGGTCGAGAGAAAGTTGGACAGACAGCTAATAGTGACAGAAAAAGTCACCAAATAGTGGTCTGACCATAGGATGGGTAGAGATGGGCTGCACACAATGGATTCAAGATTGGAGAGGATGGGATCAAGAATGTTCCCAGCTTTGTGGGTGGGGCCAGAATTGTGTAAAATAATATTAAGAGCTGCTAGGTCCTGAAGAAGATTGGAGGCAATCGAGCAAGATGGGTCACTAAAATGCAAATTAAGGTCACCAATGATCGTGAAATTAGTGGAGTCCTGAAGTAGAGGGGCAATAAGCTCGGGAAGGGCAATGGCCCACGAGCTGGCAGAGCCAGGCGAGCGATAGATGAGCATCCCAGAAAAGGTAAAATTAGGGGATAGCAGAAGTTTAAAGTATCCTGCTTCACTGTTCGGTATGTCAAAGTCCTCCCATTTACAGGAGTATAGTCTGTTGAAAATTATGGCGACCCTCTTTCCCCACTCTGTTTTTTCCTATATACGTGTAGTTGTCGGGGAGGGCGGATGCAATATCTGGGCCAGAGTAATCTTTAAGCCATGTTTCAGTAAGAAATAGTGCCGCTGGTTGCATAGAGATAAGAAGATCAAAGATGTCTCTCTTGTGTTTCACTAGAGACCTACAATTTAGGCTAATAAACGAAAACACTTGTGGGGGCTTTGTGTGTGTAGGCCGGAGTCGAAAGGGAGGGAAGTTACAGGTCGCTATATTAGTTAAAGAGGGGAGGGAGGAAAGGGAAAGATTGCATTTAGAGCAGGTGATGGGGGCCAGATGACAATTCAGAGGCAAACTGTGTAAACAGTGTGCTGGTCTGAGGCTAAGGAGGACATCCCTAGAGTACCTAATAGAAGAATAAAGAGATGAAATATCAGGGGGCATGGCCCCAGGTCCCGGCCCGTCGCGGACGTGCGCAGACGGCATGCCCGCTGCGCACGTCCGCTGCGCGTCCTGAAGATACACATAGTCTGCCTATACAAAACAATCTTCCTAAGCACACCAGTAATATCTCTGGTGCCGGGAAACCCATTGAGGGTAGCTGCGCGCAATACAAGTTCAAATAAATAAATAAAAATAAAAATAAATAATATGGCACGTGCATTCAAATCAACTGTTACATTAATAGCCCTAGCATAAAGGAGGGCCAGCACAGACATATGAGCAACCATAGAACTGTGCAGACTGAGAAACAACCAGGAAGTTACTTCAGTGAAATAAGTTCTAACTATTCGGTTGCTTTCTTGTGTGATCTTCTGGTAATGGTGTTTTGGTGTGATTTTCACTAGAAGTGGTCATTGCCACGAAAGCTTCACAGACAGAATTAAAACTTATGTTACCTCTCTCTTCCAATGTTTTTACCACGCACATTATATTTTGATGGAAACTCCTTGCTACCAAACAGAAATTATGAAATTGGATGTAAGTGCCATTCCTTAAAGGACCACCTCTAAAACTTATTGACTTTTGGATGATGTACATCAATATATTGAGTTTGCCAATCAATACCCCAATAACTTAAATCAAGTATATCATGTACCACTTTATCATCATGGTAAGAACATACGTGGAAAAGTGGGATACCTTTCATCAGACTCAAAAGTAGGCATGGTTGTATAATGTTAGATGTGGCTATGCCCCAGAAGTCCCTTTGAGGTAATTATGTCACTTCCACCCATGTGAGCTTCTTGATCTCAGCGCTGCGTTCGACACTGTAGCTCACCACACTCTGCTACAGTGTCTGAGGAAACGTGGAGTGACTGGGAGAGCTTGGTCATGGTTGGAATCTTTCCTCCATGACCGCAACTTCTATGTGGAACAGGGTGCTCATAGGTCAGAGGTTCTGCACCTAAGGCAGGGTGTCCCCCGGGGATCCAGCCTCAGCCCTACCCTGTTCAACTTGTATGTAGCGCCGGTGGCGACTATTACTGAGCAGTATGGGGTAGAGGTGGTAACCTATGCTGATGATACTCAGTTGGTTGTGGCTCTGTCGCAGCCAGCTGAGCATGCAGCTAACAGATTTGCATCCTGCCTTCAAGATCTTGCAGGATGGATGGCCAAAAATTGTCTCAGATTGAACGGGGACAAAACCGAGGTGCTCATTGTTGGCAAATCCCCCTCGGTGTGGACCTCTGCCTGGTGGCCTCAGGCTCTGGGCCCATTACCTGTCCCCAAAGAACATGTGAAGAACTTGGGCATGTGGCTGGACTCTAGAATGTCCTATGATTACCATACTCGGTGCGTCGCAGGGACGTGCTTTGGAATACTCCGCAGTCTAAGAAAGACACTTGACCTACTTCCAATGTCTGCCAGAGGTGCCCTGGTCCATGCCTTGGTTACATCTAGGCTGGATTATGGGAATGTCCTCTACCTGGGAGCTAACGCGAGCTGCACTTTAAGATTACACCGTATCCAGAATGCAGCTGCGCCACTAGTGCTACAGCTTCCCAGGAGATCTTCCTCAAAAAGAGCCTTGGAGATGCTGCATTGGCTCCCTGTCAGGGAACGTATAGAATTTAAAGTCCTCTGTATCAGTCACAGGATTGCTCACGGAAAGGGGCCAGGCTTTCTGCGCAACCTGCTTCTTCCATACAAGCCTATCCGGCTCCTGCGCTCTATGGGCAAAGGCCTGTTCTTGGTCCCTAGAATTAATAGGGCTAGAATGGGAGGGCGTTCCTTTGGCTCTTTAGTCGCACAAAGATGGAACTCCCTTCCACAGGAACTTCGTTTGGAACCCTCTGAGGCAGTGTCCCGGAAAGAACTGAAAACTTTTCTGTTTCCAAAGTCCTAATCTACTGGCACATGCCTTGCGACACCTCTCATGGTTGCTGCTCAGTCTTGACAGCACGGGGACACACCGATAGGTGTAACCAGGCGCTTTAAAAAATCAGAATTATTATTATTATTTTAAGTGATGTCACCTATGACTCCTGACCTGTAACACCCACACTGGAAAATAAGGGCCTGATTTAGATCTTGGCAGGACTCCCATGGCCCCTCTGCGGTGAAGTTTACAAGTAGTCTGTCAAGTGGATGGAATCCTACCTGCCCTATTTTGATGTGTGCTGGCTGAACCGCCGCCCGCGGTGACGAAGTGTGTTCTGTATCATAACTGGTTCACCACTGTGGATGTGGGTACTTCTCAGCTGGCTAACATTAGTGACGGGATTGCGCTGAGCCTATTTCAATTTCACAGTTGTGCTGGTGTTAGTTAGGCGAAGGTCAAATTACAGGCCATTCTGAGGACCGCGGCTGATTTGGAGAACGGCCGGTCGCCCATTCTGACCTTGTTTGTACGTTTGACAGAGGCAAGGGCTTGGTGACAATATCTCAGGTTTTGCGAGGGGATATGAAAATGTAGTTTATCTTGTAGGATGTGTGGTCCTTTTTTGTGTAGGGTTCTGTGTTCAAAACAGAGGAGCTTGAAATTAGCTCTCTGACGCACCGGTAGCCAATGTAATTTCTTCAGGCAGTATGATGCTGAACTGTATTTTCTTTTGTTGCATATTAGTTTGGCAGCAGCACTCTGGACCACCTGAAGTCTGGAAAATAAATAGTCGGCCATGCCAAAGTAAAGAGCGTTGCCGTAATCCAGTCTGCTCATAAGCAGAGCCTGTGTAACCATTTGTCTGCAATACTTTGGAATCCAGGGGAAGAGTTGGTCTAAAACGTTATAGTATGGAATAGGCTTTTCCGCACAGCGAGCGTATTTCATCCTGCATAGATCGTAGAAAATTATGCCCAAGTTATTTGCCACTCGTTTGGGTTCTGGGGCGGTGCCAAGTGCCTGGGGCCACCAGCTAATGTCCCAAATACCATGGACACCCCCGAAAAGTAGGATTTCCGATTTCCCGGCATTTACTTTTAGACAGTGTTGGGACATCCAGCCTCCAAGCTCAGTGACACAGTTAATTAGGTTGTCCTTAGGCTCAGTGTTGGTCAGCCTGTCTGTCAGGGGAATCACCAATTGTGTGTCAACATGTGTATGAGCATATGTCAAATCCCCATTTCCTACTAATATCGGCCAGAAATGAAGCATAAGCATTAAACAGGTTGGGGCTTAGTGTAGCTTCCTGCGAGACTCTGTATATAATGCTTTGTGATGTGGTTGTGCAGGATCCCATGTGAATTGTTTGGGTCCAATCTTTCAAAAAGGAGGCGAACCATGCCAAGGCTTTAGAACTGATTTCTTTTTTATGCAGGATTTGGTGAAGTTTGGTGTGGGATACAGTGCCGAAGGCCGCGGTAAGATCCAGTAGGATCAGTGCTACAGCTCTTCCTTGATCAACAGGTGGTCTAATATTATCAAACACTGCCAGTAAAGTGGCTTCATTGCTGTTTGTTGGCTCTAAAGCCTTTCTGCAAGGGGTCAAGTATGTTGTTCGATTCAAGGAAGGTGGTAATTTGCTTATTTACTAGACGCTCCAAGACTTTAGATAAGTAGTGCAGTTGAGAGATTGGGCAGTAGTTAGCTGGGTCATATAATCTGAGTCCTTCTTTTTTTAGAAGTGGAAATACCACTGGTTTCTTCCATATTTCTGGGAATAAAGCTTGTTCCAGAGATCGGTTAAATATTATGGTGATGTGAGGGGATAGAACGGACGCTAGTCTGGGAAAAATAAAAGGAGGGCAGGGATCTAATGGAGATCCAGCTTTGACCGCAATCTTGGCTTTGGCCACTTCTTCGACTAAAAAAGGAGTGAAAATGTCGAGCTGAGTTTGTGGAGGGGGTGGGGGCCAAGTTTTCCCAATCTGTGACGTCTTCTTCAGGGGGATTGTCAAAGGAAGTGTAGACTTTTGTCACCTTGTCTGTGAAAAAATGAATAATCAGTTCATGATTCTCTGATGTTGGAGCCATAGACAGAAATAGGCTAATGGGTTTGCAAAGTTCACAAATAACTTTGTAGAGTTCCTCAGACAAGTTGCCATTGTCTTCAATCCTTTCTGTATTGGATGGATGCTAGCCTCACACACCTTGTTTTGGTTAATATGTTTTCACCTGCATAACACACAAGAAGACAAAATCTATTTCAGACCATGATCCGTTGCCATTCTAGTTTCCCACAACATTTTCAAGCTGAACATTTGACAGTTAATTTAGTTTTATCTTTTATCTTTCTCTGTTTCTTGTCCTTTAGGTTTATTCTTTCATTCATATTCTTGTGGGTCATAACATTTATTTAGCTTTTGCCTGATTGAAAGTGGCAGGGAAGTGAAATGCCCGTTTTACAGAGGGAGAATTGTAAGTCATGGTGGATGAAATAATTAGAGCAGAGCCACAATTGTTTGGAGCCCAACTACAAACTACAACCATCGCTCAAAAAAAGGCAAATGTGGACCAGAATAGTTGACAGAGTGAATACTGTAGCAAACAACCTGCGTACACAGGGAGAAATAAGGAAGAGGTAGAATTACCTGCAGGGGTAGAGCTTTACTTGGAGAACTTGAGGATTGGTGGTGGTTCTCCCAGCCCCCCTTACAACTATTTACCTGGGAGTCGAAGGTCTTGTAGAATCTCTACTTCCTGAAGGCTTCTTGGTAAGTTTTACGTTTGAATGTGTCACTAAACCAAAATTTCATTTTTGCTATTAAGTTAGCTGTTGCTAATGTATATTTCACCTTTTGGAAACATGGACACCTATATATATTTGTATACTATTTCATTTGGTCTTGTTTGTTTGAATGTAGATGAACATTACAGGTCTCAATCCACATTACATTTCACATGATGTAATGATGCTTGTAAGTGTTTTTTCACCAAATAACCAATTTCATATATGTGTTTTATATTATAAATGTCTTTTCTTTTTTACTACATGTTTTCACTGGGTATGTTTCACTTGCAACGTTTCAAATGTTGTTAAAGTTTAATTGAAAGGACAACAACTACCATAATGCCTTCTTTTATTTTGTACAAGATAATATTGCATTGCCATCTTCCTCATTCTCTATAATATTTTTCGCATATGTTAAAGTGTGACCTAATTATCAATCTCAATTACATGCTATGTTTTTAAATCAATTTAGTATGTTGTCCTATCCTTGTTCTTTTATTGAATTGATGCTATTTGTCTCACAAATAAAAGTTTGTTGACTTAAAACATTTAAGGTAGGTAAAATAGTATGCTGTGTAGAAGTATTTTTGTTTTAAAATGTACTCTGACATGTTTATATGATGACTAATGCAATATTGGCCTCTATGTTGTCTAATTGTCAGATTTGTAGACTTTGAGGTCTTTGAATGGTTTCCGTCACATTTCTTCTCTCTACTGTGTTGTGTTCAATCATTGGTATATGAAAAAGGCAGGAGCATTGGTACACTAAATTGCCAGTAGCAGCAGACAAGCAAAGCCATACAAGAATGTGTGCATAATGTACACAGTGCCAAAAAGCAAGAGAATCAAGACTGCTGTGCAAATAGGCGCTTATACAAAATATATCATATGGTACTCAAATGGTAAAAAAAGAACAAAGTGCAAATTCACAGTCAGAGCATAACAGGTCTCATAGCCCCCTATAGATCAGAGTAAGGGTATAGTCGGGTCCGTGATGAGACCTATGATGTTGGAAAATATGGGGTCCAGCAGGTGACCTACTTTATGTGTTGGAGAGGAATTAATTAGGTGGAGGTTCAGGGCCCCCAGGTCCTCTACAAGAGCCTGGCTTAGATTAGAGGTGACATCTTCAAAATGCATATTTAGGTCTGTAAGCAGAGTAAAATTAGCTCTTTGAGATATAGAGTACAAAGGCAACATAGACATTGTAAGCCTAGGAATTCAAAGTAAACTTCATATATTGATTGATTGATTGATATATTAACATACACAATACAAATGAGCCCAAAAAAATGAGGCTTCTATATAGATAAACACTATGCAAAGAGATATCCTACAGTACTCAAATGGGGAAAAGTCACCAAGGTGCATGCATATAGTTTATACGTAAGAGGTTGCAAAGCCCCCTCTGGAGTACAAAAACAGCATAACCATTCTAAACCTAAAAATTCAGAGGGCCAATCATTTGGAGTGCCATAAAGCATATACCAATAGCAGTCATTGTTCATAAAAATCAAAGCCATTCCATTATATATAGAGTTATGGAGGGGGTAACCCAATTGACTTTAGGCTGGCAAGAATTAGAGAGAATTTATCAAATGCTCTCCATTGATTTTGTGATAGATTGCCAAATCCGAGACCCCCCCATCATTGTGATTTTCGTCCTTTGCACTCATACCGCTTAATTTCCATGTTATATGTTCCCAATAACCTGAACCTTCGTTCAGCAAATGTGGGGAGTTCTGAATTCAGCCAGCCTGTTGCACTACACATCCTTGCAACTACCATAGCAATAAAAACCATATGAGACTCTTTTTTTAACTGACCCAGTGCTCATTGTATCATCTACAATCCACCATGTATATGTAGTGTATACTTTCTAAATATCAACTTGACAGTGGTATTAGTTATGTGTAAAACGGCGCCACTTAGAAAATTAACACAACATATTTGCATTCATTTGATATCTTACGGTGCTATAAGGTAAGGAGAACCACCACTCTCCTTCTCAACAGGCTACTGCCTTCTAGAACCAAACCACTCCTTAGCACACGTAGTATTTCTGTTAAACATAAGTTAATAACATGTTTCCACAAGCTTTGATATAATAAAGTACAATGGTATTTCTTTTCTTTCTTTGTTGTCCACTTTCATTCCTGTGTAATTTATTCAGGAGGTTGTTTCACAACCAACACGTGTTTCGTTGTAAAGGGAAATCTTCCCACGACTTTCTCCAGGCTGTATGAAGCAAAAGAACAGACAAAACCGTAAATGTGTTAGGACTTTATCTATAGTCCATTGTGCTATACAGATACCTATATTTTCTGGTATTGCCATCATCACCAAACCATTGTGTGAGAACATTTTAGGAAAATTTTAAGAAAAAATTGGTGGTGAGATAAGACTCTGAAGTTGACAAGATATTTAACAAGAAAAACATATTGACGATTTAACACTGGGAGGTATATTAAGACTGACCACGGAGCAACAGAGTTCAAAAGGATCATAAGTAATTAGGCATTTTAATGGACGCTATATTTCTAACATCAACACAGTACAAAACGCATAGAGTCAAAATAAGTTTATAAATTAAATAAAAACTAGGGTCATGAATAATATAAACGTATTCAAATAAATGCAAATACATGTTGGGTGCTTAATTCGGCAATAGGGGTGATATACTACACAAAGTAATAGCTTAGTATGCACTGAACGTACATTTAAATGTTAAAGATGGCCACCGGCAATACGAGGGATTATAGTCCCTCTTCAATTTTCAGACCAAAAGCCGGATAAACTGATCACATTAACGCGAGATCGCGCAGATCTCGGAATACTACTTAGCAGAAATACCGAAGCAATCATTCGAGAGTACTCTGCCTTGATATTGCCAGGAGACGTCCGACGAGCATCAATAATATCCGTAAAGGTAAGACAAAGTCCACCCGCCATCCTAATGGACCCCTTTGTCTTAAACTGATCACATCCGTAATACTTGTTTCTTAAAAACTGAGACTGGGTGTTGTTCTCTATGGGCACTCGAAGATCTCAGTAATAATACGGATTGTGTTCCTAGAAACTCAGACGTCAACGCGTTTCGATGGAAGAATTATAATACCATCTTTATCAAGGCCAACATTATATGACTCTCTCAAACTGATAAATACAGGAACAATTATAATCACCTGTGTAACAAAAAACACATGAATCAATATATCTTGTGTCAATACTCTATACGTCATAAAAGCAGTCGAAATTTTTTTTAAAGTCACATTTTGCTCACTCTTGAAGATTGTCCTCCAAACTGTGAACATTTGGGCCTCCTCCCCCAGCATACAAGATATTAACCACCAAGTAAAACTTCGATGAATATAGGTTCTCACTTAACAATAAGAAGCACAGTTAATCTATGTGTTATTCATAGGGGCCCTAATGTTGGGAATTACACACAAACCAGCATCTAATATTTGTTGACCTAACAATGATTTATCACAAAAACATAATAGCCTGGCTAGTAGCTTGTACATATGACAGAAATAAAGTTCTCGAATCCCACTTTGCTCCTTTACCATACTATACCACACCACATTCACTTATTCCATTTACACTTCTACTTGTGCATCTGGTTGAAAAATGACAACTCACCTCATTTCCCATAGAGGTTTAAGGGGATATGTATATATGTTGAGCACCCGATTATTAATATGTCTGGGCTTCAGGGGCAAACACCTCCAGTTGTTAACATTGCAGGCCCGTAAATTGACGAAAGGATGTATCTCTGGAATTTAGAATGACATCCATATCATCCTTGTTGTCATAGTTAGAAGATTCAAACAGCCCATATACATAACAATTCTTATCTAGACTGTTACACATATAGACTCACCTTTTTCAGATATCCAAACACCCCAAAGAGAAACAATAGGATCTGGGGATAAATAGTGTGAGAATCCTGTCGGTAGCAGAAGCTATACTCCTCATGTTCATAGCAAACAAATTCCTAAAATTTACACAAAGGGAACATTTGATCACTGCTACTACCTTCAAATGTAGTATATTATCTTCTCTATGAGCCTCTGACTATGGTTTATTTTTAGTCTGAACATACCTGCATAGAATATCCTCAAGTTTAGGTAGATTGTTGTTCCTATAATTTTGTTTTCCTTTAATGATGGAAGTGTTGGGGTCAGAAAACTTCTTGCAGCGATCCTATGATGATATGGATCTATAGCACAGGAAAAAGAAAGGGGCTACTTAGTACATTTAAGTGTTCAGTTACTATTTACTGAGCCTCCGGATCCTCCTGACTTGGCCATATATTAGGCAGAGTTGTATTTTAAAAACACACATCAGCATGCCATTAAATTTTACAGACCACTAGAGCCCCTAACATGTACACATAGAGGACGCATCAGTATATTTTATTTGATCAATACTTATTAATGACAGATCTCTCCATATTATATAGTTATGCTTTCTGGAGAGGAATGGACTGCTTGCCACATGTTTAATAAGATACAGGCTAACAACTAAGTTAGGTGTGTGAGAAATAAAAGATGGCATGCTTCGGACACACATAAGGTGCAAAAATAGATAAATACATTTCTCTGTAAAAATTCTAAAGCGCACTAACAGTTGTTTTGCTGGTGTATCTCTAGTGCTTGCGTGGGAACATAGTAGTGTGTTAAAACGCATATCTAATAACACTAAGGCTCGCACTACTAGACTTACTTGCTGACGGGTGGCAGCCTCACGACCTCCGTTTCTATGACTGTAGAATAATGCGAATCTGCCACTTTTATATTGTAACAAATATCCGGCACCTGAAGCTGATTAACCCATGACTCATGATGTGCCGTGACGTCAATAGCAAGTTTTGCACGCCCATATGTGATCATACTAGAAATAAAGGATGGTCCCCTCACTGCAACAATACGAATATCACAAGTCTCGCCATCTTATAGTGTTTTTCTAATTTATAGCTAAATTACCTTGTTAATTAGGGAAACACTATCAGTTGGAAAACATCTAGGCCAGGGTGCACCTGGGCTACTTATAATAGGCACGTTTTTGATGCAATTTCTGAAAAAAGAATTCACTACAATTGGTGGTCCCATAATACCTCATAAATATAACTAACTGGACCCGAATTGAAAACCTAAGTCCTATTTTAAGAAAAACGAAAATACACACCTTGGCATCCTAGTACTTAACAAGGATGCAGGGCCATCTGGTGGCCAAATCCCGTAAATACATGCAACCTTAAAAAAGGGTCATCAGACAGATGATACTATAAATTATATCATACCAGGAGGCCCTAAACTGGAACAGAAGTTATAGCAATCCTTAATTTCCTAACTAATGCTCTATCTGATAAAAGACATCCAGTCTTCTCATGAATTCAGGCCCTTATTAATAGTAGCTAGTCTCATCATGTACCATTGTTCTCTTAAGTTTCTGACTTTCTGTTCCCTCCACGTCTGTTGTTCCTCATTATTTCCAGAAAAAAACACCTAAACTGATCACATTGATGGTTTTGCTGGAAATAGTGGGAGGTAAGGGGTGCATTCTCTTTATTTGTTTGCAGCGTAGACTTATGTTCAGTCACCCTCACGCGTAATTCCTGTCCTGTTTCACCCACATAGCCGAGGCCACATGGGCAAATCAGGAGGTAAACCACGTTATTGCGTCTGCAGTTGTTAAGCGTACTAGGGGTAGCTATAAACCCATTACATTCCAGTTGTTTGGCTGTGATGTATTGTTCGCAGATCGAGCAAGATCCACAGCTGCAATTACCTACTGCTTTTGCAGAATGTAGGTTCATCTGTGTATTGTCCCCACTATCTAGATAGGTATGAACTAAAGAGTTACGTAAATTGAGTTTACGTCTAAAGGCAAACAAAGGTTTATCAATAGGATTTGCTGTTTCATCGTTAACTATTTTCCAGTTTCTACGCATGATATTATTTATTTGGTTACTAATCTGTGAAAATGTACTAACAAAAACGAACTTGTCTACATTTTTGTTCTTGTTTCTGTCTCTATTCATGTCCAGCATGTAGTCCTGGTCATAAAATCTTGCACGTCTGAAGGCTTTTTTGACAAGTTTTTTGGGATAGCCCCTGTCGCTGAGCTTTTTCTTCATGGTTTCAGAATGGGCATAAAAATCTTACAATGAGGTATAGTTTTGTCGGAGGTGCAAAAATTCACCAAATGGAATATTATCCCTTTGGGCCTTCTGGTTATTACTCTGATAGTGTATCAGAGTGTTTTTGTCAGTTGGCTTGGAGTATAATTCTACAGTCAAGACATTGCCACTATTCTTAATACAGATATCAAGGAAGTTAATCTTCGTATTGCTCCAGTGTGACATGAACCTAAGGTTTTGGTCCCCCAGGTTCATCCAACTAAAAAATTCCTCTAAATATTCACTGGTACTGGTCCAGTCGAAAATAATATTGTCTATGAATCGGTACCAGTGACTTACATTTCGAAGAAGTGAGCCACCTCATTAAACACATGCCTCTGATCAAAGATGCTGACATAGAGGCATGCCAGACTGGGGGCTCAAGTTGCGCCCATACTGGTCCCCTAATTTGCTTGAAAAGATCTTTTTTTTATATGAGAAGATGTTGGTTTTGAGTACCAAATCGATGTTTCCTCCACCAAGGTCTTCTAATTCTAGAATAGATCAAACTGTTCTTATGGTGTCATCCTGGGGTATGTTGGTGTACAGGGCTTCAATGTCAAGGGTGACCAGAAACTGGGTCACCCCATTAAATGTCACTATCGTATTTGTGTAGAATCTCTAAGAAAAATTCAGCATATTTGCTAAGGGGTTCCAGAATTGAACCAATGCTACTTACAATGGGCTCATAGGTGGATCAGTGATATTTCTGTGGACTTTTGGTAGCCCATAGATTGCAGGCGTAACTGTGTTCGTGTTATACAGGAACTTAAATTCCTCTTCACTGACCCATTCTTCGCTTTTAGCTATATCCAAGAGTTCATAGACCTCCTTTTTCAATCAGTCATTGACTGAGTGCGAAACTTGCTCGTAATGTTCAGCAACATTTAATAGGCTCATCATCTTTTTATGGTAGTTCTGACTTTAAAAAATTACTACCCCACCGCCCTTATCGGCAGGATTGACAGTAATTGTTTGGTCTTCCTTTAGCCCTTTGAATGCCTGTCTATGTTCTTTAGAGAAATTGTTCTGTGATTTATATGGGCGGGCCAGGACATTCTTGATTTCAGTTTCTACAGATCTTTCAGATGTCTCGTTATTTTTACTAACCTGGCTTGAGGTCGGCATAAAAGTGGATTTGCCCCTAAAGCCGGAGACATTATTGCTAGGACAGGATTCTAGGCCTTCAAAATAATCTTTTAACATAATTTTTCTAAAGACTGATTTGTGATCTTTTTCCAGTTCAAATTGATTGGGAGCTTCTGTGGCAGCAAAACTAAATGCTCTTTCATGGACCTCTTCTTCGGTGTTAGTGAGACCCTTTGAGGATAGATTGATGATAGGAATTTTATCTACCTCCAGTATGTGCGATTTTGGGTTTTCAGATAATCCTGGGGGGGATAATTCCTCATCCGTTCACCTCTGGTAGGATTCCTGTAATTCATTTGATCCTGTTTTGGGCGCTGCCCAAAAAAAGAATCCTGTTCAGAATTAAAACCCATTCTGCTGCGTGGTTCAGGAGATTGTTTTTCTTTGTCACTGAAACTCAACTCTGAGAAAACAGAAGAGCTAATGCTTGGCCCTACCCCTTCTGCATGGGATGACTCCTGGTGGCCCTCTGCCCTCGGACCTCCCCCCCACCCCAACAGACCACAAACAAAACCTCAGTATCATACTAGACACATTGCTCACAATGAACCACCAGATCAACACCATATCCTTGGCCTGCTTCAATACCCTCTGCATGCTCTTAAAAACGTTCAGATGAATCCCATTCTAAGCCAGAAAAACAGTCCTGCACGCTCTCATCAGTAGCAGACTGGACTACGGCAATGCTCTCTACGTCAGAATCAACAAGAACCTACTTACAAACTTTAGACACTCCAGAAATTATTATTATGCCACCTCACTTAATTACACAGTGTTCTCAGCACATACTATGCATGCTCAAATTTTGTGCTAAATACCAGTTTTTGAATTTCAAGAAAATGCATGAAACTAAATTACACACATTTTGAGCACTTCCAATGAAAAGCTGCCTTGCCCCAATGGAAACTCTGAAGCACAGCAGAGCCTTGACAAATACAGCAGCCCTTGACAAAGGACATTTGTTGCACAAGTCCAGTCATGATACAGACAAAAGCCCTCAAACTACAGTGTTTTGGCACAGGTGCAGTCCTATCATGTACAGAAGCCTGGATCAAGAGGATGTCTTGGACAAGTGCCTACCCGATGGAAATATGATCTATGCCAACCATAGCAGCAGTTCACCACAAATACTAAGCAGCAGAGGGACATGAGAAGATCTGTAACACAACACAAACACAACAGCGTCATTGCCACAAAAATAGAATTTCAGATGTTTGCAGCCTTGTATTTGTGAACTGCACTCCTGACATGTGCAGTTGCATAGAAAGGATGGCTTGAGCCCAAATGCAGTCAAGGAGAATAACTCTTGACTGCTGTTTGTGTCGCAAAATATACCAACTATCAGGTTCATGGGGCACCTCACTGCACCTGCTTCACTAATGGTAGGTATGACCCTCGACTCACGAGACAACCTATGTGGCTCACTGGTTAGAGGCGGCAGACCCGAGAGCAGAGGACGGCCCGGGACCAGGGTTCGATTCCCGGCGTGGAAGGTTTCTGGACCAGGGTCAGCGGACTCGATAATTCTCTCGCCTCGGTGCCCAATCTGATCAGCGATCACACTCGGCAACTCTGGGCATTAGCTTGCCTCATCTTCACTAACGGCCCCACCAGACCGCCGGGGATGCCTGGTCTCACCCTGGAGATACCCATTAAGGGACCATCTCTCAGGGAAGCCAGGAAGGGTTTCGCAGCGGTCGAAGCGCCTTGGGACCCTCTGGGTAAGTAGTGCGCTATATAAATGCCTATACATACATACATACATACATACATATAGAATTTAGAACTTATGTTACTTTTCTCTTCCATTGTTTTTACCATACACATTATATTTTGTTGGAAACTTATAAGCTACCAAAAATAAATTGTGAAATCGGTTGTAAGTCTCATTCCTTAAAGGACCACCTCTAAAACACATTGACTTTTGGAAGATGTATATCAAAATATTCAGTTTTTACATCAACACCCGAAAAAAATAAATCAATAATATCATGTACCACACTGTAGTCATGGTAGGAACATATGTAGAAACCTTTCATTAAACTCTAAAGTAGGAATCGCTTGCATTATGTTAGATGTGGCTATGCCCGAGAAGTCCCTCAGAAGTAGGTATGTCACTTTCACTGATGTGCCAAGGAGGTGATGTCACTAATATTCCTGACCTGGAACTACTGCCGTGGAAATTAAGGACCTGATTTAAATCTTATCAGGAATCCCGTTATCCCTCTGCGGTGGAGTCTGTCAAGCTGACAGAATCCTGCCAGCCTATTTAGATGTTTGCTGGTTGAACCGCCGTCTGTGTCGACAGTGTTTTCTGTCGCATACACAGTTCACCACTGTAGACGTGGTGGACCTCTCTGCTGGCTAATATTACTCTGTCACCATCAGGGTGGTGGGGTTCTGCCAAACATATTTACATTTCATAGTTTTGCTGGCGTTGTTCTAGTGGGAGATTGCCGACAGAGAGATTCTGTAGACGGATGCGTTCATCATTACAGTATTCCTGTGGCTTTTAGATGGATGCCAGCCTCACACATCTGATGTGTTTTGCTAATTGTTTTCACCTGCATATCACACAATAAGACACACTCCATTTCAGACCACGATTCTTTGCCATTCCACCTACCCATAACATTTTTAAACTATACTTTTACCAGTTGTCATGTTTGTTTTTAAGTACTCTTTTTTTATTGTATCATAATTATTCTTTAATTCATATTCTTATGTGACATAACATTTATTAAATCTTTGTTGTATTCATAGTGGCAGGGAGGGAAAAGAGTATAAACTTTAGTATCTATACTTTAGTATATACTTATATGTGTATGTACTTTGTTGGCTCTGGAGATCAGCCCTAGGACTTGTCAGCTTCCACTTAGGGACTTTCTTTTCTGTTCAACTTCCTCTATTTAACGGTCTTGATAGGAAATGACACGCAGAGGTAAGTAAATTAACAGAATTGCTTTCTGCTGAGGGAGTTTCTTTTTAAAAAAATTCTGGCAACTGCCTCTATTTAACTTTCTTGATAGAAAATGACCAGCAGAGGTTAGTAAAATACCAGAATCTCGTTAGCATTCTCTAGATTCCAGTCCATAGAATTTGTCTTCCACGAGCACCCATAGACAATAATATTTTTTTCAAATCTTGTATTTTCAGTGATATGACCTACGAAGGCCCTGCTTTTATATTAAAAACAGAGCTTTAGACTATACCATTTCCCGCTGAAAGGCAAGATTTCTCTCCATGTGTTCCCATACCTGGCGTGTCACGCAGCTTGGTGCTTACTTTTCCTCCATGTTAAAGAACAGTAGATGTTTCAGCACCCAAAGGCGAGACCGGAAGCATAACATAGAAAACTATATATATATTTGTATTCTATTTTATTTGGTCATTTGTTTGAATATAGATTGTTGTATTGAAGATTACAGGTCTCAATCCCCAAGACATAACACATGATGTAATTGTGCTTGGTAGTGTTTTTACACAAATAATTCCATATATGTGTTTTATATTGGAAATGTGTTTTCTTTTTCAAAGCATGTTTCCACTAGGTATGTTTCACTCACCATGTTTCAAGCGTTGTTAAAGTTTAATTTAAATGGCTACGTCTATCATGATGCCTTGTTTTAATTTGTTCAAAATAATATTGCAATGTCATCTTGCTCATTCTCTTTTCTATCACTATTCTCACATATGTTAAAGTGTGATGCACTTACCAATCTCAATATCATGTCATGTTTTGAAATGTGTTTGTGTTTAATTTAGTATGTTGTCCTATCCTTGTTCTTTTGAGGAAATGATGTTATTTGTTCCACAAATAAACGTTTGTTGACTCAACAAGTTATAGGTAGGTAAAATTATATGCTGTATATCAGTCTTTTTGTTTTAAAATGTTTATGTGATGAGTGTTGGTATTTTGATTTGTGGAATATGGAATGTGGAATGGGGATTTATTGTGTATGAAATTGGAAGGTATAGTCTTGAACAAGGAGCAGCAGTTTATGTAAGCCTGCTTCCCTGCCAGTCCTTACTTACAGATCCTCAGAATTAATACTTTTTGAAGAAGCACTTACCGGACTATGCACCTTTATATTGGTGACAAGCGGACTGTCAGGGTACCAGGCGTTATTCCTCGCATCATTGTATGCAGTTTGTTTTTGTGTTACTGCTTCTGCTGATCTCCCCGAGGCACTGGATTTCCTGAAAGCCAGGGATTCCTTCCTGGATTTGTGGAGTGATGGAGGTGTCTTCACATCGTTTGAGGAGTACAAACTCATATGTTTTTGGGTTTTGACTTTGTCACTGGGTCACCTAGCAACCCCTTTTTGAGTTGCATTGCAGGCCTTTTCTGTCCATGTTGCCTAGCAATGACATTCTCTTGAGTTGGAGTCATGTTGTTCACTCGTCTTTTGCTTCCTTGTGACGGGGCATTGCTGGAGACTTGGGGGTATTCACTCGGACTCCTGGTAATGTACTGAGCTACTGCGGAATCATACGTAATTTGCATGCAACTGCCTGGCTTATACCGTTTTTGCCAGCGGCTGCAGTCGGAATCGTAATTTAAGATCATACATTTTTTTTTATGGTTTAGGGTGGCAGGCACTCATAGCGAATTGTTTCACTCCGCTGCAATATCAACAAAGTTTTTAATAAAGAGTACACAGATCTCCCGCTTGTCCATCATGATCTCAGGATTACGGTGAAAGGCACACCTTTTACTTTAAGTCTGGCATCAATTTATATCAAAATTGCCATAACGCTCTTAATCATAATAGTTGTGGTATTATTTCAAATAGTATTACTGTAATAGTGTTAGCAGGCTTATGAGGTCCTAGTTAATGCCAAAGTTAAGGTAGTACCTTTGTTCTTAGTATTCTACTACAACATTTTGTGACTGGGTTTTCATCATAAATTGTATATTGTGTGATATTATCATTATTGTATTTTTTTCTTCACCCTTCTTTTCCCCCTGTGTTACACATATATCACTGGTTAATAACATGAATTAAAGTATAGTACCTCCACCCTCATTTTCCGCTAGCACTACCAATGCTGGTCTTGTCTGGGAGTTGTGGAAAGAAAGTTTAGAGGTATATATGGCTACTTTTGATGGTAAAGATTTTACCTATAAAAAGAAATATGTGTTATTGCGTCATTGTTTAGGGTCTGAAGGCAGGAACATTTTAGAGCATTTACCACAACAGTCAATATTCGGGGAAGGTTATGTAGTTGACGACTATATGTCCTCGATTAGACTGTTAAATAGCAGGTTCAAACGACTCACAACTGTAATTCTAGAGAGACATAAGTTCATCAACTTCCAGGAGAACTAATTAAGACTTTTTTGGGGCCTTTAAGAATTTCAGCATCCACATGTGTATACAAAAGTCTTACACAACTGCAGGGCTGGTGTGTATATTAGGCAAATTAATTAAGTCGGCAGCCGTGCTTGATGGCACAAGGTTAAGTTACACCTTATGTTGTTGCGAGACCCTGTATTACGTGGGTCAAGTACTGACGAGTCTGATTCGGAGCGCTTCACTCCTACTCAATTAGAAGTGGTGAGATAAGTGACCCTTTGCATACCCAGGCTCTGTCTCCATCGAGACATAGCCAGGGTAGGCGAAAGGCAGTAGTGTAAGACTTTTTAGGAAATTTATCTTTATGGTCCTGAAGAATTGCCAATAGACCCCTTAGTGACTGACCTGGCAAGAAACATTTTTACCAAAAAAATAATAGCACCTCTGCTCTATAGGATCATTGCCCCCCCATAGGAGCAACATTGTTTGTACTTAGGTTAGCGAGCCAGGATTAATAACATTTATTTAATAAGAGTCTCCCTAAACCTATTTTAAAATTCTTCACTCACTACACTACACACCCCAGTTGACATACCCTCACTCACCAATTGGCTTTATCAAAAGACCACCGCCATTGAACCCCTTCACGGGTGTCTGTCGGGCATTGCAGCGTTGGCCCTCCAAGGAACATGCCCAATGAGGAGGCGAGACACCTTTCAGGGCACTTCCTCCATTTGGAGGTTCTCCCAGAGACCTGACCACCACTAATATCCTTGGGAACGGCACCCTCGCGTATTTGAACTATTACAAGGGAGTACGTGTGCTGAACCTGGCGAAAATACTTCCTTCGTTTTGGAAACCAGAAGTAGCCCACGTTGTCCATGCTTAACATTGGTAACATAGAGAACACACGCTATATGACACCAGTATCTATAAAATCCCTATCTATTTTTATTAATTTATGTTATGAAAGAAACACTCAGAGCCTGATTACGATGTTTGTCGGAAAGGCTCGGAACGGCATTTGCATTCTCCTAAATCGTGTCAGAACCTATTTTTCCGATCAACTTGGAAACATTTCCGACTGACTGATTAGAATGTTTTGATTCAGTTCCGACCGGCATTTGGACGCTCTGAGTCGGTCGACGCTGAATCGTACGGCTTTATGGACTGCATTTCCGATGGACGTATTACAATGTCGGATTCTGACAGCCTTTCCAACTTGGTCTGTCTGATATGAAAAAAAACTGTTGGAAACTGACTTTAGGTGCTCAAAGCAAGTACCCTTCACCCTGAGGCCTCCGGTCAGCAGCCTTGGGGTTACCCAAGGGACCCCCCCAGTTAGACCATGCACAGTGTGAAAGGTACCAACGGGTGCATGCAATAGGGTGCAAGGCTTTCTACAACCACCTCTTTTTTCAATGTGAGTATATGTTGTCAGTGGGAAACATCATAATTGGTTGGTCGGACTCACCAAACGTGAGTCAGTCAGACCTGATTCCGACAAGGAGTCGGCGGGATTGCTTTCCAACAGACATCGTAATGAGGCCCTTAGGTGTAATCTCAACGATGGCAGAGGGAGCAGAAACACTCTATGAGTGACCCTTAGACTGAATTTATTTAGAGGAAACAGCATCAGAGGCACACTAAAAGATGGTGAAATCACTAGACACCTATGTGGTTCATCTTTTACACTGGTAACCTAGAGAACACACAATATATGACACCAAGTGGCACCCACTCCAGACACGGTAGCTGAAACACTTGTCAGGAAGGGAGACACAGAGAGACTGTCCTGTACACGGGTAAGCCATGCTCCTCACCAACTTATTCAAGTGTCTGTGCTGGCAGCTTGAAATAGATCATTTTTGCCAACTCAAGAGTTAAATGGAGTAACATGAAATAATACGGGGAGATGAGATGCAAATGTGAGATCATTTTTAACTCGAGAGCAAAAAAATTGCCCACATTTGAATACGGGATGATGCGGTCTGCAGCTGCGTTCCATTAGAGATTTTCTCATTTTTAATACACATTTAAACTGATATAAAACTCATTGACCATTATTTCAAACTACAAGTGATAACATTTTATTTGAAGCATACACACTTATACTGGAACTTGACAGAATTTTGCGATGCAGAAAGGTGGAGAATATTTCCGCCATTATGGTACAATATTTTCAGACATTATTTACTACTGCACAATAATAATTATGGAAATAATCTCATTATGGATTATTATATTTTTTTAAACATTTTAAAAACCATTTTGTACATAGAGAATTCTGCCATTAACAGGTACCTTAGATTGGTGATAGTCACTTAATTTGTGAACACACTTACATTGCATAAGACATAATTGCAAAACATTTTAGAATATTTATGAGCTTAACACTAACCAGAATGTGCAATCAGATGAGTTAAAGGTCACACTTTACAAATGAAAAGTTTTTTCTGGTTAGTAGTGGCAAATGAAGGATAAGCATGTAAAGTACAAAGTATGTTACATGTAAAAACTGTACGCCAATAGGTCTGTAAACATGGTTTAAAGCATACAAGTATCGAGAACATCTGGTTCAATGAAGTGAGTACAGGATATACCATTCGGCTGTGTGATCAATTGAAACAATTGGAAACGAAGATGAACTGAAGCAAGTTACATGTAAAGTATTGTACATTGGAAAAGATTACACCACGTTGATGGAAACATGGTACTCTCACACTGAGAAAGCATGGGCTTCCATCAGTAATTGCATTTCACCGAGCACTATGTGTATAAGCAAGCATAAGCACTTTGAGAAATTTGTTGTGTGCACATACTGAGAGCCTCTGTAAAACAGATTTCAATTTAATTTCCAGCCCTGATGAAGTCATAAGGTGACCCCCTGACGAAACATGTGTTGGCTGGCAGAAGAATCAATATCCTATAGAAGAAATGAATTGGAGACTATGAGGGCGACTGGATGACTCTCATTTATGCTTATACATGTTGCATGTACTCAGAGATCTGTTTCATTGATTCATATTTATTTGGGGATGCAGGGATGACATTTCTTCTCTGTAAAGCATCGCACTAATACTATAAGACATTAACATTTGTATACTGTGGATTGTGCACATATTCCCTTATTCTCCCCCATTAATGCAGGAGCTGGAGTTTTTGGCTGTAGACATCCTGTCCCTGTACAGCCAGCTCTATAGTTCAGCAGAAGAACAAGTACATGTTAAAAATACATTTTTTATTCCGGCCTTCTTGTTTTTTGAAAACGCAAACTAGAATGGTTCTTTTTAGTTCCTGAATGAAGCATAGTGATTGAAGTAAAGTTTCTGTTATTTTTAAATTACGTAGAAAAACAATGATGTTTTAAACAAATTTGGACAACACCACAACATTAGTATGTGTTGTGTGTTAGATTACCTATATTTTATTTGGTGTGTTTTCCTATGTATAATTTTTAAGTTTATGTTATAACGACTAAATTAACATTATTTTAATTTAGATGATATATTATATTTTCAATACAAACACACACACACACACACACATATATGTATGCATATAAATATATACTTTTTTAACATACAAAATAATCAGCCTAGATCAGGCGTCTCCAACCAGTCGATCATGACCTACCTATAGCTCCCAGACACCTTCAGAGCAGCTCAAAGACTTTAGTACATTTTTAAATAAGCACAAGGTCACATTTTACTTTTAAAGTCAAGGGAAGGCTGTGCTAATTTTACATTATTATTATCAGTCTGAAGATAGCAGGCCCAGCAATGAACAGTCAGATTTATGAGCTAATCTTGGTCGAGCCAGATAGGTGAACAACTGAAGCACTGAGGTATTTTACTCTTAGCTAACAGTCCTTGTCAACTCAGTCTTGGAGCTGTGGACAAAAAGATGCTTCTGAATGCCTTTAAATGGAAGAAAATGAATCTGGAAAGTTACCTACATGATTAAGTGAACTCTTTATTTCAATATTCTCCCATTTAAAAGTGTTGCATTTACAAACAGCAGGCCCGTTACACACAGTGCCCAGTAGACACTGTGCCATACATATAATGGAAAGGCTTTTGGAAATTACTTTGGAGGCCCCTACCCGGGTCCCCTTCTCCCGTGGTCCTCTGGTTGAGTCCCTGGGGGCACCTATGGTGCCCCACATGACATCCCTGCATTGTGTGTCAGGCACAGTGAGGTGCCTGCCACACAGTGCGGGGATGTGCAAAAACTTCCATTGTACAATGGGAGCTTGTGCTGCGGACAGTTTTGGACTGCTGCACAAGCTCCCATTGTAAACTGAAAGTTTGCGACTGCACCATGTGCAGTCGCATCCTAATTTCAGTGTCAGGACTGACGACCAGAGGGTGGCCGGTTCTGCATCCATGGCGATGTTGGTTGGAGGCAACTCAGTCTGACATCGTAATGAGGCTCATACTGTTCCTACTACAATTTGTACAAAAGTGCACAAAATGTTCTACTAAAGAGGAATAAAATGTACTTGTCCCACTTGATGCAATGCAACAGTAGGAAAACTATTGCATTACAAAGGGGTAAAATGTACTATTCCCACTCCAGTCAGTGCAACAGTAGGGAAAGTATTGCATTGCGGAGGGGTAAAATGTACTATTCCCACTCCAGTCAATGCAACAGTAGGGAAAGTCTTGGATTGTGGAGGGATAAAATGTACTATTCCCACTCCAGTCAGTGCAACAGTAGGGAAAGTGCTGGATAGCGGAGGGGTAAATATTACTATTCGTACTCCATCCAGTGCAACAGAAGGCAAAGTGTTGGATGGAGGAGGAATAACATTTACTATTCCCACTCCATTCATTGCAACAACAGGTAAAGAGTTGCATTGCCAAGGGGTACAATGTACTATTCCTTTTCCAGTCATTGCAACATTAGAAACAAATTAATTTACCTAAACATAATACAATTATTTCAATAACGTAATAAACAATAAAAAATATAAATATGTCAAAAAAGAAAATATAATTAAATACTATAAATATGTATTACAAATACATATCATTAACTACAAAACATACTCCCTTTAATAATTACAGTTAATTACTATCCAACCATTGATCCATAAAAATAGAACAACTCAAGCCAATTATATAAATTAACAAATTATTATTCCCATCATTTTCATAATTAAATATCAACGAATTAATTAGTATTACAAAAAGTTAAATAATAATAATTAATAATACTTAAATAACTTCCCACCATCAACTCGTACCAATTCAACAACTCACATCTAATACATAATTTAAATAATATTTTAATTAACATATTTAACATAATTATTCATCAGTTCTATAAATGCTAAAAATTAACTTTCTTTATTATTTAGTATAATCAATTTCCTACCCACCCTTTACACATACAAAAACAACAACACACTATTTTTTTTTTTTAAATAATGTTACATTCGGGGGAACAAAATGGCGGAGAGGACAGCGCTTTGTTTGATATCCTTTTTGGCAGCAAAACATCAAGATTCTCCACGGATGGCATAATAAGAGTTAAATGCTGCTACTGATTACCTACCATTTGTTTTGGGCAAGGACGCCGAGTTTCGCAGAGTCCAGACTTGGGCTGGTGCGAGCGTCTGGTGGTGCTCTGTCTATCGTGTCTCTCTTGCTCTGGCGTAACAGGCATAGGGGAGGGAGTAGGCGGAGTGTGGACGACATGGCTCCGAAAGCGGTGACTGGAGCAGCGGCAAAGGTAGCCGCGGCGGCCCGGAAGAAAGCTGATGCGGAAGAGCAAAAGCGGGCTGGAGTCGAGTAAGAGCGAGACGCCACGCATGCTGCGGACACCTCCTTCTGAGCCGCCAAAGAAAGGGAAACATGCCGCTGTCAGGACTCGCCAGGCAACTGCATCGATTGCAGAGATGTTCTCACGGAGTGGTAAGGAGCAAGGTCCAAAGGCTGTCGGTGAGGAAGAGGCAGCTGTTCCCGCTGCCGCGACACGCTCACAGAAAGTTGGGGTACCGCCGCAAGTACTGGGGATAGGCGCAGATGAGGCTCAAACCCCCTGCAAAAAAATTTAAATTTTCATGAGGACCTACAAACTCATGCAAATACCATCCCTACAATGATAGACTCATAGGCTTCTATAGCTAGTGCAAAAGGGGATAAGGGACTTAATCCCCTCGGTAATGAGGTAGAACTTGGAAAGCTGAGTGACAGTGAGGTGAGAGCGGCTGAAGTGGGGGTCTTAAGTAATGACATCTCCATCCCTCAAGGAGAGAGTGAGGCTGATCTGGCTGTTCAGGTAGCTTTGGAAACAACTCAAAAGACTATGGCAGCACTCTGGGAGGGGGTGAGATTGGAGGACTATATGGAAAAGAGAAAGAAAAGGACAGGATGGACTATGAAAAGGACAAAGATCCCAGTGAATGCTTTTTTTCTGTCTCAGAAGGGGCGGAATGGTTGGAAGAAGAGTGGAGTTTATCCCTGGGGGATAGTAATTTCGAATCGGAGAGCGATCCCGAGCATGAACCTCCGGGAACAGCTATAAGACCCAACATTCAATTAAAAACACATGAGCAACCTGTAAGGGACTTAAGCTGGGATCATTCATCTACTATGCCACTTCAGGGTAGTCCCAATGTTGAAATCCCCACAACTCACCCCCCGCTCCTTGAAGTTATTCATCAGGCAATCCTTGCTCACAGAGAGAAAACACGCCAGAATAGCCGTAAATCTCAAGCAGCAATGAGGAAGATGCATGGCGTGGTAAGGAAGCTGTCTAAGGCATGTGTCAATGTAGGAGACAGGGACTCAAATCTTAAAGAGAGGATCGTAGCGACAGAATCTGAGGCCGCTGCAGCCACCACTAAAGTAGAATCCCAAAGCGCCCAGGTCATTGATATCCAGTGGAAGCTGGAAGACTTGGAAAATAGGCTCAGGAGAAACAATCTCAGGGTGCTGGGGATACCATAGGGAGTGTAGGGGTCAGACGTTAGGGCCTATATGATAAAGCTATTCAAATCGTCCTTCCCCGAGCTCCCGGACTGGAATTGGTCGGCAGAAATTCAGAGGGCGCACCGTACCCCTCTTAAAATACACCATGATGCAAGAGGAGGAGATAAGCCAAGGGCAATACTAATATTTCTGGGGAACTTTATCTTACGGCAGGCTATAGCCGAAATATCTAGACAGAAGCAAGAAGGTCCAGCGGGGGAGGCCTGTTCATTGTCCACCCAGACCACTGCCATGCAATGGTGGTGAGACGCTGGAGGCTGAGGCAACTGCTCAAACTGTTCCAGGATAAGAACATTCAAGTATACCTCATTAATCCTGCGCAACTCAAAGTGATAAATGAAGGGCGGACACCGTATTTTTCGTCTGAAGTGAAGGCGCAAGAGTATTTAGACTCCCTGGGCAGTTAGGGAAACTGTAGGGATAATGAGGATTTTTTTCAGGAGTGAGCTAGGGGAAGAAGAGTTGTTCATTTTTCAACCAATGTTTGCTTATTGATCCTATTGGGTGTGGAGAAGGGGTACTGGTGAGCTAAATTGTAAATGGGTGAGGGTGTCCTGACCGCTACTACTGCAAGCATCACAAGCACAGACCAAGGTCTGAGCGCTTCACAAGGGAGGGTGGAGAGGAGGGTAAGGGGAGGCGGGCAGTGGGGTTAGGGGGAGGTTGGGCTGTTTAGGGAAGGGAGGAAGGGTAGTAGGGTTGTAACGAAGAGGGAAAAAAGATAAAAAATAGAATTTTTGGTACAAATGTGGTCTTATTTTTGGAGGTGAAGTTTGCTTTATGGGTTCTGTATGTGTTTTTTGCTCAGTTTCTGGCACAAAAAGAGAAGGAATATTTTAAATGGAAGAATAGTGAATCTTATTATATGCTCGATTATTATCGGGGAGCTAAACAACTGGATAAAAAGGTGCAGTCCTGCAGAGTTTGTTAAATCAGAGCATATAGATGTTGTATGTTTACAAGAAACGCATCTGCCTTGGGCAAAAAAACAGTTGTTGAGTTTGAAAGGCTTTGATATTTTGTCCTGCTCTTCTCAGACTTCTACAGTAAGAGGGGTAGCTATTTTAGGGAAGTCGGGACTTGGGGGTACAAAGCGCTTCAAGGCCGATACATTAGGGAGATGGGCATTGGCTGAAATGTGAATTGGCATTACACTTTGTGGTATATACGGTTCTAACCAAGACGACCCAGAGGTCTTTGAATTATTAGAGAAGGAACTGACTAGCTGGCCTACCCCTATTGTGGTATGTGGGGATTTAAATATATCGGCAGATCTCATTAATAAATCTCCGTATGTGGGCCGGAAGCCAAGGGTATTTCGGGCTCTGAGTTCCATGATGCAGTCACATGGACTAACAGATGTGTGGGGGAACAAGGAGCCCGGTAATCCTGGGTTTACTTATTTCTCCTGCCCATACCAGAAATATACAAAACTGGACTACTTTTTAATCCCGTACACAGAACTGAGTAAAGTTAATATTCGGAAGTTACCCAAAATTATATCAGACCATAGTCTGTTATTTTTGAGCTTTGATTTATTAATACCAGCAAGAAAGCAGAGGGGCTGGACTTTGATAGAAAACTACTAGCACATAGTATATATGTGGAGCATTTGAAGAAATGGACTCGAGAATTCTTGGATGCTAATCCGTTCAGCGCTCCCAGAAATAGTGTCTTGGATGCGTTTAAAGCAGCACTTAGGGGTGAGACAATCAGTTATGCTGCCCAGCTCAGGAAAAAGGTACTGGCAGATAAGGATAGGTTATTAGGTCAATTGGCAGCAGTGGAAGAGCAACATGGCAAAGATATCCTGCAAGGAAAAGAAGGGAAGGAAAGCCAACTAAGAAATAGCTCTATTAAAGCAGAGATACATAAACAAATGGCTAAAAAAGCTGCTTCAGAATATCAAGCTTATAGAGGTAAAATGGATGAGACAGGAGAGCAGGCCGGTAGGGCGCTTGCACTCCGGATCAGACAGGGTACTACTAAGAATCTAATATCTAGCATTCATGAGAATGGCCAGGATTATGTGTGGAAAGGTAGGGCCGATTTTGACCAAGAACCCTTCAGTATTTGCCCGGCGTTAGCCGCCTCTTAAACCATTCAATATTACCAAACAAAGAGGCAGGCGCTGGAGACTGGAAGGCAGGAAACAGGAGTTTATTCCGACGGAGCAGAACACGTCAAATCAGACAACAGGGTATCTTCTTGAGGTGCTCTAAACGCATCCTTGAGGCCTGGCCTCTTATACACAGGTTTATGGCTTTATTGCATGAAACACATTCTTGTAAATACTTTGTTGTACAGAAAGACATCCTCGGAATCCCCGCTTCAGGCCTGCTCCCACACATATCTACCAGATGTCGTTCCCCCTCCCAAATGTAACAGATGATTGTCATCTTGCAGCTAGACATTCCAATAGGGCATGAGAGGGTGTGGGAAAGGTCAGATCTAAAAGGTTGTGTGAGTGATAAGGTCAAATGCTTCTGCTCGTAAAACAAGTCTTGCTGTGTGGGGGGCAAAAAGGTGCGACCACAGGGCCTGGTTTACAACCTGGGACCGAATCAAGTGGCCAGGTGCAGTTGGGGGGTTATCGGAAGGCTCGGCTCATGTGCAGGGGATGAAAGGACAAATGTGCTTTAGGGTAGGAAGTGGCTCTGGGGTTTTGTCGGGCTGATAGGGTTTTATGACCTCAGCGCATTTGGTCATGTTGAATCAGGACACCGGGGATGGTTGCAGGGTTTAGGGTGAATCATAGGTGGCTTGCAGAGCGTGAGATGACCACGGTCCCTAAAATGGATGCCATTTACGTGTGCGCAAAAGGCCTATGTTGGCAAGATGGTGTGGCCAATGTTTCACGATTTTCACTTTACTTTCAACAGTGGCTGTGGTGACAATAAATGAACGCCGCTTATGTATACCTAATTTAGTCATTTTCCACAGTCCCCAGTTTTTATCATGAGTTAGTTCATTTCTGTTCATGTCTGAGGTGAGGACGTACAAGCTGACATTAGTTATACTAATGAGGGAAGTATGTGGCTGGGCTGTCCATTGAGATCTTTGGTAGCCCATATGCATTACGGGCAGATGGAAACAATCCTGCTTTAAATACTGACAGAATCGTACATAACCATATGTAGTCAATGTGATAGGCGAGGAGGCAGTGCATACAAAATTACATCAGCTGTGTCATACGTTAGACCTGGAGATGGGGACATTACTTAGATGATATAGGAAGTTTGTTCGAATACAAACATGATGTCATACAAAAAATGTTCTGGCAGAAAAAGGGTTATTAAGTACAATACTTGAGGTCTAGACTTCATGGGGATCAAAAACTAGACAGCATGCTCATGTGCATGACTGGTGTTCTACAATCATCATGATACAGAGTTAACACTTTCTTAGTTATCCATGTACAGTTGAAAGTGACCGATGTAAGGTTTCAAAAGCTCAATTGGGTGATAATCAATACAAAGTGGTTGGGAGAGGAATTCAACTTTATACAAGTGACAGTCAGAGGGTGGTAATGTTCAAAAAGGGTTCTTCTTTCCAGTGTCTTATTACAGCGAGCCATAACTGGTAGGCTCTCATTGCTCTTCTTCTTTCGTTGGCGCTGTTGAGCACCGGCGGTGGAGCTATGTGTCCAGCTCTAATCCAAATTTCACATTGCAGGGGGTGGCCATTCTTTGCTCTCGGACCACAGTCCTGTTTGTCCTGTTCCCTAGCTAATCTATCATAGGTACTTTAGGCGGGGTACCCGCATTCCGTTCTTCTTTCGTGACAAACCCTATTCTATCTTTGTGATGTTTTTCTTCTTCAAGTCAAGTTAAAAAAACTCCATATGAAAAAAGGGGGGATGGGGGCGTGCTTTGGGAAGCCGAGGGAAGAGAGGGTGGAGTGGGATCAGATCTGGAATGGACCAAGGAGGGCAGAAATTTCAAGCAAGCGGGCCCATCAATCGGGCTCAATGGGCAGGGACTTTCGGCACGAGCTGATCAACAAACAGGGGGCTTCTGGACAGCCCTTCTTTCTTTCACTTTCCATGTTGAAAATGGTACCTCGTCCCGCATCTCTTTGCTCTGTGGCTCCACCTTGGTCGAGGTCATAGATGTTCCCCGATCTGCAGTCAGGCTGTGCGTCACGTCCGGCCCCTCTCCTCCGACGACTGCATGTTATCTTTAAATAAGTACAAAAACAAATCTTAGAGAACTGGCAGGGGAAGACGTTTACACACTTCAATTTCTCTCCCAACCCCAAGTAGCTGGGGGAAACGTTTATCGGTCACGGTAGGGTGGATGCTTATTAAACCTTACATTGGGGTATGCTATTAACTCATGAATCATTGCTGTGGTGCAGGTTTGTAAGCATTTCCACTATTTTCCATCATCATGTCTGCTTGGTGTTTATTCCTGTTACCTTCGCGAACGTGGCAAGAAGTCTGATATCTATCAATTACATGGTTTATCGAATTCAAACTGGCTCCTCCGGTAGAGACTCGTCTTTCTAAAACAAATCCTGTTGAGATATATTTTTCTTCAGGGTCTGCTAATTTTATGAAAAGTGTGGAGTGCTACTAATGTGGGCTTATAGGTACTTTTTCCGGGGAAGGACACACGTTAAGCATTTTTCTTTTCTGGAAGCAGCGGCTAACCTTTATCAGTTTTAGACGATTTATCTTTAAAAACAAGGTCATCAGCTATATTTCCTAAAAATTTTTTTTTTTGGGACGGCTGGTACAGAACTGGGACCATTCTGGAAAAACGGGGACGTTTCGGACACTCTACTTTTGTGCAATGGGCGGGGTAATCTGAACGATGAAGGTGGTGTTACTAAAGCACTAAAACAAAAAGCCACTGACATATAGTTCCCTTTTAAGGGCCAGATTAGGGGACATCAGTCGTCTTACCTGTCCTTTCTTTCTCGGCCAATTAAGTTCCATCATTTTACAGAAAGGAGAGGTAGTGATATGGCAAAATACGATCGTTTTGTTTCTGCCAATTTGTTAAAACAATGTCGTGTTTAAAGCCAATTATACATGTACCGGCGAGGTACAGTGTCGTTAATTTATTCAGAAGGGAGCAAGGGAGCCCTCAGAGGGAGAGAGCGTCGTGCACATCAAATAGGCTATTCAGTACACGTACGACATAGAGAGAGAGAGAGAGAAAACGCGTAGAATAATAGGCTATTCAGTGCACACACAACATAGGACAGTACGGGTCAGTTTTACGTATAAAAACACAAGCTGAGGGAAAACATAAATTCATAGTTTACGTACACACGATTACCAGATAGGGTGCGACAGTACATACATCAAGTACGAGAATTTAAGACAAAACACAGAGCTATTTTTGGCAAAAGGACTTTTTCATGCGTGTTGCGCATTCTCAGTATTCCACTTAATTCATTTGGGGGTCGGGCTCTTTTACTCTCCTTCCTTCCTAATAGTAGACAATTTTTGTTGGTGGCCTCATTTCAAAAATACTTACTCCCTTCTAATGGGTCGGACACTAGTCCAGTCGTGCTTATACTCACGGTGGGGTCTTCCAACATCTAACAAATGATGATCCAAGCTGAGGTAAAGGAGGGGTGTCAGTCGGACGTGCAATGGTACAATTCTTCTTTTTCTATGAGGATGGAAGAAGAAGGGGTAAATCTAAAACATGACAATATCCCTAAGTTCTGGGCGGAGGGGGGTTTTGGATGAACCCCAACACGGGGTACTCTTAACTTCTCTATTTAGTCAGCACATAAATTAACTCACTGGTGCGCATTATTTTGGTCCCACATTTGGGATATCGGTTGGAGTCGGGTTCGTTGTACTGCAATGATCCTTCAAGTTTCTGATGTAGGCCACTCTCCCATTCACTAGCTCCAGAGAGAGTCGTTTCTAAGTAAGGAATGTGCTATACTCTTATTCGTCTTTCACATGCAGGTACCAAGTTCGGGCTTATTTTTCTCATCCCATTAACCATTCGATCAACACCTTAGTCAGAAAAAAAGCATTCTCTTATCGACCCAGATGTGCGCCGCACATAAGCATTCATACCGCACAAATCAGGGCACACGAGCACATTCATACCATACAAATTTTCACGCTCCCAGAGATAGCTCCTGCATACAATGTACCATCTCAAAGGGCTAGCCTATTTTTCGCGTGGAACACGGTGCGTTTTAGGTCTTCTCCATATTTCAGCTGAAATTCCGATGTAACCTGCAGAAAAAGAAAAGAGGGGGAGGGGGCAGCGTTCAAAGCACATCAGCGGGAATAAACACGAAAATGTTTTTACCTTCCACGTACCTGACTTATCTCTTTGGGATGCAGTCCCTTGCATCTCGGCATTGAAGCTCAGAGGAACTGGTAGTGCGGCAAAGATAACCAATGATAGGCTGTTCATTACAGAGATCGCCCGCGTGTGGTAGTACAGACTGCGTGTAGGAAAGGGTTAAAAGCCAGAGGTATTTAGTATAAGGTGAGGGTGGTGACGGATTCATGTTTTTATTTGAAGAAAAGAAATGGTCTACAGTGGCATGGAGCCGTTCCTATTCGCAGAGCGTGGGAACTATAAGGGGTGGCCAGTTTCACTGAGGGCTTTTGTGCTTTCAATAGTATGCATTTTGCCTAATGATAGACTAGATGGCATTCCTTTGGTGAGGCTTAGGAGCATTTGAAAAACTCTTCTGATACATGTGGTGTGTAAAACAAAGATTACGATGTTTAGGATTCCGAGGACCAGAATGCACTTGGGGTTCATCACTAACAATATTTCGGGCTAATGTACTTCTTCAGGAAATTTACAACTGTAGTGTAATTAAAGATTCCTAGTGTGGAAAAGGGGCGCTTTTGACCCACGAGGGAGCTGCTAAGAAAAAGAGGTTCGATCTACTGTCCTATTCATTGATATATTCTCCGACCGACCCCTGCCCTCACCACGTCTTCAACAAGGCCGACGCTTTCATCGCACCCCACCTGCGGGACATCATCAACACCTCCTTCGACACCGCCACCTTCCCGGAAAGCTGGAAGCACGCCGAACTCAGCGCCCTAATAAAGAAACCTACAGCGGACCCCACCGAACTCAAGAATTACCGCCCCATCTCGCTCCTCCCGTTTCCAGTCAAAGTCATCGAGAAGACCGTCAACAAACAGCTGGCCGCCTTCCTCGAGACGAATGGATCCCTCGACCCCTCACAGTCTGGCTTCCGAGCCAACCACAGCACCGAGACCGCCCTCATCGCTGCCACCGATGACATCCGAGCCCTGATGGACAACGGAGAAACAGCGGCCCTCATCCTCCTAGACCTCTCCGCGGCATTCGACACTGCCTGCCACCGCACCCTAGTGCAGCGCCTCAGCAACGTTGGAATCCAGGAGAAGGCACTAGAATGGATCATCTCCTTCCTCGACGGAAGAACACAGAGCGTCCGTCTACCACCCTACAAGTCAGAGGCCACCGAAGTCATCTGCGGCGTCCTTCAAGGATCCTCGCTGAGCCCCACCCTCTTCAACGTCTACATGAACCCCCCTCGCGGCCATCGCACGCCAACACAACCTCAACATCATCTCCTACGCTGACGACACCCAGCTGATCCTCTCCCTGACCAACGACCCTGCCGCCGCCAGAGCCAACCTTCACGAAGGGATGAAAGACGTAGCCGAGTGGATGACGACCAGCCGCCTGAAACTGAACTCAGACAAGACGGAAGTCCTCATCCTGGGCCCCTCGCCTTCCGCCTGGGACGACTCCTGGTGGCCCCCCGCCCTGGGCACCGCACCCAAACCGACAGACCACGCACGCAACCTGGGCTTCATCCTGGACTCCTCCCTCACCATGACCAGACAAGTCAACGCCGTCTCCTCGTCATGCTTCAACATCCTGCGCATGCTACGGAAGATCTTCCGATGGATCCCCACCGAGACCAGGAAGACGGTCACCCAGGCCCTCGTCACCAGCCGACTGGACTACGGCAACGCCCTCTACGCCAGAACCACCGCCAAGCTCCAGAAGAGACTCCAGCGGATCCAGAACGCCTCAGCCAGACTCATCCTCGACATCCCAAGACACAGCCACATCTCCGGACATCTGAGAGGCCTGCACTGGCTCCCCGTCAACAAAAGAATCACCTTCTGTCTCCTCACCCACGCACACAAAGCCCTACACGATCAAGGCCCGAGCTACCTCAACAACCGCATCAACTTCTACGTTCCCAAACGCCATCTCCGATCAGCCAGTCACGCCCTCGCCGCCGTCCCCCGCATCCGAAGAACGACAACAGGAGGAAGGTCCTTCTCCTACCTGGCCGCCAAGACCTGGAACTCCCTCCCGACCGACCTTCGCCTGACCCAAGACCACCTCTCCTTCAGGAAGAAGCTCAAGACCTGGCTGTTCGAGCAGTAGCAACACCCCCCAAGCGCCTTGAGACCCTCCGGGTAAGTAGTGCACTCTATAAATGTCTTTGATTGATTGATTATATTTAAATATCGGGATCTTTACCGATTGCTTATGTTGCGGGAATGTAAAATACAACAGATCTTGACTGTTCTCTTCACATTATTTCTGTGTACTATATCTTTTTACTTTTTATAATCAAATTGCTTCATTTTACTTGCCCCTTTAAATTCGAGTTCCTCCTTTGTGTATTTGTTTCTCAATTAGTCGTACAATATGGGACAAAATACCATACCTTATATCCGGCAAACAATTCAAGCTAAAGACAACCATTTTCTAACAACTTTGGAAAAGACAGGCATGATGGATAGAAATCTCAATCAATCCTAAATTCAGACAAGGGGTCTGCATTACCTGTCCTTTATTATTTGAAAATAGCAGCCATTATTCAAAACCTACCAACCCAGGCGACCGTTATGATGCTGATTCCATATTTTTTTTTTTAAAACCTTTATTGTGAAAATGCCAGCATACAAATACGGGACTACAACCATATAGGCCGGCCACGGCGCAGACTGGAAACGCATAAGGTAAGGAGAGATTACACTGTAGTAGAAAAGTACGTAACGGGCGAGCCATTTAATTGTAAAAACTAAACGTGACTAACAGTTGCAGGATCAGTGAAGGTTAATTTTATGATTGAAAGTATAACAGGATCAGTTACAATAAAATCGTCCATATGCACACTGTGGGTGAGTATCATGAGTAACACCACTTTGAAGCTACAATAATACAACAATCAGTAATTAAAAAAACCAACATCAATAGGGTTGTCCGCATGCCCAGTCAGTACCCTTCCCCGCCCGCCCTGTGCACAAAGACCACATACATATCCCATAACATCAAGGCTAAGTAACTAGAACGCCATAAGGAGTTGTAAGCCCTGCCTATACTGGCGCCATTTTGGCCGAGGCCGGGCAGGTCCAGAGTATAGTCCAAATGCCTCCAATAACTAGCGGCCGGACCAGAACCCCTTTCGGCAGTTCAAAAAAATTCCGTTAACGCCAACAGAAAGGACAGGCGGCATGAACCGTGGCTCAAAGGTGAGGAAGGCAAAATCTTCCCTACCGGGTCACGCTGAGGTCCCACCGGAACTGATCGAGTTGGTAGTCTACAGTGTTTCTTGGTAATTCTGACAAAAGCTGGCGTCAGCATGAGAGCACCACCATCTCGCGGCAACGTTGTGGCCACTCCGGAGAGCGGGACAGCAGGCGTATCCCTCCGCCGATGCACTGAATCAGCCTCCCTCGCGGCACCAGATGAGGGTAAGGCAGCGGTCACCCGGGGCAGAGGCACATCAATGGGGGATGATCGAGCAACAGTGGCGGTCGTCCCCACCGGAAGCCCGCGGGAGTCGAGGGCCAACGACTCCCATAGAATCTTTAAAGCTGAGAGAACGTCTTCAAGAGTGGGGCCCAAGCCTGAGCAGGCAAGCATCCGAGTTCCATGGTAGCCCAGAGCCATCCTAGTGGACCAGGCCCGAATCTGGGGAGCCGGCCGCCATCTTGAGAGTCCCACAGCAGCTGCCCTTCACCACGGCCACCGGAGCGGGTCCCCCGGCCAGCAAACCGCGTGGGCCCACTGAGTGGAACGCTAATGGCAATCATGGTGCAGGAGAGGAACCTCCATCTGGGGGGGAGGGGGAAGCTGTCCGCGCCATCCCCCCCCCTCGAGGGCACCCCACGCCGTCTCCTGGCGCGTTATTACGAGATGGCCGGACCAGGCGACAAAGGGGGGAGCCATCAGCAAGGCATCCCCCGCACACAACTTGCTGGACACCACCTCTGGGCGATCTGGGGACGGGCCTCGGCGCGTTGTGTTGCCTCCGGCTTTTTCGCACAACGGTCCCTTTTGGTCGGCCTCCATCCTCCACCCCAGGCCGCCACCGATGCCACCTCGCCGGCTGATGGCTGCAGGCAAGGCCCCGGTCTCCACGTGCCGGAGGCCTCATCTTCCGGACGAGCGTAGCTGCGGATCTGCTGTACTCCGGAGCCCCTGGGACGGATGGTAGGTATCAGCAGGTATTTTTATTTGATTAAGGTTGTCGTTATTGGGCAGGGTGGGCGGCAGGATAGACACATTTGGGCAGCGAGGGCGGCGGAGCCGAGCTACCTTGCGGCCATCACGGTGTCGAGCCCGGCTCCTCCCACTAGTTTCATATTTCTCGTGAAGGGCTGTTCCTAGTGTTTCTATTTTAGCGGGGTCAAAAAGATCCCATCAGTGGCCTACTGATTTTGCTCGATTCCTTTTGTTTTTCCTAGCGATTTTTATGCCATAGTTTGCTAGAAAGATACAGGCTAATCTGTATTTTATATACATTAGGGGTGCCCTCCGGTGGAGCCGGACGATCTACCTCTAATAAACGGTCCGGGTAGAACCAATTACCAATCAGTGGGGAGAAGATGGGCATGACGGGTTACAATGGGAGACAAAAGTCTGCACTACCTATCTTTTCACTGCTTGCAAAGACTAGACAGAATATCTCTATTCCACGTTATTTGTAAGCAGAGAATACCTCCAAAGAACCAATATCGAACAATCAATGTTCGGACAATCAAACAATCAATGGCGAGAAAGAGATAGGCACGACGGGTTACAACGGGGGACAAAAGTCCGCGTTACCTACCCTTTACTACCTGCAAAGGAAGAGAGAATCTTTCTATTGTTCTCCGTTTGCAGACAGAGAATCTCCTAAAGGAACCAACAATTCGTAGAGTAATACTAGTATTTTCCAAACAATCAAACAATCATTTCGCAATGTGTCGTGTTACACGACCTTACCCGGACCGTATGGACAGTTTCTTGTCTTCCGAATCCAGCGCCCGATCGTCCTCTATCTTCTGTCGCGGCACTTCCTGATGGTTCCCAGTCAGGACCGTAGATCACTCGAGAGAGGTCTGTTCGGAACCAGTGAAGTTCGGATGATCGGCTGTCAGACGATGGTCTATCGGACAGGAGCTCTCCCGATCGTTGCAGTCGTTCACTCTGTCGTCAGGACCTCTCCCACTGGATCCACGTGTCACTGATGGGCCCCATGTTGGGCGCCAATTGTGGAAAGGTAGGGCCGATTTCGACCAAGAACCCTTCAGTATTTGCCCGGCGTTAGCCGCCTCTCATACCATTCAATATTACCAAACAAAGAGGCAGGCACTGGAGACTGGAAGGCAGGAAACAGGAGTTTATTCCGAGGGAGCAGAACACGTCAAATCAGACAACAGGGTATCTTCTCGAGGTGCTCTAAACGCATCCTTGAGGCCTGGCCTCTTATACACAGGTTTATGGCTTTATTGCATGAAACACATTCTTGTCAATACTTTGATGTACGGAAAGACATCCTCGGAATCCCCGCTTCAGGCCTGCTCCCACACATATCTACCAGATGTCGTTCCCCCTCCCAAATGTAACAGCTGATTGTCATCTTGCAGCTAGACATTCCAATAGGGCATGAGAGGGTGTGGGAAGGGTCAGATCTAAAAGGTTGTGTGAGTGATAAGGTCAAATGCTTCTGCTCGTAAAACAAGTCTTGCTGTGTGGGGGGCAAAAAGGTGCGACCACAGGGCCTGGTTTACAGCCTGGGACCGAATCAAGTGGCCAGGTGCAGTTGGGGGGTTATCGGAAGGCTCGGCTCATGTGCAGGGGATGAAAGGACAAATGTGCTTTAGGGTAGGAAGTGGCTCTGGGGTTTTGTCGGGCTGATAGGGTTTTATGACCTCAGCGCATTTGGTCATGTTGAATCAGGACACCGGGGATGGTTGCAGGGTTTAGGGTGAATCATAGGTGGCTTGCAGAGCGTGAGATGGCCAAGGTACCTAAAATGGATGCCATTTACGTGTGCGCAAAAGGCCTATGTTGGCAAGATGGTGTGGCCAATGTTTCACGATTTTCACTTTACTTTCAACAGTGGCTGTGGTGAACATAAATGAACGCCGCTTATGTATACCTAATTTAGTCATTTTCCACATATGTAGAACCACAGGATATCCTGAATGTGTCTAAAATTTTTTACTAAACACTATATCAGGAAGAGACGGCTGTAGAGATGCCACAGGGGGAGTATGGGGGTGAAGGTACTAAACTGGATGAGCCAGAAAGGGAAACACTGGAAAAAGATTTAACCATTAGTGAAGTACTAGAGGCACTATAAGAGCTAGCAGCCTGCAAGGCAGCAAGGCCGGATAGTATTCCATTAGAGGTCTATAAGTGTTTCTCGCGGGAGGTAGCCCCAATCCTTTTAGACTTATTTATTGGGATAATGAGTACTGGCAAAATACCTGAGATGTGAAAGGATACAAACTAAGCATGGGCGAATTTTGCGAATCTCGCGTTCGCGATTTTGCGGATTTGCGAACTCGCAATCCGCAAAATCAGCGAATTCTCGCGAATTTGCGGATTTTTTTTTGTGTTCGCGCGGGTTTCTGCCAGTTCGCGAGGGTTTTGTTCAATTTCGCAAACGCGAACTTACCTGTCGGGTCGCAAGTTTTGCGAACTTGTTGTTTCTACGTGTCCAGCCTGTTTGGGACACTCTTCTTCACCACTGCCACTCTCTGACTACTCATGCCACCTTCTAGCCTACCCATGCCACCCTCTGTTTCATCACAGCACCCTCTGGCTGTCCAGTGTACATTATTGTGGCAAAGCAAAGCACACCTTCCCTGCCTCAAGTGACCTGAATTAATTTGGGGCTGATTAATGTGTCACAGAATATTTTTTTAGCTGGCACCTGCTTCCTTAGTGCTTCCTGATTAGTGATCTTTTGCACTTGCTAAGGGCTTTCATTGTTGCAAAATTAGTTACAACACCTGCCCTGCCCCAACTGACAATAATGAATTAGGGGCTGATTAATGTGTCACTGGATTTGAACTTCCAGCCTGGCTCCTGCTTGTCTGCTTTAGCTGTAATTCAGGACCTTTGTGTAACTATTCTGAGGGTCAGAGCAGGGTCACATAATAGTTGCAAGTAGGCAACTGAACTCTGGAGGGGCCCCTCAGGAAGCACTACAGGAAATGGCTACTAATGATGAGCTTGAACTTTTGAACCTGGTAAGTAGTTTCAGTTTTGCTAAGATCGTATTTCTGCAATTTAGCGCTTATTCGCGGGGCGCGAAGTTGAACTGGGAAGCCGCGAAATCACGCGAACAGTGCGAGCAAGCCATAAAATCCGCTGCTCGCGGATTTGAGGATTTTGCGGGAAATTCGCGAATCTCGCGGATTGCGAATTTACCGAAAATCCGCAAAATCCGCGAGCGGAACGGATTTTCCGCCCATACTTAATACAAACATAGTGGTATTCCACAAGAAAGGGAAGCCAAAAGAAAATCCTGGCTCCTACAGGCCCATATCACTAATAAACACGGTTAATAAAATCTATGCTAAAATCCTGGCTAACCGATTGGGGAGGGTCATTGGGGGTCTGGTCTCCCCCTGGCAGCATGGTTTCATCCCAGGTCGAGGAACAACTGATCACATAAGATGAGCTATATCCCTATTTGATTTCCATGCTGTCACCGGGGGGGAATGGCCATGATCCTCCTCAATGCGGAGAAAGCCGTTGACCGCGTCAGGTGGAAATATTTGTGGGGCGTACTGGAGGGAAGAGGGTTCGGACCAAGAATGCTGACTGCCATCAAAGCCATGTACTCTGATCCAGTTGCCAAGGTCCAGCTGATGGGTGAAAGCTCGGGGAAAATCTACTTAACAAGGGGGACACAGCATGGGTGTCCCTGTTCACCCATCCTGGTTGCGCTGTATATAGACCCACTAATAAGGCAGATATTGTGTAACGCGGAGATAAAGCCTGACATCACAAATGGATTTGAGACTAACATATTGGAGTATGCCGATGATTTAGCAGTCATCTCTGCGGAACCGGACTCAACTATGCATGTATTGGTTAAAATCACAAAGGCATTTGGGAGGTATTCAGGTTATCATTTGAATGAGGGGAAAACACAGGTAATTTGCACCAAGAATATTGTGAAATCAGATTTGAGATATGTGGATTCCGCAGTATACTTAGGAATAATAATTAACGCTACAACAGAATCAATTACCAGGGATAATTTTGCCCCAGTGCTAAAATCAATGGAGTTAGAACTTAACATAATGGACACACTACATCTTTCACTAATAGGGAGATCCACCATCCTGAAAATTACAATGCTTTCCAAAATCCTGTATTTGTTTTGTGCTATTCCATCTTTAATAGATGAGAGATTGATTAAATCAATGGAAGCCATATTTATGGACTTTCTATGGCAACATGGTAAGATCAGACGCTCTTTAAGATTCATGTCTCTTCCGCAGGAATTGGAAGGTCTGGGAATCCCTAATGTAAGCTATTATCACTGGGCATGTCTGCTAACCCAAATGGAAATTTTATTTGATCCATATGTGCCACATAGTAATCAAAATCCTCCCTCAATATATGAATTAATATTAGGGAGGCAGGCGGTGGGGGTCCTGTTAAGAAAAACGGATTGGTGGTATTTTAAGAAAATGCGATATAAGATAATGGATAGTGTCTGGGGGATTTGGAAATCAATACAAAAGTCATTAGCAATCCCAAAGAATAATTGTCATACACCATTGTGGAAGTCAGGGCTCTTTCCAAATCTAAGCATTGATGGTATGTGGAAATATTGGGAGCAGCAGGGAATCCGTACAGTGGGAGACATTATGAAGGGGGGCGACATGATGAGCTTCGGGGCTATTCAGCAGAGATACAGTATCCCCAGTAATCAAGGTCTTAAATATGCTAAGGCCTCCCAAACACTTAAAGCTAAGAGACCCCGGATCTCCTCCGGTAATAGGTGTAGTTTATGGGAGTATTTGCTAAAAGGTGGCGGTATGATCAAAATCATATATAAGATTTTAATGTCTGGGATCCAAGATGATCTGGAAAAAAATGAAACTTCGTGGTCCACAAAACTAGAAGACCCAGATGTAGACTTGGATAAAGCTCTACAATTAGACAAGAGGATTCTACGCTCCTCTAATTTAACAGCGCAACATTTCAAAACGGTACTTAATCTTACACCTTCCAAATTGTTTGAGTGGGGTAAGAGGGAAGATAATAGATGCCCCAGATGCTTGAAAGGACCCGCCGATCTCCTGGACATGTTCCATCAGTGTGAGAAGCTAAGTATAATCAAGGGGGAGATTAAGATATTTTGGGAGGGGCTGCTAGACGTTAAGATGAGTCTATCCCCGACTTTAATGATCCTAGGAAGTGAAAGTAAGTTGGGTCTAAAGATAGAGACTGAAGCTTTTGTTTTTATCTCGGTGGCAGTTCTGCATATTCTTATATCAGCTGCATGGAAGGATACGGTTGCCCCGTCCTTCCAGATGTGGTTGACCAGATTTTTGGGTATACATAATATAGAGTCTGCCCTATACGAAGCCAAGGGCAGGAAAACACGTGAGCTGGGGCTAAATATCTGGGCACGCCTGAAAAGCTGGAGAGACATACGAATGTAGTTATAAACTAAAATATATCGGTATAATTTATTTCTATGTATAGTGCTTTTTTATCATTCTTGTGATTGTGGAAGCACGTGTAATTATATAATTGTTTATTTGTTGTATTTTCTCTTAATGTCACAAGCTGGAATAATGTATGGAATTTTATTCTATGGCTAATTTTGTACCACATTAAATTCTCAATAAAAATTTAGAAAAAAAGAACCAATAAAGAAATTCACTATATTTCACAATTTACATCATTAATTATCATTAGGGCTCCCGGTTTTACGGTATTTCTTTTTTTGCCATTTCCATATTTATTCTTTGCTAATTTGATCTGTATTTATCCATATTTATTTGGGGTTTTGTGGAAAAATTTGCTGAAATTAGTATATTTCCACATTTATTTTAACCAATAAATATGCACTCATGCTTTAATGTCTACCAGGTTTCAAGGCTGTGAACACCGGCTGAAGATAAATCATTGCACTTATATGAACATTTGCAAATTTTAGTATCAAACTGGTGCATATCAACTGCTGTTAAATCCTCTTTACTAAAATTCTTTTCTGTTTTAGCCCCCTTATCTACCAATCCACACAGCTATTGGCCTGAAAGTCATGGCAGACAGTATTTAGAATTACTCAAAAAGCAACCCAATTTCCCTTTTAGCCACATTTAAAAATAAATACAGGCAAAAAAAATAATGTTTTCTGTCTGTATTTATCTGTACAAATCAGTAAAAACAGAAATCAGTAAGTCTTAATTATACTTGAAATACCTAATATAATAGGAAACGTAAAATTATTTAAAAAATCAAATTTAATTACTTCCCACGCTGTCTCCTTACAGAATACACTACTCAAACCTAAAACATAATAAAAAAATATTCTATAATTACTATAATTAATTATGTATTAAATCATTAATCATAGTTCAAAGTGAATAAAAATTTAATTCGATATCATTTAATTCCCATCCTATACCCCAACAAAATGCACAACTCAAACCTAAAACTTAATTAAAAAACAAATAATAATATAATTAAAATAATTAATGCTAATTAAAATGTTACTATGATAAACCCTATATTCCTGCAAAATACACCACCCACACCTAAAGCGTAATTAAAACAAATAGTCATACAATTAACATAATTAATGATCAGCTTACTACAAAATATTAATTAAAATAAAATGTGAATTAATTATAATTAAATTACTATCCACCCTGTACCCCTATAAAGCCCACAATCCACTATTGTACTACAAATGAAAAAATAAAATTATCAAATTACATTTTAAAACTTCTAACAATTAAATAACAATATTTAAAGAACATTAACAATAGTTATACATACACTTTAAAACATATATAGTTAAAAAACATACTGAAATAAATTAACAGCTTTATTTTAGTAAACAATATAAATGCTTTTGGTATTTCTAACCATATTAATGACTTTGATATTGTTAACATGGATGCTACTTACCTAAAATGTATAGTTTTACCAACTATATTCTTGCATGCAATATTTCTATATCACAATATTTAAGACTCAATATTTTTGCAGGTCGATATTTTTTTTGATATTCTGTTTGAATACCTTGCATTTTTTGTGTGCGGTGAAGCTGAGTTGATCCTTCTGATAGTTGATGGAGTCATTAGCGATAGTCAGTGGATCAACCTGATGAGATATTCTGCAGGTTTATTTTTGCAGGGCGCTATCATTTTGGAGGCTTCATTTGTCTCCTCAGTCCTATTACAAGGCAGCCTACTGGAAGTGGTTAGAGATAAAGTGACAGTTGACAAAGGCTAATTGCCAAGTTGAGCCTCATTTTTCCATAGATATGAAGTAATTTTCTTAATAGAAGAAATAGGTTAGGATACTAATCTAAAATATTTTAAAATATTAAGTCAACAGGAACATGTCCAATTGGCTCAAGGAGTTACCATAGTCCAAGCTTCTTTCTCCCTCATCCCGTCCTTGGTCACATGAGTCAAACTTCAATATAAGTATAACAACCAATCAAATGACAGCTTTTTTAATGTGCTTCTTCCATACATGAGACCAGAAAAGTGAAAATATTCTTATTTGGCGGTTTGAATACAATCATCCAATATAAAAACCAAGTGCTCAGTTAGAGGCTTTCTACTTTTGTACACTATTATAAAGGACTTTCACCAAATTGGAATTCTCCAGGCTTTGACAGATGTGGAGGGTTGACCGGTATGAGGCACAGGGAATCAATCATTCATTTAGCTTGGAGAGAGAAGAAGGGCTCTGGTACAATCAATGTTATTATTTAATTATTTTATATCGCATAGCTACTGACAGGGGTATCCCAGCGCTTGGAGAGAGGTAGAACCATTTAGTGATGGACCTAAAATAACCAGGTTTTGAATTTCTTGTGGAGGTGGATAAGGACGGGTAGCATCTCAAAGAATCAGGGAGAGTTCTCCATAAGTTGGATCCCAAGAGGGAGAAGGAACAACCACCCTTCCCGGTGTATTTGATTCTGGGGACCCTAAAAAGATATTAATTGTTTGAGTACACAGTATGAGGATGCCAAAAGGGCATCATCTGTTTTTGCAGGTATCGATGTCCCGAACACGTGCAGATTATATACATAGGAAAGAGTGCCTTACAATTGATATGTTTGTCCACTGTGAGCTCATGAATGTCACGGAGAAGGCCAGATGCAGAGGAATGTTTGGGAAGTCAGAATAGTAGCCTGGCGGCAGAGTTCTGGACTACTTGGGGGTATCTTATTGTGACCTTGTTTGCCCCCAAGTACAGGAGTGTGCCATAATCTAACCTCAAAAGTATAATTACTTGGGTAACTGTCCTTTGGGCCAAAAAAGGAAGTATCCACAGAATCTTTTTGACCAACTTCATGGTGGTGAAACATGTGGAGGCTACTTTAATTACCTGTGGCTTAATGGGCAAGGTGGAGTCCAGCAAAACAGACAAGATGATGAACAGAATGTTGCACAATGGCAAAACATTCACCCCCAGTCACAAGTCAAAGTTCTGTACCTGTTAAGTGGGTTCAGAAATGCTCCTAGCGTAGCTGGCCAGTGTTGGGACCCTCAAAGCTGTGAATACTTGCCCAGTACTATTACCTCGATTGTGCCTTCATTTAATTTTAGAGAGTTTGTATTCATTCAGGTGGAGACTAGACCGAGGTAGGAGTTAAGATCATCCAAGCTGACTTCCCGCCTAGATGACGGAGAGAAAATAAACTGGGTGTCGTCCGCTTAGGGGTACAGGTCAAGACTACAGCTTTCTAAAAAGGTTTGTCAGAGGGCATTGCTAGATGCTAAAAAGCAAAAGGCTAAGGGCTGAACCCTTCAGAACACGAAAGGTGAGCCAGACACAGCATTCGTCGAGATGATCTGGAAGATTTGGTCCACCAACAAAAATATCAGCCATGTAGTGCCAATACCTTGGAGACCAACTTCAATCAGTCTTTCTACAAGTGCAATTGGACCAGTTAGTCGGGTCCATGCTTCCTTGTATTAGGGTAGGTGCCCTTCGTAAAGACAAGAATTCAAGAGTTCCCCCAGTGGATGCTTAAGATATGGGCTCAGAGTCCTCTACTTGGTTGGAGAGATAGGATTTAGGGCCAAGCCTCATTTAATTGACTGCAGTTGGTCAAGGAAACGAGGCAAGTCCAGGAGGATCAGAGACTGCAGTCTTGCCTGTGACTGACCTGCAACCAAGGGATTATCTTCACTGGTGTAAGGTGGAGTGGATGTTTGGGCTATTATTCCCTGACTGGGTTTTGCTAGTTCTTGCTGTGGTGAAGGTATTCTGAATGTCTTTCACTTTTTGACAAAAGGTTCACAAGCTCTTTGCATTGAGCTTTTGGCAGTAAGAGGGGTGGGACAGTACTCTTCAGGTCAGGCAGGTCTTTGGCCACTTTGAATAATGTTTTGGGGCAGTTTTGTGTTAAGAGAGGGAAGGTTAACTATTTCTGACTTAAAAAAGTTATTGAGTCGGAGCTGTTTTAAATTTCAATTTTGCGTTCTTCTCATATAACTTCCTCCCGTCCCTTTCTAGCTGTTTATAGAGTTTCTTTTCATCCTGTAAGGTTTCATTGAGACAGGAGATAAGGGGTGTTTTCTGGATTAAGATTTAAGTTTGGCTGTTAGAATTGTGTCTAGAGAGTTGTGTAGCCAGTTGTTCACTGTGGGTTGATCTAGTTCAATCTTCTGTACACGCTGTGGTGTTCAGTAGGTGTGTGTTGAAGGTGATTTGGCCCAGTTCCTGGCCATGACTTTGATCATGGCTGCTGTCAGCGTGAGTGAGGAATGATAAGGATATGGAGAAGGGTACTGCAAAGTGGTCTGATCAGGATAATGGTATGGGCGGGTCAGTGATGAGACCTATGATGTTAGAAAAGATGGGGTCCAACAGATGGCCTGATTTGTGTGTTGGAGAGGAATTAATTAGGTTGAGGTTGAGAGCGCCCAGGTTCTGTGCAAGAGCTTGGCTCAGATTACAGGTGGCATCTTCAAAATGCATATTTAGGGCTCCAAGCAGAGGAGAGTTAGCTCTTTTAAATATAACGGGAGCGATTAGGTCAAAGGATTAAGGAACACCAGTTTCACGCATAACTGGGAGGCCGGTAAATTAGGACACTGGAGACCCTGGATTTAGGCTTGAGACCAAGTGAAAAGAGAAGGGCTTCATAAGCTGAGAAAGGTAGCTCCTCAATTTTGCTCTGAAATATATTATCATAAACAATGGCTATACTTCCTCCTATCGTGTCTTTTTGGGACCTTCTCGCAATATAGTAGGTATTTGGGAGTGCAGCAATGACGTCTGGTAGAGATGCCTCATGTAGCTTTGTTTTTGTCAAGAACAAGGCATCTGGGGCTCTATTTGCCTGGAAGTCATGGATATGTTGTTGATGACTGGTCAGAGACCGACAATTTATGCCATAGAATTGGAAGCCACTTCTGGTCAAGCACTCCCTTGCCAAAGTTTTCAGTATTCATGCTCTTAACATTCAGGTATAGGGTACTCTCTGAATTATTTGTACCTGCAGTATAATCCTTTGGGTAGCAGGAGAAGTGGAAATGTTTGAAACTGACTCTGTAGGTTAAGGGGTGGACTCATAACCAGCATGCCTCTAAGCAGGCTGGACACTGCTTTTAATGGATGTGGGTAAAATACCTTTCTGTCTGCTGTGAACGGAGCAGGGTTGCTGGTCCCTGGTCATGCAGACAGGCACAGACCGGCTTGCGTTTGGCACACCAACTGAGTGTCTGTACCTAACTGTCCTTTTATGGTGGGGGTAGCATTGGAACGCCATTCAGCTGTGCTGTAAACTATCCAAAAAGGCTCGGTTCCACTACACAAACGAAGAACCCGCAGCAGACCGGGGAGCTATGAAAAATAGAGGCTGAGTGGAATCGGGTAAGCCTGAGAAAAAGTACAGTGTCCAGTTTGAAACTTCTAATTACAATTGGAAGATCGCCTTATTATTTCCCCTGCACTGTCACCCTCAATCAGTTTTAACTTTAGTTACAATTCTGAGATTGAGCTAATTTTTCCCCGGCAATTTTGTAAAAAACAAAAACAATCTAAAAAGGTTTGACAGGTTTAAAAAGTTTTGAAAAAGTGAGAATAGAGCCACATGTGACGGAGCATAAATTACCCCAATTTTATCAACAGGTGGGCTACCTGTCCCTTGCCACTCACATAAGGAGTCATAAGGATCTGTCTAATGGAGGTTTGTGTGGGCAGAGGCTTTTGGTGCTGGGAATCCATTGAGGAAGCCTGGGATTGAGTTCTCCAGGCCAAGAGGCTTTTACCTATTTTAGCCTAACTTCTTTAGTCTGTTCTGTTTTAATTAGCTTCCTTAAACTGCTTTAAAAAAAATCACAATTTTCTCTCATTTTTTAAAGGGTAGTTTTAGAAAAACTACCACACAAATAAGAGCGACAGTTGTGCATTTAGTGGGCCTGGCAGAGGAAGGATATTGGCATGAAATATTTAATAAGCTTCAGTGTTTTTAAGACTAGGGTATTCTTGGCACGCGAGATGTTTTTGACTTTTGAACAGTAATTACGCACAGGACAGCCCTGGCATAAGATGACTCCAGGTAAACAGAGGCCCAGAAGATCATTGGATCTGGCATGTTGAGAAGGGTTAGCACATCAATGACATTGGACTTGCAAAAGTCCCAGGCACCTAGGAAACCTGGCACAAAGAGCAGGGATAGTACATCAGATAGTATGGCACATAGATTGCCCCGGGCACAAGAGACTGCTTGGCACATAGAGCAACTTATGTCCCGGAACTAGAAAACCTTGCAGGGGCACTGCTGGTGAATAGAGCAGCATCTGGTGCCTGCCACACAGAGGAGCCTGGAACAAAAGCAGACCATCATCGCCATCTTTCAGTGGCCATTTCTAAATGCCAATGGAATGCTCATCATCATTATACCTTTATTTCGGCCAGAATGGCCATTAAAGTGCATAAAAAAAGTAAAATTTTTACAATCATTAAAGAAGCACCGAACAATACAATTCGCAAATGCAGAGATATACATACACAATGAAGGTACAATTTTTCCAATTAGGGATTTAGGCCATTAATAACGACAGTATGGGATTATTTTATAAAACGATATATCTTAAAAATATCAGTTAACATGTGAATATCAAAATCCGATTAAAAGAAGCGGTATAAAAGCATCAAATAAAAACATCACAAGCACAAGAACGCCCACGAATAGATAGTATATTGCCGTACTTATAATCTGGGAAATCCATTCACATGTTCCCCTGTTTTTTAGGAGATTACCCTAGGCAAAAGTTTAAAAACTGCAAATGTTGCCCTCCTTTTTTAGCTTGTTGCCCTAGATGAGAATCTAAAGACTGCAGATATTACCGGTTGGCAAGACCAGTAGCAAGAAGATACCTTCTCTTGGACCACATTGCAAATAGAAATTTCGATATCACAGCAACAGCAACCGGGTCAGTATCTGATTTTAGAATTCTAAAGCTTTCTCTATGATTCCTGATACCCACATTTTTACAAAATTGGATCACCCACCTAGATCTGGGACTCTTATATGCCGAACGGAAGAATACCACATGTATAACGTTTTTTTCCTCGACTGAACACCCGGGACAGAGGCGGCCTGCCCCGCCTTCCCACTTGTTTGTACGGGCATTCAGCGGGAGAGTCCCATACCTAAATTGTAGATACAATTTTTTAACCAGAACTGGTTGCATAGTGTCAACCACTTGTTCAAATTTATACTGGCACGTATAGTCCAATAATTCATAGGTTAAACTGGAGGTGCCACCTGCCTGCACAATAATCGCCAGTTTGTAGTCCTTCAGAGCACCAGCTATGTTTTTTTTTTAGATTTCATCACATGCAGTTTCAGGTATGGACCATAGGTCTCCCATCCCCAATGCTCTAGTTATATCCCTTATAGAGGCCAACCACTGGATCTTACCCACCCTCTTGGTGGACAGCAAAGCTTTCAATTCGTCCCTATAATGGGCCAGTTCTCGGGTGCTCCAGAGACGTCGCCAGTATAACAATGGACACGACGAGATCAAATCTGCTATGGGACTAATACCCAGGTCCATTCTGAGCGGAGTGATAGACGTGTTCCTAAGTAAGCCTAAGATCTGTCTCATGAAATTATTTTCGGTTACTGTGAGTGCATTCACAGGGCAATGCTCCCACAGTTCTGCCCCATATATAGCTGATCCCCTGGCTTGTATTTTATAGATTTCTGCTGGGGGACTTATAGCCTTTAAAGCCGAAGTTTTATAAAATGTTATAATCCCTCCAGTAGCCTGGGTCAGTTTTAGGTTGGCCTTAATAATTTGGGAAGTCCACCCCATTTTATCATTTAAAGAGAGTCCCAAATGATCAAAAATGGTGACTCTTTCTAGTGGTCTACCAACCAGAGTAGGGTGGGGACAATTAATGGAATTTGCATTAAAGACAATGTATTTGGTCTTTGTGATATTAATCACCAAATTCCTCCTCTTACAGACCTGGACAAATTCCTCTAGGACACGCTGCATCCCCATAGATGATTTCGAGAGGAGCAGCGTGTCATCCGCAAACATTAGTGCAGGAATTTTGCGGCCTGCCAGTTTTGGGGGGGGGGGGTCTACGTCTTTTACTGTGAGAAGGTCTTCGATTAACCCGTTGAGAAAGAGGGGAAAAAGGGTCAGAGCAAGCACACACCCCTGTCTCACCCCCTTCTCAACGGGAAAAGGAGAAGTCAGATTGCCATTCTTGCCAAACTGCACCCAAGCGAAAGTCCCTTCATGAAGAAGCCTAAACTGGTGGCATAGATACGGTGGAGCTCCCATATCTAGCAGTATGCCCCACAATTGTTCGCGGTCAACCATATCGAAGGCTGATTTTATGTCGATGAACGTGAGGTACAGACTTTCACCCTCCAGGACTATATGTTTCCAGTGGATCAGTTGTAACATAAACAACTGATCAATAGTCGAGGTTTTGCTTTTAAACCCCGCTTGGAGTGGGGTCAGAATATCATGGTCCTCCATCCACTTGTGTAGCCTAGCTAGTAACACTCTGGCGTACATTTTTTGAGACACATCTATCAGACTTATCGGCCTGTGATTTACAGAGTCGATTTGGGACCCCTTTTTGTAAAACGGGATGATCTCAGCCCCGGCCCATGTGGCAGGGGGTGGCATCCCATTAAGGATCGCATTAAAAAGCAATTGGAGGAATGGGGCCCAAACTGCCTGTTCACTTCTATAAAGATCCCCGGGGATTCTATCTAACCCGGGGGCTTTATTTGGTAATATCTTCGCAATGGCGATATACACCTCAGCCAGGGTACAGGCGGGTTGATCTATCGGAACGGCTAAAAATATCGCTTGTATTGCAGTAAATGGGTTGATCTCCAGTTGAGCTTGAGTATAGTTGTTTAAAATGAAGGTGCCAGGCATCCTCGGAAATATTGGGCTCTATGGCAGACTTACCCGCGACACATCCCGAGTGGATTAAGTTCCAAAATCCTCTAAAATCTTTTTGATCTAAGGCATTTTTTATTGCCTGTCATCTTTCCATTTCCCATTCTGCCTTTGCACATAGAGTTACCTTTTGAGAGGACGATCTACTTTCCCTAATAATTGCACTAGCGCCCTTTCTAAGGGATATCAAAAGAGCCTTTTTAGCATCTATGCACTTCGAATTGAACCAGGGACTTTTACCCCTTGGTCGGTTGTTCTTCGTTAGTTTAGTGGTATAAAAGATGGGTGCCAGTGTTGCAACAAATTCCTGATAGAGGAGTGCTAACTCTGAATTAAGGATCTCATGGACTCCGGAGCTGATAAGAAGGTTTACCTTTTCCAGCATGGAGATGACACATAGATAGATTTCACTTATTGTATCTTGGGATTGAAATATTGCACCACAACGGATGCGTCTACCTCCGCCTACCACTGTTAAATTATCTTGTTCCACGGCTTGCCCCGATTCTGGGACTAGTATATCCAAAGACAGGACCAGGGGATTGTGGTCACTTTCTGACCGGGAAAGACACAAAACTTTGTTGCTTTGTGGCAGATTCCGGTATGTATTAAGATGTAGTCTATTATGGATTTGTGGGCTGGTTTGTTGTAAGTAAAATAACCTGGATTATCATTGACGAACCTGCCATTACAGGCCCTCAGTGAATGAGTAAGGGTGAGGGAGGTCAATTGAAGGACCAGAGGGGTCCATCCCCTTATAGGATAGGCATTGGCAGCAGGGATCAATAGAGTTGCATCTTCCTCGGACAAAATTGATAAAGGCAAACCATTTAGGGGCTCAAAGTGGCAGTTGAAGTTGCCACCTATGATGGAGGGTGCTTCCCCTGAAAGTGATTCCAACAAGGCTGCCAAATAATCCAATGTTGGTGATGTATACCCATACTTTACTGGTCTGGAGTATACATTATTAATAGCCAAGTTGAGTAGGTCAGCCTTGGAAATGATGATGCATTGCATCCGGCGTATAAGTGTCAACACGCATTACTGTATACCCCAAATGGGAGCCCACCCAAATACATAAACCCCCAGATGGTCTACCTCTTATACAGTTCACTGCTGGCTCACTATATGTTACAAATCCTACTCTATGTGGGGATTGTAAAGCCCAACTTTCCTGAAAAAAGGCATATTTCATGCTCGTCTACAAAATTGCCCCAGTCCGACTGCTCTAATTTAGCCCCTAATCCTGCTATATTCCAAGACATAACCTTGGTGCCATTAAGGGTTCCTTCCGTCCCTTCCTCAGATTTGGAAACTATTTCTTGCCCAGGGGGTTAGCTGTGATACCAATGTTTTCACATGAGGAGACACTAGACTGATAAAATGTACCCTCTGACCCTTGCCCTCACCACATCTTTAACAAAGCAGACTCCATTATTGCACCGCACCTCTGAGACGTCATCAACTGCTCCCTCAACTCCGCAACCTTCCCGGAAAGCTGGAAACATGCCGAACTCAGCGCCCTCCTGAAGAAACCCACAGATGACCCCACCGAACTCAAAAACTATCGCCCTATCTCACTCCTTCCATTCCCGGCCAAAGTCATCGAGAAAGCTGTCAACAACAAGCTCGCCGCATTCCTCGAAACCAACAAATCCCTCGACTCCTCACAGTCCGGCTTCCGAGCCAAGCACGGCACCGAAACCGCCCTCATCGCAGCAACAGACGACATTCGAACTCTACTGGACAATGGAGACACAGTCGCCATCATCCTCCTCGACCTCTCCGCAGCCTTCGACACAGTCTGCCATAGCACCCTTCTACAGCGCCTCAAAAACATCGGAATCCAAGGAAAAGCACTGGAATGGATCACCTCGTTCCTCTCCGGAAGAACCCAGAGAGTCCGCCTTCCACCATTCAAGTCAGAGGCTACTGAAGTCATCTACGGCGTACCTCAAGGTTCCTCACTCAGTCCCACCCTCTTCAACGTTTACATGAGCCCCCTCGCGGCCATCGCATGCCAACATAACCTCAACATCATCTCCTACGCCGACGACACTCAACTGATCCTTTCACTCACCAGAGACCCTAACACGGCCAAAACCAACTTACATGAAGGAATGAAAGAAGTAGCCGAATGGATGAAGCACAGCCGTCTGAAACTGAACTCAGACAAAACAGAAGTCCTCATCTTAGGTACCGCCCCCTCCGCCTGGGACGACTCTTGGTGGCCAGAAGCCCTTGGAAAAACACCCATCCCGACGGACCACGCACGGAACCTGGGCGTCATCCTGGATTCCTCACTCTCGATGAACAGACAAGTCAACGCAGTTTCTTCATCTTGCTTCAACATTCTTCGCATGCTCAAAAAAACATTTCGCTGGATCCCTACCGAAACTAGAAAAACAGTCACCCACGCTCTGGTCACGAGCCGACTGGACTACGGAAACACCCTTTACGCCGGCACCACCGCAAAACTCCAGAAAAAACTACAACGCATCCAGAACGCCTCAGCCAGGCTCATATTAGACATCCCGCGTAAAGAACACATCTCTGATCACCTGAAAAACCTCCACTGGCTCCCCGTCAATAAGAGGATCACTTTCCGGCTCCTAACCCACGCACACAAAGCACTCTACGAAATCGGACCCGAATTCCTCAACACACGACTATCCTTCTACACCCCCTCCCGCCTGCTACGATCCTCCAGCCAAGCCCTTGCCACTGTACCTCGCATCAACAAAACCACCATGGGAGGTAGATCCTTCTCCTACCTAGCAGCTAAAACTTGGAACTCACTTCCCACTCACCTTCGCCTCGCTCAGAACCACCTAGCATTCAGAAAGCAACTCAAAACGTGGATATTCGACAAGTAACTCCCCATCCTTCTTCAAGCGCCTTGAGACCCTCTGGGTATGTAGCGCGCTATACAAATCTTTTGACTTGACTTGACTTCACTAATACACTATTAAAGTTGGAACCAGCCACCAAATAGCCAGATACCTCAAGTACACTAGAATGACTGGTCCTTGCACCTCCTTCACACACATTGACATTCCCATACTGAGGTGGTTGACCCAAAGGTTTTTCCTCCACACCCAAAATAGAATCAACAGGTTGATTAAGGCTAGTGGGCGGTGATGCCTGACTTGGCTCCAGTCAATCAACCATATCCAAGATGCTATATCTGTTTCTTACAGGAATGTTAAATGCAGAATTAAAGCCATCCAGCCCTAGAGTGTTGATCCTAATTCCACTATAGTGACACCCTACCGCAATCCTATCCTGGTGCCCCGATCGCTCGCCTCGTGATGAAGTAGTGTAGAAATAATTGAGATCAAGGGCCTGTATGGAGGGTTTAGGGCTGTGATATGGACCCTTACAAATATGGGGGACCGCCCACCTGTCTCCAAAATTGACTACTATGCAATTCCCCTGTATGTCTTTCTCCCTCCAGCAAACCCATTTTACTCTACGCACAAACAAAATGTTACTGCGTATATTTGGAGGGAGGGGCCTATGGGAGTTTAGCCAATGGGTGGTTTTGTTTTTCAATTCAGTATAAGATTCTGACCTACCCTCGGCTAACTCCGGGACCCCAGCCAAAACAACCACGTATGGTACTGACTCAAGTGGCAAGTTAATGTGAGGTAGATTATTCACATAATTGTCAGAGTCATTCAAACCCCCCTGTGTCCTTATTACGGAGCCCATTTCCACGGGCTGCGGTTGTTGAATCCCTCCCCTAGAGGTGGCACTATTTCCCGTGGGCGGTCTACTGTTGCCGATCGTTTCACTTGGTGTAGTGTTCCCACGCACTGGGGCTTCCATTGACTCTGCAGCGTGGGGGTCTGGATTCATATTAGTAGTGTTCATGTCCCTACATCCCTCAGTAGTTGCATTTATAACCAGATTTTTCCCCAGTAAATTCTTCTGTATCCCGTCAAAGTTTGTCGTTGCCAAGGATTCAAATTTCACCAGCCTCTCCTATATTGCTAAGAGTCTATCAAGCAAAGGTTGCATAGAGGAAGTAATGAGGCCACCAATCTTTGACAAAAATCCATCATCTAATAGCAACGAAGGGCCAGGAAGAGGGGCAGCAGGTACTTTATTCTCCTCTGGCAAGGCTGAGGTTGGATGGTTAACATCAAGTAATCCTCCATGATCATTCAACTTCAGAATTTTGGGGGTTATGCCCCTCTGTGAGCCCTCTCCTCACTTCCTTTTTGGAATTGCCCCCATCTTCCTTACAGATTTGTCCCGTAGGGCTTCCGGGGTTCCCCCCATTGCTGGGCTAGTAAGTGACTGAACATCAATAGTAGGGGCTTGAATGTTCTTACGCATAGTTCTGCTTGGATATTCATGCTCCCTCCCTGCAGAAAGACGCACCTTCTCGCCCAAAGAGGGAGGACTACCACCCAGTTGCGGAGCTCCATGGACCGTGATTCCACCATTTGCTCTCACTGGAGTTCGTGCCATTATCAGCTCTCCCATCGACGAGCGTTTGGCAAATTCTAGTTCTTGAGACACTCTGCGCTCGGTCAGAGTGATTTCATGTGCCAGAACCGAGGTACCCCTGGTAATAAATTGGTCCAGGGTTCCAGCTACATGGCCCCCGTTCCCACTTTCCTGTTTTTTCCTTCAAGGCCAGACATTTCGGTCCAACTAGTAAATGCACTGAAAACTGGTACAGGGTGTAGGATCACAAACAAAAGTAAAATTACTGATAGCTGACTTTAAATTGCAGGCGTAGGAGGGGTGGCCTAGCCCAGCCACCACTGGTCACCAACAGGCACAAACGGACCAGCCCTTGGCCCGGGCTTTGCCAGCGCGCATCCCGCGGAGCGGTGGCCACGAACCGTTAAATAAGGCAGGCACAGGTGTGCATAGTCACAGGGCTGCTGGTCCTGGAAGTCCCCACACGGCGTCAACAGAGTCCCGGCTGTGAGCGGTTCACTTGGAGCGGGGGCCGCGGGCCGTTAAATAAGGCAGGCACAGGTGTGCTTAGTCACAGGGCTGCTGGTCCTGGAAGTCCCCACACGGCGTCAACAGAGTCCCGGCTGCAAGCGGCTCCCGCGGAGCGGGGGCCGCGAGACGTTGAATAAGGCAGGCACAGGCACAGGTGTGCTTAGTCACAGGGCTGCTGGTCCTGGAAGTCCCCACACGGCGTCAACAGAGTGCCGGCTGCGAGCGGCCCGACGGAATACTACTATTGTTCATGTAGCAACATCAATCAGGGCGTCCAGTGCTTTTTAAAAATCATTTTACTTGATTTACCTTTTAAACTTTGGCAGTACCGAACGGAATGGCAACATTATAACCACAACAGGCAGGTTAACAGTATATTTATATGGATGTGAAGCAATCAGTAATAAACTTGAAAAACTTGATTTTCATGTAATGCATCCTGGTTATTCCCTAATAAGCCCTTATAGTTTTACATCAACACTACACTGATTGATTTAATCTACAGAGATCTACTGTCAGGTGAAAATATTAGGTTATTGTCCTGCTGAGTTTTCACCTCTCCTTGCTCTATATAGATTAATATCTTGCGTTTCTGACCATTCTTGCTTATCTTTTAACACAAATTCAACTATGAGGCCATTAGTGAAATCCATTTAACAATTCAACTTTTCACCAACAGTAGCTCTACGCATATCAAGTTGTATGTGATATTATCAATCACTTGCATCATTTTGTTTAATGTCAGTACTTTTGTGTTAGGCTTGTTATATGACATTCTAGAAATTATGTTATTATACCACTTCACGTAATTACACAGCTTTCTAAAAAAAATGGTGCACTCTAAAATTTGGTGCTAAATACCAGCTTTGAATTTCAAGTAAATGCTCAAAACAAAATGACACAAATTTTGCATACGCCTTACCGCAATGGAAGCTCTGAAGCACAGCAGAGCCCTGACAAATACAGCAGCCCTTGACAAAGGACACTAGTTGCACAAGTCCAGCCAGAATACAGACTGAAGCCCTCTTACTACAGAATATTGGTTCAAGTGCAGTCCTGGCATGTACAGAAACCTGGAGCAAGAGGATGTCTTGGACAAGTGCCTCCCTGATGGCAGTAAGATTATCTAGGCCAGTCATAGCAAAAAGTTCACCATGCACACTAAGTAGCCTTGGGACATGGGAAGGCCTGCAACACAATACAAACACAAGAGCATTCTTGCCACAAAAATAGAATTTCAGACGTTTGCAACCTTATATTTGTGGACTGCACTCCTGACAATTGCATTATCATAGAAAGGATGGCTTGGGCCTTGGTGCAGTTAAGGATAAGAACTCCTTTAATTGCTGTTTGTGTAGCAAAATACAGACCCACTGCACCTGCTGCACTAATGTTAGCCATGCCACTGGACTCCTGAGCCAACTCTTAGGAAGTATCACAACCACAAGAGTAGCTCTGACTAAGAAGAAGACCTTTGGCTCATGAGGGATACTGGATCATAGTCTGCCTATACAAAACAATCTTCCTAAGCACACCAGTAATATGGAACGTGTCTTCAAATCAACTGTTACATTAATAGCCCTAGCATAAATGAGGGCCAGCACAGACATATGATCAACCATAGAACTGCGTCGACTGAGAAACAACCAGGAGGTTACTTCCGTGAAATAAGTTCTAACTATTCAGTTTCTTTCTTGTGTGATCTTCTGGTAATGGTGTTTTGGTGTGATCCCCTAAAACCTATTCACTTTTGGAGGATGTACATCAATATATTGAGTTTGCCTATCAACATCACAAAAATAAAATCAGGAATATCATGTACCACTCTATCATCATGGTAAGAACATAAGTGGAAAAGCGGGATACCTTTCATCAAACTCAAAAGTAGGCATGGTTTGTATAATGTTAGATGTGGCTATGCCCCAGAAGTCCAATTGAGGTAGTGATGTCACTTCCACCTATGTGAGCAGGAAGTGATGTCACCTATAACTCCTGACCTGTAACAACCAAACTGGAAATTAAGGGCCTAATTTAGATGTTGGGAAGACTCCTGTTGCCCCTGTGTGGTGAAGTTTACAAGTACTCTGTCAAGCAGATGGAATCCAACCTAAATTATTTTGATGTGCGCTGGCTGAACCGCCGCCCTTGTTGACGAAGTGTGTTCTGTATGGTAAATGGTTCACCACTGTGGACGTGGGGACTTCTCTGCTGGCTAACACTACTCTGTTGCCATCAGGGTGGCGGTATTGCGCTGAGCCTATTTCAATTTCACAGTTGTACTGGCGTTGTACTAGTGGTGGATTGCCGACAGAGGGAATCTGTTGCTGGACACATTCACCATTACAGTATTCCCGTGGCTATTTGTATTTGTATTTGTAGAGCACATCAATCGTCCCGATTGACATCACAATGTTAGGACAGAATAGAGTATACTGGAATGATCAAGGTTGGAATCAGTGTCTGGGAAACAGGATGGTTTTCAGTTTTTTTCTGAACCGAAGATAGTCGTTAGTTAGGTGAAGGTCAAGTGGCAGGCTATTCCAGAGGACCGCAGCTGATTTGGAGAACGACCGGTCGCCCAATCTGACCTTGTTTGTACGTTTGACAGAGGCAAGGGCTTGGTGACAAGTTCTCAGGTTTCGCGAGGGGATATGCAAATGTAGTTTATCTTGTAGGATGTGTGGTCCTTTTTTGTGTCTGGTTCTGTGTGCAAAACAGAGGAGCTTGAAATTGACTCTCTGATGGACCGGTAACCAATGTAATTCCTTCAGGCAGTATGAAGGTGAACTGTATTTTCTTTTGTTGCATATTAGTTTGGCAGCAGCACTCTGGACCAGCTGAAGTCTGGAAAATAGATAGTCAGCCATACCAAAGTAAAGGGTGTTGCCGTAATCCAGTCTGCTCATAAGCAGAGCCTGTGTGACCATTTATCTGCAATTCTGTGGAATCCAGGGGAAGAGACGTCTAAAAAGTTTTAGTATGGAATAGGCTTTTCCGCACAGCGAGGGTAGTTGGTCCTGCATAGATAGACTGTCATTGAAAATGATGCCCAAGTTCTTCGCCGCTCTTTTAGGTTCTGGGATGGTGCCAAGGGCCTGGGGCCACCAGATATTGTCCCAAATACCATGGCCACTCCCGAAAAGTAGGATTTACGATTTCCCGGCGTTCAGTTATAGACACTGTTGGGATATCCAGCCTGCAAGTTCAGTGAGACAGTTAATTAGATTGTCCTTAGTCTCAGTGTTGGTCAGCCTGTCTATTAGGTGAATCGAATGCTTGATTCCGGTCCAGGGAAGACATGGCTTGGCAGTTCGGGCTGGACTGTTTACATGAGGCACAGGGTCAAGAGTAATTTGCATATGGCCATGTCTGAACTGGGTTGGCGTAGTGAGCAAAATGATAGATTAAACCCAGATCTGTGACTGCGGGTGAATGATTTGCCAATGTGCAACATTCCGTTCATCATCTTGTGTGTTTTGCTGTTCGCCCTATGTGGGCAGGGTATGCCCAGACGTGGGTCCCGTGCTCAGTATGCCACTGGAGTCAAGCAATCCTGGCTGATGATGGTGAAGGTGAAGGTCTTGTAGGATCTATACATCCTGAAGGCTTCTTGGTAAGTTTTACGTTTCAATGTGTCACTAAACCTAAATTTCATTTTTGCTATTGTTAGCTCTTGCCAATGTGTATTTCACCTTTTGGAAACATAGACACCTATATATATTTATATACTATTATATTTGGTCTTGTTTGTTTGAATGTGGATGAAGATTTCAGGTCTCAATACACATTACTTTTCACATGATTTAATGGTGCTTGTAAGGTTTTTTTTCACCAAATAACCAATTTCATATATATATATATATATTTCATATTGTAAATGTATTTTCTTTTTTACTGCATGTTTGCACTAGGTATCTTTCACTTACAACGTTTCAAATGTTGTTAAAGTTTAATTGAAAGGACTACAACTACCATAATGCCTTCTTTTAATTTGTACAAAATAATATTGCAATTTCATCTTGCTGATTCTCTATAATATTTTTCCCATATGTTAAAGTGTGACCTAATTATCGATCTCAATTTCAAGCTATGTTTTGAAATGTTTTTGTGTTTCAATTTAGTCTGTTGTCCTATACTTGTTCTTTTATTGAATTGATGTTATTTGTCTCACACATATAATTTGTTGACTTAAAACATTTAATGTTTATATGATGACTAATGCAATATTGCCCTGTATGTTGTCTAATTGTCAGATGTGTAGACTGAAAGGTCTTTGAATGGTTTCCGTCACATTTCTCCTCTCTACTGTGTTGTGTTCAATCATTGGTATGTGTTTTAAAAAAATGCATTTTAAGAAAAAGGCAGGAGCATTGGTACAATAAGGACAAGCAAAGCCATACAAGAATTTTTGTAAAATGTACACAGTGCCAATGGGCAAGAGAATTAAGACTGCTGTGCAAATAGGCACTTATATAAAATATATCATATGGTACTCAAATGGTAAAAAAAGAACAAAGTGCAAGTGCACAGTCAGTGCATAAGAGGTCTCGTAGCCCCCTATAGATCAAAGTAATGGTTTAGGCGGGTCCGTGATGAAACCTATGATGTTTGAAAATATGGGGTCCAGCAGGTGACCTACTTTATGTGGTGGAGAGGTATTGATTAGGTTGAGGTTCAGGGCACCCAGGTCTTCTACAAGAGCCTGGCTTAGATTAGAGGTGACATCTTCAAAATGCATATTTAGGTCTCTAAGCCGAGTAAAATTAGCTCTTTGAAATATAGAGTACAAAGGCAACATAGACATTCTAATCCTACGAATTCAAAGTAAACTTCATATATGACATACACAATACAAATGAGCCAAAAAAAATTGAGTCTACTATATAGATAAACACTATGCAAGATATATCCTACAGTACTCAAATGGGGAAAAGTCCCCAAGGTGCATGCACAAAGTTCATACGTAAGAGGTTGCAGAGCCCCCTTTGGAGTATGAAAACAGCATAAACATTCCAAACCTACAAATTCTTAAGGCCAATCATTTGGAGTGCCATAAAGTATATACCAATAGCAGTCATGGTTCATAAAAAATCAAAACCATTCCATTATATATAGAGTTATGGAGGGGGTAACCCAATTGACTTTAGGCTGGCAAGAATTAGAGAGAATTTATCAAATGCTCTCCATTGATTTTGTAATAGATTGCCAAATCTGAACCCCCTATCATTGTGATTTGCGTCCTTTGCACTCACACAGCTTAATTTCCATGTTATATGTTCCCAAGAACCTGGATCTTTCTTCAGCAAATGTGGGGAGTTCTGAATTCAGCCAGCTGTTGCAATACACATCAGTGCAACTGCTATAGCAATACAAACTATGAGACTCTTTTTTTTAACTGACCCAGTGCTTATTGTATCATCTACAACCCACCATGTGTATGTAATGTATACTTTCTAAATATGTATTTTATTACAGAACATCTTTTTACCTGCTTTTTTCAAAGTAATTTTCTGTGGCCTTTTTACTGTTCGTTTCATCTAATATCATTCCACTTAAAAGTACAATCATCATATTGATTATCTTGTTCCTTTTAGTTCGCTTACTTTTTAGCTTTAACATCATTTGATATATAATCCAAACTTTTAACATATTTGTTATTTGTAAATCATAATAGCTCCAATACCCAGAACACATGGACAATTTGCCACTGACAATACCAATACTCCAAACCAAGAACAAGCCTTCAGTGAGGACTCCTGCCCTGCAAATCTGTATGACAAAGAACTGTGTGGTCAATCTGGTCTGCCTGGAAAGACCTCTTCTTTGAATCTCACTTGGCCAACACCTACACCTCCTACCCTAGCTATTACTACACCTCAGCCTATGGATACATCCACTTCCTGTGTCCAAACCAACATCACCCCAATCTTTTGCCCCCCAGCCCTGCCTAATGTTGATCCATCACCATTACCACCACCTACAGTTAAGTCAGGATGCAGTGGAATGATGAACATTGGGTTAAGGGCGCAGAATATTTGGAGTAGGGGTCATGAGAGGGGCTCTGTGGGCAAGCAAAGTGAGACCACTGGTTTCACTATCACTATGCCACCATCAACTAACTCTTAGGATACTTCAATCAGTCCAAAGACATGAGGACCAGGTCCTTACAGAGCTCCAGGAGATGAAGCAGTTGCAGAGGGAACTTATTGTACAGATGGAACATCAAGACTACAATATAGCCTCAATAACTTGGATGCTGCCTGATATTGTTCCTATATGTGTAGGGTTTCTCCAGCAACATTGTCCCGCTTCTGTAATACAACAACATCTGTCCCAACTACATCTGCCTCAGCCACAGAAAGGGAGGCCCCGCCACAAGAAGAAACAGATGCATCCACTTCAGTCCCTGCAATTAAATCAATCAATCAGGGAATTATAAGCGCGCTACTCACCCATGAGCGTTTCAAGGTGCTGAGGGGGGGGGGGGAGCCCGCAGCTTCGTTTATCTGAAGAGCCAGATCTTGAGGGTCTTCCTTAAGGTGTTCAGGGAGGGGGCGCGTCTGATATCTGTTTGTAGCTCATTCTAGGTCTTGGCTGCAATGTGAGAGAAGGATCTTCCACCTGCTCTGCCTCTGTGGCTGTGTGGGGTTTCGGCCAGATGCGATACACAATACAAATGAGCCCAAAACAATTGAGGCTACTATATAGAGAAACACTATGCAAGACATATCTGGCAGTACTCAAATGGGGAAAAGTCACCAAGGTGCATGCACATAGTTCATACGTAAGAGGCTGCAAAGCCCCCTATGGAGTACAAAAACAGAATAAACATTCCAAACCAAAAATATCAGAAGGTCAATCATTTGGAGTGCCATTTGGAGTGCATATACCAATAGCAGTCATGGTTCAAAAATCAAAACCATTCATTATATATAGAGTTATGGAGGGGATAACCCAATTGACTTTAGGCTGGCAAGAATTAGAGAGAATTTATCAAAATGCTCTCCATTGGTTTTGTAATATACCAATTACCAGAGGTTGGAAGATCGGAGGTTTCTTTTGGGTACGTGGAAGTTGATTCTGTCATTGAGGTGTTTGTGTCCGGTAGGCATGAGTGAGGATTTTGAAAGTGACTCTTTTCTCCAAAGGGAGCCAGTATAGACTTCGTAGGTGTTGGTTGATGTGTTTGTGACGGGGGAGGCCGAGGACGAGTCTGGCTGAGGTGTTCTGTGTTATCTGGAGTTTGCCTAGTAGAGACTTGTTGATGCAACTGTGGATCCAACAGCTGCCAGCAGCTGTACATGTTCATCCTCCTGCAGGAGGGGATGGCAAGTTCTCCACCATCACCAGCAGGATACGCAGAACATAACTTCCTCCAGTGTGTGACTAGCATTCACTCTGTGGACTATTTTCTGGACATAGTTTCCTTTTCTGATGCCAGCTGTATTTTCTATATTGGCCGTCAAACAATTTAGGCTTTTCAACAAAAGTTTCATTTACCTTGATTGATTATTTAAATTTGTGGTTACTTTTTTCCTATCATCTTGTTTTAGTTTTTTGGTTTTGGTGAATAAAACCAAAAATAAGAAAGTCAAAGGCAGGTGTTTTATTTCATGTCTCAATTTGTTACCTTTTTGTACTCCCATCATACATTTTAAAAAGTTGTATTAAAAATCATGTTTATTCAGAAGTTAATTCAATTTAGGTAATGGTTTTCACTTCCTTAGAAAGATTATTAAAAAAGAACAAAAACCACAAATCACAAACTAGTATTTTAAATACATTGCAACAAAGATTTGTTTGCCATAGTGTTTCAAAAATATTTAAACATATGATCCCAGGGAGAGGTAAAAGGTGACAGCCTCACATTTTTAGACCATGTCCAGTCCTTGTCACCATAAAAGAATGGGATAAAGTAAAAAAAACAGATTCTATAGATTAACTATTCTTGATTTATGTCATTAGCTGGAGCTGGATCTTTTGGCTCACAATAGGAATATGTAATCACAAAGGTTTCCTTTGGACAGCACTATGCAACCAACCATATATATTGCCTGAGCAGAGTTTTCAACGTTATCACTCAATCAGAACAGAATAGGAGAATATATCTGTGTACCCAAGGCTACTATTAAGTGCAAGACTAATGGCAGAAGATTAACATTATTTTATTCATCATAAAACATTCAATAAAGAACACAGATCTACACAGTTAAGTACTCTCTGTCATAAGATATTAAAACAATACAAATTCCATAAATTCATTCAGAAAACATAATAAAAAATATCAGACAATATAAATGTAAAATATGGGCAAGAGTACAGATAATAGACCGAAGACATTGACTTAAACTGATCACATCCGTAATACTTGTTTCTTAAAAACTGAGACTGTGTGGTGTTCTCTATGGGCACTCTAAGGTCTCAGTAATAATACGGATTGTGTACCTAGCAACTCAGGCATCGATGCGTTTCGATGGAAGAATTATAATACCATCTTTATCAAGACCAACGTTATATGAGTCTCTCAAACCGATAAAAACAGGAACAATTAAAATCACCTGTGTAACAAAATACACATGAATCAATATATTTTGTGACAATACTCTATACATCATAAAAGCAGTTGACATTTTTTTTTAAAGTCACATTTTGCTCACTCTTGAAGATTGTACCGCAAACTTTGAACATTTGGGCCTCCTCCCCCCGCATACAAGATATTAACCACCAAGTAAAACCTCAATGAATATAGGTTCTCACTTAACAATAAGAAGCACAGTTAATCTATGTGTTATTCATAGGGGGCCCTAATGTTGGGAGTTACACACAAACCAGCAGCTAACTTTTGTTGACATAACAATGGTTTATCACAAAAAACATAATAGCCTGGCAAGTAGCTTGTACGTATGACAGAAATAATGTTCTCCAATCCCACTTTGTTCATTTACCATACTATACCACACCACATTCACATATTCCATTTACACTTCCATTTGTGCCTCTGGTTGAAAAATGACAACTCACCTCATTTCCCATAGAGGTTTGAGGGGATATGTATATATTTTGAGCACCAGATTAATAATATGTCTGGGTTTCGGGGGCAAACGCCTCTTGTTGTCAGCATTGCAGGTCCGTAAATTGACCAAAGGATATATCTGTGGAATTTAGAATGACATCCATATCATTCTTGTTGTCATAGTTAGAAGATTCAAACGGCCCATAGACCTAAGAACTTTTATCTAGACTGTTACACATATAAGCTCACCCCAAAGAGAAAAAATAGGATCTGGGGCTAAATGGTGTGGGAATCCTGTAGGCAGTAGAAGCTGTACTCCTCACGTTCATAGCACCCAAATTCCTAAAATTTACACAAGAACATATGATCACTGCTACTACCTTCAAATGTAGTATATTTTCTTCTCTATGAGCCTCTGACTATGGTTTATTTTTAGTCTGAACATACCTGCGTACAATATCCTCAAGTTTAGGTAGCTTGTTGTTCCTATAATTTTGTTTTCCTTTAATGATGGAAAGTGTAGGGGTCACAAAACGTCTAGAAGCAATCTTATGATGACATGGATCTATAGCACAGGAAAAAGAAAAGGGGTACTTAGTAAACTCAAGTGTTTTGGTACTATGTACTGAGCCTCCTGACTTGGCCATATATTAGAAGCAGTTGTAGTTTTAAAACACACAGCAACATACCAATGAACTTTACAGACCATTAGATCCCCTAACATGTACTCATAAAGGACGCATTAGTATAGTTTATTTGATCGATACTTATTAATGGTAGAGCCCTCCCTATTATATAGTTATGCTTTCTGGAGAAGACCGGACTGCTTGCCACATGTTTGAAAAGATAGAGGCTAACAACTAAGATAGGTGTGTCCGCGATAAAAGATGGCATACCTTCGGACACACATAAGGTGCAAAAATAAATAAATACATTGCTCCGTAAAAATTCTAAAGCGCATTAACAGTTGTATTGCTGGTGTATCTCTAGTGCCTGCTTGGGAACCGAGTGGCATGTTAAAACGCACATCTAATATAAACTCTAGTAACACTAACGCTCGTGCTACTAGACTTCCGTTTCTAGGACTGTGAAATAATGCGAAACTTGCTTGTGGGAAACCTGCCACTTTTTTATGGTAACAAATATCCGGCACCTGAAGATGAGTAACCCTTGCCTCATGATGTGCCGTGACGTCAATAGCACGTTTTGCAAGCCCATATTTGATCATTCTAGAAATAAAAGATAGTTCCCTCGCTGTGACAATACTAATATACGAGTCTCGCCATCTAATAGTGTTTTTCGAATGTATAGCTAAATTTCCTTGTTAATTCAAAAAACACTATCAGTTGGAAAACATCTAGTCCAGGGTACACCTGGGCTACTTATAAGATGCACGTTTTCGGTGCATTTTCCGAAAAAAGAATTCACTCTAATTGGAGGTCTAAACTAAAGAGTTCGTAAATTGAGGTTACGTCTGAAGGCAAACAAACGTTTGTCGATAAGATTTGCTTATTCTTCGTTAACTATTTTCCAGTTTCTATGTATGATATTTTTAATTTGGTTACTAATCAGTGAAAATTTACTAACACAAACTAACTTGTCAACATTTTTGTTCTTGTTTCTGTCTCTATTCATGTCCAGCATGTAGTCCCGGTCATAAAATCTGGCACGACTGAAGGCGTTTTTGACAAGTTCTTTTGGCTATCCCCTTTCGCTGAGCTTTTTCTTCATGGTTTCAGAATGGGAATAATCGTCTTCCATTGAGGTATAGTTTGGTCGGAGGCACAAAAATTCACCAAAGGGAATATTATCCCTTTGTGCCTTCGGATGATTACTCTGATAGTGTAGAAGAGTGTTTTGTCTGTGGGCTTGGAGTATATATTCTACAGTCAAGACATTGTCGCTATTCTTAATACAGATATCAAGGAAGTTAATCTTGGTATTGCTCCAGTGTGACGTGAACCTAAGGTTTTGGTCCCCCAGGTTCATCCAACTAATAAATTCCTCTAAATATTTACTGGTACCTGTCCAGAAGAAAATAATATTGTCTATGAATCGGTACCAGTGACTTACATTTTCGAAGAAGTGAGCCAGCTCATTAAACACATGCCTCTGTTCAAAGATGCTAATATAGAGGTATGCGAGACTGGGGGCGCAAATTGCCCCCATAGTGAACCCCTTAATTTGCTTCAAAAGATCCTTTTTATATACGAAGAGGTTGTTCTTGAGTACCATGCTGACACAACTATGATCAAATCGATGTTCCCCCCACCAAGGTCTTCTAATTCTAGAATAGGTCGTACTGTTCTTATGGTGTCATCCTGGGGTATGTTGGTCTACAGGGCTTCAATGTCAAGGGTGACCAGAAACTGTGTCACCCCATTAAGGCCTAACCCCTCTAATGTCGCTATTGCATGTGCCAAATCTCTAAAATATGATTTTTGTTCAGCCACTATAGATTTAAGGAAAAATTCTGAATATTTATTAAGGGGTTCCAGAATTTAACCAATGCTACTTACTATGGGTCTCATAGGTGGATCAGTCATATTTATGTGGACTTTTGGTAGCCCATAGATTGCAGGAGTAGCTGGGTTTGTGTAATACAAGAATTTAAATTCCTCTTCACAGACCCATTCTTCACTTTTAGCTATATCCAAGAGTTCAAAGTTCTCCTTTTTCAATCTGTCATTGAGTGAGTGCCAAACCTGCTCGTAATGTTCGGCAACATTTATTAGGCTCATCATCTTGTTATGGTAGTTCTGACTATCAAAAATTACTACCCCACCGCCTTTATCGGCGGGTTTGATAGTAATTGTGTGGTCTTACTTCAGTGCTTTGAGTGCCTGTCAAAAATCTTTAGAGAACTTTTTCTGTGATTTATATGGGCGGGCCAGGACATTCTTGATTTCAATTTCTACAGATCTTTCAAACGTCTCGATATTTTTACTAACCTGGCTTGGGGTAGGCATAAAAGTGGATTTGCCCCTAAAGCCGGAGACATTATTGCTAGGACGGGATTCTAGGCCTTCAAAATAATCTTTTAACCTAATTTTTCTAAAGAATGATTTGAGATATTTTTTCAGTTCAAATTGATTGGGAGCTCCTGTGGGAGCAAAACTAAATCCTCTTTCAAGGACCTCTACTTCGGTGTTAGAGAGAACCTTTAAGGATAGATTGATGATAGGAATTTTATCTACCTCCAGTATCAGCGATTTTGGGTTTTCAGATAATCCTGGGGGGGATAATTCCTCATCGGTTCGCCTCTGGTAGTCAAGTCAAGTCAAGTCAGCACTTATATAGCGCACTACACACCCAGAGGGTCTCAAGGCACTTGAGGAAGGGGGGGTATTTTACTTATCGAATATCCAAGTTTTTAGTTGTTTTCTGAAGGAGAGGTGGTTCTGTGTGAGGCGGAGGTGGGTGGGGAGAGTGTTCCAGGTCTTGGCCGCTAAGTGGGAGAAGGATCTTCCAACCATGGTGGCTCTGTGGATACGCGGAATAGCGGAGAGGGCTTGATTGGAAGATCGTAGCTGGCGGGTGGGGGTGTAAAAGGATAGGCGCGTATTGAGGCAATCGGGTCCTAGGTCGTAGAGGGCTTTGTGTGCGTGGGTGAGGAGACGGAACATTATTCTCTTATTGACGGGGAGCCAGTGGAGGTCTTTCAGGTGACCGGAAATGTGATCTTTGCGGGGGATGTCTAGTATGAGTCTGGCTGAGGCGTTTTGGATACGTTGGAGTTTTTTCTGTAGTTTGGCTGTGATTCCGGCGTAAAGGGTGTTTCCGTAGTTCAGTCAGCTTGTGACCAGTGCGTGGGTGACCGTCTTTCTTGTTTCGGTGGGGATCCAACGGAATGTTTTTTAGAGCATGCGTAGGATGTTGAAGCATGATGATGAGACGGCGTTGACTTGTCTGGTCATCGAGAGTGAGGAGTCTAGGATGAAGCCCAAAGTTCCATGCGTGGTCCGTCGGTATGGGTGCGGTTCCTAGGGGTGGTGGCCACCATGAGTCGTCCCAGGTGGAGGGGGATGAACCTAAGATGAGGACTTCCGTTTTGTCCGAGTTAAGTTTTAAACGGCTGTTCTTCATCAACTGGGCTACTTCTTTCATCCCTTCGTGTAGGTTGGTTTTGGCGGTGTTTGGGTCTTTGGTGAGGGAGAGGATCGTCGGCGTAGGAGATGATGTTGAGGTTGTGTTGTCGTGCGATGGTTGCGAGGGGGCTCATGTATACGTTGAAGAGGGTAGGGCTGAGTGATGATCCTTGTGGTACGCCGCAAATGACTTCGGTGGCCTCTGATTTAAAAGGGGGGAGACGGACTCTCTGGGTTCTACCGGCGAGGAACGAGATGATCCATTCCAAAGCTTTTCCTTGTATTCTGACGTTGCTGAGGCATTGTATAAGGGTGTTATGACAGACTGTGTCGAAGGCTGCGGAGAGGTCAAGTAGGATGAGGGCAACTGTTTCTTCGTTGTCCAGTAGTGTTCGGATGTCGTCTGTTGCTGCGATGAGGGCGGTCTCGGTGCTGTGTTTGGCTCGGAAGCCGGACTGAGAGGTGTCGAGGGATTTGTTGGATTCGAGGAAGGCGGCAGGGCTGATTGTTGACGGCTTTCTCAATGACTTTGGCAGGGAATGGGAGGAGCGAGATGGGGCGGTAGTTTTTGAGTTCGGTGGCGTCTGCTGTGGGTTTTTTCAGAAGGGCGCTGAGTTCGGCATGTTTCCAGCATTCCGGGAAGGTAGCGGAGTAGAGGGAGCAGTTGATGACGTCTCGGAGATGGGGTGCGATAATGGAGTCTGCTTTGTTGAAGATGTGGTGGGGACATGGGTCAGTTGGGGATCCTGAGTGGATGGAGTTCATCAGGCGGATGGTGTCTTCGGTGGTGATTGGGTTCCATGCGCAGAGGTTGTTCGAGGGGGGTTTTGGTTCGGAGGTGGGTGGAGTGGGCTGGTCTCCGGACTGGCTGTCGAAGCTGTTATGTATGTCGGCGATTTTGTTGTGGAAGAATGAGGCTAGGGAGTCGCAGAGGACTTGGGAGGGAGTGATGTCATTGGTGCTGGCGGTGGGGTTGGTAAATTCTTTGACTATGTTGAATAGTTCCTTGCTGTTGTGGGCGTTGTTGTGGAGCCGATCCTTGAATGCTGATTTCTTGGTGGATCGGATCAGTTGGTGGTGTTTGCGGGTGGCGTTCTTGAAGGTGGCCAGGTTGTCAGTGGTTGGGTTTTTTCTCCCGGCTTTCTCAAGGGTGCGACAGAGCTTCTTGGATTTCTTAAGGTCGTCGCTGAACCAGGGGGCTTTTTTGCTACCTTGTTTGATTTGATGTTTTTTCAAGGGTGCTAATTCGTCAGCGCTGTGGGTGAACCATTGTGTGAGGTTGGTGGCTGCTTGGTTAGGGTCCGATGAGTTGGCAGGAGGGTTTTGGTGAAGCGATGTGAAGAGCTGGTCGGTGGTGATTTTGTTCCAGTTTCTTCTGAGAATTGGTTGAGGGTGGTTGTGGGTCGTGGACTTTTTGTAGTTGAAGTGAACGCAGCTGTGGTCCGTCCAATAGAGAGCTGTGGTGTGATTGAAGGAGATGTGCTTGCTGGAGGTGAAGATTGGGTCAAGCGTGTGCCCGGCATAGTGGGTGGGGGTGTCTACAAGTTGTTGAGTCAGAGATTGCGGAGGTTGTCCAGAAGGGTGGTGGTGTTGTTGTCGTTGCACTTTTCTAGGTGGAAATTGAGGTCTCCCAGTAGAATGTATTTCTCGGAGGGGAGGGCGTGTGGGGTGATGAAGTCAGTGATGTCTTCGCAGAATTGTGTGCGGGGTCCTGGTAGCCTGTAGATGAGGGTGCCTCTGAGTGTGGTCTTGGGGTCGGTGTGGATCTGGAAGTGAAGGTGTTCGGCGATAGCGAGGTTGTCGTCAGAACTGGTTGTGACGCGGATGGAGTTCTTATGGACGATGGCGATGCCTCCTCCTGTTTGGTTCGTGCGGTCCTTTCAGATGATCTTGTAGCCATCCGGGATGGCTATGGTGATGTCGGGAGCTGATGATGCGTTCATCCGGGTTTCTGTTAAGAAGGCGACGTCCAGTGATTTTTGTCGAGTAGGTTCCAAAGGTCAATGGCGTGTTTGTGAACCGAGCAGGTGTTGAGTAGGATGCATTTTAGGTGGTTAGTGTAGGAGTTCTGTTTGGGGTTAGTGGATTTGGTGTGGCTCCTGATGCAGTCGAACTTGCAGGAGTGGCAGGTGAAGGGTCCCTGGGTGTGCCCTGGGGCGGCTTGGTAGCAGAATGGGAGCCGGCCGGTGTTAAGTGATGAGAGGGTTGCGGCGTCGTACGTTGTGCGGGTGGAGTGGGTTTTACGGGGGCCAGGGTGTCTGGCGCTGGGCGCGGTCCAGGCGCGGACGGTCATAGACGGGCTTACCTTTGGCACGCCTTTGGCGCGCATAGGGCGCGTCCGCAGCGCGTGAACGCTGCACGAAGGTCCGTCTGTCATATATGGATAGTGGAGGGGGGCGGAGCGAGGGAGGGGCAGCTGGGAGGCGGGGGCGGGGGGTGGGGTATGGTCAGTAGGAGCTGGAGGGAGCGGGGGTGGGGCCGCGGGGGAGCAGCTGCGGCGTGGATGGGCTAAAGGCACAACAACAAATGCTGGTTGAGGTGGCAAGGGAGGTTGTGGGCACAAGCAAAAACGATCGCTGGCACAATCAGGGCACAGAATGCGGTCGCAGGCACAATAAGCTGGCACAGTAGTAGATGCGGTCGCAGGCACAATTAGCTGGCACAAGACAAAATGCGGTCGCAGGCACAATTATCTGGCACAATGGTGATCAATGCAGGCAACGATATCAGGCACAATGGCAGGGCAGGATGCATGTCACTGGCACAAATGGCTGGGAAGAGCTGCGAGAGGAGCGACCAGTTCCGACCGGAGTCAGGCTGGATTACTGTGATTCATTTGATCCAGTTTTGGGCACTGCCCTAAAAAAGAATCCTGTTCAGAATTAAAACCCATTCTGCCGCGTGGTTCAGGACGTTGTTTTTCTTCATCACTGAAACTCAACTCTGAGAATACAGAAGTCCTAATGCTTGGCTCTACCCCTTCTGCATAGGATGACTCCTGGTGGCCCTCTGCCCTCGGAAACCCCCCCACCCCAACAAACCATGAACAAAACCTCAGCTTCATACTAGACTCATCACTCACAATGAACCACCAGATCAGCACCATATCCTTGGCCTGCTTCAACACCCCCTGCATGCTCTGAAAAACGTTCAGATGAATCCCATTCTAAGCCAGAAAAACTGTCCCGGATGCTCTCATCAATAGCAGACTGGACTACGGCAATGCTCTCTACGTCAGAACCAACAAAAACCTACTTCACAAACTCGAGACTGTCCAGAATGTTGCAGCCAGACTGACCCTAGGCATTCCCCGTCGCAGCCACATCACCCAACACCTCTGCGATCTCCACTTGTTCCCTATTGAAAGAAGAATAACCTTCAATCTCCTCACTCACATATATAAGGCCCTCCAGAACACGGGACCAACATAAATGAACAACTGCCTCTCCTTCCACATACCCAAAAGACACCTCTGATCAGCCAACCTCTCTCTGGCCCCCATTTCATGCATCTACAATACCAGAAGAAGAGAAAAGTCCTTCTCATACCTCACAGCCAAGGCCTGGAATGACCGTGTCCTCTACCTCCAGCAAGCCCCCACACTGCTCAAGTTCAGGAAGGACCTCAAGACCTGGCTCTTTGGATGACCCCAGCACTCAACTGAGCTGAGTCCCCTCCCCCAACACCTTGAGACCTTCGCAGGTGAGTAGTTGTTGTTTACTAACCCTGATTGATTGATTGATATGGCTGCTATGATCGGGTCAACACAGATATGTGACTGGGGATGAATGTCTGAAAAGTTTCAGCGTTCCGCCCATCATCCCCTTCTGTTGGATATGTTCACCCTAAGTTGGTAGGGATATGCCTAGACATGGGTCCCTGGCTCATTTTGCCTCTGAATTCAAGCTTGCCTGGCTGATAAGTGGTGTTACTCTGAAATTGTTCCCAGGATGCTTGTTTTCCGGTCCAGGAAACACCTGACTTGGCAGTTCGGGTCGGACTGTTCCTTAGTCCTTGTGAGAGCTAGGCCCGTGTGATATTTCAGTTACATAAGTATAATTTTGCTTAATGTCAGTACTTTTGTGTTAGGCTTATTATGTGACACTCCAGAAATTGTTATTATGCCACCTCACTTAATTACACGGTGTTCTCATCACAAACTATGCATGCTAAAATTTTGTGCTAAATACCAGATTTTGAATTTCAATAAAATGCATGAAACTAAATTGCACACATTTTGCACATTTGAAAAGAAAAGCTGCCTTGCCCCAATGGTAACTCTGAAGCACAGCAAAGCCTTGACAAATACAGCAGCCCTTGACAAAGGACATTTGTTGCACAAGTCCAGTCATGATACAGATAAAAGCCCTCAAACTACTGTGTATTGGCACAAGTGCAGTCCTGTCATGTACAGAAGCCTGGATCAAGAGGATGTCTTGGACAAGTGTCTACCCGATGGCAATATGATCTAGGCCAGCCATAGCAGCAGTTCACCACGCACACTAAGCAGCGGTGGGACATAAGAAGATCTGTAACGCAACACGAACACAACAGCGTCATTGCCACAAAAATAGAATTTCAGATGTTTGCAGCCTTGTATTTGTGAACTGCACTCCTGACACGCGCAGCAGCATAGAAAGGATGGCTTGAGCCTAAATGCAGTCAAGGAGAATAACTCTTGACTGCTGTTTGTGTAGCAAAATATACCAACTATCAGGCTCATGGGGAACCTCACTGCACCTGCTGCACTAATGGTAGGTATGACCCTCGAATCACAAGACAACCTATATAGAATTTAGAACTTATGTTACTTTTCTCTTCCATTGTTTTTACATCACACATTATATTTTGTTGGGGACTTATAAGCTACCAAAAAGAAATTGTGAAATTGGTTGTAAGTCTCACTCCTTAAAGGACCACCTCTAAAACACATTGACTTTTGGACGATGTATATCAAAATATTGAGTTTTCATATCAAAACTCGAAAAAATTAAATCAACAATATCATGTACCACACTATAATCATGGTAAGAGCATAAGTAGAAAAGTTGCATAGCTTTCACTAAACTCAAAAGTAGGGATTGCTTGCATTATGTTAGATGTGGCTATGCCCGAGAAGTCCCTCAGAAGTAGTTATGTCACTTTCAACGATGTGACCACCTATGACTCCTGACCTGGAACTCCCACCGTGGAAATTGAGGGCCTGATTTAAATCTTAGCAGGAATCCCAATATCCCTCTGCGGTGGAGTCTGTCAAGCTGACAGAATCCCGCCAGCCTATTTAGATGTTTGCTGGTTGAACCGCCGTCTGTGTCGACAGTGTTTTCTGTCGCATACACAGTTCACACTGTAGACGTGGTGGACCTCTCTGATGGCTAACATTACTCTGTCAACATCAGGGTGGTGGGGTTGGGCTGAACATATTTTCATTTCATGGTTGTGCTGGGATTGTTCTAGTGGGGGATTGCAGACAGAGGGATTCTTTCAACGGATTTGTTCATCATTACAGTAATCCTGTGGCTTTTAGATGGATGCCAGCAACACACACCTGATGTGTTTTGCTAATCGTTTTCATCTGCATATCACACAATAAGACACACTCCATTTCAGACCACGATCCTTTGCCATTCCAATGACCCATACAAATTTTAAACTGAGCTTTTACCAGTTTATTTATTTATTTATTTATTGAAAAGTTTTATATAGCGCGAACAAGACCCGTAGGTATCAGAGCGCTTTACATAGAGGTAAGCTAAGCAAATTAATAATAAGCTGAAGTCCATTAAACAGCATATAAGTATGAGGTAGATAGTTATAAGGCTTTTAGTGAATGCATAAATAGCCACCTTCCATTCGAACATATATGATGTGAGGTAGATAATTATAAGGCTCAAGTGACAGCATAGATAACTACCTTCTATTAGAGAGGTTATCTATTACATTATACCATACTATAAAGCATAAGATATTAGCAAAGTCATTTTCGTCGTAAATAAGAGGTAGTAGGTTATAAGGTTTCAGATAGTGGTATACGATCAAATAACACAAGGTAGCAGTAGGTGTTCAGATTAATCACAGGAGGTGTCATCGGTTATGCCTCATTGTTTCTCTTTCATCTGAATCCAGTCGAACATTTCCTTACGAGGACGTAAGTGTTTAGTTTGAGTCCAGGAATGTAGCATACAGCGTTCCATGCAATTTTCTATGTAAGGTATTTACTCATTAAGAAGCTCTTCGCTTCCCGCTTAAATGTTGCTGTGTTCGGAATCTTCCTAATGCTAGGGGGGAGTGAGTTCCAGATTCTAGGAGCTGCTCCGGAGAACGCTCTGTCATAAGTTTTTTTCTTTTTGAAGATGGCTGGTCTCAGCACCAACTCCTTGGCGCTCCTGGCCGGTCTGTTTCCTCCTGACAGCTCAATTTTCTTGGATAGGTATCCAGGAGTATTGTGGTGAAGAGCTCTATGGGTGATACATGCGATCTTTAGTTGAATCCTGGCCTCATATGGTAGCCAGTTTAGAGCTTTCAGGTGCGGGGATATGTGGTCAAACTTCCTTGATCCTGAGATGAGTCTCGTTGCAGCGTTGAGGCAGGCTTTTAGTGGCGCTGTGGATGTTTTTGGTAAACCCGCTAAGGTAGTGCAGCCGTATTCAATTCTCGAGATGACTAAGGATTGGGTTGCTAGTTTCAGATCAGATTCCGAGATAAATGGTTTCAGTTTTCTAAGGTAGTTCAGGTGGAAGCGGGCGTTTTTTGCCATTGAATTAATGTGAGCTTTCATGTCAAGATTCTCATCTAAAGTGATTCCCAGTGATTTGGCTGATTTGACGAGCGTCGGGGTGCAGTTGAGCGCCGTCACCAGTTTGGTCCACTCTTTTATTTCTGTACCGCTCCTTGGTGGAGAGATTAGTAAGAATTCGGTTTTCTGAGCATTTAGCTTCAAGTGGTTCGTAGTCAACCATTCCGTTGTCATTTTTAGTGTTTCATTCATACGCTCAATGTCTTTAAGGGAGGATATCTTTAGATATATCTGCGTGTCATCCGCATACATATGGTAGGATATGTTTGAGTTGCTGAGAATTGCTGTAAGAGGTTCTACATACAGGTTGAACAAGTCCGGGGATAGTGTTGATCCTTGTGGAACCCCAATCGTGTTGGGGCATGGTGGTGATATGGCTTGGTTGACCAGGAAACGTTGTGTTCTGTTTCGTAGGAACGAGTCGAACCATTTCAGCACATTTCCGGATAGTCCCATTCTGTCCTTTAGCCTGGCTAGTAAAGCATCGTGGTTAACTGTGTCGAATGCAGATGACAGGTCAAGGAGAATTAGTAAGCATGCTTGATTCCGATCAAGTGCCTGTAATGCGTCATCCACAATATGGAGGATCGCTGTTTCCGTGCTATGTCCTGATCTGAATCCTGATTGGCATTCATCTAGTAGTGAGAACTTGGAGATGTGTTGGCTCAGTTGGCCCTGCACGCATTTCTCGATTAATTTGGCCAATAGGGGAATGTTGGTCACTGGTCGAAAATTATTCGGGTCATTAATATCCGCAGTTGCTTTTTTGATCAGAGGGACCACTTGACCTGTTTTCAGGCAGTCTGGGAGGATCCCTTGTGATAGTGATGCGTTTATTATTTTGGTCCAGATTGGTACCACAATATGGCTAATTCCTCTTACACATTTCGCTGGTAGAGGATCTTGATAATGGTTATTGGGTTTGATTTTGGAAAGCGTTTTGGCTATCGTGGCCTGATCATAAAGTTCGAATGTGTCCCAGTTTGCCTTATTTTTTGTATTTCTACATCCTGCTGTCGGGTTGGTCTCGCCTATAGCCATTAGTTGGTTGGGGTGTTTAGTCGCGGCGCTTAGGAGTTCTGTTTCCAGCGATTTGGCCTTCTTTGTGAAGAACGTTGAGAATTCCTCACTGCTCAGCGTAGTTTTTGCGCATTCATGAGCTGTTTTGGCTAGTTTGTTCGATTGTTGCTTCAGGATTTCAAAGAGTTTTCGTGGTCTATTTTTGGCGTTGTCCAATTCCGCTCTTATAAACTCCTTTTTGGAATTGGTGAGTTAAGTCAGTCAGTTAAGTCAGGTTTGTTATTAAGCATTCTCTGTTTATTGTCTCATAATTATTCTTTCATTCATATTCTTGTGTGACATAACATTTATTAAATCTTTGTTATATTCATAGTGGCAGGGAGTAAAAATGCCCATTTCATAGAGGGAAAATTGACAGTGAATGAAATTATTAGAGCAGAGCCACATTTCTTTGGGGCCCAAGTACAAAATACAACCATAGTCCTGAAAAGGCAAATGCGGACCAGAATAGTTGACAGAGTGAATGCTGTAGCAAACAACCTGCGCACACAGGAGACCATTTGGAAAAGGTAGAATGACCTGCTGGGGAGTGTGCTTTTCTTGACCTCCAAGTGCTACCTAGAGGCCCAGAGGACTGGTGATGGTTCTCCATCGCCCCCCTTGCAACTATTTTCCTGGAGGAGAACGTCTTGCAGATCCTACGTCCTAAAGGCTTGACAGGAATCCCTGGTGGGGTAGAGACTGCCAAGTTTTATGTTTGAATGTGTCACTAAATCTAAATGTCATTTTTAGGTCAAGTTTTCGAGACCTCTGTACATACTTTAGTATATATTTTGTATCTATACTTTAGTATATACTTATATGTGTATGTACTTTGTGGGCTCTGGAAATCAGCCCTAGGGTTTGTCTGCTTCCACTTAGGAACTTTCTTTACTGTTCAACTGCCTCTATTTAACTGCCTTGCTTTCTGCTGAGTGAGTTTCTTTTTTTAATTTTTCTGGCAACTGCCTCTATTTATTAAGAGCCTGCGCTTATGCCACATGACAGCAAGAAATTTTGAGACGGCGCATACAATAACACCAGTTGTGTCGGTTTTAAATATTCTAAATGCGTGCATACATTGTTTGAGGGCCAACGTTTTACAGAGTGGAACTAACCAGTAATTCCTAGCCTTATGATACCCTGGGCAGAAGAATAATACATGTAATTAATTTTCTTCTTTGCATTCACAGGCTGAGCACACCATGCCTCCACTAGACACACAGCTTTTTCGCGGGACAGGATATATATCATCAAGAAACTGCTCTAATAAGTAAGAGTCTTTGACTTGCAGGAATAAGGCAGTGATTGAACCAATTTGAGGATTGGATAGTGCAATATTCAGTCTGTCTGCACGGAATATGTGCGTCAACTGGGTGCGAGACAGTCTTTTACATCCATCCTCAGGGTCAGACCATAAATCAGGGATCTTTAGCCTAAAGAATTCCTTTTTTATGTAAGCGAGCCAAGGGATATTTCCCGATCCATTGGCGGCCAGTATTTCCTTGAGTTCCTCTATATAAAGAGCTAATTCAGGAGTAACCCATAGCCTACGCCAGAATCTCATCGGTTTTAGGGCTAGTTCTTCATCAATAGGTCTAATTCCCAAATCTAGCTTTAAGGGAAGCAATGGGGAACTAAGCGGTAGAGCCAAAAGCTCCCTGAGAAATGTATTCTCAGTTTTAACAATTTCAGACCTAGTACTAGAGCCCCATAGTTCACCCCTGTACATTATAGCACCTCTTGCTTGTGTTTTGTACACCTCCAGTGGTGGACCCACAGGTTTAATAGTGGACTTGTTTGATAGCCTGAGGATTCCGCCAGAAAGTTGGGCCAATTTAAGTTGTGATTTTACCTGCTGGGGTTCCCATGTCATATTTTCATTTAGAGTAACCCCAGGTAATCAAAAGTATTAACCCTTTCTAGCATTACCGTCCCAAGGCTTGGGTTTGGGCGTGAGGTTCTTGGTGGGTTAAAGATCATATATTTAGTTTTTGAAGTATTGATCTCTAAGCCTCTAGCAATACAAAACTCATCAAAGCCGTCCAGAATTGTCTGTACACCCATTGGAGATTTTGAGAGCAAGAGGGTGTCGTCGGCGAACATAATCGCTGGAACCCTGTTCCCCACCGGTTTCGGAGCATCAGTATTCTGGATCCCGTTAAGGTGCCCAATTACCCCGTTGACATAGAGGCAAAACAGGGTAGGCGCAAGTACGCAGCCCTGCCTTACCCCCCTGCCAACGGGGAATTTAGATGTAAGACTGCCATTTTTCCTGCATCTGACTTGGCCATAATTGGCCTCATGCAGCCTTATCAAAATAGTTAGGAGATGGGTGGGAACACCGAGGTCTAAAAGAACATCCTAGAGTTTCCCCCGAGGTACAAGGTCAAAAGCCGACCGGAGGTACACAAGCACCATATAGAGGCTGCCACCCTCTAGTCGCACCGTTTTCCAATATAATAGTTGTAAACGAAAAATTTGGGCCACGGTGAAGGCGCTCTTTCTGAACCCTGCCTGGAACGGACTGAGAATGTCTGACTCATCAATCCAGTCCTACAACTGTTCCAGTATGAGTCTTGCAAAGATCTTTTGGGGGACGTCAATAAGGCTGATCGGTCGGTAGTTGGAGGGGAGCAGAGGAGAGCCCTTCTTAAAAATGGGCACTATCTCTGCGCCCAGCCAAGTGCCCAGGACCGACCGACATACCTCTCAAGACCGCATTAAACAATATTTGAAAATATGGGCCCCAGGTTTTAGGCTCTTGCTTGAAAAGGGGCTTTCCCTGCGGCAAGCTTAGAGATGGCATTGCATACTTCAGGTACCGTGAACTCTATGCCTTCTGTGCCCACAAACACTATCGGAAGGGCAATTGGGTCCTCAGTACTCTCACATAGTCCCTCCGTCGAGTATAGGGCCCGATGGTGACTTTTCCAGGCCTCTGGGGCTATGTTCGATTCTAGAGCCGCCTTTGGTTCCCTAGACCCATTATTAATGATGGACCAAAATTTACAGGAGTCTTTAGTTACAAGTGCCAACGATAGGTTTGTCCAGTTTTCGTAAACCCACTCTACCTTGGCACAATTGGTCAGATGTTTATATTGCTCCTTTCTAATTTTAATTATTGGTCTGTCATTCTCCTTAATAGCCTGCAACAGCTCTGTTTTTGCCTTCGTGCATGTTGTACTATACCAAGTGTGGGGAGGTGCCTTTTTAATTTTCCCTGTAATCCGGGGGTTTAAAAACTCAGCCAGATCATCCAATAGGGTCTCATGAAGAGACTCCAGTTTAGTGAAATAGTCGGGCATTGGTGGTTGGCTGATTAATGCCGCGACCTCCATAAAAAGGTGAACTATCATGTTATAAAGGTTCCCTAATTGCTCCGGGTGTTCCACTAGGTAATGCCATTTAACTTTACGCCTGTTATTAGAAACAATGAGATTATCATCATTAACTCTGGAATCCGAAGAGTCCTTTCTACTGCTGTAAGGTGAATTGAGTTCTAAAATCAGTGCATTATGGTCGCTGTCTGCTCTGGTGAGAACACAAAAATCCTTAACTAGTGGCCATAATCTTGTTTCAACTAAGATATAATCAATAAGAGACATGTGCCCAGGTTTAATATAAGTAAATTTGGCTGGGTTATCAGAGTGGGTTCTACCATTAAATGCTCTTAGGGAATTATTTAGGGTGAGTGCCGTAATTTGGTGGTGGGACTTGAGACAGGGGTATCGACCAATGATCATCCTATGCTGATAGCGCTTCATCATTTATGCCTTTAAGAGATTCAAAATGGCAGTTAAAATCACCACCAACCAGCAAGCGAGTATCACTCGGAACGGAGGGATAAACAAAGCTAGACCCTCGATGGTGGTGGACTCGCTACACAAACCTACGGGTCGTGAGTAAACATTTATCAGTGCTAGTTTGAATGCATTGGGCCAGGTAAGAACTACACATAAAATGTCTCTAGAGTGGGTATCTATTAGTGGAGCAGTGCAGCCGAGATGTGTGCAAACGCAGATTGCTAGACCCCCAGAAGGGCAACCTTTCCCTCCCCAGGTGGCCGGTACATCAAATTTAGCAAAACCGACCCGGTGCTTCACCGTTCGGGCCCATGTCTCCTGGAAGAGACACACATCAGTGTTGTCCACAAAAGAACCCCATTCTAGACAGCTCATCTTGTTGAGAAGCCCTGCCAGATTCCAAGATAATATTTTATGTGAGTCTGGTTCAACACCAGCATCGTTGTCTCCAGCTGGATCCACATTTCCTACATCTGTCCGGGTATCTGGGCACACTAAATACACCAATGGATTATCGACAGATGCAAGGAGAATTCCAGGGTCTCTTGCGCTGTCGTATGAGAGTAGGTTATTAGTATTAATTAATGGGATTATTCCAGAAAACCCATTCAAACCCGCCTGCTTGGCCCTACTATTGCTCTCGTCATTCCTTTCTTGTAGACGTCCTCCCAGCATCACCCCTACCCTGTCCTTTTCAATCAATGCCCGATTTGATTCTCCCTGGGGGTGCCCTAGTCAGTCGACAAAGTCCAGACCGCTGTATCTATTGCGTAAAAGTATTACAGCAGGGCCTGTAGGGTCGCCAGTTTCACGACAGCTAGGTCCATCACTCTGGCGACCTACCAGGGTCCATGGTTGGCCGGAAGTAGTGTTGGTATTAGTATGCTGACGCCCTGGGGGATAGAAATATGCCAGGGGAAGTGGCTGGATAATTGCAGTGGGGCAAGGATGGGGCCATTAACAAATGTTATGCACTGCCCGTGGGTCTCTAAAATTTACCAAGACACAATCGCCCTTTGTATCCTTTGGCCTTTGTCCCACCCAGGTCACCCTGCGGACAAGTAGAATTTCACTGGTCACAGTAGGTGGAAGTGGTCTGTTTTTATTTAACCAATCTGTGACCTTATTCTTAAGTGAGGTGTGGGATTCCTCACTCATATTTTTTAACTCCGGGACTCCAGTTAAAACCACAACATATGGGTTAGATTGGGGTGGTAGATCGATTATCGGCGGCTTTGGGTTATTGGGGCGGTGTGTCTGGTTGGATATATTGCTATCCGGGCATATGATGGAATTATGTCTAAGATCAGAACCCAACCCCAAATTGCAGGGGGTGTCTGCTTTCCCAACTCTAATCGGATCTGCTCTCGCAGCAATCAATGCTGTAGGAGCTGGTGCAGCCAAAGTACCCATCCCCACGTCACTGCAATTTATTAGGGTTGGGGTATGCCCTCATTATTGCCCCTATAATTTAAAGCATTAAAGATTACGGGTACAGATTTGCCCTCAAGGTAAGAAAGTTTGGCTACATCCCCAGCTGTACAATTAGATACGTTGGTTACAGATGCTAGACTGGCTTCAATAGTAGTCAGTCTACAAATAAGGGGCAAAAGAGAATCAGCAAGAAGAGACCCAAGTTTATCCCCAAAAACATTAAAAAAAGATGTGTGGGGAGTTAATGGGTCAAGTGTCACTGGTTGTGGTGCTTCTGCCACCGCTTCCGAAACTTCTGAGCGAATTGAAGCCACCTCACATCCTCATCCGTCTTTTGGTCAGTGGCTTTGTTGCTACAGTGTCTCTTTATGGGTGCCTTGTCTCATTTCTTTTTAGTCGCTGCCCGTCTGGACAAAGAAAGTTCTTTCCTACGTGTTGGGTCGGTGGTCATAGACCTTGTTTTGGGAGGAGAAGCCTGGGTTAGAACCCCCGCTTCAGTAGCTGATTTTGAAAGGGAATCCACTATTGGGATGGCCACCGTGGAAGGAGAGTTGCTAACACAAAATATATCGTGTGTAGGGGAACTGGACGTGGAACATGCATTCACGCGCTGAACAAGGGGTACGTGAACGTCAAGAGATAGCCTAAGTTCTGCTACCGCTATCTCTTGCTACAGCTTGTTCGAAGCTCTAGTAAAAAAATAGTCCAAGGTTCCCATCATTCCCGCACTTTTAGGCATTTGGTTATCCTTAAATGAACCTGAGGCCATTGCTGATATTCAACAATTATTCTCCACAAATGCGTGTACTTAGAACGGAGGAGGTCAACTTATCGGGAGGCAGACATAAGAGGGTGGGCCCGATCCTGTCTGCTCCGGTCTCGAACAGGCTCAAACGGGCCCGCCCTTAGCCCGGGCTTCGCCCGGGCACGCGCCCGCGTACGTTCCGTGCAGCGGAGACCGCGAAGAATTGTGTAGGGCCTGTGGGCGGGCCTCGGGCACAGGTGTGTACAAGCACGAGCTCCTGGGATTTGGAGTCCTGTGTTAGCGTGCTCCTCTCGCCCCAGCAGCCAAAGGTGGAACAATGCAGCAATCCCCAGTAAGTGCGCTCTCGGTAGAGATTTCTCTGCACTTCCAAACACCAGACTCCGGTGACTTTCACGACGAAGCGGGACCCGTGGCAGCGGGTTCCGCGAGAAGATATGTAGGGCCTGTGGGCAAGCCTCGGGCACAGGTGTGTACAAGCACAGGCTCCTGGGAGTTGGAGTCCTGTGTTAGCGTGCTCCTCTCGCCCCAGCAGCCAAAGGTGGAACAATGCGGCAATCCCTAGTAAGTGCACTCTCGGTAGAGGTCCCTCTCCACTTCCAAACACCAGGCTCCGGTGACTTTCACGATGAAGCGGGACCCTCTATTTAACTTTCTTGATAGAAAACGACCAGCAGAGGTTAGTAAAATACCAGAATCACTTCAGCATTCTCTAGATTCCAGTCCATAGAATTTGCCTTCCATGAGCACCCGTAGAAAATAATATTTTTTTCAAATCTTGTATTTTCAGTGATATGACCTACGATGGCCATGCTTTTATATTAAAAACAGAGCTTTGGACTATACCATGTCCTGCTGAAAGGCAATATTTCTCTCCATGTGTTCCCATACCAGGCATGTCACGCAACTTGGTGCTTACTTTCCCTCCATGGTAAAGAACAGTAGATGTTTAAGCACCCAAAGGTGAGACCGGATGCATAACATAGAAAACTACATATATTTGTTGTTTGTTTGAATGTAGATTGTTGTATTGACACTTACAGGTCTCAATCCCCATTAAATATCACATGATGTAGTTGTGCTTGTTAGTGTTTTTACACCAAATAAATATTTTCATATATGTGTTTTAAATTGGAAATGTGTTTTCTTTTTCAAAGCATGTTTTCACTAGGTAAGTTTCACTCACCATGTTTCGAGCGTTGTTAAAGTTTAATTGAAATGGCTACATCTACCACGATGCCTTGTTTTAATTTGTTCAAAATAATATTGCAATGTCATCTTGCTCATTCTCTCTTTTCTATCACAATTCTCACATATGTTAAAGTGTGATGCACTTATCAATCTCAATGTCATGTTATGTTTTGAAATTTTTTTGTGTTTAATTTAGTATATTGTCCTACCCTTGTTCTTTTATTGAATTGATGTTATTTGTTCCACAAATAAAATTTGTCGACTCAGCAAGTTTCAGGTAGGTAACATTGTATGTTATATAGAAGTGTTTTTGTTTGAAAATGTACTCTGCAATGTTTATGTGATGAGTGTTGTGATTTTGATTTATGGAATATGGAATGTGGAATGGGGATTCATTGTGTATGAAATTGGAAGGTGTAGTCTTGAACAGGGAGCAGCAGTTTATGTAAGCCTGCTTCCCTGCCAGTCCTTACTTACAGAGTGCTCAGAATTAATACTTATTGAAGAAGCACTTACCGGACTATGCATCTTTATATTGGCGACAAGCAGGCTGTCAGGGCCCCACGCGTGATACCTGGCATCATTGTATACAGCTTTTTTTGTTCGCGTTACTGCTTCTGCTGATCACCCAGAGGCACAGGATTTCCTGAAAGCCAGGGATTTCTTCCTTGATTTGTGAAGTGATGGAGATGTCTTCACATCGTTTGAGGAGTACAAATTTATAAGTTTCTGGGTTTTGACTTTGTCACTGGGTCACTTAGCAACCCCTTTTGAGTTGCATTGCAGGCCTTTTCTGTCCATGTTGCCTAGCAATGACATTCTCCTGAGTTGGAGTCATGTTGTTCACTCGTCTTTTGCTTCTTCATGACGGGGCATTGCTGGAGTCTTGGAAGTGTTCGCTCGGACTCCTGGTAATGTTCTGAGCTACCGCAGAATGGTACGTCATTTGCATGCGACTGCCTGGCTTTTGACGTTTTTGCCAGCGGCTGCAGTCAGCATTATAATTTAAGGACATACAGTTTTTTATGAGTTAAGGTGGCAGGCACTCATAGTGAATTCCGTCACTCAGCTGCAATATCAACAAGGATTTTAATAAAGAGTACACAGATCTCTCGCCTGTTCGTCTTGATCACAGGATTGCGGTGAAAGGCACACCTTTTACTTTAACTCTGGTATCAATTTATATCAAAATTACCATAACGCTCTTAATCAAAAAAGTTGTGGTATTATTACAAATAGTATTACTGTACTAGTATTAGTAGGGTTATGAGGTTCTACTTAATGCCAAAGTTAAGGCAGTACCTTTGTTCTTAGAATTCTACTACATCATTTTGTGACTAGGTTTTCATCATAAATTGTATATTGTGTGATATTATCATTATTGGTTTTTTTTCTTCTCCCTTCTTTTTCCCCTGTGTTACACATAAATCAGTGATGGATACCATGAATTAAAGTATAGTACCTTCACCCTCATTTTCCGCTAACACTACCAATGCTGGTGTTGACTGGGAGTTGTGGAAAGAAGGTTTTGAGGTATATATGGCTGCCATTGATGGTAAAGATTTTGCCCATAAAAAGAAATATGTGTTATTGCGTCATTGTTTAGGGTCTGAAGGCAGGAACATTTTGGAGCATTTACCATAACAGTCAATATTCGGGGAAGGTGATGTAGTTGACGACTATATGTCCTCAATGAGAATGTTAGCTACCAGGTTCAAATCACACAAAACTGTTATTCTAGAGAGTCATAAGTTCCTCAAATGTCCTCAACTTCCAGGAGAACTAAAAGTCTTACACTACTGCAGGGCTGGTGTGTATATTAGGCAAATTAATGAAGTCACCAGCCGTGCTTGATGGCACAAGGTTAAGTTACACCTTGTGTTGTTGAGAGAACCTGTATTACGTGGGTCAAGGATTGACAAGTTTGATTCAGAGCGCTTCACTCACACTCAATTAGAAGTGGCGAGGAGAGTGACCTTTCGCCTACCCTGGCTCTGTCTCCGGGGAGAGAGAGCCAGTTCAGGCGTAAGGCAGTAGTGTAATACTTTTTAGGAAATTTACCTGTATGGTCCTAATAAATTGCCAACAGACCCCTTAGTTGCTGACCTGGCAAGAAACATGTTTACCAAACAAAACTAAATAGCACCTCTGCTCTATAGGATCATTGTCCCCCATATGATCGACATTGTTTTTACTTAGGTTAGTGAGCCAGGATTAATAACATTTATTTAATAAGAGTCTCCCTAAACCTATTTTAAAATTATTCACTCACTACACTACACACCCTAGTTGACATACCCTCACTCAACAATTGGCTTTATCAAAAGACCTTCACCAAGTAGCCCCTTCGCGGGTGCCTGTCGGGCATTGCAGCCCTTGGCCTACGAGGAGCATGCCCAATGATGAGGCATGTCACCTTTTGGGGTATGTAAGGGCACTTTCTCCATATGGAGTTTCTCCCAGAGACCTGACCACCACTAATACCCTTAGGAACTGCACCCTCACGTATTTGAACTATTGCAAAGGAGTACGTGTGCTGGACCTGGTGAAAATACTCCTGGTTCCTTCGTATTGGAAACCATGAGTAGCCCACGTTGTCCATTCTTCACATTGGTAATTTAGAGAACACATGCTATGTGTCACCAGTATCTATATAATCCCTATCTATTTTTATTAATATATGTTAAGCAAGAAGGACTTACAGCCTGATTAAGAAGTTGGTCGTAAAGGCTTCGAACGCCATTCAGATTCTCCTAAACTGTGTCGGAATCTATTTTTCTGATCGACTTGGAAACATTTCTGACTGACCGATTAGAATGTTCTGAATCGGTTCCGACCGGCATTCGGACACTCAAAGTCGGTCGACGCCGAATCGTATTACAATGTCAGATTCTGACAGTCTTTCCAACTTGGTCTGTCCAATACGAAAAACCTGTTGGAAACTGACGTTGGGTCCTCCTAGCAAGTACCCTTCACCCTGAGGCCTCCGGTCGGCAGGCTTGGGGGTACCCAAGGGACCCCCCCAGTTAGACCATGCACAGTGTGACAGGCACCATGGGGTGCGTGCAATAGGGTATAAGAGTCAGTCGGAGCTGATTCCGACAAGGAGTCAGTCGGATTGCTTTCCGACAGACATCGTAATCTCAATGACGGCAGAGGAAGTGGAAACACTGTACGAGTGACCATTAGACTGAATGCATTTAGAGGAAATAACTTCAGAGGCACCTTAAAAGATGGTGGAATCACTAAAAATCTATGTGGTCCATCTTTTACACTGGTAACCTAGAGAACACACACTATATTACATCAAGTGGCACCCACTCCAGACACGGTAGCGGTAACACTCGGCAGGAAGGGAGACACAGAGAGACTGTCCAGTACACCATCTTATTCAAGCTCCTCACCAACTTATTCAAGTAGCTGTGAGAGTTAAATGGAGTAACATGAAATAATACGGGGAGACGAGATGCAAATGTGAGATAATTTGTAACTCGAGAATAAAAAAATTGGCCACATGTTTGAATACAGGAATTCGAATTTTTAATACTCATTTAAACTGATATAAAACTCATCGACCATTATTTCACACTACAGGTGATAATATCTTATGTGAAGCATACACACTTATACCAGAACTTGACAGAATTTTGCGATGCAGAAAGGTGAAGAATATTTCCGCCATTATGGTACAATATTTTCAGACATTATTTACTACGGCACAATATTAATTATGGAAATAATCTCATTATGGATTATTATATATTTTTCAATTTTTTAAAAACCATTTTGTACAGAGAGAAATCTGCCGTTACCAAGTATCTTAGATTGGTGATGGTCACTTAATTTGTGAACACACTTACATTGCATAAGACATAATTGCAAATAATTTGAGAATATTTTTGAGCTCAACACTAACCAGATGGGTTAAAGGTCACACTTTACAAATGAAAACTTTTCTCTGGTTAGTAGTGGCAAATGAAGGATAAGCATGTAAAGTACAAAGTATGTTACATGTAAAAACTGTACGCCAATAGGTCTGTATACATGATTTAAAGCTTAACAGTATCGAGAACATCTGGTTCAATATAGTGAGTACAGGATGTACCATTCAGCTGTGTGATCAATTGAAACAATGGGAAACAAAGATGAACTAAAGCAAGTTACATGTAAAGTATTGTACATTGGAAAAGATTACACCATGTTGAGAGAAACATGGTACTCCCACACTGTGAAAGCATGAGCTTCCATCGGTAATTGCATTACACCGAGCACTATGGCCCACATGCATCATTGTTACATTTTGCACTTCCTAATTGGCGAAAAATAAGGAATCGCAAATTAAGAAGTGCAAAATGCTATGCATCATTGTTTTCGGTATTCATTTGGGATTCGGTAAAAATCACAATTTTTACCGAATCCCAAATGAATACCGAATTCTTAAGTGCATTTTCGCAATCCCTATTGATTCCTATGGGCCAAAAGGCCCATAGGAGTCAATAGGAAGGCATCAGCAAATTGCGAGTGGCACTTTGAAAATTTAATGGGTGCAGGGGGGGTCCAAAGGACCCCCCTATGCACCCCTGAAATGTATTTTTCGCATCATGTTTCACACACACATGTCCTAAGGACATGTGTGTGTGAAACATGAATGTAGAAAAAAAAACATTTGCAGCATTTTAAACACTTTTTCCAAATTTACCGAGTGGTTCAACCACTCGGTAAATTTGGCACCCTAATTGCGACTTTGCACTTGTGAAAGTAATGATGCATTGCTTTTAAGAAATCGCACATCTGCGACTTCTTAAAAGCACCCGCAATTTTAGAACTCGCAACAATGTTACGAATTCTAAAATTGCTTCATGCATCCCAAAAAGCACTTTTGCATTCGCAAACGGCCGATTTTAAGTAATCGCACCGTTTGCGACTACAAAAATGCTTGATGCATGTGGGCCTATGTGTATTAGCAAACTTGAGCACTTGGAGCAATTTGTTACGTGCACATACTGAATGCCTCTGTAAAACAGATTTCAATTTAATTTCCAGCCCTGTTTAAGTCATAAGGTGACCCCTGACGAAACACGAGTTTCACTGGCAGAAGAATAAATAGCCTATAAAAGAAAAGAATTGGAGACTATGAGGGCGACTGGATGACTCTCATGTATGCGTATACATGTTGCATGTGCTCAGAGATCTGTTTCATTGATTCATATTTATTTGTGGATGCAGGGATGACATGTCTACTCTGTAAAGCATCACACTAATACTATGAGACATTAACATGTGTATACTGTGGATCGTGCACACATTCCCTTATTCTCCCCCATTAGTGCAAGAGCTGGAGTTTTTGGCTGCAGAGGTCCTGTCCCTGTACAGCCAGCTCTATGGTTCACCAGAAGAACAGGTACATGTTTAAAATAAAAAATGTTGTTCTGGCCTACTTGTTTTTTGAAAACGCAAACTAGAATGTCCCTTTTTAGTTCCCGAATGAAACATAGTGATTGAAGTAGAGTTTCTGTTATTTTTAAATTACATAGAAAAATAATGGTGTGTGTTTTTAAACACATCATATTTAAACAACACCACAGCATTAGTATGCATTGAGTGTTAGATGCACTATATTTATTTGTTGTGTTCTCCTATGTATATTTTATTAGTTTATGTGAAAACGACTAAATTAACATTATTTTAATTTAGAAGATACATTATGTCTTCAATACAAATAAACACACACACATATATATGTATGCATGTGAATATATACTTTTTTTTAACAAACGAAATACTCAGCCTAGCTCCGACGTCTCCAAACAGTCGATCATGACCTACCTGTAGCTCCCAGACATCTTCAGAACAGCTGAAAGACTTTAGTACATTTTTAAATAAGCACAAGGTCACATTTTACTTTTAAAGTCAAGGGAAGGCTGTGCTCATTTTACATTATTATTATCAGGCTGAAGATAGCAGGCCCAGCAATGAGCAGTCAGATTTATGAGCTACTCTTGGTCGGCCAGACGGGCGAACAACTGAAGCACTGAGGTATTTTACTCTTAGCTAACAGTCCTTGTCAACTCAGTCTTGGAGCTGTGGACAAAATGCTTCTAAATACCTTTAAATGGAAGAAAATTAATGTGGAAAGTTACCTACATGACTAAGTGAACTCTTTATTTCAATATTCTCCCATTTGAAAGTGTTGCATTTACAAACAGCAGGCCCCATACACCCAGTGCCCAGTAGACACTGAGCCATACATATAATGGAAAGGCTTTTGGAAATTCCTTTAGGGACTCCTAGCAGGGACCCCTTCTCCAGTAATCCTCTGGACCTATTGTGCCCCTCATCACATCCCTGCATTGTGTGTCAGGAACAGTGAGGCGCCTGCCACACAGTGCAGGGATGTGCAAAAACTTCCATTGTACAAAGGGAGCTTCTGCTGCGGGCAGTTTTGGACTGCTGCACAAGCTCCCATTGTAAACTGGAAGTTTGCAACAGCACCATGTGTGCTTGCATCCAAACTGCGGTGTCAGGACTGACGACAGGTGGGCGGCAGGTTCTGCCTCTACGGCGATGTTAGTTGGCGGCAACTCAGACTGACATCGTAATGAGGCCCATACTGTTCCCACTACAATTTGTACAAAAGTGCACAACATGTTCTACTAAGGAGGAATACAATGTAATTGTCCCACTTGATGCAATGCAACAGTAGGAAAACTATTGCATTGCAAAGGGGTAAAACATACTATTCCCACTCCAGTCAGTGCAATAGTAGGGAAAGTATTACATTGCGGAGGGGTAAAATTGACTATTCCCACTCCAGTCAATGCAACAGTAGAGAAAGTATTATCTTGCAGAGGGGTAAAATTTACTATTCCCACTCCGGCCAATGCAACAGTAGGGAAAGTCTTGGATTGCAGAGGGATAACATTTACTATTCCCACTACAGTCAGTGCAACAGAGGGGAAAGTATTGGATAGCGGAGGGGTACATTTTACTATTCACTCTCCATCCAGTGCAACAGAAGGGAAAGCGTTGGATGGCGGAGGGGTAACATTTACTATTCTCACTCCATTCATTGCAACAGTATGTAAAGAGTTGGATTGCCAAGGGGTAAAATATACTATTACCACTCCAGTCAATGCAATATTAGAAACAAATTAATTTACCTAAACATAATACAAGTATTTCAACAACGTAACAAACAATACAAAATATAAATGTCAAAAAAGAAAATATAATTAAATACTATAAATATGTATTACAAATACATATAATTAACTACTAAAAATATTTTTATAATTCAAATATAAAACCATATTCTCAAAAACTTCAAAACTGATAAATACAATATTAATTACGTTTGAAAAACACAACACAATTAAAACACAATAAAAAATAACATAATTTAAAACAAAAAACTACCTTTTTTTGGATTTCTTATTACTGAATTAACTTACTCTCCTAAATCATAATATTTGCGCATGTAACATAATTAAATATCAGTTAAAATATTCCTAACAAATATGTATCCCTTTAATAATTACAGTTAATTACTACCCAACCAGTGATCCATAAAAATAGAACAACCCAAACCAGTTATATAAATGAACATATTATTATTTCCATCATTTTCATAATTAACTCAAGGAAATACTTAATATTAAAAGTTAACTAATAATCAATTAATACTATTAAAATAACTTCCTGCCATCTACTCATACAAATTCAACAACTCACCTCTAATACATAATTTAAATAATATTTTATTAACATATTTAACTTAATTATTCATCAGTTCTATACATGCTGAAAATTACATTTATTTATTATTAAATATAATCAATTTCCTACCCAACCTTTACACATACAAAAACAACAACAACACACAAAAACAATAAAAACATTCAATATATTTCACAATTTACATATTTAATTATCATTAGGGCTCCCGGTTTTATGGTATTTATGTTTTTTGCCATTTCTATATTTATTTTTTGCTAATTCGATCTGTATTTATCCTTATTTATTTTGGATTTTGTGGAAAAATTTGCTGAAATTAGTATATTTCCACATTTATTTAACCGATAAATACGCACTCATGCTTGAATGTCTGCCAGGTTTCAAGGCTGTTACCACCGGCAGAAGATAAATCAATGCACTTATATGAAAATGTGCACATTTAAGTATAAACCTGGTGCATATCCACTGCTGTTGAAGCCTCTCTACTAAAATTCCTTTCTATTTTAACCCCCTTATCTATCAATCCACACAGCTATTGGCCTGAAAGTCATGGCAGACAATATTTAGAATTACTCAAAAAGCAACCCAGTTTCAGTTTTTTATCCACATTTAAAAATAAATACAGGCAAGAAAATTCATGTTTTCTGTCTCTATTGATCTGTATAAATCGGTAAAAACAGAAATCAAGAAGTCTTAATTATCATTGAAATACCTAATATAATAAGAAACGTAATTATTAGCAAAAATAACGTTATTTAAACATCTAATTTGATTATTTCCCAAACTGTATCTTTACAGAATACACTACTCAACCCTAAAACATAATTTAAAAAAATATTCTATAATTACTAGAATTAATTATCTAGTAAATCCTTAATAATACTTCAACATGAATAAATAATTAATTACGTATAATTTACTTCCCATCCTATACACCAACAAAGTACACAACCCAAACCTAAAACTAAATTAAATAACAAATAATAATACAATTAATATAATTAATTACCAATTAGATAATTAATGCTAATTACAATGTAACTATGATAAACCCTATATTCCTGCAAAACACACCACCCACACCTAAAACGTAATTAAAACAAATAGTTATACAATTAACATAATTATCAGCTTACTACAAAATTTTATTTAAAAATAAAATTTGAATTAATTATAATTAAATTACTTCCCACCCTGTACTCCTCTAAAGCCCGCAATCCACTATTGTACTACAAATGAAAAAATACAATTATCAAATTTAATTTTAAAACTTCTAACAATTAAATAACAATATTTAAAGAACATTAACAATAGCTATACATACTTTTAAAACATATATAGTTAAAAAACAACTGAAAAACATTAACAACTTTATTTTAGTAAACTATATAAATGATTTTGGTATTTCTAACCATATTAATAACTTTGATATTTTTAACATGGATACTACTTACCTAAAATATATATTTTTACCAACTGTATTCTTGCATACAATATTTCTATATCACAATATTTAAGACTCAATATTTTTGCAGGTCGATATTTTTTTCGATATTCTGTTTGAATACCTTGCATTTTTTGTGCGAAGTGAAGCTAAGTTGATCCTTCTGATAGTTGATGGAGTCATTAGCGATAGTCAGTGGGTCTAATTGATGAGAGATTCTGTAGATTTATTTTTGCAGGGCGCTATCATTTCCGATGCCTCATTTGTCTCCTCAGTCCTATTTCAAGGCAGCCTTCTGGAAGTGTTTAGAGATAAAGTGACAATTATCAAAGGCTAATTGCCAAGTTGAGCCTCATTTTTCCGTAGATATGAAGTCATTTTCTTAATAGAAGACATAGGTTAGGATGCAAACCTAAAATATTTTAAAATATTAAGGCAACAGGAAAATGTCCAATTAGCTCAAGGAGTTACTATAGTCCAAGTTTCTTTCTCCCTCATCCCGTCCTTGGTCACAGGAGTCAAACTTCGATATAAGTATAACAACCAATTGAATTACAGCTTTTCTAATGCGCTTCTTCCATACATGAGATCAGAAAAGTGAAAAGATTCTTATTTGGCAGTATGAGTACAATCATCCAATTAAAAACCACGTGCTCAGTTAGAGGCTTTCTACCTTTGTACACTTTTATAAAGGAATTTCACCAAATCGGAATTCTCCAGGATTTGACAGATGTGGAAGGTTGACCAGTATGTGGCACAGGGAATTTTAGGGCTTGGAGTCAACAGAAACAAATCAATCATTCATTTAGCATGGAAGGAGAAGAAGGGCTCTGGTACAATTATTATTATTTTAAAATTATTTAATATTGCATAGCTACCGCCAGGGTATCCCAGCGCTTGGAGACAAGTAGGACCATTTAGAGATGGACCTAAAATAACCAGGTTTAGAATTCCTTGTGGAAGATGGATAAGGACGGGCAGCATCTCAAAGAATCAGGGAGAGTTTTCCATTACTTGGGTCCCAAGAAGGAGAAGGAACAGCCACCCATCCAGGTGTATTTGATTCTGGGGACCGTAAAATGAGATTAATTGTTTGAGTACCGAGTATGAGAAGGGCGAAAGGGCACTATCAGTTTTTACAGGTATCGATGTCCTGAACACGTGCTGATTATATACCTAGGAAAGAGTGCCTTAGAATTGATACGTTTGTCCACTGTGAGCCAATGAATGCCACAGAGTAGGCCAGATGCAGAGGAATGTTTGGGAAGTCGGAACAGTAGCCTGGTGGCAGAGTTCTGGACTACTTGGAGGTATCTTATTGTGACCTTGCTTGCCCCCAAGTACAGGATTGTGCCATAATCTAACCTCAAAAGTATAATGACTTGGGTAACTGTCCTTTGGGCCAAAAAAGGAAGTATCCACAGAATCTTTTTGAGAAACATCATGGTGGCAAAACATGTGGAGGCTACTTTAATCACCCGTGGCTTCATGGGCAAGGTGGAGTCCAGCCACAAGTTAAAGTTCTTTACTTGTTAGGTGGGTTCGAAAATGCTCCTAGAGTAGCTAGCCAGTATTGGGACCCTCAAAGCTGAGAATTCTTGCCCAGTACTATTACCTCGATTGTGTCTTCATTTAATTTGAGAGAGTTTGTATTCATTCAGGTGGAGACTAGACTGAGGCAGTAGTTAAGATAATCCAAGCTGACTTCCTGCCCAGATGACGGAGAGAAATTAATCTGGGTGTAGTCCGCTTAGGAGAACAGGATAAGACTACAGCTTTCTAAAAGGTTTGTCAGAGGGCAGAGCTAGATGCTAAAAAGCAAAAGGCTAAGGGCTGAATCCTTCAGAACTCGAAAGGTGAGCCAGACACATTATTCGGGAAGATCTGGAGTATTTGGTCCACTAAGCAGAAGGTCAGCCATGTAGTGCCATACCTTGGAAACCAACTTGAATCAGCCTTTCTACCAGAGTAATTGGACCAGTTATTCGGGTCCAAGTGGGATTTTTTAAGAAAGGGGAGCACCATAGCATGCTTCCTTTGTATTAGGGTAGATGCCCCTGGTAAAGACAGGAATTCAGGACTGAGTTGTGCTAGTCCTTGGTGTGGTAAAGGCATGCTGAATATTTGACAATTTTTTGACAAAAGGTTCACAAGATCTTTGCATTGAGCTTGTGGCAGTTAGAGGGGAGGGACAGTACTACTCAGGTTAGGCAGGTCTTTGACCACTTTAAGTAACGTTTTGGGGCAGTTTTGTGATTAAGAGATTCTTCTGAGAAAAAGGAAGTTTGACTATTTCTGACGTGCAAATGGTATTGATACAGAGCTGTTTTAAATTTAAATTTTGAATTCTTGTCATTTAACTTCCTCCAGTCCCTGTCTAGCTGTTTATAGAGTGTATTTTCATCCTGTAAGGTTTCATTGAGATAGGGGATAAGGGGTGTTGTCTGGATGAAGATTTAAGTTTGGCTGGTAGAATTGTGTCTAGAGAGTTGTGTAGCCAGTTGTTCACTGTGGGTTGATCTAGGTCAATCTTCTGTACCCGCTGTGGTGTTCAGTAGGTGTGTGTTGAAGGTGATTTGGCCCAGGTCCTGGCCATGACTTTGATCCTGGATGCTGTCGCATGAGTGAGGATTGATAAGGATATGGAGAAGGGTACTGCAAAGTGGTCTGATCAGAGTAATGGTATGGGCGGGTCTGTGATGAGACCTCTGATGTTAGAAAAGATGGGGTCCAACAGATGGCCTACTATGTGTGTTGGAGAGGAATTAATTAGGTTGAGGTTCAGTGCACCCAGGTCCTCTGCAAGAGCTTTGCTCAGATTACAGGTGGCATCTTCAAAATGCATATTTAGGTCTCCAAGCATTGGAGAGTTAGCTCTTTTAAATATAGAGGTAGAGATAGGTCAAAGGATTAAGGAACACCAGTTTCCCGCATAACTGGGGGGCCGGTAAATTAGGACACTGAAGAACCTGGATATAGGCGCGAGACCATGTGAAAAGAGAAGGGCTTCATAAGCTGAGAAAGGTAGCTCCTCAATTTTGCTCTGAAATATATTATCATAAACAATGGCTATACTTCCTCCTATCTTGTCTTTTTGGGACCTTCTTGCAATATAGTAGGTATTTGGCAGTGCAGCAATGACGTCTGGTCGGGATGCCTCACGTAGCTGTGTTTTTGTCAAGAATAAGGCATCTTGGGCTCTATTCACCTAGAAGTCATGGATATCTTGTTGATGACTGGCCAGAGACCGACAATTTATGCCATAGAATTGGAAGCCACTTCTGGTCGAGCACTCCCTTGGCAAAGTTTTCATTATTCATGCTCTTAACATCCAGGTGTAGGGTACTCTCTGCATTATCTGTACCTGCAGTTTAATCCTTTGGGTAGCAGGAGAAATGGAAATGTTTGCAGCTGACTCTGTGGGTTAAGGGATAGTCCCATAACCGGCATGCCTCTCAGCAGGCTGGACACTACTTTTAAGGGATATGGGTAAAATACCTTTCTGTCTGCTGTGAAAGGAGCAGAGTTCTGGTCCCTGGTCATGCAGACAGGCAGAGACGGGCTTGCCTTTGGCACACCCACTGAGTGTCAGTACCAGGCTGTCCTTTTATGGTGAGGGTAGCATTGGAACGCCATTCAGCTGCGCCGTAAACTATCCAAAATGGCAGCCTTCAAGACACAGATGCAATGAGCTAATGCTGCAGCTCATCTTCCACTGCACAAACGGAGAACCCGCAGCAGACCGGGGAGCTATAAAAAATAGGGGCAGAGTAGAATCGGGTAAGCCTGAGAAAAAAGTGCAGTGTGCAGTTTGAAACTTCTAATTTCAATTGGAAGATCGCCCTAATATTTCCCCTGCACTGTCACCCTCAATCAGTTTTAACTTAATTTACAATTCTGAGATTGCGCTAGTTTTTCCCCAGCAGTTTTGTAAAGAACAAAAACAATCTAAAAAGGTTTGACAGGTTTAAAAAGTTTCGAAAAAGCGAGAATAGAGCCACAATGTGACGGAACATAAATTACCCCAAATTTGTCAACAGGTGGGCAGCCTGTCCCTTGCGACTCACATGAGGAGTCAAAAGGATCTGTCTAATAGAGGTTTGTGTGGGCAGAGACTTTTGGTGCTGGGAATCTCTTGAGGAAGCCTGGGAGGGAGTTCTCCAGGCCAAGAGGCTTTTATCTATTTTAGCCTAACCACTTTAGTCTCATTTATTTTAATTAGCTTCCTCAAACTGCTTTAAAAAAACATCACCTTTTTCTCAGATTTTTTAAAGGGTAGTTTTAAAAATTTACCCCACAAATAAGAGTGACAGTTGTGCATTTAGTGGATCTGGCAGAGGAAGGATATTGTCTTGAAATATTTAATAAACTTCAGCGTTTCTGAGACTTGGGTATTCTTGGCACAAGAGATGTTTTTGACATTTGAACAGTGATAACGCACAGTACAGCCCTGGCATAAGATGACTCCAGGTAAACGGAGCACCAGAAGATCATTGGATCTGGCATGGTGAGAAGGGTTAGTACATCAGTTAGTTAAAAAAAAAAGAATGGGAGCGACCCCACACAAAAGAGAAGAGGTACCACAGGTAAATAAGGAACACATTTCTGGGAAAACTTTAACTATACTGAAATCAGTGATGCTAATGAATCTCATCCTTACAATATTTTTCTCTTATCTGCATTCATCCACAGCACCCAAACGGTTACCAGTTGCAACCAAACAAAAACCAAATCAGACCCCAACAATTATGTGAAACAATACTCTAAAACAACTGATTTACAAAAGTAAACAAATACATTTTTTATGAAATTACATATAAATAGCACAATAATTAAAAATTAAAAAAAACTCTTGTGGTCAAATATATAATGTGCACACATAATTAAAAAACACAGATATACTGACAATGAAGAATAAAAACGAGAGAGCAGCAAACAACAGTGCAAAATCATAAAAACATCCTCATTTTTGTTACTCCACATGAGATTCAATGTAATATCACATGAGTGTCCATGAATCGTATCATCTATTCGACACCCAGATCCTTGGATGAAACACCATATAGTGCGTTGACGCATTTCGGTGGTGTTTGTATTATTATGGGCCACCTTCTTCAGGACAATGTGTATAGATAGCTCTCTCCCAATAAAAACCACAAATGTATCATAATTAAAAAAACATATGAGCAATGAATTATTTGCTAGAACATATCTGTCCAACATAATATTGCATTCTCAGATTTTCCCACCCCCCATACCATTGTCTCCCCCACCCTCAACAATAGAACAGGGGTAGTATTTATATATTTAACCTATCAAATTGATCGACTTATTGAGGATTTTCATTTTTGTAAAGAAGGGAAAAACAGTCTTTACAACCTGGTATACCCCTTATCTTTACAAAACAGACATGCTAACTAATAATGAAGCATGGGCATACATAGACCTAACTTGGGACCCCTGCACATCAAATCCCAAGCTTGGTATCTCTAGATGTAGTATTGTGAAAGTCGACTGTCCATAGGGTCCCCAATTCCCAGTGCAGCCTCCATTCCTTAATAATGCACACATACCTCAATGCAACCATACATTCCAAAGGGGAAACAAAGCTATAGCACCCACCTCTTGAAATCTCTGAGGCGGTCCAAAGGTGGTTGCAAGTTTTAAAGTTTAGCGGGGCTTTTAATGCTCCATTCGCTTCTTACTGCTGATATTCTGGGTAAAAAGAACAATAATGGAGTTATATTTACAGCCCTCTCTACATTTAGAATTCAAATCTATTCAAGAAACCCCCACCCTTTTTAGGACCTACCAATAATTCCAAGGTAATGTGTCCTCCACTGGGGGAATGTTAAGATTAAGCGGGGCTCTTAAGGCTCCAAGCGCTTCTTGGTACTTACATTACAAGGGAAAAAAGGGGGTGATTATCAATTAATCATTGGTATCAGAATTCCTTATTTTATAAACTATAAGTCCTTATGTGTGCCCCTAAATCATTATATAACCTACCACTATATTAGGCGTTATTGGTCCATTGTTAGAGGGATGGATTTTTGTCAATATGGAAGAGAAATCAATGTCTTCTCTGTGGCCAATGGTTAAAACGATAGTATGTTTTATCTGTAAATAAAGAGAACATTCATAGCAATTCTGTTGATGATCCCTAAATTGATTCAATTTAACTGGCACCTTATTGTCCAACTATGTTGGTGAAATATACTCACCAAGATTCAATAATTACATGCGCATGGTCGCGGCTGTTCATGTGTATTTCTCCCCAATGCACATACACTATTTTGTTTGATAAGAGGGCAAATTCTAAGGGAAATACCAAATGTATAAATATTTATTTCATGTGCACTCACAAACTGAGACTCACTGTCATTGCCCTATTCCTGTAATAAATTCCCTCATTGATTTAAGAATAAAACGGGTCATATATCTTATTCCTAAATCATCCTGCCAATATATGAGCCAACAAGTCAACCATTTGGTCGGCCAGGTGCTATTTTTTATAAAGGAAGGAAAAATAAACAGTATGTCCTTCATTTGACTCCACCCTGCCCTTGTGATCCATATGGGCGATCATATCCTATCCGTTTACAGTCAACAATTGCCCCACATGGGAAGGACTTCTCCAAAGGGGTTCGCAGTCTGTGGTTCATAAACCAGTGCGCCCCCCTTGTTTATCTATCTTAACCCTGTATCTGCATGGCCCTGCGATATTTCGACTCACCTTTCTGCACATAAAAGTCACAGCTCCCTCGTGATCGTTGTGTGTAACAGTTTTTCTCTCCAGGTGCCCGTATTTAAACAAAATTTAATTCACGTCACCTGGATACAAACGCGCCTGCCGAGCGACGTGCATGAACGCCTACCACGCCGTTGTACTAAGTATTAAAAGGGCGATCTCAATGATTGGAATAGCCCGTGTTTGTGGCTTAAAAGGGCAATCTGCTTTAGCTATTATTCTGTGAGTCCCACTGGGCCAATTTGGTCAACTTAGTGCCCCAAATCATGTATCTCTTATTTATCTCAACAAGTATTTTCTACTTCACTGGAGAATACAATTTGTAATGTTGGATGGAATAACTAATGTGATCTTTTTTATTTGCAATTAACAAATATCAGTTTATCGAGTGAAAAGTTAACCTGGAAAGTTGTGATATTCTAAAATGCCCTACCATGTTTTTGTTGATGCAAGGTATTTTATGTGTTTTATTGTTCAATTATTTAATTACTTAATGAGCTTGTTCTAATTATCCAACTACTACCCATCCGATACAGGGATGTTCTGATATGCATTGGAAATTTTGGATGGTTCTTGTTGTAATGATGTCTTGTAAAGCGCCTGAATCCCCCCACATGGGGTATCTCTGCGCTGTAGACCGCTGGGGCACCCGTCCTGGCTTTCCCTGTGAGATGGTCCCTACTGGGTATCTCCAAGGTGAAACCAGGCATCCCCAGCATATGTGGGGGGCCGTTGTGGAGATATGGCAAGCTAATGCCCAGAGTTGCCGAGTGTGATCCCTGGTCTGAGTAGGCACCGAGGCGAGAATTATCGAGTCCGCTGACCCTGGTCCACGACCTTACCTAGTTCCCTTATTGTCGGTGGTGGCTACTAGGGGCCTTGCGCACATTGACAAAAGTGTGTGGACGGTACACACACCTCGCCAAGGAGGTGCACATAACCCCGGACTACTCCCCACAAATTTTACTGAACTCCTGCATATCTACCCCATTAACACCCCTTCTATTGGTCAAGATCTAATGATATATTTCAGGGGTCATGATCACTCTGTGATTTGGATGATCAGTTTACAATACTCACCCTAGTGTTAAGTCCCTTCTTTACAGTGTTAGGGTTGGAAATATACCACTGTTCGCGGTTCTTTCTTTTTATCGTGGTGTCGCCTCCCCTTTTGTTAATGTTTATCCGTTCAATAACGAACCATTTAAACTCAGATAATAGGTGACCCTTTGCTTTGAAATGATCCACTAAGGGACAGGTGGGTTTCTGGTGCCTAATTGCGGACTTATCTTCTAACAGGGGGACACGTACTTCCCGTCCTGTATCCTCCACATAACCTAACTTACATTGGCATACTATTAAGTATACAACATTTTTAGTTCTGCAGTTATTTAATGACCTCGGTTTCAAAGTGTAATCATTGTGCATATATTCTTTACCTTGAATGCATTAGTCACACATAGCACAGCCACTGCATTCCTAATTCCCAGTAACCTTCTCGCCCCCCAGCATGGTTTGTTTTTGCTTGGGACCATCTCTATATTTAAACGCAAACAACGGTTTCTCCAGATTCATACGTTCATTATCATTCAGAATACTCCAAGTGGAGTTTATCACATTTTTAAACCTATTACTAAGGTTGGAATATTGACTGACAAACACTATCCTTTTGTTCTCTTCCTTCATTTTGATCTGTCCTGCATCTTTCCGGGCGAACATACTTTCCGTGTTGTAAAACCTAGCTCTCTTGAAAGAGGTCGAAATCAGTGTTCTGGGATATCCCCTATCCTTCAATTTTGTTTATAAGTGTTCTGCGTGTTTGTAAAAATCCTCTAAGTTGGTGCAGTTCCTGCGGAGGCGCAGAAACTGCCCAAAATTTCACATAGTTGACTGTTGGGGTCCCAATTGGTTTTTGTTTGGTTGCAACTGGTAACATTATGGGTGCTGTGGGGTGCTGTGGATGAATGCAGATTAGAGAAAAAGATTGTAAGGTTGAGATTCATTAACACCACTGATTTCAGTATAGTTAAAGTTTTCCCAGGAGAAGTTTGTTCTTTATTTACCTTAGCACATCAATGACATTGGACTTGAAAAGCCCCAGGCACCTGGGAAACCTGGCACAAAGAGCAGGAATAGTACATCAGATGGTATGGCACATAGATTGCCCCGGGCACAAGAGACTGCTTGGCACATACAGCAACTTGTGTCCCGGAGTTAGCAAACCTTGCAAGAGCACTGCTGGTGAACAGAGCAGCATCTGGTGCCTGCACACAGAGGAGCCTGGAACAAAAGCGTACCATCATCGCCATCTTTCAGTGGCCATTTCTAAAGGCCTATGGAATACTACTATTCTTCATGTAGCAGCATCAATCAGTGCACCCACTTCTTTTGAAAATCGTTTTACTTGATTTACCTATTAAACCTTTGCAGAACCGAGCGGGATGCCAACATTATAACCACAATAGGCAGACATTGGCTTGTTAACAGTATATTTATATGGACGTGAAGCAGTCAGTTATAAACTCGAGAACCTTGATTTTCATGTAATGCATCCTGGCTATTCCCTAGTAAGCCCTAATAGCTTTAGTTCAACACTACACTGATTGATTTAATCTACAGATGTCTACTGTCAGGTGAAAATATTAGGATATTGTCCTGCTGAGTTTTCTCCTCTCCTTGCTCTATATAGATTAATATCTTGCGTTTCTGCCCATTCTTGCTCATCTTTTACAACTAGTTCAACTTTGAGGCCATTAGTGAATACCATTTAACAAGTAATCAACTTTTCACCAACAATAGCTCTACGGATATCAATTTGTATGTGATATTATCAATCCGAGATTTGGGGTTCAGTCCCTGTAAACATGATCTGGGCTGCCTACCTTGTTCTGTCCTCTGCTGTTTGTTTATTCTACTATAGTTTTATGACCTTCCCTTAGTATTCATCAGGGCTATAACAGCCCTGTTAGTTTTAGTGCATTGAAACAGAGAAATGGTAGTGGTGAGCAGTAAAGAAAAGAACATTATTATGAATGCGCTGGTCCTTGTGAAAAGTAGGCCTGTGTGATATATTTCAGTTGCACTTGCGTAATTTTGTTTAATGTCAGTACTTTTGTGTTAGGCTTGTTATATGACACTTTAGAAATCATGGTATTATGCCACTTCACGTAATTACACAGCTTTCTTAAAAAAAGATGGTGCACTCTAAAATTTGGGGCTAAATACCAGCTTTGAATATCAAGTAAATGCTCAAAACAAAAAATGAGACAAATTTTGCATACACCTTGCCCCAATGGAAGCTCTGAAGCACAACAGAGCCCTGACAAATACAGCAGCCCTTGACAAAGGACACTTGTTGCACAAGTCCAGCCATGATACATGCAGAAGCCTTCACGCTACAGTATATTGGTTCAAGAGCAGTAAAAAGATGTAGGTCAATCATAGCAAAAGTTCACCATGCACACTAAGCAGCCTTGGGACATGGGAAGACCTACAACACAACACAAACACAAGAGCATTCTTGCCACAAAAATAGAATTTCAGACATTTGCAACCTTATATTTGTGACCTGCACTCCTGAGACGTGCATTTTCATGGAAAGGGTGGCTTGGGCCTGGGTGCAGTTAAGGATAATAACTCCTTTAACTGCCATTTGTGTAGCAAAATACAGACCCACTGCACCTGCTGCACTAATGTTAGCCATGCCACTGGACTCGTGAGCCAACTCTTAGGAAGTATCACAACCACAAGAGTAGCTCTGATTAAGAAGAAGACCTTTGGCACATGAGGGATACTGGATCATAGTCTGCCTAAACAAAACAATCTTCCTAAGCACACCAGTAATATGGCACGTGTGTTCAAATCAACTGTTACATTAGTAGCCCTAGCATAAATGAGGGCCAGCGCAGACATATGAGCAACCATAGAACTGTGTCGACTGAGAAACAACCAGGAAGTTACTTCCGTGAAATAAGTTCTAACTATTCAGTTGCTTTCTTGCGTGATCTTTTGGTAATGGTGTTTTGGTGGGATTTTCACTAGAAGTGGTCATTGCCGGGAACGCTTCACAGACAGAATTTAGAACTTATGTTACTTCTCTCTTCCAATGTTTTACCATGCACATTATATTTTTATGGAAACTTACAACTCATTGCTACCAAAAAGAAATTATGAAATTAGATGTAAGTGTCATTCCTTAAAGGACCACCTCTAAAACCTATTGACTTTTGGAGGATGTACATCTATATATAGAGTTTGCCTATCAACACCCCAAAAACAAATCAAGTATATCATGTGGGATACCTTTCATCAAACTCAAAAGATGCGGCTATGCCCCAGAAGTCCCTTAGAGGTAATGATGTCACTTCCAACCATGTGAGCAGGAAGTGATGTCACCTATGACTCCTGACCTGTAACACCCACCCTGGAAATTAAGGGCCTGATTTAGATCTTGGCAGGACTCCCATCGCCCCTCTGCGGTGAAGTTTACAAGTAGTCTGTAAGCGGATGGAATCCTGCCTGCCCTCTTTTGATGTGTGCTAGCTGAACCGCTGTCCGCGTTGACAAAGTGTGCTCTGTATGGTAAATGGTTCACCACTGTGGACGTGGGGACTTCTCTGCTGGCTAACATTACTCTGTTGTCATCAGGGTGGCGGTATTGCGCTGAGCCTATTTCAATTTCACAGTTGTGCTGGTGTTGTTCTAGTGGTGGATTGCCGACAGAGGAAATTGTTGCTGGACACTTTCACCTTTACAGTATTCCGTGGTTATTTGTATTTGTATTTGTAGAGCGCATCAATCGTCCCGAGGGACATCACAACGCTAGGACAGAATAGAGTATACTGGAATTATCAAAGTTTGAATCAGTGTCTGGAAAACAGGATGGTTTTCAGTTTTTTTCTGAACAAAAGATAGTCGTTGGTTAGGCGAAGGTCAAGTTACAGGCCATTCCAGAGGACCACGGCTGATTTGGAGAACGACCGGTCGCCCATTCTGACCTTGTTTGTACGTTTGACAGAGGCAAGGGCTTGTTGACAAGATCTCAGGTTTCGCGAGAGGATATGAAAATGTAGTTTATCTTGTAGGATGTGTGGTTCTTTTTTATGTAGGGTTCGGTGTGCAAAACAGAGGAGCTTGAAATTGGCTCTTTGAAGGACCGGTAGCCAATGTAATTTCTTCAGGCAGTATGATGCTGAACTGTATTTTCTTTTGTTGCATATTACTTTGGCAGCAGCACTCTGGACCACCATAAGTCTGGAAAATAGATAGTCGGCCATGCCAAAGTAAAAGGCATTTCTGTAATACAGACAGCTCATAACCAGAGCCTGTGTAACCATTTGTCTGCATTAATTTGGAATCCAGGGGAAGAGTTGTCTAAATCATTTTAGTATGGAATAGGCTTTTCCGCACAGCGAGCGTATTTCGTCCTGCATAGATCATTGAAAATGATGCCCAAGTTCTTTGCCACTCGTTTGGGTTCTGGGGCGGTGCCAAGTGCCTGGGGCCACCAGCTAATTTCCCAAATACCATCGGCACCCCCGACTAGTAGGATTTCCGATTTCCCGGCATTTACTTTTAGACAGTGTTGGGACATCCAGCCTCCAAGTTCAGTGAGACAGTTAATTTGGTTGTCCTTTGGCTCAGTGTTGGTCAGCCGGTCTGTTAGGGGAATTATCAATTGTGTGTAAACAGCGTATGAGTATATGTCGCTTCCTGTGGGACTCCGTATTTAATGCTTTGCGATGTGGAAGTTCAGGATCCCATGTGAATTGTTTGTGTCCGATCTTTCAAAAAGGAGGCGAACCATGCCAAGGCTATAGAACTGATCCCTTTTTTAAGGATTTGTGGAAGTTTGGTGTGGGAGACAGTGTTGAAGGCCGCGGTAAGATCCAGTAGGATCAGTACTACTGCGCTTGATCAGCAGGTGGTCTAATATTATCAGACTCTGCCAGTAAAGTGGCTTCAGTGCTATTGTTGGCTCTAAATCCTGTCTGCGAGGGGTCGAGTAGGTTGTTCGATTCAAGGAAATACCACTGGATTCTTCCATATGTCTGGGAATGAAGCTTGTTCCAGAGATCGGTTAAATGTTTTGGTGATGTGAGGGGTTAGAACGGACGCTAGTCTGGGAAAAATAAAAGGAGGGCTGGGATCTAATGGAGATCCAGCTTTGACCGCTATCTTGGCTTTGGCCACTTCTTCGACTGAAAAAGGAGTTAAAATGTTGAGCTGAGTTTGGGCAGAGGGGTGGGGGCCAAGTTTTCCCAATCTGTGACGTCTTCTTCAGGGGGATTGTCAAAGGAAGCGTAGATTTTTTGTCTCCTTGTCTGTGAAAAAATTATTAATCAATTTACAATTCTCCGATGTTGGAGCCATACACTGAGATATTCTAATGGGTTTGCACAGTTCACGAATAACTTTGTAGAGTTTCCTCAGACGAGTTGCTATTGTCTTCAATCCTTTCTGTATTGGATGGATGCTAGCCTCACACACCTTGTTTTGGCTAATATGTTTTCACCTGCATACCACACAAGAAGACACAATCCATTTCAGACCACGATCCTTTGCCATTCCACTTTCCCACAACATTTTCAAGCTGAACGATTGCCAGTTAATTTAGTTTTATCTTTCTTCTTTCTCTGTTTCTTGTCCTTTAAGTTTATTCTTTCATTCATATTCTTGTGGGTAATAACATTTCTTTAACGTTTGCCTTATTGATAGTGGCAGGGAGGAGAAATGCCTGTTGTACAGAGGGAGAATTGTCAGTCATGGTGGATGAAATAATTAGAGCCGAGCCACAATTGTTTGGAGCCCAACTACAAACTACAACCATCGCTCAAAAAAAGTCAAATGTGGACCAGAATAGTTAACAGAGTGAATACTGTAGCAAACAACTGCATACACAGGGAGAAATAAGGAAGAGGTAGAATTACCTGCAGGGGGAGAGCTTTACTTGGAGAACTTGAGGATTGGTGGTGGTTCCATTTACACTACCACTTTTGCCTCCGGTTGAAAAATGACAACTCACCTCATTTCCCATAGATATCTGGCCCAGAAGATTGAACTCTCGGGAGGAGTCAGACCAGCCAAGAGCGCCAATGCGCTGATACTAAAACCACCCATCTTCCGAAAAAAGAAAACATACGATAGAGCCTTCTCAGGGGCAGCACCCAGAATATGAAACTACCTCCCTCCCAATATCAGGAAAATGACTAACACGACAGCATTCAAAAAGGAAACTAAGATCTTCTTAATGAGTAAGTTCCTTACATAACCAGGAAATGACCTCAACGACACTGCGTGCTAAACTTCTCTCTTCGGACTTAGAGAAGAAGAAAGTGAGAGTCGCTAACTAGATGGGAACTAGCCTCAAGTGCCTTATGGACCCAAAACCGAGAAGAAGAATACACAAACAAAGACAATGCCTGAACTATTTTCAAAGGAATACAATGTTCAAATTTAACCGAAGTGCCCAGACGCTGACTGAAAGGACTTACAATGGGTAAACCGATGTCAAATACTAGACTATGCGTACGAATCCATTACTAATATGCTATGATATGTCCCTTATAGAACTATACAGATCCTACCTCACAGAAATGTAGATGTGGACGTTATTGAACTTTGATTGACCTGCACCTATCTACCTCATATCAGTGGGATATGTTACCATATAGCTCCATATTTACCTACCTCACTCGCGATATAACAATTTGTATGTCATTTGCGAATTATTTACCTCATGTATATGTCATTGTGAAGCGCTCTGATACCCAAGGGTCACGTTCGTGCTATATAAAACTCTCTAAATAAAATAAAAAATAAATAAAAATGTATATATGTTGAGCACTTGATTATTAATATGTTAGGGCTTCAGAGCAAACACCTCCAGTTGTCAACATTGCAGGTCAGTAAATTGACCAAAGGATGTATCTCTGGAATTTAGAATGACATCCATATCATCGTTGCTGTCATAGTTAGAAGATTCAAATGGCCCATAGACCTAAAAACTCTTATCTAGACTATTACACATATAGGCTCACCTTTTTTAGATCTCCAAACACCCCAAAGAGAAAAGAAAAAAGGATCTGGGGCTAAATAGTGTGAGAATCCTGTCGGTAGTAGTAGCTATACTCCTCATGTTCATAGCACCCAAATTCCTAAAAATTACACAAAGGGAACATATGATCACTGCTACTACCTTCAAATGTAGTATATTATCTTCTTTATGCTGACTCCGGTTTATTTTTAGTCTGAACATACCTGCATAGAATATCCTCAAGTTTAGGTAGATTGTTGTTCCTATAATTTTGTTTTCCTTTAATGATGGAAGTGTAGGGGTCAAAAAACTTCTTGCAGCGATCCTATGATGATATGGATCTATAGCACAGGAAAAAGAAAGGGGCTACTTAGTAAACTTAAGTGTTTAGGCAGAGTTGTAGTTTAAAAACACACTGCAGCATGCCATTAAACTTTACAGACCACTAGAGCCCCTAACATGTACTCATAAAGAAAGCATTAGTATAGTTTATTTGATCAATACTTATTAATGACAGATCTCTCCATATTATATAGTTATGCTTTCTGGAGAGGACTGGACTGCTTGCCACATGTTTAAAAAGATACAGGCTAACAACTAAGTTAGGTGTGTGTGCGATAAAAGATGGCATGCTTCGGACACACGTAAGGTGCAAAAATAGATAAATACATTTCTCCGTAAAAATTCTAAAGCTCACTAACAGTTGTTTTGCTGGCGTATCTCTAGTGCTTGCTTGGGAGCCGAGTGGTGTGTTAAAATGCATATCTAATATAAACTCTAGTAACACTAATGCTAATACTACGAGACTTACTTGCTGGCGGGCGGCCGACTCATGACCTCCATTTCCATGCCACTTTTATATGGTAACAAATATCCAGCACCTGAAGCTGATTAACCCTTGCCTCATGATGTGCCATGACGTCAATAGCACGTTTTGCACGCCCATATGTGATCATACTAGAAATAAAAGATGGTTCCCTCGCTGCGACAATACAAATATCACCAGTCTCGCCATCTTATAGTGTTTTTCGAATGTATAGCTACATTTCCTTGTTAATTCTGGAAACACTATAAGTTGGAAAACATCTAGGCCAGGGTGCACCTGGGCTACTTATAATAGGCACGTTTTCGATGCAATTTCTGAAAAAATAATTCACTTTAATTGGTGGTCCGATAATAACTCATAAATATAACTAACTGGACCTGAATTGAAAATCTAAGGTCCTATATTAAGTAAAACGAAAATACACACCTAGGCATCCTAGTACTTAACAAGGATGCAGGGCCATCTGGTGGCCAAATCCCGTAAATACATGCAACCTTAAAAAAAGGGTCATCAGACAGATGATACTATACAATATATCATACCTGGAGGCCCTAAACTGGAACAGAGGTTATAGCAATCCTTAATTTCCTAATTAATGCTCTATCTGATAAAAGATATCCAGTCTTCTCATGAATTTAGGCCCTTATTAATAGTATTTAGTCTCATCATGTACCATTGTTCTCTTAAGTTTCCTCATTATCTCTGTGTTCCCTCCACGTCTGTTGTTCCTCATTCTTTCCAGAATAAACCACCTGAACTGATCACATTGATGGTTTTACTGGAAAAAGTGGGAGGTAAGGGGTGCATTCTCTTAATTTGTACACAGCGCAGACTTATGTTCAGTCACCCTCAAGCGTAATTCCCGTCCTGTTTCACCCACATTGCCGAGGCCACATGGACAAATCAGGAGGTAAACTACGTTTTTGCTTCTGCTGTCATTAAGCATACTAGCGGTAGCTATAAACCCATTACATTCTAGTTGTTTGGCTGTGATGCATTGTTTGCAGATCGAGCAAGATCCACAGCTGCAATTACCTACTGCTTTTGCAGAATATAAGTTCATCTATGTATTTTCCTCACTATCTAGATAGGTATGAACTAAAGAGTTATGTAAATTGAGTTTACGTCTAAAGGCAAACAAAGGTTTATCGATAGGATTTGCTGTTTCATCGTTAACTATTTTCCAGTTCCTGCGCATGATATTTTTGATTTGGTTACTAATCTGTGAAAATGTACTCACAAAAACAAAATTTTGTTCTTGTTTCTCTCTCTATTCACATCCAGCATGTAGTCCCGGTCATAAAATCTGACACGTCTGAAGGCGTTTTTCACAAGTTTTTTGGCATAGCCCCTGTCGCTAAGCTTTTTCTTCATGGTTTCAGAATGGACATAAAAATCTTCCAATGAGGTATAGTTTCGTCTGAGGTGCAAAAATTCACCAAATGGAATATTATCCCTTTGGGTCTTCTGGTGATTACTCTGATAGTGTAGCAGAGTGTTCTTGTCAGTGGGCTTGGAGTATAATTCTACAGTCAAGACATTGTCACTATTCTTAATACAGATATCAAGGAAGTTAATCTTAGTATTGCTCCAGTGTGACGTGAACCTAAGGTTTTGGTCCCCTAAGTTCATTCAACTAAAACGTTCCTCTAAATGTTCACTGGTACCGGTGCAGATGAAAATAATATTGTCTATGAATCGGTACCAGTGACTTACATTTTCGAAGAAGTGAGCCAGCTCATTAAACACATGCCTCTGTTCAAAGATGCTGACATAGAGGCATTCCAGACTGGGGGCGCAAGTTGCGCCCATACTGGTCCCCTTCATTTGCTTGAAAAGATAATTTCTTATATGTGAAGAGGTTGTTTTTGAGTACCATGCTGATACAACTATGATCAAATTGATGTTTCCTCCACCAAGGTCTTCTAATTCTAGAATAGATTGTACTGTTCTTATGGGATGTGTTGGTGAACAGGGCTTCAATGTCAAGGGTGACCAGAAACTGGGTCACCCCATTAAATGTCACTATCGTATTTGTGCAGAATCTCTAAGATATGATTTTGGTTCAGCCACTGTAGGTTTAAGGAAAAAATCAGCATATTTACTAAGGGGTTCCAGAATTGAACCAATGCTACTTACTATGGGTCTCATAGGTGGTCAGTCATATTTTTGTGGACTTTTGGTAGCCCATAGCTTGCAGCCGTAACTGGGTTCGTGTTATACAGGAATTTAAATTCCTCTTCAATGACCCATTCTTCACTTTTAGCTATATCCAGGAGTTCATAGACCTGCTTTTTCAATTTGTCATTGAGTAAGTTTGAAACCTGCTCGTAATGTTCAGCAACATTTAATAGGCTCATCATCTTGTTATGGTAGTTCTGGCTATCAAAAATTACTTCTCCACCGCCTTTTTCTGCATTTTTGTGTGGTCTTACTTCAGCGCTTTGAGTGCCTGTCTATGTTCTTTAGAGAAATTGTTCTGTGATTTATATGGGCGGGCAAGGACATTCTTGATTTCAATTTCTACAGATCTTTCAAACGTCTCAATATTTTTACTAACCTGGCTTACGGTAGGCGTAAAAGTGGATTTGCCCCTGAAGCCGGAGACATTATTGCTAGGACGGGATTCTAGGCCTTCAAAATAATCTTTTAACCTAACTTTTCTAAAGAATGATTTGAGATATTTTTCCAGTTCAAATTGATTGGGAGCTTCTGTGAGAGCAAAACTAAATGCTATTTCAAGGACCTCTACTTCGGTGTTAGAGAGACCCTTTTAGGATAGATTGATGATAGGAATTTTATCTACCTCCAGTATCTGCGATTTTGGATTTTCAGATAGTCCTGGGGGGGATAATTCCTCATCGGTTCGCCTCTGGTAGGATTCCTGTGATTCATTTGATCCTGTTTTGGGCACTGCAGCATGGTTCAGGACATTGTTTTTCTTTGTCATTGAAACTCAACTCTGAGAAAACAGATGACCTAATGCTTGGCTCTTCCCCTTCTGCATGGGATGACTCCTGGTGGCCCTCTACCCTCGGAACTCCCCCTCACCCCAACAGACCACAAACAAAACCTCAGCATCATACTAGATTCATTGCTCACAATGAACCACCAGATCAACACCATATTCTTTGTCTGCTTCAACACCCTCTGCATACTCTGATAAACGTTCAGCTGGATCCCATTCTAAGCCAGAAAAACCGTCCCGCACGCTCTCATCAGTAGCAGACTGGACTACGGCAATGTTCTCTACGTCAGAATCAAAAAGAACCAATTCAATTCAATTCAATTCAAAAGTGCTTTATTCGAGTGTTTACTCATAAAAGCAAAACATACACAAAATATTGACAATATTAAAATAGGATTAAATTTACAATCAGACACAATCATAAAGCACTACTGGATCCATAAGATACAATCAATTAAAAGCAAAGTCTCACGGTATTTGCTAAGTAATTAAAAAGAATTCAAAAGAGATTTGATTAATACCTTATTATAAAAACATTTACAATTTAAAGAGCGATAGTGTCAATTTCATAGTAACAGGTTTTGCATACAGAGAATAGTCAATTAACTAGCAGTCTCTGTATAGCTACCAAGTTCATTATTAATCTAAAAACTAGAGAGATAAATTCATAGAGACAGATTTTACAGACAGAGAATAGTTAATTAACTAGCAGTCTCTGTCTGATCGCCCAGAGAATAGTTAATTAACTAGCAGTCTCTGTCTGATCGCTCATGCCCAGCCAATATATTTAGCTGTGGCTATTAGTATCCATGTTAGTGGGCTTGAACATATAATGCGCAGAGCAACAGAACTACAAGTGGTACCAAGGTTCCTACACATAGGTGCTAGCCAGGCGCGCCTTGGGACACAATATGCTTTACAAGAGAACAAAAAATGACCAAGAGTTTCCTTCCCCGTTCCACCGGCTGGGCAAATGTCACACCCCCCTGAGCCCCATTTGGCTGTCAATGATCTTATGGGGAGGGCTCCAGCTCTCAATTGGAATAGGAGCTTCCTGTCTCCTGGTTTTGAGATAATATCCCAGTACGACTCCAAAGCCGGGTACAGTTTTACCTCAAGGAAACCCGCGGACATAGACCCATTACTAGAATCACACAAACTCTTATTAGCAACGTGTTTCCAAAATATATTTTTTTTATGGCAGACTTGGTGGGGAATTATGCACCTGTTGGATCAAGCCATATAGAACTTAACCCAAGCTCGAACAGTATTGCCTTCAGTGAATTGAGCCAACTAATTCTATGGAAACAGTCCGCCCTTATGACATCAATAAAACCTTCGGCATAATGCGCAAGCTCGGGAGTAGTCCAGAGTCTTCGCCAGTATAGAATTGGTCGTAGTCTGGCTAGATCCTTGATTTGTTTCCTACCAAGCTCATATCTTAAAGGCAGGAGAGGAGTACTTTTCGGGGTGCCAGTGAGTAGTCTTAAGAATTTGTTCTCCGACCCTTGTAGAAAATTCAAATTTTCAAAGCCCTACATCTCCACACCATAAAGTGCGGACCCTATAGCCTTTGCTTCATAAACCAGCAAAGGTGGCTTAACAGGTTTTATCAAAGACTTCCTATGTTCCGAATTAATGGCACCCGATAATTGCTTATGTCGCAGAGTGGCAATATTTATATGCTGGCTCCACCTATTATTATGTGCAATGGGAATTCCCAGGTATGTAAATGAGTTTACCACCTCAAGAGGCCGCCCACTCATAACAATGTTAGACTTAAAGCTACGGTGTGGTTTAAAAGCCATGAGTTTAGTTTTAGTGGCGTTCACCTCTAACCCATGTTCCCCACAGAAATTCTCAAAAATGGACAGAGCACGGTGCAAACCACTAGGCGTTTTTGACATAATAAGCGTATCATCCGCAAACATTAGTATAGGGATTTTTAACCCTGAATGAGATGGAGCATCTACTGGAGCTGTTACCATACGGGGGACAACGCCATTTATGTACAGAGTGAACAAAGTTGGGGCCATTTATCACCCTTGTCGAACCCCTCTTTCTACTGGAAATTTATCAGTGACCATTTCATGGCCGCCACACTGTATTTTAGCAAAAGTAAGCTCATGCAATCGCATTACCAAGGTCAATAGTTCCTCAGGGACCCCCAAACTCTGTAAAACTTGCCACAATTTGGCCCGCTGCACCAGGTCGAAGGCAGCCCTCAAATCGACAAATGCCGCATATAGGCTGCCTCCTCCCAGCACCACAGTCTTCCATTGAAGCAATTGGAAACGGAATACTTGGTCAACCGTGCTTGTTGCCCTTCGAAATCCTGCTTGGTAGGGTGATAGGATATTATTGTCCTCTGCCCAATCTAGGAGCCTGTTTACAACCACACGGCCGACTATTTTTTGTACAGTGTCAATAAGGCTTATTGGCCTATAATTACCCGGCTGTGCGCGGTCTCCCTTTTTAAACACAGGGATGATCACAGCTCCTCTCCAAGAGGCCGGGACCTCAGCACCCCTGGCAATGAAATTGATAAGTAGATGGATATATTTACACCACCGCTCTTTATCATTTAAAAAGATATCTGCAGGAACGCCATCTGATCCAGGAGCACGCCCTCTATTCACAGCATTTACAGCAATCAGAATCTCTTTGTCATTAAAAAGATTACTGTGAGAAAAGGACATAGTAATACTGTCCTCACCTGTAATCTGAGTATTAAGAGCATACTGCGAGCTAAAAAATTCTACCCAAGCTTCCTGAGGGACATTGTTATTAGGGGGTTCCTCTACTCTCTCACTACCCCATTTAACAATATTCCAAAACGCTCTTGAGTCCTTTCTATCACTAGCTTTTTTCAATTTACATCAGTGTAGCTCATCCCAAGCTCTTTTAGCTTTCACTATGCAGGCTTTATAACTCTTTCTGGCTAGACGGGTAGTGTCGGCCACCCTCTTTTTGATTGCCTGACCTGGAGCCGGACGTGCTGCCCTTCATTCGACATTATACAATTTTGCATCTTTACTAGCTCTAGCCCCATTTCGCCTAGCGGGTTTCAGGAAATGTTTTTTGATCTTGGCGAAAAGGGTATCATGAATAGTAACCACTTCCTTCAGGCCAGAGGGGGAAACACTGATTGTTTCCAAAGCAGCTATAGCTTTGTCAGTTTCATAATTGATATTATCAATAGCCTGTTGATTGGTCACTACACGAGCCCATTTAAGCCTATGCATGTTATTTTCTGGAATGAGCAAAGGCGGAGCAAAAGCATTCAAACAAGTAGGATTTGTCCCAGGGGGCCACCATTTGTGCTCCACACATAAGGGGTTGTGATCGCTCTCGGGTCTCACAACGACCTCCATATCACAAACAGATGACCACAGCGATAAGCTGCAAATAACATAATCTATCCTGCTTTTGTTTCTTCCATTATCAAAGGTCATGGAACCTTTTCTGTCAAAAGCTGTACGTCCGTTCAAAGCTCTCAGACCTTTTTCTAGGCACATTGCATTCAGATCTATAATGTCCTCAGTCCAACGTGTAACTGGCTTCGGATCTAACGCAGGAATACCCCAATGGGAGTCCTTTTCTGCTCCAATGGAGGCCTCGCACATGACCAGGGGCTCAAAAGTCCGATTAAAATCGCCTGCTATCACAACATTATTATCAGGAGAAAATGTATCAAGAAGATTACCCAATGCAATTAAAACATCAGATCTACCACCCTGTGGCCCTGTTACATCACTGGTTACCCTAATCAACTGGATGTCATTATGGCTAGTCTCTATATTTTTTATGGTAAGTTTAAGGGTCTGACAAACCCAAATTGTGAGACCCCCCATTTGTCTCCCTTTCGGACCCTTTATTGCTGGCACTGAAAAATTTAAATATCCTGGCACAAATACAGGTTCACATGCCCAAGTCTCTTGAAACATACATACATCGTATGAATTAACAAAGCCAAGCCAGTCCCCACAATCTAATTTGGAGCATAGCCCAGCCAAATTCCAAGAGATTAAATTCCCCACCCCGGTTGGACAATCAAGTTGCGCATCAGGAGTTACAATCAAAGAAAGGGGCACTCCTGCTGCTGGTACTACTGAACTTGTCTGCGCTACAGTGCTTGTAGCATCCAATTGGGCAACCTCATTACCATTATGGACAGGCAGGGAGCATAATCTCTGATCTTTTACAGCTGATGGTAATAAACGTTTACCCCCTGGGAGTCAATCACAATCATTCAAATTGGAGAGGGCTGAGAACCTATTCTCAAGATTTAATCCCCACTCAGAGGGTTTAGCAACACTCCTCCCCTTTGCTGAAACCACAATCCATTTTGTTCTTAATGTACACCGATTAGGACCTCCACTTTCCGGTAGTAAAAAAAGTATAAGGTAAGTGGGATGATGTCAGTTGATCTTCGCTGAGGCGGTAAAAGATTGGGCATGATGTTAGTTAGTACCTCGGGCTCTGATAAATTCAAAACAACACAATCGCCCCTGAATCTTTTTGGGCTGCTACCAATCCACTCCAACCTCCTGGCCATAACTAGTTCCTCTGCCAGTTGTTGCTTACCCCAGGGGGTTATCACCATATTATTGGTTAGCCAGTGTAAGGCTTTGGACAACAGTGATGAAGTAGTTTCATCCTGTCCTGGAGCCAGTGTTGGAACATTAGCTAAAACAAGGACTAGGGGAGAAGACTCAACTATAAGCTCAACTGAGCCTTTCACAGGTTCCAAAGCTGGAAGTACAACAGGAGGGACAACTACCCCTTGCACACCATCCCCTACAGCTACCTGTGGAACCACAGGATGATTAGACAGGGGGAATGCTCCTCCACCACCCTCATGTCTAGATGTTCCATTCTTTAACTCAACCTTGTTTATGAATCCTGCAGGCAGTTTTTCTACTTCCTCCAAAGTTTTACTCAAAAGGCCCCCTAATCGTTTAACCTCGTTAGTGAGCTTATCTATCCTTCCTATCAATGGCTTTACAATTCCCTGAATCTTAGTGTCTATCATGGCCAGCAGCTTCTTAAATTGCTCATTGGTTAAAGACACGATGACTTCGTCAATTAACCCTTCTTCCTCCACACAATGTTACTTGGTGGAGAGGCAGGCTTCCTACGACTTGAACAAAGCCCTCCACGCTTTGGCTGGCCCTTTCTTACTCCTCTAGTAGTGCGTGGCGCAGGTACTGGGGTAGGGGCTTTTACCTCATGTGGATGTAGTTCAGCCTCATTTTCACTATCACTGACTTCCAGTGAACAAGTAGTCTGGTCCAGGAGAACATTGTCATCAAAATCAGGTATTACAACTGGACAATTACTATTAACTGGGTCAGGGGATTGAACAGGGTCAGGTGCCGGAAGAATAGATGTAGGAGATTTAGGAGATACACCCAACCCAAGTGAGGATCTCCTCTCACTATTAATTTTAGCAACTACCTGCACTAAATAGTTGTCCATAGTATTTTTTGCCGGGGATAACTTTTACACCAGTAAACAATACCCTCCCAGAAGCACAGTGTAGAAGCGCTGGAAATGTGTACCTCAGGCTCTCAAAACAGTTTAACCACAATGCATATAAACCTCTCACCTTAAAGTTACGAGCAGAGTAACTGGCCCAGCCCAGTCTCTGCCTGTCTCGGACTGTCTTAGACTGTCCACCCTTAGTCCGGGCTTCGTCCGGCGCATCCCGCGCGCGTCCTCGCGGGACGAAGGACCTGCCGGTGCTTTATGTGCCTCCTGGCGCGCTGGTTACAGGCGTCGTCGCTGGACCCAAAGGATGCTGGGGGATGTGGTCCGGCCGGCGGAGCCAAGCCCGGCCAGTCGGTTGCTGCTGTGGAATGGGGGAGCAAAGCCCGGCCACTGTGCAGGAAGGACAGGAACCTTGAGTGAAGCAGCGAGCGTGAAGAAAAGAAAAAGAACCTACTTCACAAATCCCCGTCGCAGCCACATCACCCAACACCTCTTTGATCTACACTGGTTCCCCATTGAAAGAAGAATAACCTTCAAACTACTCATTCATGCATATAAGGTTCTCTAGAACACCGGACCAACATAACTGAACAACTGCCTCTCCTTCCACACACCCAAAAGACACCTCTGATCAGCCAACCTCTCTCTGGCGATCATTCCAAGCATCTACAAGACCAGAAGGGAAGAAAAGTCCTTCTCCTACATCACAGCCAAGGCCTGGAATGACCACGTCCTCTACCTCCGGCAAGCCCCCACACTGCTCCAGTTCAGGAAGGACCTGAAGACCTGGCTCTTTAGATGACCTCAGCACTCAACAGAGCTAAATCCCCTTCCCCAACACCTTAAGGCCTTCGAAGGTGAGTAGTTGTTGTTCACTAACCCTGATTGATTGATTGATTGATATGGCTGCGTCTGAACAGTGGTGGTGAAATGAGCTAAAGAATGATGATGGGTTCAACCCAGATATGTGACTGGGGATGAGTGTCTGAAAAGTTTCTGCGTTCCGTCCATCATCCCCTTCAATTTGATTTGTTTACCTAAGTTGGTAGGGATATGCCTAGACATGGGTACCTGCCTCATTTTGCCACTGAATTCAAGCTTGCCCGGCTGACGTGTAGTGTTACTCTGAAACCGGTCCGAGGATGCTTGTTGTCCGGTCCATTGAAGACCTTACTTGGCAGTTCGGGTAGGACTGTTTCTATTATTAATGTGCTAATCCTTGTGAGAAGTAGGCTTGTTTGATATTTCAGTTACACAAGTATAATTTTGCTTAATGTCAGTACTTTTGTGTTAGGCATATTGTGTGACTCTCCAGAAATTGTTATTATGCCACTTCACGTAATTCGACGGTGTTCTAAGCACAAACTATGCATGCTAAAATTTTGTGCTAAATACCAGATTTTGATTTTCAAGAAAATGCATGAAACTAAAATACACACATTTTGCGCACTTGCAATGAAAAGCGGCCTTGCCCCACTCGAAACTCTGAAGCACAGCAGAGCATTGTTCAGGTAAGCGTCAGTGTAGGCGAGGCATTCTTTTGACACTCTGCTGCTGCACTTGCTGATTTATGAATTCTAACAACTGCCACTTACTTTGTGTATACCTAATTTAATTTGTGGACCTGAAACTCAATTTTTAACTGTGCCACATGCTCGGCGCTTGAAGCGCGGTCTTGTGCGCTTTTATCTGCGCGTTTTAAAGGGAAAACTTCATTTTTGATTCTGTTGCGATTTAGTGGGCTTGTTAGGACAGACCTGCACATAAAATTTGTCATCTGCACCGCTGTTCGGCGGCCCGTTAGCTGGACTGGGGGTTAGGCGCCACCTTGGGAGGGGAAGTGCCGGCAAGAGACGCCATCTTTGTTGGCGTTATAGCTGTTGCTGCAGACATAGCACGATTGGGTGCTATTTAAGCCAATCAGAGCAGGCGCTCGCTCTGTTCAGGTAAGCGTCAGTGTAGGCGAGGCATTCTTTTGACACTCTGCTGCTGCGCTTGCTGATTTATGAATTCTAACAACTGCCACTTACTTTGTGTATACCTAATTTAATTTGTGGACCTGAAACTCAATTTATAACTGTGCCACATGCTCGGCGCTTGAAGCGCGGTCTTGTGCGCTTTTATCTGCGCGTTTTAAAGGGAAAAGTTCATTTTTGATTCTGTTGCGATTTAGTGGGCTTGTTAGGACATACCTGCACATAAAATTTGTCATCTGCAACGCTGTTCGGCTGCCCGTTAGCTGGACTGGGGGTTAGGCGCCATCTTGGGAGGGGAAGTGCCGGCAAGGGACGCCATCTTTGTTGGGGTTATAGCTGTTGCTGCAGACATAGCACGATTGGGTGCTATTTGAACGCCCCCCTGATGACGCGCCAGAGGCAAGCCCATCTTTGCCCATCAGTGACCATCCGGGACCCGGGGCCAGAACCCCTGGCCCAAATCTGCCCTACTCCAGATGTGAACTATTGGAGCTTAACATGGGTAAGTCCCACCTTGATCAGGATTGTATACATCTGCTGGCTCGGGAGGGCCTTCTGACTACATCTAAGAGCACAAGAGCGCGGCAGCGCGACTCTAATGCTCACGCTTTAAACTATGGCCTGCTGAATACGCGCTCTTTGCAGGGCCACAAGTTGGAGGTCTTTTCACTACTGGAAGACGGGGAGCTAGATGCCCTTGCGCTTACCGAAACATGGCTGGAGGATTGTTCGGCGCCGGATTTATTGGCGGCCCTACCAGATAACTATCTGGCACTCCATTTCAATAGGGAGGGAGCTAAGAAAGGAGGTGGAGTAGCTCTTCTCTATCAGGCCCGTCTCCGCGCCGAAAGGTTTCTATCCGAAACCCTGGGGGGCGCAGAGGTTATGGGGGTAAAGCTCAGGCGGGGGGCGGTATGTGTGGTGTTTTTGGTGGTATACCGACCGCCTTGGGCTTCGCCAGAATTCCCGGCTCTCTTCACTAGATTGGTTCAGGATCTGCGTTCGAGATATGACAAAATGATTGTTGTCGGTGACTTTAACTACCATTGGGAAAAATCCCCTAAAGAGGGGCAAGCACTACAGATTGAGGAGGCAATTTCCTCTTTGGATTTCACTCAACCGGTGAAGGGACCGACACACGAGAAGGGACATGTGCTTGATTTAGTTTGGACCACTATGCCAGTCCAGGGCTCTACAGAGATCCTGCCATGCACCTGGTCTGACCACTTTTTAATAAGGGGCAAAATTTTATTGAACGGCCACCTGTCCAAGCCTGGGGAAGGTTGGAAAATGGCCCGGAAGTGGAGAAACTTCGATGGGGAGAAAATGGTGCATCTCCTGGAAGAGTCTCCTTCAGTAAAGGAGCAGGACGCTAATATTGATGCCCTTTGTGGACACCTTCAGCATAAATTGGGGAGAGCCATTGATTTGGTGGCCCCCCTTCGTAGGGTGAAGAAGGTGGAGAGAGGAGCTGGGGCCCCTTGGTATAATGACTCCTTACGGGACATGAAACGTGGGGTGAGGAGGAAAGAACGAGCATGGCGGAAAGAGTATGACGCCACTGCCAAGAAAGAATATATTTCATCCTTAGCGACTTACAAACTAGCCATCCAAACTAGGAAGGCTGCTTTCTTTGAGGAAAGAATAGTTGCAGCTAGAAATCCACAGAAGGAAATCTTTCGGGTCCTGGCTGAACTCAGGATAAACAAAGAGCAAAGCACTGAGTTCACCCAGGAGGACTGCCAGAGGTTCCAGGACTTCTTTGTGAGAAGATCTCCGATATTCTGGGAGAAATTGCTGCAACTACGCCCCTCGACTGTCCTCGCCCACCTGACCACTCTGCCCCGCCGGATATTATACCGTTGGTTGAGTTCTCCCCAATTGCAAAACAGGAACTATATATGATTACGGACCGAGTTATATCCGGCTCTCAGGCTGATCCATGCCCTCCTGATGTGTTCAAGTTGGCATTGCCAGGTATTGAGGAGGAAGTTTTGTATCTGTTGAACACTTCCCTTCACACAGGACAGGTTCCTCTAGCGTTCAAAGAGGCTTGCCTGATTCCTCTACTAAAAAAACCTGGATTGGACACGAAGTGTTTGAAGAACTTCCGTCCCATCTCCCAGTTGCCTTTTCTGGCTAAGGTGATTGAGCAGCATGTGCTGGCATTGCTCTCAGGACATCTAGAGAGCAACAACCTGCTGGAGTACAATCAGGCGGGGTTCCGCGCCAACCATAGCACGGAATTAGTCATGCTATCAATCCTGGATGAATTGAGGAGTCGAGCTGATATAAAAACACCGAGCGCCCTGGTTCTACTGAATCTCTCCGCGGCTTTTGATACTGTGTGTCATGAACAACTATTGTCGCGGTTGAGGTCTTTTGGTATCAGGGGTACAGCACATGCATGGCTTACATCATTCCTGCAGGGCAGGACACAAAGAGTACAGTTGGGGGACTTACTTTCCACCTCTGCTCCCATCACTTGTGGGGTTCCACAGGGCTCTGCCCTGTCACCCTTACTCTTTAATATTTACTTGCAGCCATTAATTGCACTCCTGAATAGGATGGACTGCCTAGTATACAACTATGCCGATGACACCCAGATAATTATCCGGCTGGATGATGGCCCGGGAGCGTCTACCAGGTTGCAGGACATACTCAAAGCCACGGTTAATTGGATGTCCGAGAACTCCTTTAAAATCAACCCGGACAAGACGGAAGTGCTGCCCATTTCCATCACGGGCAACCCCTGGAGCGATAAATTCTGGCCTGTGGAGCTGGGTGTGCCACCGGAACCGGCGACTGCAGTCAAAAGTCTGGGCCTGTACGTGGATGATAAACTCTCCATGAAAAAACAAGTCACCACGGTAGTGGGTACCTGTATAGGCCTGATGCGACAACTGAGGAAGATCTCTGCACTACTCTCATTTTCCACCTTGAGACACGTGGTCTCAGCCACAATCCTGGCTAGGTTGGACTACGGAAACTCCCTGTATATAAGTCTACCCCAGCGGCTGCTGGATAAGCTACAGGGGGTTATGAATGACGCAGCCAGGCTGATTTATAAGAAACCCAGGACTGCCCACTCTTCCCCTTTGATACAGGAGCTACATTGGCTCCCGATTCGGCAGAGGGTTGTATTTAAAGGATTTTGTATCGTACATAAGGCGCTGTATGGTAATGCACCAAGATACTTGAAATCCCGCCTATCCCCATATACACCGAGCAGGACTTTGCGCTCGTCGGACGCTACCCTCTTGTCCCAATCCCGTTTCAAACTGGCCACGGTGGGGGGACGCGCTTTCTCCAACACACTCCCAGCTTTGTGGAACAAACTGGCCCCAGAACTAAGGAAGGAATGCAATCTGCTATCCTTTAGAAAAAAGTTAAAAACTGTACTGTTCAAGCAAGCATGGAGCAACCTCTAGGCGTACTGCTAAGATCAAGTAATGCCAAACCCCACTACGTAATCTGGACAAACAGCGCTTAGAGACCCCGGTGGTTATAACGCGCTATACAAATTCAATAAATAAATAAATAAAATAAAATAAATTGACAAATACAGCATCCCTTGACAAAGGACATTTGTTGCACAAGTCAAGTCATGATACAGACAAAAACCCTCAAACTACAGTGTATTGGCACAAGTGCAGTCCTGTCATGTACAGAAGCCTGGAGCAAGAGGATGTCTTGGACAAGTGACTACCCGGGCCAACCATAGTAGCAGTTCACCAAGCATACTAAGCAGCAGTGGGACATGAGAAGATCTGTAACACAAGACGAACACAACAGCATCATTGCCACAAAAATAGAATTTCAGATGTTTGCAGCCTTGTATTTGTGAACTACACTCCAGACATGTGCAGTAGCATAGAAAGGATGGCTTGAGCCCGAATGCAGTCAAGGAGAATAACTCTTGACTGCTATTTGTGTAGCAAAATATACTAACTATCACGTTCATGGGGCACCTCACTGCACCTGCTGCACTAATGGTAGGTATGACCCTCGACTCACGAGACAACCTATATAGAATTTAGAACTTATGTTACTTTTCTCTTCCATTGTTTTTATCATACAGATTATATTTTGTTGGGAATTTATAAGCTACCGAAAAGAAAATGTGAAATTGGTTATAAGTCTCACTCCTTAAAGGACCACCTCTAAAACACATTGACTTTTGGAAGAGGTATATCAAAATATTCATTTTTTACATCAACACCAGAAAAAAAAATCAATAATATCAAGTACCACACTATAATCATGGTAGAAACATATGTAGAAAAGTTGTATACCTGTCATTAAACTCAAAAGTAGGGATCACTTACATTATGTTAGATGTGGCTATGCCCCAGAAGTCCCTCAGAAGTAGTTATGTCACTTTCACTGATTTGCCAAGGAAGTGATGTCACCAATATTCCTGACCTGGAACTCCCGCTGTCGAAATTAAGGGCCTGATTTAAATCCTATCAGGAATCCCGCCATCCCTCTGCGGTGGAGTCTGTCAAGCTGACAGAATCCTGCCAGCCAATTTAGATGTTTGCTGGTTGAACCACCGTCTGTGTCAACAGTGTTTTCTGTCGCATACACAGTTCACCACAGTAGACGTGGTGGACCTCTCTGCTGGCTAACATTAGTCTGTCACCATCAGGGTGGTGGGGTTTGGCCAAACATATTTACATTTCATAGTTGTGCTCGCATTGTTCTAGTGGGGGATTGCCGACTGAGTGATTCTGTTGACGGATGCGTTCATCATTACAGTATTCCTGTGGCTTTTAGATGGTTGCCAGCTTCACACACCTGATGTGTTTTGCTAATTGTTTTCACCTGCGTATCACACAATAAGACACACTCCGTTTCAGACCACGATCCTTTGCCATTCCACTTACCCATAACATTTTTAAGCTGAGCTTTTACCAGTTAGGTCATGTTTGTTTTTAAGTATTCTCTGTTTAATGTCTCATAATTATTCTTTTATTCATATTCTTATGTGACATAACATATATTAAATCTTTGTAATATTCATAGTGGCAGGGAGTAAAAATGCCCATTTTATAGAGGGACAATTGACAGTCATGGTGAATGAAATTATTAGGGCAGAGCCACAATTCTTTGGGGACCAAATACAAAATACAACCATAGTCCTGAAAAGGCAAATGTGGACCAGAATAGTTGACAGAGTGAATGCTGTAGCAAACAACCTGCGCACACATGAGGAAATTTGGAAGAGGTGGAATGACCTACAGGGGAGAGTGCTTTTCTTGGCCTTCAGTACCACCTAGAGGCCCAGAGGACTGGTGATAGTCCTCCTGCCCCCCACCCCCTTGCAACAATTTTCCTGGAGGAGAACGTCTTGCAGATCCTACGTCCTAAAAGTTTCACAGGAATCCCAGGAGGGGTAGAGTTTTATGTTTGAATGTGTCACTAAATCTAAATGTCATTTTTAGGTCAAGTATTCGAGACCTCTTGTATATACTTTAGTTTATACTGTAGTATATATACTTTAGTATGTACCTATATGTGTTAGTACTTTGTGGGCTCTGGAGATCAGCCCTAGGACTTGTCAGCTTCCACTTAGGGACTTTCTTTTCTTTTCAACTTCCTCTATTTAACTGTCTTGATAGGATATGACCAGCAGAGGTCAGTAAAATAACAGCATTGCTTTCTGCTGAGGGAGTTTCATTTAAAAAAATTTCTGGCAACTGCCCTTATTTAACTTTCTTGATAAAAAATGACCAGGAGAGGTTAGTAAAATACCAGAATCACGTTAGCATTCTCTAGATTCCAGTCCATAGAATTTGTCTTCCACGAGCACCCGTAGACAATAATATGTTTTTTTAAATCTTTTATTTTCAGTGATATGACCTACTAAGGCCCTGCTCTTACATTAAAAACAGAGCTTTGGATTATACCATTTCCCGCTGAAAGGCAATATTTCTCTCCATATGTTCCCATACCTGGCGTGTCACGCAGCTTGGATGTTACTTCCCTTCCATGGTAAAGAACAGTATATGTTTCAGCACCCAAAGGTGAGACCGGATGCATAACATAGAAAACTATATATATTTGTATTCTATTTTATTTGGTCATTTGGTTGAATATAGATTGTTGTATTGAAGATTACAGGTCTCAATTTCCAAGACATAACACATGATGTAATTGTGCTTGTTAGTATTTTTCCACCAAATAAATAATCCCATTTTTGTGTTTTATTTTGGAAATGTGTTTTCTTTTTCAAAGCATGTTTTCACTAGGTATGTTTCACTCACCATGTTTCAAGCGTTGTTAAAGTTGAATTGAAATGTCATCTTGCTCATTCTCTTTTCTATCACTATTCTCACATATGTTAAAGTGTGATGCACTTATCAATCTCAATGTCATGTCATGTTTTGAAATGTGTTTGTGTTTAATTTAGTATGTTGTTCTATCCTTGTTCTTTTGAGGAATTGATGTTATTTGTTCCACAAATAAAAGTTTGTTGACTCAACAAGTTATAAGTAGGTAAAATTATATGCTGTATATAAGTCTTTTTATTTTAAAATGCTTATGTGAAGAGTGTTGGGATTTTGATTTATGGAATATAGAATGTGGAATGGGGATTCATTGTGTATGAAATTGGAAGGTATAGTCTTGAACAAGGAGCAGCAGTTTACGTAAGCCTGCTTCCCTGACAGTCCTTACTTACAGATCCTCAGAATTAATACTTTTTGAAGAAGCACTTACCGGACTATGCATCTTTATATTGGCGGCAAGCGGACTGTCAGAGTCCCAGGCGTGATTCCTGGCATCATTGTATACAGCTTTTTTTCGTGTTACTGCTTCTGCTGATCTCCCAGAGGCACTGGATTTCCTGAAAGCCAGGGATTCCTTCCTGGATTTGTGGAGTGATGGAGGTGTCTTCACATCGTTTGAGGAGTACAAATTCATATGTTTTTGGGTTTTGACTTTGTCACTGGGTCACCTAGCATCCCGTTTTTGAGTTGCATTGCAGGACTTTTCTGTCCATGTTGCCTAGTAATGACATTCTTCAGAGTTGGAGTCATATTCACTCGTCTTTTGCTTCCTTGTGACGGGGCATTGCTGGAGTCTTGGTAATGTACTGAGCTACCGTGGAATCGCACGTAATTTGCATGCAACTGCCTGGCTTTTGCCGTTTTTGCCAGCAGCTGAAGTCGGTATTGTAATTTAAGGTCATACTTTTTTTATGGTTTAGGGTGGCAGTCACTCATAGTGAATTCTTTCAATCAGCAGCAATATCAACAAGGTTTTTAATAAAGAGTACACAGATCTTCCGCTTGTCCGTCTTGATCTTAGGGCACCTTTTATTTTAAGTCTGGTATTATACCAAAATTGCCATAGCGCTCTTAATCATAATAGTTGTGGTATTATTTCAAATAGTATTACAGTACTAGTGTTAGCAGGCTTATGAGGTCCTAGTTAATGCAAAAGTTAAGGCAATACCTTTTTTCTTAGTATTCTACTACAATATTCTGTGACTAGGTTTTCATCATAAATTGTATATTGTGTGATATTATCATTATTGTTTTTTTTCTTCGCCCTTCTCTTCCCCCTGTGTTACACATACATCACTGGTTGAAAACATGAATTAAAGTATAGTACCTCCACCCACATTTTCCGCTAGCACTACCAATGCTTGGTGTAAGAACTAGGACCACCAGTTCTCCCGGGGGGTAGCTTGCCTCGAGCAGGAAGGCAGCCAGGGGCTTACGTGTAAAGCAGCTACTCAACACATGCATCCACTGAGACACGAAGTGGGCGCAGTAATGGAGACCACACCAGTAGTTGTGTTTGAAAATCAAGATCTTTTATGTAGGCTTTGGATCAAGGCAAATAATGCATTAGCAAATCATTAGCATTTCATTAAAGTACCTCATTAAAACATTTCATGAACGCCTTTTAAAATGATTTTCCTGTAAAATGGTAAAACATTTCATTAAGTACTTTCAGTACAGCATAAAACTCCAAATAACACAGCCTGTCGCGTTATACTATTAAGCAGGCTAGAAGGTAGTTTCTTAAACCATGGATTAACCTGTAGGAAGCAATCATAAGCATTTCCTCTTGTAAATATCAACAGACTTGCAACCAAAATCAGACCATCAAAATAATACTGGAATTAATCAATAAGTGTCACAGTTCGGCCAACTCAGGAACTGTAGAAGCCCGCCCCTGCAAGAAATTCAGTACCGTGAAAAAGATCACCATTCCATTAGCAGGCATGAACAATGCAGGCCACCTAAGGCAGCCACTAAACACCAACAGTCACTGAAGTGGATTATCTGATTGCCAAGTATAAACCCACAGTTCAATTGACAGGCTTCAGGCCTAAACTGACAGTTAGGCAGAACAATGAAGTAGGGGGCCAACGGGGCTCAGTTACAGTTCTCCCCAGGGGAGGGGCGACCTCAGGGCCTTACCCGGCCTTCCGCCTTCCTCCCCGGGGGTGACCTTGTGTCTTTGGCCCAATCAGGGCCCTTGCGGAGATACCGGTGAAGGAGAGGGGTTCCAACCCTCTCCGGGGCCTCACTCGGACCGCGGCAGCAACGGGGCAGTGGTGGTTCTTGGGTGCCCACAGGGGGTCAGGCGCGGTGTGCGGTGAAGAGGAGGGGGGTTCTCGTGGTCCTCCACCCCCTCCGTGGTAAATCGGGACTTCCCCGGGTGCTGGGTCTCGCGGGCAGAGGCTCGTTCCCGGCAGCCAATAGCTGCGTGGCTTGGGCGGGGGGCACGGCCGATGACGCGGCGGCTCTCCCCCGTCACGTGACACCGGCCCAGGCAGGCTTGAGGCCTAGTGTGGCCTGGCGGATTCGATGCGGCGGCCCTCTCCTGGCATCGGGGGCCACCGAGGGTGGTCAATAATGGCGCTCGACACAGCGAGAGGCAGGCGGCCACAGGACAGGCCGGCAGTGCCTCAGAGGCGTCGTGTGGGCAGTGTTGATGCCGCGATGACGAGGGGGCCTCCTCAGGTGCCTCAGGGGGGGCACAGTACAGCGCCCAACGCTGAATCAGGTGAGCGCTTGAAGGGGGTAATCCAGCGCTTGGGGGTGATGCTTCACAGCGCTAGTCAGGGGCATAGAGTACAGCGCTTGGCCAGTCAGTCAGCAAATAATGCCGGCAGGAGGGAAGGCAATTTCAATAATCCCTGACAGGACAGGCAGTCTTGAATACAGCGCTTAACAGGGGGAGCAGGATATAGCGCTTTTCACACAGTTCAGCAGGGACTGCAGGCAGTTCAGTCAGGGGGAGACAGGTAGGGCCAGAGGGGCCCAGATGAAGGCAGGGAGTGCGCAGGGCAGCACAGTCTAGTACATGGTCGATCCATCAGCAGTCTCTGGTCAAAGCAAATAATGTTCTTGGTGCTTGGATGGTTCTGCGCCCTTAGGTGTTTGTTTCTTGAAGAGGGGGGGGGTTGAGTTGAAGGCTTGATGAGTTTTCCTCAGTCACTGCAGATGGACCCTTGGGTTCCCTACCGCTGGGCCAGAGCAGGGGGCTAGTATAGGACACCTCACCCAGCTTAAGAGGCAGCACCTAAATCCTGTCACTCCCAGTAGCATAGGTTCCTAACTAGGCCCTCCCGCCTAAAACTCCTGCGTGGGTTCCCCTGGTCAGTTATGCCCCAACTGACTGGAAAGTTTCCCTCCCTTTCCTTATATAGGCCCAGGTCAGGTGACCACCCTCTAAGGTGGCAAAACTAAGCTCCGCCCTTATTCTAGAAGGTGCCAGGAGCTTCCCTACTCTAACTGTGAGCAGGCAAGGCAGGCTGGAATGGCAACAATGTTTGGAGTCCCTGCCAGCTCCTGGCAACTAGAATGCGACTTAACAAGACCACACTGCAGTAGCAGGGGCCTAGGGCAGCCATGTTCAGGGTAGAGGGCACCTGCACCTAGCATGGGTTTTCACATTACCTAGGGCATTACAACCCCACAGGGCCTATACATTTACATTATAAAGGGGGGACATCCTGAATTGGGGGAAGCAAAAGCAAAAAATTCTGTAAAAAGGGCCAAGTCCAACACAACTCCCCCCAGCCAAAAGCCAGGGTAGACCAAACATCACAGTGATGGACTTCCCTGCTTGGGGCGGAAAAAGGTGGATGCAGGCCTGTAACTTCAATGGCATCTGCCAGCTCCTCACCATACAAACCACCCCACTGGTGTTCCCTAGTGGGATGTGGCCAGGACTGGCCTCTAGACAGTCCAAAAGTCTCTGGCCCTAGCTCTCTCACAGAGTGGGGGGCAGTAGCCCCAGGCCCGTAGTACCATTTGACCACTCTTCTTCTCCTCCTTGCAGCTCCAAAAGGCCACTGGTCATCCCACCTGGAGTCCGATCCCTCAGGCTGACCAGCCACCAGGGGCGAACCTCTCCTCCCCCTACCTCTCCTTCTGGGGTTCCACCCTTTCCTCCTAAGTGGGACACCCTCAGAACACCACTCTCTCCCCAACCTAGAGTCTAGCCCCTTAGGTTGAACTGGTGACAAGGGCGAGTCCTCCCTCCCCCTGCACCCCATCCCAGAGTTCCGCACCCCCCCACCGGGAGAAGTACCCCTGGATGTCAATTCGGTAGGGACCTTAATTACCGGTACCCCACCCTCCAGGTCAGGCAACTCCTGAACCTGGAACCCCAGTCCAGGATCTAAACCCTGCGACTGGTCCGAACCCTGAACCACTGGAGCTCTGATTACTGATGCTCCGGGTCCTCCTGACACGAGGGGATCCCTTTTACTCGAAGGCACAACAGGACAGCCTAGTCTCCCAACCTGGGGTCCCCTTATGGAACTCTCCAGGCCCTGTGACTGCGGTTGGGGCACCTCGGGACACCTCCCCGTCTCACTCCCTCCTGTAGATGGGATGTGAGGCCCTACAACCCTCACACTATCCTGGGACCTAGCTTGGCTACTCCACACCTCTCCCGCCTCGCTGGGTCGGAAGATCCCTGCACCAATCCCTTCAGGATCACTCCCCCGAACCTCAGGTACGCTGCCACCATTAGAATTTCTTGGTGCACCTAACTGTAAGGCTCTCAGCTGCAACTCTTTGAGCTGGAGCTCGTGCGCCAGTTTCCTTTCCTCCATTGCTAATCTCTCTTCGTCCATTGCGAACTCTACATCTTAACTTTCTCTCTCCCTCTCGTGCTGTAGCTTGGCAAGCTCCCACTTCAATCGCCTCTCCTCCCTCCTGTCCTCGTACTCCTGCGACGACACACTCCTCCTAGATACACTACTGCTTGTCTTGGAACGTCTTCCTGACAACAAATTTCCACTTATCACAGTGTTCAGTAGGTCTAGTCCTTCTGGAGCACCCGCCTCCCCTTGTGTAACCTGTCCCTCCTGTTCCCCATCCCCTCTCCTCTCTGGGTGGGCCCTTACCCATGCCCTCAAAGTGGTACGGAGCTCCTCCTTTGTGGCTCCCCGCCCAACCGGCACCCCATCCCCTGACAAAATTGCCATGGCAGTTTGGCCAGCTGGAACTCCATTTTGCCAGGTGGGGACCCAGATAAAATAAAGGAAAGATCCTAGGACGTGGGTAACAATTCTGGGTCAACACAGGTTCCTACACACTTTGCAGACTTAGACAGTGGTGGGCAATTGAGTTAGCTTGTAGCACGATAGGTGTCCAATTATTTGCAGTGCATTCCGTCTCACTGGAGTGTGTTAGGTAGCTACAGGTCAGTTTTGTGATTAAGAGAGGGAAGGTTAACTATTTCTGACATAAAAATGTTATTGAGTCAGAGCTGTTTTAAATTTCAATTTTGAGTTCTTCTCATATAACTTCCTCCAGTCCCTTTTTAGCTGTTTATAGAGTTTGTTTTCATCCTGTAAGGTTTCATTGAGACAGGAGATAAGGGGTGTTTTCTGGATTAAGATTTAAGTTTGGCTGGTAGAATTGTGTCTAGAGAGTTGTGCAGGCAGTTGTTCACTGTGGGTTCATCTAGTTCAATCTTCTGTACCCGCTGTGGTGTTCAGTAGGTGTGTGTTTTAGGTCGATTTGGCCCAGTTTCTGGCCATGACTTTGATCCTGGCTGCTGTTGGCGTGAGTGAGGATTGATAAGGATATGGAGAAGGGTACTACAAAGGGGTCTGATCAGAGTAATGTTATGGGCGGGTCTGTGATGAGACCTATGATGTTAGAAAAGATGGGGTCCAACAGATGGCCTTCATTTTGTGTTGGAGAGGAATTAATTAGGTTGAGATTCAGGGCGGCCAAGGTCCTCTGCAAGAGCTTGGCTCAGATTACAGGTGGCATCTTCAAAATGCATATTTAGGTCTCCAAGCAGAGGGGAGTTAGCTCTTTTAAATATGAAGGGAGAGATTAGGTCAAAGAATTAGGAACACCAGTTTCCCGCATAACTGGGGAGCCGTTAAATTAGGATACTGGAGACCCTGGATATAGGCGCGAGACCAAGTGAAAAGAGAAGGGCTTCATAAGCTGAGAAAGGTAGCTACTCAATTTTTCTCTGAAATATATTATCATAAACAATGGCTATATTTCCTCCTATCTTGTCTTTTTGGGACCTTCTCGCAATATAGTAGGTATTTGGCAGTGCAGCAATGACGTCTGGTAGAGATGCCTCATGTAGCTGTGTTTTTGGCAAGAAAAGGCATCTGGGGCTCTATTTGCCTGGAAGTCATGGATATGTTGTTGATGACTGGTCAGAGACCGACAATTTATGCCATAGAATTGGAAGCCACTTCTGGTCAAGCACTCCCTTGCCAAAGTTTTCATTATTCATGCTCTTATCTTCCAGGTATAGGGTACTCTCTGAATTATCTGTACCTGTAGTTTAATCATTTGGGTAGCAGGAGAAGTGGAAATGTTTGCAGCTGACTCTGTGGGTTTAGGGGTAGACCCATAACTGGCGTGCCTCTAAGCCGGCTGGACACTGCTTTTAACATATCTGGGAAAAATACCTTTCTGTCTGCTGTGAAAGGAGCCGGGTTGCTGGTCCCTGGTCATGCAGACTGGCAGATACAGGCTTGCCTTTGGCCACCCACTGAGTGTCTGTACCAGGCTGTCCTTTTATGGTGAGGGTAGCATTGGAACGCCATTCAGCTGTGCTGTAAACTATCCAAAATTGCAGCTATCAAGACACATGCTGCGGCTCGGTTCCACTACACAAACGAAGAAACCGCAGCGGACCGGGGAACTATGAATCGGGTAAGCCTGAGAAAAAGTACAGTGTGCAGTTTGAAACTTCTAATTACAATTGGAAGATCGCCCTAATATTTCCCCTGCACTGTCACCCTCAATCAGTTTTAACTTTAGTTACAATTCTGTGATTGCGCTAATTTTTCCCCGGCAGTTTTAATTTTTTTTTAAAAAGCCACTATGCGACGGAGCATAAATTACCCCAATGTTGTTAACAGGTGGGCTGCTTGACACTTGCCACTCACATCAGGAGTCATAAGGATCTGTCTAATGGAGGTTTGTGTGGGCAGAGGCTTTTGGTGCTGGGAATCCATTGAGGAAGCCTGGGAGGGAGTTTTCCAGGCCAAGAGGCTTTTACCTATTTTAGCCTAACTTCTTTAGTCTGTTCTGTTTTAATTAGCTTCCTTAAACTGCTTTAAAAAAAATCACAATTTTCTCTAATTTTTTAAAGGGTAGTTTTAGAAAAATTACCCCACAAATAAGAGCGACAGTTGTGCATTAAGTGGGCCTGGCAGAGGAAGGATATTGGCATGAAATGTTTAATAAACTTCAGTGTTTCTGAGACTAGGGTATTCTTGGCACAAGAAATGTTTTTGACATTTGAACAGTGATGATGCACAGGACAGCCCTGGCATAAGATGACTCCAGGTAAACAGAGCCCCAGAAGATCATTGGATCTGGCATGTTGAGAAGGGTTAGCACATCAATGACATTGGACTTGGAAAGCCCCAGGCACCTGGGAAACCTGGCACAAAGAGCAGGGACAGTGGCCCTTTCTAAAGGCCAATGGAATACTACTATTCTTCATGTAGCAACATTAATCGCCAAGTGCTTTAAAAAAACTCATTTTACTTGATTTACCTTTTAAACTTTGGCAGTACTGAGCAGAATGCCAACATTATAACCACAACAGGCAGGTTAACAGTATATTTATATGGATGTGAAGCAATCAGTAATAAACTTGAAAACCTTGATTTTCATGTAATGCTTGCTGGCTAATCCTTAGTATGCCCTTATATTTTTACATCAACACTACACTGATTGATTTAATCTACAGAGATCTACTGTCAGGTGAAAATATTAGGCTATTGTCCTGCTGAGTTTTCACCTCTCCTTGCTCTATATAGATTAATATCTTGCGTTTCTGACAATTCTTGCTTATCTTTTAACACAAATTCAACTTTGAGGCCATTAGTGAAATCCATTTAACAATTCAACTTTTCACCAACAATAGCTCTACGCATATCAAGTTGTATGTTATATTATCAATCCTAGATTTTGGTTCCAGTCCCTGCAAACATGATCTGGGCTGCCTACCTTGTTATGTTCTATGCTTTTTGTTTATTCAACTATAGTTTTATGACCTTCCCTTAGTATTCTACTGGGCTATTGTAGGTCTGTTAGTTATAGTTAGGCTGTGGGGTTTTAGGTTTAAACCTATTTTAACTGATAAAACCCCACTGAAACCAAAATAGCCCTCACCGGTGAAAACATATAAACACTGAAAAAACACCTGCACAACCACAAACTAAATGCCATTCAAAGAAAGGAAAAAGGAAGGGAAAGAGAAATTTTGTTCTTACTGAAGGAGTCAATAAAATGTAACTTTGTTTTACAAACTAGCAGTAAGAAAGACTGGCTAACATTATTCTGCTTGAGTTTTGTTCTTTAATGATGCCACAAAAATATTGTTTTTTCTTCCTTTTACTTTATTCAGTTTTATGTCCTTTGGACTAAAGATGCAGGCTTTAGTTTCACGTTTTAGGTTTAGTTTAATTAATATATAAACTGTAGAGAATCAGGACATATCAAACTCACATTTGATATTTTGGCTGCATTTCATTCTTTCACTAATAGATAAAATGGCTAGTTTCATAAAAATCTTTCCCAATATGTGTCATCACATTTGCCCACAGAGAATGGGTAAAAATCCTTAATATATCAGACCATAGTTTCTAGTGGGTCAGTATTGATAGTAGAGTAATTACCAACACCTCAGGCTTTAAACATTAAATGCAAGGTATAGTGACAAGTATATATATCACCAAGCATCCGGGATAGTGGTGAAAACGTGACACCAGACTTCTGGAAAATATGGAACGCAGTGTCACTTGTTATGCTCTGCAAAAAAGGTTCTTTCCAAGTTCAACAAAGATTTTAGTGATATTGTTTGTATTTGTAGTGATTCAGCTACGTAAATAAAAAATGTGTGTGATTACTTGTCAAAATTGATACCCGAGCTGAAGTGATTCCCTGTAGGAGATCCTTGCCACTTCTTAGATGGTATGCTGAAAGCATCTTTACAATCTTCAGAGTTAATGAGGGATGCTATTGACTTTTTAATCCATTCTGGTGCACTGTTTTCTTATGACCAGGAACTAAAATGCAAATATTTATCATTTCATGCTTTATGTGGCATCAAAGAAAGAGTCATCGCAAATGTGCCCCTTAGCTAACGGTTCTCAGCCCAAGTGGCTATGAATGCTGAGAGGGCCTTTTCTCAGAAGTTTACGTGAGAAGGAAAGCGCAAGCGCACATGACCAAAGACTCATTGAAGAAGTATTGTATGGTGTGCTACAATAAGATTAATTTGCAAAAATCTCTTTGGACCTCATATACCATACGTACACTGTCTATATACCATGTTCTTTCAGTGCAGAAAGCAAGCAATAATGAAAGCAAAACGTTCCATAAAGACCGGAAAAACACTTTTTCTGTTGTTTTTAGTGGTGTGAAAATGTGTAACCACTGATAACAACTGTTTTTTAAGATATTGAAAACACTGAAAAAACCCCACCAGAATTTACCAAAAATAGAAACTGAAAACAGGACAGCCTAGTTATAGTGCATTGAAAACAGAGAAATGGTAGTGGCGAGCACTAAAGAAAAGAAAATTACTACGAATGCGCTGGTCCTTGTGAAAAGTAGGCCCTTGTGATATTACAGTTGCACTTGCATAATTTTCTTTAATGTAAGTACTTTTGTGTTAGGCTTGTTATATGACACTCTAGAAATTAAGTTATTATGCCACTTCACGTAATTAACCAGCTTTATAAAAAAGATGGTGCACTCTAAAATTTGGTGCTAAATACCAGGTTTGAATTTCAAGTAAATGCTCAACACAAAATGACACGAATTTTGCATACGCCTTACCCCAATGGAAGCTCTGAAGCACAGCAGAGCCCTGACAAATACAGCAGCCCTTGACAAAGGACACTTGTTGCACAAGTCCAGCCATGATACATACAGAAGCCCTCACACTACAGTATATTGGTTCAAGTGCAGTTCTGGCATGTACAGAAACCTGGAGCAAGAGGATGTCTTGGACACGTGCCTCCCCGATGACAGTAAAATGATCTAGGCCAGTTATAGCGAAAAGTTCACCATGCACACTAAGCAGCCTAGGAACATGGGAAGACCTGCAACACAACACAAACACAAGAGCATTCTTGCCCCAAAAATAGAATTTCAGACGTTTGCAACCTTATATTTGTGGACTACACTTCTGACACGTGCATTATCATAGATAGGATGGCTTGGGCCTGGGTGCAGTTAATGATAATATCTCCTTTCACTGCCGTTTGTGTAGCGAAATACAGACCCACTGCACCTGCTGCACTAATGTTAGCCAAGCCACTGGACTCGTGAGCCAACTCTTAGGAAGTATCACAACCACAAGAGTAGCTCTGACTAAGAAGAAGACCTTTGGCACATGAGAGATACTGGATCATAGTCTGACTAAACAAAACAATCTTCCTAAGCACACCAGTAATATGGCACATGTATTCAAATCAACTGTTACATTAACCACTTCCATGCTGATGACGAACCCCAGCCGTCATGCACTACGGTGCTCGTGTGCTGATGACGGCTGGGGTTCGTCACGGCCTTCCCCTGTTCGTGCTGTTTACAGCACACAAGGTGAATCGCGGCCGCATGGAAAGGGTTATTAGCCCTAGCATAAATGAGGGCCAGCACAGACATATGAGCAACCATAGAACTGTGCCGACTGAGAAACAACCAGGAAGTTCCTTTAGTGAAATAAGTTCTAACTATTCAGTTGCTTGCTTGTGTGATCTTCTGGTAATGGTGTTTTGGTGTGATTTTCACTAGAAGTGGTCATTGCCACGAAAGCTTCACAGACAGAATTAGAATTTATGTTACTTCTCTCTTCCAATGTTTTTACCATGCACAATATATTTTGATGGAAACTTACAACTCATTGCTACCAAAAAGAAATAATGAAATTTGATGTATGTGCCATTCCTTAAAGGACCACCTCTAAAACCTATTGACTTTTGGAGGATGTACATCTATATATTGAGTTTGCCTATCGACACCACAAAAACTTAAATCAGTAATATCATGTACCACTCTATCAACATGGTAAGAACATAAGTGGAAAAGTGGGTGGTAGGGAGGACGGTGGCAGTGTCTTCCTGACCCGCTTCTGAGGCCAGTGGTATTCATATTGGAGCGTTACTCCGTTCATTGATCATATCTAAATATGAGCATGCCATTCATACAGCGGTAGAACGTATTGCCCCACTTAAATTATTCAAAAATCGACCTGCCAAAAAGCAGGAAGTCTGGTTTTCCGAAGAGCTGCGGGCTCTTAAACGAACCGCCAGGAAACTTGAGAAAGCCTGGAGAAAGTCGTACCTGGAGGTGGATAAATCCAGTTACCAGACGGCTTCGAGTATTTACCACAAAGCCATCAGAGTTGCCCGTAAGAATCACATTGCTTTGCAACTTGAGGCGGCAGGCAAAGCTCCTAAAGTATCAGATTTTAAACACCTTCTTAAAACTGGTGGCGTGTGAAAGTATGGATATGTCATCGCAACAACTATGCGACAACATTTCAGGCTTCTTCACTGATAAGATTGACATTATCTATGGAAAAATCAGGGCGTCCATCCTACCTACAAGTACACATACAGTTAGAGGCTACATACTGGTTAGAGGCGGCAGACCCGAGAGCAGAGGACGGCCCGGGACCAGGGTTCGATTCCCGGCGTGGCAGGTTTCTGGACCAGGGTCAGCGGACTCGATAATTCTCTCGCCTCGGTGCCCACTTTGATCAGAGATCACACTCGGCAACTCTGGGCATTAGCTTGCCTCATCTTCACTAACGGCCCCACCAGACCGCCGGGGATGCCTGGTCTCACCCTGGAGATACCCATTAAGGGACCATCTCTCAGGGAAGCCAGGAAGGGTTTCACAGCGGTCGAAGCGCCTTGGGACCCTCCGGGTAAGTAGTGCGCTATATAAATGCCTATAAATGCCTATACATTTACACGCAGGTGGGAGTAGATGCTAATCCAGATACACTTCTCAAATTTTGTAATATCACCCGTTTGGAAGTGGAGGGGCTGATTGACAATATCAAGAGCGGGTGTCCATCAGATCAGATACCAGCAAGAATTATGGGAGTGGTGGGCAAGGCACTTGGTCCTGAAATCCAGAACCTTGTCAACCTCTCGCTTAGCTCGGGCTGTGTCCCACGAGAGTGGAAAAAGGCTCTGGTAAGACCCATCCGGAAGAACACCTCTGTCCCACGGACCAATCTGTCCAATCTTAGACCAATCTCCCTGCTCCCTTTCTTGGGTAAACTCATCGAAAAGCACGTTAATAAACATCTTTCTAACTTCCTGGAACTATCTGGAAGCCTGGATCCCTCTCAGTCCGGTTTTAGGCCGAAATATAGTACAGAATCGGCCCGGCTGTCGGTAACAGACGATCTCCATATGTACCAGGACAGGGATATTTCAGCTGTCCTGGTGCTGTTGGACTTATCGGCAGCGTTTGATATATCACACAAGATCTTGATCGAACGACTGGCTGAGAGTGGACTGGAGGACATGGCACTGGCTTGGCTAAAGAGCTTTCTCTCCGACCGCACTCAATGTGTCACCATGGATGACTTCCAGTCGGTTGAGGTTAGGATCACCAAGGGGGTGCCACAGGGCTCCTGTCTGAGCCCGACCCTTTTTAACATCTCTGTGGCCCCCCTGGCAAAAATTATGAGAGCCTTTGGTTTCTGTCCAGTGTCATATGCTGATGACAGCCAGCTGCTTTTCCCATTCAAATCTCTGACCTCGGAGGTTAAGCGATCTTTCTCCGAAGGGATGAAAGCGGTATCCCAGTGGATGTCTTCCAACTTTCTTCAGTGTAATGTTGGTAAGACTGAGGTTATGCTTTTCGGTGAGGCCAAGATACTATGGTCCCCTGACTGGTGGCCACTAGATCTGGGACCAGTTCCTGAACCAAAGCAAGTGATCAAGAACCTTGGGGTCCGCCTTGAACAGGAGTTATCCTTGAAACAACATGGAAATAATACAGTGGGGTCCTGTTTTCATGTGATAGGACTCGTTCGCAAGGTATTTCCACTCCTCCCTGACTCCACTAGAAAGACTCTGGTCCAGGCCTTAGTGCTCAGTCAGCTCGATTATTGCAATGGCCTTCTGGCATCTGGAAATGAAGAGGTACTGGACCGACTTCAAGTGGTACACAACACTGCGGCCAGATTGGTCCTTAATGCTCCTGCCAGAGCCCCTTCTAAACCTCTGCTAGAAAAACTCCACTGGCTATCTGTCCGCCAAAGAGTTATGTTCAAGATATGTTGTATAGTACACAAGGGACTACATGACTTAGGACCCTCTTATCTGGCAGAGAAATTTGTTCCATATGTCCCCACACACACCCTAAGGTCAAGTAATCAGCTCCTTTTGAGGGTGCCCATGATTAAAAGGGCCAGACAGGGAGGTAAAGCACTGTCAGTGGTGGGCCCAACATTATGGAACAAACTTTCTCTTCTGCTTAGACAGTGCTTGGACCACTTTGCCTTTAGAAAAAAACTGAAAACCCTCTTGTTTCAGGCCTAACCGGCTAGGCCGAGATTTATCAAATATGAATCTCTGTTTAGGATTAACTGCCCCTCTTTTGCCACTGGTGTTTCTGGAGCGCGGAGATACTCTTTTGGGAGTTTATTCAAGCGCGTTATAAACTCACACATAAATAAATAAATACATACCTTTCATCAAACTCAAAAGTAGGCATGGTTTGGTTCATGTTAGATGTGGCTATGCCACAGAAGTCGCTTAGAGGTAGTGATGTCACTTCCACCCATGTGAGCAGGAAAAATGTCACCTATAACTCCTGACCTGTAACAATCACACTCGAAATTAAGGGCCTGATTTAGATTTTGGCAGAACTCCAGTCGCCCCAGTCGCCCCTCTGTGGTGAAGTTTACAAGTAGTCTGTCAAGCAGATGGAATCCTACCTGCTCTATTTTGATGTGTGCTGGCTGAACGGCCGCCCGCGTTGACGAAGTGTGTTCTGTGTCGTAAATGGTTCACCACTGTGGACGTGGGGACTTCTCTGCTGGCTGACATTACTCTTTTGTCATCAGGGTGGCGGTATTGCGCTGAGCCTATTTCAATTTCACAGTTGTACTGGCGTTGTTCTAGTGGTGGATTGCCGGCAGAGGGAATCTGTTGCTGAACACGTTCACCATTACAGTATTCCCGTGGCTATTTGTATTTGTATTTGTAGAGCGCATCAATCACAATGCTAGGACAGAATAGAGTATACTGGAATGATCAAGGTTGGAATCAGTGTCTGGGAAACAGGATCATTTTTAGTTTTTTTCTGAACCAAAGATAGTTGTTAGTTAGGTGAAGGTCAAGTGGCAGGCCATTCCAGAGGACCAAAGCTGAATTGGAGAACGACTGGTCGCCCATTCTGACCTTGTTTGTACGTTTGACAGAGGCAAGGGCTTGGTGACAAGATCTCAGGTTTCATGAGGGGATATGAAAATGTAGTTTATCTTGTAGGATGTGTGGTCCTTTTTGTCTGTATGGTTCTGTGTGCAAAACAGAGGAGCTTGAAAATGGCTCTCTGATGGACTGGTAGCCAATGTAATTTCTTCAAACAGTATGATGCTGAACTGTATTTTCTTTTGTTGCATATTAGTTTGGCAGCGGCACTCTGGACCACCTGAAGTCTGGAAAATAGGTAGTCAGCCATGCCAAAGTAAAGGGCGTTGCCGTGATCCAGTCTGTTCATAAGCAGAGCCTGTGTGACCATTTATCTGCAATTCTGTGGAATCCAGGGGAAGAGTCGTCTGAAATCTTTTAGCATGGAATAGGCTTTTCCGCACAGCAAGCGTATTTGGTCCTGCATAGATAGACTGTTGTGGAAAATGATGGCCAAGTTCTTCGCCGTTCGTTTGGGTTCTGGGATGGTGCCAAGTGCCTGGGGCCACCAGATATTGTCCCAAATACCAAGGGCACTCCCGAAAAGTAGGATTTACAATTCCCCAGCGTTTGGATTACTATTGTTAAAGTGTATTAATGAATACTAAGGTCTAGGATTATTATGATGATCCTGCATTGCTGTATCATGTCCCTAGAAAAGCCCTTAGGGATATGTGTATGAGGTATTTAGGAGAGCGCAGAATCAACGTAGAAATGACAAAAAAAACGTGGTCCCGCATCAATTATTAATTACCTCAAGCAAAATGCAACCATATGTTAAGCTAAACATGAGCGATTTCTAAAGGTTTTCAGGTTAAACTTTTTATTTAGATCTCGTAGTTGCCCCGATATGAATAACTGGTCAAAACAACTTAGTAAGTGCCCATGTGATGATCTGTCTGAACAGTCAGACATTCATATTCAATTTTTTGGTAAATTTTATACAATCCCTAGGAGAAGATGGATTGCGCCCATATTGAAGATCATGGAAGTTAATCAGTGTCGTCCTGCTTTTCTAGGTATTCAAATATTAGATAACATATTAACTGTTGCATCTGTCTCTGTGTTTCTTAAAAATGTTTTTCGATCCCGAAAATCAATCATCCAGTGAAATGTGATGAGTATATTTTACTGTGTTAGCATTGTTTTTGTTTTTATATATATTTTAAATGTGACTTATTAATTGTACTTTTATGGTTGTTTTTGTTTAATAACAGAATAAAGTTATTAATGAATGAATGAATGAATGAATGAATGAAAACTAAGGTGTACCAGGCTGTGCAACCCGTTTGGAATTCGCAACCCTATAGATCACCATTTCTTCAGAAGTACTTGGTAAACATCATCATCACTTACAAACATTACCTGTTCAGCAGAACTAGGGTTTACAATAATATGCAGATCATACTGATTAAGCATGGGCGAATTTTGCGAATCTCGTGTTCGCGAATTTTGCGGATTTGCGAACTCGCAATTCGCAAAATCCGCGAATTCTCGCGAATTTGCGGATTTTTTTTTTTGTGTTCGCGCGGGTTTCTGCCAGTTCGCGAGGGTTTTGTACAATTTCGCAAACGCGAACTTACCTGTCGGGTCGCAAGTTTTGCGAACTTGTTGTTTCTACGTGTCCAGCCTGTTTGGGACACTCTTCTTCATCACTGCCACTCTCTGTCACCACTACCACTCTCTGACTACTCATGCCACCCTCTGGCCCACCCATGCCACCCTCTGTTTCATCACAGCACCCTCTGGTTGTCCAGTCAGTGTACATTATTGTGGCAAAGCAAAGCACACCTTCCCTGCCTCAAGTGACCTGAATTAATTTGGGGCTGATTAATGTGTCACAGAATTTTTTTTAGCTGGCACCTGCTTCCTTAGTGCTTCCTGATTAGTGATCTTTTGCACTTGCTAAGTGCTTTCATTGTTGCAAAATTAGTTACAACACCTGCCCTGCCCCAACTGACAATAATGAATTAGGGGCTGATTAATGGATTTGAACTTCCAGCCTGGCTCCTGCTTGTCTCCCTTAGCTGTAATTCAGGACCTTTGTGGCATATGTGTAACTATTCTGAGGTTCAGAGCAGGGTCACATAATAGTTGCAAGTAGGCAACTGAACTCTGGAGGGGCCCCTCAGGAAGCACTACAGGAAATGGCTACTAATGATGAGCCTGAACTTTTGAACCTGGTAAGTAGTTTCAGTTTTGCTAAGATCGTATTTCTGCAATTTAGCGCTTATTCGCGGGGCGCGAAGTTGTACTGGGAAGCCGCGAACTAACGCGAACAGTGCGAGCAAGCCATAAAATCCGCTGCTCGCGGATTTGCGGATTTTTCGGGAGATTCGCGAATCTCGCGGATTGCGAATTTACCGAAAATCCGCAAAATCCGCGAGCGAAACGGATTTTCCGCCCATGCTTAATACTGATGAGACCATCCAAAAATGGGTGGACCCTCAGCAGCAACGTAAATTCTCCCTTTTGTATGGCGTTCATGAAACGAAATATTAGCTTCAAAATATCCAATTACATCTATGTTGGTGCCCTGATAACCTTAAGTACATCATTTGTATCATACAATGATCTGCTAAGTCAAAATGTTTCAAACAGTTGGTTAGAAATATTAGAACATTGGAATGTTGGGAGCTCCATGGAAAACAATGGAGTGCTCCGGGCTTATAATTGCTGGTATAAGCCCGGAGCTCCAACATTCCAATGCTTCTTTGTTTACAGCTCTGGCTGTGAACAAAGGCTTCAGGGAGCTTGTGGGATTCCATTTCCCTCACGCTCCCATAAGGCTTTGTTCTTTTTTTGTTAGAACATTCTGCCCTCTAGTGGCAGAATGTTTTAATAGCCTTATAGCCCTTCGTAGCTGGGCTATATCGGCTATTAAAGTCCCTCTCCCTTGTTAACGGCCCTCACCTTCGGCTCGAGCCTTTAACGCTGGAGAGGGCCTTTAATAGCCCTTATAGCCCTCTACGGCGGGCTATAAGGCTATATTAGTATATTGCGACCCAGAGTCAACCATCAAAGTAACTGAGTTTCCATCTATGAGAAAGTCTAGTTTGGGACGAGAGCGTCTCTTGAAGTCGTCTGAATACTCCTGTTCCAATAGATTTGCAGTTTCTGAATTTACCATCATCATTTTGTGTTGACAGAGTTCCTCAGATCCCTCAACGAAATCCGCTTTTGGTTTGTGGGCATTGCACATGTTGGCGTAATTACCTTTCTTGCCACACAGGCGACAAATCTGTGCTAAAGCAAAATATAAGGGTAAATTAACCTGATGAAGATTGCTGCCACAACGAAAGCACAGACGAGCGCAGAAGAGATAGGCTTCAGTTTAACATCATTCACGGATTTTGAATCTCAATCTGTGCAAATTCAGTAGACTCCTTATTGCTAATTTTTTTGTATCTCCTGCAAACCTTTCTAAGATTCTTACCCCACTTTAGCCAATTTAAAGGATTCCTCTAAATTCGGGTCTGCCGCTGCCCATAGCCCCTCTTGAATTTTTTTGTTACATCATTCAACAATCAATTGGTCACAAATAAGTTCTTCTATCATAGGACCATGTTAGACCTGTCAGCCCTAGGGTGGTATTTCCCTGTGATTTTTCGCCCTTGCCTCATTTTTTCCACCTACTTTTTGTCGGCCCATAGGTCTTCGGGCACCTTTTCATAGCTAATCTGTGTTAGGGTGCAGGCGGTCTCTACTTCCAACATGGCTGCCACTGGCCCCTGCTACAGCAGCGTGGACTTTTAGTGTAGCACCCTAGTTGCCAGGAGCAGGCTGGATCCCCATACAATGTTGCAACACCAGCCACCCAGCCTCAGTCCATAATTAGAGTGGGGAAGCTCCTGGAACCTTCCAGAAGGAAGGCGGACCTGACTTTTCCCGCCTTAGAGAGTGGTCACCTGACCTGGGCATATATAAGCAAGGGAGGGAACTTTTTCTAGTCAGTTGGGGCATCACTGACCTGGGGAACCCACGCAGGAGTTTTTGTCGGGAGGGCCTAGCTAGGAACCTATGCTACTGGGAGTGACAGATTTCATATGCTGCCTCTTATGCTGGGTGAGGTGTCCTAGGATAGTCCCCTGATCTGGCCCAGCGGTAGGGAACCCCAGGGTCCATCTGCAGTGACTGAGGAAAAACTCATCAAGCCTCCAACTCAACCCCCCCTCTTCAACTTCAAGAAACAAGCAACTAAGGGCGCAGAACCATCCAAGCGCCAAGAAACCTGCTTTCCTGTGACCAGAGACTGCTGGGGGAGCGACCAGGTACTGGACTGTGCTGCCCTGCGCAACCCCTGCCTTCAACTGGGCCTACCTGTCTCCCCCTGACTGAACTGTGTGACAAGCACTATAATCTGCTCCCCCTGCCCAGCGCTGTGTCAGAGACTGCCTGCCCTGAGCTAACTGTGCCCTTGTGGCTCTAGCGCTGAAGTCCCCTGTGAGGCACTGGAATCCTAAAGAGCTTTTCCCCTCAGGAATCATCCTGCCTGCGAGGCGCTGCTGTGGCCCCCAAGCGCACACCTGCTGTCCCCGAGCGCTGTGATAGCCTGGCGCTGCCCGCCATCACCGCGCTGTGCCCTGAAGCGCTAATTGCTATGCCAACTCACCGCCACGGTCCGGAGCCATCCGCGCCCTCCTGGGGCATCGAGGAATCTCCTCAGAGGGAGCGTGTATCCCCCCTGGGCAGCCTCCGCAAGCCAGGAGAGGGCCGCCCGAATCCTCGATAGGCTGCGCTGGGCTGAAAATCACCCTCCGTCTGGAGCGCCGTCTCAGCCTGTCCCCCACGGCGGCCTCCGTAGGCCAGGAGAGGGCCGTCAGGCCGCACTGGGCCCGATACCACCCTGGGCCCTCATCACGTGACGGGGGACGCGAGCCGCGTCATCCGCCGCGCACCCGCATGAGCCGCGCAGCGATTGGCTGCCGTCCCCGTGCCTTTGCCCTAACTCGGGGAAGCCCAGGATCATTGCGGAGGGGGCCGTGCAGCCTGAGAGCCCCCTCCGTTCTGCCCCGCATGCAGCCCCCGCCTCGTCCCCAGCGCCGGTGCTCTGAAGCTGCGCCTGCACCGCGCTGGGTCGAGTGAGGCCTAGAGAGGGACAGAGCGCCCTCTCCTTCTCCGAGACCAACGCAAGGGCCCCAGAGGGCCGAAGAAGAGAGGTAACCCCCTGGGGAGGAGGGCGGTAGGCCGAGAGTGGTCCGAGGTCGCCCCTCCCCCTGAGTTAACTGAGACTGGGCCCTGTTGGCCCTCTCCTGAATGTGCCTCAAGAGTTTGGAGGCTGGAGGGTTAGACACTTTCCCCTCTATACCGTTTTTGCATATATGTATCCAGCATGAAATGTTCATAGTGCACCATATTTACAAGCCAATTAATGGGATGGAGAGTCACTTCACTGTACTGAATTTTCTTGCAGGGGTGGACTTCCATAATATTCTGATGATCTGATCTGGGTCGCAAACCGATCTGTATTCACAAGAAGAGAAGCTTGTGGAAGGTTACTAAAGGCTGTGTTCTTTGAAGTTCTCTGTTATACTGAAAAGTACTTGCTGAAATGTTTTATTACTTTCTATGAAGCGCAATTTAGAAAGCGTCTATGAGAGGTTTAATGTGTTACTTTAATGCAATGCTATAGTCGCTTCTTGTAGGATCCTCCAGGTTATGAAAGTACCCCCTTTGCCTGCCGAAGAGTCTGATGCGACAGGCGGGGTTATTTAATGTTTCATTGCTTAGATGAGCTGATTATTATTTTAATGATAAGTCTTTCTGCAACTGCTTAATGAAATGCTCACCTGAAATGCTAATGATTTACCATTGCCTTGCCCTAATTGAAAGCCTATATAAAAGATCTTGATTTTTCAAATACAACTACTGGTGTGGTCTCCATTATTGCGCCACTGTGTGTTTCATTGGATGAGTGTGTTAAGTAGCTGCTTTACACGCAAGCCCCTGGCTGCCTTCCTGCTCGAGCCATGCTACCCCTCAGAGAACTGGTGGTCCCAGTTCTTACAGACCAAATTTGCACTTAACTGCCAATTCCCTTAGCCGTGCCACTAATTCATCAATTGTCTAATTAGGTCTTTGAGGTTGAGTATATACTTTATGACGTTGCATAATGATTTTTAAGATTTTAGCAAAACATTTATGAAAACCCAATTTGGCTTCCTTATGAACATCTTCCATAATGTCGCCATTGTCTTCACGTACTTCTGGTAAATATTTGAAAACATGTTTAGTTTTATGAGATTTATAAAGCGCTCAATTACCCATGGGTGTCTCGGTGCTGAGGACAGCAGGCTTACACCATATACCGGAGGGACGTTGTCCTTCAGTGCCCAGACAACCGATCAATAAAGCCTTCTACCTAATGGGAGAAAATTAAGAACCACCCAAAGCAACAATGTACTTTCCAAACGTTTCTACCCTATCCTCCCTTCAATAGGTCAAGTGTTAGTACCTGAACTACTACAGACTTTCTGCTGATGCTTTTAAAGTGTGAGTGCTGGGACCTAACATGACTATCGATTTTTTTATTAAAGGATAGTATTTTATGTGTCATGCAGAACTATTGTCACAGCGAGCACAGCTAACTCTGCAGCTTTTAAAACAGTAGATTCACAAACATAGATTTTTGAACTATTTCATCTATTTTTTAAAGGATATAGTCAATGTCACCATCTTTCCGTTGTGAAGTTTTTTAATTTTGATGCTTTTGAAGTGCGCTTTTTTCTATCTTTCTGACTGCGGGTAGTATCTTGATAATGCATGCAGCTAACTCAGTGGCCCGGTGGCAGTGGGCTGATTGGTCAATATTTGGAGAGTTTGCTGCTTCCCACGCATCTCGCCCCGCTGACTACGAGCGGAGGCGACATTTCGGCGAATATTGGTTTTTAATATTGCCACTAACTTGTTTTTAAACTTATGCAGGTCCTGACATTATTTTGCTTCCAGGGGTGAGCTGCCGGCTGGGGCTGATCGTGTCCTCGCTGGCTCCCAGCGGCAGCTGGCGCCATCTTAGCTTGGGCTAAACTTCCCATCACAGCCCTGCCACTACCCCGCCGCTCCACCCCTATTTGGGAGCGAGCTTTCCCTCTCCCTTCGTGACTGACCAGTGGCCCGGTGGCAGTGGGCTGATTGGTCAATACTTGGAGAGTTTGCTGCTTCCCACGCATCTCGCCCCGCTGACTACGAGCGGAGGCGACATTTCGGCGAATATTGGTTTTTAAAATTGCCACTAACTTGTTTTTAAACTTATGCAGGTCCTGACATTATTTTGCTTCCAGTGGTGAGCTGCCGGCTGGGGCTGATCGTGTCCTCGCGGGCTCCCAGCGGCAGCTGGCGCCATCTTAGCTTGGGCTAAACTTCCCATCACAGCCCTGCCACTCCCCCGCCCCTATTTAAACAGGCAATATGAGGCAGCGCAGCGGACGAGCGCAGCGGGCGCGACGGAGGCGCGCCGGAGTTGCGCCTGAGTTAAGCTCGTCTGTGCCCGTCCGCGGCCGAACGGGGCCAGGGGCACAAGATGCTGCCGGTTTTGTCTCATACTCACCATCCCAACTATGCCTTCATTGGGCCCCCGGCCTCATCAGCCCCTCCACAACGACCTACTTACAGTATCTTGGTCTATACACCTCCCCACCCCACTCCTCTCCCGAGGTTGTATCACATTTAGCCTCACTACCTTCCATACCCTCCTCTATTTCCCCCTCACTTCCGGCCCCTCCTGCTCCTCTATTTAGCACTTCGGCTGCACTCCTTAACACTAGGTCTGCAGTCAATCACCAATACGAACTATTCGATTACATCGACTCCCATGAACCAGATCTCTTATTTTTAACCGAGACCTGGTTCAAGACCGACTCCCTACCCAACGAACTTGCTGCTTTACCATCTTCATATTCCGCCATTCGAGCGGATCGCCCAGAAGGCAAGCGGGGTGGAGGTGTGGCTCTAATAGCTCGTACTGATCTTAATTTTCAAGTCCTCTCTTCCCCCCTATCCCCGATGTTGATCACCTTGTAGCTCGTTCAACTTCCCACCAGGCTCCCCTCACTTTTGTCTTAATCTATCGCCCTCCCCAACCCACTCCTTTATTTCTGTCCAATATTCAGACCCTCCTGGCTACCCTGGGAATTAATAACTCATCTGTACTAGTTTTAAGGGATCTCAACTTTTGGCCTAACGATCCTGCCGAAAGCCTTCAATCTAAGGAGTTTACCAGCCTTATGAATAGTTTGAACTTCTTGCCGCTTATTCATAGCCCCACCCATACACATGGTCATACGCTAGACCAAATCTGGTCACTGAATGTTCCATCCACACCCCCCATTATATCCCCTTGCTCGTGGTCAGATCACTCTACCATCACGTTCTCCCTTGCTCTAGCGCCTCTGGCCAAACCCCCGCTCCCCAAAAACACCTGGGTTCGGAAATGGGGCAAAACAGACATGCCTTCTCTCTGCTCAGCCCTGGCCAAAACCAGCCCTGATCTATCCGGCCTTGCAGCTACCTCTCAGCTGGCCGCTATTAACAACTGGCTTACTGAGGCGGGTGAAGAATTCGCCCCCTTAAGGCAGCTTACAGTCAAACGGGCCCACGCAGCCAATCGCTGGTTCACTCCCGAACTCAAAGTGATGAAACTAGCTGCAAGGAGGGCCGAGCGAGTCTGGAGAAGTACCTACGACCCCACACAAAAGGCAACTTATAAAAAGGGCATTCTTGAAGCAAAAACCGAATATTATACCAACAGGATAATGACAGCTGAGTCCCAATCGAAGGAAATTTTCTCCACTGTCCACGAACTAGCATCTTCCAGCAGAGCCACGGTTACCATTCCTCCTTCCCAGCCCCTCTGTGACTCGCTCAATGAGTTCTTTATAGACAAGGTGGCCAAAATTAAACACAACAATCCCCTGCCCTCCCCCACTTTTGTCAACCCGTCCCCACCCACTACTACCGTTAAATTGACTAACTTTCCACTTTTAACTAATGACACTCTCCTTCCTCTGCTCCACCGGGTCAAATCAGGCTCTCCCCTGGATTTTGCCCCTGCTCGTACCCTTAAGGAAATTTACTCAGCTTGCCCTACACCACCTCTGACCCTTCTTAATGACTCACTTACACACGGTTCTGTCCCCAGTCCACACAAATCGGCGATTGTTATTCCAATTTTTAAAAAAACGGACGTCGACTCATCCTCCCCCTCCAATTACCGCCCCATTTCACTCCTGCCTTACCTTGCCAAAGTTCTCGAAACCCATATCACCACCACTCTGAGCACCCACATTGAGGCAAATCATTGCCTCTCCCCCTGTCAAGCCGGTTTCCGTCCCCTGCACTCTACAGAGAAAGTGGTCATCTCAGTAATGGACAAATTGCGTGAAGGTATCGACACCAACCTTCCGTAAGCCTTGATACTCCTAGACCTGTCCGCCGCTTTTGACACGGTGAACCACCCCATCCTCCTCAACCGTGTCAGGGCGGCGGGCATAGAAGGCTTGGCCTTCTCATGGCTTGAGTCTTTTCTCGCTGGGAGAACTCAAGCGGTCCGTTTGACTGGCTTCGCTGCGGCCTCCCACAAGGTAGAGTGCGGGGTCCCCCAGGGCTCATCACTTTCCCCTCTTCAGTTTAACCTATACATCTTTCCCCTCATTTTTATGTTACAGCAACTGGAGGTCACCGTGTTCAATTACACGGATGACCTCCAGTTAATCTTCAACCTGTCTCATCCATCTTCATCCGCCCTGAACGTCCAGACAGTAATGACGTTCATTCAAGATTGGATGAACTGCAACCACCTCAAACTCAATCCGGACAAGACCGAGTTGGTCCTGACCGGAGGTGGTTGCAGTCCATGGTCCCCCTCTTTTTGTCCCTCTTCCCTTGGTGTTCCCCCACTCCCTGTGTCCAAAGTAAAAACACTAGGGATCCTTCTTGATTCTCAACTCACTGTCCATTCACAAGTTAGTTCTGTGGTTTCCTCTTGTTTTTTTCCCCTCAGAATAATCAGGAAAGTTTCCCATTTTTTTCTCCCTCTGCTTTAAAAGTAATTGTGTTGGCCATGGTACTGTCTCGTATAGACTATGGTAACATAGTCTGTAATGGGGACCCCGCCTACGCGATCCATCGTTTGCAATTGGTGCAGAATCAGGCGGCTCGCCTGATTCATGGCCTACCCAATTACCATCGGGTCACCCCATTGCTCAAAACATTACATTGGCTCCAAGTGAAAGAGCGTGCCCTTTTCAAACTCGGCTGCCTCACTTACCAGGCCAGATCGGGCACTGCTCCCGAATTCATCTGTTCTGCCATTAAGCCCTACTGCCCCGGCAGAGAACTTCGCTCCGCTCATTTGGCCCTCCTCACCATTCCTCGCTTTAAAAAACAGAGGGCGGGTGGAGCGAGATTTGCTGTCTTGGCTCCAACCTTTTGGAACTCTCTCCCGGCTACCCTGTGCACCTCACATTCCTACCTCCTGTTTCGTAAGAATCTTAAAACCTTCCTCTTTACGCCAGCCTACCTGACCTAAATCCCTCTAGTTGCTGCCGTCCACTGTTCACCACTAGCGCCATGAAACCGCTGGGTAAACGAGCGCTGTACAAATGTTTTTAAATTCAAATTCAAATTCATTTTTTAATGGAAAACGGTGTCTTTGGGGCTCGAGCAACTATGACAAAGGGTAGATTATATATTGGCCACAACTTCAGAGATAACTGGTCTACGTAAAACCTTAGTGTTCTGAATAGCTCACATGGTGTCAACTTCTAAGGGATAGATTTATCCAAGCTTTGTGTCGCCCTTGCGAAGCTTACAAGATCTACCGAGCCATGCAAGGCCATTGTGCGCGGCCCCTCAAGTTTTAGTAAATGTGGATAAATGCAGGGAAGGCACAACTCTACATGTTGGGGCATTATATAGATGAAGAGTGGGTATTCCCATGCGTCCACTCCTGTATTTTGAGGCATTCCCAGATTTACTAACACTGGTAGACCTGGGAATGAGTTTGAAATGTACACCTTCCCACCAGAGGCGCAATGAGAATAAATATTTGTATTTCTCCTCATTGTTTCCTCTTTCTAAGTGTGCTGGATTTTGCAGCACACTTAGAAAGAGGTATATGCCTCTAAGGATTGTTTTTTTGCAGGATGGTGTTCATCATACACAAAAACAATCCGCATGTAACACAGGCACCCTTGGTTCCTGCTACAATGGGGCCTGCATTTGCATTATGTTTGCTGATTGCGCCCCAGTGCAGGCAGAAGACAGGAAAATGCCATGAATTCATATATATATGTATGTAATGGTGCATTCCGCCCTCTCCCTTTCAAACAGGGCAGCACAGCAAGTTGTCTTGCTGCATTGTTCTACATGAAAGAATGATAATTCTACCCCTAAATCTGTTGAATGAACGTGGGCTAGGGTGCTATTAAAGGGGAAGTCAATTGTATTATTTTTGGCCTTAACTACAATATTTGTGGAATCCCAACTGGTTATGCTTGAGCTGTTACACATGTTGCAGAATAATCTCTATAACTTGTGGTGAGATCGGAAAATAGGCATGGGGCTCTGCTGAATTCTCAAGCTCTGAATCTAAGGTCTGACTTGTGGGGGGGGGTTATGGGGTATTTTTCAGGAGTTGTTGTGAACAGGTGAGGTCTATAGCCTCAAGGCACTTTGTGACTATAGTCACAGTTTCATTAGCTCTTGTCTCTTTGGAGCACTTTGCTAAAAATAAGGTTTGATACTCTTATGTGCATCAGTGTATATCCTGCAAAGTTGTTATGAGCAGGAAATATCTATTATTTCACAGTCTGTATGTTGTCTTTCAGATAAGACACACGTTTCTTTTTATCTCCTCCGTTTTTTTCTTCTCGGCTAAAGGTTGGATCATGGTATCATGGTCCTTTTGTTGTTCTGGAATATTGCACAAGGTTCTAAGGTTAATGCGCCATGTTCAAAACAATCTTCAGAAGATATGGATTAAATAAATAGGAACACAAACATGTAATAGCTGCAAAAAGAGTAAATAGCTCTTGTTGTTCATTATAACCACAATTTATACCTATCAGTATTTAAAAAACATACAAGTGAATCACAAAACATTTTCATTAAACTGTCTCACATTGGAATACCTCTTGCTAAAAAATAAGAAGGAATTCAGTAAAAAATGTTAAACCCCCCCTGAAATATATCTGCTTTAAAGTGTTGTGATGTACGTTGCTTTTATGATGGTCCCCCTGTTTCTAACTGTTCAATTTTCTTTACAACTAAGGCCTCACAATTGCTGCTATGTGTTTCTCTAATGTCCTATGCAGATGTGTTGTGATCTATTTGGTGAAGCTATGATTTTTCAGAGCAATATACACTATGAGCTAAAGGAATGTATATTTGTATTTATTTGTGCTACTAGTACTGGCAACAACAAAGAGAGTCGCTGACTCGGTGGGGATATGGCACAGAAAGTTTTATTCCAAGTGAAAACCTAGACGCGTTTCTGCGGCGAGCCGCCTTGTTCACTGCATCGGGCACCAATGAAATTCAACAATATATGGTGAGCACTCTTAGTTGGTTGTCACAGCAACCATTCTTACTAATGAACAAAGAAGTAATACACATAATAGTGGAAATGACAGCGCAGTAAATTAACATAACTAATATAATTGTTATAGATTAAATCTATATCAGCACAAGTATAAGGTAACTGAAATATGTACAATTACTAATTGTAAGTAAAACACTGTGAATTAATCACTGTAACAGTATTGCATGCTCAGGCTCTGTAAATCATAGTAGGAAGAGAGACTCGTTATTTTTACATGTTCTCTTGTTTGGCCACTAGGGTAAAGCATTACTCCATCCTACACAGATAGTAAAAAAAAGTACAATTCATGCAAATATAGGAGATTCCCAAGACTGTGATTGGCTAGGGCATAACTGTGCCACGTATATGGTCTCTGGTGCATGCATATGTGCTAAGTAGACTCCACGATCTATACATATTCCTCCATATATAACTGGTTGCATCTGAGACTAACATGTTGTCAAGACATAAAAAAGGGAATATGGAAAATATTGAAAAAAATGTAAAAGTACCGCCCAAGTGGGCTACTGGGTTGAAACTACCAGACAAGAAGTAATGTTAAAAATTATTGTCATACTGCTAGGGATAAACATAATTTACACACAGAGCCCACAGCTAGGTACTGTCCATGACTATCACAGCTAAAGAGTACAAATAATTAAGACTAAACTAAGTGAAGTGAAAAAATGGGCCTAAAGCACATGAGCAGGATCTGGGGCGGGACGAGCAGCTGTAAATTACAAATGTACATTAAGTGCCTCATCTGCATTCATCCCGTGTGGAATTTTCAAATTCAGGGAAAGATCTTTACATTGCCACCATGACACAAATGTATGTGTCTGGCAACTGGGTAGCTGGGGTCATTGTAGGCGATGGCCCTGAGATGTAATATACGGACATGTACAGGGTGGATGGTACTACCTACGTATTGTTTGGCACATGTGCACTGGAGAACTTATACTGCAAAATCGTTTTTACAAGTGTAGCTGCCTCAGATTTCATAGGGGGCTTCTCTAAAGGGCATTTACACTGCCCTTGTATTAACACCATGCTTACAAGCTTTACACTTTGAGCATCTTTGGAAACCTCTCTGTGGTCACAACTAATCTGAACCCTTGCTAATAGTGGGTGAGTTACATACAAGTTATTTCAGACCTTCTTTGGTGCTGCAGTTATGCTTCATTCGGAAGCACTCCGCATATGGGATGCTCTCCTTTAATCTAGTAGGGTGGAAACTACTTGTGTGAAGGTTAGAATTAGTCCTAGAGTGCATCCTATTACTCTCTACACAGATTTCAAGTTCTAAGAAATCTATGGATTATATAATGGTGTTGCATGTGAAAGATAATTTCAGGTTGTTACTATTCGATTCCTCTGCACATGTTCTTGCATCTTCCTGGGAGCCCGGCCAAATGATAAAAATGTCATCTATATAGCTCACATGCAGACTGACATTTTCTGTCATTGCTTTTTTCTTCGTTGTCATGAGTGCCTATTCCTCCCACCAGCCGATATGCAAATTAGCATAACTGGGGGGTGAAGCAGGTACCCAAGGCTCTGCCTTGCAGTTGTTTGTTAAAGAGTATGCCAAAGACAAAGGTGTTGTTGTGTAGGCACCATTCAACCATTTGTAGCACCATTACTGTGTGTTGATACAAGTGTATAGGTCTTTTCCCCAAAACATAGCTCAAGGCATTTAGTCCATCTTTGTGTCTTATGCTGGAGTAGAGTGTGTTAACATCAAGTGTCATTAACACAAAGTCTTTTTTACAAGACATGTTGTAAATTGTTTGTTAGGAAATTTCCTGTGTCCCTGATGTATGAGGGAAATTCACAAACAGATGGCTAAAGGAAATGTATCTTGATATGTTTAGAAATAGTCCTCCTATTGCTGCTACGATCGGTCTCCCTGGGGGTTCAGTGGCATTTCTGTGTATCTTCAGTATAAGATACAGCTGAGGTGTCACAGGGTAGTCAATGTTTAGAAAATCAAGTTCTTGTTTGGAGATAAGTCCCACACCTCTCCATTCGTATGGAGCTTGTGGAACCTTTCTTTGATACCAAAGATGCTTGTAGGGCTGATACGACTGTAGCATTCCCTGTCTTGCAGCTGTTTTTATTCTTCTGCATTGTACTTTTCCAGTAGCCATAGGACCACGTTGGCACCCTTATCAGACCACTGAACTTCAATGTCTTGCCGTTGTTTTATTTTTTGAATAAGATCAATGTATCATGTCCTCTGGTTGTGGTCTGTTTTAATAAAATCTTTGCTACATTGCTTCACTACTTCTTTGAGGTCTTTCACGACATTTCCAGCAAAGATATCAAGTCCGTCTTAACGCATAGTGAGACTGAAGACTGATTTGGGCTTGTAAGGGGTACAGACACAACCATAAATGTCCAGACCTGTTGCCAATGCCAGATCTGTGGGTGATCCCAAACTGTTCTGCTCTCCCAACCCAAGTTCGGTCAAATCCTGGAGAAGATTCATGTCTTCTACACTGAGAGCACTGTTGGTATTGCATGTTGTCTCAGGTTCCCTGATGTTTTTGGATACATTGAAGAAATATTTTTGTAGTCTAACTTCCTTACATATTGGAAAATGTCTATCCGGGTCTGTACATAATCAGAATTAGCTTTAGCGCAAAAGGTTAGACCCAAATAAAGGATTTTTTTCATCTTCGTTGAGAGCCATGTTAGTTAGATTGATTACTGTGTTGTCAATGTCTTTTTTTGTTTCTACTTCCTCCTTGTTCTTCTGTTTGTTTGTTCTGTTTGTGTTGTTTGTCCCAGCCTCTGTCTTTTCTTCTCCCCCTGTTCGTCCTCTGCCCCTGCCTCTCTGTTCTTGACGTGGGGGCCGCGGTCGGAGGATCATTTTGCACTTTATGCATAAAAAAACCAAATTCCTGTATTACGGAGGGTGTTTTTCGATTAGGGGCGCCGCTTGCTGTTGTTTCCAAGTCTGACTCAACTCCTGAGCTTAATTCTGACCTGCTGGGCTCTGCTGCTCTCATTTGTGTCTCGGTGGTTTATTTATATATTACATTAAAACCTTAGCAAAAAAAAGTTCTTAAAAACGTTTTTTCCATTAGGGACTCGTATTGTGAGAATCAACTTGTCAAATGTATTGTAATTTTCAGGTACGTCTAGAATGTCCGAAAATCCTCTTTAAATGTAGCATCACATTGAGGTTAGATCAATTTTGTAATAAAATAAAAAGCAAAATTAAAACAAATATACATTTATCTAAAAAAGCTCTAAATGTTATATTGACATCTCATACTAGGCTTTTTCAAACAGAATAATGAGAGCGGGCTGTGTGTGGCCATTGCTTCCCCACATCCCCCTACACCCATAACATACAGCAATTTACATTATATTTGAAGCAGCCACTTCAAAAATCCCTTTTAAGAAAGGCTTAATTTGGTGCACTTTATAATCTGGCAGGACAGAGTACACAGTCTTTTGAAATATTTTAAATACTTAACATGCAACTGACCCAGCCCCACAGGTCTATGTAGCCCTGTTCTACATATGGCACAGGGAACTCATTTTGAGGCCTGGAACTAAAAGGTTTTGTTAAAACATGCCTTATAAAAGAAGACTTATCAGCAAAGTCAAGATGGATGGATCATGTGAAACCCACATATATACTATAACTCTAAAAGGTTTTAATTTAGTTCCTGGATAGCATCCTCCATACATTAATTGTTTACCTCTGACTAACACATACTCATGTAGCACATCCTAGAAAGAAACTGTTAAACACAGAAGGCATGCTTTCTGTAGAGGCACATTATTTGAAAGTGTTGGTTGTGGAAAGCTGTGCGACAGATGCTGTTAGAATCCAGACAGAATTTAAAAATGGAAATCAAAGGGATGAATTTCTTTTGTTAAGACTGAAACTAAAAGCTTGAAGCTCTGTTACATGCAGAACATATTAGCATTATGATATTCTTTATGGACATCCTTAACATTTTTCCATCAAACAACCCCAGTATTATTGAAAGACGCTTTGCCTGCTTTATGCACTGAAATTCGCATTAAACTACAAGTCGCTTTGTAGAAATACAATAAAGGATTAATGGTGCATAAACCAGTTTGTCTTACAAAATGTACATTAATACAGACAGTTTGCTAATACAAAATGCCAAAAACTAACCTTGTATGAGAGTACAGTTCCGGGTCAAGTAAAATATGTAACTAAATAGAGTATGTGTAAGCAACAAACAGTGCTAAATACATCTCATACAACAATACTAATGTTACAACAAGTGTATACATATCTAAACTATACATATTCTTTACCTGCTGATTGTCCGTGGTAGAGTCATTCTGAATTCTCTTGTGGACTAACTTCCCAAGTTGGCCACAAATTCCAAATGCCTGCTCAATAAGTATCGTATCTTAAGATAACATGAGTCACAAAGGGTCTTAGCTTGAGAAAACATCATTGTTTTTCGGGCTACCAGCTGTTTTTGTGGGGCCTTAAATAGAGAGCATTTTGTCCCGACAAGGAGTCAGCATTTCCTGTCCTCATTCTAAAATGAAAGTGGAAGTGGTTTCCTTCTGTTCATCTCTTTTTGTGAGGCCCTAAAAATCGACCATTTTGTTGTGACCAGTTGACATTTCCCTGCTGATTTAAACACAAGGTAGAAGTAGATTTCTTGTTTTGACATAAGTTTAAGAGGCCTCAGTTTTGAGCTGAACCATGAGTCAGCATTTCCTGTATTTAGCAAATTAAAAGCAAAAGTAGATGTTTTTGCGTTTCCTGCTGTTTTTGCGAGGCCTGAAAAGTAGACCATGTTCTCAGCTGAACCACGAGTCAGCATATCCTAAGTTGAAAAGTTACTTCTTTTTTATTTTTGTGAGCCACAAGGACACCCAAGACAGATTAAGGTAAAACAATCGTCTTATTTCCTATGTTAAAAAGTTACTGCCCCTTAGGTTTTGTGAGCAATGATTTCACCCAAGACAGATTCAGGTCCAAACGTAGGAAAAGGCCTGAGCTCATTTCTGAATCTTGCACAGTTTTACTTGCACATTTGAGAAGGTTCTGACTGCATTCTTGCTGTTCCATGCACTGCTACAGAAACATAATGGGAGTTCTTTTTAACCCTTTCGCTGCGGCGGCTATTCCGCCGCAGCGCTAACGGGGTGGGGCGGCTGCGCGGCAGCCGCATGCTGGTGACAGAACCGCTCCGTCACCAGCCGCGGTTGAGCTGTGCTGGTGACGGAGCGGTTCCGTCATGACCCGCCCCGCTCATTAGAACGGCCGCGCAGGCGCGAAATCAGCACCGCGCAGGCGCGGCGGCCGGGCCATGACGGAACCTCTCCGTCATCAGCACAGCCCAACCGTAGCTGATGACGGAGCGGTTCCGTCATGACCCGCCCCGCTCATTAGAACGGCCGCGCAGGCGCGAAATCAGCACCGCGCAGGCGCGGCGGCCGGGCCATGACGGAACCTCTCCGTCATCAGCACAGCCCAACTGTAGCTGATGACGGAGCGGTTCCGTCATCAACAGGGGAGGGGTTAAAGCCACTATAAAAAGAGCCTGGTTACCGTCATTTGGCTACTTATGCGAATGAACACACAAATGCACATGCATGCCTGCATACTTGATTAAACACACACAGATGCCCACAGACACGCACACACCCACGCACACACCCACACAGACGTGCAAGCACAAATTCACAAACACACAAATGCACATGCTTACATGGATAAACACACACACATACACGCACACACACGAAGTGCATACGAAAACACACAAATCGCAGGCACACCTGTATGTATACTTTAACATGTGCCAACACATACACTCACACACAAACAAATATCACATTCTTTCTTATTCACATTTCTATTTCCTTTGATAAACAAAACTGATCATACCTGCTAAGCCGCTCTTGACATAATAGACTGTTGTGTCTATTTCACAAATAAACAAAAAGTATCCTCAAATGATCACACACTTTAAAGCTACCTAGGACATGCATGGCCAGTGCAGCTTTGGTCTTTGGAACCCTTATGTAGAAAGTCGCTAGGACCTGCAACTCCCCCACATTTCATGAGGGGGATGGAGTTTAGGGGGAGCTTCTGCCGGGGCACCAACCATGCCTTTCCCTCACATCACAGGGTGCGTTGATGTTAAAGAGCAGAGTTAGTTTGGGACTTTTGAAGTCCTGTTGCTCACTAGCTATTTCACTTCCTGTGCATTGCATAATGGAGGGTGATCTCACTTCAAGGGCATTACTTGCTTGTCAAACCTCAAAGAAAGTATCATTTCCAGAGCGGGGTCATGGGATAGGTCGTTTCACAATCACATGGGCTGAAAATGACATCACTACTGGAGTGGGCGGCATGGTGCAGGGGTGACATACTTTCTGGCTTATGGACCCTTGATTAACTCATTTCTGGGGCAGAACTACCGGATCAGGATTTGCAGGTGACATCACTTCCTGGCACTAAGGGGCAGAAGTGATGTTACTACCGGGAGCGACTTAGGGGTCTTAGCAACGTGTAACTTTATGCAAACCACAACCTACTTTTCAGTTTGATTACATTCATCTCACATACTATTAACATATAAGTAAGATGTACATGTGTGGTAAAAATAGTAAAAATACTTTGCCAATATAGTGATAGGCAGTATCCTGGATCGGATATTTCTGTAGGTCAATATAAATCACTCACTGTAGTAGAACATCCCTTTTGGCAAATTTTTAAAGAATAATATTCTGTACAATTCACCATTTTGGGAATAATTTGAGATCATTTCTTGGGAGAAGGACCTCACAGCCCCCCTGGTGATGGGTGGACTAGCTAGCTGCTATTTATGCTTGATATTTCCATCCCTTTCGTATCTGATGTTGGTTTCCAGTTAAGCCCTGTGTTGAGATCGCCCCACACTGGCGGCTCCTTTAAATTGTTTGTGCTGCTGGGCGGATTATTGCCAACATCTCTAGATTCTATAGACTGCAGTGGGGTTACTGCTGTTTTTCACTGACGTTTACATTGACTTAACAGCCCAAAATCAACATTTTGTAGAGACTGGTTGTTATGAAGGATGACAACGTTACATCTTGTAAAGAGTTTATTAGAAGAACGGCACAGGCGAGCCAGGCAGCACAGCTTCCAGTCCAAGGTACGGGCAGCAACTGACCAATGGACTGGAGCACCGTGGAAGAAGGCAACCAGCATACCATCCCTCACTCCCAACTGGGAAAATATTGTAAACAATACATAATACATCGCCCCCTTACACGGAAAACAAAACACAGAAAACACAATAAAAAATATGCAATAGGAAATTCCAAAAATTATACACATTACAGTGTGCAACAAACCCTAAACTATATCCACATTATATACTTCTTTAGCCAACCCGGGAGTGCTCTCTTCCTTCTTTCACTCATACCAGCATCCTGTGTTACCACAACCGGATCCATGGCACTAGAGCACAGTTTATTCATCCCAGATTGCACCCCTTCCAAAACATTTGCTGTTCCAAACGGCACTTCCATTGCCACGTCCACGGGTTGAGCTTCAAAACTATCCTGGTTGTCCACCACATCCTTCTCCACAGCACTCTCCACCACCTCCCTTTCCGAAACAATATCAGAAGATACTCCGGAACGAAAGGTGCTTGTGTCAAGAAAATCTTCCATCCATTCAGTATCCTTCACACTATCAGCACACACCAAACCTTCTTATAAAACACTCCATTGTTTCCCTGAATACAAAGCAATGCTTTTTAGATTCCACACTCTACCGTCATCCAAACTCACTGCATTGCGCAAAAGTTCAACAACTTTTAGAGGTGGCTCGAACTGACTTTCACCCTTAGGAACCTTAATAGGTCTCTTCACACTAACTGAATCACCGACCTTGACCTGTATTTCCTTCAGGCCATGAGTCTTGTCATGATAGCACTTACTCTTATCATGCACCTGCACCAATCTGTTCCTCACCTCCTCTGCTGACCATTGATGCAACGATCCATCAAAAAGCCAAGCTGGAGAGAACTTACACCTGGGTTTCCTGCCTCTCATGATAACAAAAGGAGACAAACCTGTGGAATCATGAGTGGTGATTATGTAAGCACTAACAGTCTTCTGCAATTCTAACTTCCAATCTTTCCTCTTGTAAATGGCTGCTTGGATGACTCCTTTTAACACGCTGTTGAAGCGCTTCATAGTGCCATTACCACTGGGGTTCATCAGCTACATCATCCTTCTTGGGCCAGCCCTTGCACATATATTCCTGAACCAATCGTAATTTCACATCTTTACATTGTTCCTCGATCCACTCAACTTTCTCAAGCATCTTGAATAGGTGCAATGTTGAAATCCCACCATGGGTCGTCTGAACACTCTTCCAAGGGAACTGGCAATCTGGACAGACAATCCGCAATGGCATTTTCTCTGCCCGGTACATTAAACCAACTTGTAGACAAATTCTTTCATTCTCATGGAGATTCTAGCTAATCTGGCTCCATAGTAAGGATGTTTACTAAAGGACGGTGATCAGTGCGGATTACAACAGGCTTCCCCCAAACAAACACATGGAAATGCTCCAAAGCCCAAAAGCAAGCTAAAGCCTCTCTTTCGATAATAGGATTTTTGGTTTCGGCGGGAGATAATGATCTGGAAGCACTGGAATATTATTTTCTCATGATCATTCACGCACGTCTGCAATAAGATGACACCCAAGCCCTTGTCACTTGCATCAGTTGTCGAAATACATTCCAGATTCGGGTCAAAACTGCTAAGAGCACTCACATTTTGCAAATCACTTTTCAACTGACCAAACTCTGTCTCACACTCACTAGTCCATTCAAATTTAGTGTTTTTCTTCAATAATGAACGTATGTTGCATACCTTACTGGCAACATTTTAAATACATGTTGCGCAGTACTCAGCCATGCCCAAAAATTATCTCACCTCTTCCTTGTTAGTTGGAGCAGACGAACCAACAATTGCATTTACTAAGGCAAGCTTGGGTGTTACATCGTCCTCACAAATATTATGTCCTAAATAGGATACACTTCTCTGTGCAAATTTGCATTTACTGATGTCAACAGTTAAACCAACATCTTGTAACATACTCAATACATCTTCAGCTTGCTATCATGCTCCTCCTTGCACTTAGCAGAGACTAAAACATCATCCTGAAAGAATCTGACTCCACTCATGTTACCAAACAACTTGTGCATTACGTTCTGGAAGACGGCAGCCGCCAAAGCAGGGCCAAAAGGCATGCGTTTGAATTGATAACAACCATAAGGTGTTATGAAAGAGGTACGCTTCCTTGATTCGGGCGTCAAAACAATATGGTGGTATGCCGCTGAAAGATCAACGGTGGAGCACCAGAAACCTATGATGACAATGTTGTTATTTAGGTGGATCAAATCAATGCATAAGCGAATCTTGCCGTTCCCCTTGCGTGCCATCACCACAGGAGAAATCCATTCAGAAAGTTCCACATCGTCAATCACATTCCTCTCAATCAATTGAAGCAACTTCATACCTTATTAATATAGGGATGGGCCTTACTTTATGTAACTTGGGTTCCACATCCTTTTTAAGTACAATAGTGTGCTCAAAACCTTTAAGAGCACCTAATTCCTTATTGAAAACTTTTTGAAATATCCTACTTATTCCATCTTGTAGTGTACCCGAATCATCCACAATGAGTACTTTCTTTTCACTATTTGGGTCTAAAATAGCGTGCACATTCTTTTAGTCCATCCAACCTAGGATGGAGGGACTGAATTGAGCTACATAGAGTTTCCCTCTTGCTGACCTTCCTTTGAACAAAAACGTCAGCCATCTGAAATCCAACATATTAATTCTTTCACCAGTAAAACTCAGTGGATTTACATCATGGGAATTAATTGGTGGCTTATTTTCTTAACAAATTTCTCCTTCCGAATTCCTTTGTTTATTACAGTATATGGTGACCCTGAGTCAGCTCAAATCATGATAGGTACACCCCCTACGGATATGTCACATACAGGTTTCTCCTTAACAGAATTATCTGTAATGTTAATCACAAAATTACCTTGTAAATTCTTCACACATTCCCATTCAGGATTCTCATTCTCTAACTCAATATCAGTAGGAGTGTCATCCTCACACACGTATATTACATTGCCTTTCCTCCTCCTACACATTTTACTAAAATGGCCTATTAGACCAAAGATGCTACATTTCTTTTTCGCAGCCGAGCAATTTCTGGTGAACGCCAAATGTTCTTTGCTGCCACAGCAATAACATCGTCTATCCTCCAGTTCATTTTCTCTCCAAGAACTCCTTTATGTTTGGTTAGGGTTTCTGCCTACAATTTGTTGTGGTTGTCCACGGGTCATGTTTTGGACTGTAGCGATTACGAGGACAAGGGGACTGAATTCCTGTTATGCAGTGAAAACGGGAAAAGTCCTTCGAACTACAACTACCAGACTGCCTTGGGGTATTCGCATGAGTCTTAAGCCCCTCCTTTGCAAGAGTAAGGTGCTTGTCAATTAACTTGTTTTTGGAAAGGAATGGTGGATGGTGATCCCCGCCGGATTCCAGCGTGAAGACTGAAGCCTTGCTGGAGAATTCCTGCTGTCGTGTTCTGGACGTGGTGAAACCTGAATCCTTGGAGTAGCGGAGAGTTTACTCAAAAATCACCTTGCAGTATTGTGGAAGGAGAGCGGGCTTGCCTCCTTCAAATTGATCTACGTTCGGGAGAATTGAAAGTCCTTGTTCAGAAAGAGAAGCCGCGCTGCATTAATTGCGCGGAGACGCATGATTATGGCACGTGAGTAAAAGAACGCTTTTCAACTGTGTATCGTGTCTGAGTTTAAAGATGCGTCCGGTGAATTTGTTTTCAGTTGTAGAGAGGAATTCTTGCGGAGGATTGCCTTAGTTGCTGTTTGGGACATAACTTGTTTTGAAGTGCTTTCCTGGAAGTATATCGGGAAGAGCCAGGAAATTGCTTTGCATTACGGATTCGAAGTGGTGCCACTTAATTTAATCCGTGGACTTCGTGTTGTGACTCTAACAATGCCTTGTCAATCAGGGAAGACAAAACCCCTTTTCTACGGACTATTTTTCTTTTGGTGAATTGCAGTAGTCTAATGACTTTGTACCTTTTGAGGGAAGCATTTGTTTAATGACATTCACTCTCGGATATTGGGCATGAACTATATCTAACCTAAGGATATACCTTCTGAACCGAACACGTATTATTGCAGTGGGCTGTGAGACTTCGGTGAGTCAGGGGGAAGGGAGGAAGAGAAGAATCTTTCCTGTATAGAGATAACAGGTGGATAGAAAGTAATTGTCTGCTTTGTCACCCTTATGCAGCCTTGAAGGTTTTGCGGACCCAGCAGAGTGCATACCCCGCCCTTGAGAGGAATATCGAAACCACAGCCTCTTATTTCTTTTATCCCCTTCCCTTTTTTCTCCGGGGCACGAATTCACGCAGTGAGTTTATCCTTCCCTGCTGGGGTTCGCGTCGGGAGAAACTGGGGGGCTTAGCTTCTGACATCGTCTCCGCTGGGCACAAGAATAAGGTTAGTGGCGTTTTTCTGTCTTGTGCTGCTGCCAATCCTGACAGATTGACAAGCCCAAGTATACAACCCCGGCCTAGACGATGGATATTGAAAGTGTGTTGAATTCCGTGGTGGAGAGCCTTGCGGCCTTGCAACAGGAGGTCAACACGTCTAGAACTGAGAATCAGTTTCTTTATAAGGAAGTGGGTGTCCTTCGGAAAGAAGTGTCAGGGTTAGCACGTAGGGGCTATGGAGGGGTTTCTTATATTAAACCAGCCACTTTGCCACCCCCTGTATCTCCTGCGCCTACTACCACACAGGGAGCAGAGGGGGGTGGGTTTTTTCTGACTCCTCCTACAACATCTTCCCTTTCCGAAAGTGTCCCTACTGTCCATGTCATACTAAACACTGGTATTCCTTTAGCGCCCCCAGAAAGGTTTTACGGGTACCCCCGTAAGTTTGAGACTTTTTTGAATCAGTGTAGGTTACATTTTTTATGTAAACCTGGGGTGTTTCTGGATGATTCTGCGAAAACTGCGTTCATGATGTCGTACTTGGGAGGCAATGCAGCAAGTTGGACTATTCCACTTCTAGAAAGGAACGATCCTGTGTTGCACGTTTTTGATGACTTTTGTATGAAACTACTAAGATTGTTTGATAGAAAACTACATATGTTATCTTTGGATAGAGAACTGTTAACATTGGGACAAGGGTCTCAAGACTTGCTGTCGTACATCACGTCGTTTAATCGACTAGTGGTCGAAACAGAATGGCCTACGGCTAAAAGAATATCCATATTCTATTAAGGACTACGAGGGGAGCTTAAAGACGTGTTGGCACAAGTAGTGCAACTACCTACCACCTGTGAAGACCTTATAGATCTGACAGTTCAATTAGATCATAGACTCCTGGAAAGAAGAGGAGATCGGAATAGAGGAGAAGGTCGTTTTTTCTATCCTCGTCTTAAAAGCACCACTGAAGATCATCCTAAGATGCCTGAAGGGGTAGAGCCTATGCAGATAGGAGGCATATGGGGCCCCCTCTCACGGGAAGAAAAGGAGAAGAGACGACGATTGAAGCAATGCCTGTACTGTGGCAAAGGAGGACATTTTATTAAGGATTGCAGAGCAAGGAATGCTCTGCCTGGACGACCTTTGGTGCCACTTAACCAGGCTATCGTACAATCAGGAAGACCGGCGGAAAACTAGAGAGCCCAAATCAGGAAGAGGTCTCTGACTTGGGTTTTCAACCACCAACGATCTCACCTACGCTTGCTAACACTTTACATCCAGCAGTGGCACACATGAATCTGAAGGTAACCTTGTGGGTCAACTCCCATGATGCCATGGAGATAGACGCATTGCTTAATTCAGGTGCCACCGGAAATTACATAGATCAAGAATATGCTATGAAAATTGGGATAGTATGTGAGAAGAAAGACAAACCGGAGCTGGTGAAGGCAGTAGATGGAACCGTCCTGTCATCTGGTCCTGTGTCGTATCATACCCGAGCGTTATTGATGCAGACGAGCCAGAATCACCAAGAACATATTCAATTTGACCTGATTGATGCACCTCAATTTCTTCTTATCTTAGGAATGCCATGGTTGACCCTTCACGACCCTAAAGTCAGTAGGGCGGCTCGCACAATCACCCTGTCGTCGGAATTTTGTAAGGAGAATTGTAGACGGGAAATGCCTAACACTGAAGTGATCAACACCACACCTTCAGTGTGTCTAGCGACAGAATGTTCCAGAGGACATTTTTGTTGTGCTACCATTCTTCCTGAAGAATACAAGGATTATCATTCCTTGTTTGACAAACAAAAGCCTACCGATCTGCCTCAACATTGTGTATACAACTGCGGCATCAAACTACTTCCAGGAGCAGATATCCCATGCAGTAGGGTATATGCCTTAACAGAAAAAGAGACGCAGTACCTGAGGAACTACCTCGATGAGAATCTGGCGACTGGGTTTATTCGGCATTCAACATCTCCTGCCTCATCCCCGATGTTTTTCATTCCGAAGAAGGATTGTGACGAATTGAGACCATGTATTGATTATAGAGCCATCAATAGGATGACAGTTAAGAATCGCTACACTCTCCCTCTTATACCTGTGCTCTTGGACCAACTGAAAGGAGCCCGATTTTTCACCAAACTCGATCTCAGAGGGGCGTATCATTTGGTCAGAGTTCAGAGAGGGGATGAGTGGAAGACCGCGTTTCGAACTAAATTTGCACTGTTCGAATACCGAGTGATGTCATTCGGGCTCTGTAACGCCCCCGCCGCCTTCCAGTATTTTATGGATGAGGTGTTGAGAGGTTGTCTGGAGACATTTTGCGTCGTATATATAGACGACATTTTGATCTATTCGTCTACACTTCCTGAGCATGTGGAACATGTGAAAACCGTACTCAGTAAATTACAGCACAATTCATTGTACGCTAAGCTTGAGAAATGCCTGTTTCATGTTACGGAAGTTTCATTCCTTGGTTATATCATCAACGCACAAGGATTTCAAATGGACTCTAGTAAGGGAGAGGCTATCATAGGATGGAGTACCCCCCAGAACGTCAAATCAGTACAGAGTTTCCTTGGCTTCGCCAACTATTACAGACGGTTTATTAAAGACTTCTCTAAAATTATCCATCCTATTTCCAGCTTGTTGAGAAAGAATACTCCGTTTGTATGGAACAAGGAGGCAGCCAGTTCATTCCAGTTCCTGAAAGATCAGTTCACGCGGGCTCCAATCCTTCGCCATCCAGATCCACAGATACCTTTTGTGCTTGAAACGGACGCCTCCCAATATGCAATAGGTGGAATATTATCACAACCCCATCCTGAAACCGGCCAATTGCATCCAGTTGCCTATTTTTCGAAAAAACTCACTCCCTGTGAGATTAATTATACTATCTCGGATAAGGAACTTCTTGCAATAAAAAGGGTTTGTGATGAATGGCGCCATTATCTATTGGGAGCAGTTCATACTGTTGAAATCTATACTGATCACAGGAACCTGCTGTTCCTGAAAACTGCAAAGGCGCTTACTCCCCGACAACTGAGATGGACATTGTTCTTTTCAGATTACGATTTTGTCATCAAATATAAACCAGGGCCACAAAACGGAAAGGCGGATGCTCTTTCTCGCATAGGCGAAACAGAGGAACAGCGTGCATTGAGTGAAGATGAACCCCCTCTGATTCTGAATGAAACGGGAGATCAGTCTCCCTCAATAGCCTTGTTGTCCACACAGGAATACTTGGAAGATGTGCGAGTAGCCTTTGCAGACACTGACGTACAGGAATGGGTACAGGAAGATCCTGAACATCGTGCGGAAAAGGATGATCTTGCCTATCATGGATCCGCTATCTATGTCCCTACAGAGACCCTGCAGCGACAAGTGTTGAAATGGATACATGACTCCCCCTTGGGTGGCCATTTGGGAATTTATAAGACCATTGCTAGTGTGGAACGTGCTTTTTGGTGGCCTAGCATTCGAGAGGATGTGCGGCATTATATAAAGAACTGTGCTGTTTGCATTCAAGGGAAGTCCATTCATGTCAAACCCGTTGGACTTCTGAGACCTCTACCTATTCCTCCAAGACCCTGGCACACTCTGTCAAAGGACTTTATAGTTGAAATGCCACCCTGCGATGAAAAGACTGTGATCTTGGTGGTCGTAGACCATTTGACAAAGATGGGGCATTTTATACCCTTGACTGGTCTACCTACTTCAGCAGAACTGGCACAGGTGTTTCTGCAACATATTGTTCGAGCTCATGGCATTCCTTGTGTGCTCATAACAGATAGAGGAACCCAATTCACTTTCCGATTTTGGAAGGCTCTCTGTAAGACCATGGATGTCGATGCTCGACTCTCTTCGTCCTACCACCCCCAGACTGATGGTAAAACCGAACGTCTGAATCAGATGTTGGAGCAGTATCTTAGCTGCTTTCCTCTGCAAAATGATATGGATTGGACTACGTTGATTTGGATGGCGGAGTTTGCCTATAATAATGCCATACACTCCACCCTGGGTTGTTCCCCTTTTTTTTGTCTTTTTGGCTATCACCCTAATACACTTCCATTTGAGGTGCCTGTGCAATCTCCTGTACCGAGCATACATGAACATCATGCCCATCTCAAGGCTGTGCTGGTTGCTGCACGAAACAGTCTGGCGACTGCTCAGTCTTCACAGAAACGTTTTGCAGATAGGAGAAGGACACCCAAGCCTGATTACGTGGTGGGGGACAGGGTGTGGCTTTCTACTAGACATTTACATTTGAAAGGGGAGAATAAGTTGAAACCTAAATACGTGGGGCCATATAGTATAGTTGAGGTTATCAACCCTGTGGCTGTGAGACTGTCCCTCCCTATTTCCTGGAAGATACATCCTGTTTTTTATGTCTCCCTCCTCCAACCTTGTCCTGCTAGTACTAGGCTTTTGGATAGGCCTCCTCCGATTGACGTAGATGGGCAGGAAGAATATGAGGTACAGGTGATTCGTGATTCCCGTATGGTTAGGGGACGGATTCAGTATTTGGTGGGGTGGAAGGGTTATGGACCTGAGGAGAGAACTTGGGAACCTGTGTCTAACCTGAATTGTCCTGAGTTGGTTGACCTTTTCCATGAGCGGAACCCTGGTAAACCTGGTCGACCGCCGGGTCGGCTGTCCTCGAGAGGGGGTTCTGTAGCGATTACGAGGACAAGGGGACTGAATTCCTGTTATGCAGTGAAAACGGGAAAAGTCCTTCGAACTACAACTACCATACTGCCTTGGGGTATTCTCATGAGTCTTAAGCCCCTCCTTTGCAAGAGTAAGGTGCTTGTCAATTAACTTGTTTTTGGAGAGGAATGGCGGATGGTGATCCCCGCCGGATTCCAGCGTGAAGACTGAAGCCTTGCTGGAGAATTCCTGCTGTCGTGTTCTGGATGTGGTGAAACCTGAATCCTTGGAGTAGCGGAGAGTTTACTCAAAAATCCCCGTGCAGTATTGTGGAAGGAGAGCGGGCTCGCCTCCTTCAAATTGATCTACGTTCGGGAGAATTGAAAGTCCCTGTTCAGAAAGAGAAGCCGCGCTGCATTAATTGCGCGGAGACGCGCGATTATGGCACATGAGTAAAAGAAAGCTTTTCAACTGTGTATCGCGTCTGAGTTTAAAGACGCGTCCGGTGAAATTGTTTTCAGTTGTAGAGAGGAATTCTTGCGGAGGATTGCCTTAGTGGCTGTTTGGGACATAACTTGTTTTGAAGTGCTTTCCTGGAAGTATATCGGGAAGAGCCAGGAAATTGCTGTGCATTACGGATTCGAAGTGGTGCCACTTAATTTAATCCGTGGACTTCGTGTTGTGACTCTAACAATGCCTTGTCAATCGGGGAAGACAAAACCCCTTTTCCATGGACTATTTTTCTTTTGGTGAATTGCAGTAGTCTAATGACTTTGTACCTTTTGGGGGAAGCATTTGTTTAATGACATTCACTCTCGAATATTGGGCATGAACTATATCTAACCTAAGGATATACCTTCTGAACCGAGCACGTATTATTGCAGTGGGCTGTGAGACTTCGGTGAGTCAGGGGGAAGGGAGGAAGAGAAGAATCTTTCCTGTATAGAGATAACAAGTGGATAGAAAGTAATTGTCTGCTTTGTCACCCTTATGCAGCCTTGAAGGTTTTGCGGACCCAGCACAGAGTGTATACCCCGCCCTTGAGAGGAATATCGAAACCACAGCCTCTTATTTCTTTTATCCCCTTCCCTTTTTTCTCCGGGGCACAAATTCACGCAGTGATTTTATCCTTCCCTGCTGGGGTTCGCGTCTGGAGAAATTGGGGGGCTTAGATCGTCTCCGCTGGGCACAAGAATAAGGTTAGTGGCGTTTTTTTTGTCTTGTGCTGCTGCCAATCCCGACATGGACCTTGAAAACCCCTCCATTATCCTTATCGGACTCCTTAAGTTGTGTCGCACATCTTCCAGACATTTCAGCCTTCCTAACAATGGATCATACATCCTCTAAAGGTGCAATACCATTAATCCATAAGTGATCTGAGATTTCCGAGTTACTACAGTGCATGACTAACTGATCACGTAAATGGTCATCGTGTATATTACCAAACTTGCAGTCAATATCAAGTTTCTTTACTTCGTCATTATACTCATCCACTAAATCACCCTTGTTCAGTTTCCTCTGGAAAAACTTATAGCCAACAACACCAATGCAAACTTTAGGTGCAAAGTACTTATCTAGGTCTTTAAAGCTGCCTCAAAAACATTAACTTCCCCGCTTACAACCATTTTGGGCATAAGAATCGAGAGAAGCACTGCTGGAAACAAAAGAGAAGATCAATGAATCCAACGACATTGTATGTGTTACTACATACAATACTAAGAGCAATGAGATAGAGAAGATCATTAAAAAATATTGGAACCTGGTCCAAGGAGAATTACAAACATTGCAACAACCACTTTTTGCTTTCAAGAGGGGAAGAAATATAAAAGACACTGTGGTGAAAGCCTTTTTGAACCCCCCTCAACAGCCTGATTTGAGAAATATGCTAAACCTGCCTCCAGTAACTGGCCACCACAAATGTGGCAATTGCAGGGCCTGTGACTACTGCCTCGAGGGCTTGAACTTTATCCAGAACACGAGAACCTTCAAACTCATACCATTTACGAACTGTAACAGTACACTGGTTATCTATGCCATCATATGTCCATGTGCCTTGACATATGTAGGACAGACAAAACAGAAGGTGAAAACCAGAATTTTGCAGCACATGTGCATAATTAGATGTAACACGGTGGTTGTACCTCTGGTAGAACATTTCTAAACACTTGGACATAAGCCAGAAGATATCAGGTGGAGGGTTTTAGAGAAAGTGATTCCCAGTCCAAGGGGTGGTTCAGTTACCAAGTCACTCAATTACAAGGAGTGTCGGTGGATCCATACCCTCAATACGGTACAGGAAGGGTTGAATGAACGAGAGGAGACAGCCAGGCAAATGGGGAAACTTTAATGTCATCTAAATCCCTGTACTTGGTTGAAACTAACCTGTTTAAACTCCTGCCAACACTTTGCAGAATGTGTTGGAATGCTGTGAATCTTAAACTAAGGGTAACGATTCTGAGAAATAGGGCGTCTGTACTATGATTAGGTAGGAAATGTATATAGATTTATATATATCCTTGTCTTGGTTATAATTGACCTCTGATTTGCTATTTAATTTTGGCATAACTGTCTTGCATAATGTAAATTCTCCTGCAGAACATGCTTATAATGCCACCATGGGAACTAAGCATAATTTTCAGTTTTAAAAGGCAGTTTTTCATTGTAAATGTGCAACCATTCGGTTATATACAATATCGTTTTCAGGTCATAGTTTAATACACTGTATGATGCATTGTGAATGTTTCTTTGAAACGGACGATGATGAAATATGCTGTCTGCATGAACAATGTTGGTTAATCACTAGAAAAGTATTTTTGTCACAAAGAAGTCCTGCCATGCCATTTTAATGCCTGATATGCCCGTAGGTTTATACATACTACCTACTTAATGCCACAAATGAGATCCGGGTACGATTTGGCTTGAACAAACAATGTTCGCATTAAACAACGTCCCATGTGGCTGCCTAGCAATGCAATGATGCTTGCGTGCGCCGGAACGTATTCTGACTGGTTGCTTAGCAACCAACCTAGGCGGACGCGCATCGACGTCCTCGAGACTAAGTAACCGGTAATTGCCGGCTCTTAGTCTAATGACACACCGAATGCCGCAGGAGCGAGCAGATGATATGGATCTCGCTCTCTGATGGACTTCTGATTTATTCGAAATAGGTGAGAACACGGGGATGAATTCTTGAATACTTATGACCCCTGTGTAAATGAATTTGTATAACGCGATGCTGATTACACACACCGCTTCTTTAGAGATCGTCCGATTTATGAGGCGACCTTGGCTATAAGGAATATGTTCATTCAATTCAAGCCCAAAAAGGACCCCCATTATTGACTATGGCGGGAACCATCCTTTTCGACTAGTAGGTGAGCATCCTTTATCAGTCTGTGTAAGATGTTTACCATTAGTAGACATAATGGTTTAAATCTTTGGATATATATTAATGTCCATTATTAACCCAACAGATCTACAATTTATCTTCACCTGAAATAATCTCTACAACAACTTGGGGCCTATCTTACGGAGACCCGTTGGTGAGTACACAAGTAAATGAATGTCACTCATTTTCCTCACTGCTCCTGCAAATCCTTTCTGATAATCGTACTCCTCTAACCCACAGGCGCTATATCACTGCCCCTTGTCCTGAAGAAGACCTGCGCTAGACCCTCAAATAAGGCGTCCTACAGGGTCGAAACGTCGGCGATACTGAGAATATTGGATCAGTAGAAAATACCCAGTTCTTATGATAATTCAATTAAGTTGATTACTGGGATAGTTACAATTACCATCTGCAACTGACCAAATGACCTTTTTGCCCACTTCCCTCCTTCTCACTCACTTATAGATAAGCACGTTTGAATGTCACCAATTTTCACTTGATGTCACAATGTATTCACTCAATTTTATTCTGCGCCGCTTTTTGTAAATTGTAAATAAATCATGTGGAAACAGGGTTATTTATGAATGAAAAATGCAATTCATAGATTAAAAGTAATTGGTTACCCTGAACCTGTGTGGTATTGGATTTGCGTTGTGAGCAAGCTCCTTGCTTGGAGCGCAGTACTAAGTAATCAACGAACCATTGTGAATTAGAATGAAATAATGCTTATATTGAAGTAATCAGGTCGTATACCCGACAGAACCACTGTTTATATGTAATTGTATTGCCCAGGTTCTGAGGGATACTGGGTCACCCCATGGTGATTTATATCACGTAAAAGGTCATCATGTAAATTACCAAACTTGCAGTCAATATCAAGTTTCTTTAGTTCGTCAATATACTCATCCACTAACTCACCCTTGTTCTGTTTCCTCTGGAAAAACATATAGCGAACAACACCAATGCAAACTTTAAGTGCAAAGTACTTATCTAGGTGTTTAAAGCTGATTTAAAAACAGTAACTTCCCCGTTTACAACCAGTTTGGGCATACAAATAAAGGTTTTCAGACCTAGAGGCCCCAAGGGTTGTAGCAGGATTCTCTTCATTTGATCAGCTTTTATTTTACCTGCCTCATCTAAAGCTTTGATGTAGTTGACAAAGTATTCTTTCCACTCCAGCCACTCCATTGCCGGACGAGGTCCAGTTAACCAAAAAGAATGGGGAGGACTACTGGTAAAACTCTGTTGAGCCATGACTTCCTCTTCTTGGTGACAACCTTCTTCCATACAAGAATTAATATTGAGTATATATTGCAATCCGCTGTAATACTATGTTCTCCTATTGCCGTGGTTTTCTTGCAATAACCCATAGAATAGTCATACAATTGCCAATAACTTTTCCAACATAAAAAAAATGTGTAAGTCTGCTTAAGGATACGGAAAATCAAAGCATTATAATGTGCTAAGTGAAATAATCCGCCTGCCCGACATCCTATCCTGTTCCACTTTTTTTAAAGAGAAGATCTCCCGACGATACTGCTCAGTGTATTACTCCCCCCGAATACAAATCTGTAAAAGAACAAACATACAAAAAGATTTTTTGATACTTTATGTCCCATATGCGTGCTCGTGACTCGACAGTTTCAGCTTATTCTTACCAACATAAGCACTAGAAATTCACCTGGTTTCAATCAATTCAGCGCATCCAGTCCTGTTTAGTCAAAAACAAAAGTGGAAATAAAGACCCTTATCACTATCACTTCAATTAAAATATTTACGCGCTAAACAGCAAGTAAATTACGATCTCTTCCTCAACTGTATCTTACCTAATTCAATATCTATGAGTTACCAAGGCGGGAAGATATTGAATTAGGTAAGTGACAGTTGAATTTCTAGTGCTTATGTTGGTTAGAATAAGTTGAAACTGTTGAGTCACGAGCACTCATATGGGACATAATGTATCAAAAAATCTTTTTGTATGTTTGTTCTTTTACAGATTTGTAAGAGAGAAACTATTGAATTGTTGTAGTGGTGCCAATTTTGGTTTTGAATAATGGGCAAAATAGTGGTAAGCAGTTAGTCATGGGTGTTACACGATGAGACACATATTTTGTTAGAACGCTCAGTTTTGTATATAATCTGAGGTTTGGTCCTTCTCTCATATATTTTTTCAGAGCATATAACTGAGGACACTGAATGTGGGAAGGGAAGTTGAGGTCTATCTACATATTGATCTATACATATTGGTGAGTTTGTTTGGACTAATTATACAACTGTTTAGGTACTTGTACTGTTTGGAATAAAAGATTGAGATGTATACATCAAGGGTAAATCCTCGCGTTTCGATATCAATGTTCTTTTGTACATTGATCCGTGCATGTTAGCTTCTGAAGTCTGGTATAAAATGTTTCCAGTAAGAGCCAGTATGAACCTTACCACTAGATGAATAAAGGTTTTTTAGAAAGGTTTTGATTGAATCATGTTAATGTTAATGTTAATGTTAACTGTCATTTATTGAGCGCTCGTACGCCCGGAGGCTTCATGGCGCTGTAGGAAGGAACAGGGCGTGTCAGTCGTTTGATAGTAGGAAGCAGCTCAATGATGTGCCTGAGAAAAGAGCCAGGTCTTCAGAAGATGTCTGAAACTAAGGAGATTGTCACTTAGTTTTAGATGAGGGGGGAGAGAGTTCCAGAAGGCAGCTGCAAGATGGTCAAAGCAGCTGCCTCCGAGACATTTCCTTTTGTACGGAGGAACAATCAAAAGGGATTTATGGGTGGACCGGAGATAGCAGGGGGGGCTGTATCTTTGGAATAGATCTCTAATGAATTGGGGGCCAATGTCATGTAGGGATTTGAATAAAATGCAGCCCACTTTAAAGGCCACGCGTTGCTCCACCCGCAACCAGTGTAAATGTTTCAAGCCAGGTCTGACTGATTGCCTTCTGGGGATGTTCAGAAGCAGTCTGGCTGCTTGATTCTGAACCAACTGGAGGCGTCTAAGCTCTCCTTTTTGGAGCCCAAGATAGAGACTATTGGAGAAGTCCAATCTGGATAGGACCAAGGAGATAACGATCTGGGTGAGAGCGGCAGAAGAAAAGAAACATGCAATTTTTTTGATTTTTTTCAGCTGGAAAAAATGGAGGATACAACTGCTCCCACCTGTTTTTTCAAGGAAAGGTCTTCACTGATGTAGATGCCCAAGCTTTTGACCGAGGGTGACTTAGATGGAGGGGCAGCCATGCAGGAGGGCCAGAAGCTGGGATTCCAACTATGTATACTCTGTCCAGGCAAGACCAGTTCGGTCTTGCCTGGGTTAAGTTTCAGATGATTGCAGCTCATCCAACTCAGAATGTGGGACATGGTGTTTTGGAATTCTACCACAGAGTCCTTGGTGTTAAGAGGAAAGATGAGCTGCAAATCATCTACATAGTTGAAGATGGTTACCTTAGCGCTTCTGAGGGAAAACAAAAGAGGACGCAGGTACAAATTAAAAAGCAGGGGAGACAACGAAGAGCCTTGAGGCACTCCACAGTTGGTAGATATGGTGGGAGCTGTAAAAGTGCCCAGTCTAACCGATTGAGTTTGGCCAGAGATGAACGAGCGGATCCAGCTCAGTGCCGGGCCCCTGAGGCCTGCCTGCTCGACACGGTCGACCAAGATGGTGTAGTCGACCGTGTCGAACGCAGCAGAGAGGTCCAACAGCAAATTAAATAGTGGTACAATGACACCTGCCTCATAAATCAGTATGTATCACACATACTAATGCGATATTTCTATTACAGAATATCAAGTGCTATTACAAATCTGTTTGATTTACACTTTGAAGGAAGAAAATTGTTTTCTGTGAATAGTTTATTTGAGAGGTAGGCGGTCACTTTATATTTGGCAAGTTCTGCAATTGTAATTGTTTTACCTTTGCTTTTGTAATTGTAAAAATCTTTTGAATATTAGATTGTGAACTAGGCAGGTGTCATTGTAGCACTATTTAATTTGTCTAATTATTAGACTTACAGGAGTTTTGTAAATATGACATACGTCAAATTACGTTGATATAGTGATGTAATGCATTGTTATTTATTTCCAACAGCCCTGATGATGTCCGCCATCGGACGAAACGCGTCGGTTGTTTAATGTATTGATTAACGGATGCTTTTTTTGAGTTACTGAAAAGACATTGAATTTGAATTGAGAAGCTGTCGTCATTTTTGTGTTCAACACTTGAATAAAGAAAAATTTTGGGAATCAACGACTTTGACCCTGTGATACTTGTATAAATTGGAGGTCGCTCCCTCAAATCATTGGAGGTTACACTGGACAATTTTTGGATCTTCAAACGGTGTATCCTTTTTGAGGTGTTGAGCGGACTGTACTACATGAAAAATCTTTTTTGAACTTATTCATAAATTTAGTTATTTTCTGTGCTTTAGTTTTTTTTACCCTCACCATGGTGCTTGGTAGTATATAACACCACGTAGTTCGTTATGTGAGGTGCCTTTGTCCCTTACCCTGGGTAGCTCACAACTCCAGTGTAGTACACAGAGCCCAGCCATGGTTAAGACTAGGGGGAATAAAGCTACAGGCGGGCTAGGGGTTGGCCCGCCTATAAATAAAAAGGGCTTTGTACAGCCAAACAAAATTCATCGGCTGTCATCAATGAATCGAGTGGGGTATATGTTTTTGGGAATCCAGGTGTTCATACTTCAGCTGTTAACCCCACTGCTTGCACCAATGTTCACTCCAATCAAGAAGAATTTTGCACACTTTTAAGAGAACAGATAGCTGCCCTTATTGGTCCTATACTTAAAAGATTAGATTCAGTTGATGATCAGCTTAATAAGATCGAACAATGACTATCTTGTAGTAAGCAAAGGAATATCGACCAACCTATCTTCCAGGCTAATTTGGGGACCCAATGTAACACTTCAGGGGTTGTGTATAACGTGCAGTTGGGTAATATGCCAAATGCCCAAACAAGTACTGATCGGGTACAACCAGTGTTAAGTCTAGCTTGCCCTCCTCCGTCAAGCTCAGGAGGCGGGATGAGCAAGGTATAGAAGGGGGTTCCACCATGCTATCTAGTCTCCATCTCCCCTCTGAAGCCACGCCATACATGGTTATTCTAGCCAATGTGCCCCCACTGCCCCCGGGAACTCGTGAGCATTGGTCAATGCTCAAAAACAAAGCTCTCCATTTCCTGCTTAAAATGACAGGCATTAGAAATGAACTATTTGATTAATTTAAAATGGTGCAGCAAATTAATTGGGTAGGCCACTCATATAAATCTATGGCTGGCGATTGTGTGGTATTGAGTTTCAGGTCACCCTCCTTGGTACAATATATTTTAGAGACGGCTGGGCACTATCCCCCTGCAGAGGAAATTAGACTACTTCCACTAGGGTTCTTTTACAACCCACGGACAATGCCTAGAAATAAGGAAGCATGGGTCTCCCATAGGGCTCAAAACTTGTTTCACTACCCCATTCAGACCAATAATCGTTTCGAGTTACTATCAACTCTAGAAGACATTGATTGACTGAGTGGGTGTGACACTTTACAGTGGGATGCAGGGATTGGGGTTAAAAAGATGGTTGTTAGCAACCTAACACCTTGCACCTGTAAAAAGTTTCCCCACAGATCACATCGATTATTGGTATAGGTAATACCCACAGGAGTACTGAATGGTGGGATAATATCACTGATTTAGAGGTTCATCAATTTTTGAGAACCATTAGTATGGATCAGCCCTTAACAACTATTGTGAATACAAAGGAGAGTATGATCAGCACTGTGAATCAAGGCCCAAGCTCCACGAGACCATTTATACCTCTATCCTCTTTGAATATAGCGGGATTAGAATCAAAATTATTGTCAACAGATTGGTCAACATATATAGAGAGCATGGATGTATGGGCCTTCCAAGAAACATGGGGCCAGATGTAGGTAGCCAAATACCGGTCGGTAGCGGCCGAAATTCGGTAATTTCGGCCGTTACCGACCGGTATTTGGAAAATGAGATGTAGGAGTCAAAATACTACTGATTCGGTAAATACGAGTCGGTATTCTACCATTTTGGAATATTCCGAATCCTTATGTACTGAATTCTAAATTACCAAATCGGTAATTAGCAAATGGTAAAAAATGACTTTCGAGATGTAGAAAACCTAAAAAATACAGAATTTCATGAAATTCGGTATTTAAGAGTCGGTGAATTTCATGGATTGAAAGCAGGTGGTAACCAGGTGCAGGATATAAAATAAGGTCCCAGAATGCAACAGTACAACCAGAATGGCGTCATTCTACTTCATAGCAAGGCGGCTACGGCTACAGGCAGCAGGAGAGAGGGTATGGAGAAGGAAGGAGAAAGCCTACAGGCAGAGGATAACGCTCTTCCAACTGACTGAGCCAGAGATACTGCAAAGGTACAGGCTACACCGCCAAACCATCCTGGACTTGAACAGGGACCTCCACTCACTCCTGGATCACCCAACACCAAGGGCGTATGCCATTCCACCCCATGTACAGGTGTTTTGTAGCCTACACCAGCTTGCCTCTGGGAGTTACCAGAGTGTGATTGCTGCAGTAGGTGGTGTGTCCCAGAGCTGCCTGTCCCGTTTCTTCAGGAAGTTCCTTGATGCCATGATGCAGAGAACGCATCATTATATTAGGTTCCCTGACACACCTGCGGAACTTGCGAAGACCAAAACAGATTTCTATCAACTGCCACACTTCCCTCACATTATAGGCTGTATAGATGGCACCCACATCCCACTCTGCCCACCTGCAGCCACAGAACACATTTACAGGAACCGGAAGTCAACGCACTCAGTCAATGTGCTGGTGATATGCAACGCTGGCAACATCATAACAGACATTGTGGCCAAATTCCCTGGGAGTACCCACAACTCGTACATCTTCCAGAACAGTGGGATATATACATGCCTTGTTGCTGGTGATTTTGGGGATGGATACCTGCTAGGTAAATAACTGTGACACACCCTGATAGTCAATGCAGATGGACCAATCATGAGTATGTAACTAATGGCATTCTCTTTTCCACCTAGGTGATAGTGCTTATGCTCTGCGGTCCTTTGTCCTCACCCCTTACATGAATCCATCTACCAGGAGTGAGAGGCGTTACAATGTAGCACACAGAGCAACACGCAGCGTTGTAGACGCACGTTTTGACTTCTAAAAAGCAGGTTCCGCTGCCTCCATAAGATTGGAGGTGCACTGCAGTACACTCCAATCATCTGCTGCAAAATAATAGCAACCTGTGCCATGCTGCACAATTTTGCAAACAAGGAAGGCACAGAGGTTGAGATTACACATCATGAGGACATTGATGATGGCACAGAATAGGCAGAGCCCTATGCAGCAGGAGCAGCGCCAGCAACCGATGGGAGACAGAGATGAGCAGAGATCACATGCAGCTATTTCTAAGTAAGTAAGGAGACACAGGCAGTCTTAGTATTTGAAGTACGTAGTTTAATAGTCACTATGGCACTTTATTGATACCACACCATGGTACTACAATGTCTGTATTCCACACTGGGTGGCCACAGTTGACCTCACTGTGACCTGTCCTGTGGGTTGAGGGCATTGTCATGTTTGCGCCCACGCACAACAGTGTGGGATGCACGAGGCTGGGTGTCAATTATTGCAGTGGTGCCTGGGTCAGCAGATGGGCGCCTGCTGCTCCTATGAATGTCAGGAACAGGAGTGCTCGAGCCACTCCTGCTGGTGGAGTCTTCTGTGTCCTCGGCACCCGTGTCTCCAGCAGTGGCTGCCTGGTGTGTGAGCAAAACCTCCATGGCAGAGGTGACTCTCCCCATCCCCCTCGACAAATCCGTGCAGCAGTGCACAATGTCATCCTGCATGGTGACAGAGGGCCGGCATTGCAGGGAGGTTGCTGTGGCAAGCCGGTTCATGGCTATGGTATGTTGCCGCATGCACTGACGATCCCTGCACCTCTCGGAGTGGTCACTATCTAGTTTTTCACAGAGGGTATTCATGCACTGTGTCATTTCCCTCATCCCCTCTGCCATGGAGTGCATGGTCTCCGTCATAGAGCCAATCCCCTTGTCAATGTTGGACATCCTGCTGTTTAAAATGCGGGCCTGTCTATGCACCGCTAAAATGCCCTTTGCCTGCAGGTGCTGGACTTTCACCATGGTGGCCTCAAGACCACAGATGACCCCCTCTCCATCCTGGCCTTCGCCTCTCTCCCGTACCCTACGGCCTCGAACACCGGCACGCACAGCTCCAGATGAAGTCTGCTGCCCAGCGTTGTCAGCCAGAAGTGGATTTGTTGGTGTGAGAGCCTCCACATCTTCCTCATCTAACGTCTCCAGGATCCTGAGAGGGGGCACATCATGCCTCCTTGGTTGTCCCAGCACAGATGACTCTGAGGTTGGTGTGGGGGAAAGTGCTGGTGGTTCCAAATGTTGTGACCCAAACAGCAGAGATGACAGTGGCTTTGGTGTGGTGGGTCGCTCCGGTGTAATAGCTGCCTGCGCTGTGGGTGTTTTTTTCCAGAACAGTGATTAGACCTGATCTTTGGCTGTTGTATCCCTCATCTTCGTTGCCGGTGCCCTATTATGTTATGTTATGTCATTCAGAATTTGTTAAGCGCACGGGCACCCAGAGGTTTCATGGTGCTAGTGGTGAGGAGAGATGACAAACAGTTACCTAACCGGCCCTCTATTCCCTTTCCTGCACTGTACTGCGTGATGACTCTCCTGTGGACAGATATGGACAATGGGTCAGTGGTGTTGTTCACCTGTGTGACATTATTAAATCACAGTCCTATCACACAATTGCCTAGTCCTCAACTGCTTATGGATGTAGTGTGTGGCATACCATGCTGATTTCTATGTTGACTGCATTGATGTATGTTCCTGTGACTACGTCTGCCATGATGCATTGCTGGTGACAACTAAAACCAGTTCTGGAGTGTGATGCAGACACCCACATTGGGGAAGGGGGTCAGGGTAAATGGGGGGGGATTTATGAACATGCATCTTACCTTGTTTTCTTGCAGCTCTGGCTGAGCTGTCAGCATCCCCGATCCCATGGACACTGTCTTGCTCCAGGGTGGATTCCACCAGCTGCTCCAGGTCTGTCAGTCTTGGTGCATGGCTTCTCCCTCCACCTGTGGCTCCGGCTTCTCTCCTCTGTGTTGCAAGTTTTTTTTTGGTAATGATCCGCAGATCATACCTCCTTTTTATTAGGTCATCTATGTCCCGGTGTATGACCCCAATGGCATTGACCTTGGACTAGATCTCCAGCCAGGTGTTCCATTTTACAGACTCACCAACATGCAAAGACTGCTTGCCAAAGAGCTGGGTATGGTGTTTGACCACCTCCTCCACCAGCACCTGCAATTCTGCGGGGCTGAATGTCATCTTCCTCTTACGCTCAGCTCCATCCTTCTGGCCATCCTGGGACTCCATTATGCAGCTCAGCTATGCTCAGGGCAGCCTGCTCCTCTGTGTTTCTTCCAGCTCTCCAAACAGTTCAGTTGGTCTGCACCTGCATGGGTGTTGCCACATCCAGGTACTGGGTAGGTGCACTTGCATTCGATTGGTTGGTTCCCCTGTTGCTTTGTTGTGGGGTATGGTGGGTGTTCCTGATTGGTTGTGACTGGCTCACATGGGTTCTTTTTGTTTTTTCGAATCGGTATTTTCCGAATCGGTATTTTCCGATTCCGTATTTGCCGATTCGGTAAATACCGATTCGGAAAATCCCATTCATTCCTATGGGCCTGGAGGACCATTGGGTTGAATGCGAATTAACAAATCTGTATTTGCCAATTTGGTAAAAACCGATTCCGAAAATACCGATTGAGAAATCCGAATGTTACCGAATAAGTACATTTTACTGATTTTTTTGCTACATCCCGTTTTCCGATTCTGCCATATCGATTCGGTATAATTCGGTATTTTAGAGTCGGTAAACTGGGATTACCTCCATCTGGCCCATGGTCTGCAGAAGGAGCGTTTCATGTAGGTTATCTAAACTTCTTTAAAGCAGCGTCTAAGGGACCAAGCGGTAGACCAGTTGGCGGGTTGACTTGTTGGGTGCGGCAACTCAATGGGATAAGGGTGGATGAGGTATTTATTGACAGCCAGGATATAATGGCCATCGGGTCAGCTCACCAAAGGGTCTTGATGTAATCATATACAATGTATACTCGAGGGGCCAACCGGGTGGTAGGTGCTCTAAGGTCATCACAACCCTGGAAAGTCTTTAGTCTCAAGAGGTAAAAACTAGTAACCAGCTTATTTCTGGTGATTTTAATACTTGTTTTGATCCCCTGGACTCCGAAGATGGTAGGCTCAGTGAAGACGTGGATGCATTGTGGGGTGTCCCTCATTTGGACCTGCAACCCATAAGGAAATGGTCTGAGACCACCCTCCAACCAAAGGGTTTGTGCTTGGAAAATGGTTTGAGGGCGGTAAATGGAAAGACACAGTCTGATAGGCAGGGTGCAATGATGTTTGATAATGGTAGATTTGACAGTCGTATAGACTATATACTTGTCAATGTGGAGCTGTGGCCATAGTTCAGAGTAGGCCAGAAAGTAACCACAACCCTCTGGTCTTAAAAATTAATGATAATAGCTTTTGCAGCTATATACAGAGGGAAGGTGTTATCGACTCCGACATGGTAACTAATACCAACGACCAAAGAAGGGTACGGTGACCTAGGGAGCTAATAATGAGAGGAACTGTGCACAGATTAGGGATATGGTTTCAAGTTCTTTGATTAAACTCTCTGTTTGTGAGTCCCAGGTGGCGCTTAATGTTAACCTACTAGTTATCGACAACAAACTTTTTAAGGGTCTAAACATGTACTTCATTAAAGAAAACCCTCATAAAAAAGATCAGTCCACTGAAGCCAAGTTCGTGGTATAATAACACCTGTTGACAGGCCCATAAAGCATTGGTGGAAGCTATTAAATCTAGGTCCCTGGGTAACATTAAGCAGTGTAGAGTAAAATATAAAGCCTCTCAGAGACAAGCTAAGAAAGATTGGGTTGAAGAATGATGGAAGGACTTGTTACAGGCTTGTAATGGGAGAAACATGACCCAATTCTGACACCTACTCAAATGGGGCAACAGTCTGCAGTCACAGACCCCGAGCAACCATGTTGAACCCCAGCAATGGGTGTCATACTTCGAAGCGCAGTTTAAGGCAGCACACAGACATTATTAAGCTGCCCCGCCTATTTTATTTGAGGATTCACTAAAGTTCACACATAAAGAGGTGGAGTCTGTGATGAAAGTAATCCCGAGTGGTAGAGCACCAGGGCCAGACTGCATCACTGCTGATCTGTTTAAGCAAGACCAAGATCTATGGGTTCCTTATATACAGCTACTAGTAAATGCCATAGCTAGTGAAGCCACAGTCCCAGCATCCTGGTCTGGAGCAGAGATCTTACAGATTTAGAAGAAGGGAGACCGCTCTGCTCCAGCTAATTATAGACCCATGAGTCTAATCGATGCTGCCCAGAAGATCGTAGAAAGATTAGTACTGGGGAGGATACAGGGATGGATGACCGAAGCTGACATTCTAACACCTTTACAGGCAGGCTTTCGGTCACATATAAGGACCCTGGACCCGGCTTTCAGATTTGTACTATTGTACTGGAAGGAGGTGACTCTAGGTAGAGGAATGCTTTTTCGCGGCTTTTGTGGATTTAAAATCCGCTTTTGATCTCGTCCAAAGGGTAACATTGTGGAAAGTATTATTGGGAATGGGGACGCCCAAAGAGTTGGTTGCCATTTTGGTTAAATTCCATGAATACACATATGCGCAGGTTCGTTGGGGCAAACCAGGTGAGGTTACTGAAAGATTTGAGGTGTGTAAAGGCGTCCGATAGGGGTGTGTGCTAGCCCCCACCTTGTTTTCTTTATTTATAAATGGGGTGGTCCAGTATTTTGTGAATCACCCAACTTATGCACCAATGTTAGCTGGCATGAAAGTGCCGCTGCTCATGTTCGTGGACGACACCTTGCTTATATCCAAAACGAGACAGGGATTGCAGCTGGCACTTTCTCACTTTGAGGTGTTTTGTCACGAACATGAGCTGATGGTCAACGTAGGGTAAACTAAGTTTATGGTGCTCCATGGGTCTAAGCCAGTGAAAGCACGTGTTTATATGGATGGTGATCCATTGGAGCAAAGAGATGCTTTTACCTACTTGGGGGTCACATTTAATGATAAATTATGCTGGAAGCCCCAAGTTGAAATGCTAGCACTGAAACACGCCCAGCTAGCTGGTGCCCTGATTAAAGAGCACAGGTTGTCTCTAACCAAGCCTATTGCCCCTATTGTTAAAATATATACCACCAAAATCTCCCCTTCTATTTTATATGGTGCAGATATATGGGGCTTTAGTAATTTATCTCCACTCTCTACAGCCCAGAATAAATTTATGAGATCAATTGTAGGCTTGTCTCAATAATCTCCGTGAATTCCTCTGCTTCTAGATCTTGGTTGTCAGGCTCTTGAAGATGTTGCACGCTTTAGACCGCTGGCATTCTGGAGGTATCTCTGGATTACTCCGGAACTCTTCCTGTATGCCAAAGCTTTGTTGGAGGTGAGGGGGCTAAGTTGATCATATAAGATCCCATGGTTGTCTGAAATTAAGTCCCTGCTGACTGATATGGGGATGAGGGATATTTGGGATCACCCAGTAACAGCAGAGTTTCCATCAAAAAGATTATATAGAGCAGTGTACTGGGAGATGAACAAAGTTAAGAGATTCTCCTCCCATATTGGTCGGTCTTTACCAAGGGACTTTATTGACACTAAGGATGAACCCCTTTTCGAAGGCTACTGGGATCTTATTACAAAATCACATGATCACAAACTTTACCACCAATTTGGGGTAGGCACATTACCCTTACAATGGTTTACTAGCAAATGGAACCCTGCTAGTAGTGATAAGTGTGCATTTTGCTTAGTTCACACTGAAAATATTGATCAAGTTTTATTTGTATTCCCTATGTATAATCAACCGAAGTGTACCTGGTTGAAACCAATATGCTTTCCCATGGGAACTAGAGCAGCGATGGCTGCAAGGAGAATATTGAAATCCGATACTTCCAACTTTGTTGTAATTGGAGTAGCAAAGTTCTTGAGTTGGGCGAAGGGTCCTTCGCAATAAAAATGGGGAAGCAAAGTAGCTACGTAAAGATTGAAGTTTCGGCTACTGAAGGCAAGGGTTGGAGCTGGTAAATGCTTTATGCTTGGAGATTACTCACCATTTTTAAAATTAATACATGTATTAAGTCTCTATGCTTGTTTACACGTTTAGTGCTTTTTTAGACTTGGTTTTAAAATGTAAATTTATATGTACATATTTATTAATTGATATTGATGGGATATAGTAATAGGTTTTAGATTTTTGAAAATGTTGGTGTATTTTAAAATGGATTACATTTTAAATAATTTGGACATTCACTGTCTTTTATGATGAAGAATCGCAATAAAGACTTAATGACTGACTGACTGGAACACCGTGGAAGAATGCAACCAGCATTCCATGCCTCGCTCCCAACAGGGAAAACATAGTAAGCAATACAGAACACTGGTCAGTTCACACAACACTGGTCAGTTCATATGTTTGCAAAACAAAATGAAACCGCCTTCAGTGCAATCTGTCTCTCTTCGCCCCTGGCATATATCTATATGTTTTATACAAATACCCGGACCAGAATAAAAGTGGGGAATGGGACCCACATATCCAGGAAGATTCCCACAATCCAGGGCCTCAAAAAAGGGTGAGTGTTGGTATTAGCTTTTTTTGATCTTTTCTCATTAGTCTTGACAAAGCTACTTAATGCGATCAACAGCCCCTCCATACGCTTGGGTCCTTTACCATACACCATCCAAGATTATGCTTACCTCTACAGCTCTACAAACAGTGACCTACAGCGACTGAAAAACGCACTATCTACCTACACCACTGATAACGCACTGGAAGTCAACAGATGTAACTCAAACGCTATGTCCATCACAAGACACACAAAGAAGGGAACGAGGTCCCTAAACAAAAAAAAACTGGAAAATGTGGAGGCATGCAAACATCTGGGAGTTGTGATAGATGAAGAAGGCATCTTTTTTGCACCACAGACAGAAACAAATAAGACCTGGGAACACACTCATTGCAGCTTTCTACACTTTCTCATACAATCTAAATGGCCCAACCTCTCAGCCACTGCTAATGGTTATGGCGGAATAATGTTTTCCGTCAATCACCTATGGGAGTGAGGTGCTTCTAGGCAGAGATGTGGCCACCCTGGATGGTTACTTACTAAGGCTTACAGAAGAGGTTTCAAAATTTCATAACATTCCTTCACAGCTCAGATTGGCCTTGAATTTGGCCTCACATGACAAACGACTGTGAGGCTGAGTGCCTTTATGAAGTGGTGTTATGGGCTGAGCTGCATCTGCGAAACCTCAATCAACAAAATACTGTGGTCTGTGATACCTGTAGCAGGTCAGCAGTCCTGTTGTCCAGTGCATGAACCAGATATTGGTGTGGCATGTCATCCATGGGCAGACGTGGACCATGGGGTGAATAAAGTGGTTCAGCTCCCGGTCTAGTACTGAGTGTGGCGCCTGTTATTCATGCCTATACGCTGTTCATAAAGCCTGATTGCCACCACGCCCCATAACACTGGTGATGATGGGGTCATGACCTGCGCCCCACTGACCTGCCCTGGTGACCACCCTGACGGGCCCTGCTGGTGTGGCAACGAAGCGAAAGGTGCAGAGACCAAGTCGCATTGTGCACACGGAGAGAACAGCATCCCTATTGCACTCTGGGCTGCTGCTGCGCATCAAGGTAGCTCCTCGTTCAGCCCCGCCCAAGTGGAGGAAGAGTGACGGAGTGCTCATTACTATCTCTGGAGCACGAACAGCGGTGCTCATCCCACCAGCCACACCCAGACTAAAGTCCTGCCATTGATACCTGGCCCTTGCGCGCTGCTGAGAAGGGGCCAGGCCAATAGAGAGAAAGAGAGGAAAAAACAAAAGAAAAGAAAATAATAAAAGGAAATTAAAGAATAATAGGCACTAGAGGAAATAAACACAAAGTGCACCTGAGTGAGAGGAAGTAAAAAAAATATCTAGAAATAATAGACAATCACACAAACAATAAAGGACACCAAGGAATCAAGGAAAGAAAAAGGCAGAGAAAAGCTGCAATGCACTCATGCCAAAAGGGGGGGAGTAACTGCACAGTGCTGGGTGGGCAGAACTAGAATAAAACAGAACATAACACAGTAGAGAAGAGGCTAGAGATGACACCACATGGCCGATGAGATCCAAACCGTGCCTCAACAAAGGGTCCCAGTACAGCATGTCCTCACAGAGGTACTGCCGCCCTTCAGCGAACTTGAGGACCCAGCGACAGCATCTCCACAATGAAAGATCTGGATTCAGAGGTTAAACAACTACTTTTTCACAACATGAGAGACGGACGAAGCAATCAAGAGGTCATTACTCCTTCACTACGTCGGAGATGAGATCTTGAAGCTATTTAAGCACCTGCCCAACATGGGCATTGCTACAGACTATGACGCTGCTGTGCAGGCACTGAATGCACACTTCGACCCAAAGCTCAACCCGGACTTTGAGAGGTTCAAGCTGCACCAGTGCGCCAATGGGAGGGCAAGTCAATTGATGCATTCTATGCCCAGCTGTGTGAGCTAGCCAGTACCTGTACAGCAGACTATCAGCCGAAGGAGATAAGAGCACTGATCATCCAAGGGTGCGGGAATAAAGTACCCTGAGGACTCATCCTGCACCAGCCGGATATAAGTCTAGAAACCATTCTAATGTTTGTGCGCACGCATGACCTGTCCGCAGCACAGGCCAGCGAGATGGACCAAGCCCTCACAAGAGCCCAAGGAAGCCCAACGACCATCAAGACAGAGGGAGTGGACACCCACCATACGAAAACAAAGAATGACGCATATAGGAAACCAAGGCCCCAAACAACCAAGGCAAAATGCGGCTACTGTGTGTGCGACAAGCACCCGGCTGGCGAGTACCCTGCACTGTGCCACCTGTGGGACTGCTAACCACTTTGCAGCAGTATGCCACAAGAAGAATAGGGGAAAGGACAACAGAGGACAAAGACCACTATCCAGAGCTGTGTACCAGCTGTCCATAACAAACGTTTAGCAACACGAAGATTTGAAAGGAGCAAGCCAGGCATACCCTGATGATGACGAGGTAGAAACCTTCCTCATCTCTTTCACATGAGAGCTCAAATGCGGCAGTAAACCTCAACCCATGTGCTTTGTCAAGATAGCGGTCTCCGAAGTCAAGCCCATCATTGACACCGGAGCCTCGGTCAATGTAATGGGCATCCAGCAGTACCACCATCTCCAGCTCAGACCTCCTCTCACATCATCCAGGACTAAAATCTTTGCATATGGAAGCCACTCCCTGCTGTCACTGAGAGGTAAGATGTCAGTACCAGTCAAAGCAGAAGACCAAGAAGGTATGATGACCATCTATGTCATAGACCATGATGCAAAGCCCTGATTGGCAACCACACCTCTGAGGATCTAGGATTGGAATCTTTTGCCAGGAGCATCCGGACACACCAGGTCAATGACATCCTGGACCAGTTTCTCAAACTACTCCAGGGGTTAGGCTGCCTCAAGTGCTTGCCCATCATGCTGCAAATCGACAAGACAGTGGCCCCACTAGTGCTGGAGAAGCTAGAAAGGCAAGATGTAATCTAAGATGTCTCAGGCCAGATGTTTTGGGTATCGCTATGGTAATTACCAAAAAGCCCAAACAGCCAGGGACTATACGGCTGTGCATCGATATGAGATCACTCAACTGCGTCATCAAGTGCGAGCGACACATCACCCCACCAATGGGCGGCATATTCACGGATGTCAATGGATCCTGATGGTTCTCAAAACTGGATCTCAATGCCGGGTACCTCCAACTAACCCTGGCAGAGGAGAGCCGGTATATCACGATGTTCAGCACGCACCTGCGGCTACAGCGATACAAGTGCCTAAACTTCGAAATATCATCGGCAGTCGAAGTCTTTCAGAACACCATCCGAGAGATGCTATTGAGCCAACCGATGTTCTGAACGTCAGTGACAACATACTGATTCACTCTACAACCGCAGTGGAACACCACAACCAGCTAAAAGACACCCTAAGTCGCCTCAGTGAGCACGGACTGACGCTGCACTGAGACAAGTGCTCATTCTTCCAGCCCTCCCTGGAGTTCTTCGGATATGTATTCAACCAAGAGAGTATCCAAGTAGACACCTGCAAATCACAAGCCATCCAAAGTGTGCCTGCTCGCAGCACCCCATCCAAAGTGAGGAGCTTCCTCGGCATCTGCTGCAGGCTTTTCATTCTAGATCATGCAACCCTGTCTGAACCACAACAAGCCCTCACCAAAGCAGAGGCCAAGTGGACCTGGGGCCAGTGGGAAGAAAGGGCATACCCGAATGAGATGCCCCGCTCTATCAAGTGGGCCTGCAGCCACTTCCACTTGTACATGAGCAGCCAATCTTTTACGGTCATGAAAGACCACCATCCACTGGTCTTCCTCCAAAGGGCCAAAAACCCAGCGGACTTCTTATCGCAACACCCCAAGCCGGGGAAGGAGACTGGGCCTCTAGAGGGATCAGAGCAGCATATTCAGATGATCTCAAGGGCAGCATGCCCCTAGGCGATGACCCTCGATGACATTAAGAAGTCTGCCGAGATCGACCCACTCTACACAAGGACCCTTCAGGCCATCCAAGGTGGGCTATGGAGAGATTTCCCCTGGCAGTCAAATGCCTGGGCATCGGAAGACAAGGATGAACTAACCAAAATGTGTAGAGTTCCTGAACCACAGGGGGATCCACCACCACTGGATGACTCCACAATAGCCACAAACCAATAGCAACGTGGAGAGGTTCATTCACATGCTGACTACAACACTGGGTATCACGCTAGTTGAACAGGCTGATCCAGAACAATGCCTGAACCTATTCCTCTGTGAATACCAGAGCACAACCCACTGCACAATGCTACAAACTCAGTGGGCACTAATGTTAAACAGAGCGTGGAGGGACCTGATCCCCGTCTGTCTGGCTGGACACATCCGCCTCATGACGTCCAAGGCACTCAAGCATGAAGGAAGCAGGGGAATGATCAGGCCAGCACACGCCGCCATGGAGGTCCGAGGTCAATCCGGCTTGGGGCGACCGTACTCCTCAAGGATCAGTGACCAGGTGGCAAATTCAAGACTACCCATGAGCGAGGAGCCTGGACTGTCGTAGTCAGAGGCACCATGGTGATGGCCCACAAAGGGACCGAGGAGATATCGCGCAAAATCTCATGGTTCAAGGAAATACCACCTAACCCTTCTGGGCAAGACCACACAGACTTCCAGGAATCTGACAGGAACAGCCACCACATGGCCAGCAAGCGCTCAGTGGACCCAGACCAGGATGAGGCCCACAAACCATCACCGGACCCCCCACTGGTCATGCCTCCGAGGAGTGAGCCGCCTATCTGCAGCCTCCGACACCATTACAGCCTGAGGCTGAACCCTCGACCAAGCCAACGGCTTCAGAACTTTGTGTGCTAGTCAATTTGGACTGTTGCCAAAGACAAATGTGGGAAGAGATGTAACTGGTCAGCAGTCCTGTTGTCCGGTCCAGGACCGGATGTTGGTGTGGCATGTCATCCGTGGGTAAGGCATGGCCCACAGGGTGAAAAAAGGAGAGGAACTGCACGTGGTTCAGCTCCCAGTCTAGTACTGAGTGTGGCATCAGTTATTTATTCCTATTCACTGTTCATGAAGCCTGATTGCCACCGTGCCCCACAACACTACCCAACTCCTCGATGTCGTCATTCAAATATTTCACTGATAGTTCGTTGGTAGCATTCCAAGTGCAAGCAGTTCAAGCCAGCTTTTCATTAGGCAGCTAACATGAAGCAGAAATTTCTCATCATCCGCCTTGTTGTGTTTTCCTCCCCAGTGGAACAAATGTCATGTAAAGCAAAGTGTGCTCTGCCTGTCGCCTATGAGGGTCAATGTGGGTCACCTATCTGGGTCAATGAAAGAGAATCTACTTCACCTGCACTGTATTTGCCCAGTATTAATTGAGCAAGAAGAACTTTTTTGAGAACAGAATTTTGTTTAAAAGGGATTTAAGTACCTGCAGGCGGGCCGTTATCATGTTCCTAAGCCTTGATGACCCCACCTTTTTTTAGCATATTTTATTGCATTTTGACAATAAGTAAAAAGGACTCAATCAGAGAACATATTGTCATACATTGTGGTATAACCAAAACAAAAATTATAACAGCACCTCATATTCATGAATAAACCTAAATGGTGCATCATGCGTGGTATGCTGTGCCGGTGATTAGAAGACCACATGTATGTGAGTATTAGGAACATTAAATAAAATTACCCAAGAACCACCACATACCTGCCAACTTCACAAACTGGCATTCTGAGTCCTTTCCACTAATAAAAGGAAAGCATAATGGGTGAGTTCAACCTCCGTCTATAGGTGAGTACAACGGTTGCCATGCATTCTGTATAAGTATTAGCAGTGGTGGCTGCTTCTGTACGGGGTAGGTGGCATGAAAACAAATAAAATTTAAACCTCTTCTTCACCACCACCGCAGCACGTCTCTCCTTAGTCCTCACTCTCTTCCACAGGAAGCACCCAGTCTCCCAAACTCTCCCAGACAATCACAATGCTGCAGGTGCAGCGCCGTGATTGCTCTGAGTAGCCTGTTTGGCAACTCAAGCGGTACCTGGGAGTCTGGGCATGTTCTCTACTGAGCTGTGCAGCATAGCCCAGGGTGAACATGCCAAATGCGCATTACTGTTTGGCCGGCCCCAGAGGGCCAAGCCATCATGCACACTTAGGGAGGGAGTGCAAACCTCCCTGCCCAACCTGGCCAATCTCGCAAAGAAAACAAAAATGATAATAAGTTCTTGTTATTATCATTTTATTTTTATTTTGCACTGCTCAATGAGCAGTAGGGCGACCCTCTTCCTCCTTAGTAGAGGAGCCGCCAATGTCAGGGAATGACATGGGACAAGGACATCATGGTGGTATCTCCAGTGTACGGGCTGGGATCAGTTGACTTCCTCCTCCTGGGATTTGAATTGTTCCTGCAGATCATCCCACACCATTGCTGGATGGCTGTTTACACAACCCACAATATTCTTCCCTACACAGGAAGTAACTTTCAGCTGTGCCCCAATGCCAAACTTCCTCACACCAGCTTGTAACAAGGGGCGCAATAGGGGATTTCCAACAACGCATACTCTGGCGTTTACCCAGAGGAAGAGCCAAATCGATAAATTGAGCCACAGTCTTAAAAGTCTTGGGTCTTGGGTATAGGCCCAAAAGGCAATGTTGAGTGTTATCCCTGTGTGTAGCTCCTGTGAGTGTCATGAGCAATTCCCCAATGTCCCTCCAGTAGGATGATAATGAGGGACAGGTCCATGGCATGAGGAGTAAGGCAGTATTGTCTGCTTGGCATCTAGGGCAAACAGATGAAGCTGTGGGGAAATTCCTATGGAGTTTCGACTGTGTCAAGTACGCCCTATGCAGGAGCGAAAACTGGATTAATTGGAAGCAGGCATTGTGGGATATCATGCTTGGGTACTCAAAAAGAAAGCACCATTCTCTGTCATTTAAAGCACGGTTCAGGTCAGCTTCCCACTATGCCCATAAGGGGTTTAAATAATGTAGATGGATGGACGCGCAGCCCCCTATAGAACCACTTCACTATGTATATTCTCGTGGCCATTTCAGAAACGGTCTGAATCAGTGAATGTGTGTCAGGTTCAGAGCCTGATGGGGACCAGTGGAGACAGACATAGCATATTACGTTGCCATGTGTCAGAAAAAGGAAATTGGGGAGCCCATGTAGTTGTGTATAGTTCTGATGGGCCATCAGTGCCCCCTCAGTAAACAACATACCCACTGATCTGATCCCTTCATTTTCCCATGGCAATGGTCTGGTGTACAAAAGTGTGCCCACCTGTGTAGACAGGCTCCTCGGCTGTATAATAGGGACATAATGCAAAATTGTGTTACAACATCAGAGAGCACTTCTCCAGTATGGTATAGCATGTGAAGCAGAAGTGGGAGATGTGGAGGTCCCACCACTCCAGGCAACAGCAGTTTATGTAACATGCATGAACTTAACATATGTGGAGTATAGCCAATTTCATGTAAGTGGATCCCAGCCAGCCAGTAGGACAGCCACTGTAACTGGCCAGTCAGGCAGTAGGCCATAAAGTCGGGTGCGCCCATCCCGCCCTCTTCCGGTGGTAGTTCCAGTTTAAGTAGACTGACCCGCTGTTGTCCTGATCCCCAAATGCAGTCAATCACAAGAAATTAAATATCTTCAAAATGGCTCCGGGGGCAATAACCGGTAGGTTTACAAAGTAATACAGTAGTCTGGGGAACATCACCATTTTAGATAACACTAGTCTGCCTGCCATACAATAGGGGCAATGTGACCCTGAATTTCAGTTAAGACTTCAGTGATCGGATAGCTTTCTGAAATATTGTGCATTTACTTATTTAACATATTTGCTTTTGACTGTAGTCACCTTACTTATGTTTAAAAGTGCACCATGGGGATAGAACCTGGTGTGGTGATCCTTCTGCAGTATCCTGTCAGTTGCATCTGACTCCTACTGCTGGATGGATCAGATCACTTTACTGGAATAAACTTTTTACTAATTTTACCCCTTGTAAACTCTACATAATTTTTACTTGAATTTTACACTGGCGAAGAGCTGCTGTTACTCCCCATCTGATGGCCGTGGAGGGGGATGCTCCTTGTGTAGGGGAGAGGAAAATACCAGCTCTCCTATACGCGGACGATGCTGTTCTAGTAGCCCGCACTGGGGTGGGTCTCCAACGCCTGTTAGACTCATTTGGCAATTTTATGGACCAGTTAAACCTCAAGATCAACACCAAGAAGTCTCATACCTTGGTGGTGTCCCGTAAGAAGCATAAAACTATGCCCCTTCACTGCAAAGGAGAGGTTGTGTCCCAAGTAACATCGTTCCCCTATCTGGGCGTAACCTTCGATGAAAAGGGCACTTGGGGTCCACAGATCAAGCTAAAAAAGTTGGCCATGACTAGAGCCGCTTCAGCCCTCGTGGGGTTTGCGAACAGGCTAGGAGGAAGACCCATGGAGGCCTTTTTAAAAATATGCACCCGAAATGTATTTCTATAGCTACATATGGCGCACCCCTATGGGGGTACCTGTCCAACGATCTCCTACAAAGGGCTGAAAATAAATTCCTTTGTTGATTACTCTCCGTTCCCCAATCCACCCCCACTTTTTCATTGCATGCAGAGCTGGGTCTAGATTATATCTCAGACAAGCTGAAATTGGCTCCCCTAACGTGTTGGTTAAAGTTATGGCTGAATGAGGAATTATCCCTTAATCACGTTATTTTGAAAGATGTCATGTCCCTTTATCAAAGGAAGAAAATCCCCTGGTTAGAATACGTGCGTCTGGCGTTTGAAAAACTTGGCCGCCCAGGCCTATTTAACCTGCCATCTTCTATCAGGGTTGAGGATATCAAATGGGTCAAAAAACATTTTATGGAGAATGCAAGGTTAGCTCGGGCGGAACTCGAGCTGACTAAAAAATCAGTAAGATCACACTATATGCTGCTATCCTCCCTATCCATTGAGCCTTATCTTACCTTTGTTACCAAACCATTACATAGACATCTCCTTATTAAACTTAGATTTAATCAAATTCCCTACATGCTGGGCTGCTTACACCTTTGGAGCACGCCAGAATCAGGAGCCCCATGTAAATGCGACGATTTCTCAATGCAGGACACGTTGCACTTTATGATGTTTTGCAGTATTTTTAGGGAGAAAATATTTAGTACCTGTTTTAAAGGATGCCGGTTTTATACGAGTCAGGCCTGCCCTGTTGTACTTACAGTCTTTAGGTCATATTTTCATCACATACTCTGTGGCTAGCTTTGACCTGAATCCACTAACAGGCACATGCATCAAGCGATTTAGGAATCACAAACGGTGCGAATCGCAAAATTCGGCCGTTTGCGATTCCCAAATCACTATTTGGGATGCATCAACCTAAAACTGAAGAAATCGCTATTTTAGCGATTTTTTAAAGTGCGATTGCTTTTAAGGAATCGCAATTTTGCGATTCCTTAAAAGCAATGCATGAAACTTTAAAAAATTGCGATTTCGCAATTGGAGAGAAAAAATTACCATGAGGTTGTACCTCATGGTAATTTTGCGAAAAGTTAGAAATATGCAATTTTGTTCCTATTTTTAACTTTCATGTTGTGCACACACATGCCCTTAGGGCATGTGTGTACACAACATATGTGCATTGTTTGATTTCAGGGGTGCAACAGGGTGTCCTTTGGACACCCCTGCACCCTTGAAATCGCAATCTCAATTTGCGATTAGCTAATTGCGAATCGCAAATTGAGATTGTCTTCCCATTCATTCCGGAATGAATGGGAAGGTATTCCTTAATTGCGATTCGCAAAATGCTAATCGCAAATAAGGAATTCTAAGGAATCGCAATTTATTTAGCGATTTCTTGATGCATAGGCATTTGCGATTCCTTAATTGCGATTCCTTAAAAATCGCGATTAAGGAATCGCAAATGCCGAGATTGATGCATGTACCTGTTAATGCATAGCTGACTACAATTGTTCATGCATATGTGTATACTTGTGGATTATCTACTTATGATTTATGATATCTAGATGACCCAACCTTGCCTGTTACTTTTACGTTTTGTTTGTGCCCCCCAAGTGGGTAAGTCGGACATCGGCTGGTGTCCCACTTCCATCACACTGTGTGTCATATTTCTCTGTGATCTTCCTTATTAAGATATTAAACTGTCCGGCTGGACAAGTCTTAAAAAAATACAGTCCTATTTAGTCTATATTTATTGCCTTAACAATTTCCTTTTTAGTCTAAGGACCACTGTTTTTTGAAAATAAGCTTTTTAGTTGCTGCATTTAGAATCAAGTCGAGGCTTAAAAAGAGTAACGTTGTAACATGAATGTTGACATTTCTGTTCCGTTATTCATGACTGTTTAAAGTGTTGCACATTCTGAAGATCTGTATGTACCTTTTTAAATTGTAAATATTACTGTGTTTTTATTGGCTTTTATGATTTTAACCAAATCGAATAAAGTGTATTTTGAACTGAACTGAACTACTCCCCATGCAACAGGACTATGATCTCAACATCAAACAATTTCTTTGTGAACTTTCCACTTCGTTGGACTGTGGATTTTCTAAAGACTATTTCTTTTCAACTTGATGTGAGTACTTTCTCCCATTGTGACTTTAAAGTGTAATTAGAGCTCTCTCAACATATACCATTTACCATTGATCCCATGGTTTTCAAGGTCACTGTGTGAGCTCGAACGTTAGAGCAACCGCCGCACATCTCACCTCATTTCCTCGAGGTTGGGAGATTTCGGTGCGAGCTCTACTATACTTTAGAATTACTTCAGCGGTGATAATTCATGGACAATTTTTTAAATTTAAAACATTTAGTGCATTATCATGTCTACTTTCTGTGCTCACAAAGAGCTAACAGTTCATGTCCGTTTATATACAATTATGAGATGACTGTCATGCTGGCTGCTGAACAGTAATCTTTGTGTTGTCCTTAAAGGGAAAGCATATTTTACCGATAGCCGGTCTTTGCCTGTGGTGACATTGCTGGATTTTGAAACCGCGCTTCTGTGAGAGATGCAACTGTTTTGCTAGGTCACGTTTGACAGCTGGATTGACATTGAGTCGTAAATACATCACTACTTGAAATATTCTGAACGCCACGTTTCAACCTGTCGTAAATGCAAACCCGCTTGAAATAATCTGAAGAGCATTTTTCAAAAGGTTGTGGGCACATCCCTGTGTGATATAACCTGAACAGCATCTATCAAATCTCAACAGCATATAAACTGTCATTGTTTTCCTTGTGTGCCTGATTACCTGTAACCAAGACACGCGAGCATTCCACCTTTCGCGTTTATTGTCAGCTTCGCCCATCGGAGGTTCTTCGTACACTTGGAGGTTCTTCCTCAGGAGTCCCATTTTGTCATCTTGTTACGTCACACAGCATGCATTGCATGCGGAACGCGACGTGGGAGACATTTTCTTCACTCTTCATAAGTTTTGTTTGAACAAAACCATCACATTTGGACAACAATTTAAAATGGTTTGCCTACTTCTCACTATGCGGATCATCGTAGCTTGTGTTCACAGCAGTAACTTTGAGATTTTCATCCAAAGACTTCTTATTTTATCATGTTGATCGATCTCAAGCAACTTAAATTGACACTACACTGCCATCTACTGGTATTTTAACAGTACTGTTTTATTTTAACATTTGATTTCAGCATTGGAGTATTGTGAACGTTTTGCAACATCACTCTGTTTGCTCCTATTGTAGTGAGTGATTGTTGTGAATTTATACTGATTTACATATTCTACGTTATTTTTATTAGTCATTCTGCTGTAGGTGTATACTGTGCAATTACCTTAGTTAGTTTGTTTACTTTAGTTATATTGCTGTGTCTTAAATAAGCTTCACTTACCAATATTCTTTACTGTTTATCAGACACAATTTTCAAGACCAACTTGTCTCCACAGAGCTGTTAACTTTAATCCCACTTTGGTGTTCTTGGAAGACATACTATCATGCAGAATGTGGCAACTCCTCCGTTTTTTCTTTCCGCGCCTGGTGATCCATTGATCAAATGGCAAAAGTGGAAAAAAGATTTTGAGAGTTACGTCAAAGTTTGTGGTATTAATCTTAGTCTTGAGATGAGGACAGCACTTCTTTTTCATTGCCTCCGCTCTGAGGGACAAGAGGGTTTTGACCACTTGCCCAATGTCGACGATCAAACCCTAAATGAATATGAGATTTGCATTTTGAAACTTGATAAGCACTATTTGCCTAAGGTCAGTACCATTCTCGAACGATATCATTTTGGTAGGAGGACACAAAATAAAACGGGAGTCAGTTGAAAACAGTGTCACTGTTCGTAGGAAATTAGCATCCTCGTGTAAATTTGGGGCCCTTCTTGAAGAAAGGATCAGGGACAAAAGGCAAAAGGATGAACCCACTCTCGAGGAGGTTATATCTATTGCTAAACAAATTGAGCATTCTTTGAAATGTGTGGATATAATTACTAAACATGAGATCAAAGATAACACTGTCCATTCTGTACAAATTAATTCAAAGGAAAAATATTTTATGGAATAATTTAGCAAAGGCCCAGAAGAAAAATGTGAGAGAGGTCAAACTTAAGTTTTACAGGTGTGGAAGTGAGAATAATTTGGCAAATGATAAAAAATGTCCTGGACTTAAGACGACATGTTCAATTGTAAAAAGGTAGGACACTTTACCTCCATTTGTAAAGTTAAGTAAAACAAGGGGAAGGTTCTGGCTATTACAGATAACAGCGATAGTTGATAGTGACAATGAGTCAGATTGTTACTGCAGACAAATTGCTTCTCACGTCTCTGATAAACATAAGAAAGGTCCCTTGGATGATATAAAAGTTGAAGGTGAGTCCACTAGAGTCTTGTTTGATTCGGGAGCAAAAATCACCAAAGTATCAAAACAATTTTTTGGGAGTAAACTTGCTAAGGCAGTAAAACTACTTAAAGCTGATGTAAGACCTAGGGGTCCATAAAGATTTCGGGTGGTGGCACCACCGCGGTGCTGACTGGGCCGAACAACACCTTTTTCTGCCCATGAGCAACGGGAAACACGTCCGCCATATTAGTGTAGCAAAATATAGGTTAGTTCCCGTCCCCCGCGGAGCGCCATCAAAGGGTGCCCGCCACCGCGGAGGTGGGAGCCAATGGAGACTCACCGCTGTGCGGAATGATGTCAGCCCCGTTCCACAAATTAGGTTGGCCCAAACAAGCAGACCCACTGCAGCGGAGATACTGCCCAACCAGAGATGGCGGAAACTTGACAGCGGAGCGTGATACTACAGTCCCGGTCCACTCCACCCAGTCATGACTGCCATGGACCCAGCTCTACATGTGTTTCCGGTGCTGTACCTGCTACATAACTATCATCTAATGGGCTGCCACGGATGATGCCACAGGTAGGCAACTACACAAATACAACACACAGCACACTGGTTGACACAGGATCCAAAACCACAACAGACACCCTTCTAGGGGTAACAACACATCCACAAGGGCACCCACACATGACCCACCTGCCAACAAGTCACCCCACTTCATCCTGAACACACATCGACCGCAAACCTGCAGCAACGTCCCGATCCCGGTCACGTCACCAGCGGTCAACACACGCGCACAATGCAGAAGGCAGGGCCACTCCAAGGCATGGGCACACCACCCCTGACCACACATCAACACAGCTCATCAAGTCACAGGCCAGGTGCCCATCCTGTGCACTCCTGTCCACAGCAACAAGCAACAAGCACAGCAACAAGCAAGCTCAATCCACACCCTGCGCCACACAATAAACAACCAGGGAGACAGCCACTGCTGACAAGGAACACAGAACACCAGTGCCACACACACTGAAGGCTGCCAATACTTGTCGGCACATACACCGCCATTTAGCGCCAATATGCCCACGGGCCTTTGCTGCGCTTAACAAGTGTTTAAATAAAAAATAAATAAAATAAATACACAAACAAACACACACCCTGGTTGTAGCCACAAACATAACACACACACAGGCATGCTTGCCCAAAGCAGAACAGTCACACACAGACATAACTGACACAACCTCAACACACACAACACTGGGGGCGCTAGAGGGTGCGCAGCGGAATAGCTGCCTCTTGAGACAGCTCCGCTGGACAGGAACCATTCTCAGCCTTAGATCGGATTTCCAGTCGGGATCCGAGCGAAAATAGAAGATATGCCTATCGGAATTTCTGGGCGTTAAGTTGTGTGACGAGGGACCTCTGAAAGATCCCCTGAGCCAGAGAAATAGCAAAGTCCAGTCAGACGTCCAGTGCTCACGGCGGAGTAAGATGGTGGCAGCCGGAGTCGCAGTACTCTGTTGCACTCCGGTGCTGACTTAACGATTTGGAACTGGCTGCTCATGCGCTTTGGCGCCGGAGACCATCGTGCACAGTGTAGGTGCAGAGGAGTAGTACTGATGGCAAGGGCAGAGGCCGAGTGGACGAGCTGCTCCGAAGGAGTGGGCAGCACGACGCGCGCAAAACGGCGGCAAGATAGGAGACGGTGGAGCCGGTGCGCTCCGAGGCGGACTGCAGCAGACTGCGATGGTGAACACAGCAGGGATATATAACTGCCGTGAGTAGCGGACCAGACTCATTAGAAGCCGTGAATGCGCTGTGATGCGGAGGGTAGACATCGACACTATTGCAGGCTTGAGGTTCCGTGACGATTTGAACCCGTGTTTTCAATATTGTCGGAAATACATAATATTGGTATCAGCGAACCGCAAATGATCCATTTAGCATATCCTGGTGTTTTCGCTATGCTGCGAGCAAGAGTACTCCTGTTATAAACACATTTCTGATCTGCCCATGGCATCCATCTTAGATCATGGCAGCCATTTTGTGTTTCTTGCCCTCACATACGCAATAACCTCTGATCATTTCATTTCAATTAAGGACACGTAGGCTTAACCGGCGATTCACCTCTCTAGTGACACGTGCACCTTAGAACAGAACACGCTGTAGCTGCATGACTCGACAAAGGCTGCCTCCTCTGCCCGAGGCTAGTCCTGCTATACTGGTTCTCGTGGTCGTTGGCCTGATCATGATTAGGCGGCCGAAGCTGGTAGCCTTGCCCATTTACAACCCACAAACATCCCTTATCCTGCTTTTCTATCTTCTGCACCTGGCTCTGCTCCTTTCCTTCTGGGCCTTTATTAGGGGGAGGTAACGAAATTTACGATGAGGCGGTCCGGGTCTTGAATGAAAAGTTGACATGAGATTATGATGGAAAAGTGGGAACCCCTCGTTCGTAATGTTTTGACATCAGATATTGTCAACGATTCCTGTGCAACGCCAAATATTTATTGCTTAGGACACAAAGGTTTGGGAATGTACTAACATGTAAAGAATTTGCCCGAAGCCTAATTTTTAGTATATAAGGAGCAACCCACTTTGTACAAATCGAACAGGCTCCTAGATACTGCCCATGCGTAGTTTCTGTGACTTCTGTGTCCCTGCAGTAATAAACCTTTGGTCTTTGACGCCACCATCGAGAAGCCCGTGTTTCTGTTTATTTGTGCACCAAGGCAGGTGGAACTCCGGGGTCTTCGGGTGTTGTTCCCTGACACCTCTGGACGGAACCAAAAAGTCCAGAACTCCAATTGGCGCCCAACGTGGGGCGACGTCATTCGGTACCGGTCCAAAAGCCTGAAGAGTTCGAGAAGCTTCGTGTGAAGATTCCTGAGGGAGGCGCCCCACTTCGTCGATCCCGGCATATCGCAAAAGTGGCCCGAAGTTCTCTTCCACGAGGGTTCCCGTTCAGGACGGCTGCAGTGGGCCGTTGCCTTGACCGTCGCCCTGTCTTGGACCCGAGGTGTAGTCCTTAGTACAGCGAAACGTGACGGGTTTCTCCTTGGTGACGTCTTCAGTACCTCAGTTAAGTATTTAGTGGTTGCTCGTTGGTTACTTCGTGAGGGTTGTTAAAATCCTTTTTGGTTCTTGGTTTGGTTTGGTTTCGTAAGATTATCACTGGTTATTCTGGTTACGATAATCTATTTGGTTTAGTTTGGGTATCAATACATCAGTTCGTTTTTGGTAGGCCTAAGTTCTTGGTTCAAGTGCGCATATCTGTTTCTTGTTTTGTTTGTTCTGTGTTCCGGATTACAAAATGGTAAGTCGGAAAAATTGTATGTTGTCTTGTTTTGGTTGCAACAGTGATTCACGATTGGAGGACTCATGTCTGGTTCCTCCGATTGGGACTCCCCTATATGATTTGTACTGTAAGCATGGTGTGGGTCCTATATCTTATAATGAGGTGTGGGTCTGATACACTGAAAAGGATTGTGTCCTTAGTTAGCCACTACATGGTAGTTTTGACTCAGAAATTCTTGATAATTTAGAAGCGAAATTGTTTAGGAAGAAAGCCCGGCCGGCAATGTTTGATTCTTTCCGTTATTGGCGAAAGGAATCCAAACAGAGAGAAATTAAAAGGTTAAAGAAAGAACAAAAAGAGCAAGAGTTGACTCTAGAGCAGGCTGTTAAGCAGCTGCAAGTCAACGAATCTGAGAAGGCCATAGAGGTGGCCATTAGAGAGCATAATTTGAAGATCGACAAGTGCTATCCTGCCTTGCCATCGAGTACAACTAAGATACTGGAGGACCCCGAAAACGATCCTCTGTTGTCTTACTTGTTACAGTCACCTCCACCGTATGCACAGGGTGCTACGGCTCCACCCGTACAGAATGTTCAATTTCCGGTTGCTGGACAACCTGGTATTCCTGCTCCTGCCCCTCAGAATCAAGTTCCTGTACCTCCTGTGGTTAATGTGAATGTACCTTCGGCACCTCCTCTTCCTGGGTTGCCGACTTCTTTACCTGTACCTGTATCGCTTACACCTACTATTCCACAAGCTGTCTTACCTGATACTCCTACTGTCCCGCTTTCTATTCCTACTGCCTCTGTGTTCTCTGCCTCTGCTAGTATTATGACTCCGCTTACTGTTCGTCGAAGAATCACTGATTCCGTCTCTAATATTCTGTCTCCTTTCTATAAAACCTTAATTAAGACTCCTGCCTCTGACTCTGTACAGAGACGCAGTCAGCTTCCAAGTACTGAGGAACGAGGAATCTTGGATTCCACGGCTCTTAGATGGATTTCGAAGAGTAGGAGATATAGTACGAGAGATGTACTAGATACTTTTATGCAGTGGAAGGAACCAACGCAACGATATGTTTTTGATGAGATGTGCTCCCTGTTGCGTGATGAATTAGAAGAAGATGATTCTGAATCGAACTTAGAAGAATTAATTAATGTTCAAAAAGAGTTTGCTGCGGGTATGATAGTGGGTCAAGATATAAAAAAAGCGATGGAACTGATCTTAAGTTTTAGAAATGATCCATCTCTTCGTTCACCGAGAGACTTAGAGAAAAGTAGTACGAAGCGGACTGGCCAATATCCAATGAGGGAGGTTCCTCCAATTTGGCGCGAAGCTGTGCAAGCTGATGCGGTCCATGGTATTGCAGCCGTTCCGGCGCAATTCCAGAGAGTATGGATACACATTCCTTGGAAACGAGCTGAAGTATTGGCAGTAAAACAGGCTTTGCCAGATCCGCGTAAGAATCCTGCCGGATACTATAAGGAGTTAGCACAAACAGTTGAGGCTTGTGTCATGAATCTAGCGGACATCGACATGTTATTTGGGAATGTAGTTCCGCAACCAATTTGGGCTAAAATTCGTAGAGAGAACCATCCAGTTGCCCTAGGTGGTGATTGGGCAGCTATTATTGCCGCAGACGGTCAGCAAACAGGTGGTTCCAAACCCGAACCTCTAGTTGCTAATCTTCCAGGTAGGATAATTGACTTAATGAAGACTCTGATGCCAGCATTGCGCGTTAACTGGGACAAGTTGTCCGCATGCAGGCAGAAGAAAGACGAAAGTGTCTCCGACTTCTTCACGAGGTTCGAAGAGACTTTTGTAGATCATAGTGGTCAGGATATGAGCACAGAAGGAGGACAGAGATTATTTGTCGATAAATTTGTACACAACTTGCTACCAGAGCTCTGCAACAAATTGAAAGATTCCGAGAGTGCGTGGGCTGTCTCTACAACTGCGCAAATACTTGCAACTGCACAGTATTATCAAAATAGGGATAAAGAGGAGAAAGAGAAATCAGACAAGAAAACGAAAGATTTAAAGACTAAAGTTCTTTTGCAGCAGGCGTATCCGCCTCGCACAAATCAGACTAATACGCAGCAAGGTTCGTATCAGAGGACAGATTATAGCTCACCTAGGCCTCAATATCAGTGGAACCAATGTGCATACTGTAAGAAAGAGGGTCACTATAAGAATGAGTGTCCAATCCTAGCGCAAAATAACGCAGCAGCAGCTCAGAGAGGTCGTGGTGGTTTTGTGCAGAATTCTAGAGGTCGAGGACGAGGTGCTATGCCTCCACAGACGAATGATCGCCCTTCCAATCACTTTGATCAACGTAATGGACAGTCTGCCCAGCAAAATAGATCTCAGCAGTATCATGTTGAAGACTATTGTGAAGTGGATGAGGGATTTCAGCAAAATGGGTACTAGGACAGCCATGGACAGAGAGAGGGAGTAGTATCAGTTCCAGTGGATCAGAGTGGGCCTTATGTCGCAGTAGCAACATCAGGTGTAGTCGAACCGTTTCTGTTGGATACTGGTGCCGCAAAAAGTTCTATCATTCATGCGAAACTCCCTGGCGCACCTTTGTCCGGCTTAACGAATGTTTCTGTAGGTTTTTCAGGCGCCCCTGTTTACAACCCCATATCTGGTCCTTTGTCTATTTCTGTTGGACCGTGTCAATTGAAAGCACCCTTGATTTTGACGATGGGTTGTAATGAAAATCTGCTTGGTTTAGACTTGTTAAAACGCCTATACGCGACATTGTACTGTTCTCCGGAAGGAGTACAGCTTACGTTGGGTAAAAGAATCACCTCTCCGATGTACTTGTCAATGGATGCACTCCCGCCAGAGCTGCGTTCACTCCCTGATACTCTTTGGGCGACTGGTCCTAATGATGTAGGCCTTTTGGAAATACCACCGTATGTAATCACTTTGAAAGCAAATGTAAAATTTCCACGAATTCCCCAATACAAAATTTCCAGTGAAGGTGAACATGCACTTTTATTGATCATACAAGATTTGATTAAGAAAGGTGTGGTTGAAGAAACTAGAGGAAATGTCTGTAACAGTCCTGTATTACCGATTTTGAAACGAACTGATCCTACGAAACCTCCAGTATATAGGTTTGTCATTGATCTTAGGGAGGTTAATAAGATTGTGGTCCCGCAGTTTCCTGTGGTTCCAGACATCACTGCCTTGTTAACATTGATTCCTGCTACAGCCACATGGTTTTCAGTCATCGACTTGAAAAATGCCTTTTTCAGCATTCCGATAGCCGAGGAGAGCAGGGATATTTTCGGCTTCTGTCTAGGAGGTCGAAGCTTCAGGTTCAAACGCGCTCCACAAGGCTATTGTGAGAGTCCGTCCATTTACAGCCAGGCATTAAAAAGTCAGTTAGATTCTTTTGTACTTCCTCAAGGTTCTGCCCTAGTGCAGTATGTAGATGATCTTCTAGTGGCTGCCGATGACAAGGAAACTTGCAAAGCAGCTATGATCTCGTTATTGCATCATTTGTCTAATCTGAATCACAAGGTGTCACCTTCGAAATTGCAATACTGCTGCCAAGAAGTGACCTATCTAGGTCATCTCTTGTCAAAGGAGGGAAGAAAGTTGACCCCAGAGAGAATAAAAGCAATTACGCAGATGAGTGTTCCCCGCACACAGAGAGAAGTACGTGCCTTTCTAGGTATTACCTCTTACTGTAGGAAATGGATCCCAAATTTTTCTCTTTTAGCGAAACCATTGGTAGCTTTGACTGGGAAAGGTGTTCCGAGTCCCGTGCCATGGTCTGATGAATGTCAGGAGAGTTTTTCTGAGTTACGAAAAGCATTATGTTCAGCTCCTGTATTGGGTACACCCGATTACAGCAAACCATTCACGCTTTACGTTCACGAGAGAGAAGGTTGCGCGTTGAGTGTTCTGACACAGAAATTTGGTGATAAACAACGCCCTTGTGCGTATTTTTCATCAACATTGGATCCGGTAGCTAGAGCGTTACCTAGTTGTTTGAGAGCTACAGCGGCAGCTGCGGCTTCCATTCGACAATCTGCTGGTTTGGTGATGAACAACATGCTGGTGGTTATGGTTCCTCATGCTGTGGATACACTCATGAACCGAACCAAGACACAACACCTTACCAGCGCGAGATTATCTGGTTACGAGCTGACATTATTAGCGAGTCATATTCAGATCAAAAGATGTAATGTATTGAATCCAGCAACATTGTTGCCGGCTAATCAAGAGTCGAGTGATTCCGAGCCCCATGATTGCTGTTTTAGAACCGAGGAAGAGACAAAAGGACGAATTGATTTAAAAGACACCCCATTGTCAGATCCAGATGGTACGTTGTATGTGGATGGGTCATGTTTTAAATTGGAGAATGGTGATGTGACTGCTGCTTATGCGGTAACGACTTTGATAACGATTGTGGAGACTGCAAGAGTGAGTCAGAATTCTGCCCAAGCTGCAGAATTAATAGCTCTAACAAGAGCTTGTGTTTTAGCTAAGGGAAAGAGAGTGAATGTGTTCACGGATAGTCAGTACGCGTTTGGCGTGGCCCATAGTTTTGGCCGGTTGTGGAAAGAAAGAGGTTTCATTACGTCCCATGGGACTAAGATTCAACATGGTCAGCTAGTTAACGACTTGTTGGAATCTCTAACTTTACCGACTGAAGTGGCAATTGTGAAGTGTAGTGCTCATAAAGCAATCACGGATGATGTTGGTCGTGGGAATGCTTTTGCTGATGAAACTGCTAAACAGACAGCGAGAGATATGATGAGTAGAATGTATGTTGCTACGTCTGCAAGATGGGTTTCTGAATCTGGAATGTGTGAAGATACAGTGGAAAGTGTGAAGGAGATTCAGAAAGAGGCAACTGAGGAGGAAAAACGTGCATGGAAAGAAAGTACGGGCAAGTTGGATTCGAGTGGGTGTTGGATTGACTTGTCGGAACAACAGCGTTGGATGTTGCCTGATGCGTATGTGCTTGCAGTGGTGACAATGGCGCATGGAGTAGCGCATATAAGTTCTAAAGGAATCTGTAAGATGTTGGCTCCAGTCTGGAAGAATGATGGGATTAGTAAATGTGCAGAGAGAGTGGTGAAAAATTGTATGGTATGCCTGATGCATAATCCTGGCAAGGGAACTCCAACTCCTGCTGGTCACTTCGCTCCACCTACTTGCCCCTTTGAAGTGATTCAGCTAGATTTCATACACATGGATCGCTGTAATAATTTAAAATACGTCCTGGTGGTAGTCTGTGCTTTTTCCCGATGGATCGAAGCATATCCGCTAAAGGACAATACTGCCCTATCAACTGCCAAAATTCTTCTCAAGGAATATTTCCCTAGATATGGAATGCCACAGATTGTATGGTCAGATAACGGAAGTGAGTTTATAGGGAAAGTTATGCAGAGTGTGTGTGTCGGTCTGGGCATCAAACAGAAGTTCCACAGTGCAAACCATCCCCAGTCTGCTGGTTTAGTTGAGGGTTACAATGGCACCCTCAAACTAAAATTAGCTAAAATACAGGCATCCACAGGTTTATCTTGGCCAGACGCATTACCTTTGGCTTTGTTATCCACGAGAGCAACTGTACATTCTAGAGTGGGGCTTAGCCCCTATGAAATTGTTTTTGGTCGTCCGGCAAATATTTGGGGTGTGCCTAGGCCAAAGGAGTTTTGTTCCCTAGAATATCCTATGTTGATCGATTACCTTTACGACTTGACTGCTAAATTGAGTCTTATTCACCAACAGGTTTTCGATGCATTGCCAAAGCCTCCGGAGAGTCCAGGGCATCAGCTGAAACCCGGCGACCACGTTGTGGTCAGAAACTTTGCGAGGACAAAGAACCTTCAACCGAAGTTTGTTGGCCCCTTCCAGGTGCTGCTTGCGACGAGAACCGCTGTTCGTGTAGCTGGTCGCAAGCACTGGATTCATGCATCTCATGTCAAACGTGTACCTTTACCACTTCCTTACGACGACTGGGTGAAGAAGGGAATTGGTGCCTCCGAATTTGAACAAACGCCAAAGTTCATCCCTTTCAGCGATGCCGAATTGATTACCGACACTCCGAACTCTGACTCTCCTCCTGAAAAGACTCCTCTGAACTCTGAACATTTGTCCTCTGCATCAGAAAAAACTCTGTTATCTGCGAACCTGAACACTGCAACAGCTACTAGTGATATGTTATTTGCCGATCAAACAGTTCCCGCAAAGCAAAGATATAACCTACGACCTCGTAATATGGACAAATAAAGCAGGAAACTGCCTATTATGACATTTGAAATATTGAACTTTTGCCTTCAGCCAGGAAGTTTGCTATTGTTTTTTTGTTTTTAAAATTGCCTTGCCGTCTGGGTAGCCGTAGGGTCGTGGCTGTGTGCCTAGTTGAATTTGCGGGGGTCTGACACAAGGTCGATCTTTCTGTTGGTTCTGGGAACTCCCAGGCCTGATAGAGGCATTTTCATCTGCGTACACATCATCAGTGGTCGCGAGCGGATTGTAGAAGATGGAGCTTCCTGCGCTGCAACGAGAAAATGTGATTTATGTTCGCAGAAACAGACTTTACAGAATCCTTCATAGCAAATGCTTTTTGATGGAATGTGCCATTACATTTTTAATTGTTTTAATAACGTTGGTGGGTGGAATCGTCTTTGGTATAAATTTGATCTTTGTGCCAGTAACTACAGTCCCTCCCCTTGATCCTGCTACTTCTACTGTTTCTTCTATGCACTCTTTTCACTCGTTTCCGGAACATGAGCAAGCTCGACGCTCAGAATTTATCAATAACACTTTTGTACAGCTCTTGCACCAACACCAACTGGTAGTTAACACTACAGACTGCTGGGTGTGTGGCTTGATACCCCACACTATGGATAAAGGTATTCCCTATCTGGTTTTGCCTTTTAGCTATAATGGATCATTTCAGGCCTTTCAAACCATCTTTGCTTATGCCCTTGAAACCTATCCTCCGCGTCCACCACGTTCCACTAAATATAACTCTGCCAACAAAGCTTTAGTCCAGGGAATTATTGACATGATAAAGGACGTCAATAATACTCCATCTTACCCTAGAGACGAATTACAAGTATATTTGAGTTGGAATTCTTCAGAGTATCGCCTTAGTTTGGGAGAAAGCAAGCGTAAAAGCTCAACTCCAATTTGGGTCGTACCTCACCGAGGTCAGGTCTGTTTGCAAGGTAATGGGAGAAATCCGAGAGCTCAGCTAGGGAGGAGTGAGTGCGTAGAGACTTACGTGTTTCCGGCTAACTCTTCCCCTGCTTTTCTTACTGCTAGGGGTACTTACTTCATCTGTCTAGACAGAGCGTATACATGGTTGCCTGCCGACTTTTCAGGTTCATGTTATATTGCTCGACTGTTGCCTCCAACATACACTGCTTCATCCGATTATCACAAGACCAGAGTAGCGAGAGGTGTCTTCAGCAAGGAAGATACCACTGGTCAGGAAGCTGGAGACTTCTTCAAAGGTTTCCTTCCGTTCTGGGGACCTATGGCCAATAGTAGAAACATACGTCAGCTAACACGGGTAGTTGAATCTACTATCACCGAAACTGCTGGTGCCCTTAGCAACTTAACAGCTGAGCTTCAAGCGGATAGACTCATGACGTTGCGGAACCGTATGGTTCTAGACGTAATACTTGCAGACCGAGGTGGGGTATGCAGAATGATCCAATCGAGCTGCTGTGTCTTTATTCCTAATAATGCTCCAACAGTCTATGAGGCGATCTCTAAGCTACACAAGATTTCCGACTCTATACACGTAGACAAGGGAAACTGGTCCTTCATGGAGTGGTTTTGGACTCTGATATCAGCGTGGGGATGGAAGGCTCTAATGGTCATTGGTGTCATCTTAGTATTCCTATTCTCATGTTGCCTGATTATCCAGTGTGGTCCAGCTTTGTGTAGTCTTTGTGCTGCAACCTGTTTTAGAAAACCACCTGCGTTTGGAGAAAAGGCACGAGAAAGGATGATGATACAACAACATGTCACTGACCTGATGAGCATAGAATTAGACTCTGACATAGACTGAGTAATTGCCTATGTAAGGGCAAAAGGAGGGTCTGAGGTTCCGTGACGATTTGAACCCGTGTTTTCAATATTGTCGGAAATACATAATATTGGTATCAGCGAACCGCAAATGATCCATTTAGCATATCCTGGTGTTTTCGCTATGCTGCGAGCAAGAGTACTCCTGTTATAAACACATTTCTGATCTGCCCATGGCATCCATCTTAGATCATGGCAGCCATTTTGTGTTTCTTGCCCTCACATACGCAATAACCTCTGATCATTTCATTTCAATTAAGGACACGTAGGCTTAACCGGCGATTCACCTCTCTAGTGACACGTGCACCTTAGAACAGAACACGCTGTAGCTGCATGACTCGACAAAGGCTGCCTCCTCTGCCCGAGGCTAGTCCTGCTATACTGGTTCTCGTGGTCGTTGGCCTGATCATGATTAGGCGGCCGAAGCTGGTAGCCTTGCCCATTTACAACCCACAAACATCCCTTATCCTGCTTTTCTATCTTCTGCACCTGGCTCTGCTCCTTTCCTTCTGGGCCTTTATTAGGGGGAGGTAACGAAATTTACGATGAGGCGGTCCGGGTCTTGAATGAAAAGTTGACATGAGATTATGATGGAAAAGTGGGAACCCCTCGTTCGTAATGTTTTGACATCAGATATTGTCAACGATTCCTGTGCAACGCCAAATATTTATTGTTTAGGACACAAAGGTTTGGGAATGTACTAACATGTAAAGAATTTGCCCGAAGCCTAATTTTTAGTATATAAGGAGCAACCCACTTTGTACAAATCGAACAGGCTCCTAGATACTGCCCATGCGTAGTTTCTGTGACTTCTGTGTCCCTGCAGTAATAAACCTTTGGCCTTTGACGCCACCATCGAGAAGCCCGTGTTTCTGTTTATTTGTGCACCAAGGCAGGTGGAACTCCGGGGTCTTCGGGTGTTGTTCCCTGACACCTCTGGACGGAACCAAAAAGTCCAGAACTCCAGGCTGGCGCCGGGTGAGCACTATGAAAGAGGCACATCCGCGAATGCATGTATGGAGTAAAGACTGGTGATTACTGTGACAGCCTCCGGCTATATTTGTGCCATTCTGCGGCATCCGAAGGAGTTTATTATAATTGAGGCATGGGGAGAGTGGCATGGTGCTAATTGCGGACAGCAGGATAATGGTTCTCTCCCTCAAAATGGTGGCTAAATTGTTAATGGGGGTCTAGTGGCAGATCCATTGTCGGTTATGCATGCCAGTGCCAGATGGTGGTCGCCCATAATTTGCCCAGCTACTTGGTATGCTCACGCTGGAATTAACCGGGGCCCTACATGATTAGAAGCTCAGAGTGCCGGTGAGGAGTTATATTCCTAAGCTCATTTACAAAAACGCTGATGTTGGGTCAGCACCTGGAAGTCTGGAGAAGCTGCATATTTGGGTTGACTGTGGTGCGGACCAGAATGTGACACTGATGATCGCGCTGCCTGGTAGTTTGGAAGCCGGTACCAGTTCCTATAGCACACGCCGCTATACATAAGAATGATCCTTAGTATGACTGCTAAGTAGACAGTGACTGGGGATCTGCGCCTTCTGATTTGCTCTGTCTGTGTCAAACTTTGCCAGCCTATTCCTCGACTGTAACTAGCGGCTTGAAGCGGCGCCTAAGAGGCAGGCAGACTCTTGGATTAGTGGTGACTTTACGTATGGGGTCGGGAGTAGTGCGATTCAGCTCCTCATTGCCCCGCATCATTCTACATTTTGATATATTGGAAGATTCAGTCCCCCCTATTAGTGCTGGTGGCATCTCTGGGAAAGCACGATGGGTAAACTAGATAAGCAACAAGCTACGCTCCAGTTCGAGGCCAGGCAATCCGCCAAGGGGGCTACTGCACAGTCTGATGTCGAACCTGATGGCAAAACAGTGGCACCCAGCGGCATGGAGACGGTGTTCAAGACAATTCAACAGAGCCTACAGTACATCAATGGCAAATTCGCTACTCATACTCAAAGAGTTGATAACATGGCGGTAAAACTTAATAAACACGGAGAGCGACTCGTGTAGGCGGAGACCCGTATATCTGCAGTGGAAGATGAGTCCCACACTATCACCAAGAAGTGCGTGGAAATAGAAAATCTACTGGATGTGATGAAGAATAAGGCGGAGGATTTAGAGACGAGGTCTCGCTGAAATAACATTAGGATCGCAGGTGTTTAGGAATCCACAAACACGGGGAAGATGCAAACCTACGTGAAAGAACTTATTCGCAACATCTTTGGTACGGACCATCTCTCCCCGGTATTTCTGGTGGAGCGTGCCCACAGATCCCTGGCTCCAAGGCCCAAACTGGGAGTGCCTCCGCGACCGATCATCGACCGCCTTCTTAATTATAGGGATCGCAATGTAATTTTGAGGATGGCTTGAAAGAAGCAATATCAGGGTAAGGCACTGGAGTTTTACCCCGACTGCACCATGGCCGTCCAACTGGCACGAAAGGAGTTTAATCCGGGTAAAAAGAAGTTGAGAGAGCTAGGTGTGGAGTATGCCATGCTCTATCCAGCTCGGCTGAAGGTGACACAGGATGGCCACTCTACAATTCTTCTCACCCCGAAAGCTGCACACGATTTCCTAAAGAAATTGCATCAGAAACGGCAGGACCAGAGACATGCTGAACAGAACCAGAACTCAGACTCACTCTGGTGTGTAAGGGTAGGACATTTGTATCCTTGTCATCATGAACTGGTAAGCCACTGAGCATCTTGAAGGTGCATTGTTGTTGGACTTCTTACAGTTAATATCAATATGGCATTGCTGAGCACATCGTTTGGTGGTGTGGGCTGAGCCTCCCGGGACGATAGACTTGCTGCGTACTGTGCTTTTAGGGGACACCCCCACAAACTTTTGGTCTGCTGTTGCCGCCTTCTGCAATGCCTGCTATTCCTCTTGTTGCTGTTGCATGTTTCCATACTACTTGTCCAGCGGATGCACTGATGTGCTGTTACGATGTCAATTATATATATATATATGTTAATAGCTTGTAGATTGTTTCTATTACAAGGGGACTGGGCTTCTCGCTACTTTTTACTTGCTGCCTTTGCCTGGGGGCGGGGTGGGTTAGCATGACTTAATATCGCACACCATGTTACCTTCTGGGATTAGTTGTTCTTTGTTTCAGACACTGTTTGTCCGTGATCCATATTGTTGCTTTGGATGGGAACGGGCGGGAATATTCCGTTACCACTTTTTGATGCTCTAAGTGTATTATTATTAACCTCTGGATTGCTCTAATTTCTTATTCTTTGTTTGTATATCTATCATACACCCGTCCACATCCACTATGTTGGATGCAAATGTGTGAACTCAGTGGACACCCCCTTGCGGGAGTTCCCCAACTGGGATTTACTTATGTTTTTTGCAACTGTGGGGAAATGTATTTGGCATAATTGGGATGCTGAAGCGGGAGGGTGGGGGGCAGTTGGGATTTGTTTGTTATGGATTAGTGCATATAAGACGTACCGCTGTAGTCCTGGAGTACATCACATCATGCATCATTATTCCACTCCAGTCCATAGTCAATATGTTGTATGCATACGACCACTACTACACCAGACCTTAATGGGTACTCTAAAATAGACATGTCTGCTGAGAAATCATTACCTAGGTATCTGAATCTGAATCTGCTGAATGTCAGGGGTCTCAAGAACCCGAAAAAGATGCGACAAACCATAGCTTACTTTGATTACAGATTGATATCGTTTTTTTGCAGGAGACACACATTGCCCCTACTGCACCTCCTCGTATAGGCCACTGGTGGGCAGAATCAGTGCATGGGTGACTGCCTATTCATCATATTCCAGGGGAGTACTCATTCTGTTTTAACGGGGTTTGAATTTTGAGGTAGAAAACACAATTACGGATACAGAGGGCCGGTATGTCATCGTAATTGGAATTCTGAGAGGTTTTAAACTTGCTTTCATTAATACATACGGTACCAATATTGATGACCCTGAGTTTTACCATAATCTCTGGTTAAAGATCCTTGACCTGCCTGACATTCCATTACTTTGGGGTGGAGATTTCAACATTGCATTGAATGATGCCCTAGATAGGTCCGGAGCGTCGACAGAACTTCATAAACGTGCACTGCACAAGTTACACGATATAATATCAGACATGCGGTTTGTAGACCTCTGGAGAACCAGGCACCCCACAGACATGGACACTACCCATATATCGGTTGTTCATAACAGTTGGTCACGAATAGACTACTGGTTGGGGGCCGGTAAAACATCACACTGGACGAGGTCTGTCTCTCACCTCCCCAAGACAATATCCGATCATAACCAGGTATTGCTCACGCTACTATTGCCACATTATGTTCCGCCACCGTACAGTTGGAGGTTTAATGCGAAAGCACTCATTGATTCAGTCTACACAGACACCATTAGTATTGCCATCACTGAATATTTTGAACTTAACACACCTACTACTGATGATCAGGGACTCCTCTGGGAAGCTTTTAGAGCCACGATTAGGGGAGCTTGTACAAGTACTACAGCAGGCATTTTGATGGATATTAGGCATCAGCTGGCTCTCCGGGAAGATTGACTGTGAGCTCTGGAGAGAGAGTATGAATACATACAAGAAACAAAAACATTAGGTGACATTAGGTTAGTTTTAACGGAATACCAGACTTACGCCTACGATGAACTTAAATATATCACGAAACGCATGGTGGCATGATCTTATGGTGAGGGTGGTAAGCCGGGAAAACGCTAGCGGACAAAATATGCGCTGGGCGTTAGCCGACTGTGATACAGGCGGTCAGAGATGGGGAGGGGATTATACACCGTGATGCTGAGGGTATCCTCAAAGAGTTTATGTCAGCCTATGGGGAGTTGTACACCTCACAGCCCACTGCATCTCCGGAGGAAATCGTGAGTTATCTAGCGGATATATCGGTAGCGTGAGGGGAAAGCCCCGGGACCTGACGGGTTTACCTGTGAATTCTATAAATCCTTCCCTGACCAGTTAGCCAAACCCCCAGTTGAAATGCACGGTGATGCCCATGATAAATTAATGCTCCCACAGACTTTGAGGGAGGCTATGTTGATGGCCCTTTAGAAGCCCAAGAAGGACCCGGAGTACTGTGACATCTACAGACCCTTGTCCTTAATGAATGTGGACACAAAGATTCTATCCAAGTTACTTTCTACCCGTCTACAGCCCCTTATGCCTAATTTGATCTTGCCTGATCAATTGGACTTCATTCCATTGCGGTCCACAACACATAACACCAGAACACTCTTTGCTTCGTCTCAGTACCTGGGCCCTAGTACCAAAGCTGCTGCGATGTTGTTAGATGCGACTAAGGCCTTTGATTCGATCGAATGGCCATATTTACATACATTATTGCGTAGTATGGGGATCCCCCCCATTTTTCTATAATGGGTCCAGGTGTTATACACTGCCCCAGTGGCGAGAATCAAGATAAACAAATACATATCTGGCAATCTGGCGCAATACCTATTGCATAGGGGACACAGCAGGGATGCCCTCTGTCTCCCTTGCTATTTGCAATCGCACTGGAGCCCTTGGCCTGCAAGGTTCAACAGAGGCATCACTATTCAGCTCTCCAGTTACCGCAACACCCTTTGCATATATCACTCTATGCAGATGATATGATACTCTATGTTAGGGATCCAGAGCAGAATCTAAATCCATTATTGCGGGAGTATATCCGATTTGGGCAACAGTCGGGTCTAAACATTAACTGGTCTAAATCTTTGATAATTCCACTGACGGACTCCACTCACCCACATTTGACCGATTACCCATTGGAATGGCAGTCGAACCCGGTAAAATACTTAAAAGTCTGGTTCCATAGGGAACTGGAAGTAGTTATCTGTTCTAACTATGGCAGGGGGATTATCATACTGGAGGAATAAATTGAGATGGATCCACTTGCCACTGCCACTTGCCACTGTCCCTGGCTGATAGATTGGCCATCGTGAAAATGGTCATCTTGCCTAAACTACTTTATTTGTTCTCTAATGTTCCCATTACCCCGCCGGCTGAAGTGTTCTGCAGAATAAACACCATGGTACTCCGCCTAATATAGGCCGATAAGCAGGCCCGAATACAGATCAATGTTCTGACATTGCCTTATTCGCGGGGTGTGTACAGGGTCCCGTATTTTTTATTGTATTACTTATGTGCGCAATCACAATTTTCACATTTTTGGTATCACCCAGTTCCGATCCTCACACATGTTGCGATTGAAGAGGGTGATGCATTGCCGATCCTGCTAACAGCGATTCTTCCACATAAGCGACCACCATTGCACAAAAGAGATATCAACACTAAAGATACCACAAATGCGGCCTGGCGCACAATGGCCAGTAAGGCGCATAAAGCTCCACTCTATACTCAAGCTCTTCCACTGCATCACCATCCCGCCATGTTAGTCGCTCAGGAGAAAGTGGGTGTGGGACTACTCCGACAGGTTGGCATTGAGCGTATGGGGGATCTGTACCATAACGGCATGTTTAGAACATCGGATACTCTTTCCTTTATTAGTAATCAGACGCTAATGTTCAGATTCACGTACTACAGGTTACAAGAGGCGATGAAGAAACACTAACCTACATTTCATGCAGCGCCGCCACAAATGGCTTCCTTGCAGTTATTACTCACTGCACCCACACCTGCTCACATAGTCTCCAGACTGTATGTTGCATTGCAAAACGACATGGCAGACTCCACGGACAGAGCAAGAGAGAAGTGGAATGGTTGTTTAGATATCCCTTTATCAGAGGGGGAGTGGACCACAACTTGTGCACTGACAGGGTTATTAACACCCAATGGAAACCTGTGTATTGAAATATTTACACCAGACATATCACACGCCACTACGGCTTTATCGGTTTGGGTTACGCATGGACTCCAGTTGCCCCCGTTCTAATGCTGACAGTGCAGGATTTATGCATCTGGCATGGCACTGCATGGCGGTGGCTAACTACTGGGTGCAGGTAAGATGGTGGGAACTCTCATCGCCTGTGATGCTTGTACATGCCTTTTGGTATTGGTGCCAAATGTTCGTGCCACAAAGTGTAGGTTTTGTGCTGTTGCCCTGTTGATGGCCAAGTGTAGAATTTCTATACACTGGGGTAGTAAGGTGGTGCCGAGACCTAAGCATTGGATACAGGATCTGGTATATTGTAGGGATACCCTACGAACATATGAAGAAGAACTACCTACAGGATCGAGACCAAAAGACTATTGGTTGTATCTCATGTACTATCTGAACATGAATGTAAATATATAACTGGATGTGTCAACTGTGTCATCATTACTGATGTTTCTGGATTGGCATTTGTAGCTGCGCCTGGGCGAAGGGTACTGTTATGCGCTGAGATGATTGTTCTTTATGGTTTAACATTGTATGTCTTTGCAAATACCAATAAATACAAATATTTTTTTCAAACACACACACAACACTAATCAGCACAGCACAAACACAACAGCACACCCAGGAAATGAAGCAATACCACAGCCAACGCACATACATCCAACACAACAACAACAGATGCACCACTCTGGGATACAAGAGCACAACCATCTTGACCAGAGCACTGGGCAGCGCACATAGCTGAAGTGCACATGAGCAATCTGGACTGGTTAATAGCACAAGAACATCACACATAAACCAATGGGGCATTGTCCAGCGTGGAACATCACTCTAGGCCCAAGAACCGCACCACAAAGCACAGTTTCACGAATGATGTGATGGGGAGGCACACACACATGTAAATCAAGGGGACTGCTGACATCAAAGTGAACTGACTTGCATGTCTGTAGTAGACATGTAAGAGGTGTACCATACACAAATAGAGGCAATGCAGACCCACAATGGGTTGGCATAATTGGCACACTTAGGGGATGGCATTACACCACACACACCATGCCATACAGGAGGATAAAAGGCACCATGTGCCTGCAATGCAAGACAAACACAACCACAATGGCAGTGTGGAGCAGCAGGGCTACAGAGTCTACACAAACACACTCAAGACACATTGATGATCCATCAAACACAACACTGATGTGCAAGTCACACACTTTACCCCCTCATAAGTGACAAAACAACAAGGAGTAGTCAGACAGACACACCAACACACTGCCCAGTGCACAACAGACAACTCATATGTGCATACAACTATATCCACAGGGCAGAACAATCCAAACAACAGGCACACAACTCCTGGGTGACACATGTGTGTCTCTCACAATCCAGGGGTACACACACATCCACACCCACTACAAAGTCACACCCTTCACACTGCACACCTCTTGACTACCCAAGACCACATATCTCATGTAGGCCATGGGAGCAGGACTAAGGGCCAATACAAGATAACCATACACATACACAGCTGGGCACACATAAAGGAATAGCACACATACATCATGACATTGCCCAGCCTGCATGCAAACCTGTGCACAGCATCACACCCTGTGCTGGCAGTGTCCCCCAACCTGACATGTGAACAATGTAGCCAACAATAGCAAACCACTAACAAGAGAACAGCATCACAGGTTAACTAGCCATCACATATAATACCAGTATCAGTGTCTAAATGGACTGAAGACCCTGTCACCCCTGTTTAAAAATATGATGCGGGCAAAGAGCTTGGCAATGTTGAAGTGACACATAGAGCATGGGGCACAAGCAACCAAATGCACACACCAAATAACTTTAATCAGCAAGGTAACTGTCTTTATTCACAAATTGCACAGATGTGACAGTAGAACAACAGTAGACAAGAGTAAGGCACAAAATGCTGATCATATGCAAGATAATCTGCACAGGCAAACTCCAAACAGTAAGGCCAGTGTCCAATTCATGTGACACAGCAAGTACATGACAGGCTGCACAGGGTAGAGTACAACACAGTAGAGCAACAGGGCCAGTGTCCATGGCACAGGGGGCGTCCAACACAGCAGAGCAGCAGGGTCAGTGTCCATGGCAGGGTGCACAGCAAGTACTTGAGAGGCGCACAGGGGAGACTCCAGCACAGCAAAGCAACAGGGCCAATGGGCATGGCACAGGTGAGAGTACAACGCAGAAGAGCAACAGGGCCAGTGTCCATGGCAGGGTGCACAGCAAGTACATGAGAGGCTGCACCGGGGTGACCCCAACACAGCAGAGCAACAGGGCCAGTGGGCATGGCAGCAGAGCAACAGGGCCAGTGTTCATGGCATAAAGGAGACTCCAACACAGCAGAGTAACAGGGCTAATGGGCATAGCACAGGTGAGAGTACAACACAGTAGAGCAACAGGGCCAGTGTCCATGGAACAAGGGAGACTCCAACACAGCAGAGCAACAGGGCCAGTGTCCATGTCACAGGGGAGAATTCAACACAGCAGAGCAACAGGGCCAGTGTCCATGGCACACGGGAGAGTCCAACACAGCAGTGCCACAGGGCCAGTGTCCATGGCACAGGGGAGAGTTCAACACAGCAGAGCAACAGGGCCAGTGTCCATGGCAAAGGGGAGAGTCCAACACAGCAGAGCAACAGGGCCAGTGTCCATGGCACAGGGGAGAGCTCAACACAGCAGAGCAACAGGGCCAGTGTCCATGGCAGGGTGCACAGCAAGTACATGAGAAGCTTCACAGTCAAGGCCAGAACAGCAGTGAATGACAAGGGCAGTGGCCAGGGAGAAGTGCAGAGTCAGGTGTTTGACTGTACCCTTCCATGGCCAGCAACACACACAGGTGGTAAACAATGGGCAGGACTAGCACACCTGTATGAGAGACAGGTGTATGAGGGGGACTACCACTCACTCTTGGCTGTCAGGCGGACTTGGAGCTGGCTGTGTGTCGGCGACAGCAGGACCACTTGACGGGGGAGACAGAGGCTCAGGTGATGTAGGCTATCAGTGGCTTGGCAAGCTGGAGGGCTGTTTGGACCAAGTGGTGTAGTGGCACGTGGAGGTGGAGTCATGCAGACGTGTGACACAGTGTGGGCGGGATAGGTCTTAGGGGTGCCTTTCCTCTTCTTAGGAATTCAAAATGCCTTCCCTGTACTGGAGTCAATAGGAATCGGTGATCACACAACAGGCACAAAAATCAACAGACCCACATCAGGTGCAGACACTGGCACTCCCTCTGGTGACGTGCAGGAACCTGCGGAGCGCTTTGTCTGGCTACGCCTCTGGGCCACCTTCCCCTGTTTGCCAGGTGTACCCCCTACAGTGCACTCCTTCTCCTATTTGCCAGGTGCCCCCCCTACATTTCCCTCCCTGCCCTGTTTGCCAGGTGTCCCCCCTACAGTGCCCTCCTTGCCCTGTTTGCCAGGCGTCCCCCTACAGTGCCCTCCTTCACCTGCTTGACTGGGCTTGGAATTGGAGTCGATGTGCGGGGGAATGTGGCCTTCCTATGTGTACCCTTGACATACAACACCTCCTCAGTGGACATAGACACTGCACGCCTAGCTCTGCGTGAAGTTTGGGGAAAGGAGAGTCCTTCACTGGTGATGCCTCTGAGGCATAGAAGCCTGATGTCTGCTTCATTGCTTTTTCATCCTTGCTCTTCCCTGACAGGCCCTTGTCTTTGCATTCTGGGTTGGCTATGCTCTTCTGTGGGGATGGTGTCTGTGGGCCGGCCTGCTTTGGTTGTTTCTGCTGGGTGCTTCTTGTGCTGTATCTTGACTGTGACACAGGGGAAACATGGTCACTATCATTCGATATGGCTACCGACTTGAGGGTGGACAAAGGCACTGGAGCAGGAGTAGGAGTATGTGCCTGTTGAAGGGTAGACGTCACTGTGGATGACAAAGCCTGGACTGTACGGTGTAGCCCACCCACGTCAGAGCGTATGCCATCCATGTAGGCAACCACCTGGCCAAATTTTTTGTCATGGTCACTGAAGGCATTGAGCAGGGCTGTCTGGCCCACACAAAGCTGGTGCAGGAGCTCTACAGACTCAGAACTGAGGGCAGCAGGGGGAGAGGTGCAGGCTCAGCAGTGCCAGGTGTGACTCTAACTCGTCCCCTCTTACTGACACGGACACGGGCAGTACCAGAGGAAGTGGATGGAAGGCTGGCCACTGGCCGCTGTGTGGTAGAATATGATCCGAGTCCCCATTCCCTGTGCCTGCCAACATGGATGCATCACTGCTGGCATCAGATGATGTAGTACTTTGTGTCTCAGGCAGGGATTCCTCCTGCATACTCCTGTCCCCCTCAGATGGGCTGGTGAGCTCTGTGTCACTGGGCCTCGGTGCAGCTGTAGTGTTAGTCAGTCAGTCAAGTTTCTTTATTCGATTAATAAAAATCAAAAAAGGAGGACACTTAATACATTTCAACATTACAAACACAGTACATTGATCTATTAGTTACACATTTAAAAAAGTAAGAAATTCATACAGCCTATTTCGTGGAAATTAATACATATGGAAGGTATCTAAAAGTTATAAAAAGTTATAAAAAGTCATAAAAACATCATATATACTAAAAACAATCAAGTGTTAGTTGGTATAGACTTTGAGTTTAGACGATTCTTATTAATGCGGACTCCTGCGACAAAAAAATTTTGTATGTGAAATGTTACTCTTGCAGTGGGTAAGAGTTGCAGGAACATGAGTGCTGGCCTGACCTGTACAAAACACTTGTAGTAAACAAGGGTTCCCTGTAATCAATACGATAGTAACCCCTAGGTCAGGGAAAAAGCACTGTGTAGGTATCAACCCAGGTGGTAATAGACAGGACTTGCCCACGTAATAGTGATAGGACACAACAACCCTCTTCCCTAGCAAAAGACAGTTTCTTTTATTAAGACAAAATTCATTAAAAAACCACAATAACAATAATGTTTTTTAAAAGGAAGCATGTGAAAACATGCAATACATATTAGCAATTAAATAAAATACAAGACAAGAGATAATCCACAACAATCACAATTTCATAAAAGCATAATTCCTGAGTCAAACATAAATAGGTATGTAGTCGACGCACGTTTCGGCGACCAGCGCCTTCTTCAAGACAAACAAAACTCTCAGGTTCATGCAAACTTGTACGTGCACACAATTTATATTGTAGACACGACTTCTCATGATAAAGAAAAAGCTACAGCGTCTTCAATTGATGCGTGTTAATAATTCAGCATCGGTGGTTCGGAAATACGAACAGGATATTCGTTTTGGATTTTGAGATCTCTTAGAGAAAAATATGCTCAGAATGAAACTTTGATGGCGAAGGATGTAAGGTAAATAAAAGACACGCTCTCCTGTACTACTTTTTTAAGAGAGGGATTACGTGATTGTGAAACTAATGTGCTTAGCCTCCACTGTTCCGAACCGGCATAATTAATAAGTTGGCTCTGATTCACGTGGACCGTTACTGACTCAAAATATATGCACTTCTTTTTAGGGGATGCTTTTCTGCCGGTTCCTACATTACTGGCTAGCGAGGATAAACGCACCAGAACTGCTAATGAAGGACAAATCTGTTTGTGGAGGCTTGCTAGTTCAGTAGTCGTATCCGGGTCACGATCGACGACGGAATATACAGGAAACCTGTACAAAGCCTGCCTCGCGCAAAATTGGTAGCAAATATTTTTTCCTAATCGTGGTATAGAGATCACAGAACATAATAAAATGTAACATGTCCTGAAGAGAAAAATGATCACAGTCACAGGGTTTCGCATTCCCTGGTGTATCCAAATTTTGATAATGACCAAGCATTAGGAGAATAAGGTTAAAACGAAATCTGATTAAAAGAAATCGATGAAATGGTCTGGTTACTAAAATAAGATATGGTTCAATGCCCGGGACAGTAATTAGCGTGTAGTTCTTTCTGACAAGTGGCTTCTTTAGTTGGGATTCTTCCCTTTCTGATATGTACATATTAGCCAGGGTACTTTTTACTGTATTGACATCCGCTTTTGTAATACGTTCTGGGGAGAAAAAAAGCTCAGGGCGACCCGCTTGTGTGAGTTGTAACTTAACATATCTCACCCACGGGATATTTGAGGCTCTATCCAAGGCTAAACAGTCTTTAAGGATTATATGATTTAATGATATCTCCTTATTGAGCCAGGTTTTTAGCCAGCAAGTGACTGGGGCTAACTTTAATGCGTCTGTTACGTATCCCAAACCCATTTCCGCGTGTAGTGAGTATATAGGGGTGGAATTGGGAACAGAAAGCAACGATCTCAGAAATTTATTTTCCACCTTTTGAATCTTGTCGTGGTTCACGTGACGCCAGATCGCGGAGCCATAATAGGCTATAGACAAGCATTTTGCTTTATATACTTTTATAATAGCCTCCATGGGGGGTGCTCCCAGCCTTTTAGTAAATCCAAGCAAAGCTGCAGCCGCTCTTGCTACAGCGTTACTTTTTGAAAGTTGCTGAGGGCCCCAGGTTCCTCTATCATCAAATAAGACCCCTAAGTATGGAAAGGATGGGACTCTCTTTATCTCCTGCCCAGTACAGAAAAAAGTTTTAGTTTTTTTTTTCTACCTGCAACTCCAGTGATCAAAACCTGCGATTTCTGAGTGTTAATTTTCAGGTCTAGGGAGGCCATAAAATTACCAAAAGAGTCCAATAGACGGCTAAGTGCCAAAAGAACGGCGTCTTCCGCATACAGGAGGACCGGAATCTTTGTCTCTCCTACACGCGGGATATCCAAGGATGCGCCCTCCAAAGCTGGCTCAAGGGCGTTAATATGTGAAGTAGAGAGGAGCTAGGATACATCCTTGCCTAACCCCCCTCTCTGATTTAAAGTGACAGGTGCACCTGCCCTCCTTGGTGACTCTAACCGAAGCCGAAAGGTCGCGGTGAAGTTCGGCTATGTAGCTAACCAATGGGGGATCAAAGCCCATGTCCAAGAGGACCCCCCACAGCTTCGCTCTGTTGACAAGGTCAAAAGCTGAGGAGAGGTCCATAAAGGCAATGTACAGAGACCCCCCCTGGCAATCGAATACTTATTTATAAGGAGTTCGAGGTTAAGACACTGATCCAGTGTGCTCCTGTTTGCCCTGAAGCCATTTGACATAATCCCTTTCCCATCAAGCCAAGTGGTCAGTCTCCCCAATAACACTCTACCCAGGATTTTTACACTAGAATCTGTTAGCGGGATCGGCCTATAACAGGCTGATCTCCCCTCAGACTTTTTTTAAAAATTGGGATAATTATAGATTTTGCCCTAGACTCAGGAAAGGTATGGTCTCTTGTGGCGTTAAAAACGTTACTGAGGATTTTGGCCCAAAAAGTCGGTGCGCACTTGAAGAGATCGGCGGGTACCCCATCTGGGCCCGGGGCTTTATCCTTTAGTGTGTCATTTATGGCTTTCTACACTTCCTCAGCCCTGAAGGCCGGGACCATTACTACATTTCCTGGGGGCGTTATCTCAATTGCGGGAGTGTAGGCTGGATGACTATATATGTTTCCAAAATGGGCCACCCACTGTTCATCCGGAATAATACATTCTACACCATGATTCTCTATGCCCGAGAAGTAGGGATGGTTTATAATTGACCAAAATTTGGAGCTATCCCGCTGTGCCTCAACCGATAATATATCATTCCAGGCCTTGTCTTTGATCTTTAATTTACGAGCCTGGATGGCCTGTTTATATTGTTTTATAAGGGATGCAATAAGAGCTCTGTCCCTTTGTTTTTCCTTTAACGCTGTAAGGAGGACTGAGTGAGCTTTTGTACAATTGGAGTCAAACCATTTTGGCCCCGAACTCAAACCTGGTTTTATTTTAACCGTTAACTCGGAAATAACTTGATGGCATATAATGTTAAAAGCCTCAATTAATGTTACATTCGGGTCGATATTATCCAGGCAAATGCCCACCTCTACCTCAACCTTAGCCAGGGTGTCTTGTAGGAAGGTCATTGGGATTACTTTGTCCCATTTTAACCTCCAATTCTGGTCTTTAGGGACCAGTTCAGTGGCACAAGGAACCTGCGTCTCAATGCATCCTAATGGTCCCCATCGGGCAACCTACAGGATTATGGGATTGTGATCGCTAAAAACAGAATGTTCTACTCTATAGTTTATGGCCTGCGATAAAACATAAGTGGATATGAAAATAAAGTCAATAACCGTGCCTGTATTATTTCCTACATATGTGTTCGACCTATACCCAGTCTCGCAGCATCCGGATTCATAGAGGTTCATTGATGCCAGGAGAAGCTCCAAAGCCTCCCCCTGTTTTGTATGTTCAAAATGCGTCGGGAGCGAATGGGGAGGACTCTCGCTATCTTCCGGAAGGCACTCTAAACTACATGGGTGAATATTAAAGTCTCCATTGAGTATTACCTCAAACTCATGTTTACTGGACTCCCTATACTTGTTCAAGAACTCTCCTAGAGAGTCTAGATGCTCATTTGGGGTATGACTGACTGGAGAATTATAAAAGTTTATCAGTAATAGGGTGGGGGAATTAGTTATCTTTAGTTCGACAAATAAACAATTTCTAGAACCAGAATCAATCTGTTTAGCTCTACCTTTCATATTTAATGAGATGAGTGTGGCTAATCCTCCATTCGCTCTGCCAGCCGTACTAGGTTTGGCTGTGATCCTAAAGTGGGTATGGCCATCCACAGCCAGGCTATTTCTCGTGTCCAATGTTTCTTGCAATGCTAGAATTTCATGGGCTCTAATCATGCCTAGCCAACTTTCATCCTTGCTTTTGGATCTGAAACCGGCTATATTCCAGCTCAGAATACTACATATGTTTTTTGGGAGTGATGTAGGAGCGATCACATCTTTTTTGCCACATTGGTTTGGTTGTCAATCAATGTAATCCATCCCAGCAAGTGGCAAAAAACGATTTGAAAGAGGTATACCCCCAGATGATGTATTAACCTTATTCTTGGGGTCCTTTGATGATGTGATAAGTTGCTGAGGTGGGATACAGGATACCCTAGGTCTGGAAGTTCCATTGTGAGCAAGCAGCTGTAGTGCTACTCTCGCCATCACTGGTTTCCGGCTCCTGTTCATCCGTGTCCCCTGGTGATTGTGCATGTGAGAGCGATGCAGGGTTGAGTTAGTGTCATCATCAGGACAAAGCAATTCCATCAACGCAGAACAGATGCCCAAATCAGCATGGTGACCACCACACCCTGCAATCACATTGCAGCAACACACTACATAGACCACAACAGTGCCTGTAACCCTGAATATCTGCCATGACTGAGCCATGGTAAGGCCACACAGCACAAAACCCTGCCCGTGGATGAAGAGTACCAGACACACAACTTGCTCTGCCCACACCTATGGACATGATGTGGGGCCACCACTTATTATCACTGACAGACCTTGAGGGAACAGGAGGGGACAACACACACACACACCTATTAGGACATGACAGTCCACAATGGCAAGTAGCCCATACCAAACACCATGTGGTACACTGGGGCACATTGTTGTCAGTTGTGTGGGCCTAACGATCATGGTGCATGCAAAGTAGGCATACATGAAGTCACACTCAGATAGTGGACACTGCTGTTCACCCTCTAATAGATTCCCCACACTATCCCAATGCTGAATGACCATGTAGATCCTAACACACCTGGCTATGGGAAATAACAGCAGGGAGGACACCTTTGTAAGGCCGGTTTGGGGAAAATGCATGACACCGGCACCCATCCCAGCAGCCACTCACATGACACAGCACAGCACCACCCCACGAACATCACATGGTTCACCGCTGCCACAGGCCCTGTACACATGTATCCGCTCCCAGCCAAAGTTACCCTCCCCAAATACTCACCCCTGCCTTGCTGCCAATGCTCCTTCAGACATGCATCCAGCTCAGGATGAGTCACGGCCAAGATGCAGCCCATAAATTTTGTCATGCTGCGCTGTGCCAAATGCCCAGTGCGTGGTAGCAGCCCCAACGTCATCTCTGCCATGTTCTTTGCCAGCCGGCTGGTGTTGTCCCACCTCTTGTGGCAGTGGGTGCATTGTTGGTTAGATACCCCCAGGGCTCGCACCTTTGCTGCAATGGCCCTCCACACGGCCTTACGCTGGTGTACTTTGACCTGCAGGCATGTGAGAAAAGAAGCGGAAATGATCAGTGACACAGTGTCATGTACCAACATCTATCAGTACAGTAGCAAGGCACAGACTCGACAAATGTAATCTCCCTCCATCCCAAACTGTGGTACACCTCACAAGGGCACTCTACATGGGCCATGCAGATGTGATTGCATGCATTTAGGAGGGCGTACAGGGTCCCTGATAATCTCACACACATGCAGGATGACAGCACTGAACTCCCTCAGTGGCTTGCACACATCTCCAGTCCTATGCATATCTGGCGACTACATACATCACATATCGACCTGTGTATGTGTGTATAACTATAATCACTGTATGGATGACTGGGCAGCATTCAATGAGCATGTCCTGTGAACATATGTGTATGTAATATGTGTGTCATCGGGGTACATGGACTCACCAACCAAATGTCCATCCACAAAAGTGCAATTATACAGGGCTGAGGTAGCGCATATTTTTATTTCAGTGTGAATGAACAAGAGTAAAGACACAATAAATGCAGTGATGTGATCTCATCTTGGTGGGCGTGCACTGGGCATAGCCTCTGGGTTCACACTGAGTCTGACAACAGGGGCACACAGACACAATCAGCCCAAGCAATTACTGTCCTGGCAACTGTGTTTCTGTATGGCTGACAATGTATCACACTCCACTCAGACATACAACTGCAGGCAGGGAAAACCGTGACATTGGGACACACACACTCCTTCGCCCTGGAGACAGCATGTTTGTAGGTGTATGATACAACCCCACACCGTCAGGCATATACTGCAGCAGTACAAACTACATGTCGCCCCCCCCTGCCCTACACCTCCCTTTACGATGACTTACCCACAAAATTGGGGGCACCATACAGCCTTGGGTACTGTGCCAGTACCTCGCCAACAAGGACCTCCAGCTCCTCGCTTGTGAATGGACTGGCAAGGATCTTCTCTGTCCTTCCCATCCCTGTGGACATGGAACACCTGTGGTGGAAGTGAGTGGGGAGGGGTCCCAGGCAGCAGGCTCTTGAGGCAGCAGCAGGAGAGGGTCCCAGGCAGCAGGCTCTGTGAGCAGTGGAAATGTGATGCTCACTCCCACAGATGTATAGCCCCCTGTGTTCGTTTCTTAGGTGCCAAGCTGCAACAATTGGTTGTCCAGGTCTGCCTCTTTCAAAAGCATCCAATGACCGCCTCTGTGGTGGCAGAGCGTGCCTTCCGCGATTTTCAAATCTGCATCTTGCCACCGCAATCATAGCTCCCATAGGCTGTATGCAATCCTTCATGGCGGTGATGCACCGCAGGGGCCCGGGGTGCGCTACCGCGATGGTGCATCTTTCAAAAGCATCCAAAGACCGCCTCCGCGGTCGCAGAGCACGCCTTCCGCAATTTTCAAAACTGCATCATGCCACCGCAGTCATCGCTCACATTGACTGTAGGCAAGGCCCCATGGCGGTGACCCACCACCGGGGCCAGGCGGTAGCTACCGCAATTTGGGTGGCAGAGCATGCCCACCACCATCTTCCCATGTCTCCATTCTAGCCAATGACTACCGCACTTGTCTAAGGGGTGGTGCTGGTAATACACCACTGGGGACAGGTGGTAGGTACTGCAATTTGGGTGGCAAAGCATGCCCACTGCCTTCTTCCCATGTCTTTATGCCAATGACTATCACACTTGTGTAAGGGGTGGTGCTGGTGACACACCGCCGGGGACAGGCAGTAGCTACCTTGATTTGGGTGATGGAACATGCCCACCACCATCTTCCCATGTCTCCATTCCAATGACTACCGCACTGGTGTAAGGGGTGGGGTGGTGACACACAGCCGGGGACAAGCGGTAGCTACTACAATTTGGGGCACATGGAATGGCAACACTTCAACAGTACACAGCGGCAACATGGTGAAGGGCACAACATCATGCACACAATGCCATTATTCCATAGAATCCACAGGTGGATGCACATGCCATGGTTGGCTATGTGTGACGTACATTGGTCTGTGGTCCCTGCCATGTCAATTATGCATTTGATGGTTGATGATGCGTGATAGTGTTGAAGTAGACTCAACAATGTGTAACCAATCAATGTGTTATGGGTCAGTGCTGACCTTGGCAAGGCTTGTCTCACTGTATGGTGTTGTTACTTACTTGTGCTTTTATATCTGCTCATACACACAATTGAAAGTTTGCCGCCTACTGTGATCATTGTGTTGTGGATGTGTGCCAAGTTTACATGATGCATTGAGGTGTGACAGGTACAGCAGATGAGTATGAGACAGTCATGTTCATTTTACACACATTGGCTGGATGGTACGCTACAAAGCGTGCATAAGTGAAATGTGGGGTTTAGTATATGTGCATTCACATTGACCTGCGTGTTGTTTGCGGCACTTTTGTATGGTAAATAGAGAGGTTTGCCCTCTGTGTGGCTCAAATGTCCACCCATGTAACCTGGTGTGTCACGCATTTCTCAGGGCAGTCTTTGTTTTTCCATGACATCCTAAATGGGATGTGCTGTGGCCATCTTATGATGGTTGTCATTGACATGTGTCCAATATCCATCTCAAATAGGAGTAGGCCTGATCTCATACGTCACTTGACACTGCTGGAGGACATGGAGGATGTTGCGATCATTCGCAAATTCCGCCTCGACAGACCGACCCTAAAGACCGTTGGTAATCTGTTGGAGCCCCACCTGCAGCCTCGCCACTACCCAACAGCAATCACACCAACGAACAAAGTAATGGCACCCCTCCATATATTAGCAACTGGTTCCTTCCAGGAGACCGTGGCCAGCACTGCAGGGATGTCTCAACCCATGTTCAGCCTGGTGCTGAGGGATGATCTTGCAGCCATGATGATCTATAAGGATAGATATATAAATTTCCCCAGGGGAGCAGAATTGTCCGGTCGAAGGGAGACTGCTATCCCCTTGGGCACATCCCCCATGTGGTTGGTGCCATGGATTGCACCCATGTCGGTCTGGTGCCACCACATGCGAGTGAGCACATTTTTCGCAATCGAAAATATTATCACTCAATCAATGTGCAGGTGGTGTGCCGGGCAGACATGACCATATTGCAAGTGTGTGCCAGATTCCCCGGCTCGACTCTTACATCCTGAGGAACAGCATTGTGCCCTGGATGATGGCAAATCTGCTTCCCGAGCGAGCTTGGATTGTGGGTGAGTATGCCTAGTGATATGGTGTGCTGGGTGTGTGACCTGCTGCCCTCTGCCTGTGCAACATTGCAATGTATGTTTGCCATTCCTAGGTGACTCAACATATCCCAGCCATCCTTGGCTGCTGAGCTCACTATGTAATCTCAGGACCCCGTCTGACATCAGGTACAATGAGGCCCATTGCAGGACCTGTCGTGTCATAGAGCGGACTTTTGGCCTGCTCAAGTCAAGATTCCGCTGCCTTGAAATGACTGGAGATACACTGTCATACTCACCTGGGTAGGTCTGTAAGATCGTTGTGGCATGCTGTATGCTACACAACATGGCTATTCACAAGGGGATTCCCCTGCTTCTGGATGATGATGAGGACCCAAGGCCCCCGCCTGCCCAATGACATGAGTCCAGTGATGAGGACAGTGGAGAGGAGGAAGGAGTTGACATGCGTCAACAGCTCATCACCCGCTACTTCACTTGATGGTGGGTGGCGAGGTACAACTTGTACATTGTCTGGTGTGATTGCTGTTGTTGTGAAGGGCTATGTGAGGATGGTACAGACAGGCACATGTAAAGTCACCTGTGTGTAGAAATGTGGCAGTGATATTTCACCTGTGAACGTATACGGGACTCTGTTTGTTGACACTTGTTGCACATTGTGTTGTCTGCCTGTTGACGTATGTAGATGGTTGGTGTAATGTAGATGTCTGTGATGCCACACTCACACCAGTGACTGTTATTCTGTTGTGTCTCCCTAGGTGCCTCAAAATTACCCAGGCCTGCATACTGTACATCTTTTGGATAGATTAAACACTGCAAATATTGCACTAAAGACATAGCTGACCCAATTGAAGTGTGTAAGGTATTTTATTTACAAAGTTGACATTTGAGGGGCGCGAGCAGATTTACATGAAGGTGGTGATGGAGCAGTGAGTTGACAGTCATGGTAAATGAGATGTAAGAGTAGACACCACATGGATGTGGTGACCCAGTCTAACAGACAGGTGTCATTCACAAGGCAGTGTGGGGAAGGACAGCCCAAACAGTCAATGCAGTGGGGAAGAGGGTTGCCATCAGGGCTGGCTCCGTGACTGGTGTTTTGCTGGTGCTTTGCATCCAGAGACTCCCAGGCTCTTTCTTGGACGCCCCCTTGGTCGCTTGGCCGGGGGGACCCTGCTGCATGGCGAGCGGCGTCTGAGGTAAGCATGGGCGTAAAATCCGTTTCACTGGCGAATTTGCACATTTTTGACGATTTCGCGATCCGCGAATCGCTCAAATTCACCCAATAATCCGCAAATTCGCAAGCTGCGAAATATTTTGCTTGGTCGCGCTTGAAAAATACAATATCGCGCGAGCGGCGTTGACTTACCGTGATTCTGAGTCCGCCGAGTTGTTTTTCTCCTGGTTTTGCGTGTGCTGCGCCATTTTGGATCTAGCTGCGTGATCGCGCAAGAGTTTTTCGAACGCAATTACGTTATCGTGGCTTGCCATCTTGCACAGCGAGAGTTTGACAACGCGAGTACGTCATAAAGGCCCGCGATCACGCATTGCTGGAGTAAACAATGCCGAACACGTAGATGCAGTGCGCAGCTGACTTCCGGAGGGAGATTTGAACAGCTCGAGTTCCCGAAATTGCAAAAATTGCACTCCGCACAAGAAATCCACCGCAGGAAGCATAAACAATGTAAAAATGATGAATTTGATCAGAATAACTCCTCAGATTGACACTTGGCTGTACTTTTTGGTGCAGGAGTCCATTTTTTGGTAAATAATAATTTTGATTTACCGTCTTAATTTCTATGCAGGTAAGTACTTAATCAATAATAACTCAATCGGAAAGAAAGACGCAGAGTCCGTGGTGTTAGTGTTCTTAGGGGTTTTATTCCTTAAAAAGGAATGGTCTGACCGGATATCGGGTTCTTACCACCACAAGGGTGTAAGAAGGGATAGAGCCACATTTTATTGACAATACATAGCTTATATACTTAAAACGTGTCATAGAAACCAATACAGTAGGCGTAACAGCTGAGAGAAACAAGATAAAACACACACGTGGTAATGATACGTAATGAGAAGGCGTGAACTAGGCGTGAACATAAAGGTGTGTGCTAGAAACGTCACAAGTAGGTGTCACAAAGGGGTGGCAACATAAAGCAGAATCTTGCAATGTCAGCAGAAATCTGAGGCCTGGATGCGCGCGCAGCTGCATGACGTGTGATTGACGTGAAGCTGGAGGGTGCTGGGGACTTGACATTTACACTGACGGAAAGAGACAGAAGTCTGGCATGTCAGATCAACTTGGGCTTCTATCATATCTGGTATCTGATGTTTAGGAACTAAGTTATCTGGACGGAAAAAGATCTCTGGGGCAGAAGCTATTCTATACTGACTGTGAGTGCGTGTATAAGCGCCTAAGTGTCTGCATGAGGAGCGTGGGGGCCTGGGCCTTCCATGAGAGCATGGTAACAGAGGCTATGAATTACTTGCGCGGAGACAGTGAGGCCGGGCCCTTTGCTCTGCAGCTGGGGGAATGTTTACTTAAACTAGTAGGCAGGAATGCATTTTCGAGGAGCGGAACAGATAATTCGAAGGTTGAATTCAGTCTTGGCAGGCAACAGGCTGAGCTAAACGCGGTGGGCCGCGCAGGAAGTAAGGCAGAGTTCACGGGTACAGAGGCAGCCTGGGCTGAGGCTTTCAGAGTCAGAAGGCAGGAAAAAAGGCTCGATGGCAGAATTCAGGGCCTACTTTGCCAGAGCTGAAAAACGTGTAAAGTACACCACAAAAAGACGTTGGCATGGCATACTTGGAAACTGAATATTCAACCCGTTCATGGCGGGTCTGAAAGAGGACATGTTAACGTTGGACGCAAATGTATTTGCGTCTTCATAGCTGGCACAGGAGGGAAGTTACATGCACTTTAAGCTGGTACATGGAGACGGTGGGGTACACGTTAGGGAACATAACTTGACCAAAAATGTATATTTCCTCATTCCCTCCTTGTTCCCTACGGACCCTTCATGATATCTCGATCCTCATGAATCGATCAGTCTGTTCTTGTAACATCATTTGCTCGTCTTTCTTTCTTTGACGGTTTGAGAGGAAACTGGAATGTTCAATGCACGATGTGGCACACAGTCCACAAATCGCTGGCCCACACTGTAGGCACAGGCAGCAACTGAATACTATGACAAGGGCAATGCCTAGGAAGGATAGGATCTTCCATCCCCAAGCGGTCAACGTTGTCCAGAACCAACCGGACCAAGTCCAGGTGCCTGGATTCTGATGTATCAAACTTGCAATCTTATGAAGACGTGTAATAGCTTTGTATACAGATGGCGCGTTTTCTGGAATGAAAACACAGCAACTTGACCCGATGAACTTACAAGCTCCACCTCTATCTGCCAAGATGACGTCAATAACAAGGCGATTTTGAAGGACAACAATCCGCATAGCAGACTGCTCCTCTGTTAAGTTACCTAGGGCGGAGGCAGTTTCATGTACTACTGCTTCAAGTGTTCTAGTTAATCTACGTATTAATTTACTGTTTTGGACGGGGCCTGTGAAGAAAAAGAATCCTTTATTGAAATCTGTGTATTGCTCCCATGCCGTTTCAGTATAGTCGACAATCGGGAGGTCTCTTCGGAATCTATCTTTTACTAGATTTGTATTTCTATGATAATCAGGAGGAGCTAGGAAAACAGGGGGCAGAAGGAAGGCAATGTAACAAGTACCATCCCAATCTGGAGGTAAGCGTATGTATGCGGTATGGCCACAAACAAAGTAGGAATGACGTGTAGCTCGAAATGAGGACCTACCCTCATCAGTGAATTCGACCACAGTAGTACATTCACTATGACCTAAGTGTACTGAACCTTTCTTTCTAACACAAAGATGACCAGTGACTGGTAATACTGACATGGCGGGGAGAACGGGTGCAGCTTCGGATTCAATAGTAAGAATCATAAGGTTAACTGTGTAATTACCTAATCCATATACTTCGTTTTCTAGATCAGTTCCTACTCTAACGGATCGTCCCTCACTATCAGGGTAACAGACGTCGAACAGAACTGAATTCAAGTTTCCCCAAATCCAGCCCCCCTCGAGGGTAACAGCAATATCAGAATCTATAGAATTGATCAATCTACTCCATGCACCACAGGAGCCATTGTGAGAGAACGGGTACGGAAAGAGAGGCAGAACTCCCTGGTATTTCTGATGGGGAGGGAGTCGGCCACATATCCAGCAGTTGGTAGCATTGCTAGTCTGATGAGAGTGATGTAACATACTAATGAATGTGTTGTTGCGCAGCGCGAGTCTGTAAGACAGTTCGTGAGGCGGTAATGGACTAAAAGAATGTTCAGCAGAAACATTGTAAGCAGATTGTTCACGCTTGAAGATAGGGTAATATATGGGAAGCAATATACTCGCCACAATAATCAGAAGACTTAGAAAAAACATAATCAATAAGGTCACTATACAGTGGCTGCGGAGTGATTTGCAATATGCACGTTTCTTGAATTGTCTCTCTCTCTCTCTATCTCGATCTAGGGGATACATGTCAGAAACTATTTAACCGATTCACCTAGGGGAGGACTTAAACAATTAAACTGTCTGACTTGCTAGATCGAAGTTTCTGTCAGTACTCCTCTTGGGGAGTTTTCTCTCGTTCGGGAACTTTAAAGTCACTAGGTTCGATACAGTCTTTGGTGGGGGTGGACGAGTCTGTGTCTGGTTTCAGTTCATTGCACTTTTTAATATGACTCGTGTGGATCCACCCCTTTCTGCCTTCCACCTTGATTGCTGTCCTCGTAGTAAGAAGGACGGTCTTCGGCTCCTTCCAGCGGGGCTCCAGCGGACTTTTCCTGTCAAAGTTCCTTATTAGGACGGTGTCACCTGGACGGACATCGTGTGGCTTTACATCAGTGTTGTCAGGGAAGGCTGCGGCAACCTGTGAACGACATGATTGGAGTGCAGACATCAAGGAGGCAAGGTAATCTGTCAACATATTACAATCGACATCAGTAATTTTCTTAGGCATGGGCGTCCCCCACATATTCGGTGGTCTGCCAAAGACCACTTCGTACGGGGATACTCCTGATCTCGAGTGGGCAACCATTCTCATGTAGAACAGTGCAACTGGCAGGGCGACTATCCAGTCGACCCCTTTCTCTTTACAAACTTTGGCAAGACGGGTCTTTAGTGTCTGGTTATGCCTCTCTACAAGGCCTGCGGCTTCGGGATGTCGGACACAATGGAATCTCCACTGATATCCTAGCAGAAGGGAGACATGCTTCATGAGTTCGGATGAGAACGGCTGTCCGTTATCTGAGTATACGACACGAGGCAAGCCGTATCGTGGGAAGAATTCTCGAACCAGCTGCCTGGCAGTGGTCGGGGCAGTGTAATCTGAGACTGGATATGCTTCGGTCCAACGGGAAAGTGCACAAACAACTACAAGGACATATTTAAAACCTCGACAACGGTCCATCTGGATATAATCCATCTGGAGGACTTCAAAAGGGTGATCGGGAGGATGGAATCCACCTTGCTCTACAGGAACGCTTTTACCTGGATTGAACTGACAACAGATCATGCAAGTACGCACTTTCTGTTTTGCTGCTGCTCGTAAGTGTTTGTTATACCAGAGATTCTGCAAACTGTCTAACATAGCTTTCTCTCCTAGATGCGCCGGACTATGTGCTGTATTTATCATGATTTGAACCATTGAGTCGGGGAGAAACCATGTAGATTTTCCCTTCGTCATCCATCCTTGGTCTGTCTGAATCCCTCCTAGTTCAGTCCATTTCTTTATTTCATCTGGAGTGGCATGTGTCTGAATATCGATTACATCTAGGGTGGGATCCCTGACTGTCATACACTGTGTTGGTACTATTGTCTTTGTCACATCAGTAGTCTGGGTGTGAGTCAATGCTGTATGTTTTGCTGTCTGGTCTGCCAGGTCGTTACCCTGGGAAACAGAATCTGTAACTTTAGTATGTGCTTTACACTTCATGACTGATATGCCCGAGGGCAAATGTATTGCTTCTAACAGTGCTTGAATGAGGGGACCGTGTTGGATCTTGGCACCATGGGAGGTCAAGAAACCTCTTTCTTGCCATAACATGCCGAAGTCGTGTACAACTCCGAACGCATAACGGGAATCAGTGTATATGTTAACATTTCTGTTCTTGGCTAGTATACAAGCTCGGGTCAGAGCGATGAGCTCCGCCGCTTGAGCAGACAGTGTGTCAATGTTTAGTTTAGTTTAGTTTATGGCATTTGTTAAGCGCTTGGTTGCACAGAGAACAGTGCGTCCCCGCGCTGACAACCCTACCTACAACTCTTCGGCCGGGCTCAAGAGGCTGGACACAGGGGCAAGGATACACTATGCTGAGTTTAAACTGGGAAAGAGATGGGTTTTCAACCTCTGTCTGAACCTGGTTTCAGAGGGCTCCATCCTCAGTTCGATAGGTAGGTTGTTCCAGTTGTTGCTGGCGTGGAGTCTGAAAGAGCGTCCTCCCATCCTTGCTCTGTGTATCCGAGGTACCACTAATTGCATGCTACCCATCGACCTCAAAGGACGTGTAGGGCGATATACTGGAAGCAAGTCCTGGAGATATGGAGGTGCTTTTTTGTGGGCTATACGGTGGGTGATGCACATGGTTTTGAAATTGATTCTTTCCTTTATTGGGAGCCAATGAAGGGTGCATAATGCATGTTTCCCCGAGGCTCTCCTAGGGAGGTTGAGGACCAGCCTCGCTGCAGCGTTCTGGACGCGTTGAAGCTGTGTTAGGCCCTTTTTACTAAGTCCACATAGGAGGGAGTTCCCATAATCTAACTGGGAAGTGACCAAGGCGTGTACCATGGTTTTTCTGGAGCTAGGGGGCAATAGGTCCAGGATTTTCCTTAGGACCTTCAAAAGTCCGTAGCATTTTCCCGCAACCTTACCCACATGATTGGTGTAGGCAAGATTAGAGTCCAGATGAAAGCCAAGGTTCTTAACTGTGCCCACTGGGACCGGGACAGAGCCCAGTTCGGTGGGCCACCAGGCAGAGGTCCAGATGGAAGGACGTGGACCTACAATAAGAACTTCCGTCTTGTTACCATTAAGGCGGAGACAGTTTTGTTTCATCCAGCCGTCAAGAGCCACAAGGCAAGCCGAGAAATTCTCAGCATCCACAACTGGATCACGGGACAAATTGATCACCAGTTGTGTGTCATCTGCATAGGAGACTATTGCCACACCATATGACTCCACCAGTTTGGCAAGGGGTTCCATGTACAGATTGAATAATGTAGGGCTCAAAATAGAGCCCTGAGGAACCCCTTGCCTGAGACACCTTACACTGGATTTGCATGGTGGGCAATGCACTTGAAATCTTCTGTTTTTCAGAAAGGATACCAGCCACTCATGAGCGGGACCGGTTATTCCCTTTTCCCTCAGTCGGTCCAGTAGTACGGGATGTGATACGGTATCAAACGCCGCACTTAAGTCTAATAAGACTAGTGCGGCCGTGTGACCTTCGTCCGCCTTGCTCCGCAGCAATTCTGTTGATAGGAGGAGGGCAGTCTCAGTCGAGTGTTTCGCTCTGAAACCCGATTGAGACGTGTGCAGGAGCAAGTTTTCCTCCATAAAACTTACCAGCTGTCGATTGGCCAGTTTTTCTACTACCTTCGCGCAGTAGGGGAGAAGGGAGATAGGCCTTAGATTGTCGAGTTGCGCTATGCTTAAGTGGGCTTTCTTTTTTATTGGGACGACTTGGGCCAGTTTCCAGCTGTCCGGCACTAGACATTCATCGAAGGAAAGCGTGGCCATATTACCTATCTGCTTCGCCACCTGGGGAAGATGATTACGGAGAATTCTCGCTGGTACCGCGTCAAGGGGAGAGCCCGAGTGGATGTCCGATAGGATGTTGATAAACTCCTCAGTTTGGGGAACCGCAAATTTCCTGAGTTCTTTTTTGACCATATTACCGCGGTTATGGTCGGGCAAGTTAGTAGCCTCTAAATTAGTCTGAAAAGAAGCATAGATCTTTTCTACCTTCCCTATAAAAAAGTCTGCAATCTCGTTGCATGACTCGGTCGTGGGTGGGACTTCCCCTGAGCTCGCGGGAGTAGTGGAGAGTTCCTTTAGAATCATAAAGAGCTCTTTCGAAGTATTCTCTGCACCGCCTATCCTGTTGTTATAGTACTCTCTTTTAGAGTTCCTGATCTGGCTGTGGTAGACTCTGAGTTCGCTCTTATAAGCTTCGCGTAGTGAGGGGGCGTAATCCACTCTCCATCCACGCTCCAAGGTTTTACATTTGGTTTTAGCGGAGCGTAGCTCAGCGGTGAACCACGGAGCGGATTTGGTGCTCCTTGCCATGGGTTTATGAGTCCAAGGGGCTACATTGTCCAGCGCACCTTGAACCCATTCTTCATACATCTTGTATGCCTCCTCCAAATTGTCACTATGCTTTGGGGGGTCCTGTTGTAGGGCTTGACGGAAGGCCTCGTGACTGAATTTCCTCCAGTCCCTGCGTCTAATAGCGGGAGGTTTCCGTAAGGGCCCCCTGTTGGGCAGTTTTCTGAATTGAAATGGTATCAGATAATGATCTGACCATAGGATCTTAATCGGAGCAGAGACCCTTATATCGTCCCAGTTAGTAAAAATAGGGTCTAATAGCTGTCCTGCTTGATGGGTGGCTCTATTGTCAGCTAACTCAAACATAAGAGCTCTGAGTTCATTGATTAAGGAAACGGCCTCTCTGCAGTAGACATCCTCTAAGTGCACGTTGAGGTCTCCTACAATCATGAATTTATTATGGCGTAAGGCCGATTGCGTTAAAACATCCAGGAGGCTTTCAATGAACGCAGTTGCCACACCCGGGGGGCGGTATATAAGGAAGCCCTTAATGGTACAGTTAGGGCTGACCGTGATAGAGAAGAGTCCTGATTCACATTTACTAATGGGAGTTGGTTCAAGAGAGACTGGTAGGTCGCTTTTGTGAATAATAGCTATCCCCCCCCCTCTTTGGTCCCCTCTATTGATGTGAAGAATATCGAAGCCGGGAGGAAGGGCCTCTACTATATCAGGGATGGATTGTTCATCCAGCCATGTCTCGGTCAAGAAGACCAAGTTGGGTCTGTCGTCAGTCAGTAGGTCATAGATATTCAAGCTATGTTTTTTCATTGAGCGGCAGTTCAGTAGTACGGCAGAAAGTTCCTTACCCTCATTACTCGTTGCTTGGTCTCTGCGTATAGTATGGCCACAGCCCACACATTTCAGGGGCCATTGTTCCACCTGCAGCTTGTGATAGCATTCCGTCGGCAGCCTCCTGCGCAGCTGAAGTAATGCCTGCCTCGTATATGTTATATTCCCATATTGGTCTGAGATGGTTTGGACAGGGGGACAGGGCCTGGGCCGCGGATGGACGCGGACGGGCGCAGACGGGCTTGCCTTAGGCGCGCCTTCGGCGCGCAAACGGCGCTCCCGCTGCGCTCGTCCGCTGCGCTTGCGAGGCTGGCACATTTGAGGAGGGAGTGGGCGTGGCCAGAGAGATGGGCGTGGCCTCGCGAAGCAGCGATGGCGGCCCTTTCCCTGTCTATCCCGCGATGCAGCGCTGGCTCCGCTGCTCGTGGGGTGCCCTGAATTAGGCTAAAAGGTGCTGTTAACCTCAAGAGAGGAGTAAGTAAGTTTTAAAAAATGTCAAACACAAGATGCAAATTTTTTTTAAAAAACACGAGTGCAACTAGCCTCTGGCTTCCGCCTCAGAGGTGTAGGGAGAAGTCACCAGCGCTTTCAGTCAGCGCTTAATTATAGGCGGGGGAGTGGGCGTGGCCAGAGAGATGGGCGTGGCCTCGCGAAGCAGCGATGGCGGCCCTTTCCCTGTCTATCCCGCGATGCAGCGCTGGCTCCGCTGCTCGTGGGGTGCCCTGAATTAGGCTAAAAGGTGCTGTTAACCTCAAGAGAGGAGTAAGTAAGTTTTAAAAAATGTCAAACACAAGATGCAAATTTTTTTTAAAAACACGAGTGCAACTAGCCTCCGGCTTCCGCCTCAGAGGTGTAGGGAGAAGTCACCAGCGCTTTCAGTCAGCGCTTAATTATAGGCGGGGGAGTGGGCGTGGCCAGAGAGATGGGCGTGACCTCGCGAAGCAGCGATTGCGGCCCTTTCCTGTCTATCCCGCAATGCAGCGCTGGCTCCGCTGCTCGTGGGGTGCCCTGAATTAGGCTAAAAGGTGCTGTTAACCTCAAGAGAGGAGTAAGTAAGTTTTAAAAAATGTCAAACACAAGATGCAATACGATGTGTTTCTTTAACTTTAGTTTCAGTGGTCACTGCATACGCGGCCACTAATTCTCCTGTACTTGTTCTCATACATGAACCGTCCACATAAAGTGTCAGGTCTGGATTTGTCAGTGGGACATCTGTTAAGTCTCGTCGAGGCTTTGTTACTGCATTAATGATCTCTATACAGTCATGCGGGGCTGGATCTGTCATAATTGTAGGTAACAATGTTGCGGGGTTCAGGATGCTACAGCGTCTGATTTCTATGTGTGGCTGGAAGAACGTCAATTCATAACCTGTCAGTCGTGCTATAGTCAAGTGCTGAGTCTGGGTTCTGTTTAAAAGAACCTCTACAGAATGTGGAACTTGTACTGTTAATGGATGTCCTAAAACAATTAAATCGCTCTGTCTGATTGCTAGCGCTGTTGCTGCTACTGACTTCAAGCACGCAGGGAGTGCCTGGGCTACTGAATCCAATGTACTTGAAAAATAAGTGCAAGGCTTATGTGAACCTGCTTGGTCTTGAGTGAGGACAGACAACGCTGTACCCTCACGTTCTGTAACAAAAAGTGTAAAAGGTTTGCTGTAACATGGTGTCGCTAGAACTGGTGCTTGGCATAAAGCTTTCTTTAATTCTTCAAAAGCCTGTGTATGTTCCTGAGTCCAGGGAAGGACAGTCGGAGTCGCTGCCTCCTGTGTTGTTAACTGGATGAGCGGTTTGGCTAGAAATGCATACTGGGGAATCCATTGTCTGCAGTACGAGGTGAGGCCTATAAAAGCCCGCACTTCCTTTTGTGTCTGGGGTTGCGGCATATTTACAATTAACTGAATGCGATCGGGAGTGAGCTGTCTCCCCACTTTGGACAGCAAGTGACCCAAGTACACAACTTGCTGAACACAGAATTGTAGCTTCGAAGGAGACACCTTGTGTCCCTTGTCAGCCAGAAAATGTAAAACTGTCAGTGATGCTTGTTCACATTCGGGTTCACTTCGTGCGGTGATCAGTAGATAATCGACGTACTGCAGTAAAGTGGTGTTAACTGGCATTATGATACAATCAAGTTGTCTTTTCAGTGCTTGGCTGTAGATGCTGGGGCTTTCTGTGAATCCTTGAGGTGCGCGGGAAAATTTGAAACTTCGTCCATTTAAACTGAATCCGAAGAGATATTGGCTCTCTGGGTCAATAGGTACACTGAAGAAGGCGTTATTGAGGTCAATTACAGTAAAGAACGTTGCTTCTGAATCAATAGCAGTCAATAGGGATGAGATGTCAGGAACCACAGGGTACTGTGGAACAATGCATTTATTCAGCTCTCTTAAATCAATCACCAGCCGATATACTGGCGGTGCATTGGGATCAGTACGTTTAAGAATCGGAATGATGGGTGAATTACAGATATTGTGCCTGCTAATAGAGACTGTTGCTTACTTGCCACCGGGTGCTTATTTTGCCGTTCCCAACCCACGCCTCACGGCCCCCGCTCCGCGGGCGCCGTTCGAGGGCTTCTCAACAGCGGATTGCCTGAGCCTAAGAGGTAATCGACGAGGGAACTGCAGCGTGTCAGGGACTGCGAGGACCAGCGGGCGCTGCGGAAACTAACTCGCCTCAGCTGGCCCTCTTCCCGCCCCCACCCGCCGGACTTAAAAGTGGAGGTTTGCTTCTATCTGGTGTGCCTGCTAATAGAGACTGTTGCTTACTTGCCACCGGGTGCTTATTTTGCCGTTCCCAACCCACGCCTCACGGCCCCCGCTCCGCCGGCGCCGTTCGAGGGCTTCTCAACAGCGGATTGCCTGAGCCTAAGAGGTAATCGACGAGGGAACTGCAGCGTGTCAGGGACTGCGAGGACCAGCGGGCGCTGCGGAAACTAACTCGCCTCAGCTGGCCCTCTTCCCGCCCCCTCCCGCCGGACTTAAAAGTGGAGGTTTGCTTCTATCTGGTGTGCCTGCTAATAGAGACTGTTGCTTACTTGCCATCGGGTGCTTATTTTGCCGTTCCCAACCCACGCCTCACGGCCCCCGCTCCGCGGGCGCCGTTCGAGGGCTTCTCAACAGCGGATTGCCTGAGCCTAAGAGGTAATCGACGAGGGAACTGCAGCGTGTCAGGGACTGCGAGGACCAGCGGGCGCTGCGGAAACTAACTCGCCTCAGCTGGCCCTCTTCCCGCCCCCTTGCAGTATAATAAGGCAGTCAAAGACGCGCTAGCGGGACGCGCGCGGGGCAAAGCGCGGAGCTAAGCCCGGGCAAAGGGCGGGCCGTCTGTGGCCGTCCGGGGACGATCGAGGACGGGACGGGCCAACCCAATAACATCTACGCCCAAAAAACATATTGTGACCATCGCAGAGACAAAACATCGAAGAAAGGTAACAATTCCCCTTTTTCTCCATCTGGCGATATAAGTGGCACGAGACTTCTCACTAATGGGTCTAAAAAAACTACGCTCGCGAACAATCTTCATGAAAAGAATGGGAACCGAGGAAGCTGTTAGAAAATCCACTGATAAAGGAATAAAAGCTGGCCGTAATACCCTGACTCCAGCAATCAGTGAATACTTCTCGTCTTTACCAGCAAAAAAGAAACCGAAAAAAACAATGTCTGCCACTGAAAATAAAATATCTGGGAGTCCGGACGATCGATCATGTTTATCGGAATCCCCCCATCTGTCTCATAATGTTAGCGATATCGTGTTTACCAACAAGTCTACTTATACAATAAAAGAACAACAATTTGAAAACTCCAACTCTAGTGCGGTGAAATCATCAACGCCTATAAAAGAACACGAGAGTTTACACAAAACAGAAGACTTGAGTATTTTTAAATTTACATCAGAACAAAAAAGCTTGAACTCCAATTTACTCTTGATAAAGGGCAATGGGAGCCCACAAACATTAAAGGACTTAAGTATATTCAACCAAAAAGCAGGAGAAAATAGTCTAGAGCTAAAGTCAACAAACACAGACACAAAAAAACTTTCTATACATGAACAAGATTCCTATTTGGATCCCTTTTTAATAGAAAACAATAATCTTGAAAAATCTTCTATTCCTCTATCCAAGGCTATCTTCTCATTACAAGAAATTCTCGAATCAGTTCTCTCCTTTTTAGGGAACATCCTTGAAAATTCTGATCAAACTTTGGATGTCCAAATTGGTATTCTGAAGTTTTTAGTAGAAGAGAAAAGGAAAAAGGAGTCCTCAAAAAACATAGAAGGAAAACTAGAGGATACCAATTTACGAAAAGAAAACGATTACAAACAAAGTAACTGTCACTCTTCTACTCAGACATCAGATGATGATCTTAAATCAACTGACAAAAGGAAAAAAAAGGAATCTTTTAATGAATCCACTCTATACTCCTTAAAACGATTGTTTAAAGAAAACTCCCCAAAAAGGCAAAAACAATTCCCGATTTTCAACAAAAAAACGAGAAAGGAAAGATCCTTCAAAAACTCTGTAAATGAAATCGAGGAATCACATGCAGAAATTAAATCTGAAATATCTTCAGGAGAAACAACACCAAACCTTACTAAGGATGTTATTTTAAAAGGAAAAAACAAAAGGAAGAAAAAACCTTTGAGAAGGATTCATAAAAAGCAAGCCCGCAAATTGAAATTTCAAAAAATTAAAATACCACAAAAAGATCTACAGGAGGAAAATGATGAGAAAAGTACGTCATGTAGGAGTAAAAAAGGAGAATCCCCTAAAGGAACAAGTATTGATAGAAAGAAAGCCTTGAACCCTAAGGCGGACGTATATCTCCCATTAAACACAGTTATAACGACAAGATATGAAAATGCTGATAAAACTATTTTTGAGAAGGAAATTGACTGCATGATTGACACACAATCAAACGTACTTCAATTTGAAGAACTATTTCCCACTGACAATATCCCCTTTAACAGAAGCAGGATCCTTCACCTTTTACAAAATATAAAGACTCTTCAATTTATGACAAGCAGTGACATCGATCTAGTATCATTCCCAAAGCGAGGTCAGAGCAAAATCGCAATAGTCTCGTTCTGGTCTCCAGTAATACCAAGTATTATTCTGAAGGAAAAAGAGATAATATATCGATTCGGTTATGATGTCATTGTGAAAGCTGAGCTCAAAGGAAATAAAAACTACCCAACTTTCAATAACAATACGCAACTTTTTTCTACACTGCATCTGAAAGAGGGACAAAGATCCTCGGGGACTTTAAGAGATCCAGAGGGTATCCAAATTAGAGATATTGAACAGGGAGAAGAGATTCTGAAAATCCGAGTAAAAAAAGGGGAAAGGGAAGTGTGGCATATGGAATCGAAGGCAAAAAATTCTGCTGAAAATAAAATGGAGAATTCATGGACCTGGCTACCAGGGATGTTAAATTATAACAAAGGTTCTAATCAACTAAAGTACCCTGTTTAACCAAGGTCTAAAGGTCACAACGTGGAATATCGCTGGTAGAACAATGAAAAAAATGAAGGAAGTCCTCAGTAATCAGCCCGACATATTGACCCTACAAGAAACCTGGGCAACTGAGCCCTTTTTACAAAAAGGTTACTATGTGTATAACATATGTGCAAAAGCCTCAAACCGGGGCCATGCCAAAGGGGGATTGGCTATTTTAATGAGAGAGGATCATTTGTGGACACAAGAGATAGTGGAAACCAATAGTGAGAATGTGCAATGTATTAAACTGTCTCTGAAAGCCTACAATTTGACCCCAATTAGAATAATGTTGCTTTTCAACGTATACGCCCCTCCAGGAAAAAAGCACGACACCGTATATGAAGATACCCTGCAAATTATTATACAAATAATAGAAGCCCATATGTTTCCACCCTATATAATTATGGGTGATTTCAACGGGAAAATTTCCAATACAGAAATAAAAAAGTGGGGAAAAATTTTGGAAGAGGAAAGCCTGGAACCTTTAATCCCTCAATTCCCCAATGATATTCGATCTAACAAAAGAGGGAAAACACTGTTAACAGTACTGCTTTCCATAGATGGAACAATTCTTAATGGGAATGTGGAAGGCGATATCCCGGCATCGTATACAAGACAGGGAAACGGGAGACCATCTATAATAGATTATATCCTCTGTGGCAAAGACCAGTTTGAAACCATGTCCCATCTCTGCTCTAATTTCACTATAGATAGCGATCATGCCGTCATGCAACTTAGAACCAGTTGGTCGGTTCCGTCCGCAGAAGAAGGTCTGATGACCCTCGATAGAAAGGAAACTCTGGTAAACAGTGATCAGAGACGTATCTTTTGGAATCCATCCTCTTTGAGTAAAATGACAAATCTGGTCGAGCATCAACATTTCTTAAGGAATCAATATTCTAAAGATCCAATAGAAAATTTTGAGACCATGCTCATGGAACTTAAGGAGGCAATAACTGAAATGAATTCTCAAAAAATTACTACTAACCCAAAAAGAAGAAATAACAATAAAACAGGGAACTCATTGATAAAGAAAATCCTAAACAAATTGATACGTGCTCAATACTTATACCCCTCACCTACTAAAAAGAAGGAAATAAACAAATTGAAAAATCAATTAAGAAGGAAAAAAACAAGTGAGAGAAAAACCCTTCAAGATCGTAACTGGGTTGAATTACAAATTGCTGCCAAAGAACCAAACCAGAGAACCTATTGGTCCATAATAGCCAAAATATCGGGGACAAAAAAGAAATTACAAGCAGTACCTGTTCCTCCGAAAGAGTGGGAAATCTACTTGGCAGAACTTTACAAAAAAAATGTGGACAAATTACAAGCAAACTGTCCAGATAAAGTAAAGGAAAATGTTAAGGAAAAAGTAATCCCGAAAACAACAACTATAATGGTAGAAACACACATCCGGAGGGCAAGAAGTACAGGAGCCTTTGGACCCGATCAAATTCCTATAAAGGCCCTGCAGACAAATTCTAAGGAATGGAGCCTTCTACTAACCCCACTTTTCAACTATATTTTTTCCACTGGTCAAGTACCCAAGTCATGGCAAGGGAGTACTATTATCCCTATTCACAAAAAAGGTTGCAAAACGGTAGCAGGAAATTATCGCCAAATAGCGCTAATGGACGCTACCGGGAAAATCTTCGCAGCAGAGGTATTATTGCAATTAAAAAACTGGGCCTTCTCGATGGGTTTGATACCCATGTTCCAGGCAGGCTTCAGACCCAAACATTCTGTTACGGATAACATTGCAATTATTCAGTTTTTTCTGGACAAATATGTCACACGAAGAAAACAGACGGTCTACATGGCTTTTATAGATTACTCGACCGCATTCGATCGTGTGGATCGTCCTACATTGTGGAAAAAATTGAGGAGTTTGGGAATCAATGAACATTTGCTACAGGTAATAATAAACCTCCATACAACTACATGGTGTCGAGTCCAAATGGGGGGCGAAAAAGGATTAACGAAAGTAATATATACTGAAAATGGCCTGAAACAGGGTTGTCTACTAGCTCCCATGTTGTTTTCGTTATACCTAAATGATCTGCCAAATCAATTACAAAAGGGCTTAAGCCTGCCCCCAAAAATTAACCAACAAAGAGTTCATTTGTTGCTTTATGCGGACGATATAGTCTTGTTCGATCTTACACCATTTGGTCTGCAAAAATCTCTAGATATTCTGTTCAAATATTCAAATGACAATTTTTTAATCCCGAACGTAAGAAAAACCAAAGTTGTAGCCTTTTCTGGGAGGAATAAAAGTGCCAAATATAATTGGAGCTAGGAGATGAAAAGGTCGATGAAGAAAAAGAATATATTTACCTTGGCAGGATTCTTTCCAAGAATCTAACAAATACAAAGCATATTGAGAAGCTAACGAAAAAATCTGACTTACACGCAGGAGCACTTTCAAGACTATATAATGCCACGGGGAGCAGGCATTTTTCCTCATTAATAAAAATATACAAAGTGAAAATACCTGCAGTCCTGTCATATGCCACAGAATATATTCCCATTCAACAATGGGGCTTCATGGACCGTCAAGAGGGAAAAATCTTGAAAAAAATTATGAAGGTCCCAACTGCAACACCAGTTCAGGTTCTACGGCTTGAATTCGGAATTACTAGTGCTTTCGCCACTGCTGTGGCAAACATAATTAGATGGGCCTACAATCTCCTTCATGCAACGGAGGGTACTCTTAGATTTCTGTTACAAAAAGAGACTTTTGGCACAGATGTAGTTAAGCAAACTTTCTTAGAGAACATGTCTTCGGCGTTCCAAATGGCTGAAATTTCTACAGATATCTTGCAGACTTGGTCCGTGTCACAACTAAAACTCTTTCTCAAATGTTTTACTCCTAGGTTGAGTTATGATTTGGACTATGCTCACAGCTATAGGCTAAAAACATTCAAGCCATTTACTACACTTATAGAGTATAAACATATACAGCCTTATATTTCTTTCTGTCTTTCTCATAATGCAAGGAGGGTAATTTTCATGTGCCGAACTGGGATTTTACCTGTACAATCTTATAAAGCAAAATGGTCACCTGGAGAACTTTCCCATCTATGTTTGTTATGTCAAGGGGGTGAGCAGACTGTGGAGCACTTACTGTTCATTTGCCCCAACTCTAAAGTAGTAGCAGCTCGTGCTCTCTATATTACACCGATATACAGATCCTGCAGGCTTACAAAGGAAAAAGAAATATTAACAGCGGGCATAAATCCTCCGAACGAATTTGTATGCTATAATTTGTACAAATTTTTTAAATCCATGTTAGCTTTATATTAATTTGTGATGTACTTATCTTTTGTTAATTCTTTTTCTCATTTCTTGTTATATTTGTGGTCCTCGGTTGAGTACCTACACAAATAAAATCTTTTGACTTTTGACTTTTGACTTTACAGATATTGGAGTCGGTCTCTGCGACCACTCCTTGGGCTATGAGCTCTTCAATGATTTTCAGTAAAGCCACTACAGCATCGGGCGGTAACTTGTATTGTCTGATTCGGGGTAAAACAACACCTGGTTTGAGTGTAACACGGTATGGTGTAATGTGCATATAACCTACATCAGTTGGGCCTTTTGCCCACAAGTGATCTGGTAAATCTTTCAATCTGACATCAAACTCTCGTAATACATAATGACCCTTAAAGTCTCTCAAGAAAAGTCTGACTCCTTCCGGAGAACAACATATCACTGCTCCTAGAGCCTTCAATGTCTTTATTCCTAACAAGTTTTCTGGACATGATTTCGTGAGTAACAGGTCTGTAACACGTGATAATGGACCCACAGCCAGGGGGACGGGTTTCGATACCTCATTTACAATAGGCTGTCCTGAAAAACCAAGGGAAACATTCTGTGAGCCTGAGAAGGGTGCCCCTGGGACTTCATCATGGCTGATTGTGGTGCGGCTTGCCCCTGTGTCAATTAAAAACGTTCTGTCTTTTCCCAATACTTGACTGTGTACATAAGGACCCTCTTGATCTACAGGAATCTCAATAAGAGGCAAGCCACCCTCCCTCTCTAGGCTGTTTCATGTGTATTGTGGATAATCGGGGTAATCAGATTGGGCATACTGGTACATCTGTTGCGAAACTTGCTGAGTCGCGGCAATGGGCTGTGGCTGTGACTGTGATTGTCTCTGTGGTACCGCTACTGTCTGTGCTGCATGTGGTGAAACATGTATAGGCTGTGTATTCTGCATGGGCTGTACATTCTGTGAAGTCTGTTGATGACCATGATCTTGTCTAGGCGGATGCGGTCTTTCTTTAGTTTTACCTGTCGATATATTATGTTTCAGGACTGGGCATTCATGTACGTAGTGACCTGGCTGCTTGCAATAATTGCATGTCCCTTTAACAGGAGCTGCGGGATGACCTGTCTGGGTCGTACCCTTTCTTTGGCCGTCGGCTGGAACCGATTGGGCCACTAACATTTTCATTTTCGTGTCTTTCATGCGTTTCTGTTCCTGATCCTGTTCTTCTCTAATTCTGTTCTGGTGGTACTGTAGCATCTGTAACATCTGGGATGGCGTATTTGCTTGCCATGTACTTTCAACTTTGTATAAGCGGTTCTTAACTAATGGCAGGGAATTCTCGACTAATTTTGATACAAAAAGATGCGGGTATGACTCGCTACTCGGTTTAAGGCCACTGTTAATAATAAAACATTTCTCGAATCTTGAATAGAAGTCACTAGTATCTTCATCGTGTTTCTGTTTACAGGACGAGATGGCGTCCCAGTCTTCCTTTCTAGTTGTCAGTAATCTTGGCAGAACCTGTACTATTAAACCTGGTAATGCTCTAGTTTTCTCCCCAAGGCCTAGCCCTGGGGTACGAAGTTTTTCCTCGTCTTCTATTTCTGTCCATACAATCTTTTTATCTCCCACCTCCCATTCTCTTTCCTTCAGTTTCTCGTAGATGCCGGTGGGCAACAGAACCTTTAACATTTTCATAATATCTTCATATGTGTAATCCCCCATCAATAACATGTCTTTAAGTTCTCTGTGAAAACCTGCAGGGTCTTTATCGTGACAGGGTACTAGTTTTTTCATTTCCAATAGTTCTAACTTGGTCAGAGGCGTGTGCACATACACACGTTTCAGGGTATTATCGGTACCCATGACTGGGTGTACTTCTCGTAATGGGTTCTGACTTTCAATGCCATGCAGACGTTCCATATGATACATTTTTCTTTCTGGGGGCAGAGCGGGAACATATTGTGAACCTAAGAATGTGTTATATCTGTGTCGTTGTTCTAGAATTATTTGAATTAACTTGGTAGTTAGGCCTCTCCATCTATCCATAAGTAGTGCTTCTAAGGTATCGTGTAAGGGACCTGGATCAGAATGTTGATTCCTGAATAACGTGAGGAGGTGCTGAATCATGTATACACCAGCTAATTTCTGCTCGTCTGGGGAAAGGTTCAGAAATGTTTGTGCTACTGTGTCATCATTGTATATATTGGTATTGTCAGCCCACAGTACTGCTGACCGGGCTAGTTCTTGTTCATCCATAGAATTGAGTACATGGTACCCCATTCGTTCTCGGAGCATTTTATCAGTCTCCTGAAACTGATGTTCAGGAGAATTCGGTTTTGTTATGCCAGAGAGAAAGACTCTCTTGCTTTCTGGACGAATGCCTTTCCTAAGGTAAGTTCCCTTACCTACATACGCTATCGTATCTGTAGTCTTTTCTGGTTCTTCAGGTTCTTCCTCCTCCTCGGAGGAGGCATTCTCTTTTTCCTTTTCCTTTTCTTTTTCGTGTATCTCTATTACTGCTTTTCTTATTTTCTTGTACATACTAGCTATGCAACCCCCTTTATCATGTCTTCCTTCAGATATATTCTGACCCCACTTGTTTGGGGCGTCCAGCTCATCCTGTTCTGTCCCAGGCCTGTCTCGTTCTCTTATTAAGCAATTTATGAAAAAACGTAGTATATATGCTTGAGTGTCTACTTTCTGATGTGCCATGGCTTCCTTAATACTGTCAGGGTCTTCCCCAGTCCGGACAAAATTATATATTCTATCTAGGTACTCTTTCATTCCTGAGAAATACAGTAGGTAATCTGTAGCTTGTCGTAAGCGTAGTGAGGCTATGAACATCCTATCGTCTTTACCGGGTACTGGATCGTATCTGCAAACTTGAAGCGGTTCTTTAAGTGGGTCGAGACGGGGTGAGTGGAGTGTAAAGGGCTTCTGCAAGTGTAATCTGTGTGTTGGTGGCGGGGTCTGGTAACCCCCGGACGCACCTCCTGAGGCTGAAGCTTGAGCATTATCTCTTTGTGGAGTCTGTATCTGTATTTGAACTTGTCTTTTAGTAGGATCAGGCAACGGATTTGGTATATTAATTTTAGGTGTGGGAGGAGGTGGTGGAGGTGGAGGAACAGGGGGAACCTGTCGGACGGGGGAACCTTGTTGTGGTACTGGCGGGATGCGATCTTGGGGCGGGTTGCCACCTCCGCCACCGTCAGTAGGCGGGACGCGGGCAGGTGGATTGGTGTAAGCGGGTGCTACATCCTCTAGATAGGAATTCAGAAATATGTCTTTAGTGGTCCTGTGAGTTACTTTAGTTGGAACCAATGGTGGCGGCAGATTTTTCGGTATTTCTGAAGTGGCTTCAGGCGAACCCTCGGCCACAAGGTACATGCCATTTACGAGGTTATTTCGTGCGCGGTCTACTTGTTCTGATTTTACTCGAATCCCTTCAGTAACTAATTCATTTTCCCGGACTCTATCCGGTGCTTCTCTAAGTCTGTCTTCTCTACGGAGTTCTTTTTCTGTACGTTTATGTGATTCCTTACGCCAGAATTCTATGGCGTCTTTCTGCGATTGTCTAGCTTTCTTTTTCCATAGTGCTTCTTCTACCTTCATGATGCACTCGGCATCCCATGTTCCGGTAACGGGCCATCTATGTCTTTCGTCTAGATGCTTAGTATAATCGGCCCATAAATCTAGATACAATATGGCATCTATGCCATGTTTCTGATACATGAAATTTCCAGGTGTGTCCCTAGGGGGAATAGGAATTTCTTCCTCTAGTATCCCTTTCCTAGTTCCTATCTGCTTTAACTTATTGAAAAACGGCATCTTGTTTACTTAGTACTGAATGCTCAATCCTTACTGCTTAACTCTAGACCCAACTAGTTGCACAAGAACACAATAATGCACATTAAAAAACAGTCACTCATACAACAACATTAATCACATGAAAAAACATTTAAAAACACATATGACTACCCCCTATACTGGATGTACTGCTAAACAGCACAGATACACTGCTGAGAACAGTGCAGGAACTTGAATCATCGGATATACTGCTAAACAGTACAGATACACTGTCTAAAACAGTGCAGACCGGACTTGTGTACCCAAACCCGTCTAGATACGTCCCAGCAATGGTACTCACCGGGAAGCATGGAAAACAGAAGGCCTCGGAAAACTCGACTGGACTGGACCGGACTCGACTCGACTCGACATGTGGATACTTCGGAAACTGGTGGGCCTCTTGACACCTCGGACCTTGCTTCTTTCGGCTAGGCTCTGGTCGGGATCCTCCGCACTCCTTACCGCCTCGTCTGGGTACTGATCGCAGTCTTCGTCACCTCCGTGGGCCAGAGGGAGATACAGGAAATCCTGCCGGTACGCGTAGTTTCCGTCTAACTGATGGCAGGGGACAGAGCGTGCAACGCACCAACCGGCGCGTAAGGTGGGGGAGGGGTACCTATTCGGGCGCCAAAATAATGTGGTAAATATTTGATTTACCGTCTTAATTTCTATGCAGGTAAGTACTTAATCAATAATAACTCAATCGGAAAGAAAGACGCAGAGTCCGTGGTGTTAGAGTTCTTAGGGGTTTTATTCCTTAAAAAGGAATGGTCTGACCGGATATCGGGTTCTTACCACCACAAGGGTGTAAGAAGGGATAGAGCCACATTTTATTGACAATACATAGCTTATATACTTAAAACGTGTCAGAGAAACCAATACAGTAGGCGTAACAGCTGAGAGAAACAAGATAAAACACACACGTGGTAATGATACGTAATGAGAAGGCGTGAACTAGGCGTGAACATAAAGGTGTGTGCTAGAAACGTCACAAGTAGGTGTCACAAAGGGGTGGCAACATAAAGCAGAATCTTGCAATGTCAGCAGAAATCTGAGGCCTGGATGCGCGCGCAGCTGCATGACGTGTGATTGACGTGAAGCTGGAGGGTGCTGGGGACTTGACATTTACACTGACGGAAAGAGACAGAAGTCTGGCATGTCAGATCAACTTGGGCTTCTATCATATCTGGTATCTGATGTTTAGGAACTAAGTTATCTGGACGGAAAAAGATCTCTGGGGCAGAAGCTATTCTATACTGACTGTGAGTGCGTGTATAAGCGCCTAAGTGTCTGCATGAGGAGCGTGGGGGCCTGGGCCTTCCATGAGAGCATGGTAACAGAGGCTATGAATTACTTGCGCGGAGACAGTGAGGCCGGGCCCTTTGCTCTGCAGCTGGGGGAATGTTTACTTAAACTAGTAGGCAGGAATGCATTTTCGAGGAGCGGAACAGATAATTCGAAGGTTGAATTCAGTCTTGGCAGACAACAGGCTGAGCTAAACGCGGTGGGCCGCGCAGGAAGTAAGGCAGAGTTCACGGGTACAGAGGCAGCCTGGGCTGAGGCTTTCAGAGTCAGAAGGCAGGAAAAAAGGCTCGATGGCAGAATTCAGGGCCTACTTTGCCAGAGCTGAAAAACGTGTAAAGTACACCACAAAAAGACGTTGGCATGGCATACTTGGAAACTGAATATTCAACCCGTTCATGGCGGGTCTGAAAGAGGACATGTTAACGTTGGACGCAAATGTATTTGCGTCTTCATAGCTGGCACAGGAGGGAAGTTACATGCACTTTAAGCTGGTACATGGAGACGGTGGGGTACACGTTAGGGAACATAACTTGACCAAAAATGTATATTTCCTCACCCAGTCTAACAGACAGGTGTCATTCACAAGGCAGTGTGGGGAAGGACAGCCCAAACAGTCAATGCAGTGGGGAAGAGGGTTGCCATCAGGGCTGGCTCCGTGACTGGTGTTTTGCTGGTGCTTTGCCTCCAGAGACTCCCAGGCTCTTTCTTGGACGCCCCCTTGGTCGCTTGGCCGGGGGGACCCTGCTGCATGGCGAGCGGCGTCTGAGGTAAGCATGGGCGTAAAATCCGTTTCACTGGCGAATTTGCACATTTTTGACGATTTCGCGATTCGCGAATCGCTCAAATTCACCCAATAATCCGCAAATTCGCAAGCTGCGAAATATTTTGCTTGGTCGCGCTTGAAAAATACAATATCGCGCGAGCGGCGTTGACTTACCGTGATTCTGAGTCCGCCGAGTTGTTTTTCTCCTGGTTTTGCGTGTGCTGCGCCATTTTGGATCTAGCTGCGTGATCGCGCAAGAGTTTTTCGAACGCAATTACGTTATTGCGGCTTGCCATCTTGCACAGCGAGAGTTTGACAACGCGAGTACGTCATAAAGGCCCGCGATCACGCATTGCTGGAGTAAACAATGCCGAACACGTAGATGCAGTGCGCAGCTGACTTCCGGAGGGAGATTTGAACAGCTCGAGTTCCCGAAATTGCAAAAATTGCACTCCGCACAAGAAATCCACCGCAGGAAGCATAAACAATGTAAAAATGATGAATTTGATCAGAATAACTCCTCAGATTGACACTTGGCTGTACTTTTTGGTGCAGGAGTCCATTTTTTGGGGTGGGGTGGGTGGAAGGAAGTGCCCCAGAGTCTCCAACTTCCTGTTCCTGTCCAGCAGGCTCCTCCCAGTGCTTGTCCATGTCCTGGTCACTTTTCATTTGGCTGTGGAGCTGGAAGGATTCATTTTTGTGACTGCTGCTGGATATTTGTATTTGAGGACTTTTTGGACTTTGGAGTTTGGATCACTTTTGGACTTGAGATTTTTCAAGTAAGTTGGTGTTGTTTGTTTGGGGCATTGCAGTTGAGGCAACTTTAACAAAATATATATTGTGGTGGGTAGCCACAGTATCCAGTAGGCCCAGGGTTAGTCATGGGTGCATGATACAACTGTTTCTGTGATTTTTTTAAACTTAATTCTCATTTATGTCATGGAATTTTAGCTCATTGTTATATGTTGTTTTTATTTTTATTTTGGGGTGCCTATAAAGCCTCACTAGCCAGTAGGCCCAGGTGTAGTGAGTGGTGCATGGACCTATTCTTTCTATGGGGTGTCCTGCATTTAAACATCATTGAGGGCATGGATGGCATGGGATTGTGGTGATATTTGAGTGTTTTTCGACTTTTTGGGGTGTTGTTGGGGCCTGGCCATGTGGGTGGGGGCCATTTTGAGGCCTGGTACAGGCGGGGCATGGCCATGTGGTGGGGGTCAAGGGGGCATTTTGAAGCCAGGCAGTGTGCTCATGCCTGCACCCAGTTTGCCTTGCTTTCAACCATTATGCCCAGGGGTACTCAGTGGTGCATGGGCCTAGTCTTTCTGTGGGGTGTCTTGAATGTAAACATCATTGAGGGCATGGATGGCATAGGATTGTGGTGATTTTTTTGTGTTTTTCGACTTTTTGGGGTGTTGTTGGGGCCTGGCCATGTGGGTGGGGGCCATTTTGAGGCCTGGTACAGGCAGGGCCTGGCCATGTGGGGGGGTCACGGGGCCATTTTAAAGCCCAGGCAGTGTGCTCAGGCCTGCACCCAGTTGGCCTTGCTTTCAATCATTATGCCCAGGGGTACTCAGTGGTACATGGGCCTAGTCTTTCTGTGGGGTGTCTTGAATTTATTCTCAACAACAAAGGAGTGACTTTAGTGAAAAAAGGAGTGATAATAAAATAGGATCACAAGATAACGCTTCACTGTATGCTGCACGCGTGATCAATGCTCACACGCGTGCAGGGGATACAGTCAGGCAGTCTGAGAAGTCCCTAGGGTGGCCCGGGCGACAATCTTCAGTCAGAAGAGAGTCAAAGCGCTCTTTAGTCACCATCTAGTGGGAGGGGGGAAGACCTGAGTTCTTAGAAGGACCCTCACTCACCACTAGTTGGTGACATGCTTCATCATCGGGTCCCCGCTGGGGTGACCGAATGTCTCCCCAGCGTGCTACGACGCCTGATTACAGCGGAGCAGGATGTGGTGGGTGCAACAGTGCCCAAATTAGGAGTGACTAAACGTGATAGTGCAAGTGTATTAAACAATTAAAAAATGCAAAGGTTGTGCCCTTAAAAAAATTTTAATAATGACCAACCCGCATTGATTAAAAACAAAGTGTGCGGACTCCCACGGTTCTTAGTTACGGAACCGGAGTCCTAAATCAGAAATAAAATTTGGTCGACATGTTTCAGCTGTTTAAGGTTGCATGTAGCTCAGCTTTCTTCAGGACCTACAACAAAAGTCCTCCGGTGGTATGCACGCTCTAAGGTGCACCCTCCCGTGAGGCTCTAAGTGTGAACATTTTTTGAAAATTTCATCAAATTAACGGATGGAAAGACATTCCATCTCAACCACACTACCCACTCTGGTAGGGGTATAAAAAACGGGAACCTGTAAAAAGGAAGGGACAAGTACAAGACCACAAACACACAAACATGAAAGGAAAGGGTTAATTCCTTCTAAACATGGTCGTTTGCCAACATTAATTTCATGAGGGTTTGACCGTGGGTATCATGCACAATTAATGTGACACCCAGATCGAGGTGCTGCCTTATGCTCCTTAATTAGGTGCACCAAGAATATGCTAGAAGAACCAGCCCAGTATCTGAGTCCGTGTTCTGAGCATGCTCGTGATTCAATAGGATCGAGCAATATGCCACTCAATTCTGAGGCAGTGAAGAGATAAAAACCACAGTGACAAGAATATAAACGCAATTGTTCTCTTAGAATTGATCTCATTTCACACATGCACACACACGTGTATAAGGGGCCAAAGAACCCCATTCCCAGCGTGAGCATAGGAAGGTTAGGAAGCGGCAAACGGAGCGTGTCCACCAAACAATGCTCGTCCCCACATATAGAGAGTAATGCCCTCTGTGAATTAGTATCTGTACAGCGAGTGCGAGATGGAAAGATACGAAATCACTCACTTTCTGAGGGAACAGATTATGCTCCTTCGGAAATGGCAGCCTGGGTTATTTTCACGCAGCGTTTTACTGCCAGTAGTGAAAAGAAAGCCGTTATGGTGGTTACTGGTTTCTGGGTAGTTGGTATCAAGGTATCACCTCCGTGGCGACAATGATCTCTACGGCTTCTCTCAAAATCACTTACTTCCATGCCTGCGGCTCCCCACCGTGTACCTACACGGGCTCTGGCTGTCTCCCGGGACGAAGGAAACTACAGCGCACCCGGTTGGTTAATAAGACCAAAGCGTCTGATTGGGCGCACTTGCCCTCGTGGGTAAATGACGTCGATGAAGACATCGCGTCTTAAAGGAAAATACTCTGATACACACGGGAGGCTGGATTGATTGGTTGAAAAATACCACGTGGGGGCGGGGCGGACCGGCAAAACAGAGCTGCCAGTTTCGAGGTTGGCGGTTCGATTCCCCGCACTGTCACAATACAAGTCGATTGTAAACAAACATAAAAAACGCGGGGCTGAGGATTTGGCTGACAATGTGAAGTGCCTGTCTACTACTAATCTTCTGTAGTGACTTTATTGGAGTTATGGAGGATGTTCTGCCCACTGGTCCCATATTTCAAAAAGGAGACTGATAAGCTCCTGGAGGGGTCTATTTATTGCCACCTAAAAAGTGAGTTTTATATGCACTGGTTTTACAGCCCAGTGAAATTTTTGCATAAACTTACTGGTTGTGAAATAGGTGGTTGTCTGTGCAGCACAATTTAGATGAAATCTATGAGCTGAGGTGTATTGAGCCCTCCTTGAATCAAGAAACACATTCAGATTAATGATGGATTATTCATCTACGCAACACCGTACCCCAAGGTATATCGTCATTGAGGCCTTTCGTGTTGGTACTGAGCCGATACACCCAACGTTGTTCTTTCTCGAATAAAAGGGACTCTGAACTGCCCTCCAGATGTTCAAGGATAGTCCATTCGAGGTCGTTGGGTGTGTGGTTAGTCTGAATGAAATGTGCAGTGAGTTTCGTTGTTGTTTTTTTGCAATGGATGTTGCTCCGATGTTCGCATATTCTTGTTTTGACCCTTCTTGATGTCATCCCAACATATTGTAACTTGCATCTGCACGTAATCAAATAGACTACATTTGATGTATTGCAGTTGGTGTGATTACGTTGTACCCAACGTGTGCCATCCGCTAAGTCCAGGAATTTCGTGTGTGAGGTCAAATGGCATATACTGCAATTGCCGCAGGGGTAATGGCCTGTCACGGGTGGAAGCCCCCAAGCGTTGAGAACGCTAGGTGGTTGGTTATTGTTGGTATTGTTGGTATTGTTTCTGGGTCGTGTATGAACCAATGAGTCTTTCAAACTGGTGGACCTTTTGTAGGAGAAAAGTGGTTTTGGCCAGTGTGCCTTGTTGCTAGTGATGATTCTCCAATTTTTCGATACACATTTGCTCACTGCGTTTGACAAAGGGTTAAAGGTGGTGACGCATGTGAGGGGAATCTCGTTCACCTCAGGGGTGGGATTGTCTGCCAGTAAGACCTCCCTTTGCTGGTTCCGTGCTCTCTTTTGACTGGTATTCAAGATCCTTGATGGGTATCCTCTTTTCTCCAATTTTTCAGTTAGCACATTAGCCTGTTGTTTGTATGTGGACAGGGTGCTACAGTTGCGCCGTATTCTTAGGTACTGCCCATACGGGAGATTCTCCCGTAGGGCTCTTGGGTGGTGACTGGTGAAGTGCAGCAGGTTGTTTTTCGCTGTCGGCTTCGTGAACGTCTTTGTCTCCAAGCGGTTGCCCTCCCTTTTGATGGTAACATCTAGGAACGTGAGTTCGTCCCGGGAGTGCTCGTGCGTGAACCTCAAGTGATCATTCAGCGTATTGATCCATGTGTAGAAGTCGAGTAACGTGGATTCATTCCCATGCCAGATCATGAATACATCATCTATATAACGTCGCCATACGGTGATGTTATTACCGTATGGGTTCGCAGGGTCTAAGATGTACTTCGACTCAAAATCATATACGTAAAGACCAGCTACCGATGGGGCAAAGGTGCTGCCCATTGAGGTCCCCGTTGCTTGGAGGTAAAGCTGGCCTTCGTATTCAAAGAAGTTCCGTTTGAGAGCCAGAGTGGCACAATCGACCACAAACTCCCTAGAGGTGTTGAAATCCCACATTGCTTGGTCCAACGATTCCTTGACCACTTTTATGGTCTCATCCTGTGGAATGCAGGTATACAAGCTCTCGATATCCATCGAGACAAGGAAGCACGGGGTATTCGTTAGAGAGATTGTGTTGAGCAGAGACAGAAAACTTTTGGTGTCTTTAAGGTATGTGGTTGTGGATTGTACAATTGGTTTTAAAAAGAAATCACAATACTGTGAAAGAGGTTCCAGGAGTGAGCCCAGGCCCGAAACTATCGGTCGTCCTGGAGGGGGTTGTATATTTTTATGTGTTTTTGGTAACACATAAAAATAGGGGATCCGTCCCTCAGACATTGTTAGGAAATCAGCCTCTTTCTTTGAGATATAGCCATCTCTTTCTGCTGTTGACACTAGATCACAGATTTCACTTCTTAGTTCATTGGTCTTGAATTTAAACATTATTGAGGGCATGGATGGCATGGGATTGTGGTGATTTTTGAGTGTTTTTCGACTTTTTGGGGTGTTGTTGGGGCCTGGCCCTGTGGGTGGGGGCCATTTTGAGGAATGGTACAGGCAGGGCCTGGCCATGTGGTAGGGGTCAAGGGGCCATTTTGAAGCCAGGAGTGTGCTCAGGCCTGCACCCAGTTTGCCTTGCTTTCAACCATTATGCCCAGGGGTACTCAGTGGTGCATGGGCCTAGTCTTTCTGTGGGGTGTCTTGAATGTAAATATCATTGAGGGCATGGATGGCATGGGATTGTGGTGATTTTTGAGTGTTTTCTGACTTTTTGGGGTGTTGTTGGGGCCTTACCATGTGGGTGGGGGCCATTTTGAGGCCTGGTACAGGCAGGGCCCGACCATGTGGTGGGGGTCAAGGGGCCATTTTGAAGCCAGGCAGTGTGCTCAGGCCTGCACCCAGTTTGCCTTACTTTCAACCATTATGCCCAGGGGTACTCAGTGCTGCATGGGCCTAGTCTTTCTGTGGGGTGTCTTGAATTTAAACATCATTGAGGGCATGGATGGCATGAGATTGTGGTGATTTTTGAGTGTTTTTCCACTTTTTGGGGTGTTGTTGGGGCCTGGCCATGTGGATGGGGGCCATTTTGAGGCCTGGTACAGGCAGGGCCTAGCCATGTGATGGGGGTCAAGGGGCCATTTTGAAGCAAGGCAGTGTGCTCAGGCCTGCACCCAGCTTGCCTTGCTTTCTACCATTATGCCCAGGGGTACTCAGTGGTGCATGGGCCTAGTCTTTTTTGTGGGGTGTCTTGAATTTAAACATCATTGAGGGCATGGATGGCATGGGATTGTGGTGATTTTTGATTTTATTTTTACTTTTTGGGTTGTATAACTGATGTTCCTCTGGCTTCCATTGCTTTTAGGTGCACAAGAGAACCACCAGTGCCAGGAAGAAGTCCTGCAGCGGTGTGTGCAGCACAATGTCAAGTGACGTCACATGTGGCCACAGACAAGACAACTCTGCAACTCGTCCAACTGCGGCCTGCTGTTCTGACATCTCAAGAAGATGGCCCCAAAGAAAGTTGGCCGTAGCGCCTCAGCGAAAAAAGTTTCCAGTACCACTGCCAGTAAGAAGGAGAAGAAGAAGCAAGTGGCACCACCTACCAAGGAGACTGGTGTGCCCACCGACACCTTTTTTGGGAAAAAAAAGTACGCCTGCAGCAGTAGCGGTGTCTGCCAGTGACCAAGCTGGAAGCAGCACCTCCGCTTCATTGGGCTCAGTGCCACCACGCAAACGTAGGTCCAAAACCATGAGTGGTGCTGCGGCAGCCACTTTGGTTGTTCAATCAACATCAACCAGTGATGTTGGCTCATCACAAGAAAGTACCATCCAATCAAACGCCGGGTGTAACTCAGCTGACGAGTGTTCAACAACCACAGCCGCAACAACAACCACACGTGCAACTAGTACAAGCGCCAGTACAAGGACAAGGAGAGGCGCAAGTAGAGGCGCAAGTAGAGCCGCAAGGAAAGGCGCAAGTAGAGGCGCAAGGAGAGGGGCATGGACAGGTGCATGGAGAGGTGCAACTAGAGGTTCATGGAGCGACACAACTGCCCACAACGCTTGTCCCTCCAGAAGTAGGGGCACATCAGGAAATTGATATTCAAGAGGAGGTATCATCCGAGGAAGCCACTCATCCTGATGATGATTATCCATTGTCTTCCAGATCCCCAGCAAGAAAAAGGTCAAAGAGGGATACTACTACTACTACAAGTTCTTCTTCAAGACCCCTTCCTTCTGATGACCTTGATCGTGATTGGAACCCAGCCATGCAGTCTGGGAGGGAGTAACGCCATGAGCCGACAAAGGTAGCTAAGCCTAAAAGGAAGGCACCCGCAAAGCTTCCACTTATGGGTGATGACTACGAACAAGAAGTGGTGTCTTCTGCTGCTGATGAACTGTCTGACGATGACCCAGTCATCACAGTCATCACTCCAGCGCCAGCAGGCATGCAGCAGACAAACATTTTCACCCTATCCCGAATGGCTGCTGAGCGGGATATGGGCGGTGTGGCACTGGTACCACCACCATTAACTACAACACCGACACGACCTATAGCTTCCATCTTTTTTAGTCAGAAGGGCCGGCATGGACCTCCATCCAGCTCGAACTCAAGTAGTGGTGCTGTAAGTGAACAACCGAAACATATTCAGCCACGCCCATCCTCCACTTCATCTGGCATTGAAAGTCAAAGTAGCACCTCCACCTTCAGCAGACATAACCAGTCCCCAGTTTGGGACTTCTTTACTGTTAGCACAAAGGCGGAAAACATGGTCGTTTGTTCGATTTGTAAAGCATGCGTTAGTCGGGGTAAGCTTGGTACCAACTATGGTACCGGAGGCCAGAGAGGTTATCTCAAGCAACACCACACTATCATTTGGGAAGCACACATGAGGAAGATCGAGGAAGGCAAAAGAAAAACAAATCCAAATGTATCCATTGACATTGCATCTGATGATGATGACGAGAGGCTGATCGTGCAGGGGGGAAGTAAAGAAGCGACAGACATTTTTTCTGGTACACCCAGTACCCCTGGCAGCAGCACTGCAGTGGTATCGCCCACACCCTCTACCCCTGCAACATCTATGAGGCACACTAAGAGTGTTGGAGAGACACCAATGCAAAAAGTACATCACTGGGCCTAACTGGTTTGAAGACCTCATCATCATCATCACGTAAAATGATCCAGCACACCATTCGCGGAATGTTCTGGTCGGAGGCGCCATTTGAACGCAACCACCCAACGGTACATCTCTATAACGCAAAGCTGGCTAAAATGCTAGCGCTGGACCTTCTCCCTTTTTCTTTCGGGGAAGGGGTGGGGTTTCTAAAATCAGTGGCAATAGTCTGCCATAAATGGAAGGTTCCTAGCCGGTTCTTTTTTGCCAGAGTTGTGGTTCCAGCACTACATCAAGATGTGCTGGAGGTGATTGGGGCAGCTTTGCAGAAGAGTGCTGTTCACACTACCTACTTGACAACAGACATGTGGACCAGTTGCCAAGCCCTTGATTACATGTGCATCACTGCACACTGGGTCTCTTTTGCAGGGTCTTTTGCAGGGGTTAGAGACAAGTCAAGTGCAGTAGCCATGTTTGCCATGGAGAAAACTCATACTGCAAAAACATTTTGGAGGAGTTTAACAGTAAGGTCTCAGAATGGCTGCATTCAAGACATCGCATAGTTGGTTATGTTTCAACGGATAATGGCAGTGATATAGTAATGGCCATGCAGGACGGTGAATATTTCCGAGTGCCGTGTTTGGCGCACTGTATAATCCTGGTTGTGCAAGATTTCTTGAAAACTGAAAACACAGTCAAAAAGTTACTGACCACCTGCCGAAGAATCTGCACACATTTCAGCCATTATTTTAAGGCCCGGAAGGAGCAGTGGAGCATTTGACATGAACGTAAAGTGCCAGTCAAAGGACTCATCCAGGAGGTGGCAACACGTTGAAACTCAACCTTTTAGATGCTTGAGCGTCTGTCTGAGCAGTGCATGGTAATCAATGACTATGTATTTCAACTAGGTTCTGATCATAAAGACAAGAGGCTAGAGTTGGAGGAATGGAAGCTAGTTAAAAGCCTGACAGACATGCTTCGTCCTTTTGAGGTCTTCACACGTGAAGTCAGCAGGGAGGACTGTTCTTTGAGCAAAGCTATCCCATTGTTGGTCATGCTAGAGCACCAACTGTAGGTGGTGTCTTCAACGTTCAGAGATGATGTTGGAAAGCAAGATGCATATCGTTTGGCGGAGAACATATTAAGCCGCCTAGTTGCCATTTAAAGGCTTCAAAACATGCAGACAGAAGAAAATTACATTTGTGCCACTATTCTGGATCCACGGTACAAAAAGGCAGTAGCCAGCAAAGCATTCTTCCTTTTGATGAAGCAGATGTTTCAAAGTACAAACATTGGCAGGCTGTGTCAGCCAGTTGGTTCAAAAAAGATCGGCAGAAAAATCAAGGAGCCGTCAGAAGTCCTTCTGAATCAGCAGGGCCATCCAGCGTCAATTTCCACTTCTGAATCTGTGAAGTGAGTCACTTTCCCTCACAGTCGTTAACGACACCAGCAGCAACCGTATCATCATCCTCACTGTGGAAATTCACAGTATTGATGTACATAAGCGGCGTTCATTTGTCTTTTCCCATTCCCCTCCCTGTACGCACCACGAATGTCGCGAGACGTTGACCGCATCACTCCGCCAGTAAAGGCCCGTGCCCGCATGTACCTGACAGCCATTTTAGGCACCATGGCCTCTTTGCCCGCACAGTGAAATCCCCGGCTTCCCTCCTGCGCGCGTTTGAACACCCCCCCCCCACTCTCAAATTACCCTCTCCCTCCGCGCACCCTGGCTGCCCCCTCCCTCACATGCACAGGTCCGCATGACCCTGTCCTTGGGAGTCACGGCCGCGCCTGACCAACACCTCCTTTCCTTTCATGAATAACCCCTCTGTTGGTAAACCCTCCCTCCGCGATTGACTGTCCACACAGGTCCGAAGCCATCGCCTAAGCCGGGAGATACTGTTTACTGCCCCTTATTGTATGGAGTCACTCCTCTTCAAAGGACCCACTATTGATCCTGGCCTCCCCACCCCCAGGGGTACGATCAGGCGCACACATCCTAAGAATCGGCGGAACACTCAGCTGCGTGATTGCCCCCTCCTCTTATCGGCAGGTTAAGGGCCTCTATTGTGGATATATGTGGGGTGGGATTGACACGAGGATTACGGGGATGTCTTTTCCTTGTTTCACAATGTCGTTATTGTAATAAGGAATGTTTTGTAAGGTATAAAAGGCGATGTCTCAGAGAACTTGTTAGAGCACCTCACGAAAGACACAGTGTTTCGTGTCCGAAATGACAGGCTCTCCTCATGAGTAATAAATCCTGTTCTTGTGATTCCTGCTTCCAGAGCCCGTCTCTTTATTTGGTAACTATTCAGAATGGGAACTAAGAGGTGTCTTGCGCCAGCCGCCCTGGAGTTCTGGACTTTTTGGTTCCGTCCAGAGGTGTCAGGGTACAACACCCAAAGACCCCGGAGTCCCACCTGCCTTGGTGCACAAATGAACAGAAACACGGGCTTCTCGATGGTGGCGTCAAAGACCAAAGGTTTATTACTGCAGGGACACAGAAGTCATAGATACTACACACGGGCAGTAACCAGGAGCCTGTTCGATTTGTACAAAGTGGGTTGCTCCTTATATACCACAAATTGTGCTCTAGGCAAATATTTCACATGTCGGTACATTCCCAAACCTTTTGTGTCTCTAAACAATAAATATTTGGCGTTACACAGGAACTGTCGATAATATCTGATACCAAACATCACGAAGAGGGGTTCCCACCAGTCCATCACAATCCCTTGTCAATATTGTATTCAAGAGCCGGACCGCCTCATCGTAAAGTTCGTTACCTCCCCCTAATAAAGGCCCAGAAGGAAAGGAGCAGAGCCAGGTGCAGAAGATAGAAAGCGGGATAAGAGATGTTTGTGGGTTGTAAATGGGCAAGGCTACCGGCTTCGGCCGCCTAATCATGATCAGGTACAATGGACACGAAGACCAGTTTGGCAGGACTGGCCTTGGGCAGAGGAGGCAGCCTTTGTCGAGTCATGCAGCTACAGCGTGATCTGATTTAAGGTGCACGTGTCATGTAAGAGGTGAATCTCCGGCTAAAGCTACGTGTCCTTAATCAAAGTGGAGTGAATGAAGTGATCAGAGGCTATTGCATATGTGAGGGCAAGGAAACACAAAATGGCGGCCACGATCTAAGATGGATGCCGTGTGTATATCAGAAATGTGTCAGTGGAAGGAGTGCTCTTGCTCGTAGCGTAGCGGAAACACTAGGATATACTAAATGGATCATTTGCGGTTCACTGATACCATTTTTATGTATTTCCGACAAACTTGAAAACACGGGTTCAAGTCGTCACGGAACCGTCACGGAACCTCAGACCCTCCTTTTGCCCTTACATAGGCAATTACTCAATCTATGTCTGAATCTAGTTCTATGCTCATCAGGTCAGTGACATGCTGTTGTATCAGCATCCTTTCTCGTGTCTTTTCTCCAAACGCAGGTGGTTTTCTGAGACAAGTTGCAGCACAAAGACTACACAGAGCAGGACCACACTGGATAATCAGACAACATGAGAATAGGAATACTAAGATGACACCAATGACCATTAGAACCTTCCATCCCCACGCTGAGATCAGAGTCCAAACCCACTCCATGAAGGACCAGTTTCCCTTGTCTACATGTATGGAGTCCGAAATCTTGTGCAACTTAGAGATCGCCTCGTAAACTGTTGGAGCATTATTAGGAATAAAGACACAGCAGCTCGATTGGATCATTCTGCATACCCCACCTCGATCTGCAAGTATTACATCTAGAACCATACGGTTCTGCAATGTCATGAGTCTATCCGCCTGAAGCTCAGCTGTCAGATTGCTAAGGGCACCAGCAGTTTCGGTAATAGTAGATTCAACTACCCGTGTTAGCTGACGTATGTTTCTACTATTGGCCATAGGCCCCCAGAACGGAAGGAAGCCTTTGAAGAAGTCTCCAGCTTCCTGACCAGCGGTATCTTCCTTGCTGAAAACACCTCTAGCTACTCTTGTTCTGTGGTAATCCGGTGAAGCAGTGTATGTCGGAGGTAACAATCGAGCAATATAACATGATCCTGAGAAGTCGGCAGGCAACCATGTATAAGCTCTGTCTCGACAAATGAAGTAGGTACCCCTAGCAGTGAGGAAGGCAGGGGAAGAGTTAGCCGGAAACACATAAGTCTCTACGCACTCACTCCTCCCTAGCTGAGCTCTCAGATTTCTCCCATTACCTTGCAAACAGACCTGACCTTGGTGAGGTACGACCCAGATTGGAGTTGAGCTTTTACGCTTGCTTTCTCCTAAACTAAGGCGATACTCTGAAGTATTCCAACTTAAATATACTCGCAATTCGTCTCTAGGGTAAGATGGAGTATTATTGACGTCCTTGACCATGTCAATAATTCCCTGGACTAAGGCTTTGTTGGCAGAGTTATATTTAGTGGAACGTGGTGGACGTGGAGGATAGGTTTCAAGGGCATAAGCAAAGATGGTTTGGAAGGCCTGAAATGATCCATTATAGCTGTAAGGCAAAACCAAATAGGGAATACCTTTATCCATAGTGTGAGGTATCAAGCCACACACCCAGCAATCTGTAGTGTTAACCACCAGTTGGTGTTGGTGCAAGAGCTGCACAAAAGTGTTATTAATGAATTCTGAGCGTCGAGCTTGCTCATGTTCTGAAAATGAGTGAAAAGAGTGTATAGAAGAAACAGTAGAAATGGCTGGATCAAGGGGAGGCACTGTAGAAACTGGCACAAAAATCAAATTTATGCTAAAGACAATTCCACCCACCAATGTTGCTAAAACAATCAAAAATGTAATGGCACATTGCATCAAGAAACATTTGCTGTGAAGAATTCTATTAAGTCTGTTTCTGTGAACATAGATCACATTTTCTCGTTGCAGCGCAGGAAGTTCCATCTTCTACAATCCGCTCGCGACCACTGATGATGTGTACGTAGATGAAAATGCCTCTGTCAGCCCTGGGAGTTCCCAGAACTAACAGAAAGATCGACCTTGTGTCAGACCCCTGCAAATTCAAACTAGGCACACAGCCACGACCCTACGGCTACCCAGACGGCAAGGCAATTTTAAAAAACAATAAACAATAGCAAACTTCCTGGCTGAAAAGCAAAAGTTCAATATATATATATATCAAAATCACAATATGCAGTTGCCTGCTTTATTTGTCCGTTTTATGGCTTCTAAGGTTGTATCTCTTCTTCGCTGGTACTGTTTGATCGGAAAATAGTGTATCACTAGCAGCTGTTGTAGAGTTTAAGTTCGCAGATAGCAAAGTTTCTTTTGATGCTGGAGACAAATGTTCAATGTTCAAAGCAGTCTTTTCAGGAGGAGAATCAAGTTTCAAAGTGTCAGTAATCAAATCGGCATCGCTGAAAGGGACAAATTTCGGAGTTATTTCAGATTCGGAGGCACCAATTCCCTTCTTCACCCAGTCGTCGTAGGGCAGCGGCAGTGGAACACGCTTTACGTGAGAAGCGTGGATCCAGTGCTTGCGACCAGCAACACGTACAGCTGTCCTCGTCGCCAGCAGGACCTGGAAGGGGCCGATGTAGCGAGGCTGAAGATTCTTTGTCCTCGCAAAATTTCTGACCACCACGTGGTCGCCGGGTTTCAGCTGATGCCCTGGACTCTCCGGAGGTTTTGGCAAAGCATCAAAGACCTGTTGATGAATAAGACTTAATTTAGCAGTCAAGTCGTAAAAGTAGTCTATCAACATAGGATATTCAATGGAGCAAAACCTTTTAGGCCTTGGCACACCCCAGATATTTGCTGGGCGGCCAAACACAATCTCATATGGAGAAAGCCCTATTCTAGAATGCACTGTTGCTCTCGTTGATAACAAAGCCAAAGGAAGTGCGTCTGGCCAAGCCAAACCTGTGGATGCTTGTATTTTGGCTATTTTAAGCTTGAGGGTGCCATTGTAACCCTCGACTAAACCAGCAGACTGGGGATGGTTTGCACTATGGAATTTTTGTTTCAATCCTAGACCAGCACACACACTCTGCATAACTTTCCCTATAAACTCGCTTCCGTTATCTGACCATACAATCCGTGGCATTCCGTACCTAGGGAAAAATTCTTTTAGAAGAATTTTGGCAGTAGATAGAGCAGTGTTGTCCTTTAGTGGGTATGCTTCTATCCACCTGGAAAAAGCACAAACTACCACCAGGACGTATTTTAAATTGTTGCAGCGTTCCATGTGAATGAAGTCTAACTGAATCACTTCAAAGGGACAGGAAGGAGGAGCAAAATGACCAGCTGGAGTTGGAGTTCCCTTGCCAGGATTATGCATCAAGCACACCATACAATTTTTCACCACTCTCTCTGCACACTTACTGATTCCCTCATTCTTCCAGACCGGAGCTAACATTTTACATATCCCTTTAGAACTTATGTGCGCCACTCCATGCGCCATCGTCACTACTGCAAGCACATACGCATCAGGCAACATCCAACGCTGCTGTTCTGTCAAATCGATCCAACATCCATTCGAGTCCAATTTACCCGTACTTTCTCTCCATACACGTTTCTCTTCCTCAGTCGCTTCTTTCTGAATCTCTTTCACACTTTCCATAGTGTCCTCACACATTCCAGACTCAGCAATCCATCTTGCAGACGTAGCAACATACATTCTACTCATCATGTCTCTAGCTGTTTGTTTAGCGGTTTCATCAGCAAAGGCATTTCCCCGACCAACATCATCCGTGATCGCTTTATGAGCACTGCACTTCACAATCGCAACTTCAGTCGGTAAGGTTAGAGATTCCAACAAGTCGTTAACTAGCTGACCATGTTGAATCTTAGTCCCATGGGACGTAATGAAACCCCTTTCTCTCCACAACCGGCCAAAACTATGGGCCACGCCAAATGCGTACTGACTATCTGTAAACACATTCACTCTCTTTCCCTCAGCTAAAACACACGCTCTCGTAAGAGCTATTAATTCTGCTGCTTGGGCAGAATTCTGACTCACTCTTGCAGTCTCCACAATCGTCTTCAAAGTCGTTACCGCCTAGGCAGCAGTCACATCACCATTCTCCAATTTAAAACATGACCCGTCCACATACAGCGTACCATCCGGGTCGGATAGGGGAGTATCCCTCAAGTCGATGCGACCTTTTGTCTCTTCCTCCGTTTTGAAATAGCAGTCATGTGGCTCAGAATCACTCGACTCTTGATCAGTCGGCAACAATGTTGCTGGATTCAATACATTGCATCTTTTGATCTGAATATGACTCGCTAATAACGTCAGCTCGTAACCAGATAATCTCGCACTAGTAAGGTGTTGTGTCTTCGTTCGGTTCATGAGTGTATCCACTGCATGAGGAACCATGACCACTAGCATATTGTTCATCACCAAACCAGCAGATTGTCGAATGGAAGCTGCAGCTGCCGCTGTAGCCCTCAAACAACTAGGCAATGCTCTAGCTACCGGATCTAATGTTGATGAGAAATACGCACAAGGGCGTTGTTTATCACCAAACTTCTGTGTCAGAACACTCAACGCGCAACCTTCTCTTTCGTGAACGTAGAGCGTGAATGGCTTGCTATAATCAGGTGTACCCAATACAGGAGCTGAACACAGTGCTTTTCGTAATTCAATAAAACTCTCTTGACATTCATCAGACCATGGCACCGGACTCGGAACATTTTTCCCAGTCAAAGCTACCAATGGTTTCGCTAAAAGTGAAAAATTTGGAATCCACTGCCTACAGTAAGAGGTAATACCTAGAAAGGCACGTACTTCCCTCTGTGTGCGTGGAACACTCATCTGCGTAATTGCTTTTATTCTCTCTGGGGTCAACTTCCTTCCCTCCTTTGATAAGAGGTGACCTAGGTAGGTTACTTCTTGGCAGCAATATTGCATTTTGGAAGAGGACACCTTATGATTCAAATTAGACAAATGATGCAATAGTGAAATTGTAGCTGCTTTGCAAGTTTCCTTGTCATCGGCAGCCACTAAAAGATCGTCTACGTACTGTACTAGGGCAGAACCTGGAGGAAGGACAAAAGAATCTAGCTGACTTTTTAAAGCTTGACTGTAAATGGATGGACTTTCACAATAGCCTTGTGGAGCGCGTTTAAATCTGAAACTGCGACCTCCTAAACAGAAGCCGAAAATATCCCTACTTTCTTCAGCTATCGGAATGCTGAAAAAGGCATTCTTAAGGTCTATAACTGAGAACCACGTAGCTGTGGCAGGAATCAATGTTAACAAGGCAGTAATGTCTGGCACTACAGGAAACTGCGGAATTACAATCTTATTAACTTCTCTAAGGTCTATGACAAACCTATAAACTGGAGGCTTTGTAGGATCAGTTCGTTTCAAGATCGGTAATACAGGACTGTTACAGACATTTCCTCGCGTTTCTTCAACCACACCTTTCTTAATCAAATCTTGCACAATTAGTAAAAGTGCACGTTCTCCTTCACTCGAGATTTTATATTGAGGAATTCTTGGAAATTTTACATTCGCTTTCAAAGTTACTACATACGGTGGAATTTCTAGTAGACCTACATCGTTGGGACCAGTCGCCCAAAGAGAATTAGGGAGTGAACGTAGCTCCGGCGGGAGTGCGTCCATTGACAAGTACATCGGAGAGGTGAGTCTTTTACCCAAAGTAAGCTGTACTCCTTCCGGAGAACAGTACAATGTCGCATATAGTCGTTTTAACAAATCTAAACCAAGCAGATTTTCATTACAACCTGTCGTCAAAATCAGGGGTGCTTTCAAGTGACACGGTCCAACAGAAATAGACAAAGGACCAGATATCGGGTTGTACACAGGGGCGCCTGAAAAACCTACGGAAACATTTGTTGAGCCAGACAAAGGTGCGCCAGGGAGTTTCGCATGCATGATAGAACTTTTCGCTGCACCAGTATCCAACAGAAACGGTTCGACTACACCTGATGTTGCTACTGCGACATAAGGCCCACTCTGATCCACTGGAACTGATACTACTCCCTCTCTCTGTCCATGGCTGTCCTAGTACCCATTTTGTTGAGAATCCTCATCTACTTCACAATAGTCTTCAACAAGATATTGTTGAGATCTATTTTGCTGAGCAGATTGTCCATTTCGTTGATCAAAGTGATTGGAGGGACGATCATTCGTTTGTGGAGGCATAACACCTCGTCCTCGTCCTCTAGAATTCTGCACAAAACCACCACGACCTCTCTGAGCTGCTGCTGCATTATTTTGCGCTAAGATCGGACATTCATTTTTATAGTGACCCTCTTTCTTACAGTACGCGCACTGATTCCACTGATATTGAGGCCTTGATGTACTATAATCTGTCCTTTGATATGAGTTTTGCTGTGTATTAGTCTGATTCGTACGAGGCGGATACGCCTGCTGCAAAAGAACTTTAGTTTTTAAATCTTTCGTTTTCTTCTCTGATTTCTCCTTTTCCTCTTTATCCCTATTTTCGTAGTACTGTGCAGTCGCAAGTATTTGCGCTGTCGTAGATACAGCCCACGCACTTTCTGAGTCTTTCAATTTATTGCATAATTCAGGTAACAAATTATGCACAAATTTATCGACAAAGAGTCTTTGTCCCCCTTCTGTGCTCATATCCTGACCACTATGATCTACAAAAGTCTCTTCGAACCTCGTGAAGAAGTCCGAGACGCTTTCGTCTTTCTTCTGTCTACACGCTGACAACTTGTCCCAATTAACACGCAATGCTGGCATCAGAGTCTTCATTAAATCAATTATTCTACCTGGCAGATTAGCAATCAAAGGTTCGGGTTTCGCACCACCTATTTGTTGAGCATCTGCTGCAGTGATAGCTGCCCAATCACCACCTAAAGCAGCCTGATGATCCTCTCTACGAATTTTAGCCCACACTGGTTGCGGAACTACATTACCAAACAACATATCAATGTCGGCTAAGTTCATTATACAAGCCTCAACTGTCTGTGTCAATTCCTTGTAATATCCAGCTGGATTCTTACGTGGATCTGGCAAGGCCTGTTTTACTGCTAACACTTCTGCTCGCTTCCATGGAATATGTATCCATACTCTTTGGAACTGTGCTGGAGCAGCTGCAATTCCTGCATTATCATCACGTTGTACTGCTTCGCGCCAAATTGGAGGAACCTCCCTCATAGGATATTGGCGACTTGGCTTCACTTTACCTTTTTCTAAATCTCTCGGTGAACGAAGAGATGGATCACTCCTAAAACTTAAAATGAGTTCCATCGCTTGCTTTATATTCTCACCCACTATCATTCCAGCAGCAAACTCCTTTTGAACTTTAATTAAATCTTCCAAATCTGATTCGACATCGTCTTCTTCTATCTCTTCACGTAACAACGAGCACATCTCATCAAAGACGTACCGTTGCGTTGGCTCTCCCCATTGCATAAATGTCTCTAACACATCTCTCGCACTATATCTTCTACCCTTCGAAATCCATCTGAGAGCCGTGGAGTCTAAAACTCCCCGTTCCTCAGTACTTGGAAGCTGACTCCGTCTCTGAACAGAGTCAGGAGTAGGAGTCTTAATCAAGGTTTTATATATAGGAGACAGCATATTAGTAACGGAATCAGTGATTCTTCGACGAACAGAAAGTGGAGTTAGTACACTCGCAGACATAGAGAATGCAGTAGAGGTAGGAATAGATGACGAAACAGTAGGAGTATCGAGGAAAATAGTTTGAGGACCAGTAGGTACAGTGGTAGGTATAGGAGCTGGCAGTGCGGGAAGAGGAGGAGCTGTAGGAACATTTACATTCACCACAGGAAGTATAGGAACTTGATTCTGAGGAACAGGAGCAGGAACACCAGGTTGTCCAGCAACCGGCAATTGAACATTCGGGATGAGTTGAGCCGTAGCACCTTGTGCATACGGTGGAGGTGACCGTAACAGATAAGATAGCAGAGGATCGTTTTCGGAATCCTCCAGTATCTTAGCCATTTTCGATGGCAAGGCAGGATAGCACTTGTCAATCGCTAAGTTATGCTCTCTAATGGCTACATCTATGGTCTTCTCACACTCGTTAGCCTGCAACTGTTTAGTCGCTTGCTCTAGAGTTAACTCTTCTTGTTCTTTTTGCTCTTTCTTCAACCTTTTCATTTCTCTCTGTTTGGATTCTTTCCGCCAATAACGAAAAGAGTCAAACATTGCCGGCCGGGCTTTCTTCCTAAACAATTTCGCTTCTAAGTTGTCGAGAATCTCTTGTTCAAAACTACCATGCAGTGGCCAACTAAGGACACCATCCTTCTTACAATAACGGACCCATATCTCATTATAAGTTATAGGACCCACACCATACTTACAGTATAAATCATATAGGGGAGTCCCAATCGGAGGAACCAGACAAGAGTCCTCTAATTGTGAGTCACTGTTGCAACTAAAACAAGACAACATTTTCCGACTTACCATTTTCAGTCCGGAACACAAAACAAACAAACACGAAACAAATTGTGCACTTGAACCAAGAACTTAGGCCTACCAAAAACGAACTGATGTATCGATACCCAAAACCAAACCAAATAGATTATCGTAATTAGATCAACCAACGATAATCTGGCAAAACCAAACCAAACCAAGAACCGATCAAGGATTTTTAACAATCCTCACAAAAGTAACCAGCTAGCTATTACTAAATACTTAACTGAGTCACTGAAGACGTCACCAAGGAGAAACCCGTCACGTTTCGCCGTACTAAGGACTGCACCACTTCGGGTCCAAGACAGGGCGACGGTCAAGGCAACGGCCCACTGCAGCCGTCCTGAACGGGAACCCTCGTGGAAGAGAACTTCAGGGCCACTTTTGCGATATGCCGGGATCGATGAAGTGGGGCGCCTCCCTCAGGAATCTTCACACGAAGCTTCTCGAACTCTTCAGGCTTTTGGACCGGTACCGAATGACGTCGCCCCACGTTGGGCGCCAATTGGAGTTCTGGACTTTTTGGTTCCGTCCAGAGGTGTCAGGGTACAACACCCAAAGACCCCGGAGTCCCACCTGCCTTGGTGCACAAATGAACAGAAACACGGGCTTCTCGATGGTGGCGTCAAAGACCAAAGGTTTATTACTGCAGGGACACAGAAGTCATAGATACTACACACGGGCAGTAACCAGGAGCCTGTTCGATTTGTACAAAGTGGGTTGCTCCTTATATACCACAAATTGTGCTCTAGGCAAATATTTCACATGTCGGTACATTCCCAAACCTTTTGTGTCTCTAAACAATAAATATTTGGCGTTACACAGGAACTGTCGATAATATCTGATACCAAACATCACGAAGAGGGGTTCCCACCAGTCCATCACAATCCCTTGTCAATATTGTATTCAAGAGCCGGACCGCCTCATCGTAAAGTTCGTTACCTCCCCCTAATAAAGGCCCAGAAGGAAAGGAGCAGAGCCAGGTGCAGAAGATAGAAAGCGGGATAAGAGATGTTTGTGGGTTGTAAATGGGCAAGGCTACCGGCTTCGGCCGCCTAATCATGATCAGGTACAATGGACACGAAGACCAGTTTGGCAGGACTGGCCTTGGGCAGAGGAGGCAGCCTTTGTCGAGTCATGCAGCTACAGCGTGATCTGATTTAAGGTGCACGTGTCATGTAAGAGGTGAATCTCCGGCTAAAGCTACGTGTCCTTAATCAAAGTGGAGTGAATGAAGTGATCAGAGGCTATTGCATATGTGAGGGCAAGGAAACACAAAATGGCGGCCACGATCTAAGATGGATGCCGTGTGTATATCAGAAATGTGTCAGTGGAAGGAGTGCTCTTGCTCGTAGCGTAGCGGAAACACTAGGATATACTAAATGGATCATTTGCGGTTCACTGATACCATTTTTATGTATTTCCGACAAACTTGAAAACACGGGTTCAAGTCGTCACGGAACCGTCACGGAACCTCAGCCCGGGCATCGATAGTAATATGGGCTCACTTTCAACAATTGGCGTCCCAACGCGGGGGCCATCAGTGACATAAGGTCCAGTAAGAGAGATCCAGACGATGAGGTGAACATCTAAATGATTGGAGTATACCTGCCTTGAGAGGGCCCTCGTCCGGCTGCCGATTGAATGAACTTCACCGATTCTGAACGGACCTCTCTCGAGTGACCTATTGTCCTGACTGGAATCCCACAGGAATGCTGCATAGAGTAAGAGAACGATCGGGCGCTGGAGGGGGAAGACGAAGAACTGTCCGCATGGTCCGGTCCGGGTAAGATTAAGTAGGGCGTTTTTACGCCTGATTGGTAGGATGGTTTAATCCATCTGATTAATTGATTGATTGTATTGGAATCGGTATTTAAATGCTGATATTGTTGTTGTTGTTCATTTAGCTTTGGTTGCTACTTGAAATATTGGTTCTCTTCTTGAGAACGAGACATTCTCTGTTTGCAAACAGCGGCGAATAGGAACGTTCGTCTCTCTTTGCAGATAGAGAAGGGTAGGTAATGCCCCTTTATGATTCGTCATGCCTACCTTTCTCCCCACTGATTGTTTGATATCGATTAATAATCGATTGTTGCTCTTTGAGATCTTCCCTGTCCACAAACAGAGACGAATAGGAATATTCTGTCTCCCTTTGCAGATAGCGAAGGGCAGGTAATGCAGACGTTTGTCCCCGTTGTAATCCGTCATGCCTGTTTTTCTCCCCACTGATTGATTGATTGACTGGACATTGTTGTCCAAGGAATTGTTCGTTTGAGGTATTTTCTGTTTTCAAATAACGTTGAATAGAAATATTCTGTCTAGTCTTTGCAAGTAGTAAAGGGTAGGTTATGCCCCTTTATGATTCATCAGGCCTACCCACTCCCCACTGATTGACCATTTATTGGGGGTAGCTCACCTGGTCCGCCCAGGAGGCTACCCTAATGAAGGGACATATGCTCCCCACTCATTGACCATTTATTGGAGGTAGGCCATCTGGTCCGTCCAGGAGGCTACCCTAGTAATTGGAGGTACATCATTTGGTCCGTCCAGGATGATACCCTAATGAAGGGACATGTGTTCCCCACTGATTGATAATCTAGTTCCACCCGGACCATTTATTGGAGGTAACTCATCTGGTCCGTCCAGGAGTACCCCTAATGAAAGGACATATAAAAATATGAAGTGATCACCGTACCCTGTTAACAGAAACTTTAGCTTGAAACACGCTAAGGAAAGGAAGGAAAAATAAAAGAAATCGGGCTAAGTCAGTAACCCCCCTGATGAGCTTTCGACTTCACTAAAAATAAGAAACATTAGGAATAGTTCGTAATAAGAAATATAAAATGGCGAAAGCTTGACGGCAAGACAGCCACGAGGTAGCTAGGCTCCGCTGCCTATTCCTGCTCCAAACATGTCTGCCTCATTGCCCACCACGCCCAAATAACGGTAACATGAAATAGATACAAATCAATAGGTACCTACCCCCATTCCGGAAGCTCCCGAAGTGCAACAGGTCCGCGGTTACGCCCATCCGGAAGGCGAGGCCTCGATGCGTGCAGAGCAGGGCTCGGCTGGCCGCCATCGGAAGGGGAGACTGTGGGGCGGACGGCCCGAAGGTTGTTATGGTCTCCCCATTCCCTTCTTTCCTTCTGCCCTGCGGGCCACGGGGGGGGGGGATGTCTTGCCTCAGCCACCGAGCCCCCCCCTCTCTATCGCCAGCTCCGGCCGTCAGCAAAACCGGAGCCAAAGCAGGTAGCTCCGCAGCGATAACTCTGGAAAGTTGCAGGTAGTCCCTTCAGCGGCAACACTTGAGAGTTGCAGGTAGTCCTGCCACAAAAGGGGGGGGATGTCTTGCTGCCTCCGACCCCCCCCATCTTCATTGCCTGGCACTGCCATACCAAAGCGCTGGAGCCAAAGAACGGCGCGGGGTCGCTGGAAGGGGGAGGCGGCGCGAACAAGCTTCCCCCACCTCCCTCCAGGTGGAGGCTTCCAGCGACACCCCAACGCTCCTACTTGAAGAGGGTCCATAACAAAAAGCGGGTTTTCTTACCCGGGACGGGCACACGCCCTCTGCTCCTCAACCTTGAAGATTCTAACAGAGCCGGGGGGGCCGACCTCTCCACGAGGCGCCCCCCCCACCCCCGTCCTCCGATGGAGCCATGAGACGTCGGCGCACTCCTGCCGGCGCCAGCCTCAGTTTGGAAATGACTAAAATCCTGCAAAGATACAGATTTGTTCAGTTCCGGTGGAACGCCAGAATGACCCGGTAGGAAAGATTGTTGCCTCCCTCCCCACTTTTGACTGATGGTCCATATTGCTAGTCTGTTACCCCATTGCGAAAAACTTTTTGAACTACCAAAAGAGGTTCTGGTCCAACCACGAGTCAGGGGAGGCATTCTGACTCTACTGGGACCTGCCTGACCTCGCCCAAAATGGCGCCGATACAAAATGATGCAGTTTTTGGACAATGAAAGTAGATAAGATGGATATTGATTATGTGTTGGGACAGTGAACTGATTTAGGGTGGGTACTAATTATGTTTGGAAGCAATGAATTGGTATAAAATAGGCACTGATTGAGCATTTGGACAATGTATTGATATACGGTAGGTATTGAGTAAATAGTTGGACAATGAGATGATATTATTGAAAGCTTGAATTCTTGACACGCATTATACTCGCCCCGTAAGAAAGTTCGATACGATTTTATTGCACTGCAGCACTTTATGAAATGAATGGCCACCGACTTCGTTCCTCTTATGCACAGTTCCAGTCTGCTCCGTAGCCGGCCCACTGGGTTGTAGGCCCGTATTTGTGCGCCAATATTTTTCATTGACAAAATCTCCGTGATTAAAAATAACATTCCCCTCACTACTCTGCCTCATGATTCTGTTCTCCCCCCCCCGAATCCCCACTCGTTCTCTAAATTTCCCCCCATCTCCCTGGATACTTTTCTTTCATTGCTTCAGACTGTGAGCTCCGGCTCGCCTAACGATTGCTGCCCTACGTCCATCTTAAGAGCTGCCTTCACGGCTTGCCCCGGCCCCCCTCTTGATCTCTTAAACCAATCTCTTCTGTCAGGCTCTGTCCCTAATGCTTTTAAAAGCGCTGTGGTGGTTCCCATTTTAAAAAAACCGGGCCTTGACCCCTCCACGTTAGCCAACTACCGCCCCATCTCCCTCCTCCCTTACTTAGGAAAGGTCTTAGAGACCTATGTCACCCGCTGCCTCAGTGCCTTTATCGAGGAAACTCATTTCCTCGACGACCGACAGGCTGGGTTTAGACCCGCCCATTCCACTGAGGCAGTTGTGGTGGCAGTTATGGACACACTGAAACAGGGGGCTGACAGGAATCTGTCCCAGGCCCTTGTACTCTTAGACCTTTCAGCCGCTTTCGACACGGTCGACCATGGTATCTTGGTCGACCGTGTCAGAAATGCTGGCATTTCTGGCTTGGCCCTGTCATGGGTGGTATCTTTTCTTCATTTTCGTTTTCAATCTGTCCGGCTTTCTTCCTTCTCTGCCCCTCTATCCTCCCTTTCCTGTGGTGTCCCCCAGGGTTCTGCTTTGTCCCCGCTTCTGTTCAATCTTTATATGCAGCCCCTTCTTGTCTCCCTTCGTCAGTTTTCACTTATTGCTTTTAACTATGCAGATGATCTGCAGCTTATTTTTCCTCTCAATTCTTCTCCCTCCTCCTGTTCTAATTTTCAAAACGCCATGCTCTTCATCTATGAGTGGATGAACCTTAGTCAACTTAAGCTCAACCCCAGTAAAACGGAGCTGGTGGTGACCGGTGGTTCTCTTACTCCCTGGTCTCCCAACTTCTGGCCTGTAGCTTTGGGTTCCCCTCCCAGTCCAGTGAACACAGTGAAGAGCTTGGGGGTCACTATTTCTAGTGACCTCTCAATGCGGCCTCACATCAACACCGTCACTTCGGCTTGTTTTTTCCACCTCCGCCGAATCGGGAAGATTCGCAGGTTTCTATCTCAAGAGGCCCTTATTCTTGTTATCCTTGCCCTCATCACCTCACGTCTAGATTATGCCAACTGTCTATACGTGGGGGTCCCTGCCTGCCATCTTTCCCGACTCCAACTGGTCCAGAATCAGGCAGCCAGACTAATTTTTCGGCAGCCTAAACATCAGCATGTCACCCCTTTGCTGAAAACTTTACACTGGCTCCCAGTTGCACAGCGGTGTGTTTTTAAAATGGCCTGCACCATTTTCAAATCCCTGTTTTCATGTGCCCCTGTCTTTATTTCTTCCTGTTTACTTGCCTATGTCCCTTCCCGTCACCTCAGATCCTCGGCTCATAACCTTCTGATCACCCCTAGGTTTAACCGCAAGAAACATGGAGGAGCTTGCTTCTCCTTCCTTGCTCCGGCTACCTGGAATTCCCTCCCTCTTGCCATTCGTCTGTCTACCGATTATCGTTGCTTTCGAAATTCTCTAAAAACTTATCTGTTTCGTCTGGCGCATGGCTAGCGGCCCTGCCCCTGAATGTTCTCCTCCCACCCGGTCTCGAGCGCCAAGAAACCATTTGGTGTATGTGCGCGGTACCAAATCCTTTTTTAATAATAATAATAATTGAAGGTATTTTGAAAAAGAAAGTATAATTGTAGCGGTGCATTAATGAATTTCGAATGTGTTACTACTGTCTCCAATGTAAGCGAAAAATAAGCAGCTTTATTAAGGTTGAAGGGTAAAAAGGCCCAATACGTAAGCAGTTACCTTATGTGCCACAGATAGCAGGAAAAAGTTTTAGATGCCCTTAAGCAATACTGAGGAAATGCCACCTGACCACCACCCTTACACATGACCTAAAAGGCCACGCTCGAGTGATTCATGTAGATACTCAGACCATCGATAATTGTCTACCAAACACTACTGGACCCTCTGGGCTTAAACGCCGAGATGGTAGAGAATGAACCCCGTGGAGATAGGTCGAGTATGAGGTAGGTAAAAACATTTTTTTTTTTTCTTTTCAGATTTGTTTTGAATGCTACCCCCACCCCCTTCTTCTCCTCCCTTCTGCAGGTCACGTCGGAACATCGGTTGAAGTATGGAGGAGGGATGATCGAACGACCGACGAAAAGGGAAGGAGGGGATCTGAGCATAGTACTTATGCTAACGAGTTTTTGAAAGACGTGGACTTAGATATGACTGTTCCTCCTTGGAACGTAGCGACTGGGAGGATGGACTGACATAGAAACTTGACGGGTTAGGACTGTATGACGGAATTTGACTCGAACCAGCACGCCCGATGGTGCAACTATGACGTTTAACTAGATAGGGAAAGGACAAGGAAAAGTCCCGGGGTAAGGGTTACCTAGGCACCACCCGTCTGGAAAAGTAGGAATGTTGTTGATGTTCAAAATGTACCACCTCCTTCTCGCACTCTTATAGATATAGCCAAGCTGTCCGACTGTTCTCCCGATCAATACCCTCCGTTGCCTCAGCCTGGATAACTTCTCAACAAGAGAAGAAACTCAAAGGTGGTTTAAGATCCAACCGTGGGCAATAGCCCGACCAGGTTAATTTCTGACCGGCTGACCGAGGTGTAAGTATTAGCAATCGAGAACGCTCGCAAAAATAGCAAGCGAGAGGAAAAAGGAGGAAAAGGTAAAAAGAGCTCAGCCCGTAGATAAATAGGATATTAAAGATACGCAGCATGCAAAAAGAGATCTTTTTGGCCAATAACTGTTCTATGTTTTGTCGCGAATCTCTTTGTATGTAATACATGTACTGTCTTCCTTCATCTGAGTTTGTGTGTATGTACTGTATGGGTTTATGTCTCCCCTCTGTTCGCGTCTCTTTGTTACCTGACCCCTGCTGTTCTGTGTTGTGAGCGCACTAAATGACCTATTTCCGTACATGTCTCTCTATCTCTCTCTCTCTCCCTCTCTCTCTACATGTCATACGTGTACCGAATGGCTCGTCTAGGTTGCGGACGACTCTCACTCTCTACGAGAGTCCCCCTGTTCCATCTTCCTTTTTGTGGTAAAATTGTGCCCCGCTGGCACCAGTCTGATTGGATACTTATTGAACACGAAGGTGTTCAGCGAAATTGACAGAAACTAAAACGATTGTAACTTGCCATATTACTACCTCTCCTTTCTGCAAAATGAATGAACTCGAATTGACTAAGAAAGAAAGGACAGGTAAGACGACTAAGGTCCCCTAATCTGGCCTTTTATAGGGGAACTATATGTCAATGGCACCCTATTTTTCAGTTCGTTAGAGACAAGCGCCAATGTCCAGATTGACCCCCAATGCCCAGATTGCCCCACCCCTTTGCACTCAAGCGCGAATGCCCGAAGCGTCCCCGCCCCACTTGATTGACCCCAGCTGCTGTCCCCGATGTATAACTGATGACCATGAGTAACTGTCGCCCCTCGAGAAAAACCTGTTTAACCCTGTCTTTCGATGATTGCATCCCCGCTCTGTTTGAAAGAGTTAGCCAGCTCTAAAGGGAAATGTAAGACTGTTAAGGCTCGGGTTAGAAGGACGAGTCTCCCCTGAATGTTGCCAATTTTGGAGTTTTTGATGAAATACGCAAGTGATAGGAGTCTGACCTCTGTCCATATGTGTCATGAATGAACGCCGATTAGACTTGGTGCGAACACAGTAGAAATACCCACATACTTACTTCATGGTAATAGACTTCTGACTATGACCAATGAGCATAACCCCCAGGTGCTAGGATTGCGAGTGGAATTCAAATGTAAAAATCTCTTCTCCTGCCAGTTCTCTAAAACTTGTTTTTACCCATTCAAAGATATACGATCAAAGGAGGAGAAGGGTCGGACGTGACGCACAGCCTGGCTGCAGATCATGAGACACATGCGACCTCGACCAAAGGTGGAGCCGCAGCGCAACAAGATACGGGATGAGGCAGCACTCTCAGACGCGGTAAACGAAAGGATGAAGGGCTGTCCTGAAGCTCTCTGTCCGCTAACCCACGTGTGCCTGAAGCCTCCGTCCCCCTTTTCAAGCCCGATTGATGGGCCTGCTTGCTTGTTATCCTTTGCTCCCTTGGTCCCTTTGGTGTGTCCCAGGAAATCTGACCCCACTCCGCCCTCTCTCCCATCGACTATTGAACCACACACCCACTTTTCCACGTGACTTTTTGCCGAAAGAAAGAACAGCATTTAGGTGGAAATGGGGTTATGCCACGGAAATATAGGTGCCGAGCATAAGGCGCCACTAAAAGGATTGGTTAGGGAACAGGACTGTGGTCTAACAGCAGAGGACAGACTGCGCCTTGCAACAAGAAAGGTTAAATCCGAGCTGGACCTATAGCTCCACCGCCGGTGCTCAACAGCGCCAACAAAAGGACACGGACTAGAGCCTACCAGTGATTGCTCACTGCTAAAAAGACACTGTGATGAAGAGATCTTATGTATTGGACTGAATTCCTCCCTCAACTACTTGGTCAAAATGTTCATTGGTCACATTTTTTTTGGAGAAAGTCAGAAGCATTTATGCTATGTAGTACGTTTGAACGTTAGGAACCCAACAAATGCAATTTCCTATGTGCTGCATTCTGCCAATCGCATCGACTGTTCATGGTTATATGCAATGTGTTAGTATTGACAGATGCTATTTCATCAACCACACATGTTTATATGTACGCCCATCAATTATGAAATGAACTTTGTTATGTAAAAAGCGGCGACTGTGGAAATTCACAGTATTGATGTACATAAGCGGCGTTCATTTGTCTTTTCCCATTCCCCTCCCTGTACGCACCACGAATGTCGCGAGACGTTGACCGCATCACTCCGCCAGTAAAGGCCCGTGCCCGCATGTACCTGACAGCCATTTTAGGCACCATGGCCTCTTTGCCCGCACAGTGAAATCCCCTATTTCCCTCCTGCGCGCGTTTGAACACCCCCCCCACTCTCAAATGACCCTCTCCCTCCGCGCACCCTGGCTGCCCCCTCCCTCACATGTACAGGTCCGCATGACCCTGTCCTTGAGAGTCACGGCCGCGCCTGACCAACACCTCCTTTCCTTTCATGAATAACCCCTCTGTTGGTAAACCCTCCCTCCGCGATTGACTGTCCACACAGGTCCGAAGCCATCGCCTAAGCCGGGAGATACTGTTTACTGCCCCTTATTTTATGGAGTCACTCCTCTTCAAAGGACCCACTATTGATCCTGGCCTCCCCACCCCCAGGGGTACGATCAGGCGCACACATCCTAAGAATCGGCGGAACACTCAGCTGCTTGATTGCCCCCTCCTCTTATCGGCAGGTTAAGGGCCTCTATTGTGGATATATGTGGGGTGGGATTGACACGAGGATTACGGGGATGTCTTTTCCTTGTTTCACAATGTCGTTATTGTAATAAGGAATGTTTTGTAAGGTATAAAATATTTACAACAAGGGGTGGTGAGGGACAGAGTCTCTGAATTAAGCAGAAAGCTCTCACCCAGTCAAGAGATCAGGGCTAGATCCAACACCGTTTTTTAGCTCACTGCACCATCCCAGTTTCAGAACCTGGCTGTATGCAAATTAGTCTGTTCCTGTCCCAGTGCATGATGGGAACAGGGCAAACCAAACTACAAAAGCCAATTCTTACACTGGGAAGGAAACAAGCTCCCGGGGACCGGTTTCTGGCATTACAGCCGTCTTCGGCCCGGTTTGCTTGAATCCTGATGGTGCAATGAGCAAGGGTCTCACATCTGAGAATACCCTTCCACGCTTAGGGTGGACAAAAATATTTACAACAAGGGGTGGTGAGGGACAGAGTCTCTGAATTAGGCAGAAAGCTCTCACCCAGTCAAGAGATCAGGGCTAGATCCAACACCGTTTTTTAGCTCACTGCACCATCCCAGTTTCAGAACCTGGCTGTATGCAAATGAGTCTGTTCCTGTCCCAGTGCATTATGGGAACAGGGCAAACCAAACTACAAAAGCCAATTCTTACACTGGGAAGGAAACAAGCTCCCGGGGACCGGTTTCTGGCATTACAGCCGTCTTCGGCCCGGTTTGCTTGAATCCTGATGGTGCAATGAGCAAGGGTCTCACATCTGAGAATACCCTTCCACGCTTAGGGTGGACAAAAATATTTACAACAAGGGGTGGTGAGGGACAGAGTCTCTGAATTAAGCAGAAAGCTCTCACCCAGTCAAGAGATCAGGGCTAGATCCAACACCGTTTTTTAGCTCACTGCACCATCCCAGTTTCAGAACCTGGCTGTATGCAAATTAGTCTGTTCCTGTCCCAGTGCATGATGGGAACAGGGCAAACCAAACTACAAAAGCCAATTCTTACACTGGGAAGGAAACAAGCTCCCGGGGACCGGTTTCTGGCATTACAGCCGTCTTCGGCCCGGTTTGCTTGAATCCTGATGGTGCAATGAGCAAGGGTCTCACATCTGAGAATACCCTTCCACGCTTAGGGTGGACAAAAATATTTACAACAAGGGGTGGTGAGTGTTAGACCTGACATCATTGGCTTGAGTCTCTCCTCCATTTTTTCTGTTTGCCTCTCCGGTTTTACGATGTTTTGCTGGTATATGCTTTGGGCGCCTTGTCACTGCTGATCAGTGCCATAGCGCAAGTGCTCCCTATGTTAAAATGATGTATCTGTTGTATTCATGTTTGGCTTATTTGGTTTACTGTCAGTCCCTAGTCTAGTGCACCAGGAGTGCCGGGGCCTGTAAACGCAAATGCCGCTCGTGGGCTTGCAGCACGTGTTGTGCCACCCACAGGAGCGGCCTTGTAAAAGAATGTCTACGGGTCGGTTATTGCGAGACCCACGTGCAGTCTTGCACTGTCACGTCGGCTGCGCAGGTATACCTACTTGCCAGCCCCTCCAACCTTCCCTTAACTTCATGTTAGTCACCCCTATGGTAGGCCCCCGGGCAGGGTGCATTGTAAGTGTAAGGTAGGACAAGCCTGACCAAGTTGGCATGTCCTGATAGTGAATTGCCGCCATCTTAGTGCTTCACTATTGCGAGGTAGCCTGCTCTCCGTTGGATAGAATGGGCCGCCGGGATTATTAATGCTGTGATCCTAGCTGGCTCGGAGAGTACGGTGCAATGTCGAGTTTGGTATCCCTGAGCTCGGGGTTTAATTACGCATCCGTTGGTGTGGATGGTTTTTGGACTCTGGGTTCGAGAATAGCACTTTTAGAAAGTGTCTATTCTCTTGTCTAACCATATCTGGTCTCTGCTGGTCTTGCGTGTGTGTGACAGGAGCTGGGTGGCTCCAAGAGGTCTGGATGAGTCAGTGTGGGATGAGTGGGACATTACGTGGAGAGTAGGGGGAGAGTAGTTGTTGATAGCCTGCCTTGCCTGATACAATGCTGGCTCCACCTCCTGCCAAGCGACTGATGGCTCTGTGCCGCCCTGGACGATCCTGGCCCCACCTCCTGCCAGGAGGACGATAGCTCTGCTCCTGCCGGTGTCGATGCTGGCTCCACCTCCTGCGGGGCGTCTGAAGACCCGGCCCGGCGCAATGAATAGGCCAGGTGCCACTGCCTAGCTCCACCCACCCCAGACCCAGGGTGTTGGGAAATCCCCGGCATAGACAAAGGGATCAAAGACGAAAAGGGGTATAAGAGGAGGACCCCTGAACCAAGAATTTAGATCACTTCTGACAAGGAACCCTGTAACCAAGGACAAGAAGCCTGCTGATCTAAAGGACTGCTTACCCCTTCTGCCGGTGTGCTGTTGTTGGGGGAATCCTGCAGTGCTTCTTTATTTTTGCCAAGGAACCAGGAGAGAGGAACTGGGTGTGTACTCTCACGCTTGCTAAGAAAATCTCCAAGGACTGGAAGAGTGCCAGTCTCCTGCCGAAGTCACAGGGCCAAAAGACTTCACCTGCTAAAAAGTGCTATCCGCTGGAAGTGTGAATCCAGCACCTCTGAAAAGGACAGCATCACGACGACCGGACGCTGGGCCCAACCGACGCCAGCAGCAACGCCAGTGAGTAGGAGTATGGCTCTAACTCCAGAGGACCTCGTGTCTGCCCCGCCGCTGATCGCATCAACCGTGTGCCCTTCGACGCCGTGAGCGCTGCTCACTCTGTGCAACTGCATCATCGACAACGCCTGCTGAGGCCTGATCGACACCGAAGACGCGACGCCGGATTGCTCGACGCCGCTGATCATCGTGTGCTTCATTTTCCTAAGGTACTGTGTTGTGGGGGGTCCGTGTGACTCCCGGCCCGACGCAGCGCTCCTCGCGGTCGACGCCAAACCTGTGGATTAACTTTGCCTCGACGTTGTGTAGCTCCCGTGTGAGTTACCCTGTTGCTAAGAACTGTGTTTCCAAGAAGAAGATTTGCTTGATATAAAAGACTCTTGTGATAAAGAAGAAACTACCTTTGAACTATCCTTTTTCCTTCCCGAACGTATTTATTCCGATTGTGTACAGTTTTGCCGTTATTTTGGTCTTGTGCTAAGCCTTATATAAAAATACTTATTTTTATAATACTACGGTGTCGTGTCCATTTGTAGTGTATTCACTGTATTACTGTATGTGGTCATAATTGCTTAACACACAGCCTCTGAGATAAGCCTAGTCTGCTCTGCCAAGCTACCAAGGGGGTGAGCAGGGGTTATCGAAGGGTGTGATCCCCTTGCCCTAACTAGAAAAGGAGTGTCCCTATTTGTCAGAAGTGTATACCTCTGCCAACTAGAGACAGCCGGTTCTAACATTGGATGCAGCGGTGAGGATTTGGACCTTGCATTTATGACCCATGTACAGTGATTAGTGTGCGCTACGTAGTGAAAGCAGACCGTAACGCAGTCACAATCTGATTCGGAAGGATCCTATTTTTGTTCTCCGCTTTTCTGAAACTTGATTTTCTGAACACTGCCAGTTGTAACCATGAGTGACAACGGAGTCACTGCCCCTGCTATCGTTGTTGTTGAAGAGTTCGAGAGGAGTAAGCTAAAGAGATACAAGAAAGATGAGCTGAAACACTTTTGCAACCAGTTTGAAGTTCCTACCACCGGCCTCTCGAGAAAAGATGATTTTTATAAAGCATTACAGGCCTGGTGGGAATCCAGAAATCCCTCTGATGTGGTGGTGGTACCCACAGAGGAAGGGGATGAGGAGGTGCCAGTGAATGGACCTGTGCCCTCTCCCGGAAGCAGTGTTTCCTCCAAAGGTCTTTCCCCTGTAGAAAGAGAAGAAAGGGCGAAAGAACGAGCTTACAACATGGAGATGGCAAGGCTAAAGATAAATGGGCAGTTGGAGTTAGAAAATGCAAGAGGTAGAAGGGAAGCTGATTTAGAGATCAAAAAGTTAGAGTTTGAACGAGAGAAGTTAGCTTTGGAGCGTGAAGCCAGGTTGAGGGAACTGGATATCCAAGCTAAAAAGTTAGAGTTGAATCCCTCTGGTGGCAGCATTCCATCCGAGCCTACAGAAAGTAAGTTTTACTTCCCGAAAGATGTGATCAAAGATTACAACAAGAATGAAGATATTGGTCAATGGTTTAAAGCGTATGAGTTAGCATTGTTGGCCCACCAGGTCCCTGAGAAGAATTGGGGAGCGGGGTTATGGGGTCGCTTTGTGAATGAGGGAAGAGATACCCTGTTAGACATGCCTGTTGCAGATAGGATGTCGTATGCTCATATGAAAGATGCTTTGATGTTGCGATATGGTTTAACCCCCGAGCAGTACAGACAAGCTTTTAGAGAATGTAAGAAGTTGCCTGGTACGACATGGGTTGAATATGTGTCTTATTTTTGCAGATGCTGAGTTGCGCTATCCCAAGCGTGGGTAGCGACACCGGATGCACACAGTAAAATAAATTTTCAGCAAGGTAAGTTGTGCATTTGAAATGATTTTATTGCGAATCAAAAATTTTTTTTTAGCTTCATTCAAAATGTTGTATTCACATGATGAAATAATTACATCAATCTTCATTTCTTTGTTAGTTCAAAAAGGTTCCCCATGAATTCCCAATGCATTTCGGGCGCAGGGGCCCTTCATCAGGGAATTTAATGATACTGTTGACAAAAAGAAAAGGTGATACACATATATTAATACGCCATCTTGTATGCAAAATGCATATAAAAGACATTTCCAAAACATTTCATACAATGTCTCATGAACGTTCATCTAATCATAAGAAACAGGGATCTAAAAGGTGGCCCGGTTTAAATAAATGTAGTACACATGTAACCCCTAAACGTTTATCGGGAGTGAGTCAGGACAAATAATATATCAGATTAGCGTGTTGGCGAATAACGGCAGTGGTTGTGACCGTAAACTAACCAGGGTCCATTTAGTGAACGGAAAGTGAAGGCGAGTGAAATAATAAAAGTCAACAATTAAACATAGACATCAGTCTAAATGGGTAAAACGAACGGGCGCCAAATTTGTAAGGCGGATCTCAATCCCAGTGCACAGAAAGCGAAGTAAACATAGAGCCAACGGTAGATTCTAACGATCGGGACCCGATGGGGTATCGGCAACAATTTAACCTAAGCGACGGTGACTTACCAGTATCAGTGCGGAGCACTGGCAACAAAGTCTCTCCATGTGCGGTCGGCGGGATGGAATGCGGAAGTGCCGTGTGTGATTTTAACGTAAAGATGACGTGTGACGTATGCGGTCACGTGATGGACCGAGGTGAAAAACAGACTACTCGGGGTTTAGAATGTCCGTGTACTAAGGATGAAAGACTCGTAAATCACGGGTAAAGGAGTGACAACGGGTGCTACTATACAAGGCCAATAAAGCACATAATGCTGTAAACATTCTTCTACAAAAAAGACTGTCGAATGTGTTTAAAACAAGACTGTGAATAATTTGTTGAAAAATTAACGAGCGAATGTACAAAGTTAATTGAAAACATCACCACAATGAAAAATTAAAAAGAGGAAAAATAAACAAAAATACACATACCAATTGTACGGTTTGAAAATTAATACTGTTAAGCAACAAGGCATGTCTTCTTATAGAAAGCAATGAAAGTCAATCCAATCATTGAGTCCTTTCGGATAGGTCGTGGTGAGACGGTCTATCCAGTATATTTCACGTCTCAATAGGTACTGGCCATTGTCTCTACCAGGTAGAATACTGGGTTGTTCCAACACTAGAAATCGTAGTTGACTGGGAGTGTGATTATGAAGTTCAAAATGTGCTGCCAATGGAGTTTTGGAGTTCTTGGTTCGAATGTTACTCTTGTGTTCAGTCAACCTGGTTTTTATCTTTCGTTCAGTCTTGCCAACATAGGCCAAGCCGCACGGGCATTTCAACATGTAAATTACATTGCGACTGTCACAAGTAGCAGATACCTTTAATTTAATCACTGTTCCTTGACTGGGATGTCTGACTTGATTCCCTTTAATGATGGCATTGCAATTACCACAGTTGTGGCATGGCAGTGTACCTTTATGAACTGTGGTTTTTCTTTCAGTTTTGGTATTTAGTATCTCTTTGATGTTTCTGGATCGTTGGTATGCAAACCTGGGTGGACTTGAGAAAATACCCTTGAAATCTTCTTCAAGTGCTAGTAATGACCAGTGTTTAAGAATGATCTTTTTGATCTGATAGCTTTCTGTGGAATATTTAGAAATGAATGCTGTTCTTTCTTGTTGGGTGATGATAGCCTTTTCTTTCAGTAATGTAGTTCTAGAAATGATGGATGCCTTAGTTTTTGCTTCCTCGAGGATTGCCGTGGGGTAACCTCGCTTCTGAAATTTGTCAATGAGTTTAGGGAAATTTTCATTGTAAATTTGTTCAGATGAAGATATTCTCTTAACTCTTAATAGCTGAGAGTACGGAAGGTGTTGTTTCAAAGATGGTTGGTGGAAACTTTGAAAATGTAACAAATTATTTCTGTCCGTAGCTTTGGTGAAGATTGTCGTTTCCAATTGCCCCTGTTTGTTTTCAATCAATACATCCAAAAAAGATATTTTCTTCTCTTGTATGTTGTAGGTAAATTGGATTCTTTCATTTACCTCATTCAAGTTTTTGATGGCATTAACCAAGCTTTCCTTCGTTCCTTTCCACAAAATGAAGATATCATCTATATATCTTTTATATAGAATTAAGTTGTTGGTCCATGTGTGGTTGTTCAAAATGTGGTCAAGTTCGTACCTGTGCATAAAAAGATTCGCGTACGCCGGTGCGGCGCAATTTCCCATGGCGGTACCAGAGGATTGAATATAGTACTCATCGTTCCATTGAAAGTAGCTGTGGTATAAGGTGAAGTTGAGTAACTCCATGAGGAATATGGTAAAATTTTCCTCCATTTCGGATGTCACCAAAAAGGATGCCACTGCTTCTGTTCCTAAGTTGTGCGGAATTGAAGTATACAGGGATTGTACATCAATCGTGCATAGTAACATTTCTTTAGTGTTTGTCAGTGCCTCTTCCTTTAAAATGTTCAGAAAATTCGTGGTGTCCTTAATGTATGTGGTCATTTTTTGTACGATGGGTTGCAGGTGTTTATCAAGATATCTTCCTACCGGTTCATGGATGGAATTAACCGTTGAAACAATGGGCCGACATGGTGGGTGGGTGGGATGTTTATGAACCTTGGGGATCATATATATGTACGGTACTGATGGGTTGTCTTTGATGAGATAATTTTTCTCCTTGGTTCCGATGATGTTGAGGTTTATGGCTTTATCTATGATGATGGTCAATATAGCAATAAACTGTTTGGTGGGGTCATTGGAAATTTTGTGATATATTTGAGTGTCTTTGACATGGTTATCCATTTGTTGTTCGTAATATTCAGTGTCCAGGATTACGAGGGCACCGCCCTTGTCTGCCTGTCGAATTGTTATCTCCGTGGTCTCTGCCAATTTCTTAAGAGCCTGATATTCTTGTTTTGACATGTTGGTAGATTTGGATGAAGGTTTTTTGTATATGGCTTCAATTTCCTTAGAGATCACCTTCTCATAAGCGTCTAGTACTTTGTGGCTAGTGGGAGGTGTAAATTTGCTTTTGGTACGTAAACCCATAAGTGTGTCCTTGGTGGGTTCAGAAGGTTTGGGAATGACATTCGAAAAAAAGTGTCTCAAGCGTAAAAGTCTCATAAACTTGTATATGCAAACTTGGGTATCCAAAGAATTGGAGTGATAAGTTGAGACAAATGTGGTACCCTTTTGTAAAACTTGTTCTTGTTTGGTGGAGATTTTGTATTTGGACAAGTTGATGACTAAATTTTCTGACTCCTCGTGTTTTTTGCCACTATGTCTCTTTGTTTTCCTCCCTTTGCCCCTCCGGGTTCTTCTTGGATGCTCGGGCCTTTCTCTAAAAAAGGATCGGTTATTTCGTGGCTTTGTCCTTCACTTGATGTAGTGCTTGGTCCTTCTCTTGATGTTGTTGGTCTCTCCATTGTTTTACTTGTTGTTGTTTTGTTGGGTGGATATCTCTTCCGTTGTGATTCGTCAGAGGATGAAGTTTCATCCGTTGATCTATTGGTGTTGGTTTTTTGTTGTCTGCGTTTAGCATAAATGTCAGCCCAAGTGTATACTTCTCCTAACTGATAGTCTAGAGAATCACGTTTAAATTTTCTGATTTTTCGTTCATTTATTTCTTTGGTGTAGATGTCCAGCTGTTTGTTAATGTCGTTGATGATGTCGTCCATTTCCTCTGTCGTAAGCATTTGGTTTAATTCTGTTTTTAGTTGAGAAGTTTCTTTGTTGAGATCTTGAATTAATTTAGCCAGTTCCTCTATAATGAGAAGGATCAAATCTAAAGAACATTTATTCAATATCGCTTGCCATTTCTCTGTGAATTTGGAGTTGTTCTTACATAGTGTGGATTTCAAAGAGATGCGAAGTCCACGCGGAATCCTCTGAACTTTATGATATTTTATTAAAGTGCTTGCGTGCAATTTTTGATTTACTATTTTTTTGGACATGTATAGCAGTTGCCTGATGTTACTCTCCTTTGATCCTACATTCGTGGTGGAATCATCAGTGTCTTGAATTAGCGCATATATCCGTTGTGTATCATCTTCTGTGTATCTAAAAGTTTTGGTTGGTTGATCATTGGTGTTGATGCCATCTTCATCCATGATGTACCGTGGGTGCGCCGTCCTGGGTTAGCCCCAAGGCGAATAATGAACTAGAATTGTTTTAGGACTGTCGCACTCCTGAGTTGTTAAGATTTCAAAATCAATCTTTGACGTTAAATTGGTGCTATCCAGTAATCCTTTAGGGACTGTAGGACCAAGTGAAATGCATACAAGATGGCGTATTAATATATGTGTATCACCTTTTCTTTTTGTCAACAGTATCATTAAATCCCCTGATGAAGGGCCCCTGCGCCCGAAATGCATTGGGAATTCATGGGGAACCTTTTTGAACTAACAAAGAAATGAAGATTGATGTAATTATTTCATCATGTGAATACAACATTTTGAATGAAGCTAAAAAAAAATGTTTGATTCGCAATAAAATCATTTCAAATGCACAACTTACCTTGCTGAAAATTTCTTTTACTGTGTGCATCCGGTGTCGCTACCCACGCTTGGGATAGCGCAACTCAGCATTTCACTTGGTCCTACAGTCCCTAAAGGATTACTGGATAGCACCAATTTAACGTCAAAGATTGATTTTGAAATCTTAACAACTCAGGAGTGCGACAGTCCTAAAACAATTCTAGTTTCTTATTTTTGCAGAGCCATGGATGGTTGGGTAAAGGGCAGCAAAGTGGAAAGTTATGAAGCTCTTTATGATTTGTTTGCGTGGGAGCACTTGTCTAATAACTGTTTTCCCGAGCTGCGCCAGCACCTGATTGATAGCAAGATATCTAACCCTAGAAAACTTGCTGAGGAGGCGGACCGCTGGGTCAGTACCAGGGTCCACAAGGGTCCAGTGGGAGACTCAGCCAAAGGTGGGCAGGGTCCCCAGCAGAAGAGTGGGGGGGACAAGGGAAAACAGAAGGAGTCTCAGAAAGGGCCCCAAAGTAATCCCCAAGGGAACCAAGGGAAAGGTTCCCAGCCTCCCCCTGAGAAGAAGGCAGGGGCCCCAACGGGTAAACCTGTTCATAGGGGCCCCCTAACCTGCTACGGTTGTGGGCAGGTGGGACACCGGTTTTATGACCCCCAGTGTCCCAAAAAGGATTTGAATGCACCGCCGCGTGCACCCCCTCGTCAGTTGGCAAGTGTAGCCTTGGGAGGGGAGGAGATGGTTGTCCACAGTGGGAGGGGTCCCGCAGAAATGTCCCTGGTCTCGCTAGGAGACATGCAAATGGTCCCTCCACCCCCTCTGCCTAGTAACACTAGTAAATATAGGCAGTGGGTGACCATTAATGGCCATAGAGTGGAAGCCCTCAGAGACACCGGAGCGAGTGTGACAGCTGTCAAGTGTCACTTGGTGTCCAGAGAGCAGGTGGTTCCCCACGCATTCTACCCCGTGATAGCTGCCGATAACTCCCAGAAAGAGTGTGAGGTGGCTCAGGTTTCCTTTGAATGGGGGGGAGTTTCAGGTACTCTTCAGGTTGCTGTGAGGCCCGCCATGCCTGTCGACTGTCTCCTGGGCAATGATTTGGAAGACTCCCCTTGGGCTAAGGTGGAGCGAGCGGCGCATTTGAAAATGTTGGGTGTGCCAGAGTGGGTGTGTGCAACCACTCGATCCATGACAGCGAGTAAGGGTGTTGATGGGGTCCCGGAGCCTGAAAGTACGGCCCAGGACCCAGCTGTGAAGAGAAGAGGCAGGAGGCGCGGGAAACCGGCCCCCGTTGTTCCCGTGGTCCAGAAGGAGGTAGACCCTGAGGGGGATGCCCTGGAGCCCACAGGGGAACAAATTGCCGAACTGGGAGATCTGCCCGAGCTGACCCATTGGCAGCAGGATGGTGGTCCCTCCAGGGAGGAATTCTGTGCGGAACAGAAAGTGTGCCCTTCTCTTGTGGGCATGAGGCAGCAGGCCTCAGCCCAATCCTCAGGTGATCAGTCAGGGTCACATTTTGTGTACTGGGAGAACGACCTCCTGTATAGCGAGCCTAAGGCTGCTGAACCTGGGTCAGCCCGTGTGCTGGTGGTACCCCAGCGCTTCAGAGCCTTCCTACTGGGTTTGGCTCATGACGTACCGTTAGCTGGACATCTGGGGCAGGACAAGACCTATGACAGGCTTGTCACCCATTTTTATTGGCCTCAGATGCGCAGGGATGTAGACATCCATTGTAAGACTTGTCGCACTTGCCAGGCAAGTGGGAAAAGCGGAAGGAAGCAGAAGGCTCCCCTCCAACCTTTTCCAGTGGTCAGCACCCCCTTTGACCGGGTGGGTATTGACATTGTTGGGCCCCTGGACCCCAAGACAGCCCTAGGCAACAGGTTCATCCTGGTCTTGGTGGACCATGCCACCAGGTACCCAGAAGCCATCCCTCTCAGGACAGTGACGGCCCCCGTGGTGGGACGGGCACTGATGGGTGTTTTCTCCCGGATGGGGTTCCCCAGAGAGGTGGTGTCCGACCGAGGAACTAACTTCATTTCGAACTATATGAAGTCTCTGTGGAAGGAGTGTGGGGTAACCTACCGGTTCACCACTCCTTACCACCCTCAAGGAAACGGGCTGGTTGAGAGATTCAACCGGACCCTGAAAGGCATGATTATGGGTCTTGAAGAACCAATGAGGCGGAAATGGGACGTCCTCTTGCCATGCCTGTTGTTTGCTTACCGTGAGGTGCCGCAGAAGTCTCTAGGGTTCAGCCCCTTTGAGCTCTTATACGTTCACCCGGTAAGAGGACCTTTGAGTCTGGTCAAGGAAGGCTGGGAGCAATCTCCCAGGAAACCTCCCCAGGATGTATACAGTTACATGCTGGCCTTTCGGAACCAGACTCGGCGCTTCAGAGAACTTGCTCAGGCAAATCTGGAGGCCAGCCAGGAGGAGATGAAGCGATGGTACGACCGGAATGCCACTCTGGTGGAGCTTCAGCCTGGTCAAGAAGTGTGGGTCATGTCCCCTGTGGAACCTTGTGCGCTCAAGGACAGGTGGACTGGACCGTTTAAGGTTGTGGAGAAGAAGAGCGATGTCACCTACCTGGTGGACTTGAAATCTCCCAGGAACCCCTTGCGGGTCCTGCATGTCAACCGTTTGAAGCCCCACTTAGAAAGGTCCGAAGTGGGCATGCTCCTAGCTACAGATGATGGAACGGAGGAGGAGAGTGAGCCTCTTCCTGACCTCCTGTATGCTAAAGAGCAAGACGGGTCAGTGGATGGTGTGGTCCTCTCTGACACACTGACCCCTGAGCAGAAACAGGATTGTCGCCACCTGTTGGGACAATTCCCGGATCTGTTTTCCTTGGTTCCGGGTGTCACGCATTGGTGTGTCCATGACGTCGACACCGGAGACAGCCCTCCTGTGAAGCACAAGGCTTACAGGGTGACTGACAAGGTCCGAGCGTACATCAAGGAGGAGGTCTCCAAAATGTTCGCGTTGGGGGTGATTGAGTCCTCTAGCAGTCCTTGGGCCTGCCCCGTGGTCTTGGTCCCGAAGGCTGCAGCGCCTGGTGCTTCACCGGAACTCCGGTTCTGCGTGGACTACCGAGGACTCAATTCAGTCACGAAGACTGACGCGCACCCCATCCCCAGAGCTGATGAGCTCATCGATCGGTTGGGGGCTGCCCGGTACCTTAGCACGTTTGACTTAACGTCTGGGCACTGGCAGATCGCCTTGACTGATGGGGCAAAAGAGAGGTCGGCGTTCTCCACACCAGATGGGCTATACCAGTTCCGGGTAATGCCCTTTGGGATGAAGAATGCCCCTGCCACCTTCCAGAGGTTGGTCAACCAGGTCTTGGCTGGACTGGAGGAATTCAGCGCCGCCTACCTGGACGACATCGCAGTGTTCAGCGCCAGCTGGGAGGAACACTTGCGCCACCTCCAGGAAGTGTTGTTGGCCCTGCGCGGAGCAGGCCTCACAATCAAGGCCAGTAAGTGCCAGATTGGGCAGGGTTCTGTGGTGTACTTGGGGCACCAAGTAGGGAGCGGCAAGGTTGCCCCCCTACAACCCAAGATTGATACCATCCTGGCTTGGGCACTGCCCAAAACCCAAACACAGGTGAGAGCCTTCTTAGGACTCACGGGTTACTACAGGAGGTTTGTCAAGGATTACGGTAACATTGTGCACCCCTTGACTTCGCTGACTTCCAGGAAGCAGCCACGAAACGTGATCTGGACTGATGCCTGTCAAACGGCCTTTGACACCCTGAAAACTGCAATGTGCACAGCACCTATACTCCAGGCACCCGACTTTTCGAAAGAATTCATTGTTCAGACGGACGCTTCAGAGCATGGCGTGGGGGCTGTTCTAGCTCAGGTGAATTAAGAGGGCCGAGACTTGCCGGTAGCCTTCATTAGTAGGAGGTTACTTCCCAGGGAAACAAGGTGGAGTGCGATAGAGAGAGAAGCATTTGCTGTCGTCTGGGCACTGAAGAAGCTAAGACCCTACCTGTTTGGGACTCACTTCCGGGTTCAGACAGACCACAGGCCCCTCAGATGGTTGATGCAAATGAGGGGTGAGAACCCGAAACTGTTGAGGTGGTCCATTGCTCTACAGGGGATGGACTTTACGGTGGAACACCGCCCTGGTACAGATCACGCCAATGCTGATGGTCTGTCCAGATTTTTCCGCCTTAGTGATGAGGACTCCCTAGGTTAAGGGTAGTTCTCCCCACATTTCAGCTGGAGGGGACACGTGTTAGACCTGACATCATTGGCTTGAGTCTCTCCTCCATTTTTTCTGTTTGCCTCTACGGTTTTACGATGTTTTGCTGGTATATGCTTTGGGCGCCGTGTCACTGCTGATCAGTGCCATAGCGCAAGTGCTCCCTATGTTAAAATGATGTATCTGTTGTATCCATGTTTGGCTTATTTGGTTTACTGTCAGTCCCTAGTCTAGTGCACCAGGAGTGCCGGGGCCTGTAAACGCAAATGCCGCTCGTGGGCTTGCAGCACGTGTTGTGCCACCCACAGGAGCGGCCTTGTAAAAGAATGTCTACGGGTCGGTCATTGCGAGACCCACGTGCAGTCTTGCACTGTCACGTCGGCTGATCAGGTATACCTACTTGCCAGCCCCTCCAACCTTCCCTTAACTTCATGTTAGTCACCCCTATGGTAGGCCCCCGGGCAGGGTGCATTGTAAGTGTAAGGTAGGACAAGCCTGACCAAGTTGGCATGTCCTGATAGTGAAGTGCCGCCATCTTAGTGCTTCACTATTGCGAGGTAGCCTGCTCTCCGTTGGATAGAATGGGCCGCCGGGATTATTAATGCTGTGATCCTAGCTGGCTCGGAGAGTACGGTGCAATGTCGAGTTTGGTATCCCTGAGCTCGGGGTTTAATTACGCATCCGTTGGTGTGGATGGTTTTTGGACTCTGGGTTCGAGAATAGCACTTTTAGAAAGTGTCTATTCTCTTGTCTAACCATATCTGGTCTCTGCTGGTCTTGCGTGTGTGTGACAGGAGCTGGGTGGCTCCAAGAGGTCTGGATGAGTCAGTGTGGGATGAGTGGGACATTACGTGGAGAGTAGGGGGAGAGTAGTTGTTGATAGCCTGCCTTGCCTGATACAATGCTGGCTCCACCTCCTGCCAAGCGACTGATGGCTCTGTGCCGCCCTGGACGATCCTGGCCCCACCTCCTGCCAGGAGGACGATAGCTCTGCTCCTGCCGGTGTCGATGCTGGCTCCACCTCCTGCGGGGCGTCTGAAGACCCGGCCCGGCGCAATGAATAGGCCAGGTGCCACTGCCTAGCTCCACCCACCCCAGACCCAGGGTGTTGGGAAATCCCCGGCATAGACAAAGGGATCAAAGACGAAAAGGGGTATAAGAGGAGGACCCCTGAACCAAGAATTTAGATCACTTCTGACAAGGAACCCTGTAACCAAGGACAAGAAGCCTGCTGATCTAAAGGACTGCTTACCCCTTCTGCCGGTGTGCTGTTGTTGGGGGAAACCTGCAGTGCTTCTTTATTTTTGCCAAGGAACCAGGAGAGAGGAACTGGGTGTGTACTCTCACGCTTGCTAAGAAAATCTCCAAGGACTGGAAGAGTGCCAGTCTCCTGCCGAAGTCACAGGGCCAAAAGACTTCACCTGCTAAAAAGTGCTATCCGCTGGAAGTGTGAATCCAGCACCTCTGAAAAGGACAGCATCACGACGACCGGACGCTGGGCCCAACCGACGCCAGCAGCAACGCCAGTGAGTAGGAGTACGGCTCTAACTCCAGAGGACCTCGTGTCTGCCCCGCCGCTGATCGCATCAACCGTGTGCCCTTCGACGCCGTGAGCGCTGCTCACTCTGTGCAACTGCATCATCGACAACGCCTGCTGAGGCCTGATCGACACCGAAGACGCGACGCCGGATTGCTCGACGCCGCTGATCATCGTGTGCTTCATTTTCCTAAGGTACTGTGTTGTGGGGGGTCCGTGTGACTCCCGGCCCGACGCAGCGCTCCTCGCGGTCGACGCCAAACCTGTGGATTAACTTTGCCTCGACGTTGTGTAGCTCCCGTGTGAGTTACCCTGTTGCTAAGAACTGTGTTTCCAAGAAGAAGATTTGCTTGATATAAAAGACTCTTGTGATAAAGAAGAAACTACCTTTGAACTATCCTTTTTCCTTCCCGAACGTATTTATTCCGATTGTGTACAGTTTTGCCGTTATTTTGGTCTTGTGCTAAGCCTTATATAAAAATACTTATTTTTATAATACTACGGTGTCGTGTCCATTTGTAGTGTATTCACTGTATTACTGTATGTGGTCATAATTGCTTAACACACAGCCTCTGAGATAAGCCTAGTCTGCTCTGCCAAGCTACCAAGGGGGTGAGCAGGGGTTATCGAAGGGTGTGATCCCCTTGCCCTAACTAGAAAAGGAGTGTCCCTATTTGTCAGAAGTGTATACCTCTGCCAACTAGAGACAGCCGGTTCTAACAGTGAGGGACAGAGTCTCTGAATTAAGCAGAAAGCTCTCACCCAGTCAAGAGATCAGGGCTAGATCCAACACCGTTTTTTAGCTCACTGCACCATCCCAGTTTCAGAACCTGGCTGTATGCAAATTAGTCTGTTCCTGTCCCAGTGCATGATGGGAACAGGGCAAACCAAACTACAAAAGCCAATTCTTACACTGGGAAGGAAACAAGCTCCCGGGGACCGGTTTCTGGCATTACAGCCGTCTTCGGCCCGGTTTGCTTGAATCCTGATGGTGCAATGAGCAAGGGTCTCACATCTGAGAATACCCTTCCACGCTTAGGGTGGACAAAAATATTTACAACAAGGGGTGGTGAGGGACAGAGTCTCTGAATTAAGCAGAAAGCTCTCACCCAGTCAAGAGATCAGGGCTAGATTGTAAGGTATAAAAGGCGATGTCTCAGAGAACTTGTTAGAGCACCTCACGAAAGACACAGTGTTTCGTGTCCGAAATGACAGGCTCTCCTCATGAGTAATAAATCCTGTTCTTGTGATTCCTGCTTCCAGCGCCCGTCTCTTTATTTGGTAACTCTTCAGAATGGGAACTAAGAGGCGTCTTGCGCCAGCCGCCCGGGGATCGATAGTAATATGGGCTCACTTTCAACACTCACCTGCACCTGGCCGAGCCATAATATTGTCGGAAGCGGATTGGCTAACTCATAAAGGGTTTGTTTGTTCCAGTACTGAGAAGGCCACAGGTGGTATGCAAAGAGGAGCAACCGTGGAGAACCTTGAGTTGATGGTGCAGGCCTATCTGGATGAACCAACACAGGTCTTTGTTAATACAAAGCCATTGCTGTATTGGTACAGGAAAATGGCTCTATGGCAGAGGTCTTCAAACTGTGGGGCGAGCCCTTCTGGGGGGCGTGGAGGGGTTCCCAGGGGGGCGCGAATGACTCTGCATTTGCATGTAAATGAAGATGGCCTGAAAGTGCGGCGATTTTTATTTGCTGCATTTCCAGGCTGTCTTCATTTACTTCGAGCCCTTGTGAGAACGGTGATCAGCATGCCATGGGAGCGGTGGTCAGGAAGTGTGCTGGCAGGGTCAAAAAGGATGCTAAAAAACACAGTCATTTGCAATGCAATAGGTCTCCAATTTGTGAGAGTTAGAGCTATTGCATTGTAAATGATGTTTCCTGATGAATTGCTGAAAACAAAAGAAATGTATGTATTTTTATTTTTGCCCCATTTCAATTCCTGACCTATGTGAGGATTGCTCAAGAATGTATTTAACCAACATCCTGCTAACAGCAACAGTACAAAAATAAGTGCTTCAAAACCCATTAAATATCACTGAGTTAACAACTGGCTGTATTTGTTATGATGCATAAACATCAATCATTTTCAAAGCACCTGATGCCACATTCCTTGCCCCAGCATCAATAAAAATGCCAGGATAACTCCAGTGATTAATGTTCTTTCTCGGGAGAGACGGAGCTTTGTCTGGAAGTGGAAGTTTCTTTTGACTCATCATAGCATAGAAGGTTAATATCCCTGCTGCACAGAACATGTCCGATTCAGATCTCAAAGTACATACACTATAAATAGGTCAATGGGCTATGGTTTTTCTCAGAGAGATCTTTTTGTTACTTGCAGTTTAAAAGTTAAAATACTAATATATAGCTGAGTACGATTAACTGTCATCAAAGAGCTGCATGCAAACTGCAAGGAATATATTACAGCTACATATTTTTTTGTCCAGTTTTTCCTTATCCTAGTATTGCAAAAAGGGTTCATTTGGGTAGAAATCAAGTCTTTGTATTAAAGAAAACCGCTCACAATGGTGTTACATTTTACAATCTGAATTTGTGCTTTTCCAGACCAAGGACTCTTAAACTATACTGCCTACCAATATGCATGACATTTTACTCCTATACCTTGAAGGCCTCTGTCTTATGTAACATTTCCTATACACGGATTATCACTTATATGATTGTCTCCATGCAACGTAAGTGTGATGTAACGTGTTCTGACACCTTAAACTGGTATGAGTGGCGCTATAAAACTAAATTAATCTAAAAGACAGTGGTAATGGAGACTTGGGGAGCATTGTCAAATGGTGGTAGTGAGGGAATCCGTGGTGAGGTGGTCATTGGTGGGGGAGGGAGGCGTCAACAAACATTGTCACACAGGGCGCCACCAGGACTAGGGCCGGCCCGGAGGCCTTTATTACAAATATTTCCTTAGTCCTGAATCTTGTGGTAGCTGTTTTTTTTTGTTTGAATCATGATTATAGGAAATGTGGTAATTACAGAACAACAGTGTTGGTAAATTCAAGTGTTATTTCCTATGAGGTTTAAATGCACACCACACAGAGAGGGACTTGCAGGGCACTGGCTGGATTGGTAGGTACTGCCCTCTTCACCCCGCAAGATTTGGGAGTGGTAATTGCTTCACAGCACTCAATTCCTAACCGAGCAGTTACTCTAGGGAAGCACTGAGCCTCCCAGCCAACTCTGGTACAAGGACAATAGGCTTCAGCAGCAGCTTGAGCACTGGAAAAGAGCTGCAGTCACGGAAAGAGGTATTAGTTATAGAGGTCAAGCTCATCAAAAGGCACTAAGGAAGAGTTTAGAGGTAACAGGTAAAAGAGCAACGGAAAGTAAGAGGAGAATGGTCGAATGAAAGGAAGGCAGGCTTGGTTCAGGGGCAGATAGGCTGGTTTGGTGCAAAGAAATATTGAAGTCAGGAGAAAAGGCAAAAGGGTTCATCAATAACGGAAGTTGTCAAGATGAAGTTAATTGTTAAAGGGGGTGGGAATTGTTTAGTGGCCAAGGGAATAGTTAATGTTTGTTTCAATGCTGTGAGGACATATTAATCTGCGGCAATAAGCAGATGGTTGTTTTTTGTACCTGAGCTCAAACGGCCTTATGACAACGGCAACAAGATGTCCGTGGTGATCCCAGCCCAAAGTATGTTTGGGAGATTAAATGGCTGCTGAATCCATGCTCAACATATTACAAAAACATGGCAGTAGACCACAAAAGAAGTGAATTGTGCTGCAAAATAAACGGCAACATACATAGAACTAGGTTCACTTAAAAACACAAGTGTGCAACAAGAATGTATTTGTCTTCCTTTACTGCACACTAAAGCAGAACTATCGAAAATACATAAATCTGTCCTCCAGAATAGGATGTTTGTAAGTACTAGTTTACAGCATTGAAGAATTGGATATGCAGTACTATGCAGCAGATGATGGATTACGTAGCAAATGCGGTAATATAAGTGGCCTTTTTTGTCTTTACAAACGGCTATTCATTAGTGAAGCAGGTACTGCTGCCAGTTGTGTAAGTGGCCACTGCTGATTATCAATAATTAAGCAGATGCAGCAGGACTGGGGCCCATGGGTTTGAGGGGCCCACTGCATCACAGTAATCACTGTCTACCTTTAAAAAAGAGGCATAGGAGCTTATTTTCCTTTTTAGCATTAGGACCAAGGGCACCTTTGCAGAGAAAAAGTAGACATAGTGTGGGAGCTTTATGTTTTTTCTGAAAGGTACAGAGAACCTTATTCAAAATCGGAGTGATGGGCAGACATGGTGAGGAAGAGGTGAAAGATGTAGAGGAGATAGCCTTCTACTCAGGACTGCTGTTATCAATAATTCAGCAGTATTTTTGGGACCATGCATGTTTTTATTTGATGCATTTGCTATTTTATAAGTATCAGACTTAGTGTGGTTTATGAGCTATAGACATAGTATTCCTGAAATTATCTCATAAGCCCGTCCCTTCCACACAGCCATGTCCCTCCCGCTCCACCAATCATTGCCTTAAAGTTTTGTAGGGGGGCCGACCGCAAAACATTTTGCTTAGGGGGGCTCAGAGCAAAAAAGTTTGAAGACCTCTGCTCTATGGCCACTGATCACCAACCTGGCTATAAATTATTTGTCTTGCCCACTTGCAAGTGTGTCTTCTGAACGTGTTTTCAGTGCTGCTTGGTGCCATTGTAATTTCAAAAAGGACCCGCCTCTAGGCCAAAAATGTGGAGAGGTTAACACTGATCAAAACGAATCAGCACTTGATATCACCAGATTACAAAGTACGTGAATGCACGCAGGAAGAAGAGGACACCGACTTAGGTGACGGAAGTTCTTCTTTGTTAAATGACCTATTCCCGTCTCAATTCATGGAGTTTGAGGACGAGCTCTACTTCCCTGACACCGAGCCTTGAAAATGACTTCCTTTTTTTCGTCCTTATTCACTTTTATTCCTGTGTGTCTTTCTTTGTTTTGCAACTTTTACCACAACAAAACTCTAATCACCTAATCACAAAAAGTCCATCAGCAGCACTGTATTCATCTTATATTCCTTATTGATTTGAAGGTGCCTCAGTCTTCATTCATGAGGTTCACAAGTTCACAACTCAATCATGCTCCTTTATACTTCTCCTCCAGACTCCCCCTATCCATTTCAATCAAGGCAGATAGATGGATTACGATGAGTCCCCTCAAGTGGGACTGAAATTACTGACTGACTATCATGCTTGCTGATTGCTGACAGAGTTACTTCTCTGTGTTTGGGTGAAAACTCAGTGAAAACTAGTCGTAGACCTTCTTCTTCTTCTTCTTCAAAGAGCGCAGTAGTTAAATTTTGTTCTGCCTTACTGAGATTCTTGTGAATCGCTGGAACAAGTGACTGTCCATGTGAGTTTCAAGAGGATCGAAGTAGTGGAAGTGCTGAAAACAGCAATGTTTTGTGAACAGCGCAATTTGCCATGTTTTGAATATACCAGTATTGCATGTTTTTGGGGGGCTGTTTGGGGGGCTTCTAGGTTTCTGTGGGTGGGTTTTGGGGTCTGGGAGCACTGCTGGCACAGTCTAATGTTGATTGCATTTGTTTTTCAGGAAATCCATGGTGGAAAAGAGGAGTTAGGGCCTAGCTGCAGAGTGTATTTGGACTGAATTCCAGGTATGCCCATTTTTGCTTTTTGCCTGTTTGGGGGTGTTCTGCTTTTTGGCGGGCAGCTGCAGGGGTCTGGGGGCATAGCTCGGAAGGTCTAATACCGGATAAAAGTGTTTTGGATTAAATCCATGCTGAAAAAGCTTTTGCGTTTTTGCTCACTTGCCTGTCTTTGGGGTGCTGTTTGGGGGGCTTATACATTTCTGTGGGTTGGCTTTGGGGTCTGGGAGCACTGCTGGCACAGTCTAATGTTGATTGCATTTGTTTTTCAGGAAATCCATGGTGGAAAAGAGGAGTTAGGGCCTAGCTGCAGAGTGTATTTGGACTGAATTGCATGTATGCCTATTTTTGCTTTTTGCCTGTTTGGGGGTGTTCTGCTTTTTGGCGGGTGGCTGCAGGGGTTTAGGGGCATAGCTCGGAAGGTCTAATATCGGATAAAAGTGTTTTGGATAAAATCCATGGTGAAAAAGTTTTTGCGTTTTTGCTCACTTGCCTGTCCTTGGGGTGCTGTTTGGGGGGCGTCTAGGTTTCTGTGGGTGGGTTTTGGGGTCTGAGATGACTGCTGGTACAGTCTAATGTTGATTTCATTTGTTTTTCAGGAAATCCATGGTGGAAAAGGGGAGTTAGGGCCTAGCTGCAGAGCATATTTTGACTGAATTCCAGGTATGCCCATTTTTGCTGTGTGCCTGTTTGGGGGTGTTCTGCTTTTTGGCGGGTGGCTGCAGGAGTCTGGGGGCATAGCTCGGAAGGTCTAATACTGGATAAAAGTGTTTTGGATAAAATCCATGCTGAAAAAGTTTTTAACTTTTCAGAGTTTTCGCTCACTTTCGTGTTTTCGGGGGCCTGCTTGGGGGGTTCCTGGTGTTTGCAGGGGGGTTTTGGGGTCTTGGAGCAACTCTGGGTATGGATACTTTTGATTGCAAGAGGTTTGAAGAAAATCCATGGTGGCAAAGGGGAGTTAGGGCCTAGCTGCAGAGCGCGCACGGAGTGATGTGGGAAATATGCAGAAATTTGTCTAAGTGCCCATTTTTCCATTTTTGCTTTTTGGCTGTTTGGGGGGGTTAAACTTGTTTTCGCCTGGGTTGACGGGTCTGGGGGCATTGCTAGGAAGGTCTAATACCGGATAAAAGTGTTTTGGATAAAATCAATGCTGAAAAAGTTTTTAACTTTTCAGAGTTTTCGCTCACTTTTTTGTTTTCGGGGGCCTGCTTGGGGGGTTCCTGGTGTTTGTGGGTGGGTTTTGGGGTCTTGGAGCAACGCTGGGTATGGATACTTTTGATTGCAAGAGGTTTGAAGAAAATCCATGGTGGCAAAGGGGAGTTAGGGCCTAGCTGCAGAGCGCGCACGGAGTGATAGGGGAAATATGCAGAAATTTGTCTAAGTGCCCATTTTTCCTTTTGTGCTTTTTGGCTGTTTGGGGGGGTTAAACTTGTTTTCACCTGGGTTAACAGGTCTGGGGGCATTGCTAGGAAGGTCTAATACCGGATAAAAGTGTTTTGGATAAAATCCATGCTGAAAAAGTTTTTAACATTTCAGAGTTTTTGCTCATTTTTGTGTTTTTGGGGGCCTGCTTGGGGGGTTCCTGGCGTTTGTGGGTGGGTTTTGGGGTCTTGGAGCAACACTGGGTATGGATACTTTTGATTGCAAGAGGTTTGAAGAAAATCCATGTTGGCAAAGGGGAGTTAGAGCCTAGTTGAAGAAAGCGTTTGACACTATTTTTAACTTAGGGCTCGTTAGGGTTAGCAGTATTGCATGTGTTTTGGGGGGTTTGAGATTTTGGCAACTGGGTTCTGGGGTCTACTCTTGGAGCACTTGTCGAGAAATGTCTAATTTTGGTTGCAAGTGGTTTGCAGAAAATCCATGGTGGGAAAGGCGGGATTTGGGCCTACTTTACTTTCAAAGTACGTATTGTCATTATTCTCTACAAGGCCTCAGACAGGTAGCAGTATCACACGTTTTTTTGTGGTCTGATTGGGGCTTTTCTACATTTTAGCGGCATGGTTAAGGGTCTGGGAGCACTGCTGGGAAGGTCTAATTTTGTTCTAAAATCGTAGTTTACACTACACCTAGCTTGAGGGGAAAGATCTGCAAAATTCGCCCATACTTATTTATCCTTCAAAAGGAGACTCAGAGTACGCCCTTTCGAAACTATTGTACTGCCAATTCTGAAACTGAAAGTGTGACTTTTTGCACTACACAGCGTACGTACCTTATATTTTTTTCTCAGTGGTGTTTAAATATCACTTCCTGTTCTTCCATCAACATTTACAGGGCGGCTTTCACCCTGTGCAATGGAAAAAAGGATGAAGTCAGGCTTCACATTAGCGACCCACAATTCAGCATCCGCCAGGCAGGCAGTGGACAGGGTGTCTTCTGGTCACCAACATTGATCAACTGAGCGTCAGATGGAATGGAGGAGTACCGCAAATAAGAGGAATGGCTTGATGCATGCAACTTCCCAAATTCAACAGGACAAGTACAACAACATACAGTATCAGTATCCATTCATTTCTACTTATCTTTTAAGTAATGGTATTGCTGTGAACTTCTATGAGTGTGACTCTCCATTTCTTTGCTCTCTGCTTGTAAATTCATCCCTCCAGCCATTGTATAGTTTTACTTTGCTATTTTTCAAACTAATTTCATTTGTTGTTTGTCCATGCTGTGTTTTTTTTCCTCTCTCAACAAAACTTTCCCAAAAAACCCCATTCCCATCCAATTTCCAAACACTAATCCTCTTCCCCCAGGCTGTGTGGTTTTCATTGATGTGTGAGTAAATGACAGCAATAATTACACACACTTGCTGGGGAGGATAAGGTCATAGCAACTGAAAATGAATTACATTTCAAGGCTGGTGAAGGAATTGAAGGATATATTCTTATTCAGGTTGACACAGACCCATGACTATTGGCAAATCAAAGCAGATTTTCATGGGCGCCATGAAATGGATTGATCATGAAGAACATCCTCCTCCTACACGTGGCAAATGATTACGATGCTGTGTCCTTCACCTTCAGTACTATTTCTTGTAGTGGTAGCCAATGTCAAATTCCACGCAAGTAGTAGTTATACTTTCAATACTTTAGCATTTGTAAGGCTACATTTTGGCACTGTTCTAGTGTACTGTCACGTGCTATAGTATCTATTGTACCGTTCTAATTCTCCGCTCAGGCCAATCAAGGTTTCAATTTCTTTTTTTTCATATGCTGCAACTGCCACTGTGTACCACCACTAGTTCCCCTGCAATGATGCCATTTCAACCGCCCAGGATTGCCAACCTTAATCGCCATTTGCCATGCAGCCCAGCCCTGTGCCTAACCCTATTTTCAAACACGAATTACAGGTAAGATAAGCGTTGGGGGGAGGAAGAATAATGGAGTAGTATGAGAGACGAGAGACTGGGGGTAGTACTAGTAAAGTCCTAGGACAATTGAATTCACTAACTCTGTAAGAGGCACTAACTTTTGTAAACATTTGGGCAATTACTTACACAATTTGAATCAAGAAGCCACTTATGTTTCAGGAAAACAAACTTACAGTTAACCCCCCCCCGCCTCAACTGCAGTAAAAACACGTATGCTATGTTTAAGTTGAAAGTAATAATTATTTATAACCCTAACAAAAATAACCTGACCCACCGCCCTACCTAACCCCAAAGAATGTCCGTGAAATAAAAAGTCCCCAAAGTCCAAAAAACCCAACTCCCAATTCCCACCCCCCAAAAGTCTTTAAAAAAGAGGCAAGGGACAGTCTCTCCTTCTCAATGCTGCCGGCGGCGTACTTTTTGGGCCAGGTGGTCATGCTGCTTGCGAAGGTTCTTTAGCCGGATTCTCAGTTTCTTCTGCTCCTGCTCATGGTTGGACACCCTGAGGGTTAGGCGGTGCACGCGTGCCTTGCACCTGCTGTGGGGGGCAGCTTATTTTTTGCTGCTTGGCGGTGGCGGGTGGCTGTGGTACCACGACTCCGTACCGCTGGAGGCCTGCGCTGACTGGCTGACCCAGGGAGCGCGGAGGAGGATGTAGCTGTCCCTGTGGATGTTGTGGTCGACTGCGTGTCCTCCTCCTCCTGGGCCACCAGCCGCCAATATTCGGCGACAGTCGCCTCCAGTTTCTGTTGCCGGGCCCGTTTCACCAGCTCCTTCCGTGACAGTTTGGAAGGAGCATCTATATGAAGAAAGAAAAACATAGTCTGTAACCAATGCTCTTTAAGATTAACACAAAATAATTCAGCAGAAAGTTGTGTCACAGTAGAAATAGCAACTTGCAAGCACAGTACATAACATTTGTGGCCTGTATCTATCTAACCTCCCACTTCTTCAGCCTTGCTCTAACATTAGTTGGAGTTTCAGGAATCAATTCCATGAGCACTATGGACTCACTACATTAGAGTCGACTATGACAGTACACCAGTCTTATTCTTCTTCTCTCTTGTTTAGAGAAATTGGTACGTAAACTTCTGGAAGCCCGCAGAATGCCAGCACAGTCAACTTGCACCCGAGAAAAACAGATGCACGCCATGATGACACAGGCTTGCGTTACTGTACCAGTCCAGTACATGCAGGAGGTGAAGCTCTTACTTTTCTATTACGGGTGGCACTGAGAATACTCTGTTACAAGGGATACTGCTTAATTAATTTAACTTTCACCCTTCAGTGCCAATGACTACTAGAGAAGGAAAATGAAGAATATAAAAAATATGATTATCTATCCCTTCACAGGATATGTATTTGATTACATATTGGATGACTTTAGGTGCTTTGAACACTGATAGGCCACACATGAATGACAGAGTTGTACTAAAATTATTAACAGAGGTAGTGAGTGGCCCCCGTAATCGCCGGATATATGCTGTGCTTGCAATACAAAGTACAGCTACTATTCATGGTAGTATTCGGAAAAATTACAACTTCTTTTTCTTGCCTTTCCTACACTGGAACAGATGTGCGGGTGCGGTGTTACATACTCTTCAAAGTAACACTTACTTCATCCAGTGACCGTCTACTCTCTCTACTCTCTCTACATACACATATGCTATCTATAAGTCAGATAGTACCATGATCCAGGCATCCATCCATTCAAAGTAAATGTCAATCATTCTTCTTAATGTCTTAAGTGGACAAACCTTACTTTTTCTCACGGGAAAACAACATTTTCATTTTATTTTGGAAACCGCAAGCCATGCATCCGTGCTTGACTTGCATTTGAATTTCAACCAAAGGATATATTCCGCACACATACAGTTTCTGTTTCACCCATCCTTGCTTCATCCTTCAACCGGCCATGCATCATATTCCCAGCCACATTGGGCAGCATTCAAAAACACGTATCATTCTTTGCCAGTCATCATTACTTTTAACTCGCTCGTCCTTCCACACTTACTTACACCCTTCTTTCCCTTTTCGATCATCCCATCCATTAAGTTCATCTCTGATCTGACTTGGATTCTCGAAAAAAACTTTCACAGCTGAGTTGAAGTCAATTTAGAGGAGGCTAGTACCTGGTTAATAAAAACGTAGTTCTAAATTTGTAAGTCTTCTCAACAGTATAGTATATTTGTACTGTACAACATATACACCCGTGCAGAGAGCACACTCTGCAGTCTGCTATCTCAATAAGTAAGGAATATAATAGCTTACCACTGGCTGCCACTGCCGTGTCATCCCCAACAGCAGCTTCCGCTGGCTGTTGCACCGCCTCCACCCCAGAAGTGCCCACCTCCGCGCTGGCCCCGGCACCGGTGGATGGTTGTGCTGATGTTCCGCCTAGAAAATACATTTCAGATTCTTAGATGCCATATACACCACTCCCTAGTATTTTGTCTAGGGATGAAAAAATTTCACTACGACTACACAAACAAATGTAATAATTTGTGACTGTCTAGTCAAAACTAAAAATTGCACTTTTTTTCAGGGAAGAGTGTTGCTTGTCTTGCTACACTTTTTGGCACAACTGATGAATGCTTGCTTTTTAACATGCACCGTTTTTCTCATAACAGACAGAAGCTTCCCTTCTAAGAACAAGAGCAACATCAGATCATCATCAATAGGACGGAATCAGCTACGATTCAGCACCACAAAGAAGATTTGAAGTTCCAACCAGGTGAGGGCTCGCCCACTATTAATGTGTGAAATCACTAACCACTTTTCCATTTTCAATCCACCGTTTATGTTGTATGATGAACTTGATTTTAATAAATGTTTTTACTTTTAATAAAGCTTTAAAACGTACATAGACTCTGTGGTTTTTATTCATGGGTGAGTGAGCGGAAGGGTTTGCAATTTGCAAGCATAAGTCCGTGGCTCTGACATTTCTGGACTCTGACTCCGTAGTCTTATGTCCTGGGTTGGATAATCATCATTGGGGATCAATTATCGATGAATTAGATAGCTAAATGACTCACTAGCTAGTAAGTAAGGAGATTGGGGGTTCAAATTCTATTATGACTGAGGTATGTGGAAAGTCTAACCGCACCTATTGTAATTGATAAACAATGCACTATTTAGTTCTGATTGTGCAGAATTGTCACTGCAACAATAGTAGTATGGATTGTCCTCCTATCCAATCAAAAATAAACTAGTATCTTATTCTTTCTTGGTGGTTATTGACAGTTTATTGTTGGGAATTGTCAAAGCATAAACATTCAGAAGACTTCAAAAGACATTATGGACAACCCAGAGGACTGCACTCAGTGCATAGTGCTATTGCTGAATAGAATGGGAGTTTCGTTTAACACCTTTTGACAACTGTGCAAGCTTTGTTAGCTACACAGACAGACTAATAATAATAATCTAGTAGTACCAGAGGGAGTCATAGTAGAGGCAGGATAAGAATTTAGAAAGAGTCTACAAGAAGATCAAAGAGGATGTAGTGTGGTACTGAAAATTCTGGACCCGTGTTATAAACATCGTCGTATCATGACGATTTTGGTATCAGCAGACCGAGAATGATTAAAATACTATGCACAAGCATTTTCATCATATTCGGGTGACGAAATCACCCTGAAATCAGAGTTTTCGTCCTGAACCCTCGGGTTCCATTTTGTGAACAGCAGCCATTTTGTGATTGCCCTCACATAGGCCCAAAGACTAAGGCCAAAAACGAGCCTGAAGGACACGTACACCTTTGCTGACTCCTCTGTGACCTGGGCAAGCTGACTCCACTGCCCGAAGCCAAACCTGTTCGGCCAGTTCCTTCCCAGTGGCCGAATGAGATTAGTATCAAGGCACAACACATCATAAACCTTTCATCGCACACAAACCATGCCTAATCTTACACACACCTGTCCCTGTTTCTTTCTTTATGACTTGCTTTACGAGGAGGAGGTGCCCGTTTTTATTGGGGGTCCGTCGATATCCGATGAAAATACTGGGCCTTGACGGGTAATTGATTGTGGGCTGGACAAACTGAAATATGGGCTTGTCATCATGACTCTGCTTGTTCTTTGTAGTGGAAATATGTGTCAACTGTAAAATAAGGAATGTTTGCCTAAAGCATAATATTTTGTATAAAAAGAGAAGGCTGGCTTTGTAAGGTTGAGCAGTCTCCTGAGAATATACACCGTGTTGTACTTCTAGGATACCTGTTACTGGCTGCAGCCAATAAATACGATCTTTGACTTCACCAAGAAGACTCTGTGTTTCTGTAGTCTGAAACAGGAAGGACTCGACGTCTTAGGGTGTGTTCCCTGGCACCGCTGGGTTCTTAAAAACCCAGTACTTCAGTTGGCGCCCAATGTGGGGTGATTTCAGCGGTACCGGTCCAAGCCAGAGGTTCGTGAGGAGCTTCGTGTGAAAATTCTGGAGGAAGGCCGCCACTTCATCCACCCCTGTATGTCGACGTGGTCCGAAAGTCTTTCCTGCGAGGTTTTCCGCTTCCCGATGGCTACGAAGGACTGCTGCCCTGACTATCACCCTGTTTTGGACCCTTGATGTCTGGTAGAGCGAAACGATAGACGAGTCTTCTGGTGACGTCATCGATATCTCAATTAAGTATAAGTGGAGCGTCTCCTAGTCCTTAGTTTGATTCTTAGTTTGGGTATCCCCTAGGGATCGCTTTGATTTGGAACTTGCAAGTACCAAAGCCGAGGGACTCGTGTATTCACGAGACTATCGTATTCGATAATCCTTTGAAGTTTGAAGCTAGACTAGAGAGCGAAGATGCCTGGTCTTAGCAGACTTGGAAATTTGTTTTGTCTTGGTTGTAATAGGGATTCCCGATTGGAGGACTCCTGTCCAGTTCTTCCGATTGGAACTCCAACCTATGAATTTTATGTGAAACATGGCGTAGGCCCCATCGCATATAATGAAGTATGGATCCGATACACCAGGAAGGATGGTGTTTTAAAATGGCCCCAATATGGTAGGTTTTGGAGGTTAAAATTTTTAAAAAGAAAGCCCGACCGGCAATGTTTCACTCTTTTCGCATATGGCGCAAAGAAGCCAAACAGAGAGAAATTAAGTTAGCGAAGAAAAATAAACGAGAATGAAGTATGTCAATGGTACAAGCTGCTAAAGCATATAGGGATAATGAAGAAGAGCAAGAGAGCGAGCAGATGATTAGGGTGAAGAAGTTAGCGGTAGATAGATGCTACCCAGTTTTTCCAACTAAAGAACAGGAAGCAAAGAAATGTTGTGTTGTGCCACCTGTGATTCCACCGCAGCCAGCTCCTTTTCCGTTGGCTACTATTCCTTTGGCGCAGCCTCCTCAGAGGCCGCCAACTTTGCCTTCTTCTTCATCTGCTACTCCTACGCCTGTTCTTAATGCTCCCTCCATTCCGACTTTGAATTCTTCTGGTGTTGTTCCGTCTTCTCTTATTCTTTCACCTTCTCCTTCTGCTAGACAACGAATGACTACTGCAGTTACTGGTTTCTTTTCTCCTTTTGTTGGGACAATTGGGTATGTCCCCTGGTACTGAGCGTAGACAGTCACGTAGTCAGTTGCCGAATATGGATGAGCGTACGATTTTGGACCACATGGCGCGTAAATGGATTATGTACGATACACAGTATGATCTTGAGGGTGTTATGTATGTTTTCCTTCAATGGGAAGCACCGAAGCAATGGTACATTTTTGATACGATGTGTGCTTTTCTTGTTGAAAAGTAGGATGAGGAAGTGGGACAAGCTCCTGACGAGTTGTACCGCATACGTTCCGAGTTTGCGAAAGGAACTATCGTAAGTCCATCTGATGTTGGGAAAGCGGTTGCGATGTTGTTGTCATTGAGGAGTGAGTCTCCTTCTCGACAATTGTTTGGGCCTGATTCTTCAGTTAGGAGAAAGTCACGACAATATACAATGAGAGAGGTTCCTCCGGTGTGGAAAGAAGAAGTGGTTGCTGGTCCAGGTAATAATCCGCCAGCTGTACCGGCTAATTTTCAGAGTGTCTGGGTGCATGTTCCATGGAAACGTGCTGAAGTTTTAGCTATTAAACAGTCTTTGCCTGATCCACGCAAAAATCCAGCAGGGTACTATAAAGAGTTGACTCAGACTGTGGGTTTGTGTATTATTAATTTGGCGGACATCGACATGTTGTTTGGCAATGTTGTTCCACAACCTATTTGGAGTAAGATTCGTCATACGGATGATACGGTTGAATTGGGTGATACATGGGTTAATCTTAGAGATGCCGACAATAGGCAAGTAGGCGGTGAGGATTTGATTACTGAACTTCCTGACAAGATTATTACGTACATGAAGACTTTAATGCCCGAATTGCGTGCCAATTGGGACAAGTTGTCTGCATGTAAGCAGAAGAAAGACGAAACGGTGTCTGACTTTTTCACAAGGTTCGAAGAGACCTTCGTAGATCATAGTGGTCAGGATATAGCTACCGAGGGTGGTCAGAGATTGTTTGTTGACAAATTTGTACATAATTTGCTTCCTGAATTATGCAATAAGTTGAAGGATTCTGAAAGTGCTTGGGCTGTTTCCACGTCAGCACAAATTTTGGCTACTGCCCGGTACTATGAAAATAGGCGCAAAGATGAGTTAGAGAAAGCAGATAAGAAGACTAAGGAACTAAAGACTAAAGTTCTTCTACAGCAAGCTTATCAACCCCGTTGTAATAGCCAGCGCGGCTATCAGCAACCTCAGCAATATTCGAGAAACTCGCAAAAAAAGCTAGTCTTCTCAACAGCGTTTTCCGTATGGTCCTAATCAGTGTGCGTATTGCAAAGAAGAGGGTCATTTTAAGAATAGTTGTCCAGTTTTGTTACAGTGCACAAATGGTGCTTCTGGTGTATGAGGTAGAGGTGCTCAACAAGCACCTAGAGGTAGAGGTCGTGGACAGAATGTACTTTCTTTGCCCCCACAGAATTCAATGACTAGTTTTGATCAGCAACAGGGTTCATCTGGTAGGACCGCTCAGTACTATACGGACGATTACTATAATTAAGGTGAGGATATGAATGGCAGTGATTGTTAGGACAGCCATGGACAAAGAGAGGGAGTTGTTTCAGTTCCAGTAGATCAGAGTGGACCTTATGTTGAGGTGATTACATCAGGTGTGTCAGAGCCTTTTCTGTTGGATACTGGTGCTACAAAGAGTTCTATTATGCACTCTAAACTCCCTGGCGCACCTTTGTCTGGCGAAATGAATGTTTCAGTAGGTTTTTCTGGCGCCCCGGTTAGGAACCCTATTTATAGTCCTATGTCTCTTTCTGTTACACCTTATGAATTCGAAGCACCCCTTATTCTGAAGACAGGGTGTGAGGAGAACCTTTTAGGATTGGACCTGTTAAAAAGACTATATGCGACGTTGTATTGTACTCCTTCGGGAGTACAACTTACACTGGGCAAGAGAGTGGTCTCCCCGATGTATTTGTCGAAGGATACACTTCCGACAGAATTTTCTTCTCTTCCGGATACTCTTTGGGCTACTGGTCCTAACGATGTGGGTCTTTTGGAAATACCGCCATATATTGTGACATTGAAAGCCAATGTTAGAATTCCGCGCATTCCACAATACAAGATCTCTAGCGAAGGTGAAAAGGCGTTGTTAGCGATCATTTATGATCTGATTGAAAAAGATGTAATTGAAGAGACAAGAGGCAACGTTTGTAATAGTCCTGTTCTGCCTGTTTTGAAACGCACTGACCCTTCACAGCCACCTGTCTACAGGTTTGTGATTGATCTTAGAGAGGTAAATAAAATAGTTGTGCCGCAGTTTCCCGTTATCCCTGATATTACTGCCCTATTGACTATGACCCCAGCCTCAGCCACTTGGTTCTCGGTGATAGACTTGAAGAGTACTTTCTTCAGCATCCCGATTGCCGAGGAGAGCAGGGATATTTTTGGCTTCAGTTTAGGAGGCCGAAGCTTCCGCTTCAAACGCGCTCCTCAAGGCTACTGTGAAAGTCCATCAATATATAGTCAGGCTTTAAAAACACAGCTTGATACGATTGTTTTTCCTGATGGCGCTACCCTTATTCAGTACGTCAATGATTTACTAGTCACTGCAGATACTGAGGAGATTTGTAAAGAAGCCACCTTGTCGTTGTTGCGTCATTTGTCTGATCTGCATCACAAAGTGTCTCTTTCAAAATTGCAATATTGTCGACAAGAAGTGACCTACTTAGGTCATCTCTTATCGAAGGAGGGAAGGAAACTGACCCCAGAAAGAATTCAGGCAATTGCAAAATTGAGTGTGCCAAGAACACAGAGAGAAGTACGTGCTTTCTTGGGCATTACATCATATTGCAGACAATGGATACTGAATTTTTCTTTATTGGCCAAACCTTTGGTGGCATTAACTTGTAAATATACACCGAATCCCATTCCGTGGTGCGAGGATTGTCAGAAAAGTTTTTCCGAATTGCGTGATGCATTGTGTTCGGCTCCTGTGTTGGGCACCCCCGACTTCAGTAAGCCCTTTACACTGTATGTCCACGAGAAAGAAGGTTGTGCATTGTCAGTGCTGACACAGTCTTTTGGAGACAAACAGCGTCCATGCGCATATTTTTCGTCGACTTTGAATCCGGTAGCTAAGGCGTTGCCAAGTTGCTTGAGAGCCACAGCGGCAGAAGCTGTTTCTATTCGTCAGTCTGATGGATTAGTGATGAATAATATGTTGATTGTGATGGTTCCACATGCGGTGGACACTTTGTTAAACAGAACCAAGACACAGCACTTAACTAGTGCTCGTTTGTCAGGTTACGAGTTGACACTGTTAGCGAGTCATGTGCACATAAAGAGGTGCAATATGTTGAATCCAGCCACGTTATTGCCGATTTCAGTAGAGACAGATGATGTCAAACAGCATGATTGTTTTCTCAGGACAGAAGAACAAACGAAAGGGAGAGTAGAGTTAAAAGATACTCCTCTTGTGAAGTGTGATGGGACCTTATGGGTGGATAGTTCATGCTTCAAGCTTCCGAATGGTGATATGACTACGGCATATGCTGTCACGACTTTGCATACGATTGTTGAAACTGCACGTATCCCACATAATTCAGCTCAAGCAGCAGAGTTGATTGCACTTACGAGAGCATGTGTGTTGTCGAAAGGAATGAGAGTGACCATATATACCGACAGCCAGTATGCGTTTGGTGTGGCTCATAGTTTTGGACGATTGTGGAAAGAATGTGGGTTCCTGACTTCGCATGGAGCTAAGATTCAGCATTGTCAGTTGGTGAATGAGCTTCTTGAGTCACTGACCTTGCCGTTACAAGTTGCGATTGTCAAATGCAGTGCACACAAAAAGGTTACTGATGATGTTGGTCGAGGAAATGCATTTGCTGATGAAATCGCAAAAGAAACAGCAAAAGATGTAATGAATCGAATGTATGTTGCAGGCCCTGCAAGATGTATTGGTGACGTTGGAATGTGTGAAGATACGATAGAGAGTGTGAAGTCTATTCAAGCTGAAGCTTCAGAGAAAGAGTTGAGTGTGTGGAAAGAGAGTACGGGTAAATTGGATGCAAATGGTTGTTGGGTTGAATTGTTAGAACATCAGCGATGGTTGTTACCCGATGCGTATGTGCTTGCAGTGGTGACAATGGCCCATGGAATGGCTCACATCAGTGTGAAAGGGATTTGTAAGTTGTTAGCTCAGGTATGGCAAAATGCTGGAATTCCTAAGTGTGCAGAGAATGTGGTCAAGAATTGCATGGTGTATCTGGTAGGGGAACCCCAACTCCAGCTGGTCATTTTGCACCTCCAACGTATCCGTTCGAGGTTTTGCAGCTAGATTTCATCCACATGGAAAGGTGCAACAATTTGAAATACGTACTCGTTGTTGTTTGTGCCTTTTCGAGATGGGTAGAAGCATATCCCTTAAAAGACAACACTGCCTTATCCACAGCTAAAGCCCTTGTCAAAGAATTCTTCCCTAGGTTTGGAATGCCGAGAATGGTCTGGAGTGATAATGGGAGTGAATTTGTGGGTCGAGTCATGAAGAAAGTATGTGAGGGGCTAGGCACCCAACAAAAATTCCATGCTGCAAATCACCCCAATCAGCTGGACTAGTAGAGTGCTATAATGGTACACTAAAACTGAAATTGGCCAAGATTCAAGCGAGCTCTGGTCTTAAATGGCCTGACGCTCTGCCTTTAGCACTCCTATCAACAAGAATGACTGTGCATTCGCGAGTGGGACTTAGTCCTTATGAAATTGTGTTGGGCCGCCCGGCCAACATATGGGGAGTGCCAAGGCCAACAAAATTCAGTGAAATCGAACACCCTGTACTGCTTGATTATTTGTATGAATTGACGGCTAAATTGCGTGTTTTACACCAACAGGTTTACGATACTCTGCCTCAGGTTTCTGAAGCTCCAGGACATCCTATTGATCCTGGATCATGGGTGCTGGTCAAGAACTTCCAGCGGACAAAGAATGACCAGCCCCGTTGGACTGGCCCTCACCTCGTCCTTCTCTCAACAAGATCAGCTGTTCGAGTGGAAGGGAAAAATAATTGGATCCACGGCGTACACTGCAAGAGGATCCCTTTGCCTCTACCGTATGACCGCTGGGTCCAGGAGGGGATCGCCGACTCTGAGACTGAGACTGTGCCTCGTTTTCTGCCTTTTAGCGATGCACGTGTAAAAGGAACAATTTCTGAACGAGAAAGTGATAATATTTTGCAAGAAGCTTTGCCACCGTCAATTCGATTCAACACTACAGAGCCTGAACTCTTGTTCCAGAACCAGACACTACCTGGAAAAAGCCATTATATTTTGAGGCCGAGAACTATGGACAAATAAAAAAAAATCATTTTCTCTATTTTTGAAAGTGCAGCTCTCTCATCTGAGAAACTTTCTTATTTTTGTTTTTCGAACCGCCACCCGGGTTCAGCTGCTAGGGTCGCGGTTGCCCAAGTCTTTGGAGTGCAGCTGAAGACGTTAGGTTGACAGTTCTGGTTGGTCTAAGGGAGTTGCCCTGGACTGACAGAAGCATTCCTTAGCATAGAACACCCTACCGCCGCGGGCAGCAATTAGAGAGGATGGAGTTTTTCGAGATGGAGAGACCTGCCAAACGAATGAACTTTAAAGCCAGAATGTGTATATTGATGACAAAGAAACGATTTTTGATATTATGTATTTTCATGTTGCTTAGTGTAATAACGTTTTTAATAGGATATATTTTATTCTCTTTTCAAGTGACCTTTGCACCTACTACACAGCCCATACCTACTTCTACTGTTTCCTTGCACTCTTTTCACCCTCTGTCTGAGCATGAGTCCACCAGAAGATTAGAGTTTATCAATAACTCTTTCATTCAGCTTTTACACCAACACCAATTAGTAGAGAACACAACAAATTGTTGGGTGTGCGGTCTTATGCCACATACAACAGATAAAGGTATCCCTTACTTGGTCTTACCATTTAGTTACAATGGTTCTTTGTGGGCGTTTCAGACGATGTTCATACATGCCATCGAACCATATCCCCCACGTTCCACGAGAAGTAACTCGAGCAACAAGGCATTGGTAGTGGGAATAACTAATATGAGCAGAAACATTGACTCGTATAGAACGATTCCCAAAGATGAATTACAAGCTTGCGATAGATGGAACATAACAGGATATGGAGTTACTCTGAGTGAGAACCAGCGAGCAAAGAAGTCCTCCCCGATTTGGATTGTACCCCATCAAGGTCACCTATGTCTGCAAGGTAATGGCAAAAATCCCTGGGCTCAGTTAGGGAAAAGTGTCTGCACTGAAACATATGTTTTTGCATCTCGAACTTCCCCTTCGTTCCTAGCAGCTAAGGGTACCTATTTCATCTGCCATGATAGAGCCTATACATGGTTGCCCCCTGACTTCTCGGGCACATGTTTTGTTTCGTTCCTGTTGCCTCCCACCTACACGGCCGCGGCAGATTTCCATAAGACAAGGATAGTTAGAGGTGTCATCAGTAAAGAAGACACTGCAGGACAAGAATTTGGAGATTTCGTAAAGGATTTTCTGCCGTTTTGGGGGCCTATGGTGAACAGCAGGAACATAAGGCAATTGACAAGGGCAGTTGAGTGCACCGTAGTTGAAACCATCGGTGCCCTTAGTAATTTGACAGCTGAGCTCCAGTCGGATCGCCTTATGACTCTTCAGAACAGGGTCGCATTAGACATCATACTTGCAGACCGAGGTGGGGTATGTAAAGTGATCCAATCAAGTTGCTGTGTGTTTATCCAAGATAACGCTCCGACAGTCTACCAGGCCATTTCCAAACTGCATAAGATCTCTGAATCTATTCACATGGATAAAGGAGATTGGTCATTGATGTGATGGTTCTGGGAACTGATATCTGCCTGGGGATGGAAGATTCTGATAGTCATTGAGATGATCTTAGCCATTCTTTTCCTGTTCTGTCTGTGTATACAGTGTGCTCCTGCAATATGTGGCCTCTGTGCTACATCGTGTGTAAGGAAACCTGTATCAAGAAACGAGCTAAGTAATAGGATGATGCTACAGCAACATCTCAATGACTTTATGAATATAGACCTGGACTCAGATTAGCGTGAGTATAGGTTATTGCCTATGTAAGGGCAAAAGGAGGGCCTGTGGTACTGAAAATTCTGGACCCGTGTTATGAACATCGTCATATCATGACGATTTTGGTATCAGCAGACCGAGAATGATTAGAATACTATGCACAAGCATTTTCGTCATATTCGGGTGACAAAATCACCCTGAAATCAGAGTTTCCGTCCTGAACCCTCGGGTTCCATTTTGTGAACGGCAGCCATTTTGTGATTGCCCTCACATAGGCCCAATGACTAAGACCAAAAACGAGCCTGAAGGACGCGTACATCTTTGCTGACTCCTCTGTGACCTGGGCAAGCTGACTCCACTGCCCGAAGCCAAACCTGTTCGGCCAGTTCCTTCCCAGTGGCCGAATGAGATTAGTATCAAGGCACAACACATCATAAACCTTTTCATCGCACACAAACCATGCCTAATCTTACACACACCTGTCCCTGTTTCTTTCTTTATGACTTGCTTTACGAGGAGGAGGTGCCCGTTTTTATTGGGGGTCCGTCGATATCTGATTAAAATACTGGGCCTTGCCGGGTAATTGATTGTGGGCTGGACAAACTGAAATATGGGCTTGTCATCATGACTCTGCTTTTTCTTTGTAGTGGTAATATGTGAATGGTCAACTGTAAAATAAGGAATTTTGCCTAAAGCATAATATTTTGTATAAAAAGAGAAGGCTGGCTTTGTAAGGTTGAGCAGTCTCCTGAGAATATACACCGTGTTGTACTTGTAGGATACCTGTTACTGGCTGCAGCCAATAAATACGATCTTTGACTTCACCAAGAAGACTCTGTGTTTCTGTAGTCTAAAACAGGAAGGACTCGAAGTCTTAGGGTGTTTTCCCTGGCACCGCTGGTTTCTTAAAAACCCAGTACTTCAGTAGGAAAAATCGAATGAGGAACGTTAGTAAAAAATAGGTACTCTAAAAGGTAGGGAAGTATAATTATTAATATTAACATGAAAACTTACTGGGGCCAGCAGAGGAGCCCTCGCCGGACCGATCCTGGCCTTCCTGGTCCTCGTCCGCCGGCGCCGCTACCTCCTCCTCTGTCCTCTTGCCCCTGGGGGGACCTGATGTACAACATGAAAGAAAGACCCAAACATGGATGATTGTTGTCAACCAAATCAAACATTTCAAGTCAAGTCACAAAATTTGTATAGCGCACTACATACCCAGAGGGTTTCAAGGCGCTTAGGAAGGGGGAGAGGATTATTTGTCAAATATCCACGTTTTAAGCTGCTTTCTGAACGCTAGGTGGTTCTGGGTGAGGCGAAGGTAAGCGGGGAGTGAGTTCCATGTTTTAGCAGCCAGGTATGAAAAGGATCTGCCTCCCATGGTGGTCTTGTTGATGCGAGGTACAGTAGCGAAGGCTTGGCTGGAGGAGCGAAGTTGGCGGGAGGGGGTGTAGAAGGACAGTCGAGAGTTGAGGCAATCTGGTCCGATGTCGTAGAGTGATTTGTGTGCGTGGGTAAGCAGTCGGAAAGTGATCCTCTTATTGACGGGTAGCCAGTGGAGGTCTTTAAGGTGACCAGAGATGTGTTCGTTGCGTGGGATGTCTAATATGAGCCTGGCTGAGGCGTTTTGGATTCGTTGTAGTTTCTTCTGGAGTTTAGCGGTGGTACCTGCGTAGAGGGTGTTTCCGTAGTCCAGTCGGCTCGTGACTAGAGCGTGGGTGACTGTTTTCCTTGTTTCGGAGGGGATCCAGCGAAATGTTTTTCTGAGCATGCGAAGAATGTTAAAGCAGGAAGAGGATACGGCGCTGACCTGTCTGTTCATTGAGAGTGAAGAATCCAGGATGACGCCAAGGTTCCGTGCGTGGTCTGTCGGGATGGGTGCTTTTCCGAGGGCTTCCGGCCACCAGGAGTCGTCCCATGCAGAGGGGGATGTACCTAAGATGAGGACTTCTGTTTTGTCTGAGTTCAGTTTCAGACGGCTTTGTTTCATCCATTCAGCGACTTCTTTCATTCCTTCGTGTAAGTTAGTCTTGGCGGTGCTGGGGTCCTTGGTGAGAGAAAGGATCAGTTGAGTGTCATCCGCGTAAGAGATGATGTTGAGGTTGTGTTGGCGGGCGATGGCCGTGAGGGGGCTCATGTATACGTTGAAGAGGGTGGGACTGAGTGAGGATCCTTGAGGTACGCCGCATATGACTTCAGAGGCCTCGGACTTGAATGGTGGGAGGCGGACTCTCTGGGTTCTTCCGGTGAGGAACGAGGTGATCCAATCAAGTGTTTTTCCTTGGATTCCGATGTTATTGAGGCGTTGTAGAAGGGTGCTGTGGCAGACTGTGTCGAATGCTGCAGAGAGGTCGAGGAGGATGAGGGCGACTGTGTCACCATTGTCCAGTAGAGTTCGAATGTCGTCTGTTGCTGCGATGAGGGCGGTCTCAGTGCTGTGTTTGGCTCGGAAGCCAGATTGTGAGGGGTCGAGGGATTTGTTGGCTTCGAGGAAGGCGGCGAGCTGGTTGTTGACGGCTTTCTCGATGACTTTGGCCGGGAAAGGAAGAAGCGAGATGGGGCGGTAGTTTTTGAGTTCGGTGGGGTCTGCTGTTGGTTTTTTCAGAAGGGCGGTGAGTTCAGCGTGTTTCCAGTCTTCCGGGAAGGTGGCGGAGTTGAAGGAGCAGTTGATGATGTCTCGGAGGTGCGGTGCTATGACGGAGTCTGCTTTGTTGAAGATGTGGTGAGGGCATGGGTCTGTGGGGGATCCAGAGTGGATGGAATTCATCAGGCGGATGGTGTCCTCAGTGGAGATTGGGTTCCAGGCGTTAAGGGTGTTTACGGGGGGAAGATGGTCAGCAGATGGTAGGGTGGGTTGGCTTCCGGGTTGGTTATCAAAGCTGTTGTGGATGTCAGCAATCTTGTTGTGGAAGAAAGAGGCTAGGGAGTCGCAGAGGGTTTGAGAGGGGGTGATGTCGTTGGAGTTTGCCGAGGGGTTGGAAAATTCCTTGACGATGTTGAAAAGTTCCTTGCTGTTGTGGGCGTTGTTGTCAAGTCGATCCTTGAATGCTGTTTTCTTGGCTTTACGGATCAGTTGGTGGTGAGTGCGGGTGGCGCTTTTGAGGGCGTCCTTGTTGCTGGTGGATGGGTCTTTTTTCCAGGCCTTTTCAAGGGAGCGGCATAGTTTCTTGGACTTCTTGAGATCATCGTTGAACCATGAGGCCTTCTTGTTGACAAGTTTGTGTTGACGTTTTTTCAGTGGTGCTAAGGTGTCGGCGGTGTTGGATAACCAAAGGGTGAAGTTGGAGGCGGCTTCGTTGGCGTTAGAAGAGAGGGCTGGGGAGGTTCGAAGGAGCGATGCGGAGATCTGATCTGTGGTGATTTTGTTCCAGTTTCTTTGTAGAGTTGGTTGGAGGTGGATGATGGGTTTCGGCTTGTTGTAGGTGAAGTGAACGCAGCTGTGGTCAGTCCAGAGGAGCTCCGTAGTGTGGCTGAAGGAGACATGGTTGCTGGAGGTGAAGATGGGGTCAAGTGTGTGACCTGCGATGTGGGTGGGGGAAGTGACCAGTTGTTTAAGTCCGATGTTGGCGAGGTTGTCTAAGAGGGTGGCGGAGTTGCGGTCGTTGATCTTTTCGAGGTGAAAGTTGAGGTCTCCCAGAAGGATGTAGTATTTGGAGGGGAGCGCGTGTGGGGTGATGAAGTCCGTGATGTCTTCACTGAATTTTGCGCGGGGTCCTGGTGGTCTGTAGAGGAGGGTGCCTCTAAGAGTTGTCTTAGGGTCGATGTGGATCTGGAAGTGAAGGTGTTCGGAGTTAGCGAGGTTGGCGTCAGAGCTGGTAGAGATGCGGATGGATTTCTTATGGACGATAGCGATTCCTCCTCCTGTATGGTCGGTGCGGTCCTTGCGTGTGATCTTATAGTCATCAGGGATAGCAATGGTGATGTCAGGGGCGGAGGAAGCGTTCATCCATGTTTCCGTTAGGAAGGCGACGTCTGGAGAGATGGTGTCTAGTAGATTCCATAGGTCAATGGCGTGTCTGTGGATCGAGCGGGTGTTGAGAAGGATGCATTGTAGGAGATTGGGGTCGGGAATCTGTGGTGTGGTCGTAGCGGAGATGTTGTCGGTGCCGCTGAATTTGCAGGAGAAGCAGGAGAAAGGTCCATGGGTGCGTCCAGGAGCGGCTTGGACGCAGTTGGGGGCGCGACCGGGGTTAAGGGCTAGGAGGGTGGCGGCATCGTAGGTAATGCGGGGGGGCTGGGCAGCGCGAGGGGCAGGGGGTCTGGCGCTGGGCGCGGTCCAGGCGCGGACGGGCGTAGACGGGCTTACCTTTGGCGCACCTTCGGCGCGGGTTGGGCGCGGATGCTGCGCGTGAACGCTGCGCGCGGGAACTCCTGTCATATATGGATGGTGGAGGGGGAGGGGCGAGGGCGACTCAGCTGGGAGGCGGGGCGGGCTTACCAACAAACAACAACCAACAAAATGGAGGAGGGGGGAGCACAACAGAGCGCTTGGGGACAACGCGCTAAACAGCTGAAAAGAGCAAATCAAAGGCAATGCGCGTTATGTTCAAAGCGGCAGCCAGGCAGGGCAATACGAGGCACAGATGAAGCAAAATAAACGGAAGCGCTGCACTAACGATACCAGTCCACGCCAGGGAGCACTGGGAGCGACCACTCCGGTCAGAGCACAGAGCGAGTCACAGCGCTGCCGGGTAGGAAGGCGCAGATTGTATCCTGTGGGAGGGTGACTCAGCTGGGAGGCGGGGCGGGCTTACCAACAAACAACAACCAACAAAATGGAGGAGGGGGGAGCACAACAGAGCGCTTGGGGACAACGCGCTAAACAGCTGAAAAGAGCAAATCAAAGGCAATGCGCGTTATGTTCAAAGCGGCAGCCAGGCAGGGCAATACGAGGCACAGATGAAGCAAAATAAACGGAAGCGCTGCACTAACGATACCAGTCCACGCCAGGGAGCACTGGGAGCGACCACTCCGGTCAGAGCACAGAGCGAGTCACAGCGCTGCCGGGTAGGAAGGCGCAGATTGTATCCTGTGGGAGGGCGACTCAGCTGGGAGGCGGGGTGGGCTTACCAACAAACAACAACCAACAAAATGGAGGAGGGGGGAGCACAACAGAGCGCTTGGGGACAACGCGCTAAACAGCTGAAAAGAGCAAATCAAAGGCAATGCGCGTTATGTTCAAAGCGGCAGCCAGGCAGGGCAATACGAGGCACAGATGAAGCAAAATAAACGGAAGCGCTGCACTAACGATACCAGTCCACGCCAGGGAGCACTGGGAGCGACCACTCCGGTCAGAACAATAACAAATTATTTCGGGGAAATAGTAAATAGACAACAATTGCACTACATTTATTGACCTATCTGGTATGGTCTACTAGGATATTAGTATTGCTGGATTCGTAGACTGTCGACTTGGAAAGTTATGTAACTCACTAAACCAACTACAAAAAGGTACGACTAGGACTGGCAGGCAGCACTCCGCAGCACGCGAAGTGACAGACATAGTCCATCGTGATTGCAGACCAGTGAGAACACTAAAAAGTATGTTTCCTACTACATAACCAGTCATTAAAATACTCAAACTATCAATCCACCACCACTATCTCTTCTTAGTGGCAGGTGTACAAAGGAAGGACTGGACTTGAGTCTCTAGGGGCAGATATACAAGTCCCTTGCGGCTCTTTTGCTCCGTCGTTGCGTGACTTTTGTGACGCAGCGGCAGCGCCAAAGAGGCACCATGGTGCGGGGTATATTAACAACATGACGCATCTGGGAGATGCATCACATTGTAAAGCCCTGCGCCATCAGGGGGCGTTCTGGCACAAGGGAGTGCGTTCCTGCACAGGAACACATCCTAAAAGTGGCTGAGTGAAATCTACAAGATTTCACTCAGTCACTTTTATGCCAATGCTGCGTCACTCAAAACCCTGCGCCTGCTTGAAGCAGACGTACGGCTTGATGCAGCATTGGGGAGATAGGGCACACCAAAGCATTGCTGGAGCTGCATCGTGGTTGGGACGCAACTCCAGCAATGCGCTGCCTTTAGGGCACAGATGCATGACGCTTCTGTGTCGTTTTGCCCCATGGTGCGCCGCATTGTAAATGCGGCGCACCATGGGTGGTGGAGGCGTGGCGCACAATTACTGGCGCATCCCTGCTAATTTGCAGGGATGCGCTAGTAATTGTAAATCTGCCCCTTAGTGTCTAGCATTACTCAGTTCTGTAAAGTACACTCATACATAATTATTCAGGCCAATGAAATGAGCAAAAATAATCGAAAACAAATAATCATAGTAGCACTGCCACTGAGCAGGAGAGCAGTGCACCTGAAATGCAATCACAGAACATTTTGAAACATAATTTACCTACAATCTAATCGGCAGCATTATTGCTCTTCGGAAAAAACAAAAATTTGAAATATGATAACACATAGAGCAGGAGAAAACAGAGTAGTGATTAAATAGCTACTACGACTCACCAAGCCCGGGGATCTCGACGCCTAGCAGGTCGAGCAGGTCGTGTTCACGGTCCAGGTGCATGGCCTGGTTGTAGGTGCGCCGGACCCGAGAGTGTTGATACATGTCCCAGCACACCTTCTCCCACCGCTTTCGATGCTCCCGGAGCCCGTACCTGCTGGCGATCCTGCCGCGATGGTCTTGGGGAGGCGGCGATGCACATAGTAAACCAGTGCGGCCACCTCCTGCGCGCTGATGATCTCCCGGGCTGTGACTAGCTCCTCTCGCAATCGCCCCCATGGGAGCCGGGTACGGAGTGTGGGACCCTTCCCCTTCTCCTTCCCGGCTCCCTTTGCCATGGTCCTGTACAGCAGAAATAAAAAAAAGAAACGAATGGGGAAAAAGTAAACTAAAAAAAAAGTAGAAAAAAGTAGCTTTAAAAGTAACGAAAAGTTGAAAAAAACACAAAATATAGATCTGGAAAAAAAGAGGGATAGATATAGAGTAGAAACGATTTAAAAAAGTCCAAAGAAACAAAGGATTGCACAGATGAAAGGAGGATTAGAAAGCATGCACAGAACCATAGCAATGAATGAAAAACAAGATAACCGCGACCATTGAGGACTGCGTGGGTAAGTTTGCGCGATTTTTCCCACGCGAGTACGCAAAAACAGGTGCGAACTCGTAATAGTGCGCCACACACCAAGCAACATTGTCAATAGCGCGTTGAAATGGAAATACACAACGCGCCCAAGATGGGCGCGCCCATGTACGACCGCATGGGCAACCTCGCGGTCGGTGCGCTGCAAGCGGTCCGCGAATAAGCAAAAAAACGGGCAAACACACACAAAAAAAAGAAATCCGCAAATTTGCACGAATTTGCGGATTGCAGGTTCTATTTTGAGCGAATTCGCTCCCCGCGAATCTCGCAAAATTGCAGAAAAACAAATTTTGCAAAACTGAAAGCACTTAGAAGGTGCAAAAGTTCAAGCTAATTTATAACCATTATTTATTTTATTTTATTTTATGTAGTTTGTAGAGCGCGCAGCTACCCCCGAAGGGGTGTCCCGGCGCTAACCATTCCCTGTAGTGCTTCCTGAGGGGGCCCTCCAGAGTTCAGTTTCCTACTTGAAACTATTCTCTGACCCTGCTCTGACCCTCAAAGCAGGGTCAGAGAATAGTTACAAGTATGGCACAATGCTCCTGTAAAAATTTTTAAACTGCAACAGGAAGCACTTACAGCTAAGGAAGCAGGTGCCACACTTGAAGCTCAAATTCAGTGACACATTAACCAGCCCCAAATTAATTCATCTCAGTTGAGGCTGGGAAGATGTGTTTTCCCCCATACTCTACAGTGGTGAACAAGAGGGTGGTAGTGGTGAACCAGAGGGTGATAGTGGTGAACCAGAGGATGCTGTGATGAACCAGAGGGTGTCAGTGGTGAGTGCTGAACCAGAGGGTGGCAGGGGTGAACCAGAGGGTGCTGAGATGAACCAGAGGGTGGCAGTGGTGAGCACGATGGTGGTAGTGGTGAACCAGAGGGTGGCAGTAATGAACCAGAGGGTGGCAGTGATGAACCGGAGGGTGGCAGTGATGTACCAGAGTGTGGCACTGGTGAACCAGAGGGTGCTGTGATGAACCAGAGGGGGACAGTGATGATCCAGAGGGTGGCAGTGGCAAACCAGAGGGTGGCAGTGATGACCCAGAGGGTGGCAGTGATGATCCTGAGGGTGGCAGTGGCGAACCAGAGGGTGGCAGTAATGAGCCAGAGGGTGGCAGTGATGAACCAAAGGGTGGCAGTGATGAACCAGAGGATGGCAGTGGTGAGCCAGAGGGTGGCAGTGATGAGCCAGAGGGTGGCACTGGTAAACCAGAGGGTGCTGTGATGAACCAGAGGCGGACATTGAGGATCCAGAGGGTGGCAGTGGTAAACCAGAGGGTGGCAGTGATGAACCAGATGGTGGCAGTGATGATCCTGAGGATGGCAGTGGCGAACAAGAGGGTGGCAGTGATGAACCAGAGGGTGGAAGTGATGATCCTGAGGGTGGCAGTGGTAAACCAGAGGGTGGCAGTAATGAACCAGAGGGTGGCAGTGATGAACCAAAGGGTGGCAGTGATGAACCAAAGGGTGGCAGTGATGAACCAGAGGGTGGATGTGGTGAACCAGAGGGTGGCAGTGATGAACCAGAGGGTGGCACTGGTAAACCAGAGGGTGCTGTTATGAACCTGAGGGGGACATTTAGGATCCGGAGGGTGGCAGTGGCAAACCAGAGGATGGCAGTGATGATCCTGAGGATGGCAGTGGCGAACCAGAGGGTGGCAGTGATGAACCAGCGGGTGGAAGTGATGATCCTGAGGGTGGCAGTAGTGAACCAGAGAGTGGCAGTAATGAACCAGAGGGTGCAGTGATGAACCAGAGGGTGGCAGTGATGAACCAAAGGGTGGCAGTGATGAACTAGAGGGTGGCAGTGGTGAACTAGAGGGTGGCAGTGATGAACCAGAGGGTGGAACTGGTAAACCAGAGGGTGCTGTGATGAACCGGAGGGGGACATTGAGGATTCAGAGGGTGGCAGTGGCAAACCAGAGGGTGGCAGTGATGAACCAGAGGGTGGCAGTGATGATCCTGAGGATGGCAGTGGCAAACCAGAGGGTGGCAGTGATGAACCAGAGGGTGGCAGTGAAGAACCAGAGGGTTGCAGTAATGAACCAGAGGGTGGCAGTGATGAGCCAAAGGGTGGCAGTGATGAACCAGAGGGTGGCAGTGATGAACCAAAGGGTGGCAGTGATGAACCAGAGGGTGGCAGTGGTGAACCAGAGGGTGGCAGTGAGGAACCAGAGGGTGGCACTGGTGAACCAGAGGGTGGCAGTGATGAACCAGAGGGTGGCAATGATGATCCAGAGGATGTCAGTGGCGAACCAGAGGGTGGCAGTAATGAACCAGAGGGTGGCAGTGATGAACCAGAGGGTGGCAGTGGTGAACCCGAGGGTGATGAACCAGAGGATAGCAGTGATGAACCAGAGGGTGGCAGTCTTGAACGAGAGGGTGGCAGTGGCGAACCAGAGGGTGATAGTAATGAACCAGAGGGTGGCAGTGATGACCCGGAGGGTGGCCGCGATGAACCACAGGGTCCCAAACATGCTGGACACATAGAAACAACATGGTCGCGACTGTTGCGACCACACAAGTAAGTTTGCGTTCCCGAACTTGTAAAAAACCCTCGCGAACTGGCAAAAACCCTTGCGAACATGCAAAAAAAAACAAATTCGCAAATTTGTGCGAATTTTGCTAATTGCGAATTCGCTTTCGCGCATATTCACGGAACGCGAATAAGCAAATTTCGCCCTTACTTAGTCTGAGGACTCACCCCTCTCTGTGACCTCAGGGGAGGATGATGCACTGTCATCCTGCAGCACAACAGAGTGGGGCAGAGGTGTTGTTTCGGACGCAGGCCTGTCCCTCAGTAACACCACTTGCTGGCCCATGAGGTCCATCATTTGTCCAAGGCGGGTGTCGATGGACCTCATTAGCAGGATGAGCTCACATAATAGTTCGTCAGACCGGCCTCTTTGTCCCTGGCCCTGTTCGTAGGCCCCGATGACTCTGGTGAAGTGGTCCAGGGATGGAGTCCCAACCTCCTGATGTCTGGGGTTGACCCTGGCCCTCCCACCTGCCCTGCTGCCATGGACCTGTTGCTCACCACTGTGGGTCCACGCACACTCTCCCTGCCATCCACAGTTGTTGGTGTGGGCTGGTCATTCCCTGGGACAGGGAGGGTGCTGCAGGTGGCACTGGTGGTGGTGGTGGTGGCGGGGATGGAGACACAGGCCATAACTGCAGGGATCTGCTGTGCAATTGTTGTTGCAGCAGACATGGTGGTGGGGAGGATAGGGGGCTGGGACCTTTTGCTCCCTGGGACACTAGATGGGCTGCCCTGGAGCTCATCATCCAGAGAACTGTGGGAGTCTACATCCGAGAGTCCATGTACCGGGGATGGAGACTGGCTCTGCTGGTCGTTGTTGTTGTCCTCAGCAGTGAGTTCTTCGTCACCTGTGGATTAGATGGAGAATGGTCAGTGTTGTGCACTGTGCAAGAATTCTGTTAGCTGTGTGTCATCCCCTGTCTGTACACTAGACAATTGACTGATCTTCAATATTTTTTGTAAGTGCAATACTGTGCCTCATTACATAATGCAGAGGCACATAAATTACTCATACATGTCAGGTATCGATGCTGTGTGTAGTGATGCAGGTCTCCCACCTACAAACAGCCATGGCTTCCAGGTGCTCCTGGGTGGGAGGGATTACTCCATGTTGCTGGGGTGTAGGACAAGGGGCATGGTGGGAGTAGGAGTACAGGCCTCCCTCCCACATACAGGCCTCCCAGTGAAGATGGCTACCTACCTGTAAGGTGAGGGTGAACTATGCAATGGCTTCCAGGTGCTCCTGGGTGGTGTGGGGGGAGGGCTCCATCTTGCTGGGGTGTGGGACAGGGGGCATGGTGGGAGTAGGAGTACCGGCCTCCCTCCCACATACAGGCCTCACAAGCAAGATGGCTACCTACCTGTTAGGTGAGGAGGAACAATGCAATGGCTTCCAGGTGCTCCTGGGTGGGAGGGAGTGCTCCATGCTGCTGGGGTGTGGGACAGGGGGCATGGTGGGAGTAGGAGTGCAGTCCTCCCTCCCCCAAACAGGCCTCAAAAGCAAGATGGCTACCTACCTGTAAGTTTGTTTGGTGTACTGCAATGGCTTCAAGGTGCTCCTGGGTGGGAGGGAGTGTTCCATGCTGCTGGGGTTTGGGACAGGGGTATGGTGGGAGTAGGAGGGCAGGCCTCCCTCCCCCAAATAGGCCTCACAAGCAAGATGGCTACCTACCTGTTAGGTGAGGGTGAACAATGCAATGATTTCCAGGTGCTCCTGTGTAGGAGGGAATGGCTCCATGCTGCTGCGGTGTGGGACAGGGGGCATGGTGGGAGTAGGAGTGCAGGCTTCCCTCCCACAAACAGGCCTCACAAGCAAGATGGCTATTTACCTGTAAGTTTGTTTGGTGAACTATGCAATGGCTTCCAGGTGCTCCTGGGTGGGAGAAGGCTCCATCCTGCTCAGGTGTGGGACAGGGGCCATGGTGTTTGTAGTGGTGCAAGGTGACTGTGCTCATGCTCCCATGGTAATGTTGCTAACTACATTTAGGGTAAATGGGAGTGGGTGCCTGTTGGAAATGCGAGACAGGTTTTTGTGGGTGTGTGGTGCAGATAGATGTGATTTGTCTGGTGTGGTGTGTGCTTTTGGATGTGCAAAACAGTGCATATCAGTGAATTGGTTGACATTTGCTTGTACTTACACCAGCCTCCACTTCCCCGGACACTCCTGTGAGACTCTCAGGATGCAGTATGGCACGCACCTTCTCCTCCCATGGTGTGAATGTTTTCTATGGGATGGGAGGGCCACTGCCAGTCCGGTTAGCCAGCTCCAAGTTCTTGCCCCTCCTCTCTTTGACAACCCTCTTGAGATCATGCCACCGCTTCATGATCCCAAAAATCAATGAAGAGGGAAAATAAATTATAGTCTATTCTGCTTCCTTAGGCTAGAGCAAAAAGAATGAACCACTTGTCCTGTATTTCCAGGGTCTATGCTAACGTGGGGCGGGCCATCGTTGTAAAAAACCCTCATATGCGAACACAGGCGTAAGGTGGTATATTGTGGTTCTCCACCATTCAGTGTCGCAACAGCATTATCATATGTCTTTTCCTTAGTATGTTATGCTGACCTCCACAAGGAGGAAGACCAACTGGTGTGACAGTAGTGGCCAGAAATAAAAAAGAGGGTGTGCTGGTGCTCAGGTGGGTGTGAAATAAAATTCCTTATACCATGACTCTCGTGTTTTATTCTGCAAATCATTGGTATAGGAAGCTAAAAACAGGAACGTGCGTCTTCAGGCCTAGTTACTATCCTTACGCACTGGTGAAAACGGTCAACATGTTTCAGCCTCCTGGTATCTCTAGAGGCTTTTGTCAGGACCAATCTTTTAAGAGCCAATTGTGTCTCTTAATTATATTAAAATGGTCTACTCACCACCTTTATAGTTTGGACGAAGATACATTTTATCTGTACCTAAAAGGAAAAGAGAAATGTGCAGTAATATCAACAGATGTTAACATAGCTGTTGCAGTTTCATTTGTACTGATTTCAAATCACATTGTTCATTCTGCGAACATGGTGCGTGTTTTTACGCTGCTTAGCTGCAAGTGGGGAGAAATAGGGTTAGCTGTGATATTCTAAAGGCTGATTTAGAAGTTCTAGAAGGCCTGATGATGTCGGGTAATATTCTCAACAAGGTATGTATGCTGAATAAGAGGATAAGGAAATAAGTTAATAAATCTCTAGGGCTCTTCAGAGCCGTGTGTATGAGATGTTTGCATTAAGATGATTGCGCGCCTCAATTATGATGCCTGTTTAGTATAAATATGAACTCATGCTTCAAGAGACAGGTTGTTGAATAATGAAAAACCTGTGTGAAAGATGGCGGCTTAAATTACAGTTGTCGTGACTTCTGTGCGATTTTATTCAAATATGACGCGTTTGTGCTGGCCTCATGGTGTTAAATAGTTGGACTATATCTTAAGTCAGTAGTTAGGAAAAAGTACTCATAGCAAATGCATCGTTATGTATATGCGATTGATAGTGGCTATCTTAAAGGGAGTCACTTGCACGTTCTAAATAAATCATCGCACACTGTGTTTCTGAACTTTAGAAGTTCGCAAGTCTAAGACCGCATTATCTAGGCGAAATCGTAGTATACAAATATTTAAATATTTAAAGACATGGAAGGCCATTGAGCTCCGTGGTCAATGGCGGATTTTCTCTTAGAGGCAGTATCGTAAGTGCCGAGATTCTACAATCGGTGATGTCGAAACGTATTTCATAAAAGAAATGTTAAACTGTGGTTTCAAAAATGCCCTCGGTCGGACTGAAAGGAGCGCTTACATGTTAAATGAAGACGTTCAAGTTTTCGCCGCTGTTATTAACTTGAATCATTTAGACTTTCGCCTTCATCGAGGAAATACAGCCAGCTTGGTAGACCTGTTGCTGATGTTCAGAAAAACAAATATCAACCCATCAATCGGGCAGCGTTTACTTACAGTTTGTGTTGAAAGCAGACAGCCATTTCATGTCTTACCGGTGCTGCCGTCACTGGGACTTGTGCTGGCTCTGGTTTCTTGGGTGACGCGCACCCGTGTCAGACTGATTTTAACAACTCCGAGTTGACAGTAAAGAGAGACTATGCCTGATTAATGCTTGGCATTGTTGGTTGGCATAGAAGATTTTGAAAGTTTAAATTGGTAAAATATTACTACAGTTATTGGCATATTATTAGCAACAATATTGTTTATATATTGAAAAATAGATGTTCCAATTATAGTGCGATGTAGAGCAGATAAAAAGATCGAATTTTGATCTATGTATTTGGCTCATGCTATTTGTAAATAAGTCATAGGATCAGAAGTGATCACATACTTAAGTCAATGTGTCATGGTCGTTGTTGTTTCTGGGTTAATGTTCTGCGAGGGAGTGCCAAGAGATGTTATGGTTCATGACTTCCCTATCTGTTTTTAAATGGTGGACCCAGCATTGTTCTTTTTCATATAGAACCCGTTCTGCGTTGTAATTTTTGGTAGTAAGGGTCTCTAAGACTACCCAGTTGATGTCTTCAGTGAAGTGGTTAACTTCTATGAGTACTAAAACACACACTATTTAAAGGAGGGTCCGAGGGCTACTTTAATGACTCTGTACTGGATACATGCCCCTGACAGAAAACTAGTTACAACAAAAGGTACCCGGGAGTCAAAAACATATTTTTCTCATAGACAACCAGTTTCACGACACAAAGAAAGATTGTGGATTGAAAACAATTGAACATATAAAACCATTTAAACACACATACGTGCAACATACAACCAGAGTGAGAATTTTCCCATCAGTTGTCTCTCTGTACCACCACTATTACATCGTTTGGGTTCTCCTTACCCAGGAGTTAGTGTGCACACAGTCACACAAGTTGTGAGGAAGGGACTGTGTGAGTAAGAAGACTCAACAAGAGTTATTTCGCTAGGTGGTGTCAGTATGGTGTTGGTATGATGTTACAACTGAAAAAAGCAGTGCAAGTGAAATTAGTGGAGTGAATAAAATTAGGTGAAACTGAGTAGAGTAGTTAATTTTAATATTTTCTCTCAGCTCCCTACGCTTAAAACCATAGTGAAAAGTGAGAAAAATGAGAAAAAAGCAGATTTAACATAATATCTGCTCAGCGAGTGGTCGACATGTTTCTGCATATAAGGACTTGATCCTCTGCATTCATCAGGACCTAGATGTTGCTACTGCTGTAAAATTATGTGAAAAATGATAAAAAAGAGATTATATCACCTGTTTGTCAGGTGTAGATTCTCCTCCACAATCTAAAGTAGTCATGCAAACACGGAAAGAAAATGAGAAAAAACAAACATATTTGTCAAAGAATACACTCTATAGTAATGATATTCTTGTGCTCATGTCTTTAGCAGTTGGATTAACATGATATCACTCACCCAATTTCTGTGGGGATGGCGCCTCACCTCACCTGGCTGCAGCTCAGGTAAATAAGGAGCACCGCTCTGTTTTGCAAAACACATAATTGTGAAAACATTCCACTGATTGTCCCAAAACAAGGTTAAAAAACAGATGTAATATCTAGATATACATCTGTCTGACTACATACATTGTGACCTCAGTACTGCTCATCATAATACAAAACCAAAGGTATGCCAAATTTCCTGGTTTCGTAAAAAAACTCTATGCGTCTGCCTGCTAGAATACGCGTCAACGAGTTATATGAACCCTAGAGCCTCTTATCGTTTGTGGCCAAGATGGTATCGAGAACGACCCATGTGCATAGTCCCCTTCCCTCAAAATAGGGGGGATTACAAATCTACCACTCATGTTTTACATATTTCTTGCTCCTCGTATTTTACATATTATTTACGAATTGTTTTACGAAGCATATTTAAAGGGAAATGCAGGAATGCCCTTCTCGGTTAGATAATCAGCATGTACGATGTCCCTGAAAGCTAAATGAAATTGAGGGACATCGGTGCCGCCCGTGCATAACATGTCACGCACGCGGCGGTAAACGTAAAAGGCAATCTACTCCCCCCGCTTGCCCCGAAGCATTTCACAAAGGAGATACAAAAATGCCGTAATCGGCTAGATTAAGCAACGTATACGATATCCCAAAAGCCTCACGAGCAGTAAAGGACAGCGAAAGATGCCGCCCGTGCATGCAGCGGCAATCGCGAAAGACAAACTGCTCCGCCCGCTTACCTCTCCGTCGGTGTCTCCAGGCGTCCCTCTGGGCTATACTGGGGAGGCACCGAACGGAAGGGGAAGCGGCTATTTCTAATCGCTCGTATTTAGAATGGACCAATGTTGTAGGCAAATTTCTGTTCAAAATTGAGCAGAAATGGGTCTACAAGCTGAATAGTGACAAAGAGGGCCTTAATGAGCCTATCCCTTGGATTTCACTATGAGGTCACTATGGTAAGGCAGGATCCTATTACAATCCAGTTGGGTCAACCTTGTAAATATGTATAACACGTCTGTAATTCATACCACTGATATCACTATAGTATCATGTGACCTTGCCATCAACGCCCACGTCACTTATGTTTTTTGCACTGTCTAGGTGCATTAATTGGTATGATAAGTATTGACGGTTAGATACAGACTTATAGTTTGGATTGTTTATTATGTTTGTTTTTTTTTTACAAACTTTGTCCCCATATTATCAAGACACCCAGACTTAAATATCTGTTCCAGTATACATTATTTGGATTCAAAAAAAAAAAGAAAAAAAAAATTCTGTATTTTCAGCGTCCTCTGTATTACGGACAAAGTAACGTATTTAAAATAAGAATTGCCTAAGACCACAATTTTCAGAATTGCTTATATGCAATTGGGGATACACTATGATAGAGATGACCTCATTAAACCCTTGGAGTCATACAATACTGCTGACTTTTGATTCCGGGATAACATGGGTTTGATTGAACGAAAAACACTCCCCTTTTCTAATAATTTACTCGGTGTAATGTTGCTTTCTTATAAGTAAAGTAAGCCTGTTTTTTGGCAAAACGTGGCGAAATAATACCAATAGCCACAGACTGTGTTTTGGCACAATATTGTCCTCTACAACCAGTACATTTCTACACACGATCGGTAACTACAAATCCCAGTTACCCTTGCATGTTTCTGCCCGCTATTAGAAATAGCCGCTTCCCCTTCCGTTCGGTGCCTCCCCAGTATAGCCCAGAGGGACGCCTGGAGACACCGACGGAGAGGTAAGCGGGCAGAGCAGTTTGTCTTTCGCGATTGCCGCTGCATTCACGGGCGGCGTCTTTCGCTGTCCTTTACTGCTCGTGAGGCTTTTGGGATATCGTATACGTTGCTTAATCTAGCCGATTACGGCATTTTTGTATCTCCTTTGTAAAACGCTTCGGGGCAAGCGGGGGGAGTAGATTGCCTTTCACGTTTACCGCCACGTGCGTGACATGTTATGCACGGGGCACCGATGTCCCTCATTTTCATTTAGCTTTGAGGGACATCGTACATGCTGATTATCTAACCGAGAAGGGCATTCCTGCATCTCCTTTTAAATATGCTTCGTAAAACAATTCGTAAATAATATGTAAAATACGAGGAGCAAGAAATATGTAAAACATGAGTGGTAGATTTGTAATCCCCCCTATTTTGAGGGAAGGGGACTATGCACATGGGTCGTTCTCGATACCATCTGGGCCACAAACGATAAGAGGCTCTAGGGTTCATATAACTCGTTGACGAGTATTCTAGCAGGCAGAAGCATAGAGTTTTTTTTACGAAACTAGGAAATTTGGCATACCTTTGGTTTTGTATTATAACGAGCATTACTGAGGTCACAATGTATGTAGTCAGACAGATGTATATCTAGATATTACATCTGTTTTTTAACCTTGTTTTGGGACAATCAGTGGAATGTTTTCACAATGATGTGTTTTGCAAAACAGAGCGGTGCTCCTTATTTACCTGAGCTGCAGCCAGGTGAGGTGAGGCGCCATCCCCACAGAAATTGGGTGAGTGATATCATGTTAATCCACCTGCTAAAGGCATGAACACAAGAATATCATTAATATAGAGTGTATTCTTTGACAAATATGTTTGTTTTTTCTTATTTTCTTTCCGTGTTTGCATGACTACTTTAGATTGTGGAGGAGAATCTACACCTGACAAACAGGTGATATAATCTCTTTTTTTATCATTTTTCACATAATTTTACAGCAGTAGCAACATCTAGGTCCTGATGAATGCAGAGGATCAAGTCCTTATATGCAGAAACATGTCGACCACTCGCTGAGCAGATATTATGTTAAATCTGCTTTTTTCTCATTTTTCTCACTTTTCACTATGGTTTTAAGCTTAGGGAGCTGAGAGAAAATATTAAAATTAACTACTCTACTCAGTTTCACCTAATTTTATTCACTCCACTAATTTCACTTGCACTGCTTTTTTCAGTTGTAACATCATACCAACACCATACTGACACCACCTAGCGAAATAACTCTTGTTGAGTCTTCTTACTCACACAGTCCCTTCCTCACAACTTGTGTGACTGTGTGCACACTAACTCCTGGGTAAGGAGAACCCAAATGATGTAATAGTGGTGGAACAGAGAGACAACTGATGGGAACATTCTCACCCTGGTTGTATGTTGCACGTATGTGTGTTTAAATGGTTTTATATGTTCAATTGTTTTCAATCCACAATCTTTCTTTGTGTCGTGAAACTGGTTGTCTATGAGAAAAATATGTTTTTGACTCCTGGGTACCTTTTGTTGTAACTAACCTCTATGAGTGTCTGCTCATCTTCGTGGTGGCCATTTTGCACGAGATATTGCTCCTGTGCTCAATGATGCGTTGTTTGACCTTGCGGCAGGTCATCCTGTATATATTTCAGGTTGTAAGGGCAAATGATCATGCAGTTCGTGTGATTGCGTAATTCCCAATTCAAGTTGGGGAGGAGTTGGAGATTCTTGGTCATACGTGTTAGTTTACATACCGAGCAACCTCTACGGGGATAGTGTCCTTTTATTGGGTTCAAGTTCTATGTTGTCAAAATGATGCTGTTCCTCTTTGTTGTGTTGGGTCTCGTATGCACTAGCATGTCTTTTAGGTTTTTGGTTCTCTTATGTGCAAACCTTAGTTTTGGCAATTTTAGGGTATGTGAGGTGAGGATTCTCCAGTTCTTATTGATGATTTTTTTTCACTGTGTTGAATATTGTATTGTACGTGGTTACGCAGGTTAGTAGATCCTCTGGGTCCTCTCGAGTCGTTGTTTGTAACACGTTCTCTTTAGGTTGGTTCCGTGCTCTCTTTTGACATCTCTTTACAGTTTTGATAGGGTAGTCTCTCTTCACTATTCTTTCTTCCAGACCTCTCATTTGTTGTTTATAGTCTCTAAGGTTGCTGCAGTTTCGTTTTTTTTGCAGAAACTCACTGTAAGGTAAATTGTCCCTCAGTGGTTGAGGGTGAACGCTGTTGTATGAAAGTATGCTGTTATGGGCTGTGGGCTTGTAGAAGGTTTTGGTATGCAAACAGCCTTCTTGTACAAAGATGGTGATGTCAAGAAAATCCAAGTTGTTCTTATTGACGGTGTAAGTAAATTTCAAACATTCATCCCTTGTGTTGATCCACGTCATGAAATTGGTGAGGGCTTCCACGGTGTTGTTCCAGATCGTAATTATGACGTCATCAATGTAGCGTCGCCAAAGTATGATGCCATCTTGGTATGGATTGTCTGGGGTGTGTATGTGTTCTAGTTCAAAGGCATTCACATCCAACCTTGCCACGCGTGGAGCAAATGTGCTGCCCATAGATGTAACATGGCATTGTCCGAATATGGTCCCCTCATATTCGAAATAGTTCTCAGTGAGGGCCATTTTACAGCACTCTAATACAAAATGTCTCGGTGTTCTGTGTTCCTAAGTGTCTGAGAAGAGAATGTCCTCCAAGTGTCTAGAGTTTTCTGCTGGGGGAGGCCCGTATACAGGCTCTCTACGTCTAGTCCTACTAGCAACATGGTGTCTTCATCATATAGTTGTCCATCAAGTAGGTTCAGGAGGTCACGTGTGTCCTTGAGATATGCCGGCGTTCTCTGCACTAATGGTCTCAGGAATTGGTCTGTGAATAGTGACAGTGGTTCTAGGACAAAACCGATACCGGACACTATTGGGCGTCCTGGTGGTGGGTGTTTGTTCTTGTGTGTTTTTGGTAAGGACTAGAAGTATGGTACGCTTGGGGATTTCGTTCTCAGAAAATCTGCTTCCTGTTTTGAGATCCATTGATTGATTTCTGCTTCTTCTACCATTAGTTTGATGGTTCTCTGTAGTCTAGTGGTAGGATCAGTGGTTAGTTTCTTATAGAATTTTTGATCAGACAGGAGTGTGGTGCATTGTTCATTATATCCTTCTTTTTCTTATTTCTCCCCCTTCCAGCTAAGCAGCGTAAAAACACGCACCATGTTCGCATAATGAACATTATGATTTGAAATCAGTACAGTTAACAGATGTTGATATTACTGCACACTTCTCTTTTCCTTTTAGGTACAGATAAAATGTATCTTCGTACAAACTATAAAGGTGGTGAGTAGACCATTCTTATATAATTAGGAGCCACAATTGGCTCTAAAAAGATTGGTCCTGACGAAAGCCTCTAGAGATACCAGGAGGCTGAAACATGTTGACCATTTTTACCAGTGCGTAAGGCTAGTAACTAGGCCTGAAGACGCACGTTCCTGTTTTTAGCTTCCTATACCAATGATTTGCAGAATAAAACACGAGAGTCATTGTATAAAGAATTTTATTTCACACCCATCTGAGCACCAGCACACCCTCTTTTTTATTTCTGGCCACTACTGTCACACCAGTTGGTCTTCCTCCTTGTGGAGGTCAGTATAACATACTAAGGAAAAGACCCAATGATAATGCAGTTGCGACACTGAATGGCAGAGAACCAAGATATACCACCTTACGCCTTTGTTCGCAAATGAGGGTTTTTACAACAAGGGCCCACCCTTCTTGATTTTGTGTTACTGCTTCATGATTACCTTCTTGGATCACGGGGTGGTCCCTACTTAATTAACCCTTTGTACAATCCTTACACACATTTGGGTCCTTGTGGATAATGGTGTCTGTTGGACCAGGCTACCAAACAGTTGTAGTTCCATTCTGACTATCTCATTGACCATGACTGTCAACTCACTCTCTGTGAATTTGGGCATTTTCTGTGATGCCATGTTGTGCGGTGTTTGAAGTTTTTGTGGGTGCATGGGGGTGGGTGTTGGGTGGTGGGTGTGGTGTTTTTGTGTGAGGTGTGTTATGTGCTGGGGGATTGTTGGTGGTGGTGTGATGGTGGTGCTGGTGGTGGTGGTGGGTTTGCTGTGTTCTCTTGCCTTTCCTGTCAGGTCTGGTGTGTGCCCTTCTCTTCTGGAGTTTTGCAAAGGATTTTGGTCATTGAAGGGACTGGTTTTATACTCAGCTGTGTGGGTGTGTCCAAGTGGGGTTTTGCTGTCAGGTGTGTTGTGGGAGTTGTCTTGGTAATTGTATGTTTTTGTTTAGCATTTATTTATTTCATTGGTATGTGTTTTGTGTATTTGTGGGGCATGGCTACTTTGATTTGTGCAATGTTTGGGATTGCTGCAGTGTTATTACATCGTCCGCCATGTTTTTCTTGTATCGTCCACTGCGGTGGCTATGCTGCAGCTCTTCCGCTGTCTTTCACATCCACTCCTGAGTACAACTGCGGCGGTCGGAAACAGTGGATCGTACCGCGGGACCATCAGGGATATACTAATTTCCCGCGCGGTGTCTCCGCTTGCGACGGGTTGTAGCTTTTCTGCTGCGTTTCCGACCGCCGCGGTCACAGAAGTGTGGCTCACCGGTTAGAGGAGGCAGACCCAGAAGCAGAGGTCGGCCCGGGACCAGGGTTCAATTCCCGACGCGGCAGGGTTTGGAGCCCAAATGTCCACGGACCTGATAATTCTCGCTTCGGTGCCTACTTTAATCAGGGGTTCACGCTCTGCAACTCTGGGCAATAGCTTGCTCAATCTCCACAATGGCCCCCGCGGCGGGATGCCTGGCTTTCACCTTGGGGGTGCCCAGCTGGGCTATCCCACAGGGAAAAACCAGGACGGGTTCCCAAAGCAAGCGCCGAGATACCCTTTGTGGTGATACGTGCGCCATATAAGAAACTACATTACCATTATTACCATGTCACCGCCCATGTCGGGTAGTTTTTCTTAGCCCGCTACCACAGTCGGTCTTTTTTGGCGGTTGTTCCTAATTTGAACGCCGGTTTATCCGTGGTCCCGGTGGGCGGTTGTTTCCCACCTCCATGGCGGTCGGTCGGGGTGGTTTTCCGACCGCCACCCTAATGGGGCCTTAAGTGGGTATGGGGGAGAACCCATAAATTTCTGGGTGATTTTTATGGATTAATAGAATACAGAGGCAGATATGTTTCAGGAAAAATATATGTTTCTCATAAAGGTGATATCATTCTCAGTTGGTAATGAAAGACCCTAACAGTGATCCCCCAATATCTTGAGATAAGATTTTCAAATTAATAATGCCTTTTCTCAAAATTGTGATGGTGATTTTACTTCTCTTCTCAAAAGGGAATTTCCAGAGGTTTTTAAGGATGAGTTGTGGTGCTTATGTGGTTATCCTAACAATATAAGGTTAATTCCTGAGGCAATACCAGTATCTGGTAAAGTCTGCAGTGTACCATTATCAGTGAGGGATGAAATTTATGGGGAGCTAGAGAAGCTAAAAAAGGATGTCATAATTGAGGAAGTAGAAGGCACCAGGTGGTTGGCGCCAATTGTTGCCGCCCAGAAATCGAATGGAAGCCTTCGTCTATGCATGGATTTAAGAGAATTAAACAAACAAGTCATTATAGATAAGTATCCCCTACCTAAGATATCTGATATGTTAATGCTTTTACAGGGAGCTAATGTTTTTTCTACCATAAACTTAAAATCTGCCTATCATCAGATAAAACTGGAAGATAAGTCCAAAGACCTAACTGCATTCATCACGCCGTTTGGCACTTACAGATTAATTAGATTACCATTTGGACTGGTGTCCGCAGCATCTGTTTTTCAGAGAGTGTTAGAAAGGGTGTTGAAAGGAGTTGTTGGCGTGAAAATATATCAGGATGATGTACTTCTTTATGGGAAGAATAAAGAAGAGGATGATGCAATACTGAGGGATGTTTTTAGGAAATTTCAAGAATACAATTTAACTGTGAGAATTGACAAATGCAAATTCAAAAAGTCATCTATAGATTACCTTTGACACATCTTCTCTGGCCAAGGTGCACAACCCAAGGCTAAACTTGTTGATACTATTCAGAATCTTGCTTCTCCATCCAACAAGGAAGAACTAATGAAATTTCTTGGAATGTCTGAATATTATAGCAAATTTGTGAAGAACTTTGCTGGGATGTGTGTAAATATGCAGAAATTATTGTGCAAAGGTGTGGATTTCATCTGGTCAGATGACTGTGAAAAGGAATTCATTATGGTCAAGAGTATGCTCAAGAAAACTCCCAAGTTGAAAAGTTTTGATCCCACCAAGAAAGCTGTCCTCGTTACTGATGCCAGCATGAAAGGTTTGGGGGCCGTGTTACAAGAGAAGGATGGGGACACAGATAATGCAATTTTGTTTCTATCACAAATCTTCAGAGGTGCAGAACTACGATACTCAGTCATTGAAAGAGAGGCCTTAGCTGTACACTGGGTCATAAAGAAACTCAAGAGTTTGCTATGGGGTTTTAAATTCGAAGTACGGACAGATCACAAGCCACTATGTCCAGTCTTTAACAAAAAGGTATTGATGCTATTTCTTGGAGAATTTCTATTTTTTTTAAAAAATATTTTTATTGAGTTTCCCCCCCCCCCATTTTTCCAAGAAATCAAATGCTTTTTTACAGTACAGATATTACATACACAGAAAGTTCGACATTCAACAAAAAACGAGAAAAAAGAAAAAAATAACCTGAAGAAACAGTTTTTTACCCCTATTTTCCCCTATTCTTCCATTGCTCAATGGGGAACCAAATCCTACCCCCCAGTACCCTTGCCCTTCTACCTTTCCTCTCATAGATGGCTTTCTCCAAGTTATATGTCGAAAGAAGCCTTGCTATCCATGACTGAAATGTTGGTGCCGTCTTGTCAAGCCAGGCCCTTGCAATAATAATCCTAAAAACTGCCGTAATCATAAACATAAAGTCTGGATATACGCTATTATCCCCTATATTCACCCCTAGCATTATCAACTCATCCGTTAATTTAATCTTCAACCCCAGAGATCCCTCCAGGAATTTTTCGATTGCCAGTTTTAGTGTATAGAGTTGTGGGCACTGTGCAAACATATGTGTAATATTGGCACTGCTTGAGTTACACCGTGGACAAGTTATTCTAGTGCTACCCCCCCACTGGGCAATTCTAGAAGGTGTATGGTACAGAGTATAAACTGTCTTATAGTGTTGGGTCTGTAGCGTTGCCGAGCATAACACCGACCGGCCTAGATCTAATGAGGCTTGTAATCCTTCGGGGTGCGCACCGACTTGTTCCACCCACTTGTTAGCATATTTCTCTCTATCGTCTGTTTTTAGTGCATAGAGCTCTGCGTACAGTTGCCTAATCGTACCACATGTACTGCGCCCAAATAGTCCATTATCCTACAGTGAGCCATCCCTGCTGTCCCACCCTGTTTCTTATAAAAATAGCTCCTCAGCTGTAGATATTTAAAAAAGTTGCTCCCTGGTATTTTGAATTTGTTTTGAATATCCTGAAACAGTAGGAACACCCCTTTTACATCCAACAAATCCCCTAATTTCTTAATCCCGTTGCCATCCCAATCTTTCATAACTGCATCCCTAAAAATCTCTGCAGGAAAATCATTATTTGTATAGCGCCTCAAATACCTATTATACCTCCCAATACCTAGTTTTTTCCCGACGGCATTCCAGACTTTATATATAGCACTTAGTGTCTTGAACCTAGTGTGTTTAAAGTAGGCATAATCCACTGTATTTACTAAGGCATTCTCTGCCTCCTTTCCCAGAACCGCTTCATAAACGTTCCTGCTGCCCAATCTCTCTCCATGCTGACCACTGCCTCCTAATAACCCTTGAGAGTATTGGAGAGCTACTGCCCAGTAATACAGCCTAAAATCAGGTGCCCCCCATCCCCCCTTCTCCCTCGATAGTGTCAAAAATCGGTATGCTCTACGTGTCTTCCCCTGTGCCCATATTAACCTGTTCACTGTTGCTTCTATTCTATTAAACCATGTGCCATCAAAGTATAAGGGAATCGCTCTGAAAATATATAAAAATTTTGGAAAAGTAACCATTTTAATCATATTGATACGCCCCATTAATGTCAAATGTAAGTTATTAATTCTCTCCAAATTTCTTTTAACCTTCCCCAGAAGTGGCTCCATATTAATCTCTATTAATCTGTCCAGATCCACTGACACCCTAATCCCCAAATACATTGCTTCTGAAACTACCCTCGTGTCCTGGAATATTGTGAACCTATTCTGCACTACCTGTGTCTTTCCTCTATTTATCAGGTGTCCTGAGATCACCCCGAAATTCCTTGCCTCTTGCTCTATTTCGTTCAATGCCCCCTCCGGTTCCGGTGTTGTAATGGCTACATCGTCCGCATAAGCGAATAATTTGTATTCCTGCTCATGCAGCCTAACTGGGGGAATCCTATAGTTATAGGTAAGCCTTCTTAACAGTGGGTCCAGATATATGGCAAACAGTAGAGGCGAAGCTGGTCAACCCTGCCTAGTCCCCCGCCTAATCTGTACTGCCTTCGTATAGGATTTATTAATTCTTATTCTGGCCGACGGGTGTTTATATAATGCCTGTATTGCTTTTATATAGCCGTTGCCTATTCCAGCCCATTCCATGGCTTTCCACAAGTAGTCCCAGGAGACCCTGTCGAAGGCCTTCTCGGCATCCAGAAAAATAGCCGCGACAGGGTCTCCTGCAACCTCAGCTGCGTCTACAATGGTAATCATCTGTCTTGTATGTTGGGTAGTCCCTTTGCCTGGGATAAAGCCATGCTGTGCCGGGGACACCAACCCCTCGATAACCTTGCTCAGCCTTTTTGCCAAGGATTTAGAAAATATTTTTGCGTCTGCGTTCAGCAGTGTTATTGGCCTGTTGGAACCTGGATCTGTTGGAGGTTTATCCTTTTTTAATATCACAATTATATCCGCACCCCCCCAAGCACTGTGGGACTATCCTACCCCCCTGTGCCAAGCAGCAAATTGCCCACATGTCTGTTCCTAATACATCCCAAAAAGTCCTATAGAATTCTGCCGGAATTTGATCTTGACCTGTAGCCTTGCCAGAGGGGAGACTGAATGTCGCCTCCCTTACCTCCTGAATCATTAACTGCAGGTCTAGCTTTTCCCTCTCATCCACGCTTAGCCCTACCTGTGGTACCTGTGCCAAGTATTCTGTGATCCCTATCTCTACGTTATTTAAGTCCTACTCATATAGTTTTTCATAGAACCTCCTGAACACTTCTTGTACCTCCTCCACCTTGTTGACTATGGTCCCTGTACTATCCTTGATTTCTTTTATTTCGCCTGCTGCTAGTGTTTGCCTAGTCCTAATTGCCAACAAATGACCCACCCTCTCATTAAATTCATAGCATTTTTCTTTCTTTGCTAGGAAGTTCCCTGCTGCTTTTTGTGCCAGACTAACCCCTGTCTCTGCCTTCTGAATCTCCAAGTCCAACAGGATCTGTTCAATAGATTCTTTCCTACTTATCGCCGCCACAAGACCCTCCTCCAATCCCGCCAGCCTTCTAATCCTCTCTTCCATCCTCTCCTTCTCCTTCTTGCTTCTTAATATAGTATAGCTTAGTGTCTCTCCCCTCACTCCGGCTTTAAATGCGTCCCATACCATATCCGCTGAAGCCAAATACCTGTTCATATCCCAAAATTGTGTTATCCATTCCTGCATCCTTGTAACGTACTCCTTCTCCTTCAGCAACCCCCGTTCAAATGTCCATGCATTAGTCGTTCTGTCCCTATTTTTAGTTAAAGACAAACTTAAAACCAATGGATTGTGATCCAACACTTTCACTTCCTCCCCCGATATCTACCCCCACCTCTGTCGATTAGGCCATCCAGATCGGCTAACGGCTGCGGGAGCAACAGGAACATCCACGGCAAGTCAGCCGACCGGGGGAGCAAGCAGCAACGTCCTCGAGGACGCAAGTGGCGGCGTTGCTAGGCAACCAGAGTACGCAGACCTCCCGCTTCCCGCTGCAGTCTCGGCAGTGCAGGATGACGGCCCTGAGAAGGAGCAGGGGCAGGAGAGCCAAGGAGAGATGGAAAACACCGAGCAGAGGGTGAGCGAGGCTGCTGCAGGGTCAGAGTACCATAATACTGCACAGATGCTTGATGCACTAAAAGAAGTGGAGGCAGAGATGCTCGGGGAACAGGCTCAACTGCGGGGAAGTCTGGTGAGTCTTGGCTCTCAGAAGGGGCACACAGAGGCAGAATTCACTGAGGGAGACAGGTTCTTCTCGGTCCCAGAAGAGTCTGAATCCACTATTGACAGTAGTGATGAGGAGAAGGATACTTCAGACTTAAGTCTGAGCTCTGGGGATAGTGGAGGCTCCAGGGGGAGATGTACCCAGAAAAGGCGCAAGGCTGTTACAAGACGGACAGGCTCTCCCCTGAGCACCCATAAGAAATTATTATGGGACTACTCAGCCATGTCCAGCATGTATAGAGAGGATGGTCAAGACGGGCAAGGTGAAGGGGGGAAATTGGACATTATGTTTGCCACCTTAAAGCAGATACAAGCAGAAGCTAGAGCAGAAAGCAGGAGAGCAAGACACAACACAAAAAAATCCAAGCCTCAATCAGGAAAGTAAATAAAAAATATGAAGAGGTCGAGGAGAGAGTGGTAGGAGTTGAAGAGAGAACTGGCAGGCTGGAAGATGAGGTTACGGACTGGCAGGCATTCAGAGTGGAGCAGACAAAGGTCGTGGAGGACCTACAATGGAAGGTTGAGGATTTGGATAATCGCCAGAGGCGAAATAACGTTAGACTCCTTGGACTGGAGGAAGGAGTGGAGGGGCAAGATCCAAGAGGCTTTGTCATTAAGCTCCTGAAAGGGGTCTTTCCAGAAGTACCATGGCAATGGGAGCTCGAGGTTCAGAGGGCACACAGGTTTCCACTGACATTGAAGAAAAGGCAGGACGGGAGCGCAGATACGCTTCCAAGGGCCATGTTGGTCTTTTTTGGGAACTTTCTGGCAAGACAATAGTTGATGGAGAAAGCCAGGCCAGATTCCAAGAAATCTTTTGAAGGAGTAACATTTTTTGCTAGACCTGACTTTTGCCACGTGACAGTGGAGAGGCGTTGACGACTTAGACAATTAATTTCGGCATTTCAGAGACAAGGGGCAGAGGCTTACCTGATGTTCCCGGCAAAGTTAAAAGTTATCTCTGCAGGTCGTACAAGAATATTCTTTTCCGAGATAAAGGTGGGGGAATTTCTGGCAGAGCTAACAGAACAAGGGGTAAATAGGAAGAAGTAGGAGGGAATATATAGCGGAAAAGAGGAAGGATGATAGGGGGGATGTGGCTGGGCTTCGCAGTCTGGGTCTGGTAAGAAAATAGGGGAGGAAGAAGAAGAGAGGGAAGGAGAGGGGGGGCGACACTACAATGCTCAGTGGTCACGCATAGGTCTGATGTGACCTATTTGCCTGTGACAGGGGGGGTGGGTCAGCAGAGGGGGAGGGGCGGAAGAGGGGGGCAGTGAAGGGGGTGGTGCAGGTGATGGGGGTTGGAGACATACAGTACAGATTTTTAAAGCTTATAAAGGAGAGAGGCAGAGGTTGGGCAATTTCATAGTAGTTACTGGAAAATTGGCAAAACTAAGCATGAATAAATGGCAGTTAGGATAATTACGATCAATATCTGCGGGCTAAATAATGGAGAAAAAAGGCAAAAGCCAGATGTATTGCTTCGATTTTGGAGGATTGATATAGTCTGTCTACAGGAGAAGCATGTGGCTAGCAAAGATAAATTCATGTTGGATCAAATGGGGTTTGAGGTACTTGCGTATACAGGACAGGAAGCTAGAAATAAGGGGGTGGCGATATTATCCAGGAAAGGTGCTGTAAAAATCAAAAAGAAAAAGTAGGATCAAGATGGGAGATGGGTTCTGTTGGATGTGGAAACCATGGCTGGGAGACTTACACTTACCTCACTGTATGGGTCAAATGAAGACAAACCTGAGTTGATTGAATTTCTGGATGGGGAGCTAGCATTGTGGCCAGAGCCACTGTGGGGATGCTGTGGGGATTTTAATATCAATGGTCTGGATGGCCTAATCTGGGAGAATTTCTAAATGGGTTGTAGAACTAGGAACAGTGTTGCAGACACATTGTCAAGGTTGGTGGTACAAAGTGATGATAGGGATAATGCTTAGGAGGATCACCTTAATGAATGGGTTTGTACCATTGAGGCAGGTGGAATAAAGGAAAGCAAATGGAGGGTGAGAAGAGTGTGCCAATGATAAAGAACTTCTTCAGTTAATCTCATTACTCAAGAATGGATGGGGCAAGAAAGTGAAAGGTAATTGTGAAAAGTATTGTCTGGTGAAGGATGAATTATCTGAGAGTGAAGGCCTTATTTTTAGGGGTACTAGATTAGTTCCACCAACTTCACTTCGTGGAGAACTTCTTGAGATGGCACATGAAGGTCATCAAGGCATGTCTAAGACTAAGGAGAGATTGAGACTCAATTCAATTCAATTCAATAACAACTTTATTCAGTAGTTTTATAGAAACACCATAAAAGTTCAGATAAAAAACAGTTACAAGTTTTTTTAAAAAGGTAAAAACTGTTAAGGGTGCATTTGTTTAAAAGAAAGCATGTTAAGAATAGCAAGCGCTTCTCAGTTCCGTTTGAGCAAGTTTTTTCGACATTTATGGTAACATACAGTTTTCCTGTAATCTCAGTTCCTTCGTATACGCAAAGTAGCAATGTTATTCATACTTATAAATTTGTGCGATGGCGTATACAAAATTTAAGATAGGATACAATCGCTTTAGCATAGTTTTCATTTTCAAGGTACTGAAGGGCCAGATACGCTGAGCGACATTGACGAAGACCCCAGAATTTCAAAATGGGCAATATCCAACGTTTACGAGGCTCCGTAAAAAATTTGCAGAATAACATTGTGTGTATCGTTGATTGTGAGGACACTAGATCACAAGGGCACATAGGAAGCGTGGATGTCCTTACATTTTGCTCTGGAAATGCAACCAATAAATGGAACAGGTCAAGTCTGAAACGGGTGAGCAACATTCTTTCAAACTGTGTTAATTTAAAATTCAAGTAGGGTTCAACAGTAAACAGAGTCTGGACTAGTAAGGAGTGTTGGACAGATGGTTTATGGACCTCGGATAATAAGCGTAACTGACGTAGATGAATTAGGCACTCCCTTTTTAGGTTCTTTTTTGGGATTTCCTTTATCAGCGATGGATGATCAAAATACTTCCTATATCCAAGATCTGTTAGTAGCGCTTTGACATAGGTCAGCCATTTGATCTTCTTAGAATAGTCTAACGTTAAGATGTCTTGAATGATAGCCCTAGTCAAATGGCATTGCTCGGTAACCCATATTCTGCGCCACAGCATTATTGGCTGCAATTTTATAATGTCTGTGATGTAGTCAATGCCCAACTCAGTATGGCAGGCATAGGTGGAACAAGTTTTTGGCACCGCCAACAAATATCTCAGGAAGAAGTTCTCTATTCTTTGAATTGAGTCCACATTTGTAAAGCCCCAAATCCCCGCCCCATATGTTGCCGTACTTACACATTTTAAGTTGTATATTTGTAATAGTTCTTTAATTGGTCGCTGCCCCAGTCTCTGCGAGAAGGTTTTTAGCGAGGATGTTTCTCGGAGGAATACCAATTTTCTTGCATTGATAGCTGGGGTCCATTTGAATTTTTCGTCAATGACGATCCCTAAATAGGCATAGGTTTTGGTCCTATCCAGATGTTCACCCTGTACCAATAGCTTCCTGTATTTTACATTTCTTTTCTCCCCTGCGTGCATTGTATACGTTTTTTTTGCGTTTAATTTCAGATTCAAACTTGCCATAAAGGCACAGTATCTATTCAAGGCCATCTGTCGTTCATTTGGTGTTCTTGCTAAAATAACAGCATCGTCGGCATATAGGAGTGCTGGTATCTGCCGACGAGCTATTAACGGGAGGTCCTTGCTGCCTTGTAGCATGGCAGCCTCCAAGCCATTCGTATAAAGGGTAAATAGAAAGGGGGCCAGTACGCACCCCTGCCTGACCCCCTTTTCCACCCTAAAGGTGTTAGTAAGCTCACCCCTCGTCCCGAATCTTACCCTGCCTGTGGTGCCTGTGTACAGTTCTCGGAGAAAGTCCACGATTGGCGTAGGAACTCCCATTTTCAAGATAGTACTCCACAGCGTTGAGTGTGCCACGCAATCAAACGCTGCGGAGAGATCGACGTATGCCATATGGAAAGGAGACCCTTTAGCTTCCAGATATTTGCCCGCCAGTAGGGACAGGTTTAGGGCCTGATCAATTGTTCCTAGTCCCTCCCGGAAACCGTGTTGTAGGTCTGAGATGATTTTGTGATCGGTAGCCCACTCCTGGAGGCGGTCGAGGAGTATTCGTCCTGCCATCTTGCCTAACGAATCCAGGAGGGAGATCGGCCTATAGCACGTTGGACTATTTCGATCTCCTTTCTTGAAAATAGGTACGAACGTTGATGTTTTCCAAGAATCCAAAATGCCCACTTCAATGGTGGCGTTCAGGACGTTAGTTAGTAGAGGGGTCCAAAGATCTGGGAGGTGTTTAAAAACGTCAACAGGAACACCATCCGGGCCTGGGGCTTTTGCTGGTTTTGAGGATTTTAGGGCTTTTTGGACCTCTTCGTGGGAAAAGTGAAGATTTAAAGGATAGGCGATGTGTGGCAGAAATTCAAGCTGATCTGTGTCTTCGGTCGGATCTTTCGCAAAGACTTTTGTAAAATGGGTCACCCATTCGTGTTGACTTATAGCTACATCAATTGATGGAGAATTGTCTTTCTCTGTTAAAAATGGGGAACAAACTACCTGCCAGAACAAGGCACTATTATTTAGTTCCGAGATTTGGATCAGTTTTGACCATACTTCAGCTTTCACTTCTTTTTTCCTGTTGTTTAAGGCAGCTGTGTACTCCTTTCTGAGTCTGATGATTTCAACTCTGTCCCTATGATCACTATTCAGAGCTTCCTTTAGGCGTGTAGATGCTTTGGTGCATGCTGAGTTGAACCAACCTTTCTTTGGCTGGGGCCTTTGTTTGTGCTTACCGGTTAGTTCTTTTTGTATACTTGTTGTGATTGTCAAGAAGCTTGTTATAATTTCGCTTGATTGTGTGGTAGGGTCCAAGCAATTTATAATATCAGTTTGGTTATTTATAACTATTTTTTTTGTTGTTACTTCTTTGTCAATATTGCCCCACTTCAATGTAAAGCCATTCAAAGAGCCTAATTCTAAATCACTTTGATTTAGAGCGGTCAGGATGTCATATGGTTTGTTCGTTATTGTTTCAGCAAGAACCATAATGATGGGAAAATGGTCACTTAGAGGATTGCTAGGGACCTTGAAATCTTCTACGATGAATCCTATGGGTGGTGAAATCAGTATAAAATCAATTAGGCTTATTAGACCTCTTCCGTTGAATGTGGGCTGGAATTGAACAGGTGAGATCTTTATTTCATTAGCAAAACTTAGTTCTAGTTCAGCCATAATTTCGTTCATTGTTTCCCCCACATTAGAATGTGTAAAGTGCGTAAGGTTTGTATCAACCTCATCACTGATACCGCACTTGTTGTTATCGCTATTGCTACATAAATGAAGGTTAAAGTCTCCTCCCCAGACTATTGTGCATGTCTTTTTAATGTATTTAGTTTGTTGCTCTTGTAATGTTGCTGAGATCTCTGAGAGAAGAGTACTCATGTCTGAGTGAGAGAGGTTGTTATAGAAGTTTATAATAAGATAGAGTCTTTGTTTGGTAACCTTTAGCACTATGATCTGGAAATTTGTATCTAATCTTAAGGGGATTATCTCATCCACGGGAAGGGTGTTTTTAATATAAGTAGCTAAGCCTCCGCTATTTCTGCCAGAGGTTGATTTCTTCGCTGGTGACCAGAAAGTTTTAAAACCCAGAATGTGTATTGGCCTTATGGCCCACGTCTCCTGAAGGCAGATACAACCGCTCAAATTGATCTGGCTCAGGAAGTCGTGGTCACTCTTCTTTGCAGAGAGACCTGCGATGTTCCAAAAAGTAAATTGGATCTGCAGAGTATCTGAAATGGGATCAACGAAATTGCCTGTATTAGCCAACCGTTCAGCGGCTTCCCGATTAATTGGGGCCGATGTTACAGTTGGCGTAGCATCGTGATTTGTTTTTGAACAGTTGGGTTTACTGGGGGTTAGAGGCAGGTACGTTGGAGATGTTTCGAGGATAGGGCGTGAATTAGGTAATAGGGTCAGCTCTGATTTAGATGGTTGTGAGAATTCCCTGGTGGAATAAGAATTGGGAAGTCAATCGTTAAAATCTAAACCGGACAGAGCATTAAATCTATTAAATGTTGGAATATTAAAAGGAGTAGCTAGTGGGGGGGCTGCTTGTCTCCATCGATTATCTCCATTCTCTTGTTGAGAGGTTTCAGAGAGATAAGGATGGGTAGCTGGCGGTATGGGCGTTTGGCTCTGATGCCACTCTACCGAGCCTGTTGGATATAGGAACTTAGAATTCTGGTAGGAAATGGGGGGTAAGAAGTGGAGGGGTAGGATCTTTCTGAAAAAGGGTTCATAGAAGTAGGCGGAATATTATTGTTTGTGTTTAGTAAGTGCCTATAGAAATAGCCCAATGGGAGAAGGGTTGTGTTGAATTCCCATGTGGAGGGTGGGGGTGCCTTAGCTAGTGTCTTTTCGGCCCACTGGGGATTTCTGAAGGTAATAGCTACGCAGTCCCCCTCAAATTTTTTACGTAGGGGGCCTATCCAGCCTACTCTTTGCGTGTGGGAAATTTCCCCAGCACATTCTATTGGGAAATTGCAATTCAAACTTAACCAATGAAGTACCTTGTTTTTCAGGGATGATGTTGTTTCACTCTGTTCTTGTTTAAGTGTTGGTACGTTTACCAATACAAGGACATAGGCTCCACATTCGGGGGGAAGGGTGATGCGTGCCGGGATCTGTCTAGATCTATATGGTTGTTCATATGGTATCTTTGGCTGCTGGGACTTTGCAGTCGAATGGTTGGGTTGTGTGGGTTTCTGTGTAGATTTCTGCGGTTCTTTTTGAGATGATACTTGGATATTCCCTGGTTGAACATTGGCTGATTGGGTGTTCGTATTGGAGGTAAGTGATGTACTATTAGACGTTGAAGGTTTGTTTACAGTGGTTGTACTATTACTATGGGGATTCTGTTTCGGGAGAGTTATTGGCGTAGGTATGGATTTCTTTACTGTGGCTGCCTTGGCATGGGTGGCAGTCATGGGAGCCAAAGAAGCTAGAGTGGTAGTGGGTGGTGTGAGATGACTAGTATTATTGATTAGTCTTGCCATCTGTTTTTCGATATTGTTTAGGGTTCGCTCTATTGGTAATAATTGAGTTTTTATAAGGTCCTTAATTATATCTAGTACTTGTGAGTTAAGCTCAAGATAGCTTGAGTTGGCAGCACCATGACCCCTATGAACATCGTCCGACGGTGCAACTGAAACAGAGGGGTCATCCACATTAACCGACGTTGAGTGGCTTGCGTTATTCCGGTAATTATTGCAAGGCGTTTTTTTGGACCTTGTACGCTTTGGTTGACTTTTTTGCTTAGTCTTATTCTTAACTATTGGTCTTGTGCTGTCTTGATTAAGATAAGGACCCTCCCTTAGCTCCTTGTCGGATTTTTGATGGAGAAACTGCTACTGGAGGTGGGGACTCGGTTAAAGATTGCGACCCGGTCAGGGTTAACAGGGGAATTTGGGTGGTTTGGGTGGGACTAATCACCAAAGTAGGTGTTTTCTCAAGGTCATCCATAGTGTCTTCCCCAAGTGACAAATGAGTGACAGATAGGTCAACGCTCGTTGGAATGGTGTGGAGTTCAGCACGAGTTTCTCGCAATAATGGGACATTTGTTTCCTGTTGAGTGGGTGTTTTGGCTAAGGCCAAAAGGCCCATTGAGGATCTTCGTGCTGCTGCGAGGTCCTGGGAGACACGTCTTTCTAGGAGTACGATCCCCTGATTGATTGCGTCATTAGCTTTATTGATAAATTGGTCAATCGGCCCAATTACCGGACCCACTCCTTGTGCCGTCTTGTTCCTCATTGCCCTAGTTGTCATAGTGGCACTGTAACACAGGTATGATCTTAAGTATTATGATCAAATCGGAACCAAGATGCAATGTGGATAGCAATAAGTAAATGGGGATGAAAATGGATTGGCCCAGACCAGACTTGCCCAGGCTTGAACGGGCTTAAACGGGCCCGCCTTTTGCCCGGGCTTCGCCCCGGGCTGCGGCCCGCGCGCGTCCCGCGATGCGCGTTGCTGGCCTCGTTTAAATCAGTAAGGAGTGAAAGGGGGCGTGGCACTAGGAGGGGGCGCGGCTCACGCGGGAAGAGGAAACAGCTGATGGACTTGACGCTGTTCCTCGCAGTCCCGGGGCCGCGCCTCTCACCTCCTCTGCGGCCTCGCGAAGGCTTCCTCCTCCCTCTGGTGGCACGATGGTGTAAGCAAATGAAGAGCTACTCCTGTAGCGTGATTCAGGTATCAAGGGAACACTCGGTCAGAACCTCAATACGAGCGGCTCCTGCGCAGCGGGGGCCGCGAGAGGTTTTAAACTCCTTGATGGGGGCGGGCACTGGGAGGGGGCGCGGCTCACGCGGGAAGAGGAAACAGCTGATGGACTTGACGCTGTTCCTCGCAGTCCCGGGGCCGCGCCTCTCACCTCCTCTGCGGCCTCGCGAAGGCTTCCTCCTCCCTCTGGTGGCACGATGGTGTAAGCAAATGAAGAGCTACTCCTGTAGCGTGATTCAGGTATCAAGGGAACACTCGGTCAGAACCTCAATACGAGCGGCTCCCGCGCAGCGGGGGCCGCGAGAGGTTTTAAACTCCTTGATGGGGGCGGGCACTGGGAGGGGGCGCGGCTCACGCGGGAAGAGGAAACAGCTGATGGACTTGACGCTGTTCCTCGCAGTCCCGGGGCCGCGCCTCTCACCTCCTCTGCGGCCTCGCGAAGGCTTCCTCCTCCCTCTGGTGGCACGATGGTGTAAGCAAATGAAGAGCTACTCCTGTAGCGTGATTCAGGTATCAAGGGAACACTCGGTCAGAACCTCAATACGAGCGGCTCCCGCGCAGCGGGGGCCGCGAGAGGTTTTAAACTCCTTGATGGGGGCGGGCACTGGGAGGGGGCGCGGCTCACGCGGGAAGAGGAAACAGCTGATGGACTTGACGCTGTTCCTCGCAGTCCCGGGGCCGCGCCTCTCACCTCCTCTGCTTCCTCGCGAAGGCTTCCTCCTCCCTCTGGTGGCACGATGGTGTAAGCAAATGAAGAGCTACTCCTGTAGCGTGATTCAGGTATCAAGGGAACACTCGGTCAGAACCTCAATACGAGCGGCTCCCGCGCAGCGGGGGCCGCGAGAGGTTTTAAACTCCTTGATGGGGGCGGGCACTGGGAGGGGGCGCGGCTCACGCGGGAAGAGGAAACAGCTGATGGACTTGACGCTGTTCCTCGCAGTCCCGGGGCCGCGCCTCTCACCTCCTCTGCGGCCTCGCGAAGGCTTCCTCCTCCCTCTGGTGGCACGATGGTGTAAGCAAATGAAGAGCTACTCCTGTAGCGTGATTCAGGTATCAAGGGAACACTCGGTCAGAACCTCAATACGAGCGGACTCACATATTGGTGGCCAGGATTTGGTTTACACGTGGAACGACTTGTGGAGGATTGCATACCTTGTTAAATGAGTGAGAAGTGTCAGAAGCCAAGGGCTCAGCTCATGGTATTTAGGGAATGGCCTAAGAAGACATTTCAGGGCCTATTCATGGAAATGGTGGTTGTGAGAGTTATGTCTTTGTGTTGGTTGATTTATATTCCAGGTGGCCAGAAATAAAGATCACTTAGTGCATTGATACCATGCATGTGATAGAGTTTCTCAAGCAGGTATTTGGGAGATGAGGTGTACGTGGGGTTATATTAACTGATAATGGAACGCAATTGGTCTCTAATGAAATGGAACAGTTCTTGTTGAAGTGTTCCATCAAACATAAGAGGTGTGCCCTATATCATCCCGAGAGCAAAGGCATGGTGGAGCGCTTCAACCGTGTTTTAAAAGAGACCATTGATTTAGCCAAACGAAACTGTTTAGATTGGAAAAAGGAAGTCACCAGGAAAATTCTAATTTACAGGGTATCCAACCATGCCATAACTAGTTGCACCCCTTTTGAATTGCTTAAAGGGAGAAGTGCTAACATTTTGGTCGCTCCTTTTTGGATCAATGACACTGAATCTAAAAGAGGTATGAAAGCCTCTGATAGTGATTGGAGCCTCAAAGAAAGTGGTAAAATAAAGGCACGCAAAATAAGCTATGATCAAAGAAAAGCAGTGAAGTTTACTGCTGTCAAAGTGGGTGACTTAGTTATAATTAGAGCTCCTGTTGGTAGGAAAGCTTCCAATCTTTTTCAAAACCCTCAAAAGGTAATCAAGAGTGTTCACGGATGCCATCAAAACTGAGGATTCGCGCATTTGTAACCTAAACAGAGTGGTGGTTATTAAGAACAGTAGGTTGAATGTTAATAAAGATGTTGCCTCCTCAATGGCTTCCCGATCAAGTCCTACTATGAATAGTGAAATTGAAAGGGAATCGAGAAACAAGAAGATCTCCAGGTTACCAATGAAGTTTGATGACTAGCAGATATAAAAACTTTTATTATGTACAGTCTCATGGTAGTGTTTCATAGTTTTGCTTTGTTTTCATTTTATATATAGGGGAAGGTGTATAATATTGTGCATTTACTTATTTCGCTGCTAGGCCTTCCCCCCCCCCGTGCTTAGCCTTTTTTTGGCTCTTTAGGATAGTGCCGCTTAGGCCCCTGTAACCTTTTGACCACATAAGGTATCCATGCCAAATTTGAGTCCTTTTCTTCCAACATCATGGGGATTCTAAAGGTACCCAGGGTTTGTGGATTCCCCTGGAGGGGTCTCAGAAATTAGCCAAAATAAAGCAACATATTTTTTGGGGGGAAAAATGGGAAAACAGGCTGCAAATGAAAGCGTCTGGGGGTTTCCCTGCAAATGTTATAAAAAAAGAGTTTGTGGGGCTGAAATCGCCATTTTACCAGCTCTTAGGGAATGACAGACATTTGTCAGAAAATCAACATTTTTTACACAGTTTTGGCATTTTTCTGGGACATAGCCAATTTTTGCTTTTTTAGTGCTTTCAACCTCCTCCCAGTTAATGGTAAAAATGAGTATAAAAACAATAATGGATCCTGGTATGCTATACATTTTAGATAAGTAGACAAAATTCTGAATACAGAAAGGAGTCATTTGTGTAGATCCATCAAGGTTTCTTTTTAGACACTAGCAGTTAAATATTGGAGAAATTGAAAATTAGTTGAAAAAAACAGCCTTTTGTTTCAACGTTTTCACCTGTAACTTCTTGTAATTATGACAGATCTTTAAAAGCTATATACCGTTACATCCGCTGGACCTTCCTGGTTGTGGGGATATATAGGACTTGTACGTTCACCAAGAACCAGACGAACCGAGAGTCAAAAACTGAGTAGCAATTTGCAATGGCTTTTTATTATGTACCGGGTTTATAGCAAATATTGTGTGATAACTGTAAACGTGGAAAAATCGGTATGAAAGAACCCTATGTATTTCTGAAATGGGTACAAACTATAGAGTTTAGAAACAGTACATATTTGCACATTTTCAAAATTGGGAATACTCATACTAGCATGAGAATTATTGGTCATTTTTCAAAATGACTTCTTTTTGACACAATGCCTTTCATTTGGAAGGCAGAAATGCATCAAAACTCAATAGATAATAACAGTTGCTTTACAAATATGAATTACCCTAATTCTCTTGATAAAAATGGTACCTCACTTGTGGGGGTAGGCATAGTGTCCATGACCGGAAAGGGCTCAAAAGCCAACGTGAACACTCCACATTTTAACAATAAAAATGTACCCTTTTTTTGCAAAGTGTGTAGCTGTTGTTTTTGAACCCTAGCTCTGCCGGCATCTAGGGAAACCTAGCAAACCTATACATTTTTAAAAACTAGACACCCAGGGGAATCGAGGATGGGGTGACTTGACTGCCTGACACCAGGTTCTGTTACCCAGAATCCCTTGCAAACCTAACAAGTTGTCAAAAAAGCTACATTTTCATCACATTTCCGTGGTGGAAAGTGTTGGAATCTGCATGGATCAACACATTTCTACTCACCATGCATTTCACAAACTCTTACAAGAAAAACGGTACCTGACTTGTGCGGATCGGCCTAGTGACCACGACAGGAAACGGCGCAAAACGCAACATGGTCACACCTCTATTTTGCAGTGAAAAATGACCCTTTTTTGGCAAAGTGCCTAGCTGTAGTTTTGTACCCTAACTCTGCCGGCACCTAGGGAAACCTAGCAAACCTATACATTTTTGAAAACTAGACACCCAGGGGAATCCAGGATGGGGTGACTTGACTGCCTCCCACCAGGTTCTTTTACCCAGAATCCCCTGCAAACCTAACAAATTGTACAAAAAACAAATTTTCCCCACATTTCTATGGTGGAAAGTTCTGTAATTTGCATGGATAAACAAAATTCCACACACCCGCATTCCCTAAAGTCTTATGAGAAAAATGGTACCTCACTTGTGTGGATAGGCCTTGTGCCTGCGCCAGGAAACCGCGCAAAACACAAAGTGATCAAACCTCAATTTTGCAGTGAAAAATTACCAGTTTTTTGCAATGTGCCTAGCTGTAGTATTTGAACCCTAGCTCTGCCAGTACCTAGGGAAATATAGAAAACCTATACATTTTTGAAACGTAGACTCCCAGGGGAATTCAGGATGGGGTGACTTGACCCCCTCCCACCAGGTTCTTTTACCCAGAATCCCTTGCAAACCTAACAAATTGTACAAAAAAACACATTTTCCCCACATTTCTATGGTGGAAAGTTCTGTCATTTGCGTGGATAAACAACATTCCACCCACCCGCATTCCCTAAAGTCTTATGAGAAAAATGGTACCTCACTTGTGTGGATCAGCCTTGTGCCTGCGACAGGAAACTGCGCAAAACACAACGTGATCCAACCGCAATTTCGCAGTGAAAAATTACCAGTTTTTTGCAATGTGCCTAGCTGTAGTATTTGAACCCTAGCTCTGCCAGTACCTAAGGAAACCTAGAAAACCTATACATTTTTGAAAAGTAGACTCCCAGGGGAATCCAGGATGGGGTGACTTGACTACCTCCCACCAGGTTCTGCTACCCAGAATCCCTTGCAACCCTAAAGAATTGTCAAAAATACACATTTTCCCCACATGTCTGTGGTGGAAAGTTCTGGAATCTGCTTGGATCCACAAATTTCCTTCCACCCCGCATTGCCCTAAGTCTTCTGAGAAAAATGGTACCTCACTTGTGTGGGTCGGCCTAGTGCCTGCGACAGGAAACTGCGCAAAACACAATGTGGTCACTCCTCAATTTCGCAGTGAAAAATGACCTTTTTTTTGCAAAGTGCTTAGATGTAGTTTTTTAACCCTAGCTCTGCCGGCACCTAGGGAAACCTAGCAAACCTATACATTTTAAAAAACTAGACACCCAGGGAATGCCAGGATGGGATGACTTGACTGCCTTTCACTAGGTTCTGTTACCCATAAACCCTTGCAAACCTAAAAAATGTTCCCAAAAAACACACTTTCCCCACATTTCTGTGGTGGAAAGTTCTGGAATCTGCGTGTATCCACAAATTTCCTTCCACCCAGTGTTCCCCAAAGTCTTCCGAGAAAAATGGTACCTCACATGTGTGGGTTGGCATAGTGCCTGCGACAGGGAATGGCACAAAACGCACCATTGTCACACCTCATTTTCGTAGTGAAAAATGACGCTTTTTTTGCAAAGTGCCTAGCTGAGGTTTTTGAACTCAAGCCCTGCCGGCACCTAGGGAAACCTAGCAAACCTATACATTTTTTAAAACTAGACACGCAGGGGAATCCAGTATGGGGTGACTTGACTGCCTCCCACCAGGTTCTGTTACCCAGAATCCCTTGCTAACCTAAAAGATTGTCAAAAAAACTAATTTTCTGAAAAAAATCAGTTTTTTTCACACATTTTTGTGTTGGAAAGTGTGGAATCACTGGCTTCACACAAAATTTCTACCACCCAGAATTCCCCCAGTTCTCCCAATAAAAATGGTGCCTCGCTTGTGTGGGATGCCCAAGTACCTGTGAAAAATTGAGGTTTGCAAGGGATTCTGGGTAAGGAACGTTGGGGGATCAACACAAGCCATACATCCTTGGAAGTCCCCGGATGTCTACTTTGCAATGGTACTCAGTGGTACTCATTTTACCGAGTATAAACTATCATGTCCTCTGCATACATCAAAAATGGATGGATCTGAGGTCCACATGGGATGACCCAGTTCTCATCCTCTTGCCTGAGTTTCGGTACCTGGGGTCCCTTTGTCAGGATGAACAGTAGGTGAAAATGGGCAGCCCTGCCCGGTACCATGGGAGATCGGGTACTGTGGTGAAATATGGGTTAACGTTTTGGACCTTGCTGTTGGATTATTATTGAGGGGTTTGACCCAGCTGATAAAGGTGGAGGGAATGTTAAATTTGAGCAGTGACAACACATAGTCCTATCACAGGGATTCAAATGGCTGTTGAAGATCTAAAGAGAGGCATCCTGCACTAGGGTTTCATCCTTGTACTATCTCCATTACCTGGTATAGCCGCTGTATTTTCAAAGATGTTCCTGTGCAGAACGAATCTGGATAAGTCAATTTGTGTCAGTTCGGAGCACAGGGGAGCAGCCATCTGACTAGAACCTTACTCAATATCTTATACTCTGCTGTTAAAAGGGAGAGGGATCTATAAGAAGAAAGGTCTTCTGAGTCACAACCATGTTTAAGTAAAGAGGTGACCAGAGCCTGGTAAGTGGTAGGTCTCCATGAACCCAGTGGCGGCTGGTGACATTTGAAAGTGGTGTTGCATAAATGGGCATTACTTTTATATAGCGTGCGATGTGAACAAGTTTAATGGACAAAGCTGGCATCCAGGGTGACTCCCTCTCCCATGAAAGAAACGAGAAAAAGATTGCCAAATGGTGCATTTTAAAGCAAATGAATGTAGCAATAAAGGAAGGATTATAAAACAGTGGGAACGTATAGTCTTGAAATATTAAAGATATTACAAACAGCCCCATATCTCCATGCATTAATATGTTCAACAGTTACTGTAATGTGTAAATTGTATAGCATGACAACCTCAGCCCTTTAAAATGTATGCTTGCCCAGTGTCTTGCACTTAATAGGCGCCTTGACACCTTCGGGTTTTAGTTTGCGCGGTACAAGTTGCAAAAATAAATAAATAAATAATACAGCAATAACTTTGGAAAAATATACACCCACAGCTGCTGCCTGAAACCAGTCATAAAGTAATATGTGTCGACAGGTCTTTAAGTGGGATAAAAAAAAAAGTCTGGGCTCTCTATTAAGGATTTTCATTGTGTGCCACCTGACTGGTATTTTGGTTTCTCTCTGCGAAGTAATTTTATCCAGATAAATGACACAAGAAACTGACATACCACTAAAGTCTGTAAGTACGATTTCCTGTGTCAATGGATGTTAGCTGTTTAAGATAAATGAGTATCAACAATTTGTTTCTGAAACTGTAAATCTGTGAATTAAATAGCATTGAGGCCTGTGGAAGGAGTTTTGTGCTTCATTTATGTGTACTCTGTGTTAAATATGTGCCCTCTTTTTTTGTACATATGTTGTCCATCTGCACATCTTTAACCACCTCTCTTTCATCTTCAATATCCTCTTTTCATTCTTCCCCGAATGCACTTCCTCGCATCTCTGTCACTTTACCACCTCCAACCATGTGCTTCACTCCCTCAAATTTAAGCACTTTAATTTCCATTACTTTGCCTTGCAAATATTTTGACATCTGTGTACCCCTTCACACAACCAGAATTCCAGTTGCAAATGGAATACATAAACACTGTTCTGTGTGCTATGCAGAGAGGTCAACCCACTGACACACACTTTGTTTGGCTTCAGCCTTAGGATCTGCACACTCAATGAAAGCCCCTTATAAACACCTGACATGAAAAGTAAGCACAGAAAAAAACACAGATAAACAACAAAATTATAAAATAGCTATCACTTGGTGAATGCTAGATTAAGTAAAGCTTGTGAAATAAGAGAGGAACAAAGGGGGTGATTAGGATGATGGGTGGACTTAAGTCAGCCCGCCACCCTAGTGGTAACGGGACCGTCCGCCTGCCTTGTGGCGGTCCCACCACCCCAATTATGATGCGACCACCACTGCGGCAGTCTCATCAGGCATTTTAACATTGCGGTGGGTGCTGCTGGCTGTCCCAAGCCGGCTCCAACTCAGGAGGGTTGTGGGCCGATAGTGTTTTACCTAGATATGTTGCTTGTGTAATTTATTCTAACAATGAGGAGGGGCCTCCTCGAGGTGGTGAGATGGATTTCTTGCAAGTGGGACTATGTTTACCTTACGGTGATGAAGCTGTGCCAAAAAACGGTGGCATTTGTGGACAGAACCTATACCCCTGACATTCCAGGTCAGTATTTTTATTTATTTTTTTATTTATGCAGAAACACGAGTCGGTTGGTACAGAAACACAAAAAAAAAAGAACAGCGACAGGGAAGACAATTTTTTCAATCAAGTACATCTCCAACTCTTGACATTTTGAAGCAAAAAATTGTGAATGAACAGAATTATATAGGAGAACAGAAATATGAAAAAAAACCTATTGCTAAGTATAGTTTTCAAGGAGGCAATCTTCATTAAATCCAACAGGAAATTATACAAAATCTAGATAAGTCCCCCCGTTTACATTTCGAGATAGTTTGTGACTAACCCCCAAATCTGTTCCCCGATCTTCTTTCTGCGGGAGCTCTTTAAGGCATAGAGACTATGCTCCATATTGTGAGCCGCCAGGCTTCAAAAGCGGGCGGTTCTTGTTGCAACCATGCAGATGCAATACATAGCCTGTACACTGCAGTTACTAAGAAGATAAGTTTAACATGTTTCTTCCGGATGCTAGTACTCACTGTGCCCATTTCAACACCCAATAATATCTGCGTTGCTGATAATTGTATGTGACTACCCACAATTGCCGAGACACATTCTTCTATCTGAGACAACAAGGGAGCTAACTCAGTACATGTACAGAAGATGTGAAGATCATCTGCTGAGGTGAACCCACACCGAAAGCATTTACCTATTGCATCTCCCGACCATTTAGACACCTTATCTGGGGTATAGTATAGATTATACATTGATTTGAAATATTGAGCCACCAACTTTGCCGACAAGAATAGATCTTTGGCCATAAGTAATTAAGTTTCTATTTGAATGTCCTAGTTTAGCACACCATTTACTGTTCTGTTGCTCTAGATCATTTTCTTTAGTGTCTAACAAACGTTTATATAATGTTCCAATTCTTACCCCTTTCATAATATCTTCAATCAGAGAATTTGGTTTAAAGTTACCTCCCAAACCCATTAAATAGTTACGAATCTGTAGGTATTTTGCAAAATGGTCTCTAGGGAGAGAATATTGTTCTCGTAATTGTTCAACAGATTTACAATAACTAGCATCATACAAATCCCCCACCACTCTAATGCCTTTCTCCCTCCAATTAAGTAAAATTCTATCCCAGACATCTAAAGGTAGGAAAAACGACGATGAGAATGGAGTACACCACGTTATTTTCCCAAGGCCCAGTAGCCTCCTAACTGTATGCCAGACCTTATATGCAGCTATCATTGTCTTAAAACGGGTACGTTTGTAGTAGCTTTGTTCAAGATACTTATATAAACACTTTTTAACTTTTACCCCCAGCAACATTTGATAGATCAATGGAGAATCTACAGGTCTTGCTGGATCTTCGCTGATTAATAAAATTCCCATTCCTTGCAACATACAGGCATAATAATAAAGTGTGAAATCCGGAACGAACTAACCTCCCACATTTCTTGGCAGAATCATAAAACGCCTAGCCCTTCTAGCCTTCCCTCCAGACCACATACAACGCATACATACTGTCTGCAGTTGTTCCAAACTGGTCTTCGGGACTTCTAGGTGTATACATCGGAAAAAATATAAAATTTGAGGCAGAATCAGCATTTTTAATAGGTTACAACGACCTACTAATGAAAGATGTAAACATTCTGCCTGATCTACTTTTTTCCGAACACTGACTAAGAGCTGATCCCAACCTTTAACTAAAGAAGTTGTACAAGCTCGCAACGTGACTCCCAGATATACCACCTCCTGACATAGTCTAACATCGGTGCAGCTTGGTATATTTATATTAAGTAGCTGGGTTTTTGCTGAATTTAATTTGTATCCCGATGATTTACCAAATTCTAGGGCCAGATGCTCTATAGCCTGCATTGCCATGATGGGTTTAGACGTGACCACTGCCACGTCGTCAGCATATGCTAGCACCTTAACATGATTTATATGTACCTTTAGCGGAGTAATATTAGCATTGGAGTCCAGCATTCTTAAAAAATGCTCAATGTATAGAGCAAATAGTTAGGGGGAACAGGGACACCCCTGTCTGGTCACCCTACCTATTTGCACTACCGCCGATTCCAGGCCCATGGTGCTGATCCAGGCTACCGGTTGCTGATACAAAACCTGTACTGATTTGATAAATTCAGGACCGAAACCTCGACTCTTCAAGTTATCCCACAGAAAAGACCAAGCCACACGGTCGAAGGCCTTCTCGGCGTCCAATAAAATTAAACAAAAGGGTTCCCTGGTTACCTTTGCATAATCAAGTAAGGTTATCACTCTTCTAACATGATTAGTTGTACTACGTTGAGGAATAAACCCATGCTGTATTTTTGAAACAAGACCCGAAATAACACCAGAAAGCCTATTCGCTAAAATCTTCGAGTAAATTTTAACGTCTACATTTAGTAGCGATATAGGGCGATATGATCCCGGTAGATTAAGTGGCTTGCCCTTTTTATGAAATACCACTATAGTCGCTTCTTGCCAAGTTTCGGGGGCAGAGCCTTTCTGTGCTGCGAGCATCGTTGCCAAAAGGTCATTTTTTAGGAGCGTGAAAAACATTTTATATATTTCTAAGGGTAATTTATCTGGGCCAGCAGCCTTGCCCAGTGCCAGTCCATTTACCGCTGATTCTAATTCCTCCAGAGTGATAGGCGCATCTAACATTACCCTATCATCTTCCGAAAGGTCTTTCAAACAATATTGGCTAATCAAAGATGCAGAATTACCACCATTATACACATCCCCCTGATAAAGTAGCTCATAAAACTGTCAAAATATCTCCAAGATGCCCTGTTCGTCCTTAACTGGGTCGCCTTTATGATCTAGTATCTCATCGATCCGCTGGGCTACGGCTTTTGCTCTTAATCTTTGGGCGAGGCATCTTTCACTTGCCTCGCCATATTCATAATGACTTTGTCTTTTGGAAAGAAATGTTTTAGCTGCTTCCTGAGACCACCTCAGATTTATTCTTGCCTTCAGACGCGCTACTTCATTGATCTCTGCATCAATATTACTCCCTGCCTGTATCCCTACCATAAGCGCCTCTTCGGCGTGATAAAGTCTTGATACAATGCCTTTATTTCTGCCACTTGTTTTTTTTGATTATACAAACCCCAACTCAATACCTCCCCACGAAAAGCAGCCTTAAAACAATCCCACACACACCCTATATTACTACTCCCCCGATTAATGTTAAAAAAAGATGCAATCCACTTCTTCATGTGTTCAATAAAGAGTTGTTCAAACAATAATTTGCGATCAAAAGAAAACTGTTGTGGGCGTTCACTAGAAATGATACTAGAAAGCGTCAATACGACTGGCCCATGGTCTGATGTCACTCTAGGATATACTTGGATTGCAGCCTGATTCAACATCAAAATAGAAAAAAAAAAATAGTCTAATCGAACCAATGTGCGATGTGGAAAAGAAAAGAAAGTATACCCAGGTAACCCGCTTCTTAGAGCCGACCAAGGATCCACCAATCCATGGGCTCCCAGAAGTAACTGTAGTGCTTTGAATACTTTCGGTTTCCTGCCTGTATATATAGGCAGTATTTTGTAATGTTGTATGACTGGTGCCATGTAAGCAACATAGAAGTAGTGACACAGAGGAGACCCCACATTTTGGTGTACGGACATAATATCAAGTTTTTACATCGACCTTGATAAATATCGAGTTTTAAATATCGTAGGGACAGAATATCGACATCAAGAATATTGGTGACCAGAATATCGACCTAAAGGTAAAAAATATCGTTTTTGTTAATATCGAAGTTAGTAATATCGATAGCAAAAATATTTATGTTAATAATATCAATGTTTATGTGAGTGTTTTATATATTTTAGTATGTATTTCACATGTAAGTGTTTCACATGTTTTGTATTTTTTTAAATGTATGTATTAAATGTTTAGAAGTTAGTAATTTCTTTTAAAGTAAATTTTGCGCTTTAGAACCATAGCAAGTTGTGGGTTTATAAGGGAATAGGGTGGAAAGTAATTATTAAATCATCGTTATTAGAAATTATTAATTATTTGTTATTACATTTTGCATTTTAGTTCCATAGCGTGTGGTGGGTTTATAGGGTACAGGGTGGGAAGTAATGTAATTGTAATTAAGTAATGATTAATTTTATTTATTGGGATTGATAATCAATTTATTGATAATTAATTAGTAATTGTTAATACATTTTTATTGATTGATTAGTTGATAATTCTATTAATTGTGTTAATTTTGTATTGGAGCAGATTGTGGATTTATAGGGGAATAGGGTGGGAAGTACAATAATTATAATACATTAATGAATAATTTTGTATTTTTGGGTATAGATAATTAATTTGTTTATTACTTGTTAATTGGTATTTCGTATTTAATAATTGATTAATTGATAAATATATACATTTTGTTAATTTAGTTTAGGAGTGGGTAGTGTTTTCATAGGGGAATAGGGTGGGATGGGATTTATTATAATTACGTAATGATTAATTAATATTTATTGGTATTGATAATCTATTGATAATTAATTATAAATTGATAATTAATGTATTGTAAATTAAATAATATTGGTAATTCATTGTTATTAATTGATTCATTGATAATTATATTATTTGTGTTAATTGTTATGCTGAGCGGGTTGGGGTTTATTGTGGAATAGGGTGGGAAGGAATTTAGTATTATTAAAGTAATCATTAATTTTATTTTATTGGTATTTATAATTCATTTATTGTATAATTTATTATTTAATTAAACAATTATTTAATTGATAAGTATATTATTTTTACCCCTATGCTATCCAACACTTTCCCTACTGTTCCACTCTTTGGGGTGGGAATAGTAATTGTTACCCCTACGCTATCCAACACTTTCCCTATTGTTGCCCTGTCTGTAGTTGGAATAGCAATTATAACCCCTACGCTATCCAACACTTTCCCTACTGTTGCACTCTCTGGAGTGGGAATAGTAATTTTTACCCCATGCTATCCAACACTTTCCCTACTGTTGCACTCTCTGTAGTTGGAATAGCAATTATAACCACTTTGTTATCCAACACTTTCACTACTTTTGCACTCACTAGAGTGGGAATAGTAATTTTTACCCCTACTCTATCCAACACTTTCCCTACTGTTGCACTCACTGAAGTGGGAATAGTAATTTTTATCCGTAAGCTAGACAAAACTTTGCCTACTATTGCAATAATTGGAGTGGGAATAGTAATGTTAACCTCTTCCCTATCCAACACTTTCTCTACTTCTGCACTCACTGGAGTGAGAGTAGTAATTTTAAACCCCTACGCTATCCAACACTTTCTCTACTGTTGCAGTCTCTGGATTGAAATAGTAATTTTTACCCCTATGCTATCCAACACTTTCCCTACTGTTGCACTCACTGGAGTGGGAATAGTAATTGTAACCCTTTCGCTATCCAACACTTTCCCTACTGTTGCATTCTCTGGAGTGGGAATAGTAATTTTTACTCCAACGCTATCCAATAATTTCCCTACTTTTGCACTCGCTGAAGTGGGAATAGTCATTTTTACCTTTAAGCTATCCAACACATTCCCTACTGTTGCACTCTTTGGAGTGGGAATAGTAATTTTAACCCCTACGCTATCCAACACTTTCCCTACTATTGCAATCATTGGAGTGGAAATAGTAATTTTAACCTCTTTGCTATCCAACACTTTCCCTACTGTTGCACTCACTGAAATGGGAATAGTAATTTTTACCTCTAAGCTATCCAACACATACCCTACTGTTTCACTCTTTGGAGTGGGAATAGTAATTTTTACCCCTAGCTATCCAACACTTTCTCTACTGTTGCACTCTCTGGAGTCGGAATAGTAATTTTTCTCCTATGCTATCCAACACTTTCGCTACTGTTGCACTCACTGAAGTGTAGATAGTAATTGTAACCCTTTCGTTATCCAACACTTTCCCTACTGTTGCACTCTCTGGAGTGGGAATAGTAATTTTTACCCCTACAATATCAAACACTTTCCTTACTGTTGCACTCTTGAAATAGTAATTTTCACCCCTATGCTATCCAACATTTTCCCTACTGTTGCACTCAATGGAGTAGGAATAATAATTTTTACCACTACGCTATCCAACACTTTCCCTAATGTTGCACTCTGGAGCTGAAATAGTTATTTTTACCACTACACTATCCAACACTTTCCCTACTATTGCACTCTCTGGAGTTGGAATAGTCATTTTATTCCCTCAGCTATCCAATATTTTTCTGTATTTTTTTAGTTAATGTTGAAAATAATTTATCTTAAAAGTTTAAAAATCTAGTAGTTTTTTAATTTCAGATATATTTTTATTTATATTATTTTTGTATATGTATATATGTATTAATAATTTATACTTTTTAAAACAATTTATAGGTTATTAAAATAATTATTTACGAATATTATTAAGTGTATATATTGTATTGAATATGTATATGTACCGGTTTAATTTATTTGTACATATGTATTAGTTATGATTTTTAAAAATAAACATTTTTAAATATTTTTAACTATGTTTCTTTTAATTATATGTATTATTTACTTTATTTTATTTTTTCAACAAAAAATAATATTTTTACAACAATATTTTAGTCATCGATATATTTTTTCGATAATTTTGTACTTACCATGATGTAGATAAGATGTCGATATTTTTGTCATGATATTTTTGTGCCTTGATATTGGGGTAGTCGATATTTTGTCAGTAATTCCACATTATATAGGCAATGCTACATGAGACAAGCAGCTCAGGCAATGGCAAAAAGGAAAATAACATTTCCCCAATACTAGGTCAAGCAAAAAACAATAGCTTGACCAAACTGTAACAAATTGCAAAACCATTATAACAAAGTAATACCCTGTGCAAACACTTTGGGGGAGGCCAACAGTGATGTAAGATGTGACAAGCGCATACTGGTCACAAAAGGTGCACATTTCCGGTTGGGTGCCATCGAAAGAGCCAAGTCATTGAACTACAAGTAAGGCAATCATTTCATTGAACTTTAGAAAGGACATTATTCACGGGAGAGGAAGAAACAGTGAACAACTATTCACCCTGGTCAATAGTATACATTATAAATGAAAACAAGTGGTTGGAGGGGAGGGAGGAAGGCAGGGGCAAGAGTCATAGCAAAAGGGTTTATCTGCCTAGAACATCCAACTCTTATTTAGAGAAAGTAAGGTGGTCATCACAGAGGCCATGCATTTAAATTACATTGTCAGCAGTTTGTGGTGTTACAGAAGGGAAAAGATCCATGCTTGCGTTGGAATCTAAATTGGAGGCAGCACTTGACATAGAGCTAGAGGAGGACAGTATCTGCTATGCCTGCATAGAGGATACCATTGCTATCATGGCCTGTCTACCCTCCAGGACCTGTTGTGGAGATGGCAGAGCTCTAGAAGTTGACAATTGGGGGAGTTTCTGATGGCAGGACTGAGGGAGCCTCCACACCTCCATGGATGGTGGCTTTGATGGGTAGGACGGCATGCCTTTGGGTAGAGTTGTTCCATCTAGTCCCATACTGCCACTGGGGTGTTGAAGAACAAAGTGTGGTGGTCATTCACCACTCACAAGTGCACTCAGAACATCAACGCTTAAGGTATCCCCTGTCCAAAATAGCTTTTTTAGCTGCCAGGAAGGATGCACAGAGGCGCTAGACCTCTACCATATAATCTGGGAAGAGATACACTGTTGCATTGTCCTGAACAATAAGGACTTTCTCCCTCACCTTCTGAAACAAGACATCGCGGTCCCTGAAATTGAGAATACGTGCAATGATAGGCCACGCCAACGCCCCGGGTGGAGTGCTTTGGTACTCTTTGCATCCATTTCACAGTAAATAAGGCAGAGCGTCCCTGAGGTGCTATCACCGTTTTGAATGATTCTTCAATGAACAGCATCAGTTTAGACCCTTTCTTACCCTTCGGCAGTCCTACGGTGCACACATTATTACAGTGTGCACGGTCCTCAGCGTCCTCTATTATGTCCAGCAAGCGTGAGCTGTTTCCGGAGCACGGCAACTGCAGTAGACTTTAATACCTACCTCAGGAGCCAGCATTGACAATTTGGTTTTTAAGCATTCTTGACTTTGATTGAGAGTTTGCAGTGATCATCTTGTAGTAAGCCAAAATACATTGCCAGTGTGTCAATGCGGTGCTTGATGGCAGTTCTAGAATGACCCTCTCGATGATGAGACAAAAATTACTGCTAGAAGTCACTACAAACTAATAAATCTTTGTCCGGAACTCGACGCCCACTGGAGAAATACATTTATAGAATTCTCTTTACCCCCCCACCCCCCCTTTTGCTTGCCTCAGATCAGGGGGTTTACACCCCTACCAATTACAATAGGGTGAGACATTTTTCAAATGTTATCTTTGGTAAATTGCCATGTAATGATATGTTGTTTTTTTTATAATGTCATCAGTTATTTATCCTCTCAACACTTAAGCCACAGTTATGAGCCCCTCCAACACCCACTCCCTGGTTAATTATGATATGTGAGGCAACACATATTTTTAGGGCAAATATAGTTGAAATTTACTGCATCTGATAAATTCTGACCTGTGCCATGAGTTTATTTCATCACCATTAATTACTTCACATTTAATATTGGGAGATTATCTTCATGGTAATTAAATAGAGGGTCCTGCGTCTTTGTAAACGTTTTACTAAAAACTTCAGATAAATCCAATCACCTTTATCTGGTGTTAATTTACTTTTTGCCTGTAGACATCAGTGTCAAGCCATCTTTAAATGGTATTATTTTGCTTTAAGTGTAGTTGTTTTGTTTAAAGTCCCGTACATATTTAATTCTCTGTTATTTCCAGCAATTTGTTTATGAGGGGAGACCCCATTGATCAGCACTCCTTTCTCCTTTTAATAATCCTTTACTCTCTTTTCCACAATACACTGTTTATTTACTTTATCCCGTCATCATTTGTACTTATATTTGCTTCCCATCATGTTTTAGTTATTTGTGTAATCCTGATTTAATTACCAGTGGATATTTGTATCCCGAGGAAATTAAACTGGAAATATCACGTCAAAGTCCAAACCCCATGGTGGCTGCCTTCATTGGGTGTGACGCTTATCATGTTTGACTGCTGGATCTGTCGCCTTCAAGGGTGAGAGTTGTGCTGTGGGGAGTGAAGACTATCTCACGGCCACAGCGGTGATTGGCTTGAGAGTGGGTAGGGGGTCAGATCTTGCAAACTGCAACCCTAATCCGCATACCTGTGGTAGATGCCACACAGTGGGGTAACACAGGCATGTGACCTGCAGACCCTGTCTTGATGGGGCCCCACCTTTCAAGGGGGCTCACATTCAAGCCAAAGCCCTATGCATCGCTATGATGCAGCACCATCCAAATTCCGCTGAGCAGTGTAGTTGCAGCGCCAGTACTGCACAGTCACAGCGCCAGTACTGTGCAGTCGCAGCACCAGCACTGCAAAGTGCACGCGCTGATTTATTGAGTTGGCACGTGCAAGCCTCGTTCCTTGAGGAACAGTCGCAGGGGCTGACTTCATTGTGTACCAAGGCTAAGAACAGGCACAGCCGCCACTCCCTCCCGTCAACAAGCAAGCATGAGTTTATATTTGTCCTCCTTGCAAAAGTTACTCATAGCGAGGCGATTAGGGTCTCTTTGCATTTTTACCAATCCAGCAGAGAGATGTATTTCCATCAAAATGTGCGCCGGGTGCGGGGACCCAGCTTATGCCTCTTTCTCAGAAATGGATAAGTCAGACATCCACCCATCAGAACGTGTGCAGCCGTATTTTGATTTACTTCTTTGGGCACAGTTTATTTGATGTTCAGTCTGTAGGCGGGAATCATTGCTGCTGTTAGGTGGGCACGAAGCAGTCAAAAGAATAGGCCACTTGTCACTTATTTTATCTTTACATTCCGCCTTGCAATCAGTCTACTGTTTACCCCTTAGTCCATTCCAAGACTTAATCTTTAGCAGAATCCAGTCCAGAGATGCTATTTTCATAGTTGGGGTGCTGCCATCAATGTTACATCACACAAGTCACTTGAGCAGGAGGGTGGGAAAGGTGTGGTCTGTAGCCAGCTGCTGTGGATTTTGGAGCACAATGTCACAAATATATTAGTAAACCATGGTGTGACAGCGCACTGTCATTTACAGACAGCACATTTTCATGGAAATGGACGCTAAATTTGCTAGTAAACCTATATGGCCCAGGAATGGCCATGTGTGGAAATCGGCTCCAGCGAATATTGATCATATGCCCATCATTAAGTAAAGTGCCTTGATTTGCTTTGATCCTATTAACATGTTTGTTGCTATTACACTTCAGAATTCCAAAACATGCTTTGTTATGTGATTTCTACACTTGGATATGCTGTTTGGGCAAAGGTTTCACCGAGAAATTAGAACCCTGCAAGAGTGTAATGTCGAGTCCGGGGATGTCTGGAGGGAGATTCAAGAGACCTTGGTGTATACATAGTAGTGACAGCGGTGGGCTTATAGCAGAGCTTTGCCCTGGGGTTCTTTCTTTTACAAGTTAAGCCCTGGGTTGTGCCTGTTTGAATTGTTTGGTTTCATCGGGTTTGTGACTAGCAGCCTTTAGAAAGTATGTCAGGAGGGGCTGCTGTTAACTAAAACAGGGCCAACCTAATCAAGTAGCTGTCGAGCCCGCTCCTTAGTCCTTCAACATAGCACGCTCCACAGTTATGTATGCTTAGGGCCAGTGGAATTACGCTTTTCTATGGCCGTGGATTTCTTTCATTGCATAATTATGATAGCTGAATTTGCCACTTAATCCTTTATCTGCTGCATAATCTGCAGATTTTAACAAAATATCTGTTTGTAGTTCAAACGTATCACAAGTTACTAAAAACATGGTGAAGTGTTCCTACCTAGTACAAGACCCTTCACAGAGGTTATCTGGGTGTGGATGGATGGGTTGTTGGGCTCACTGGTTCCTGCAAGTTAAGGCTGAAGGAAGGGCGCTGTCTCATCTGTGACAGCACCGTCTGTGTTTGGTTGATTAAGTTGTTATATTTTTATTTTCAGCACCTGGCAAAGCCTGAAAAGCATTACTTCATGTTTTGGCCATTTATGGGTGAAGAACAAGAGGCCCCAACCTCCTTTGCTGCACTTTTACCACCAGTGTTAAAGATAGGGAAACTGATTACATTTTTTTACATTGGAGTTAGGTTTATGTATGTGGCACTCCACATGGTGGTTGGGGTGGGTGCACATTTTGAACATTGTACCCTCAGTGGATGTAATTTACTAATAGCCTTAGCCCTGTGCTTTGGGCTAAAAAAGTTGTTAAAGGCACTATCTATCCCTTGCCTTGTTGAAGGCACTCAAGCAGTGTCTGTTTCAGTGCCTTCAGCAACCAGTATGGCACACAGAGGGAGCAGGAAGTAAGGTTTTATTTTTAGCAATCATGTTGCGCAAAGGGAAGCTGTTGGAGATATATTGCGATAATGCACAAGATATATGTATTTATACTGACATTTGATATTATTGCACCAAATCTTATACATTGTACTTTGATTATTGACAGGTTTCTTTAATATTGGTAAGGCCAGCATTGGCATGAATACAGTAGAACAGCTACATGCAAGGTCATTCTTTGGACGGACACTTGAAGAGAAACTAAATATAAAGCAATTACAACCTGATTGGCCTGACCTAAAACTACAACAAATTTCACAGAACAGAGGAAAGACTTATAAATGTACATTATCTATTACCTGGTATACAAAAGTTGATTGGCTTACAGGGTTCAGGTCAAAAAATTCTCTGGTCTGCTTCCCCTGCATGCTGTTTGGTGCTGACATGCATTTGACAAAACTAGAAGTGACAGACTTGAAGCATTTGTCTGACAAAATCAAAAAGCATGCACACACAAGAATCCATATGGAAAACCTGATGAGACTGGGAATGTTGGGAGACACACTGATTGAGCACCATATAAATGATACATACCGGAAAACAATACAGAAACACAATGAAGCAGTTGATCGGAATAGACACATACTATCAAAAATAATTGATTGCGTTCGTTTCTGTGGTGCTTTCGAACTGGCATTGAGCGGCCATGATGAATCTGAAAGTTGCTCAAATCCTGGAATATTGAGAGGGCTTGTGGATTTAAGCAAGCATAGACCATGAAATGGAATCACATTTAGCAAGTGCTACAGTCTTTAAGGACCCCTTTAAAAAGATAAAAAAATGAACTCCTTGAGTGTATGCTAAAATATTATGAGAAGCCACATTGAGAGGTGCAAAGCACAGATTTTGTGGCTATTCAGGTTGCTGACGCCACTGATGTGACCACAAAAACACAATCCACATTAGTATTTCGTTACCTTGACAATGACAGTAAAGTAGTGAAGAGGTTCTATGGTTTCACACATTTAAGAGACTCTTGTGCAGAAACCATTACTTCAGCTATACTGCGTGAACTGAACTTCATTTTTCCAGAGCTGCCTCAAAAAAAATAAACTTATCGCACAATGCTGTGATGGTGCTGCAGTAAGGAGTGGAAGCCTTGGTGGAGTACAGAAAAGAATTAGAGATATATACCCAGTACTCATTATGTACAATGTTACGCCCATCAACCTAATCTTATTATGCAACAGACAGTATCGAAGATCTCAGTGACGATTACGAAAGTCAGAATGAAGCCCGTGGCTTTGCTAGAACACTACAAGGCAGAGAGTTTCAGTTCTTTCTGTTTTTATTTCATGACATAATGTTTTTTGTCGACATATTATACAATCAGTTACAAGCACAAGCCATAGATACTGTCTCTGTGTGAAGAGATGCCAGTATGTTTGTCAGCAACATGAGCAAAGTGAGAGATGGGGTTGACAATTCAGACAGCAAACTGTCGGAGGATTCTACTTTTTCAAACCACAGGAAAAACATCAGCAGTCTGGTCTGAATTGCAAAGGAGATCTGTGACATTATAATTGTGCATGCACAAGGACGTTTTTCTTTCTCAAAACATTTGGTGAGTGCTGCATTATTGCAAAGTGAACACTTTGCAAAATATGATCAATCCTTCTCTGAGCAAGCTTTGAATGAGGCTGTGGAAGCTTATCCTATGCTCAAGAAAGAGGATCTGAGAACTGAGGGGACTGAAGTGACTGTACTGTATGGAATGAATGTATACCGGAAAGCCACTGGTGCCATTTCTTTGCTGGCTTTAATTCAGAAACTTAAAATGGAAAACTCACTTAAAGAGACAGTGGCTTTACTAAAAAATGTCATTACCACTCCTATGACAACAGCAGAGTCGGAACAATGTTTTTCCACCTTAAACAGAATTAAGACATTCCTGAGGAACACAGTGATTCAGGAAAGACGGAATGTTTTAGCAATACTCTCTATAGAGAGTGACCTAGTTAAAAGAATCCCAGACTTTAACGTTCAAGTTATTGAAAAGTTTGCTGCTCTTAAAGACAGACGTGCTGATTTGATCTACAAAAAGTGAACAATATGTTGAATGCTGCTAGTTTGCGACCTGTTTAATTGTTTGTTAAATAAATAAAATCTGTGAGGTACTTAGAAATACATTGTATCTCAAAGTCTGTTATGAAGCTCTGTGTTTATACTGAATAAGCAGTTGCCTATGTTATATGACATCTCTTTATTAATGTAATAACTTCACTTTCACAATTGCTTTATTAACCTTCCTGCTTTCTCAAATGTCCTTGAAAATGCAACATTTGTCCACTCTTTTTTCAAAATGTTCTCGTGGGAGAACCACCCAGAATCCCCCGTAGGTTGTTCGGGCTCGCTCGCTATGCTTGCTCGCTACGGTGCAGTATGACAATCATTTTACATCATACCACTTACAAATGTCACCAGCCGCCACTGGAGGTTAGCCACACCCCCCAATGACCCCATCTTGAACTGCTGAATCATGAGATTTATCTTGATAGTTTTCAACAAGTACTGGCCACAAGGTCTAGAGCTCAGCGCCTATCTTTAGGAGTTATTTTAAAACACTTAGGAAACCTAGCTCCTGACAATCCCTTCAGTCAACAATTTTAGTGCCTTTAGTTTTAACTTGACTCATAAGCAGTTTTAAGTATTTGTGATTACTGAATAGCACATTTATGCGAATATCTATTTGGTAATCGCGAAGACCCATGTACAAATGTGTATTTGACAGATTTTGTGACTCCCAGTGAGTCACAAATATACCAATTGGGAATCACAAAAGTCACGGAGATGGTGGCCAGCTGGGGTCAGCAGACCACAAGTTCAGGTGGTAATTGAGACAGCTAGGGTAGAAACGTTGACTTTGGAAGGAAGGCCGTATCTCACTTCTGTGTGAGTACTTCAGCATTCTTGTCAAAATAGATTCCAAGGCATACTTTCCTAAATAATTCAGCCATTTCTTGTCTAAATAATTCAGCCAGTTCTTGTCAAAGTTGGAGTATATTCAGCGTTTGTGGTTAGCATTCTAGTGTCGGCCCCAATCAGGTGACTGGATGTACCAAAGGCAAAGGCAGACGCAGAAACTTTTGATCTGTTCTAAACATACTTAAGTAGGAAAAACAATGCAGAGGCACCTACACAGCGCAGTGAGGGCCTTGAATTGGTGGTGTCCAACCATGGAAGACATAAGTAGAGAAAGCTTACAGGGGCCGTACTCCCCATGATGTTGCGAGGGTTCGGTGATTCTCGCATGGTGAATACAGAAGCATGAATCAGGGAATGGGCTCTGCCTGTGATAGTGGTAGATCGGACCCAGTACACGCAACAAACAAATCAAGCTGGCTATGTCCTGTGAGTACGCAGATGTTTTAATTTATGTTTTTTTCAACTCTACAGCGTGTGACTATAGGGGACGCTCCCGCTTGCACTACAGTTTCATTGATTAATACAGTGAAACTTGCTAAGCGTCATAACAATGTGTTCCCTTCTATAAATCCTTTAATTCACCCTACTTCTGGGTGTTGGTGTGTTGTGGTGGTGGTATCCTCATATAAATAGGCAAATATGGGCCTTGATAATGGTTGTGTCTACTGTATGTCTCCCTCCTTAGGGAATGAAAAAAAAGCTGACATAGCTCCATGGGGAGCAAGACTAACTGGGTAGTAGGAAAATGCTTGGTGGTGTAACTATCTATGGTGTTTGTCATTTCAGGAAATCGGTGTGTGTTTGTACATTGAAAGTGACAAGTAAGGTCATTATAACTCGGATTAATATTTCATTCAAACTCAAAATGTTTGTTCCTGAGGGGAGTATAACTAGTTGGATCGCTAGTCCTGAGGAAGGCCGAATGATCCTGAGTGGGCAATAAAGAATAGCTGAAACATGTCAACCAAATAGGCAGTAAGGAGTGATAAAGGGGCACTAACACCCCCTCAGTCATCTCCATTATATATCCTTTTTAAACCTATCCTGGGAGTCCATGATTAAAGACTGTTGGGGGCATCTCTGAGATAGTTTTATTACTCCATCTTTATTGTTTGTCTGTGTATTTTACTGCATGGATCCCAACATATTTGTTTGCACTGTCCTCCCCCTCTCCTTGCTCCATCCCAAATGTTGGTTTGAGTAGGGATGTTATAGTAGCCCGATGATGAAGCATGCTAATATTAGTGGGTGAGGGCATTTTTTTACAAATCCTTGCATTTTTCCCTAGGTTGGGTGTCAGCTCCAATAGAAACGTTCACATTTTCCTCCTTTTCCTCTTTCTGTGGGTACAAGTGTTCTAATATAGGGATGATGGAAAAGGAGTAGTAACTCCATCCCCATTTGTGTGTGTTTGAACCCCTAGTACTATACTGATACCGTCCATGAAATGGCAGATGATCTAGAACATTCAACTGTTTTTAATTCTGAAGAAATGCATGATGGCATGACTAATGATGAAATGTTTTGTTTTCAACATTGTGGTCAACATTTCTTGCATAAAGCAAGTACTTCACGTACGATATTTATTTACACGTGATGGGAACACAGCCCTACACTACCACTGGAGAGCTCAAAAACCTTTGCAATCCAGCTGACCCAGAGTCTTATTTCTATAAGCTTACACCTTCACAGGCAAGGAAGAATATGCTCACTGACACAAAGCTGATTTATTCTGCATCTTTTCTTTCCCAGTTTGACTTTTGGAGGGATACTGTTGACTTAAAATCCATTTGGGGAACAAAAGATTGGCAGGTTCATGGGAACAAGGCTTTATTTAGAGCATGCCTTATACCACACCAACTGATTTTCCTGAACAAATCTGTGCAACAAAAATCTTGTTTTAGCTTGGCTAAGATAAAATATTTGAACACTAAAAACATCCCCATATTTGCATGTTTTGCGAATTGGCAATGCTTTACAAACTACTTGGAGGAAACATTAGACAAGATGCTTTGCAACAGTACGTACAATTCTCCACGTACCAATCACAAGGGATGGTTAGTGTGGCCGCTAGGCACTAACGGATGTCATGAAAGTTTCCTGGGTAATACCAAAGTGTTTAGGATCAATAGGTCCAACCCACGTTACGTACAGACACAACACTCAGGGGTAGTAACAAAATACAGTGTTCGGAAGTTATGCCTAGATTGCCTTAGAACCTCAACATTATTTCAGGTGAAACAACACTTGCCCTTTATTTCTGATGACAAGGGACTACAGGACGTTTTACTGGGTTCTCGAAAACCACGTTAAAAGTGCTTTCTCTATGCTCTATACAATGAAGTGTGGAAGAATTCACAGCAAGAATTTGCTGAGAGACTGTGTGAAATTGACAGGAAGAATTTAGAGAGGGCTCTGGAAGTAGCAGATAATAGTATGACTAATTTGCCCGCTAGGATATACTCTCTAGGTAACATTGTGTCTTCTGCAATAGAGACCATACACCATGACATGTCTTCATTACAACATGGGCAGTCACAGCTTAGATCTATTATGTTGCTGAGTTGGACATTACATGCTCTTCATGCTTGCCGCATTCCATGGAAACACCTTAATGCCACTAGCTTGTTTTTATCTTATAATCTTACAAAACAACAGACCATCATGGCTAAGAAGAATGCAAAGTACACTATGTTACACATGGAGAAATTGGAGAAACTTCCATTCACTGTTGAAGAAATACCTTCTGCGGATTGGACAATCCACAGCTTTTTTTAACTTTTCACTACCAATACTGCATAAAACCCCATCATGTGGGCAGATATGAAGCGCGGGGAGAGGTGTTTGTGCATGAGTCATGGATCTTACTTTTCAAACATCGATGTAGGAATAGCAAAACTGAGGTTTTCTTAGCGGGACTATCTGCGAGAGAACCATGGGTGATTCTTTGGCCTGTAAGGAGATTTCCCTCCATGGCCCATGTAATACGTCTAATGCGAACTTGTGTTATCTGGAGGGTTGTCTGACTGCTGTGATCCATCCGGCTTTCAGATTGTTCTCTAACTGGAATTATTTGATGTTGTACGATCAGGGCTGCTGTGGGATGAAACCATGAATTGCCTTTCCGGTAAAAGAGGTTGTGACCTGTGGTAAGCAAGTACTGTTTCCACCTGCCACACAGTTAGGGATGCAACACTTTGGCCTTCGGTTAAGCTTTTGAATGTGCACTTTGATGCTTTGAGCAGACTGAAAGCCTTATTGTTTCAGAAGGATGTGGCCATAACATCTACAAGGAAGCTGTTTCATCTTCAAGTTGCAAGGTCTTCTTCTGAGATACAGTTGCTACTCTGCCCTAATTCCCCACTCTATTTTGGGGAGCTTGTGCACCGCATTTTTAACATGTCTAGTGATGCAGGGGTGGCCCACTTTATTTAGTCAATTGGCTCTCAGTTGATTAGTACCTTCCAGAGAGTCCGAGGAGTTATTCCATCATTCAACACTCCGTACTTGGAACCTGTTTGGGAGACTTTCCGCTTGTCCTGTTCCTAGTTGTCTGGACTGTGCTTTTATTTTTTCTGTTCCACAATGGATGTCCCATCATGAGGCCACATAGAACAGGCACTACCACTTGTACTCCTGTGTCGTGACTGCATGATACCGTGTTTTGGCACACCTTTGCTTCTGGAACTAAATTAACATTTGTTCTTGTCCTTTTGGCTTGCTGGGCTACACTGTGTGTGGCACCATTTTGTGCTGGTTGATTTGCACGTTCGATAGCACCCTGGTCATATGCCTAGGAATGCAACAGATTCGATCTCTGGACATAGAACTGCTGGTGAGACCTCTAAAAGCTCACTTACACCATTGTTCATCTTGCTTGCTGTTCCTTCTGAACGCGTTCTATGAGCCTTCCTGGGATGCTTCAGTTCCTGGCGATCTGGATCTTGGCTTGGCTACTGTGGATTTTGCACTGGCTGTTCCTCCTTTGGCAGTTACTGAGGAGGATGGACTGAAACGTATTTGCTTTATTGATGTGATCCGATGGGTGCCTCTGGGAAAATCATTTGCGGTTGCTAGGAACACCAATGTTTTGTCTAATTCTCAGAGCACATAAACAATCCGCCAGTTTCCAGTTGAGGGATATTCTCATTCTGCCATGTTTATTTATGGTAAATTGCTTTTAAAACACCATCTCTTTTATTGCTTTCGAATATTTAACTATTTGGCTTTCACTAGGCTTTTTGATATTAAAGAAGCATAATGCTTTTTTAGAGTTTAGGTTTTTATTGTACGTTTAAACTCATATTTTAGTGTATTGTTTGGGAAGGTTTTTATTCACCTCACTCACGTCTAAGGAGTCGGTGTGTCATGTGGTCACATTCTAGGCCCGGGCAAAGCACCACCAATTTGCATGTTCACATTAAATTGACATCTTTCCTTGAACATTGACATTTGACACACATCTCATTGTGTGCCTGTGCAGGATAATATTCTCTGAAATAGCTTTTCTTAGATTTCCACTTCATAGGCATTGAAACCTCTCTTGTACTAGATATACATTTGGACAGTGGATGAGGTGACTGACTATTGAGAAGCAGTACAAGATGTCAATATCAGCCCAGGCATCCTAGAGATTATGTGGGCTGCCTGTGTAAATCCCTTTTAAATACTTTGGGCATGGGCACATTCTTGTCGGATCCTCAACAGATCCCTAGAAACGGTTCAAATATATTATGACTAGATATTGGGATATAGCAACATGATCATGGTTTGCATCACTTGTAATTGCTAGTCTTAAAGATTGTCTTTTTTAACATTTGAATGAGATCTACAATTTGAGGATTTCGTAAATTATCTCACTCTCTCTCAGACCAGGATACTTTCCATCAGATTTAGACTTGGTACACTTCCATTGGCTACTTTGAACTTTAAATGGACATGTAATTGGTCCAGCTCTCATTTTTGGTGTGTATAGTCTCAACTGAAAAGTGAAGAACACATCGTATTCTTTTGCCGGGGATTGCAATTAAATAAGATCTAAATGGACTTCTCCTTTGTGCTAACTTATGAGGATGTCAAAGTGGAGGGAGGCATGTAAGATATGTGAGACAGATACTACTTCTTGCATAGTGTCTGCTATATCCAAGTTTTTACAGTCAGCATGCGGTACAAAAATAAAATATATAAAGCCCTAATTTCGATTGAACGCCAAGGTTTTAGATAGGGTAATGGAATGTTTTATGTTGTGAATAATTTGACTGCGGTGACTGTATTGTATTTGTGTATACTGTTTTTTAGCATTTATGAAGCAAAATAATGTGTTTAGCTGAAACATATTACTAATTGTCAAGATTTTGTACGTTTAAAATGTGGCATACATTTTGTATTTACTTTAATTGCTCGGCCAATGAACCAGAGTAAACAATAGTGTAAAGGTTGTTGGCTCCCATTAAAACCTCACTGTTTAATTTAGTGTGATGTACAGTAATGAAAGCTCTGTGTGGTGCACATAAGAATTACACCCTACTAAGGTAAAGCATTAAGATTTTATTGCGTATTTGAAGTTTCAACATTGGTTTAATCAATTACAGAACTACAAGCAACGCATTCTCTCTTTCCTCTGAAACAGTGACACAGTGTACAAGACAAGGATCCAGATGGAAGACAGACAGAAGGCAAAGTAACACAACACCTGGATCTAAATCCACTCATAGCCCCAGCCATCATCCAAGGGACAGTGTCAAGGGGAGCTCTGACCTCATCCAAGGGACAGTGTCAAGGGGATCCTCCTCCCTCATCTATGTCAAGGGGATCCTCTGCCCTCATCCAAGGGACAGTGTCAAGGGGGTCAGCTGGTATTGTCAAAAGTAAATCAGGCTTTGTGTCTGGCTCAACTAATACTCTTACCAGACACTCATGATGTGCATCAGTCTCCATATGATCCCTAAACAGCACCCCACTACTAAGCAAGCTAGATGGTATTGTCGGAAATGGGCTATGTAAATCTATCTTCAGAAGACCAGGGGTAGATCTTAGCCAGACATAAGTGTCTGTCTGCCACAAGTAATCTGCAATGTACAATGAGTTACTGAATGCTTTGGGTTCACACAGGGCAATCGAGTATTCTGTCTAACGCGGTATGATCAGCAAGTTGCAGAGGTGTCAGCGAAGCACATCCTTCCCTCATCGATAGTCCTTCTTGCAGTGGACGCTGGAAATGATTCTTGATGCTGGTGCAGAAGAGCGAGATCTGTCTGGTGCCTCCTGTGACAAGCGCAGGCGGAGCAGGAGCTTGTCATTAAGAGGGGATGGTGGAGGAGCAGATTAACCACCTAAGGAGCTAATAAAGAATAAAATCAATACAATTATGAAGCTGTAAAGATATAGACAAGCTAACAACCCTACAGTGTAACAACCTTCCATATCTACTTACTGTTCGCTCCCACAATGTATATGCACTAGAGTTTATAAAAACCAATGCTTGAGGGAGAAAAACATAACTTCAGAAAACTGTAGAGGGGATTGATCAAGCACCATTTTATACAGAATGCACCACTGGTGTAAATCATTCCCATGTAGAGTCAGCAGTAAGAGAGGGCCTTTGGAAGGCACACATCTGTCTCATAAACATGTCCGAGATCCAAGTGAGTGTTGGCCTTGAGTAAAGAAGAGTCTGCAGCACCTCAGTACCCACCGAGGCATCCTGTTCATGCCCAAGAATGGGAGGGAGTGCACCTGGAGGGGATGGATCAGGAGGGCCAGCAAACCTGCTGACATCCTTTCTATTCCCACTGGCTGGAAGCAGGTTTACAGATTCTGCACTCTCTCTTGAAATGCATATATGCTTGTTGGTAAAAACCATGGCAGTGGTACATCACCCCCCCCCCCCCATTCTCATCTCCCTCACTCACAAGAGACATGATGAGGAAGGTAGTACTTGTGTGATGAAGGTTACTAATATTTATTTATTTATTAATTTCACAATTTTATATAGTGCAACTCTAATCAAAGTAGGCGTCAATGCGCTTTATATAAGGATCAACTGCTGTGCACCTGGATCTCAGACCTCGTGGTGAAAGGAATGTCATTACAATAACGTAAGAGGGAAAAAATATGTTAAGACTGATCCTAAATTCAGCATCTGTGAAATTGCAGAATTACCCAGGCTGAAAGAGCGTTAAGTTGGAGAGGAAGAGATGGAAGCAAAATCAGTTGGGAGGGGACTAGGAAAGGAGAAAAGGGAAGAGTCAGTGAGCGGGGTTTATAGGTCAAGATAGAGTTTAAACAGGTAGGTTTTTTCCCAAGACATCAGAGGCCTTTCAGAGCAGAAAACAGGAGCTGCACCAAAGAAGGAGTGAATAAGAGTTAGTTAAATTTTCTTCCTTTCCTTATAATTTACCATAGTGAGAATCCTTAGCTCGGTGGTGAACTCCCAATGGTAAAGGATAGGAAAAATGATCTGGCCATATCTGTATGACAAATAAAGTGGAACCGTGAGTAATACGGTCCCATTTGTAGACCATTGGTCAGGGTGCGACTTAGCGTGTGCACACGGCCATAGTCTCCGGTCCTGACGAAAGCTTGCCAATTACCATTAAAAGGCTGAAACATGTCGACCTGACCTTCTAAACCTTGGATGTACTTGAGCAATTACTTAATCACATTATCCACCTTAACATTTTCTAACATGGCCTTACTCTCCACCTAATTAAAATGTTCTTGGGAAGCAGTAAGCCATTTTAATCTCAACCTATGCACCAGCACTTGTCACCCAAAAAAACCTGCTACTCTGTAATCAGGCGTCGAAGCACACCAGAGAGGCACTCGGCCTCTTTGCTGGGGCCCAATGAAGAAGCATGTCACCAACCAGGTTGGTGAGTGAGGGCCCTTTTACCAAACATGAGTGTTTCTATTTAATACGCTCCTCTGTTTTTGTAGCTTCATTCTTTCATTATATATATATATATATATATATATATAACTTAGCAAAAGCACTTGAGCTTTGAGAGGGAAACACAACACTGCTTCAAACCATCCAGCATTGTTCAGCCTCGCTGTTACTTGGTTGCAAACCCTTTGATTTCTTTGTAGCCGTCGGACGCGTTTTGAGGCTTGGAACGCCCCGTATTCATGGAAAAGCTCAACTAAGGACATGACGGCTGTGTGCAGTGTGTGGCATCCTGGTCCTGTGTGTCTGTGCCTCATGACATAGCTGCGCTGATGTCATGAGACACTGGATTCTCAGATGGAATGTTATCCTTTGACCACTAAGCAGTTGCTATCTTACTTTATTGCTGGCTGGATGTTCACCTGTGGATGGGATCTTTTCTTGGAATAAACCTCTACTTTTTACCTACAAGTTGTGGATCCTTATTTTACATTTGGCGACGAGGATGGGATGGTTTGTGTTGTAGAAGAGGCTGTCGTTGATAAAGAGAGGTGGTTGAAGATGGTTCAGGAAGATTCGACTCTGGTTGAGGTACTTAAACTCCTAATGACAGGATGGAAGATTAAACCTAAATGTAATGAAGGTCTTGAGAAATTTTGGCATGTCAAGGATCAGCTTTCTGAACAAAATGGTTTACTTTTCAGAGGAACTAGATTGGTTCCACCCTTAGCTCTTCGGGATGAGCTTATGTCTTTAGCACATATCGGTCATTTAGGAATCTCTAAGACTAAGGAGATTTTAAGGAGCTCATATTGGTGGCCAAATATGGATTTGGAAGTAGAGCGCAAAGTTAGGGATTGCATTGACTGTGCTCTTAGTGAGAAGGTAGTAAAACCTAAAGTCCAACCCATGGTGATTAGAGACAGACCGGATGCGCCCTGGAAAGAAGTGGGTTTGGATATTTTGGGGCCTATTACTTCAGCAGGTTGTGAGTGGTATGTTCTTGTTCTGGTTGATTTCTTTTCTAGATGGCCAGAAATTGCCATAACTCGTGGTATCGAGACTAGGCATGTAGTGGATTTTTTAACTAAACTTTTTGCTAGAGAGGGCATCCCTAACGCCATCCTCACAGATAATGGTCCCCAATTAGTCTCTAAAGAGATGGAGAATTTTCTGTTAGGGCAAGGAGTTAAACACAAAAGGTCTTCCCTTTACCACCCAGAAACCAACGGTATGGTTGAGAGATTTAACCGTGTCCTTAAAGAGACTATTAGAATGGCTAAGTCTGCTGGTACAGATTGGAGAACAGATGTCTTTAAGAAGGTTAAGGTTTACAGGTTATCTCCCGATGCCGTTACTGGAAAGACTCCTTTTGAACTTTTTAGATCACGCACTCCTAATACCCTTGTGGTACCGGCATGGGTCAATGACTTGCAACCACCTCCTCGTGATGACTCTGATGAGTGGATGTTGCGTGAACTTTCTAGAATTGAGTCTAGAAAAAGGATGTTTGATAAGAGACATTCTGTTAAGGTCACACCTGTTAAAGTGGGAGATTGGGTACTTATTAAGAATCCCTGCAAAAACAATAAGGCTCTTTCTGCTACCTTTAAGAAGCCTATTCGTGTCATCAAAGTTTTCAAGAACGCCATCAAAACTGCTGATCATCGTGTTTGGAATTTGAACAGGGTGGTGGTGGTTAGAAATGATCTTGTGGAAGCTTCTTGCAGTCGTCATTCTCAAACTCCTAGAGTTGAGTCCTCCTCACTTCTTCGCAAGTCTGCAAGGGTTTCTCATTCTCCTAAATATTTAAAAGACTACGTCACTGTGTGATTATTGTTTTAGCTTTGTTTTGTTTTCTCTTATAATTGTCTTGTTGTTATTAGAAGGGAGATGTGTGGCATCCTGGTCCTGTGTGTCTGTGCCTCATGACATAGCTGCGCTGATGTCATGAGACACTGGATTCTCAGATGGAATGTTATCCTTTGACCACTAAGCAGTTGCTATCTTACTTTATTGCTGGCTGGATGTTCACCTGTGGATGGGATCTTTTCTTGGAATAAACCTCTACTTTTTACCTACAAGTTGTGGATCCTTATTTTACACAGTGTTCGTATTTATTGGTTTTCCTCCTCGAACACTGACGCCTTGGGTGGGTGTGTCTTCCCAGCTGCCTCCTGGCATGCTGGTATCTGAAGTCCCTGTAGCACACAGCAAAAGTTAATACCTTGAGTAGGCTCAGTTCCTTAATTGTTATTAGCGCTGTATTTATCTGCCTTGAGTAGGACAAAAAGTAATTGGCATCCAAGTTTCATCTCCACTGAAGTAGCGTGCTTTGTGGAAATGAAGGTTCGTTTCCAAAGCTGTTTCTCAATCGACTTTGCAGTCTTAGGAGTAACTGGTTCACCTCTCCACGGCCGAGGCAGCCGTGTAATTAATAACTTAGCAAAAGCACTCAAGCTTTGAGAGGGAAACACAACACTGCTTCAAACCATCCAGCATTGTTCATCCTCGCTGTTACTTGGTTGCAAACCTCTTTGATTTCTTTGTAGCCGTCCGACGCATTTCGAGGCTTGGAACGCCCCGTATTCATGGAAAAGCTCAACTAAGGACATGACGGCTGTGTGCAATGTTCGTATTTATTAGTTTTCCTCCTCGAACACTGACGCCTTGGGTGGGTGTGTCTTCCCAGCTGCCTCCTGGCATGCTGGTATCTGAAGTCCCTGTAGCACACAGCAAAAGTTAATACCTTGAGTAGGCTCAGTTCCTTAATTGGTATTAGCGCTGTATTTATCTGCCTTGAGTAGGACAAAAAGTAATTGGCATCCAAGTTTCATCTCCCACCCAAGGCGTCAGTGTTCGAGGAGGAAAACCAATAAATACGAACACTGCACACAGCCGTCATGTCCTTAGTTGAGCTTTTCCATGAATACGGGGCGTTCCAAGCCTCGAAACGCGTCGGACGGCTACAAAGAAATCAAAGAGGTTTGCAACCAAGTAACAGCGAGGCTGAACAATGCTGGATGGTTTGAAGCAGCGTCGTGTTTCCCTCTCAAAGCTTGAGTGCTTTTGCTAAGTTATATATATATATATATATATATATATATATATATATATATATATATATATATATATATATATATATATATATATATATATATATATATATATATATGACTTGCCTAATCTGTGGCGTGGAACTTTCCAGGGGAAACCCTAATAAGAAATACTCTTTCGGAAACAACACCATGATTCGCCACATGCAGCACAGGTATCCAATCAACTATTCTGCTGCAGAGATGAGGGAACTGGCCAGTAACCTTCCCCAATCTTCAAGCTCCACCTCCCAAAGAAATCAGCCCACTCCAACGGGACCAGAGGCAAGGGAGACGATCCCTTGCATTCAGCCATTGTTTGCGGATTTCCGTATAACATGTATACATTGTGGTAAGACCATCTCCTATGGTGAACTGAGCATAAAGCTCATCGTCCTTGCTGGGGACAACCACAAATGCCCCAAAAAACCCTAATTTTTTCTTATTTTTTTTTCTGCTCCAGTTCAGCCAATTTTAAATTCCCTGTTTTTTCGTTTATCCCCATAAAAATACCAAACAAAATATAAAATAGTTCATAAAAGCCAAAAAAAGTACAAAATGTTCCAAAAACACAAAAAAAAATAAAACAAAAAGAAGAAAAAAAACAGTTCTTTTTAGATCTACCTCCAATTTATAAAAAAAGGCTACATTTTTTAATAACTCTGTCATTCTTCTTTCCCCATGTGCCGCTCCCCGGTCCGCTCCCCGGTGCGCGTACCGGGCGCTCCCCCCGCGCAAATCCAAAAAAATATATGTATATATTTTGCACCGCGGGGTCCTTTTATAGCCCTCACATCAAACCTAGGGGGTCAGGGGGGGGTCTACCCTGCCCCCTTATGGTCATTTGCCCCTTTTTTTTCTACCTCTTTTGTCTCTATCCTACCGAGACACAAGATGGCGGCCGGTCCGGACTGTTTCGAATGTTTACAGACACCCGAGAGCCAATCAGCTTTCCGTGCGCACCTCGCGGGTCGCGCCCGCTGCGCTCCCCGGTGCGCGTACCGGGGCGCGGCCATAGATATATATATTTTTTTGATCCTAAATTACTCATAATCCACTAGAGCACATATCTTGAGACATAGCAAAGGCACATCAAGTTACCAGTCCCTACAATTTTGCCAAATTTGGTGGAAATCCATTCAGCCGTTCGGGCTAAAAGTGAGTTTGACCGTCCTATGGAAATTAACATGGGGAAAACACGTTTTCGGACCCCCCTTGTATCTCAACCCCCGTTTAACGAATCCCCCCCAACCTTTCAAGGAAGGACCGGAGCTCCGCGAGGCAAATTTGAGGAAATTTTCAGGCAGATTCGTCAACCGGCGCCAAAGTTATTCCAAATAGAATTTTGAGATTTTGCATTGAAAAAAATCCTAACTATAACTACCTACTGGCGACCGCCAGTAGGTAATATATATATATATGTGTGAACAAGAGTATGCCAGTACTCGAAACGTTGCATTTTGAAGGCTTGTTTATAAAGATAACCTGCCTGGATATCGTGGGGTCCGCCTCTTCTTTCGCCGCTTCAGTGGAGGTTTGAAGATTTCTTGCTATATATATATATATATATATTCACCTTAGGCCTTCTATAGTTAGGAATTAACATATAAAAACCATTGAAATTCACTGAAAAAACCATAGGTTTTAGGCCTTATATAGTTAGGAATTAGCATTTAAAAAACCTTGAAAATTCACTGAAAAAACCATAGGTTTTAGGCCTTATTTAGTTAGGAATTAGCATTTAAAAAACCTTGAAAATTCACTGAAAAAAACATAGGTTTCAGGCCCTATATAGTTAGGAATTAACATATAAAAAACCACTGAAATTGCTCCTATATAGTTAGTTGAACTAACTATATATTTCGCGCATTCGCAATCCACTGCTGATGATGTCACATATTACATCATTCATGACATGGTCAGTGACATCACTGATGACATCACTGATGACATCACTGATGACATCACTGATGACGTCTAATTTGACATCAATGATCACACCACTGATGATATACTTCTTCTGATAATACAATGCTCCTCCTTACACTCTAATATAACCTCTGTTACACCTAGTGTTAAATACAGAGTATCATTTTTGAAACCATTGACACACGAATACCAGTTACTACATAGGCACTCACTGATTCCTACGTCTACACACACATTCACTCATTCAGCCATACAATCACTCGTACATACAGTCACTCATTATTACAACTCTATCATATGCACTCATACACCTATGCAGACACTCACACACTGCCACTCATCCATGGAGTTATTCACACAACTAGTCAGTCCTGTAAAGAATCAATCACACTTTGATTTCTTCATCTATACAGTTAAACACAGAACAGCTTACATTTTCACAGATATACTAACACATACTTACTCACTTATACAATCAAATCCTTCATCCAGACTCTTATACATCCACTCATTCTTCAATATGTAAAACATATTTAAACTTTACAAAAACACACAGACACTGGATGATGTCATCAGTGATGTCATCAGTGATATCATTTGAGATGTCATCAGTGATGTCATCAGTGATGTCACTGACCATGTCATGAATGATGTAATATGTGACATCATCAGCAGTGGATTGCGAATGCGCGAAATATATAGTTAGTTCAACTAACTATATAGGAGCAATTTCAGTGGTTTTTTACATGTTAATTCCTAACTATATAGGGCCTGAAACCTATGGTTTTTTCAGTGAATTTTCAAGGTTTTTTAAATGCTAATTCCTAACTATATAAGGCCTAAAATCTATGGTTTTTTCAGTGAATTTCAATGGTTTTTTATATGTTAATTCCTAACTATATAAGGCCTAAAACCTATGGTTTTTTCAGTGAATTTCAAAGGTTTTTTAAATGCCAATTCCTACCTGAATAAGGCCTGAAACCTATGGTTTTTTCAGTGAATTTGCAAGGTTTTGAAAATGCAAATTCTATTAGCGGATAACGTTTAAATATGTTAATATCCTTGTGGGACCACCTGAGCAGCCCTAGGGATCCGATTTTTGGACCGGAGCAAGATGCTCTCTGATTGGGCAGTATTTCTTGCCTTCTGCCCCCCTGATTGTGCCGTATTTCTTGGCTTCTGCCCCCCTGATTATGCCGTATTTCCTGCCTCATGCACCCTGATTGTGCCATATTTCTTGCCTTCTGTACCCTAATTGTGCTGTATTTTTTGCCTTCTGCTCCCTGATTGTGCCATATTTGTTGCCTTCTGCCCACTAATTGTGCCGATTTTTCTTGCCTTCTGCCCACTGATTGTGCCGTTTGTCGGGCCTTCTGTCCCCTGATTGTGCCGTTTTTTGTGCCCCTGCCCCCCTGATTGTATTATCTTTGCCAGTGTTGGTTCGCTGCTGGTATTGCCTTTGTCCGTGTTTTTTTTTTTGCTGCCGTTATTGTCTTTGCCTTTTTTTTTCTGCCGTTATTGTCTTTGCCAGTGTTTGTTTGCTGCCGTTATTGTCTTTGCCAGTGCTTGTTCTCTGCTGGTATTATCTTTGCCAGAGCTGTGTGGGCTGTGGGAGCTGTGTGGGCTGTGAGAGCTGTGTGGGCTGTGAGAGCTGTGTGGGCTGTGAGAGCTGTTTGGGCTGTGAGAGCTGTGTGGGCTATGAGAGCTGTTTGGGCTGTGAGAGTGTGCGCTGTGTGGGCTGTGAAGGCTGTGAGAGCTGTGTGGGCTGTGAGAGCTGTGTGGGCTGTGAGGGCTGTGTGGGCTGTGAGGCCTGTGAGAGCTGTGTGGGCTGTGAGACCTGTGGGGCTGTGAGAACTGTGTTGGCTGTGAGAGCTGTGTGTGCTGTGAGGGCTGTGAGGGCTGTGTGGGCTGTGTGGGCTGTGAGGGCTGTGTGGGCTGTGAGAGCTGTGAGAGCTGTTTGGGCTGCGAGAGTGTGAGCCATGTGGGCTGTGAGAGCTGTGTGGGCTGTGAGAGCTGTGTGGGCTGTGAGAACTGTATGGGCTGTGTTGGCTGTGAGAGCTGTGTGGGCTGTGAGGGCTGTGTGGGCTGTGTGGGCTGTGAGGGCTGTGTGGGCTGTGAGAGCTGTGTTGGCTCTGAGAGCTGTGTGGGCTGTGAGAGTTGTGTGGGCTGTGAGAGCTGTGTGGGCTGTGAGAGCTGTGTGGGCTGTGAGCTCTGCTTCTTTTGTGCCTCGGTCTACCTAGCACAAGATGGATGCCAACACTTCCTGGTTTGTAGTGTTGACAGCCAATGAGCATGCAACTTTCTCTGGAAGGCATGCTGATTGGCTGCTACTGTCTATCAACACTCCAAAACAGAAACAGTTGGCAGCCATCTTGTGCCTCAGTAGACTAAGGCACAGGAAAGCAGGAAAACAAATGTGTAGAACTCAAAAAGGGGGCAGGGTAGAAGCACCCTGACCCTCTAGGCCTGCTCAGGGGGTCCCACAAGGACCCCCAAGGCCCCTAAAATGTTTTTTTTTTTTTTTTAAAAATCGCGGGGTGCTCGCACGGTGCGCGCACCGTGCTCGCACTGTGCGCGCTTATAGATATATAATTGATTTCAACTTGAATTTTCTCAGCAACTACTGGAGGGATTTACACCATTTAAGCAAAAGCGTGATCTGCGAATCAGACTCTACCATTTTGCCAAATTTCTTGTAATTCCGTTCAGCTGTTCGGGCTGTAGCCGTGTCTAAAGGTCCTATGGAAAATTGCATGGGGAAAACACGTTTTGGGACCCCCCTTTTTTCTCGGCCCCTGCTTCACGAATCCCCCCGAAACTTTCAGGGAAGGAGCGGAGCGTAACACGCCATCTTCTTTGAGAAATTCACATAGATTGATCAACCGGCGCCAAAGTTATTCCCAATAGAATGTTGCGGATTTCCTATGGAAACTAGGTCCTAACTATATATACCTACTGGCGACCGCCAGTAGGTAATATATATATATATATATATATATTACCTACTGGCGGTCGCCAGTAGGTAGTTATAGTTAGGATTTTTTTCAATGTTAAATCTCAAAATTCTATTTGGAATAACTTTGGCTTCGGTTGACAAATCTGCCTGAAAATTTCCTCAAAATGGCCTCGAAGCCCCCCGGTCCTTCCCTGAAAGTTTGGGGGCGATTCCGCAAGCGTGGTCCAAGATAAAAGGGGGGTCCCAAAACGCGTTTTCCTCATGTTAATTTCCATAGGGCGGTCGATTTCACTTTTAGCTCGAACGGCTGAATGGATTCACACAAACTTGGCAACATTGTAGGGACTAGTAGCCCGATGTGCTTTTGCTATGTCTCAAGATATGTGCTCCAGTGGATTTTGAGTAATTTAGGTTCAAAAAAATATATATATATATCTATAGGCGCGCACCGGGGAGCACACCGGGCGCGCCACGCGACTTGCGCGCAGAAAGCTGATTGGCTCTTGGGTGTCTGTAAACATTCTAAACAGTCTGGAGCGGCCGCCATCTTGTGTCTCGGTAAAATCGAGACACAAAAGGTGGCAAAAACAAAGGGGGGAATTGACCATAAGGGGGCAGGGTAGACCCCCTCCTGACCCCCTAGGTTTAATGTGGGGGCTAAAATAGGGTCCCGCAGGGCATTTAAAAAAAATATTTTTTTTCCATTTGCGCGGGGGGAGCGCCCGGTACGCGCACCGGGGAGCGAAGTAAGGGGAAAATCCAGGACCATATTTATGAAGGCCTTGCGCCGCCAGTTTTGCGCCGCCTGTGCGTCACTTTTTGTGACGCACCAGCGGTGTAAAAAAATGCGCATCGTTACGCTACATTTAAAAAGCGACGCATCTAGGTAGATGGGTCACTTTTTTAAACCCTGCGCCACATTATACTTGCGTCAGGTATAATGTATGCAGAGGGGTTGCTCCGCCGCAAAAAGCTTGGTAATAGCAACGCAGTGAAATCTATGAGATTTCACTGCGTCACTTTTAGGATACTGTTGCGTCAAAATCTTCCGCCTGCTTCACAGCAGGTGTAAGACTAACGCAAGACCATTCACAAGGTGCTTTCCCCATGTGAAATGACGCATTACTGGAGTTGCGTCACTTTTGTGACGCACTCCAGCAATGCGTTACTTTTGTGTTTACAGATACGTCAGAAATACTGACGTATCTGTAACTCCTTGCGACATGATTCATCATACATTAAATATAACACATCTGGAATGTCGTAAGGAGTGCGCACAGAAAAGTGACGCATCGCACCAGCGGTGTAAAAAAATGCACCTCGTTGTGCTATATTTAAAAAGTGACGCATCTAGGTAGATGGGTCACTTTTTAAAACCCTGCGCCACATTATACCTGCGTCAGGTATAATTTATGCAGAGGGGGCGTTCCCCCGCAAAAAGCTTTGTAATAGTGACGCAGTGAAATCTATGAGAGTTCACTGCGTCACTTTTAGGATGCTGTTGCGTCAAAATCTGCGCCTGCCTCACAGCAGGTGTAAGACTGACGCAAGACCTTTCACATGTTGCTTTCCCCATGTGAAAGGATGCATTACTGGAGTTGCGTCACTTTTGTGACGCACTCCAGTAATGCGTCAATTTTGTGTTTACAGATACGTCAGAAATACTGACGTATCTGTAACTCCTTGCGAATTGATTAGTCATAAATTAAATACGACACATCTGGAATATCATAAGGAGTGCGCCCAGAAAAGTGACGCATTGCTGTTTTCACGTAGCGATGCATCACTTTTCAGAAATGAGGCCTCCAGTTTATTCACTGTGTCACCTCTACGGCCCTTTCTTGCGTCAATACGTCCCTTTTGCATACATTACACCTGACGTAGGAATAATGTGGCACAGGGGTTTACAAAGTAATGTATTTACCTAGAAACGCCACTTTGTAAATATGAATAAATAAGGTGCATTTTTTATTGGACTGTTGTGTCACAAAAAGTGATGCTTTGGTGGCGTTAAAGTGACGCATGGCTTCATAAATGAGGCCTTCTGCCTTCAAGTCCAGCAATGCATCTTTTCTTATCCTTCCACACCCCTGTTCCTTTTCAACATTTTCATTGAATATCAACATTCCCCATATTCACTCTTCTTCTCATAACTTTCTTTCCTAACACTCACCTTCTTTCAGTCCTCCTACTTCACTTCCTTTTTCCTCTCATACCTTTCTGTTCTTTCTTACTCATTCTCCTTTCCATTATCAATACACTCTATTTCACTTACTCTTTTTCATTTTTTTAAGAATATAGCTCTTTGATGAGAATTGGAGGTAGTTCTGAAAAGAACTTTTGGTTTTCTTCTTTTTTCTAAACAGGAAGAAAAACAGGGAATGGAAACTGCTCAACAGGAGCAAAAAAAACAAAAAAAATTAGGGGTGGGAAGGGCAGTGATGGTTTTCTAATGCTCGAACCATGAGCTGTACACTTTGTTCTCCAAAGGTAAGCAGTTGATTGCAGTATCTGCATCTGAGGGCACCACGGTTAAAAGCAGGTTGAATGTTCGGAACCAGCTCTTGTGATCTCCCCCTCCCAGAAGAAGTTGCTCCTCCGGTTGATGTAGAGGCCCCATCACTGGGAACCTCTTGTGCCAGAGCCCTGACACTTTCCCGGGCAAAATTTTGGGGGTGCTACCTCTCCACATGCCGGATCATTGTGAAGTTCCCAAAAGAGTACTTTTTTAAAGGGTTACCCCGTGACAGCTCTTCTTTGCAGATCCTGCACTCCACTTTTGGAGCATTCACCTTTTTTGGCCAGGTGGGATTTTAAAAAATTTCCAAATGAAATGTTCCTTAACTTTTCGTTGAGGAGGCTCTTCATTGATGAATTCTGGTTCATCCTCACTGCTGGATTGTCTGGCAGCCATTGTAAAACCAAGAAATATCCAGGAGCAAAAAGGCAGGTCTTGCAGTCACAAAAGTGAAAGAAGAAGTGAAGGAAATGGGTGGGGATTTCATTCTTTGTAAAAAAACTGTTAGCAACCAATGAAAAGTGTTATTTTAAGGTCACATGACCCGACGCGCTTACGCTACGCGCTCCGGAGCGCTTCCGGGTGCGCACATGAGGCGTGAACGTATGCGCTTCCGGGGTGCATACGTGGCGCGAACGTAGGCGCTTCCGGGGGCCTATACGCGGCACGAACGTAGGCGCTTCCGAGGGAGCTTACGTTGCGCGCCGAAGTGACGTCTTCATACTTTTACGGAAATGCATAATCATTTTCCTTATTGAAAAAAAACTGATTTTATTTGTATGGTACGAAATGTTTTGCATTATTATTAACTTTTCATTCATATTTTTTTTCACGAACGAAAGTAGCGCTCTGGGTGCACTTTCCGGTGAGCTTACCGGTGAGCTTACCGGAAAGCTTACCGGAGAGCTTACCGGAGAGCTTACCGGAGCGCGCACCCAGAGCGCAAAAGGAAAAAATTATATTAAAAAAAACTCAAAAATGAATACTTACACAAAACAGCAAATTGTAAAAAAAAAAAAGGTTAGATACTCGATTTAGAAAGGAATTAGCATTTAAAAAACCTATGAAATTCACTGAAAAAACCATAGGTTTCACACCAGTTATAGTTAGGAATTAGCATTTAAAAAACCTATTAAATTCACAGAAAAAACATTGGTTTCACACCAGTTATAGTTACCTGGAAATTTTACTGACATAAAACCGTTGAAATTCCCACGTTATAGTTAGTTGGACTCAGTATAACCTGCGCGCCTGCAATGCACTGCTGATGATGTCACATATTACATCACTCATGACATGGTTAGTGACATCACTCATGACATCACTGATGACACCATCCTTGTGACAGAGTGACAGACCTCCTTTCAGTGTAATGTAAGCCTTGAAACACATATTCAAAAATAGTATTTAACATTTTCAAAAAGTGGAGATACCCATACCAGTTACAACAAACAATTCAGTAATCCCACCATCTATATACACATCCACTCATTCACAAACAGTTCTATATAGTCATTCATACATATACTCACTCATTATATGTAGTGATACACCTATACATCCTGCTACACACTGACAGTCATCCAAAAGTTACTCACACACATATTCACACATGCAAAAAAACTAATGAACATTCATTTATTTGCATATACAGCTATACACACACTACCACTTTACTTCTAAGAATACTTACACATACTTACTCTCTTAAACAATCACTTATATAAACACATACTAATTTAAACAGGAACTCTTATAATCTCTCACTCTCACATATACTCAGTTTTATAAATCAATACTCACATATACTAGATTAAAACATATGTCGTTACTGAAAAAGACAATAGTGAGACAGTCGTTTACTCACTAACATACACATATACACACTCATACATCTATAAAGTCCTGTACATATGCTGTCTTCAAAACACATACAAACAGTGAGTCAGTCACCAACCCATACAGCCACTTATACACAAAGTGAAACACTGATACATACATTTCAATATATAAAGTTTACTTGCTAATATATGTATTCACTAAAATACACTTAATAAGGCAGTTAACCAATCAATTATTTTAAAAACAAACATCCATTTACACACTTATTTAACCATTTATTCTTGCATCGTACTTTACAAATACATATAAAATTTTTTTTTTTTTAAGAAAGACAAATATTCACTGGATGGTGTCATCAGTGATGTCATGAGTGATGTCACTGACCATGTCATGAGTGATGTAATATGTGACGTCATCAGCAGTGCATTGCAGGCGCGCAAGTTATAGTGAGTCCAACTAACTATAACGTGGGAATTTCAATGGTTTTATGTCAGTAAAATTTCCAGGTAACTATAACTGGTGTGAAACCTATGGTTTTTTCAGTGAATTTAATAGGTTTTTTAAATGCTAATTCCTAACTATAACTGGTGTGAAACCTATGGTTTTTTCAGTGAATATATATATATATATTTGTATTTGTATTTGTATTTGTATGTCGATTTGTAGAGCGTGATTGCTGCCCGGGGGCGTCCAAGCGCTAAAAACCAACAGAACAAGAGGAGGTATTTATTTATTTATTTATTTATAGTGTTTTATATAGCGCGGACAAGACCCGTGGGTATCAGAGCGCTTTAGGTAGCCAGGGCGTTATTGGGCGGCATTGACGAGGAATGTTTTTAGCTGTTTCCTAAATAAGGTAAGATTGGAGTTTTTCCTTAGGTGGAGGGGTAGGGTGTTCCATAGCTTGGAGGCGTTGTAGGTGAAAGTCCTACCGCCAGTTCTGGATTTTTTTATTTGGGAATAGTGGCCGTGTAGGTCTGGTTGGATCGCAGATTCCTAGTGGATTGGTAGTGTGACACTAGGTTGCGGGTGATAAGAGGGCCCATTTTCCAGAACGCCTGGTGCGCATTGCATAAGGCTTTGAATTGTATTCTTTGGGGAATGGGTAGCCAATGCAGTTTTTTCAGTCCATTTTTGACTGATTGACGTCGAGGGATCTGAAGCAAAGTGCACGCGGCGCAGTTCTGCACCGTTTGTAGTCTCCTTATCGTGTACTCTGGGGCAGCGAGGTAAAGGGTGTTGTTATAATCCAGTCGTGACTGGATAAGGCCCTGGATGGCTACTTGTTTTGCCTCCATCGGAAGTAGATGGAGTACCTTCCTTAGCACTCTGAGAAGGCCGAAGCAGGTGGCTGCCAGTTTGGTGGATTGGGTGCCGAAGGACAGAGATCTATCTAGCCACACCCCAAGGCTCTTAATACTGTCCTTTGGGGCCGGAGGGGTACCCAGGCAGGGTGGCCATAGAGTGTTGAGGGAGTTGGGGTTGGCAGGGCCCAGGAGCATAAGCTCTGTCTTGTCTCCGTTCATTTTTAATGAGGAGGAGGACATCCAGTCCTTGACTTCCTCTAGGCATTTCTTGAGCCCTCCTTTCGAGGTCTGGTTGGCTTCCTGTGCCAGTGAGACCACTAGCTGAGTGTCGTCAGTATATGAAATGATCTTAATTCCGTGCTGACGGACAACTTCAGCCAGTGGCCTCATATATATGTTGAAGAGGGCCGGGCTCAATGAGGAGCCCTGCGGGACTCCACATCTTAATGGTCTGCTGGTAGAGGAAGAAGTACCATCAAATACCTGAAAGGATCTGTCCTGTAAAAAGGATTCAAACCAAGACAAAGCTTTGTCTTTTATGCCGATGTTTGCCATGCGGTCCAGCAGTATGTCATGGCTGACCGTGTCGAAGGCCGCGCTTAGGTCAAGGAGGATCACTGCCACTGATCCTCCCTGATCCAGGATGTTTCTGGATTCCTCGGTGACCATGAGGAGCGCGGTTTCGGTGCCATGTCTTGGTCTGAAGCCCGTTTGAGTAGGATCCAGAAGCTGGTGGTTTTCGAGATATTTGATCAGCTGGCTGTTGATGTGTCTCTCTAGGATTTTGCTAAGCCAGGGAAGGAGAGAAATTGGCCAGTAGTTGCTGAGGTTAGAGGGATCCAGATTAGGCTTCTTTAGTAATGCTCGGACCATGGCTTGTTTCCATTGTGGAGGGACTACGCCAGTAGTAATGGAAGAGTTAAGGAGGTCCATTATGACGGGCAGAGTGATAGCCGAGGCTGACATAATGATGTCTGGCGGGGCTGGGTCCCCTGGAGACCCGGATTTGACTTTTTTTGCCAAGGACTCGAGAGTCGGGAGGTTAAGAAGAGCAAAGTGGTCCAAAGTAAGCATGGGCGGAAAATCCGTTACGCTCGCGGATTTTGCGGATTTTCGGGAAATCCGCAATCCGCGAGATTTGCGAATTTCCCGCAAAATCCGCAAATCCGCGAGCAGCGGATTTTGCTCGCACTGCTCGCACTGTCCGCGTGAGTTCGCGCCCCGCGAATAAGTGCAAAATTGCAGAAATACGATCTTAGCAAAACTGAAAGTAACTACTTACCAGGTTCAAAAGTTCAGGCACATCATTAGTAGCCATTTCCTGTAGTGCTTCCTGAGGGGCCCCTCCAGAGTTCAGTTGCCAGTTGAAACTATTATGTGACCCTGCTCTGAACCTCAGAATAGTTACACATATGCCACAAAGGTCCTGAATTACAGCTAAGAGAGACAAGCAGGAGCCAGGCTGGAAGTTAAAATCCATTAATCAGCCCCTAATTCATTATTGTCAGTTGGGGCAGGGCAGGTGTTGTAACTAATTTTGCAACAATGAAAGCACTTAGCAAGTGCAAAAGATCACTAATCAGGGCGCACTAAGGAAGCAGGTGCCAGCTAAAAAAATATTCTGTGACACATTAATCAGCCCCAAATTAATTCAGGTCACTTGAGGCAGGGAAGGTGTGCTTTGCTTTGCCGAAAATAATGTACACTGGACAACCAGAGGGTGTGGTGATGAAACAGAGGGTGGCATGGGTGGGCCAGAGGGTGGCATGAGTAGTCAGAGAGTGGCAGTGGTGACAGAGAGTGGCAGTGATGAAGAAGAGTGTCCCAAACTTGCGACCCGACAGGTAAGTTCGCAAATTGCGAAATTGTAAAAACCCTCGCGAACTGGCAGAAACACGGGCGAACACAAAAAAAAAAATCCGCAAATTCGCGGGAATTCGCGGATTTTGCGGATTGCGAATCCGCAAATCCGCAAAATTCGCGAACGCGAGATCCGCAAAATTCGCTCATGCTTAGTCCAAAGTGGGGGAGGAGTTCAGGTCAGAATTGCTCGGAGTAGACGGGGTGCTAGGTGGAGCAGGGAAAGATTCATAAATGGTAGTGATTTTTTGCAGGAAAAAATCTGCCATGTTATTGCAGTGTTCTGCAGTCTTAGTCTCACCTAGACTAGGTGGTAATTTGGTGAGGCTTTTCACAATACGGAAGATTTCCCTGGGTTTAGATTTAGCTAGGATAATTTTGTTGGCAAAATAAACTGTTTTGCTGGCCTTGATTTGTTCTTTGTACGTTTTGAGTAGTTTTTGGTATTGGATTTTGTTTTCTGGCAGAGAGTCCAGACGCCATTTCCTCTCCGCTTGTCTATACTGATGTTTTGTAGTTCTGAGGGATTCAGAGTACCACGGAGCTGATTTGTGACAGTGTTTAGTGGTGGTTTTCCGTTTAGGTAGAGAAAGATCGAGAGACTTGGTAATCCATTCCTCATAAGAAAGGTTTGCGATGCATGGGTCCTCATTAAGCGGTGGTAGGTTGCTGGATAGTTTTTTGGTCCATGTCTCGGTAGGGAGGCGGGACCACGGTCTAGCTGTTGTTATCGTGGGTTTGGAGGCTGGGGGTCTGGGGGTATACCATAAAAAAGGGACCAGTAGATGGTCAGTCCAGGGAAGGGGGAGAGGTAGACTAGTTGTCAAATTAGTAAAATTACTGAAAACCGGGTCAAGCAGGTGCCCTTGATCGTGGGTAGGGGAGCTGACCAGTTGGTGTAATTGTAACACGGCAAGGTCGTCAGTAAGAAGAGCTGCCGTGTGGTCTGCTTTGGAATCAAAATGAAAGTTAAGTTCACCCAACAAAGTAAAATTGGCGGTACTGCTGACACGGTCTGCCACAATCCGTGCTAGTTGGTTGTGGAATTGTTTTGGGGGGCCGGGGGGTCTGTATATGAGAGTGCCTGAGAAGCAGTTGTTATATATATATATATATATATATATATATATATATATATATATATATATATATATATATATATATATATATATATATATACATATATACACCAAGGTGTATTGAAGAATGAGTGGGTGTATGAGTGTCTGAATGGATGATTTAGTAGTTGTTTGACTGACTGTACAAGTGAGTGATTAAACGTGTTTTACTGAATGTATGGGTTAGTGGCTAATCTGTGTGAATATCTGCATTAGTCCGCCAGTTGGTGTGTAAGTGGCTGCATGGGTTGGTGAGTAGCTACATGAGTGTCTATATGGGGTATTGATTGGTTGTCTGGGTACCTGTAAGAGTGCCTGAGTGTCCTTGTGGGTGGGTGGGTTGTGTATGACTCCCTGCATGGATGTGTGAGTGGGTGAATCACTGGGTGTATGGGTTCAACAGTGCAATTGTGAGGGGCTATATGCATAGTTGACTGTGTGCATGGCTGTGTTGGTGAGTGAATAGATGTCTCAGTAGTACATATGTGAGTAACTACATATGTGAAAGGCAGTATATGTGTGTGTGTTGGAATATATAAGCTCCTATATGTGAGAGTGAGTGATTGTGAGAGTGGCTGTATGGATGAGTGTGTGCCTGTGTCAGTGATTGTATAAGAGAGTAAAGTCCATAAGTATCAAAAACGCGTTTTGCGATTCTCAAATTGCGATTTTTAGGGAATCACAATTAGAGAATCGCAAAATGCAATGTATGTAGGATGCGCTAAAAATTTAACAAATCCTCCATATTCCTTATTTGCGAATCGCAAATTGAGATTCACAAATAAGGAATTCCTTCCCATTCATTCCTATGGGCTAGGATGCCCATAGGAATGAATGGGAAGACATTCTCAATTTGCGATTCGCAATTAGAGAATTGCAAATTGAGAATGCAATTTCGAGGGTGCCAGGGTGTCAAAAGGACACCCTGTTGCATCCCTGAAATATGTGTGTGCACATGTGGTGCACATACATGCCTTAAGGGCATGTATGTGTGGCACTTTGAAAAAGCAAAAAAGTGCTTTTTTCAAAGACTTCACAAATTACCACCAACTGTCAGTTGGTGATAATTTGCGATTTCTTATTCCAAATTCGCACAACTTAGGTGCTTTCTACACTGCATTTATGGAATCGCAAATTGTGATTCCTCAAATGTAATTGCAAAATAGAGAATAGCAAATTTTGCTATTCTCTAATTTGCTATGCCCTTTTGGGAAAATCCATCCCAAAAGGCCTTTTCCCTTTCGCATTCTGAGAATTGGCCCATTTGCGAATGGGAAAAGGGCTTGATATATATGCCCCTAAGTATGCGTTAGTATCTGTATAAATAAGTGAGGTGGTGTTTATATAACTGTATATGTGAATAAATGGGAGTGTGATTGATTGTTTGCATGACTGCCTAGGTGTGTGAGTAATTCAATGGGTGAGTGGCGGTGTTCGAGTGTCTGTATGGGTGTATGAGTTCATATGATAGTCACATACTTTTGTCATGCACTAGGTACCACCATTTGAGATCCAGTTGGATATCTCCTAGCTGCAGAAAATTGGTCACCCACGCACGGGTTACAAGCCGCCTGGACTACAGAAACACCCTATACGCCGGCACCACCACAAAACTTCAGAAAAAACTCCAATGCATCCAGAACGCATCAGCCAGACTCATACTTGACATCCCACGTAACGACCACATATCTGATCACCTGAAAAACCTCCTCTGGCTCCCCATCAATAAGAGGATAACATTCCGCCTCCTAACCCACGCACACAAAGCACTTTACAAACTTGGACCTGATTGCCTCAACACACGACTTTCCTTCTACACCCCCTCCCGCCAGCTGCGCTCCTCCAACCAAGCCCTTGCTGATGTACCTCGCATCAACAAAACCACCATGGGAGGAAGATCCTTCTCCTACCTGGCGGCTAAAACCTGGAACTCACTTCCCATTCACCTTCGCCTCACTCAGAGCCACCCAGCATTCAGAAAGCAACTTAAAACTTGGATATTCGACAAGTAATCCCCCACCCTTCTCCAAGCGCCGTGAGACCCTCCGGGTATGTAGCGCGCTATACAAATTAATTGAATTGAATTGAATTGAATAGTTACCCTCTGTCACAATGATGAGTTGCATGTCTTAAAAACTGATTCCAGCATGATTCTCTGTGCAGTTGCAAACTTTCTAGGTAAAATGTGGATTAGTAGATGACACGCATTGACCATGTAACTGGCGTAACCCTTTTGTATTTTAATATTTCTTAAATGATTTTGTATAAGTAGGTATCTATTAATTTAGTTTTGTACTAAACATGGAATTGTACTGCATGATGGGTCATGCCATTAACTCTTATGGCAAAGACTTTTGCTGCTACACTTCCTGGTCTTTATTATAATTTTTTTATCGCTCTGATTATTGTCTTAGATAGTTTGAACCAAACCAGACTTTGGATCTTTGTAATCAATCTTCAGATCCTTTTGCACAGTAGGCACTGGCACTTTTAAGGTTCTTATTCGTCAATTGGGGGTCAGGCAAACTTTACTAACTCTAGGCTCCTGCTTTTGTATGATGGTTATTAATGCATTATATCAAATGCAAATGCACTTTTGTGGACCCTTTCTCTCCCTCAGAACTTTAGGAAGTCTGGACTCCAAGAAGGAAAATCCACATTATTATGTACTATTTTTTTTTTAATTGATTGTTTTCTATGCCTGTACTGTCAGTCAGTCAAACCACTTTATTCGATTAATTAAAATCATAACAGTACAGTACACGATACACAATATAATAAAATCATATGATCAATAAAATGTATGGGCGATTTTAAAAGAAGAATTAATACAACAGGATCAATAATAAACTACATCAAAGCTTAAAAACTCTTTTAAGAGAAATTTCATAGAAAAATAAAACACAAATTTTCATGTTATGTTTAGCATTGGATTCCTTTTTTCCCTAAGTCGAACCGCTGCAGCTACAAAACTGGCAATATTAAAAATATCCCATGTATCATTTAGCAGCTGGAGATAAAGTAATGCCGGTCTAACCTGTAAAAAGGCCTTTCCCCTCAATAGAGGAACTAAAAATATCCTGCGAATTTCATTGTAATAGTCACAGAACATTATCATGTGCAGTGTATCCTGTGATGAGAAATTATTACAGGGACATAGACCTATGTCCTCTGGTTTACACCAGCCCTGCACATTACCCAGTGAGAAGTAAATTGGATTAAAGTGAAACCTGATTAAAAGCCAGAGATGGAAAGGCTTCGTAACTAATCTCAGGTATGGCTCAGTTAGTGGGGTAGTTTTTAACAAGAAATGAGCCCTAACTGAGTGTTTCCTTAACTCCTGTTTTTTGTGCTCCCTCATCAATAAGTTCAAAAGTTCGGTTTTAACCCATTTCACATCCTCTTTTTTAATCCCGTCCGGATCCTTAAAGAGTTCTAGGTGCCCCAATTTAAAGAACACTAGCTTAACATAGTGCAACCACGGAATACTACTGGCTTTATCCAGAATAACACAGTCCCGAATGATTTGATGATTCAGTTTTAGATCTGGATGAAGCCAGGTCTTAAACCAGCAAACCACTGGGGCCAACCTCACCAAATCTGACACGTATCCCAACCCCAGTTCTTGGTGAATTGCAAAGGTTGAGTTTGATTGAGGTACTGACAAAAGGATACGTAAAAATCTATTTTCAACTGTCTGCACCCCTTCCACATGTTTATAGCCCCAGATGGCGGAGCCATACATAGCAATAGCCAGGCATTTAGATCTATAAATGTTAAGCTTGGCTTCCAGGGGCATAGCACCCATGCGCTGTGCAAATTCCTGTACAGCTGCCGTGAACTAACCATTGCACTTTTTGGGGCTTTTTGTTGGGAGACCCCAAGATAAGTAAAAAAGTACACCCTGGACACCTCTACTCCATTAAGTAGAAGGATTTCACTTTTTTATTTCTTTGGCCAATTGACATGACATGAGATTATTTTATGTTCACTACTAAATCCAGGGACTTCATTCAGGCCCCAAAGGCATGCAGTAGCCTCTGGAGGCCTATAGCTGTACGGGCTAATAACACGGCGTTGTCCGCGTATAGGAGAACCGGAATACTCATTTCTCCTACTCGCGAATATCCAAGCTTGCCTGATCCAAGGTCTTATCTAATTTATTGATATAGAGGGTAAAAAGTACTGGCGCCAAAATACACCCCTGACGGACACCTCTGCCCAATTTAAAGTGCCTTGTGCATTTACCTTCCTGGGTGACCCTAATTGTTGCTGAGAGATCCCGGTGTAAATCTGCCAAAAAAATAGACTATGCAGGAGTCAATGCCCATATCAAGCAAAATAGACCGCAGCTTCGATCTGTTAACGAGATCAAACGCTGAAGAAAAGTCCATCAAGGCCATCTGCAAGGTATCCCTCATTGGCTATGTATATTTGCCTATTATTAGATGTAGGTTAAGGCACTGGTCCATAATGCTTCTTCCTTGTCTAAAGCCATATTGTAGGTTGGATAAGACCTTGTTATCATTCACCCAGCTAGAATCACTTTGCCTAAGATTTTAACGGCAGAATCAATTAAAGATATTGGTCTATAACACCGTGGATCCCCTCTCTGGCCCTTTTGAAAAAACGTGAGGCAGGAAACCCCTATGCACTTGAAACATTAAAAACATTAGGTAATATCTTGGCCCAACATTTCAGGTTACTTTTATACAAATCAGCAGGCACAAAATCAGGGCCAGGTGCTTTATTAGTAGACATCTGTATAATCGCCCTTTCTACATCCTCCTCCTTAAAAACCACAGAAGGTAAAAACCTATCAACTTCCATGCTAAAGGGGGAATCCACAGTGACATTAGGTCCATAGACAACTTCAAAATGGGAGAGCCGCTGGTCCTCTGTAATATTACATTCCAAAATACCATTCTCTTTACCATAAAGGAAAGGTTTATTAACAATGGCCCAACATTTCGAGCTATCCTTTAAAACTTCCACAGATAAGAGTGCATTCCAGGCCTCCTCTTTGATCTCATTTTTCCACATAGGTCTTATACTGTTTTCTCAGCATGACTACCTGCTCCTTATCTCGAGGTATATTTTTCAGGGCTTGAGCCAGATTGCGATTGGCCTGTGAGCAGTTGTTGTCAAACCACCTTTCACTCATAGTTTATCTGGGTTTGGATGTCATATTCAGATCAGAGGCTACCTAACCACAAATGCCTTCAAAGGCTCTAAGGACCTCAACCCCTGGAGTGGTATCATCAACACATATTGCAAAGTTATCTTTGGCCTTTTCACAGAGATTCGATAAACAAAGTTCCAAAATTACCCTGGCCCATTTAAGCCTCCTCCCCTGATCGGTTGTTACCACGAAACTAACTCCCACTTTCTCACCTGTTTTTCCCAAAAGACCACAATATTTATCTAGCACTAGTATTACTGGATTGTGGTCGCTGAAAGGTGACAGCCTGGCGTTGTAAAACACTACCAGAGCTAACATCGGGGGGAAGATAAATATGTAGTCAATAACAGTGTCCCTCTCCCTAGCTTTAAAAGTGGGGATCCGATTAATTGGATCATTAAAACTAGGTTCAAAAAGATCTGCACCAGCCAGAAGGTCCACCAAGGCTTCCCACTGTTGTGTGTGCTCAAAGTGCGGTGTCGTAGAATGAGCTGGCACTAAAGGGTCATCAACATAACAGTTCAATTCACAAATATGAATGTTAAAATCGCCCATAAGTACAATGTTATAAAAAGTAGTTTGCTTCAGCCTATATCCTTCCAGGAAAAATTTCATAAACATAAAGGTTGATTTACAAAGTCACTTTCCACAAAGTTATAAATATTAACAAATAATACTTTGGGGGAGTTAAGGGTAACAGTTCTACTATGAAGCAATGATGGGAACCCGCGTCCAGCCTCCTAAGGGACCCTTTCAGATTTAGCGAAAAAAGCATTAGAAGGCCCCCCTTAGCTCTGCCTGCCGGAGCAGATCGTGCGGGGGAACAATGTGATTTATACCCATCCAGCCAAAATTATCCACCTTATCCCACGTCTCCTGAAGACCGATCATGTTGTGTTGTTTTAAGAAACCCAGCCAGCTTGAATCATCTCTTTTATTTCTAAGGCCCGCTATATTCCAGCTGATGATCTTGCATTTAGGGGCTGTGTCTACATCTTTAACCTGGCCATTTTAGCTGTCTCCGTGGGAGCTCTCATGGGACGCCTCTAGTCAGTCATTCACATCTAGCTGGGACAGTGGGAGAAACCTATTTCTTAAAGCTAAACCATCTCCTTCACACGCGGTCAGCAAGGATAATCACTATGGGACTGTTACCGATCTCCAGCTCGGCCTCTCTGAATGGGTCACTAGTTCTTTATTTCGAGAAAGACAATCTCCATTCTGATAATACATCATTGGGTATGCCTCACTAGGGGATCTTAGAGGTCTAACAAATACTTCTATTCCAATTATTGGCGGGTAAAAGAAACCCAGGGGCATAACCCTGATGCCCCCCTCCCTATCATAGAGCTGTCCCAAAACAACCGGCCAGCAATATCCCGTTTATCAAAATTAAAAATAATACAATCACCTTCAGCCTGTTTGGGGCAGTATCCCACCCATCCCACACGTCAAACCATTATAATGTAGGATGAAACCTCGGAATTGCCTTTACACTGTTGGTCAAACGAAATATTTAGTTTTCCGTAGCAAATCCCGGGTGTATTCATAGTCATGGTCCCCAAGTGGAGGTACCGCTATAAGAACAGCTACCAGAGGAGTGGCTTCTGGGGGAAGATTACGCCTACAGCTATTCGGTCTAGTTTTCCTCTCTCGTATACCTTGGTTCTGACCATCCTGATTGGAGCTCCTGCCCCCGCTTGGATCCCCTGGACTACTCCTGTCCTATTCAAGGGGCTAGGTTTTGTCCTATCCAGAGATTGCAATTGAGATTGAGTACCAGGACGTTCCTCACTCATACGAAACCTAGACTCACTTTGGACCTGGGGTATTGTTGACTCTCTTTGGACCTGGGCTATTGTAGTTAAATTAGGGGTATCTAATGAGATTTTCAAGTCCCTCCAAAAAAGAATCAATACGCTCACATTTCTTCTCAATACCCACCACACAAGTATTCAATGAGTCAATTATATCTTTAGCAATGCTTGTAAGTATAGATTCCATCTGCGAGATAAATATGTCCTCCACCAGCTTCCGTAATATTAGTTCAGTGTTCTTGTCCACAACATCCTCATTTGTAGAATTGCTCTTTTTTGGACCTTTATCTCGTTTATTTGCTTTTTTGGTGATCCTCCTTTTTCCTAGAGGCCCCATAATCGCCCCTTTTGTTGCCCTGTTCAAGTTTGTCAAATTTTCTTCGATTACACCATCCATACCCCTAGACAGAGCAACATCATGTGTTGATTCTCCTCTCACTACATCCAGACTTTTTATCAGCTTGGTTGGCTACAGGGGTATAGGTATTTTGGGGAGACCACATTTACAATATTCTCCTCCCCAGGATCTTGACTCATACCCAGTCCCAGTTCTTTTTCTGCATTAGCTATTTCCTTATTTAAGGCTCCTACCGCCGAAGTTAGATATGAAATAATAGACGCAGACTCCCTAGGGATTTTTGCTTTTAGCCTCCCCTGCTCCTGGCTGCAGAGTTGCTTCCGCTTACCCATAGGTTTCGTTGAAAATCTCAAAGTTAGGGTGGTGGCCCAGCTCAGCCTCTGCCTATCTCTGATGGGTGCAGACTGGCCCGCCCTTGGCCCGGGCTTCGCCCGGTGCGCGCTGCGTGTGTCCCATGAAGCGGGTGCCGTGAGTTGTTTTAAATGCCCCCTGGGCGCACAGCAGTAGCGTTGGCGCCTCCTGGCACGAAGTCAGGGCCTTCTGTGGGTTGGAGTCCCCTTCCAGTGGCAGCGGTAGGGAGAAATTTGCGGTGATGCAGCTCCCGCAAAGCGGGTGCTGCACGTTGTTTGAAACACCCCCTGGGTGCACAGCAGCAGCGTCAGCACCTCCTGGTGCAAAGTCAGGGCCTTCTGGGGGTTGGAGTCCCCTTCCAGTGGCAGCGGTAGAGTGCAATTTGCGGCAAAGCGGCTCCCGCAAAGCAGGTGCCGCAAGTTGTTTTAAACGCCCCCTATGCGCACAGCAGCGTTGGTGCCTCCTGGCTCAAAGTCAGGGCCTTCTGGGGGTTGGAGTCCCCTTCCAGTGGCATCGGTAGAGTGCAATTTGCAGCGACTTACAGAGTTCCTTCCACATATTTGTAGGTCACTTGGGCATGATCCAGAACTCACACGTGCTGGTAGCCGTCACAGAATGAAGAAGTATCCAATGCGTGTGTTGTGATCTACGAATCTGGTAGGTCTGGAACGCATGTGCTAGCTGTTGCTGCTGGGGGAATTCTGTTGCTGCTGGGGTATTGTATGCATGTGATACTTTTATAGTCTCAACGCCCAAAATAAAGTTATTGACAGCAGGAAAATGAGGCCAGCATCTGTGAGGCCTGCAAAAATAACATGACTACATGTATCCTTCACTGGAACCAAATACCTAATTGTAGCTCCTGACTCTCAGAGAGTAGCGTTACAGAGCAGTCTGAGGCTTACTCAAGGGAGGTGGTGTGGGCTAGTAATCACCATTTGCAGGTGCACAGAAATAACACTGAATAATTCATTGTCCAGTCTGTACTTTGCTTTATACAAGTAAGAGTACATTTATTTATTAAACACACACACTACTCAATACTATGCACCAAATTACAAATATACATAAGCTGTTGGAATTACTTTGTGACATTGCATAATATCCCCATCCCTCCCACAGTGGGGGTGGGGGTGGGGTCTAGTACCACCACTCCCATGTATGCACATTATCTTGCCCCCAATGGCATTAGTTGAACATAACCTGGAGCAAGGGACCTGCCCACTGGCACCATCCCAGTGGCGGCCCACTGGCACCGTCCCAGTGGCGACCCACCCCATTATCTCAACAAGCATTTAAAATAGGTAACCTGCCTTGGTGACATACAACCCTGACATTTCCTACTAACCATGAAGTATGCACTTCTGCATCTTAAGGGCTAGCCATCTGGGTTCTTCACCTAAGCGCAGCAGAAAGAATACTTGTTTAAGCATCACGTTAGAATGAGGGTACTCATCACATTTGTGTATCATTAGACTGCATTGCAGTTCCAGCCCCTAAAGGCATGACAGATGAAATCTCAGGATTACGCATATACAGCCAGACACCCTAGCAGGAATGTCTGGCAACATAACCCCCCTTTGCTTATGACATCACCTTTATCATGTACTTCACATTAGACATGTGAACTTCAGTCCCTCTAAAAGAAATAACGTTAGTAAAAGCATTTCTGGTGCAATTACACCTCTTCACCTCTAGGCAATGCCCTTCTGCAGACATCCCCAACTTAGCCTTTCACTCCTTAATGCACTTTTCAATACACCCTCAGTTGTAGAACAAAGGTTCCAGCCTAGAAGGTGTTAAATGCTGGCTGAGCCCTTGAGGGGTTATTCCTTTCAAGTCCCCATGTGACTTAGGGAGGGACTTCTCTTTGTGTTGGGGGGAGACTGTGCTCCTCCAGCACCTCCCCCAGCACCTTATTCATAATTGAGGGTAACCCCCTCCTCTGGTGGACACCAGGCACCCACAACGCTGATTTTCCCATTCCTTGCAAGGCATTATGGGGCTCTTCAGGCTCCTTCTTATGAATATTATAGCAGCGTCTCACCCACTGCGTTAGGGAGAGCCGTGATGTGGGCCTCCAGCCGCGGTGCCCCTTTTTGCCCCAGGTGAGTGTAACGACTCGGGGAGCCCAACTCACTAATCACTAATGATTAGCCTAATCACTAATCCTTCTCCCAAGATGTCTTAAACCTCACTTTTCTCTTAAAGGTTTACTAATCATCGACAGTTCTGAATTTGTTGCCCTACCAAATGTAAAACAGCAATCCTAACCATATCACTTTTGCAAGTCTGACCAAGTTTGTGAAAGTATGCATGTGCCTCTGCTTTTACCTGGTGACATGTTACATAAAATTAAACATACAAAAACTTGAATATCCATATTTCAAACAGCATACTCTGTAAATATGTGTACAACAAGGTGCATATATTTCTTTCTTCTCCTAATACAGGGCACATGCATATTCAATAGTACATTTGAGGGGCTCTATAACACCTACATAAAACGTGTCTGCCTGTGCAACCGAATGACAGAGCAGAACTAACAAGATGTGACCATCTATTAGAGAAGCTACCCCCATTTTAAGCTACAATCTGCAGAGCCATAACACATGTGAGAATACATGTACAAGTAGACATATACCTCAGTCACGAGAGCAGGCATACCTTTAATCTTAACAGCTTGCACTTCCCATTTCAATATAGAAACAGGCAAGAGAAGTACAAAAAGAAACAAGAGAAGTATAGAAACAAATAAGAGAGATGCAGAAAGAGTAATATATGTGCAAAAAGAGAAAAAGAGGTAAAAAACGTGCAGAAAGAGGCAAGAGAAGTGTAGAAAGAGACAAGAGAAGAGTAGAAAGAGGCAAGAGAGGTGCAAAAAACAGGAAATAGAACTGCAGAAATAGGCAAGAGAGTTGCAGGAACAGGCAAGAGAGGTGCAGAAAGAGGGAACGGGTACAGAAAGAGGCGTGAGGTGCAGAAACAGGCAATAGAGGTTCAGAAAGACAGAACAGGGGTACCGAAAGAGGCAAGAGAATGTAAGAAGTAACAGAGGTACAGAAAGAGGCAAGAGAAATACTGAAAGAAAGAACAGAAATGCAGAAAGAGGTAAGAGAAGTGCAGAAAGAAGCAACAGAGGTGCAGAAAGAGGCAAGAAAAGTGCAGAAAGAGGCAACGAGGTACAGAGAGAGGCAAGAGAAGTGCAGAAATTGGCATGAGAATTGAAGAAAGAGGCAAGAGATTCACAGAAAAGGCAAGACAGGTGCAGAAAGAGGCAAGGGACCTGCAGAAGGAACCAACACAGGTGCAAACGGAGACAAGAGGGGTGCTGAAAGAGGCAAGAGAAGTACAGAAAGTATCATCAGAGGTACTGAAAGAGTCAAGAGAACTGTAGAAAGAGGGAAGAGAGGTGCAGAAAGAGGGATGCAGAAACAAGCAAGAGGGGTGCAGAAAGAAGTAAGAAAGGTGGAGAAACAAGCAAGAAAAGTGCTGGAAGAAGCAACAGAGGTGCAGAAAGAAGCAAGGGAAGAGATGTGCAGAAAGAGGGAATGGAATGGGGTACAGAAAGAGGCAAGAGGGGTGCAGAAAGAAGGAACAGAGGTGCAGAAAGAAGCAAGAGAAGTACAGAAACAAACAGTAGTTGTGCAGAAAGAGGCACACGGGATGCAGAACGAAGGAAGAGAAGTACAGTAAGAGGCCAGAGAAGTGCACAAACAGGCAAACAAGGTGCACAAGGATGGAACAGGAGTACAAACAGAGGGAAAAGAGGTGCGGAAATAGAGAAGAGGGGTGCAGAAAGAGGCAAGAGGGTTGCAGAAAAAAGCAAGAGCGGTGTAGAAAGAAGCAAGAAAGGTACAGAAAGAACCTTCAAAGGTACAGAAAGAGGCAAGAGGGGTACAGAAAGAGGCAAGAGACGTACAGAAAGAACCCACAGAGGTGCATAAAGAGGCAAGAGAAGTACAGAAACAGGCAAGAGAGGTGCAGAATGAGGGAAGAGGGGTGCAGAAAGAGGCAAGAGAGTTACAGAAAGAAGCTACAGAGGTGCAGAAATAAGCTACAGAAGTGATAAAAGAGAGAAGTAACCATCTCCAACATCTCCTAGAGTGTGGCGACTCCGAGAAACACTCCTACATAGACAGGATGTAGGACACCACGCTAGCAACCCAATGGACCGCATTGAAGGCTGTCCTTCGGGGGGTATTTATTGCAATCTCCTCGGCTGATAATCGAATGCGAAAAGAAAAAAGGGAGGAACTCACTCTAAAAGTACAGCAGCTCGAACGCATGTACCAGCGGCCCGGGGCCTCCAAGATTCTGGAAACAGCTCAGGGTGGCGCGGAGTCACCTGGTGGCTCTTGACACAGATCGGGCAAATATGCGGCACTGCGATTAAAACATGCCTATTATACCGGTGGAGACCGATGTGGGCGATTACTGGCCAATCGGCTCAGAATAGCCCAACAACATCAGAGAGTGAAGGAAGTTGCACGCACTGACGGGTCATTGGTGATGGAAGATACGCACATTGCAGAGACGTTCAGAGACTTTTATGCTAAACTTTACAAAGACACGCCTCCGAATGTCGCTGCCGCATCTAGGTACCTGGACTCGGTCACACTCCCATCCCTGGAGCCGGAACAGTCGGGATGGCTAGAGAGGGACATATGCATTGAGGAAGTGGTCACTGCAATCGCGCGTCTCAAGCGAGGAAGGCGCCTGGGCCAGACGGCTATTCCTCCTCCTTCGACAAGACCTTCTGCACTACCCTAGCGCCGTTGCTCACTCGTCTCTTTAATTCGTTCACAGAACCAGGAGCCATCCCATCGGATCTCCTACGTGCCTCTATCTCAGTCATCCCAAAGCCAGGGAAGGACAGGACCAAATGCCGGGCATATCGACCAATTTCCCTCCTTAATGTTGACCTCAAATTATACACCAGCGTACTGGCCGCACGTCTAGCCGCTCACCTGCCAGGCTTAGTACACCCCAACCAAGCGGGCTTTGTCCCTGACCGGCAAACTGTCGACAATACAAAGAGGGTCACTCACCTGATTAAAAAAGCTTCCCGAATACCTGGGGAACACATGATATTGGCAGTTGACGCTAAAAAAGCGTTCAACCGTGTCCACTGGCCCTACCTGGAATTGGTACTGGCCAGGTTTGGGGTGGGGGAGAAGTTTCAAACCCTGATATTCAACTGCTACAGCGCGCCCTCTGCAGTAGTGAGAGTCAATGGCCACACATCGACTGTGTTCCCCATAGAGAGAGGGACGAGAGAAGGGTGCCCACTGTCACCGCTCCTCTTCGCCCTCTATATGGAACCCCTCGCTTATCGGATCCGGCAGCAGCAGGACGCTCTGGGCATCAAAGTCGGCGGCGATTTTCACACCATTAGCCTTTATGCGGATGATGTTCTACTTACCTTGGATCATCCACGGATGGCGCTGCCGGCGTGCATAGCTGAGCTTGAAGCGTTTGCTACGGTGTCCGGGTTTAAGATGAACACAGAGAAATCTATAGCGTTAGACAGGTCCCTTACGGCCTCGACCCGAGCCTATCTACAGACCCGACCCTGACTAGAATGGTCACAGCAAATTACGGTACTCTGCTCACACGCATCTGAGGAGAGGTAGATCGGTGGAGACACCTTCCCCTATCCTGGATGGGCCGCATCTCGGCAGTTAAGATGACCATTCTGCCGCAAATCTTGTATCTCTTTTGTGCCTTACCACTTAGGCCTCCGGCAGGCTGGATACGACACACCCAATTGGACCTAGCCCAATTTATTTGGCAAGGTCGGAAGCCCCGGCTGAAAAGGACACTCGCCACTTTAGCCCCGGAAGAAGGAGGTTTGGGTGTTCCGGACCTGTACAAATACTACCAGGCAACACAATTGCGCTATCTGGTGGAATGGAGCAAGTGGGAGTCTGACAAGCACTGGCTCCTTCAGGACCAGGCAGTGGCGGGACGCCCACTACAGGAGATACCGTTTCTGCCACGAGCTTTCAGGCCAGCCAACCTTTATGCGTCCTCTATAACCCGAGTTCCCCTAGAAATCTGGGATGCGACTAACATACTTCATGGCTTGACGACGTTCCCCTCTGCACTCACGCCCCTAGTGGACAACCCCGACTTCGCCCCCGGAATGGCCAAAGGGGTCTTTGCACATTGAAAACCGGCAGGTTGTCGCTTCCTGTATCATGTATACAGCTCGGAAGGGGTCCTTCCTTTCCAGCTCTTTAAGCAGGAATATAACCTCCCCGAAACAGAGCTAATGAGATATTTGCAGGTGCGTCACTGGCCATTAAAGCCACAAGTCTGAGAATCAGCTGACAGGAAATTCACCCCATACGAACATTGGCTTTTCTCACGGACCTCCAACTCCAAGCTCATCTCAGACCTTTCTAAACTGATTCAGGCGCCAACCATGCACATCTACAATCCGGGCAGGGTATGATGAGAAAGGGAACTGGGTAGAGCCCTGAGTGATAAGGAATAGGGGAGCATAGCATATAGGGCTCGGCACTCAGCGTACCATATGGGACTCACCGAGACACTCACTAAAATATCTCAATATTGGTACTACACCCCTGAGAGGCTATCCGAAATGGATCCCTCCAAAAATAAGCTCTGTTGGAGAAGTTGTGTGCACACTGGAACTTTGATACACTTTTTGTGGGAATGCCCGCTCATTCAATTATACTGGACATACATTTTAGACGAGGTAGATGCACACTTCAAGACAGAACTACCCTGATTTCCTGCTTATATTCTGCTGGGCCTTCCCAACACACTAACCTACCCGCTGCGCTCTCGCAGGGGCTGTCAAATGGCCATATACCTCGGGTCAGCTCTGCAGAATATCCTCACACACTGGCGTACCACCAATGTCCTTACCACCACAGGCTGGCTCCACCGAATGTGGCACGTGTTGGGTATGGAGAAGCTGTCACTCACCGCAGCGGGGAAAGGGGACCAATTTGAGGAACTCTGGCAACCTTTAGGGCCCTACTGCTAACTGAATTCACGGAGTTAACGTGTCCCAGATATCTCAGATTGTTGCGCCTGACGGCGCCTACAGCTACAGACCCTTAGGTACTTGAGGCATGAGACGCACAGAAGTTGAGACAATGAGCAGTAAAGAAACTATGGGAAGCTCTGGACTGGGTGGGGGGAGGAGGGGTAGGGGGTTGGAAGGGGAGGTTGGGCTAAAGAAGAAAGAAGAGAAATTACAAAATGGCGGACCCAGGCAGTGGGCATCGATGGAAACCCTCTCAAGATGGCAAGATGCACCCAGGTCCAGACCCAAAAACCATGAGAGCAAAGTTCCATTAAGTGGGGTCAGAGGGGGGACGCAGTCACAGCACCAAGGGAGGGCAGTAGAATGTCTGCTGTTTGCATGCACAGGCACAGCCCCACACGGGCATCAAGCTGACGTTCCATGCAACTGGACACTTGTTGCTGCATTTTTGGTAATATTTGAGCCGTTTGAGCTAGAAACAAGGCTTTTTTTGTTCAAGTCTGTAGATTAGGCAGCAGTAGATGGATTATGTGGCTAATGCGGAAAATGTTTAATTGTGCGAACGTCAGTGCAGCCAAACAGTCGCATATTTCCAGTAGCCCTGCTCCTTCATCTGACTAGGTCCAGAAGTGATCCTCAGTGATTCCTTCTTTTTTTGTCTCATTGAGTTCATAGTTTAGCTTCTATGGAAACGAGGAAGACTAAACCTGGGGTTATCATTCCATAACACAGACTACCATACCAAATATTTACTCTCCATAACACATAATCCCATTCTACATAATACCTATACACTAAATACCACATATTTTCTATTCACATAATTTCACTGCACAACATACCACATAATTCCACTACACACAACATACATCCCCTCCACTCCCCAAAAAATTTGTCAAAATGTTTACATTTACAACACCAACAACTAACTCTTGCAAATGCGACACCTATTACATTACAAATGCTTCTTTAACTGGTAGTCGTGTTTGCAGAGTGGTGGAGAAAGGGGGCTGGACCTCCGACCAGCCCTCAGGAATTACGCTGCGTAGGACTAACAGGAGGTACCAGGAGGGCTTCTTAGCCCCCAAAGTCCCTCAGGAGAATAGTGGACTTCATCCCCCAACACTGTGTGCCAGGAGGGGCGTTTGCAGAGTGGTGGAGAAAGGGGGGCATGGCATCCGAAGACCTCTTAGCAATCCCACTGTGGGAATTACTGGAGGTAACAGGAGGGGTAGTTGGTCCCCAAGAACAACCATGGAGGCCAACTATCCCTCCTATTACCTCCAGTAAGACCCACACAGCAGCATTGGTAAGTACTCATAGCAGGCCATGCCCCCTTTGACCACCAGTCTGCAAATACGATCCCTGGCGTGCTTTTCGATGGGGATTAAAGTCCTCTTCGCAGCTGGGGGTCCTTAGGGGCTAAATAGCCTTCCTGATACCTCCAGTAGGCCCCAGATAGTGGGAATGATGAGAGGTGGACACAGGGCACGCCCCCTTTTGCCACCACTCTGCAAACGCGCCTCGAGCTGTATGCCAAGAGGCGCGTTTGCAGAGTAGTGTATAAAGGGGCATGGCTTTGGACCACCTCTGGTCCGTGGTCCCCTGCGGGAGCCGGCATTGCTTTTGGACAACGGGGAGCTGCTGACATGAAGCTCCCCTTGTCCAAAAGCAATCTGCTTTGCTTCATGAAAGAGAGAGCAGGTTTTCCGCTCTCGCTCCATGAAGCGAAGCAGAGTTTGCAATGACAGGGCGGAGCAAACTGCAATGTCCCTGGGGTGGGCACTCCATTACTGGAGCCGGACCTGGGGGTGGCGGTCCCCAGGACCAAGGAGGGCTCCCACAAGTGTGAAGCCCCGGGGAGGTGGTGGTCCCCGAGGGTCTGCAACGGACCCCCACATTAACATAATTAGTGCCCAGAGGAGGTTGTGCTCCCCGGGTCGGTGTGGGGAGGGGCAAGAGGCCCCCCACACTTCTCTAATAAGATTGGAGCCCTGGGGAGGTGGCGGTCTCCCAGGCTGTGGGGGGCGCCGTCTCACGCAAAATAAATAAAGCCCTGGGGAGGTGGTGATTCTCGGGGTTTTGGGGGCCCATGCGGCCCCCGCAGATGTATGGCACATTGCCCCTGGGACCTGGCCCATCTGGGGGCTCATAGAAATGAAGAGAGCCTGCGCTCAGAAGTAGGCTAAACATACAAGATGGCTTCCACAATTTGTGTTGATCGTGAAACTGTGCCAAAGTTATAAGTACATTAAAACATAGTTGAATCCTTCCTTTTATTCTCCTCTCATTAGATCTGCATAATAAAACCTGAAACACTGGTCCTGGTGTATCTTGCATACTGCTTGTTGGATTCGATGCTGATTCATCAAACACCAAAGATATAAACAAAACAACACTTTATTGACAGTCTTTCCCTGCTTATGATGAGCTGGCGGAGCAGTGGTGGCTGGTGATTTTTAAAAGTAGTGAAGTGCAATCTGTAGTAAAGGAAGATGCACAGTCCACTGTGTATGTCAAGATCCTTTATTGTAAGTTCCTTCCAAGTTAGGTAGGCAGGTTAAGATTGTAAGTAAAACCTAAGAAAGACCGCACCAGGAGCCAGCTGTTAGCAGCTCAGCCTGGGATGACCAACTGCCACAGTAAGTAAGAGAGAGGCACTGTGAGCCAGAGGGACACCCAGGCATTCTATGATGTCACAGATATCATAGTCCAGTCTATCCATGGAAGAACAGTGGAGAGGACATTTACTACACAATCCTTGTTCCAAATTCTAATGATTAAGCCTGGCTGCTTCTCAGAGGGTGAGGGATGTTTGCTCACACTTACTGGCACTCATTCTCCCTCACCCTCATTTACTTATTCACATTAGCACTTTCACTTAGCTTTACTCACTCTGACTCAGTCTGTCTCAGTGACTCACCCAGTGTTACTCTGTCTCACTTATTCTCACTCAGTCTCGTTTAATCTCACTCATTCTGATTAACTTAATCTCACTCTGACTGACTGAGTCGCACTAAGCCCATTGTGGTATTGATTTATGTATCGTGCGTGTGTGTCTCGTGTGTGTGGCGCGTGTATGTGTGTGGCGCGTGTATGTGTGTGCACGTGTAAAGTGCGTGGAAGGTATGCCGGTAGAATGTGGTGGGGTAAGAAAGGCAATGAAAAGAGTTTTGAAAGAAATAATGACCCGAAAAAGTTTGCATGTTTTAGATGTGGGTCTTCTACCCATTTGGCAAATTATAAGTGGTGTCCTGCTCTCGATAAAATTTGTACCAACTGTAAAAAAAAAGGACATTTTACCAGAGTTTGTCAAAATTTGAAAGCTAAAGTTAATTATTTGCAAGATGATGAGCAGGATGACATTAATTGTGTCCAGGGCGAAAATCAAGATGATGTTTTCCACGTAGTGGGCGACATATGCAGTATACATGATGAAGTAGCTAAAGGGACGAGTAAGGTTAAAAAGTTACCATCATGCCTTGTTGATATGGATGGGTTAGAAGTAAAGGTCATGGTTGACTCTTGTACCTGGTATACCATTATGGGTATGGACTTATTCAAATCCCTTTGGCCCAGCAGGCCATTATTAGGTCCTGATGTACATCCTGGAAGTTACACCGGACACAGAATACCTTTAGAAGGTTTTATAATAGCCAAAATAAGTTTTGGGTGCAACTCTTGTCAGGGTAAAATTTATGTGGCCAACAAAGGTGCAACTATTTTGGGGTGGCCACACATTTTTGATTTAGGTATGAAAATTTACCCTAGACTAGAATGCCCGGTTTATTCTATTCAGGATGAGTGTGTTGAAAAGGATGCTTACTCAAATCTCCAAGAGAAATTTCCTGATGTATTCTCAAATGGAATTGGTAAAATGGTTGGATTCAAGCACAGAATAATATTAAGGGAAGGTGCATGTCCCATTCGGCAAAAACTTAGAAATGTCCCAATTAGTTATAGAGAAAAATTGGGTGAAATACTTAAAAAATTGTGTAGTGATGGTATTGTTGAACCAGTTGAAAGCTCTGATTGGGTTTCGCCAGTGGTCATTTCGCTTAAATCTAATGGCGATTTGCGCTTGTGTGTAGACCTAAGATGTTTAAATGAGGCTATCTGGGTTGACACATTTCCTCTTCCAAATTTGCAAGAGTTGACATCCTCTGTTGGTGGTTCTTCTTGGTTTTCCAAGATAGACTTGACTAGTGTATACCATCAAATCGTGTTAGAGGACGATTCCAAACACTGCACTGCTTTTATCACCACAGAAGGAATGTTTAGGTATAAACGTATGCCTTTTGGTCTCGCCAGTGCATCTGCAGTGTTCCAAAGGGAAATGTGCAGGGTTTTACAGGGTATTGAAAATGCTAAAGTGTTTCAAGATGACATTTTAATATACGGGAAGAACAAAGAATGTCATGATAAAAGTTTGCTCGCAGTTCTGGAAGCATTAAGGAAAAGTGGACTAACTATTAAAAATGAGAAATGTGTATTCGGAAAATCTGAGGTAGAATACTTAGGGCATGTCATATCTAAGGATGGTATTCGGCCTAAAATTAGTCATGTAGATGCTATCTTAGCTGTTCCAGAACCTACAAGCAAAGAACAATTGATGTCATTTCTTGGACTGACAGAATTTTATTCACGTTTCATTGAGAACTATGCTTCAAAGGTTGAACCTTTAAGATCTTTACTAAAAAGAGGTGTAACGTTTACATGGGGTGATCAACAGAGAACATGTTTTGAGAAAGTGAAGAAGGAAATAGTTACAACGCCTTGTTTGAAACCCTTTTTACCAACGGCTGAATGTGTTCTATCTGTGGATGCGTCTGGGTATGGTATAGGCGCTGTGTTTTCCCAACGGGTCAAGTCTGAAAAGTGGGTAGTAGCGTATGCTTCACGTACTTTGACCAAAGCGGAGCGGAATTATTCCGTAATAGAAAAAGAATTGTTGGCTGCTTCATGGGCAGCTGAAAGATTTCGGATGTATATATGGGAGAGGAAGTTTAAAATTTGTACTGACCACAAACCATTAGTGAACATTTTAAGACCTGAGGGTGGAAAGAACTTAACTCCAAGATTGGCTCGTTTAGCTTCAAAGCTGCAAATGTTTAGTTTTGACATTGAATACATTCCCGGTAAAGACAACGTTGTTGCGGATGGCCTATCTAGATTACCTAATGCGGATTTAACTGATGCAAAGACCAACACTGACTGTGAAGTGGCATTTACTGCTAAGGATGTGTTTCTTATAGGTGCTCAGAATGTTGTTAGCAGTATTTCTGAGGCATCTTGGGTGAGCGAGATGGAGAATGATGTGGTCCTGAAAGAAATTAAACGGTTCATAGTTGAAGGATGGCCAAGAGAGTCCTATCTACGTGGCGAATGTGTTGCCTTTTCTAAGATTAAGGATGAGTTGTGTATTGTTAATGATATCATCTTAAGAGGTGACAGGATTGTGCCTCCAGTTGGTTTAAGGAAAGACATTGCTGAGAAAAGCCATTTAGTACATGGTGGTATGTCCAGCTCTAAGAGGAGAGTTAAGGAGTGGTTTTGGTGGCCAGGATTGGATTCCATGGTGGACCAATTAGTAAGGGATTGTAAAATTTGTAACAGTAGTGATAAAGTGGCTAAGCCATTAAGTGTGCCATTGACCATGGTGGAGCTACCTGAATACCCGTGGCAGAAAGTAGCTATCGACTTCATGGGGCCATTTTTAGCTTTATCTTCTATGGATCGTTATGCCATTGTATTAGTGGATTATTATTCGAAATGGCCCGAGGTAAGAATGGTGAGTGGAATGACTACGGATGTAGTCATTGAGTTTTTAGAGGATGTATTTTCAAGAGAGGGCGTACCTGAAATCTTAGTTTCGGATAATGGTCCCCAATTTGTTTCACAAAAGATGGAAGAGTTTTTACTGGTAATGGGCATTAAGCACATTAAATCATCATTATACCACCCAGAAAGTAATGGCCAGGTTGAGCGCTTCAACAGGGTGGTCAAGGAAGTGATTGAATTGGCATTAAGTGCAGGGTTACCCTGGAGGAAGGATTTGCAAGAGAGGTTGACTGCTTATCGTGTAACTCCCCATTCAGCTACGGGGAAGACACCTTTCGAGATTTTGAGAGGCAGGAAGCCATTTACGGGGTTGGTTCCCAGGTGGTTGAGGAAGAGAAATGATAAAATGCAATGTAACACTAAGAACATCGATGAAGAAGTCAGATCTGAAGTCAGGAGGTATCAAGACCGCAATCAGCAGTATCATGGTAACAGACATAACTGGCCTCTAGTTAAGATTGGTCAGATGGTTAGGGTGAAGAATCCTAGGAAGGTATTGAAAGGTGAAAGTGTATGGTCCAAACCTTTAAGGGTAATGAAGGTGTTTGGTAGTGCTGTTGAATTGGAAGATGGCAAAAGGTGGAATTTTCGCCAATTGAGTTTTTGTAATGAGAGGAGTGGTGTGGTAGGTGTACATTCTGATGGTGGGTCTTGTAGTGGTTACTTGTTAGGTGATGATTTTGGTCTGGTAAAAGATTTGGGGTTGACTGGCAATGCAGGTACATGTAAGCCTAATTGTGAGACCGGTAACGGTATTAGAGATGTTGATGACGTTGGTTCATCTGGTGCTAGAGATGTTAGAGACGTTGATGATGTCGGATCATCTCGTTCAAATGTTGGTATTAGAGGTGAATGTCTTCGCCGTGGCGATAGAGTAAGGAAGATGCCAGCCCGGTTTTCTGATTTCAAATTAGGATGATTCTTTCCGATGGTTCTTAAGTTTTTGAGGAGGAGGGTGTGTGGTATTGATTTATGTATCGTGCGTGTGTGTCTCGTGTGTGTGGCGCGTGTATGTGTGTGGCGCGTGTATGTGTGTGCACGTGTAAAGTGCATGGAAGGTATGCTGGTGGAATGTGGTGGGGGAGTCAGTTACTGGAAGGGAAGGCGGAGGATGTACCTGTGTTCATGTCGCTGTACTACTTGTTACTTATCCAATAAAGAAGATTGAAGAAGCATCTCTGTCTGCGTGTACCTACTTACAATACCCATCTCTTCCTAGATTATTCTGACTCACTCAATCTCACTTATTCTGATTATCTCATACACACTTAATCTCACTTATACTTACTCAGTCCCACTCATTCTCACTCATTCTGACTCACTCATTCTCACCTCAACTTACCCAGACTCACGGAGTCTCACTCATTCACATACATTCTGTCTTAGCCTCACTCAGTCTTACTAAATGTCAGTCAGTCTAATTTATTCTCACTCAGTCTCAATCATTCTCATTTACTGTCCCTCAATCCCACTCTGACTCTATAAGTCTCTCTCAAGTTCACTGTGACTCACTCATTCTTGCTTAGTCTCGATTAGTTTCCGAAATTTCATTAGATTCTCCCTGCCATTCGAAAACTGCGCTGACTTTCTGCCGAAAAGCAAATTCTGTTTAAGGCCCTAATTATCGTTCATGAAGCCCTTTAACCTTGGCCCAGAAGGCATCAAATACCTGTTCCAGGGCAATGTCCCTGCCAGACAGATGCGTTCTGCCAACAAGAACTGGCTGGTAGTAACCAGGTTCAGAAAGGCAAAGTGGGGAGGAAGAGCCTTTGCTGCGGCAGCTTCCAAACTTTGGATCACGCTACCTATATCAATTTCTTGTCTAGAGTCACATCCCCTCTTTCATAAATCATTAAAGACTTGGCTTTTTGCCCTTTAATCTTTAAAGTACTGATATCTATGTTCCAGCGACTTGATGCCTTTGGGCATTGTTAGTGCTTTACAAGTTGATTATTCATTCATTCATTCAGTTTAAACCCAGATCCATTCATTATGATACAGTCAATCTCCCTCGGACTCACTCAGACTCACTTATTCACAATCTTTCTTACTTTGACACACGACAACTCACTCACTTACTCAGTGTCACTCACTTTTAGTTAATTTCATTCAGTCTCGCTCATTCTCACTCTGACTTGCCAGTTTCACGCAATCTCAGTCTCCCTCATTCTCAATTACTTTGACTCAATCAGTCTCACTCATTCTCACTCATTCTTATTCTCACTCTATCTCACTTATTCTCACTCTGACTCACTCTATCTCACTCTATCTCACTCATTCTCTGACTATGACTCATTCAGATAGTGACTCATCCAGTCCTTCTCTCTCACTCTCATTCATCCTCACTTGTGCTCACTCTTCCTGTCTCTCATTCTCACTCACTCTGATTCACTCCTTCACTGACACTCACACAGTCACACATAGACACACAGACCTTTCGCTCATACATGCACTCACTCACAAGAACACGATCTCATGCAAACATACAGAGCTTTTAAAGGTTGTTTTGTACTCTCCCTGTTGCCTGCTTTGTTCCTGGTTGGAGTCCTTCTTTCTGCTATCAGGGCAGGAGCATGAAACTTAAACCTCGGACTCACAGTTAGATATCTGAGCTTTCAGTCCTCACTTTCACTCCACCGTTTTCCAACTATGTGACGAGTTGGGAGTGGGTGGGTCCACTGGCTGATTGATGTATAGCCACGGTCACTGCAGGGCTTCAGCCTGCAACGCCCATGGCTACATTTAGATATGGCTCTTTAGCACATCAAAGGTGGGGAACAGGTGGGAGGCCCTGAGTTGTGCCAGGGTCCTGACGAGAGGCCTGGGGGTTTCGCCAGCCCTTGATAGTCTCTCTGATGTCTGGTGCTGGAGCCTTACTCTGCCTGCGCCAGCCGTCAGACACTGTCACTAGCTGCCTCAGTCTGCTGCTTGATGCCACTTATTTGTACACTCAGAGTGAATAATAAGCTTTTATTCACTCTTCTTATAATAAAAATGGGCCAGAAAACATGAAGGGTGTGACCCTGGAGTTGTAAAGTGAGAGCCACCTCGGTAACACATGACATACCAGTAGAAACTCATTCTTGTTGGCATCTGCCAGATTGTCTGCTGATGGGTCATGCAGTGGCAAGTTCACGAGCACCCCTTTATTCTGAGCCTGCCAGTCCCCCCTTGGTGGATCTGCACAAGGTTGAAAATACAAGAGTAATCGCCACATACTAAGGGCTTAATTACGAGTCTGGCAGTCCATTGACCTCCAGACTCATGGGGGAGCAGCGGGGGCGGTCTCCCAACCGCCCTATCACAATAAGGCGGTCAGACCACCATTGCCCCCGTAGCTGCCAGGGATCAGCCATTCCCTGGTGGTGGTGTGGCACCGCCGCAGTTCTGCCAAGCATATTAATAGCTTCTTCTCCACCACGGTTTTCATGGCGGTTCCACCATGAAAACTGTGGCAGAGAGGAAACAAAAGGGGCCGTTCAGGGCCTCCTTGTGCATCACACCCTGTGGATGCATCACACCCTCTGGATGCATCACACCCTGTGGATGCACACACCCTGTGGATGCATCACACCCTGCGGATGCACACACCCTGTGGATGCATCACACCCTATGGATGCATCACACCCTATGGATGTATCACACCCTGTGGATGCATCACACCCTGTGGATGCATCACACCCTGTGGATGCACACACGGGGGCACAACATGTGCCCCCCTGTGTGCGTGCAGACCAGCTCCTGATTGACTTTACAGTCCATGCCCTGCAGGAACTGTTTTCAGCGTTCCCATTGCTGTGTCCATTTTCAGGGCAGCGCTGTGGGAACATTAGAAAATAAGCCCGTCATATAGGAGGAGACTCGATGTTTGCCTGACGTTTCGCAATCACATAGGCCTGACCTCGGGTTTGGCGGTGCGGCTGCGGGGCTGACCTGGCATCGCACCGCCAAACTAGTAATCAGGCCCTATGTGTTTGCGAAACGTCATGCATCTCAAACAAAGACAAAGCAAAAAGCAAATCAATAAATGACTTTTCAACTAACAAGATATAAAGAAGAAAATACTTTTTAGATGTGTCTGTGATGTTTGTCTGCTCTAATTTGATATGAGAGTAGATTTGTCCAGGTGATCCAGTGTCATTTATGGATTTATATCTCTTTGTTTAGTGGGTTTGGGGTATGGGTCAAGTTACTGAAGAGTAATGTGATTTTGTTCTTAAAATAAATAAATTCCCAAAAAAAAGATGTAAAGAAGGTATACAAAGTGATAACCCTTTCAGGCCTATTCTGTACCTTTTTCAAACGCTACTATCTCTAAAACGATTGAGGGAATTTGGATCAAATCAATGAAACACACTATCTGAGTGAAGTTTGAAATTCAGTCAAGTTGGTGTAAATATGTTCATTGGGTTTGGCTGTAGATGAGAGCAAAAGTTCCGAAAGGAGCTAAAATAGGATTCTTTTACCTCTTTTTGACTCTTTTTTCTCTGTATGGAACTGCATGAATCTTACTTGACTGCTCTAAGAATAGCAGATTTGGCTAAAGCAACAGAATGTTAAAGGTGAATGAGTCAATGCCAAGGGTGACTAAATCATAACTGAATATTATTGATTGTCACAAAACATCAGAACGGTGCAACAGAAAGTTTGCACCGTTTTACACCTGGAGGTGGAATGTGTGTTTGTGTGATGTATTTGCTTTGTGAGTATGTGTAATGTGTTGCATTGTGTTGTGTATGTGTAATGGTGCATGAGGTCCATGTGCGGAGGAAGCTTGCATTGCAACTACCACGTGTTTCCCTGGTATGGATGTGTGAATCATAATTGTACAGCTGCTACTTGCTCTGTGTCTGTTCCGTTTGTGTAGTACACTCTACTGTGTGCAAAGAAAGCTTGCAACGCTCCTGCCAGTGCTGCCCCTGTTCATTGAGTGGAGGAAGCTTGCACTGCTGCAGCCAGTGCTGACCCTGTTCTGTGTGTGTAAAGGAAGCTTGCAATACTGCAGCCAGTGCTGCCCCTGTTCTGTGTGTGTAAAGGAAGCTTGCACTGCTGCAGCCAGTGCAGCCCCTGTTCTGTGTGTGTGGAGGAAGCTTGCACTGCTGCAGCCAGTGCTGCCCCTGTTCTATGCGTGAAGGAAGCCTACACTGCTGCAGCCAGTGCTGCGCCTGTTCTGTGTATGAAGGAAGCTTGCACTACTGCAGCCAGTGCTGCCCCTGTTCCGTGCGTGAAGGAAGCTTGTGCTGCTGCAGCCAATGCTGCGCGTGTTCTGTGTATGAAGGAAGCTTGCACTGCTGCAGCCAGTGCGTCGCCTGTTCTATGCATGAAGGAAGCTTGCATTGCTGCAGCCAGTGCGTCGCCTGTTCTATGCATGAAGGAAGCTTGCACTGCTGCAGCCAGTGTTGCGCGTGTTCTGTGTATGAAGGAAGCTTGCACTGCTGCAGCCAGGGCGTCGCCTGTTCTATGCATGAAGGAACCTTGCACTGCTGCAGCCAGTGCGTCGCCTGTTCTATGCATGAAGGAAGCTTGCACTGCTGGAGCCAGTGCTGCCCCTGTTCTGTGTGTGGAGGGCGCTTGCACTGCTAAAGGCAGTGCTGTCCCGTTTCTGTGTGTAAAGGAAGCTTGCACTGCTGGAGCCAGTGCTGCGCGTGTTCTGTGTATGAAGGAAGCTTGCACTGCTGGAGTCAGTGCTGCGCGTGTTCTGTGTATGAAGGAAGCTTGCACTGCTGTAGCCAGTGCATCGCCTGTTCTATGCATGAAGGAAGCTTGCACTGCTGGAGCCAGTGCTGCCCCTGTTCTGTATGTGGAGGACGCTTGCACTGCTAAAGGCAGTGCTGTCCCCGTTCTGTGTATGAAGGAAGCTTGCACTGCTGCAGCCAGTGCGTCGCCTGTTCTATGCATGAAGGAAGCTTGCATTGCTGCAGCCAGTGCGTCACCTGTTCTATGCATGAAGGAACCTTGCACTGCTGCAGCCAGTGCGTCGCCTGTTCTATGCATGAAGGAAGCTTGCACTGCTGGAGCCAGTGCTGCCCCTGTTCTGTGTGGTGCGGGCGCTTGCACTGCTAAAGGCAGTGCTGTCCCGTTTCTGTGTGTAAAGGAAGCTTGCACTGCTGGAGCCAGTGCTGCGCGTGTTCTGTGTATGAAGGAAGCTTGCACTGCTGGAGCCAGTGCTGCGCGTGTTCTGTGTATGAAGGAAGCTTACACTGCTGCAGCCAGTGCTGCACGTGTTCTGTGTATGAAGGAAGCTTGCACTGCTGCAGCCAGTGCTGCACGTGTTCTGTGTATGATGGAAGCTTGCACTGCTGCAGCCAGTGCGTCGCCTGTTCTATGCATGAAGGAAGCTTGCACTGCTGGAGCCAGTGCTGCCCCTGTTCTGTGTGTGGAGGGCGCTTGCACTGCTAAAGGCAGTGCTGTCCCGTTTCTGTGTGTAAAGGAAGCTTGCACTGCTGGAGCCAGTGCTGCGCGTGTTCTGTGTATGAAGGAAGCTTGCACTGCTGGAGTCAGTGCAGCGCGTGTTCTGTGTATGAAGGAAGCTTGCACTGCTGTAGCCAGTGCGTCGCCTGTTCTATGCATGAAGGAAGCTTGCAATGCTGGAGCCAGTGCTGCCCCTGTTCTGTGTGAGGAGGATGCTTGCACTGCTAAAGGCAGTGCTGTCCCCGTTCTGTGTGTAAAGGAAGCTTGCACTGCTGGAGCCAGTGCTGCGTGTGTTCTGTGTATGAAGGAAGCTTGCACTGCTGCAGCGAGTGCTGCACGTGTTCTGTGTATGGAGAAAGCTTGCACTGCTGCAGCCAGTGCTGTACATGTTGTGGGTGCTTGTACTGGTGCTACTAGCTCTGTTTCTGCAGTAAACGTGGGCTGCTGCTGCCAACTCTGGCCCTTTTTGTGTGTGGAGGAAGCTTGCACTCCTTTTTTATATCTTAATAAAGTTCGAAGGAATCTTTTTTTGTACTGTGACCCTTAACCATGGCTACAGCATGCCATGTATTGAGGTTCATTATTATTATACATAGCTAGATATTTCTCCAGATCCTTAGCATCAGGGATGACGTCTATCTATCAGGTTGGCCTGGGCCTGCTCTGAGCTCAGTTGTGAAGTGTCAAGTTGTAATGGGTTTATTCTCAGAGAGGCACAGGCAGGAATCTGACAATACCATGGAATGCACCCTCTGCCCTCCAGCCCTACACGTCTGAATGTATGTTCAGTATGACACTTATGGTAAAGATCAGGCCTCTGCTTTGTGCCAGTACCGTGGGGCTGCCAGACCCAAAGCAGCCGGAAGTGTGTGAGCCCCCCTCCCCCCAGGCGTTGCCATGGAGACCCCTGCATTGCCCCCTTACCTATTCACGGCAATCAAAGTTGCAGCCCGTTCTGCAGCATCTCTGCCTCCCTTTGCAATTCTGGTTGTTAGGGCCGCAGTCATGGCGGCCACCACCATCTTTGATGCACTTTGCTTCCTCAGATGGATCATTTTGAGGACAGTCACCGTCTTTCTCTGTAATTGACAAAATGTAAGGATCGGTGAGTCTGCGGCCTCATCATTCAGATCCAGCCACTGAAGAGTTTTCATGATCATTGGAGCCAGTTTTTACAATGCAGACGATGGTTGAGCACAGAGAGGGGCTCTACAGAGTCCAGCCTTACACAGTGCACCAAAAGCATCAGAGTCCAGCCTTACTTAGAGTACCAAAAGCATCAGAGTCCAGCCTTACACAGAGCACCAAAAGCATCAGAGTCCAGCCTTACACAGAGCACCAAAAGCATCAGAGTCCAGCCTTACGAGAGCACCAAAACCATCAGAGTCCAGCCTTACACAGAGCCCCAAAAGCATCAGAGTCCAGCCTTACACAGAGCACCAAAAGCATCAGAGTCCAGCCTTACGAGAGCACCAAAACCATCAGAGTCCAGCCTTACACAGTGCACCAAAAGCATCAGAGTCCAGCCTTACTTAGAGCACCAAAAGCATCAGAGTCCAGCCTTACACAGAGCACCAAAAGCATCAGAGTCCAGCCTTACACAGAGCACCAAAAGCATTAAGAGAGCACCAAAACCATCAGAGTCCAGCCTTACACAGAGCCCCAAAAGCATCAGAGTCCAGCCTTACACAGAGTACCAAAAGCATCAGAGTCCAGCCTTACACAGAGTACCAAAAGCATCAGAGTGCAGCCTTACACACAGCACCAAAAGCATCAGAGTCCAGCCTTAGACAGAGCACCAAAAGCACCAGAGTCCAGCCTTACACAGTGCACCAAAAGCATCAGAGTCCAGCCTTAATTAGAGCACCAAAAGCATCAGAGTCCAGCCTTACACAGAGCCCCAAAAGCATCAGAGTCCAGCCTTACACAGAGTACCAAAAGCATCAGAGTCCAGCCTTACACACAGCACCAAAAGCATCAGAGTCCAGCCTTAGACAGAGCACCAAAAGCACCAGAGTCCAGCCTTACACAGTGCACCAAAAGCATCAGAGTCCAGCCTTAATTAGAGCACCAAAAGCATCAGAGTCCAGCCTTACACAGAGCCCCAAAAGCATCAGAGTCCAGCCTTACACAGAGTACCAAAAGCATCAGAGTGCAGCCTTACACACAGCACCAAAAGCATCGGAGTCCAGCCTTAGACAGAGCACCAAAAGCACCAGAGTCCAGCCTTACACAGTGCACCAAAAGCATCAGAGTCCAGCCTTAATTAGAGCACCAAAAGCATCAGAGTCCAGCCTTACACAGAGCACCAAAAGCATCAGAGTCCAGCATTACACAGAGCACCAAAAGCATCAGAGTGCAGCCTTACACACAGCACCAAAAGCATCAGAGTCCAGCCTTAGACAGAGCACCAAAAGCACCAGAGTCCAGCCTTACACAGAGCACCAAAAGCATCAGAGTGCAGCCTTACACAGAGCACCAAAAGCATCAGAGTCCAGCCTTACACAGAGCACCAAAAGCATCTAAAGCCTTACACAGTGCACCAAAAGCATCAGAGTCCAGCCTTACACAGAGCACCAAAAGCATCAGTGTGCAGCCTTACACAGAGCACCAAAAGCATCAGAGTCCAGCCTTACACAGAGCACCAAAAGCATCAGAGTCGCGCCTTAGACAGAGCACCAAAAGCACCAGAGTCCAGCCTTACACAGTGCACCAAAAGCACCAGAGTCCAGCCTTACACAGTGCACCAAAAGCATCAGAGTCCAGCTTTACACAGAGCACCAAAAGCATCAGAGTCGCGCCTTAGACAGAGCACCAAAAGCACCAGAGTCCAGCCTTACACAGTGCACCAAAAGCATCAGAGTCCAGCTTTACACAGAGCACCAAAAGCACCAGAGTCCAGCCTTACACAGTGCACCAAAAGCATCAGAGTCCAGCCTTAATTAGAGCACCAAAAGCACCAGAGTCCAGCCTTACACAGTGCACCAAAAGCATCAGAGTCCAGCTTTACACAGAGCACCAAAAGCATCAGAGTCGCGCCTTAGACAGAGCACCAAAAGCACCAGAGTCCAGCCTTACACAGTGCACCAAAAGCATCAGAGTCCAGCCTTAATTAGAGCACCAAAAGCATCAGAGTCCAGCTTTACACAGAGCACCAAAAGCATCAGAGTCCAGCCTTACACAGAGCACCAAAAGCATCGGAGTCCAGCCTTACACAGCGCACCAAAAGCATCAGTGTGCAGCCTTACACAGAGCACTAAAAGCATCAGAGTCCAGCCTTACACAGCGCACCAAAAGCATCGGAGTCCAGCCTTACACAGAGCACCAAAAGCATCTAAAGCCTTACACAGTGCACCAAAAGCATCAGAGTCCAGCCTTACAGAGAGCACCAAAAGCATCGGAGTCCAGCCTTACACAGCGCACCAAAAGCATCAGTGTGCAGCCTTACACAGCGCACCAAAAGCATCAGTGTGCAGCCTTACACAGAGCACCAAAAGCATCAGAGTCCAGCCTTACACAGAGCACCAAAAGCATCAGTGTTCAGCTTACACAGAGCACCAAAACCCCCAGTGTGCAGCTTTACACAGTGCTCTAAAAGCATCAGTGTGCAGCCTTACACAGAGCACCAAAAGCATCGGTTTGCAGCCTTACAGAGCGCACCAAAAGCATCAGTGTGCAGCCTTACACAGAGCACCAAAAGCATCTAAAGCCTTACACAGTGCACCAAAAGCCTCAGAGTCCAGCCTTACACAGAGCACCAAAAGCATCAGAGTCCAGCCTTACACAGAGCACCAAAAGCATCAGAGTCCAGCCTTACACAGAGCACCAAAAGCATCAGTGTGCAGCCTTACACAGAGCACCAAAAGCATCAGAGTCCAGCCTTACACAGTGCACCAAAACCCCCAGTGTGCAGCCTTACACAATGCTCTAAAAGCATCAGTGTGCAGCCTTACACATAGCACCAAAACCCCCAGTGTGCAGCCTTAAACAGAGCACCAAAAGCATCAGTGTGCAGCCTTACACAGTGCACCAAAACCCCCAGTGTGCAGCCTTACACAGTGCTCTAAAAGCATTAGAGTCCACCCTTACACATAGCACCAAAACCCCCAGTGTGCAGCCTTACACAGTGCACCAAACGCATCAGAGTCCAGCTTTGCACAGAGCACCAAAAGCATCAGAGTTCAGCCTTACACAGAGCACCAAAACCCCCAGTGTGCAGCCTTACACAGAGCACCAAAACCCCCAGTTTGCAGCCCTACACAGAGCACCAAAACCCCCAGTGTGCAGCCTTACACAGAGCACCAAAAGCATCAGTGTGCACCAAAAGCATCAGTGTGCAGACACACGTATCCTGCACCCTAATAAAGTTCGAAGGAACCTTTTTTGCACTGGGACCCCTAACCATGGCTACACATGCCATGTCTTGAGGTTCATTAATATATATATATATATATATATATATATATATATATATATATATATATATATATATATATATATATATATATATATATATATATATATATATATATATATATATATATATATATATATATATATATATATATAGATATTTCTCCCGAACCTTAGCATCAGGGATGACGTCTATCCATCAGGTGCGCCTGGGCCTGCTCTCGGTTCACCTGTGAAGTGTGAAGTTGTGATGGGTTTACTCTGACAATACCATGGAATGCGCCCTCTGCCTGCAGCCCTACCCGTCTGAATGTATGTTCAGTATGAAACTTATGGTAAAGATCAGGCCCCTGCTTTGTGCCAGTTCAGTGGGGCTGCCGGACCCAAAGCATCCGGAAGTGTGTGAGCCCCCTCCCCCCAGGCGTTGCCATGGAGACCCCTGCATTGCCCCCTTACCTGTGTCACGGCAATTGAAGCTGCAGCCCTGTCTGCAGCATATCTCCCTGCCTTTGCACTTCTGGTTGTTCGGGCCGCAGTTATTGCTACCACCACCCTTTGCGACGCAATCGTTTATGTCAGATGGATCCATCGGAGCACACTCGCCGGCTCCCTCTGTAATAAACAAAATGAAAGAACCGGTGAGTCTGCGGCCTCATCATTCAGACCCAGCCCCTGAAGGGTTTCATGGTCATTGGAGCCAGTCTGTACAATGAGACGAGGGCTGAGCACAGACAGGGACTAGAGAAGTCACACAGAGTCTATACTCACGAGCTGCGCACATCTGGAGCACGAGGCCCAGCACGAGGGCCAGGGCGAGCAGGTAACAGCCAGTGTTCTTCATCTTGATATCCGAGGGATGCTCTGAAATCCAAGTGGTGGAGCCTCCATATTTATAGGCCTCTCTGCCTGTGTGTTTGGCAAGGCTGGCCAATGGGGGCGGGGGGTGGACCTGTTTCTTCCTCTGATTCCGCCTCCCATTGAGTCCCCGCCCCCTGTCCTCGCCTGTCCCGGTGTGTGACGTCCTGGAGCCGGTGCCAGCATTTCCAGCGCACAGCAGAGCGCAGCAGGATGTGTCCACAGGGCGCAGTTCCACTGTAAGACACACACCCCACAGCATGGGCAAAGCTCGAGAGTCAGGGCTGGTAACACTCCTGCTGGCAGAGACCTTTGACATGGGCAAAGCTCGAGAGTCAGGGCTGGTAACACTCCTGCTGGCAGAGACCTTTGACATGGGCAAAGCTCAAGAGTCAGGGCTGGTAACACTCCTGCTGGCAGAGACCTTTGACGTGGGCAAAGCTCAAGAGTCAGGGCTGGTAACACTACTGCTGGCAGAGACCTTTGACATGGGCAAAGCTCGAGAGTCAGGGCTGGTAACACTCCTGCTGGCAGAGACCTTTGACATGGGCAAAGCTCGAGAGTCAGGGCTGGTAACACTCCTGCTGGCAGAGACCTTTGACAGGGGCAAAGCTCGAGAGTCAGGGATGGTAACACTCCTGCTGGCAGAGACCTTTGACATGGGCAAAGTAGGCTCTGGCCCGGACCCCAGCCTTCCAGGGGGCCCTGATAGAGCCAGCTCTGTTCTACAGAGTCTTGACCTGATAAGCTTGTTTTAAGGACCATGTTCCTTTCCTTTATCTTTATTTTGGCCGTTGTGTGAGTGTTTATTACAGACATTTTTCAGAGAAATGTTTGTTTATATTTCATGCAACATCCATAAAAAAGTTTCTTTCAGGTCAAAACAGGACCTCACATCAGAGAAATAGGAGGGTGCCACAGAGATTATTGTCAGAAGTATTACTGAGGGACGCGCTATTACAACATTGAAAACACACGTCACAATTTCTGAATATCAGATGTGTTTAGATTCAGAATTTGGACAGTGCACTGTCAGTGACCTGGACAAAGAGGGCATGAAAGAGCTCAACTGGATCATAAGCTCTAAGCTGTACAAACAGGGCCCCCCTAAATCTTTAAGATGCCACTGCCTGCTGGTAGAACCCCTATGGATGGGTTCATGCCAGTTTAGGAAAGTATATGATACCAGATCAAGGCCTGGAGGTTCTCACACTGATGGAGTAGCCAGGACAATAACATACTTGCCACTTTGTATGACACTAATTACCAGAGCAAAGTGAGCGGCCCTGGCCTTCCTTCTGGACGCCAGTGAGAATTGATCCTCTGGTGGAAATTTGAATTTGATTTTGAATGTTAAAGCATGAAAGAAATTTGTCTAACGTTTCTTTTATTCGTTCTTTCTTTTTAATCTTCTTTTGTCCTTATTTTCTTCTTTTATCTTGTCCTTCTTTCTGTCCATCTTTCTGCTATATGTTCTATTCTTTCTTCTTTCCAGTTTCATTTTGTTCTTTTTTCCATCTTTCTGTTTGTGTCCTTTCATCTTGTCTGTCATTCTTTCTGTCTGTTCTTCTTTATATTCCTACTTTGTCCCCTTTCCATATTTCCCTATTCTCATCCATTTTCGCTCCTTTCTTCTTTCATCATGCTTTTGCCCTTCCTTCTCCCCGTCATAGTATCCTGCCTTTGTTTTCCTTCCATGTTTTTATTCTCCTCTTCTGTCTTTTCATCTTTCTTTCCTTATTTGCATTCTATTCTCCATCCTTTCTTTGCTTTCTCAATCCACTTGCCTCACACTTCTTTTTGTCTTTTCCATTCTCTCTCACTATCACCATCCCTGTCTATCTAGGCACCCCTTAGTCCCACCGCACTGCTGTTCATGGTAACTCTTCTTGCTGTGTTGACTGGTTCCTGATTTTGTCTTGAGATGACCTGCGAGTCACAGATCGAAGTCAGAGGAGGCGATGAAAGCCTTTAGTCTGTCCCTGTGGTGCCCCATAAAGGGGATGGAGCCGGAGCTTCACTGCGCCCTGATCTCCAGCCACAGCCGACGCGGCACATCAGAAGATGTTAGAGAAAAGGGAGGCGGGAACCGTGCCACTGATGCGGCGTGTCCAGTGTAACTGTGCCCTGATGAGGACTGGTGCAAGACACGGACAGTATCAAAGGTGACCGGTCAGGATAAAGACAGCCATAGAAACATGCCACTGACGCAGTGTGTCCTGTGCAGCCGTGCCCTGACGGGGACTGGTGCAAGACACAGGACAGCATAAAGGTGACCGGTCAGGTTAACGTGGCCCAGTACATGCAGCTCCAGATGTTGGGTGAAGACAAAGCAACTCAAAGACATGATGGACGGGATGCTGAACATTGAGAAACATTCACCCCAGGACAGAGGTCTGGGCTAATCCATTGTTCTTTGCTCACCACACCATTCCATTAAGCACCCCATATGAAAACCAGTCTTGACCCTGCTGCCCATGGTAACTGCCTGGGAATGGGGGTGGGGGGGGTGGGGGGGGCTGGGGAAACCCATGGTCAGAACTCTCTACCTGTCTGTCTCCCTCTGTCTCTCTGTATCTTTCTTTTTCTCTCTCTCTCTGGTGTTCTGTTTGTCTCAATGTATCTCACTTTCTCTCTCTGTTGTCTGCATCTCTCTCGCTCTCCTTTTCTCTCTGTCTCTATCTCTCTTTGCCTATTTCTCTTTCTCTCTCTCTGTATCTTTATCCTTCTCTCTCTCTCTGTATCTTCCCCCTCTTTCTCTCTCTCTGTATCTTTATCTCTCTCTCTCTCTCTCTCTGTATCTTTCTCTCTCTCTCTCTGTATCTTTCTCTCTCTCTCTGTGTCTTTCTATCTGTATCTTTCTCTCTCTCTCTCTCTGTATCTTTCTCTCTCTCTCTGTATATTTCTCTCTCTCTCTCTGTATCTTTATTTCTCTCTCTCTTTCTGTTTATGGCCCTCTCTCGATCTCTTCCTTCTCTATGTTGACCTCTCTCTCCTCAGTTACTTTCTCTTTCTCCACCTACTCCCTTCTCTACCTCTGTATCTTTCTCTCTCTCTCTCTGAATCTTTCTTTCTCTCTCTCTCTCTCTGTATCTTTTTTCTTTCTCTCTCTTCCTCTCCCGCTTCCTCTCTATGTTGACCTCTTTCTCCTCAGTTACTTTCTCTTTCTCTACCTACCCCCTTCTCTACCTCTCGCTACCAGTCCCCGAAGCTCCACTCTCTACCTTTCTACTGACCTCTCTTTCTGTTCCACACTCATTGCTGGTTCTTTCATCTCTCTCTCCATACATTACTGTTTACCTCCCTACAAGTTACTTTTATGTCCTGATGTCTTCTGTCTGTCTCTTCTCTTTCAACCTCACCGTCCTCCACCTCGTCTCTCTGTACCTCCTCATTGTAGAATGTCGCCTCTTTCTGCCTCATGCCCAGTTCCCGCCCCTCGTTACCTCAACTCACCAATCACAAGGGCTTGGATAAGCTAAAGATAAGTAACACATGTGATGATGTTCTGAACGGGGAACCATGTGCCCCCCCCCAGGGCTTCATAAAACCTAAAGGTGACGCTGGCAAACAGTACACAGGACAGAGGGCAGGCTACTCACAGGGCCCTCCTTCCTGTCACTAATATAGCGCCTAGACACCTGCGCCAGCCTTGAGTTACTGAGGAACCAGGACCGGTTCGTAAGAGTAATACACAGCAAGAGGTCGCCCATACCTGAGCTCGGGGCTGGGCACTGATTCTCTACATCTTTCAGCGGCTTAAAATGTGTCATTTTCAGACCCAACGCCTTCAGGTAAAATGCCTCAGGAGCACAGGTGGCACATGCCAGGCTTTCACAACGCTGAACCCAAGCAGCTCTCCATAGCAGCAGGCAAGTAGGTCGAAACTAGAGAGGACTGAAGAGATAATGCCTGTAGATAGAGCTTAATTTGAACCAGTGGTTTCCTGTGCTCAGCACCAGCACTTAATTGTCAACAACGGCACTTACAAGAGACTGCCACATGGTGGTTCTGTCTGTCTAATTTAGAAGTTAGCACAACAACAGTTGTTTATTACTTCAATATACATTAAGAAGAACTAATACCTGCCTCCCAGGCCATTCTAGTAGTGTTGGGCTCCTGGAATAGTCTGAATTACACCACTTGTAGGAATGTGAGGGTTAGTTGTTGTGTTGGTACTGTCACAGGCAGCGCCACCAGGGTCAATGGGCGGTGCAAGCTGCATGGCCTCCTGACGAAGGCCCTGGCACTTGATTCTAATTTTACAAATCAAGCACTGCAAGTAGGGGAATAGTATGCCATGCAGTATAGTCTGAAACTTGCACAGACTATCAACGGCAGCTTCAGAAAGGAGAAAACAAAAAGACCTCGGGGCAGAAGAAAAATGAGGCTTGGGTGAGAAATGCAAAAACAACAGTTAATGGACAGAATGTAGAACAATGTCATACATTCACCCCAGTACAGAGATCTGGGCCTAAATCCATCGTTTTTTTGAACTCCACACCACCCCAGTTCAGACATGGCCATATGCAAATCAGTCTGACCCTGTGCCTCATGGGAACAGTCCAGCCCGAACTGCCAAGCCATGACTTCCCTGGACCGGAATCAAGCATCCTAGGCCATCAGCAAGCCACAGCATGGCCAATTGACCTGCAGCCGGTGGGCCCAGAAAAATACTAACTAGACTTAACCCACCACTCTTAGAAACCGAAGATAACCTGTGCTAACCCTCCGGTGGGCTGGCGCAGAGCAGGCTGGATTATCATCAGAGGCAATGTGTAAAGTGCATCACACTCACACAGAAACACAATGAATACATCACAAATGTAATCCTATACAACGCAAGAATCAAAAACAACATGTATCTTACAGACCATGGGACGAGTGTCCTCCTCGCGTAGGTCCATGTGGGAGATGTGTTGTGCTCGGTCCCTGTGAGGTGACTGTCATCGGGACCCAGGGCAGAGGTCCATTTCTTTGGGGTGAAATACAAACTAAGCGATACACCCACCTGGCAATCGGGCAGCACTAACTTTACCCCCACCCGTAAGGCTAGTTGTCACAGAGTGGGTCACGCTGGCGAGTATTCTTTGGTGCTTTTGGGTTAGCTTCACCTTCCAGTACTCTCGGACCTCATGAAAACTCATGCACCTCAGTGCTCCTCAAAACACATTGTCAATCAGGCCAGAGCGCATGAATTCCAGGTAGCACAAAGCACGGTGCTCGGGCAGGGTAGAGCTCTGGTGGGTTTTGATGATTTATTTAATTGACAGACTCCAAGTTCAAAAGCAATAGCAATGGTGCAAGTTTTTTCTGACCTGAAACTCTGAGAACAGCGGGAAAGCCAATATTTCGTGGGAGAACACTTAGGGCACAAAGAGGAGCAGGCAGGCCAGCGCACACAGTGACTTGTAGCAGAGTGGCAGTCTCTCTTGCACCTCAGCAGGAAGCAGGGCAGTACAACAAAGCAAGTAGTTCAAGTGGTGGTTCCTCCTGGCAGTACAACTGTCCTCTGGCAATGTGCAATTTGTAAAGCCAGTAGTCCACACAGTGTCTAAAAAACATTGGGCCAGAGCCCCAGTACTTATACTCAAAAATATCTTTGACGAAGTGGTGACTTCAAAGAACCCCTTGGATGCGCAAAAACAATCACTTTCAGCCCAGCCCTGGCTCCAGAAGATCAATAGGGGCTAAATCAGCCCTTTGTGTTAGGGCCGGACACAACCAATTCAAATGTAAAGTGTGAACAACCTCTCTCTCTCCCAGCCCAGGGAGACCATCAGTATGATGGTGAATGCAGATGTAACCATGTCACTCTTTGCCCTTCCTGTGTTGTGACTGTCTGGAAAGTATGCACCACGTGTAGCTGTCACCCTGTCCTAGCTGTGTATTGGAGTCAGGCTTCAAAGCACAGAGAGCCATAAGCACAGAGAATTGGCTACTTTCTAAAAGTGGCATTTCCAAAATAGTAATATAAAATCTAACTACACCATTAACCAGATGTTATCACCACCATTCTATACATACCAAACATGGCAACACTACTCCCTTCAGATCAGGAGCTACCACAAAATAATCTATAAGGGAATTCCCAATGTTAGCCAATGAGAGGAGTAGGTCTCACATCAGTGAGAGAATTGACTGTTTATCTTTACCAGGACATGCCACAAATAAAGGCACATGTCCTAAATTTTATGTTGACCACCCCCTTCTCAGGGGCGACCTAGGGCTTACCTTAGAGGTGACCTATGTGTAATAAAGGGCAATTTAAGGCTTGAAACTAAGTTTTAAATGCCAGGCCACAGTGTCAGTATACTGCGCAGACAGGCCCTGCAGTGTCAGGCCTGAGTCAGGTTTGAAAGGCTACATCTGTGGGGGGCATAGGCAGTGTTGCAGGCCCACTAGTAGCATTTAATTTTCAGTCCCTCAGTATATGGGATACCATTTTACAAGGGACTCACAAGTAAATCAAATATGACCCATCATACTTTGTTTAGAGAAGAGAGCACATGCACGTTAGCACTGATTAGGAGTGGTAAAGTGCCCAGAGTCCTAATGACAACAAAAGAAGTCAGAAAAATAGGTGTCGGAAGGCAAAAAGTTTGGGGATAACCTTGCAAAATGAGCCAGGTCTAACTGAACACAATTTAATGGGGCTCAGCTATCGGGATTGCACCTACTATTTGTAGGTAATCATTACAGTAATTACACATGTTTCAAATTATATCAGCAATTAGGAAAGCAACAATTAAATATGTTTTTTGTAATTCTGCAATGTGATTGAAACACAGATTTTCTTCAGATTAACAACTTTACTTGGTGATGTGCAAATGATTAATTTTCATGAAACACAATTTCCACACATTATTTCAACAGAAAATGTGCTTTCTGTAGATGAAAGTGGGCTACTACACTAGTGCTCATAAATACATCACCAGCTTCATGCCACACCCATGCCACTCTTCTGCTGAAGGTGCATGGCACATGTGCTGCACTGTTTTTGGTATGACGCCTGGATCTTTCACAAGCCCTATGATCTTAGGGATATAATATTTAAAATCCCTGCCAAGTGCCACACATCTCACGTTAGAATAACACACTTTCGGTAATTTGCCCACATTACCTGAGATTGTCACGCAACAGAATTACACTTGGTAGAGCCTCCAGAGCTGATGAGATAAAACTGTGTGTTGAACCATGTCCTGAAGTGGGATAAAACTGTGTAGTTCCAATTCCCCACTTAGCTGGGACATGTAAAAGCTAAACTCTGAGAACTGTTTATCAAAGGCCACAAGATGGCGCTAGTGTACAATGAGAGGTATAGCATTCTCGCTATATTACGACGTGGAAATATCCCTCTAGAACAGAAACTCATTTTTGTTTTGTGTTAATTTGAGTTGATTTAGAACAATGAAAAGACCCCAGCTCGCCTAGCAGCGCTAGGCCTCATGGGAAAAGACCTGAACTGGAACTGCGACAACGAAAAGACCCAGGCTCGCCTAGCAGCCCTAGGCCTCAGGGAAAACAACCTGTGCTGGAACTGCGACAACGAAAAGGGGGACCTAGCACACCTCATCTTCTACTGTCCAAAAATTAAAGGGTTCTGGGAGAAAATATAAATTTTAATAAAAAAGCGCTGGGGTGCACACTAAAACCAGAGTTCTCTACCCTTGCCACCGTGTTTATGACCGTAGGGCTAGATTCACAGCACGACAGGGACCTGTTGGATCTCCTTCTGACCTCAGCAGTGAAAATTGTATTTTCCAAATGGAAGAATACAGCTAAGGCGACATTCAAAGGCTGGATGAATTTGGTGACGTACCCAGAGGCGCAGACAGGACCGCCCTGCAGAACTCACCCTGGAGACCATCAACCAGGGGAATGTGGGCATCACTGGACGAGTCCCTGGACCCCTACGAACTCCCGTGAACTCAGCTGAAGAAGGGAGCATGCCCACAAAGCATATCCCCATAGTCCCAGAAAAGACCTACAACTAAAGTAATCTTCTTGTATACTATCTCCTCCCTTCTCTCTTCTATTCTCTTTCTTTTCCCTTTCATCCACTCGTATTCTCCTAGAAAGACAGTGGAAAGGGGAACAGCCAAACATGTATACCACTTACCTGTATCCTTGGCAAAGACAGCCAGTTTGGGCTGATACCCAGTAATGGTATAGTGATGATAAATGTATTTAAAAATGTGATAAAATTCTTTGAAATAAAAAAAAAGGATAAGCACATAATAATTGACATATTCAAAGAAAATCAATTAGGACAGGATTAATAAATGTAAAATCCAATACATAGCAAGTATAATCCTATTGAAATATATGAGTATGGTGAAAAAAACATGTTACGCTGCAAAACATGTAAATGTATAAGGTGCATATGGGCAGAGAAAGGTGGGAAGAATAAGAATATATATAACTATGCAATAAAGGTTAAAAAGCTAATAACAATAGGTTTTTCATTGTCCCTTGCTGCCAGACTCACTGCGGTGTCCTCACCTCCCTGACCAGCGGCCAGGCTTGGCTCCGCCCCACCATTGCCTGAATCGACCGGCCGGGCTTGGCTCCGCCGTTCTGACTACAACCCCCAGGATCCCACGGGGGAAATCGACGACGCCACTACCCAACGCGCCAGGAGGTGCATAAAACAACGCCAGGGGCCGAGTTCCCCTTTTTTCATTGTCCCTTGCTTCCAGACTCGCTGCGGTGTCCTCACCTCCCTGACCAGCGGCCGGGCTTGGCTCCGCCCCACCATTGCCTGAATTGACCGGCCGGGCTTGGCTCCGCCGGTCCAACTACAATCCCCAGGATCCCACGGGGGAAATTGACGACGCCTCTACCCAGCGCACCAGGAGGCGCATAAAACAACACCAGGTCCCTCGTCCCGCGAGGACGCACGCCGGACGTGCCGGACGAAGCCCGTACAAAGGGCGGACAGTCTGTGACAGTCCGTGAATGGCCGTAATTGGCCTTGGCCAGGACCCCTGCTCGTTTTATTGAGACTTAAGGTGTCACTTATCAGTAAGAATTACCATTGTCAAAATATTCTGGTATACATTGTGGATTTTTCTACTTTGTTAGCGTTTGAGGGTGACATTTTGATTTAAATCATTTACTATCGCCTCCTATAATGTCTAAACAAAGGTCTTCATTTGTGCCTAAAACTATAGATAATTATTTAGTACAGGTGGTGAGCAGAATTAACAGCACAAGGCGTATATCATTGGGATTGAGCTCTCCACCGGCTACTTCTATGCAAAGTTTACCTCTAGATCCTGTAGTTTTAGAAGTACCGGCACAAATACATAATGGCGATGATTCACCTTCTGAGTCATGTTTCAACGTGGATCCTAATTCTGACTTAATCTTACCTTTGGCTGTTAATTTAGATGATGACCCAGGTGACCAGTCAAATTTGATAGAAGTCGATTCACCTTCCCCCGTATCTGTGCCTGTAACTAGAGCTATAAGAGCATGCAGGAAGGGCCAGAGTAAACGGGGTGGGCTGCGTTCCAGTAGGAAGAGAATTGTATCTCCACAGAAAGACGTTGCTATATCTGAAGTGAACGGGGAACAATTAGAGAAGGAGATATTAAGTGATGATATCATTAACAAATTAGCTAGTATGATTGACTTAAAGATCAATTCAATAATTAAACCTTTGGTATCCAAAATTGTCCGTCTAACAGCAGAGGTAAACAGACTAGGGGGACTGCTAAATAAGACAGTGGGGGAGGGGGATATTATACCAACTTTACCTACAATTAAGGCTGTACCAATGTTAAACACCCTTAGTCACGGGATAGGGAGTAATAGTGAGGAAGTGAGATCAATTCTGCTTCCTACCCACCAGGTAGCAGATAAAGGAATTAGGGTACCAGCCAAGAAAGACATGCCACCAAACTCCACAGTAAATAGTGTAGATCAAGGCCCTGTTCAACTGATTGTGGAGGCCTCCCTGTAATAATCCAGGAAAGAGGTTGAATTAAAGAAGCTTTATTCAACAGCACAGCATCATGTAAGCAGCTTCAAAATCCAAGTACAACTGACTCAAGGATGCAGAATGCATCACCAGGAAAGTTCTGAGAACCCGAACACCATGAACAAGATCTCATGCCATTAAAGGGGAAGTAATAAAAGGAAAGATGTATAATGCAGGATGTAACACTCCCCATTTGTTCTGGTTTTGGCAAATTTGCCTCCGTTAAAATCAGGCCAAACAGAATCTACTTCTTCTCTGATTAGTAAAGCTTAACATCGGCTATGTAATAACATGTTGATATCTCCGAGAGGGAAACAACAGCTAGCAGGGGAGATCACTATGGCTAGAAGGGTGGACTGGATAGGGACTACCGCAAAAAAACTAAAGGGAGATTGTGTAGTCCTCCATTTTTTAAGTCCAGAAGAACTCCCTGAGCTTCTAAGGCATATATTTCTACCCCAACGTAGGAGTGCTGAGATTGTTCCGCTGACTTTGGATTTTTTCTATAGGAGAAGTAATACAGTGAATCCTAATATTTTAAAAACAAAATGAACTTGGTGACAAATAACTGGGGTAGGGTTCCACAGTCAAGTGAGTGGGGTATTAGTGTTGAAAATAGATTTGCAGCACTGTCAGACCTGAATGATTGCGACTGACTTGAGAGGACGGGTTGTGTTAGACTTAATGTTTTTGCTGAAAAGAATTCAATCTACACCCCTATTGCAGAGGATTTTGTTTTTTTAAAGCTAATTCTATTCTCCAAGGAAGTCTAACAAACGATACAAACTCTTTGGTTAGTAGTAAAAAGATTGAATCCTCTAAGTTACCCTCCAAATTTCCTGTCAATCTTGAGGCTAATAAGGGTGCTGCTGTTCTTTTATTGAGTTCTAATATCGAGAATACCTCTTTGCAAGCAGTCGGCTCGGATGGAGAATTATGTTTAAAATCCTGTATCGATGGACCTGGATGGCACTGTGGACATTGTGGGGAAACTCTTTTCATGGAACATTGCAGGTTTGAGTTCCAAATTAGATTCTGTAGACTGGCTTCGATTTGTCAATTCTTTTGATATATGTATATTTCAGGAGGCTTGGTCATGTGAACCACTTGTTGCTCAAGGATATCTGAACTACTTTGTGCCAGCCGTTAAAGGCCCAAGGGGAAGACCAATGGGTGGCCTAACCATTTGGGTTCGTCAGACATTAAAACTGGATATCAAAGCAATAGTAAATGGGCACAGAGACAATAAACTAATTACAATCAATTCTGATGCTGTGGGTTTACTATACATCTACAATGTATATGCGAGGAGTGCAGGGGTGGGAGATCAGAGGTTCTGGTGGCCTTGGGTTCCTTACTTGATGTTTTCTCCCAGGACCACCCGTCTGTCATTGCAGGTGACTTTAACCAAACTTTTGAGCCTCTAGTGACAGACGAAGATTACCTCGGGGATGACGAGGACTGCCACTGGGGGGTCCCGAAATTAGAGTTGAAACCAGTTGTGCGCTGGACTAAAGATGTGATTAGCATGAATGCACTTTGTTTAGAGAAAGGCTTAAGCGCATTAAATGATAGGACGCAAAGTGATAAAAGTGGTTCTATGACATTTGACAACGGGAGGCATAAGAGCAGGATAGACTATGTTCTTTGTAGTTTGAATTTATGGCCTTTGCTAAGTGACATGGAGCTTGTGTGGAGGAGTGAGAGTGATCACAATCCTCTGTGTATAAAGCATAAATGGTGGTCGATACCACATAGGCAAATCTGTTCCAGTGCCCTTGCCCCACCTCAAATTGTTCCTAGTAATAATATGCGTAGGTTAAAATGGACAAACGTTGTCACTAACCAACAGGCAATTGATGATATTATAAATGAGGTTGAAAAAGCTATAACAGCTATGGAGCAGTTCAATCACTCCAGGCATGTGCAAAGGGGTGTGACCGAAATTCATGATACTCTTTTCAAAGTTATTAAACACCATTTCTTAAAGCGGGTAAAGGACAAAGGTGAGAGAGTACCCAAGAATGTAAACTGGTATAATGCCCCTTGTAGGGTTGCCAGAAACGCCTTGGGTGTTGCTCTAAAGACCAGGGATAATATGGCTATTCAATCTGCTAGAAAGAAGTATAAAGCCAGTATAGCGAGTGCAAAGAAAGCTTGGGATGAGCGACACTGGTCTGAATTAAAAAGAGCCAGTGACAAGAAAGACACTAGATTGTTCTGGAGCATTGTTAAATGGGGTGGAGAGGGTATACCCGAAACCCCAAATAATAATGTTCCGGAAGAAGAGTGGATAACATTTTTTAGTAGGCAGTATGCGGATTCAAATCAGTTTGCATGTAGCGCGGTTATAAATTATACCCATTTTAAAGATAATTTCTTCAGTCCACAAGAAAACCTGGGGGCTTTGAGTACTGTAAATAGTGGCCGTGCACCAGGTATGGACGGAGTTCCTGCCGATGTCTTTACTAATGACAAGGAGAGGTGGTGCAGGTACATCAGTCTCCTTATTAACAGTATTGCAAGGGGTGCTGCGGTACCGGCATCTTGGCGGGGCGCTGTAATCAAACCAGTGTTCAAGAAAGGCGATCGCTCAAAGTCCGGCAATTATAGGCCGATCAGCCTTATTGACACTATACAAAAAACAATAGGGCATGCGATTGTGAACAGGCTCTTTGACTGGGCTGAGGACAATGTTGCTTTGTCACCATTCCAAGTGGGTTTCCGTAGGTCGACAAGTACTGTAGACCAGGTTTTCCGCTTCAATCTACTGCAATGGAAGACTGTGGTGCTGGGCGGAGGCAGCTTGTACGTGGCTTTTGTCGACCTGCGGGCTGCCTTCGACCTAGTCCCGTGGATGAAGTTGTCGTCTGTCCTCAGGAACCTGGGTGTCCCTGATGATTTACTGACTCTAATAATGAGGCTCCATGAATCTACATTTGCTAGAATACAATGGGGGGTTCAGGGCATGGAGACAGCTGACTTCCCGGTAGAGCGGGGAGTCCGGCAAGGTTGCTCAATGGCCCCTACTCTTTTTACACTGTTTATAAACGGTGTCGTATCACCCATGGTGTCGGCAGAATTGGATGCCCCTTCATTAGCCACCATTAAAATCCCAATACTAATGTTCGCTGACGATACGCTTATCTTATCGAAAACTCCAAGCGGCCTTCAGCGAGCATTGGTTATTTTTGAATCATTTTGCAGTGAACATGGTCTGGAGGTTAATGTGACAAAAACGAAACTAATGATTTTTAACCCCCACCGAGTTTTAAATCAAAAATTATTATAAATGGACGACCCTTAGAAGTGGTGAATACTTTCACTTATTTAGGAATTCACATTTCAAACAAGAATTCCTGGAGTAATCATATAGATATAGCTTCTTTGAGGCATAGGCAACTATCAGGTGCCATTAGCTCTGAACACAGGAAGTCTCTGACGAAACCTGTTAAGCCTGCTCTACAGGTATACAAGGCTAAAGCTCTTGGCTCTGCACTATATGGTGCCGAGTTATGGGGCTTTGAGAAGGTGGCTGCCTTACAAATTCCGGAAAATAAGTTCTTCCGTTCGATAACTGGACTCCCTCCGGTATGACTTGGGTAGAAAATCGGTAACTGACCTGGTCATACTTCGACCAATCTTGTATTGGAGGAGGCTCTGGACCCCGACCGAGCTTTCACATTATGCTGAGGGGTTCTTAGATATTATTAGAGCGGATATATTCCATAAAAATAGGTGGCTTAACTCCCTGAAAGTAACTTTGAATGACCTCGGAATGGGTCTGCTTTGGTCAGATCCAGCAGGGTCAGTCTTTCCCACTAAAAGACTCTTAAAAGAAATCAATTGGGAAAAGGTAGCTTCTCAGGGCTGGTCCAGCACTAATTTTGGTTCTATGACGGAAGGATTTTTAGAGGCTAAATTGTATCCTTCCTTGGAACCTTATTGGGACTGTATAACAAGGCCTTGTGATCGTAAACTCCTATTCCAATTGAGAGCAGGTTCTTTGCCTCTTCGATCTTTGACTGTTAAATGGGAAGGTGGTGTAAATGTTAGCTGTCCTGCTTGTGGCTCCGCTAATTAAACTAAGGGTCATTTTCTGTTTGCTTGCGCTGCTTATCAGGACCCAAGAAGCGTATGGTTAAAACCGATGTGTAAGAATCTAGGGACTACTAGTAGTCTAACTGCTTTGCGTATCCTATGCACTACTAGCGAGATGTGGATATTGATAGCAACTGCCAAATACCTTGGATGGGCATGGTCGATTAGACAGAGACTGCTAGTCTCTTGACTATTCTCTGTCTGATATATTTTGTGGTAAAACTGGGCAGAGACTCCTAGTCATTTGTCTATTCTCTGTCTAGCTGAACCACCTGTTTATGCCCATCCACGATATTCTCTTTTTAGGAAATTGTAAAATCTAACTCTTTTTGAAAAAAAAAATGAACAGTACAATTTTAATATGATATTTTTAAGTCTTGAATTGAAAATTGAGTCATGAATTGTAAATAATATGTTTTTTTACCTGTTTTCCACTGTAATTGATTGTTAATTGATTTGTATTTTTAAATTGTTTCTGCTTTTATGAGTGAATGCTCGAATAAAGCATATTTGACTTGACTTGACTTAATAACAATAGAAAATCTAGACATTATGAAAAAGAGAAAAGCAAATATTACTTATACATATTTGTATACTGTACAATAATAAAATATAAAAAGGCAGATGATTGAGTTAAAGGGGGCTTTCTTACTTCACTAGACACAGTAATGGTTCTATTTACAAGTGGACTAGAGAGGAATGAATAAGGAGGAAGTGGAAGCCATAACAGATCTCTCCGTATTGCCAACATAACACATTCACCCATAGGTATCTTGGGGCTGAATAACAGATGCTGATTGCTACCAAACTAAATGGTACTCATTTTATCGACCTCAGATGGATGGAAGGCTGAGTGGACCCACCAGGATTTGAACCTGAGACAATGAGGTCAGACACAGGCTGCTGCAGTGGATGCATTAGTCCACTGAGCCACCAGACCCAGCACAATACAGGTGAGACATAGTTACAGTCTAATCTTTGATGAAAACTTATAGAGTTCCACCAAGATCGAAAGCTAACATCATGAGCTTGTTTTCAACTGGATGTTATTAAATGTAAGCAACAGCTAATAATACATCGATCAGCCTCTAACTTGGAGGTAAGTGAGGCCACTGAGGAGTTCACCTGGAAGTTAATTTGAGGTAGTTAATACCCCATACACTGCACACAGTTATTGTTCTCCCTAGCTAAATGTTTTGGTCTGAAGCCATTGGCATCAAGGGATATAAGGCTAGTAGGTTTTACTGAAAGTAAAGCAGGAAAGGAGGACACAAAAGTTTTAATTTATTCTGAAATGGTGAAAGATGCATTTGAGAGAGCGGAAGAGGAGGTGTCAAGTGAAGGAATTAAATTGGTCCCCAACATTGAAACAGTAGATGAGGGTGACTCGAACAACCCCTTTCTGAAGCACCGGCAGGTTTAGGGAACATCAAAGTAAGACTGACTCAAGAAGAGAATAGGCATAGAAGACAGGTAGAGAACAATAAATATGGAACATTAAAAGTCCCCGTTTCACAGTACTGGTTCAAAGAAAACTAGAAAGCAAAGGGAGTTGAGATTTGTAATGCGATCTTAGCCTCCCCTGCCTATAATGTGGCAAGGTGGCTGAGCGAGCTGTTATATGGCCGTTAGGGTCATTCTCGACATTGCTAAGTTAGCATGAGCTCTGCTGCCATGATGCTGCTTTTCCGTTTGTTACTACAAGACTTCATTTTGCAAGACTCTGTTTGTGCCTTTCACATGTGAACGGTCTGCTTTCTGTGTTCTCTGTTTATCCTGGAGTTTAGTCTGAACACAACGTGTAAGGTCGATAAACATGCCCCTTGTTATTCTGTTCTGGTCAGTCCCTATTTCCTAGACAAAACATGCTACACACAGCTGCACTGCTGGAGAGGTCGTGCTTTGATATTACGGAGTTGCATGTTGTTCAGACACACTTGCAGGGAAATATTTCCATGGAGAAGAGCTATGCTGTTCCTTTGATGTAAAGCTGCCATCTAGGCTCTAAGGTATGGGGTTTGCTGACAAAGCCCAGAGATCTTCCTTTATATAATAAACCTCAACTTACTAAGGGGGGGTGGTTAGGCCTTATAGTTGTTTTTCCACTGTCTGTATATAATGATACCCCCTTCATATTCTATGGTATTGTAACACTGCTAACTGTGTTAGGCTTATGCATTATGCTGCTGGTGGTGGTTCGTATTCTGCATTACAGAGCACGATAGTTAAAATAAACCTTTTGAACTATACAGTGACTCTGTCAATCCTTCTTGTGGAGAAGTACGAGTGAGTGAGCAAAAGGGTATGTCTTGCTACCACAATTCCTGAGAGAGTCAGGAGGTTAGTGTTCTGGGTTGTCTAATCATTTGTAGCTTTGTGATTATATAGGAGAATGAGTGAGACACTACAGCTAGTCGGTTTGGGGATTTTGGGCACAAAGGTGGTAGGAAGGTACAAACCCTGATACACCAAGGTCCTATTTTCCTGCGCATAGTTCTGTGTATGTGCAGAATCCCTGCAACAGAGCTAGAATAGGAATGAAGGTTGCCAAACAGCCTATGCATCTTATCTTGGAATGTGTCAGGTTTACCAAAAATGCTGCATTGAGCAGTATTTAAAAAAATTACAGAATTATATGGGATAATATTCTTACAACAATCATAGCTGTGTGATGAATCTCCTGTCGTCGATGGGTTTTTACAGGTTAAATAAAAATGAGGCATTGGGACGGCCTTCGGGGAAGGGCTGATAACTCAGATCTCAAGAAATATTGAAAAATAAATAATACAAATAAAGGCAAACAGGAATTGGTCTGTGATCTGTCAAGTGGGGGTGCATAATAAGCATAAGGGTTATGATGATCTGATCATAATTCATGTATAATACATGCAGGGAGCTTGAAGGATTTCGCGTCAGAGTTAAGAATTTTCAAGGATGATCTTGAATTGCTTTGCACAAATTATATGCAAGGATATGATAATGTTGCCAGGAGATTTTAATCATACATTGGATCCAAGTAAAAGAGACCTCTTGGTCAAAGTTACCCCGAGAGCATACAATATTAGGTCTGCAGTATTCCCAGCATGTAAAACTACAGCGTGTTAGGCTGCACTGGTAAAACATCTGGGCCAAATAGGAAAGTTCAGTATTAATGGCCGCAATAACCTAGACAGACCCGTTAGACAGACAGACTTGAAATGGAAAAAGCAATTGTATCTGATTGATTATATCTTTGTATACTCAGGGTAAAAAATCATAAGCTTTAAAGTAATGCAGCTGCATGGACCATAGCCCCTGAATCGGGTAATAATTTCAGTGGGGACCAGCTCTAAAAAAGGTAGTCCCCCTTACACTCACTTTGCCACTGGATTCGAGCAAGCCGGACTGAAGACGGCTGGAATGCCAGAAACCGGTCCTCGTTACCGAAAGTGTGTTATTCTAACGTGAGATGTGTGGCACTTGACCCAGGAAACAATCGCTAATGAGATGCAGAGTAGGCATTCCTGAGCCAAATGCTGCGACAACACCACTCCGCAACATTCTCACAGACCAGCCAGATCGGCGATAAGATCCCAACACAGGCGATAAGGCATGTCAGCAGTAGGAATGTAACACCTTCTCTTACCTGGTGTAAAGTCAAACGACAGCCTGCACCAGAAACGGGAGCCCAGGCCAGAGCCACACCTAAAGAACAACATATGCCATGGAGACACTGATCATGCAGCCCGGACACCCAAGAGGGCCACTACACCCACCGCCACCACCCCCAGGACCCCCCTTACGGGAACCGGACCAACGCTGAGGCAGCGCAGACAAAGAAAGCAACCGCCTGAAAACGCATCAACCTCACAGACCCAACACCAGAGAATGTCATTGTCCACCACAGGCTCAAAACGACAACCATCCTCCCCATCCTGACCACCATTGCCCACAGGTTGACAGTACCAAGACAGCCGACAACCAACATCCCACCTCAGACAAAGCTGCTAGCCGTGCTGCACGTGTTGGCCTCTAGTACATTCCAACCAACAACTGCCAGAGATGGAGGAGTCTCACAGCCAGTCCAATCCAAGTTCCTCACAACGGTTGTGGATGACATCATCTGTTTGGTACCCCACTATCTTAACTTCCCCCACACTGCACAGGAACAGCTGGAGACCTAGCAAGGCATCTACGCCATAGCTGGCTTCCCGCACGTGTTGGGGCAATTGACTGCACACGTGTCCTACTTGTGCCCCCTGGCAACACTGCACACAATAACCACAATAGAAAGCACACGTATTCCATCAAAGTGCAGTGGACCACTGGGGAATCTCCACCAACGCCGACGACAACCACCCAGGCAGTGTACATGATTCCTTCATCTACCGACAGTCCATCTTCAACCAGCGCCACCAGGATGGCACCTAAGGAAATGCACTGCTTGTTGGCAAGTACCAAATGAACACACCTCAACTCCACAATCATGCAACTGACAACACTGGTAATGCACACGTTACAAACTCACATACAACATGCCAAACAACATGCCCAACCAACAGACACGATAGCACAACTTACTGTGGGAACCTTGGCCAGCCATGCACATAATCCCTCAACAGCGTGGCACCTCAGCCACATGATAGAAGTTTGTGGGAAGAGGTGGGAACCAGGCAAGTGCGAAGGAGGTAAGTGACCGATGAATGAGAATGTACACTATGCCAAGTGTGCCCTGGATGTGATGGACAGACTACAGTATGCAGACCACAAGCATATCCATGTTGACATACACCGCTGGTGTTTGGAGTGTAGTGGACTGAGGACCCAACCATGGCACCCCAGCCATTGGAGAAGATTGTGGAAATGTAGCTTGTTACATCCCCCCGTAAGTGTGAGAGGCTTGGGCTGGGCAGGCATACGCCAGGCCAGCGTAGGGGTGTGAATAAAATCACGTAGCTCTGGGCGTGGTTCTCTTCTGGAAAGCCCAACATCTCAGCCAGCACGCTGTCCCTCACCCTGCCATGAGGCCGATGACGTCGCCGTGAGCAGTGTTGCCTGTGATGCTGTGCACCTGCTGCACCCCAGGCCGCTGGTCTCTGAACCAGTCTTGCCTGCCCCTGAGCAGCAAGGCCTCACTGCTCACCTGCTGACACCGGCGTGTGTCAAAGAGGGGCCACCATGTACCGGTGCAAGCTCCAGGCCCGAGGCCTGCGACCCTGGCAACCTGCTACGACCATCACAGCCTCCGGGAACAAGGCCTACAGTACTCCTTTCTCATTGACGTACTCTACTGGCATACACAGCGGACAAGTAGGTCACACATTTGGAACTGAGTCTTGATTACACTATGGCAGAGAACATTATTTATGGCTGATTTTATGTCACTATACTTCCTTCGATGTGGTGCCAACAAGTCTGTGCATAGCATTACAACCACACATGTCTGTGGCCCTACGCAGACTACTACCCTCAGCCCAAACTATGCTCGAGTAGGTCACACATTTCGAACTGAGTCTTGATTTTTCAGTGGCAGAGTACATATCATTGCACGCAAGGAGTGGTGTAAGAGGATGATGCATTTCAGTCATGAGGAAAAAAAGGATAATCGTTACGAAAGTGATCGAACACTACCGACAACTGCCATGGTGTCACTAACTCTGTGCATCGCGAGCCAAAGACATGTGGCTGTGGACCATTGCTGACCGCTGCCTCCCCCCTACACTGCGGTCGAGTAGGTCACACATTTGGGACTGAGTCTTGATTTTGCAATGGCAGAGTCCATATCATTGTACCAGCCTCAGCGCAAACTGCATCACCTCAGCCCAGGTGCCAATAAGTCTGTATCCCGACATTCATGGACACTCTCTGGATGAACTTTGGTGACATCTGATTCTATGAGGGGTTGTCTTCAACCTCATGTAGCTGATGCAGACTTGGTGGTAGTAACGAGGCAGTAGCATTCCACTCCTCAATTTGCCAATTCCGGGTGGCTTCTGCCCTCTGCATGATGCCCTGGAGGACACCTTCCACTGTTCCCAGCAGCCCTCTGCCACATTCCCCTTGGACATCGATGAGGACCTGCTCAGTCCGCGTGGCCCTACCTCAGTGCACCACAAGTCACTGTCCCGTTGCGGTGTGCCTATGCCGGCCGCAGTGCAATTGGGGCCACTAACTCTGTGCAGCTCAAGACCGAGACAATGGCCTTGGGTTATCAACGCCATGTGTCTGTGGCCCTGCTCTGTCTGCTGCCTCCGGCCTACACTGCAGTCCAACAGGGCTCACACATCAAATCGAGTCCTGACAGGCCAGGACGTCAAATCACCGCAGGAGGCACACGCCTCCACCGCCAGACCACCTCCAAACGCCAACTGCCAGAGTTGAAACAGCTGTACTGGCAGACTAACAGAGTTGCTCACACCTGTTGTGGATGCAATTTTCTGCCCGATACCCTCCTCAGCACTCCAGGTGACACTGAATCAGTGCATCACGAGTCATTGTCCAGTTCTGTTTTGGTTATGTGCTGTGAAGAGCTCACGTAGCAATGTCACCTCTGGCAGTGTGGGAGACCTGGGACGATGATGAGGAAGATGTTGCAGGGGTGACACCCCCCACTGCAGCTGCATCAGGAATATCCGAAGGGACGCAAACCTAGACATTTTCTTCACGAGCGCGCTCAGCTCTAGTGCTCCAACCTCAGTGCACTGCAACTCATGAACACTTCTGTTTGCTCGTTGGGTGACCTCTGCACTTGCTCCGGCTACCGCCATGATGCTCCGTTGTTGTCTCTGTAATGCTGGATTTTTCTGTTTCCGATTTTGTTCACTGTTGTTGTTGTTGCCAGCATAAACAACTCTGTGAGGGCTGGCTTACACTCACTCCACACACATCCAGCAGAGGCATCACTGAACATGTGACCCTGCCAATAAAGGGGCCGGGTGCACGTGCCCGTAGCCAATCCCACCAACTATATAAGTGCGTCCATGTGTTCATAATGTATGCATGAGGGCCCGGGCCTTACAACATTACACTATGCTGTGTAGAGCGGATGCAACCATGCCCCCGCTGGCAGCGGGTACGACCTTGGACATGAAGCTTTGTTGTCAGCCACTCAATACGTAGGAGTGTACTGGGCCATCGTACAGACGTCCAGCGTGGGTGTGTGAATGATACTTCCGGGGCTTTGTGCGTGGTTCAGTACAGGAAATGCGCAAATGCATGTGTCTCTGTCGCAGTGTGGGTCTCCTTTGTGGGTTGTAGGTGGTCCCTGATGGGACTTAGACACACTGTATGTGATGTAGTTCAGCTTTCCTGAGCTGTGACCCCACCCGCACCTGTTTGGTCACCCTCTTTTAGTATTCTGACACCTGGTTTCTGAATTCGATGTATGCCTCGTGGAGTGTTGGAAGCAGGCCATGGTGGCGGGTCCTTCCTGCTGTGTGCTTCCTGCTGTGTGGACTGTAGAGGGGCGGGGTTCTCCTCTAAGTAGATTGGCTGCCCTGCTCCTGGGGTAGGGTTACCTAAAATGTCCATGAGCTGTTGTAGGGCGTCGGTGTAGAAGGTGTGGTGGTCGTCTCCAGCATCACTGATCCTTTGTCTGATCTGTTCTGCTGGAGGTGTTGTATGTCCCTCTGCAATGTGAAGGGTAGATGCATGTTGACATGTGTTGACATGTATGTTGGCACATTGTTCTTGTTGACATGCAGACTGTATGACAATGTACATTGCGACTGTTTGGGAGGTGCTGGCAATTTGATGCGGGACAGTGGACATTAGGGCTACGTGACAGATGTGAGGATGTCCACATACATCTCAATCAGTTTCCTGCTCTGTTAGATGCGATAGGCCTGTTTCTGCACATGAGCGGACCCAGTTGTGTCCCCTGTTCTGCAGTGTCGGTGTTGCACTTTGTACCACATTTTCATGGGATGTGCTGTGATTGCTATGTGTGTGTGCTGCAGTGTGCCACTGGGATCAGGGACATGTTGGTGTGCAATGTGCTACATGTCGTTGTGCATGTGTGTCATTGTGCCCATCTCCCCCCGTCCCCCAGTCCCTGGTCATTACTCACCCTGTTAATGTTGTCAGGTCCTATTGAGCTGAATCCATACTCCCAACTCCTTGCACCGTCTCCACATTGATGCCTGTGGCCTCCATTTCCTCCAGCTCCTCCCTTGGCGCAGGACTCCCACCTCCTGTTGCGGTGGCTGCCTTGCTGTTGGCAGTGGGTTTGTGCTTGGTTTTGCTTTTCACATCATGCCAGTGCCTCTTGGCCTCCTCCATTGACCTCCTCGACACTTCGACTGCATTCACGTTAGTCTACTTGTGGGTAAGTTGATGGTAGTGTACTGTCACCTCTGTGATGCTGATCTAGTTTTGCTGTGGACTGCACTCTGTCTTCCTCGTCCTCTTCTCTTTGGCCTTCCCTCACCCCGAGGTTCCTTGCTGGTGGTCTGTGGGGCTAGTGGGGTTAGTGTAGGCCTCTGCCCTAGGTCCGGGTGCATCCATGGTGCTACACACAGAATTGTTTTTGGTGTATTCTTTTTGGTGCGTTTATAGTGCATTTTCCTGCCTTATGCGTGGGTTATGCAGGCCTGTCACCGGTTTTCGCTGCTTTTTGTATCGCAATTGGCCTCATCGCAACATTTTTTGCGTTGGAGTTTTGCAGGGTCGCGTTGTCTTTATCACGGACATTTAACGCGTTGTCGTGGGCCTATCGCATGGTACCTCCGTGCTGTAAATACAGAGTTAACAGTGCGTTGTTTTCCAGCGATATGAAGAGTTGCGCTAAGCTAATTTTGCGGTAATTATCACACGTTCTTGAGAATATTCCCCTGTGTATTTGAACTGATATGAGATTCCTTGTGCCTTGGGTTAGATTTATGGCTCCTGAGAGGGACTTTTACCCCAGTTTAGGGTATAAAATCAGGTTTTTAGAGTAGTGTTTTTACGCATACAAAGTATTGGTGGCACATACTTATCTACCTTCTAAATGTAGTAACTTTTAACTTAGTCTTACAGTACTTTATAAATAGGGCTCCTGGTTTTATGGTATTTATTTTTTTGCCATTTCCGTCTATATTTATCCATATTTATTTTTTGTCAACTTTATCTGTATTTATCCATTTTTAGGTCTCGCGGGAAAAGACCTATAGAAATGGCTTCGGCTTTTCAGCCAAAAACGTGCACGCATTGCATTACTTTCAATGACAATGCGTGCATGTTTGGCAATTCCCTTGTGGGAGCAAACTTTGGCAACATATGTTTGCCTGCTGCCGAAAGGGAATCGCTGTGTGTTGTCTCGCCCTCCCCCCACCCCTCCCACTTAGCCCAGTACTGTTTCACTTTCACGGCCGCTTGGCCGTGTTTGTGTTTCAGCGCTTGTTTTATGTTGTAAAGTTTCCCTGCCTCTCGCAAAGCAAAACTCTTGTGATATGTTTTTTGCTTACCTCTGTGTTTTTTTTGCTCCCCTAGTTTGGTTTAATTTTGATTTTGAAGCCTTTTGTCATAGGTGTTCACCCGCTGAAGTGGGACGCGTGAAATAGCTTAGGTAAATAAAATTGCGGTACGGTTTCTAACCATACCAACCCTTCGCGGGGGTGGGGGCTGCTCAGAGGCCACAGAGGCTGCTCATCTTCTATGGCTTGTCATGTGCATGGTACGTGTGCATTTTAACAGGGTCATAATAGCTTTAAGGTAGTCCAATAGTAAGAACTTTATTTTTGGCCGACAGGAAGCAAATGGTGAGCTCGTTATCTCAGGATATTATGCGCACAAGCACACCCTCGTGCCCACACACACACACACACACACTGGGGATGTGTGGGGAAGCTGGCGTTAGATGCAGGGGCGGCTGGTGACATTTGAAAGTGGTGGGGCGACCACTGCGCCTCCGACCTGGTCGCCCCCTCTGCCTACCTGCTGCCCGCTGCCTACCTGTTTTCTCTGCCGCTGCCCCAGCCGCCGCAGGGCCGCCCTCCAAGCCTCTGCCTCCTGTTCCTCCCGCTGCTGCCCCAGCCGCCGCAGGGCCGCCCTCCAAGCCTCTGCCTACCAGATCTTACCGTCGCTGCCCCAGCCGCCGCAGGGCCGCCCACCAAGCCCGACATCCTTTTTCCCGCCGCTGCCAGCCCGTGGCCCCGCCCCCCGCCAGCCGATTGGTCGGCCAGCTCCCGCCTCCCCGCAGACCCTCCCTACCTGCTCCCTTCTTATGACGCCCCCGGAGCGACCGCGCAGCGGACGCGCGCAGCAGGAGCGCCGATTGTGCGCGGAAGGCGCGCCAAAGGCAAGCCCGTCTGTGCCCGTCCGCGCCTTGTCCGCGCCCAGTGACAGGACCCCTGGGCCCCGCAGACACCAGCCCACCCGCCGGACCTACGACGCCGCCACCCTCAATGCACTCAACAGCGGCCAAATCCCGGGATGCTACCGAGCCACCCCGAGACGAACCCACGGACCCTTCAGCTGCCACACCTGCAAGTTCACCTGCATCCGGACCCGCCAAGCCGCACACCAGCAGCAACCACCTGAAGTGCATCCTCCTCAACACCCGCTCCGTCCACAGACACGCCATCAAACTCTGGAACCTCCTCGACACCACAGCCCCTGACGTCGCCTTCCTCACGGAAACCTGGATAAACGACTCCTCAGCGCCCGACATCGCCATTTCCATCCCAGAGGGCTACAAGATCACCCGAAGAGACCGCGACAACCAGACTGGAGGAGGCCTCGCCATCATCTACAGGGACACCATCCGCATCAAGACCAACACCGACGACACCCTGACAACCGCCGAACACCTGCACTTCCAGATCCACACGGACCCCAAAACCACCCTCAGAGGCACCCTGATCTACCGACCCCCGGGACCACGCACACAATTCAGCGAGGACATTGCCGACTTCATCAGCCCGCATGCCCTCCCCTCCGCCGACTACATCCTCCTGGGGGACATCAACTTCCACCTGGAGAACAACAACGACCGCAACACCATCACCCTGCTCGACAACCTCGCCAACCTCGGTCTCAAGCAGCTGGTGTCCACCCCCACCCACCTCGCTGGACACACACTCGATGCCGTCTTCTCATCCAGCATAGACATCGCCTTCAGCCACGCCACCGGACTCCACTGGACGGACCACAGCTGCGTCCACTTCACCTTCAAAAGAACGACGATCCACCACCACCAGCAACAGGTTGCTCGAAGAAGCTGGAACAAGATCACAGCCGACCAGCTCGCCGCTTCCCTGAGCCAGCACCCTCCCGCCAGCTCAGCGAACCCCAGCCAGGCCGCCGACAACCTCACGAAGTGGATCAGCAACTGCGCGGACGAACTCGCCCCACTGAGGACCCCGCCCAGCAGACCCGGCAGCAAGAAGGCCCCTTGGTTCACCGACGAACTCAAGAGCTCCAAGAAGAACTGCCGAGCCCTCGAGAAAGCCTGGAGAAGGGAACCAACTCCGGACAACATGACCACCCTCAAGCTTGCCACCCGGAAGCACCACCAACTGATCCGCGCCACCAAGAAAACTGCATTCAAGGACCGGCTGGACAACAATGCACACAACTGCAAGGAACTCTTCAACATTGTGAAAGAGCTCTCCAACCCCAACGCCGGAAACAACAACATCACCCCATCGCAAGACCTCTGCAACTCCCTCGCCTCCTACTTCCACAACAAGATCGCGGACATACACAACAGCTTCAGCACTCAACCGACGCACACCACGACCGAACCACCGCCCCCCACCACCACCCTCCGCGCCTGGACTCCGATCAGCACCGAAGACACCGTCCGCATGATGAACTCCATCCACTCCGGATCTCCAACCGACCCCTGCCCTCACCACGTCTTCAACAAGGCCGACGCTGTCATCGCACCCCACCTGCGGGACATCATCAACACCTCCTTCGACACCGCCACCTTCCCGGAGAGCTGGAAGCACGCCGAACTCAGCGCTCCACTCAAGAAACCTACAGCAGACCCCACCAAACTCAAGAATTACCGCCCCATCTCGCTCCTCCCATTTCCAGCCAAAGTCATCGAGAAGACCGTCAACAAACAGCTGGCCGCCTTCCTCGAGACGAATGGATCCCTCGACCCCTCACAGTCTGGCTTCCGAGCCAACCACAGCACCGAGACCGCCCTCATCGCTGCCACCGATGACATCCGAGCCCTGATGGACAATGGAGAAACAGCGGCCCTCATCCTCCTAGACCTCTCCGCGGCATTCGGCACTGTCTGCCACCGCACCCTAGTGCAACGCCTCAGCAACGTCGGAATCCAGGAGAAGGCACTGGAATGGATCATCTCCTTCCTCGACGGAAGAACACAGAGAGTCCGTCTACCACCGTACAAGTCAGAGGCCACCGAAGTCATCTGCGGCGTCCCTCAAGGATCCTCGCTGAGCCCCACCCTCTTCAACGTCTACATGAGCTCCCTCGCGGCCATCGCACGCCAACACATCCTCAACATCATCTCCTACGCTGACGACAACCAGCTGATTCTCTCCCTCACCAACGACCCCGCCACCGCCAGAGCCAACCTTCACGAAGGGATGAAAGACGTAGCCGAGTGGATGACAACCAGCCGCCTGAAACTGAACTCAGACAAGACGGAAGTCCTCATCCTGGGCTCCTCGCCCTCCGCCTGGGACGACTCCTGGTGGCCCCCCGCCCTGGGCACCGCACCCAAACCGACAGACCACGCACGCAACCTGGGCTTCATCCTGGACTCTCCATGACCAGACAAGTCAACGCCGTCTCCGCGTCCTGTTTTAACATCCTGCACATGCTACGGAAGATCTTCCGGTGGATCCCCACTGAGACCAGGAAGACGGTCACCCAGGCCCTCGTCACCAGCCGACTGGACTACGGCAACGCCCTCTATGCCGGAACCACCGCCAAGCTCCAGAAGAGACTCCAGCGGATCCAGAACGCCTCAGCCAGACTCATCCTCAACATCCCCCGACGCAGCCACATCTCCGGACATCTAAGAGACCTGCACTGGCTCCCCGTCAACAAGAGAATCACCTTCCGTCTCCTCACCCACGCACACAAAGCCCTACACGACCAAGGCCCGAGCTACCTCAACAACCGCCTCAACTTCTACGCTCCCAAACGCCACCTCCGATCGACCAACCACGCCCTCGCCGCCATCCCCCGCATCCGAAGAGCGACAACAGGAAGAAGGTCCTTCTCCTACCTGGCACTCCCTCCCTCCCGACCTGCGCCTGACCCAAGACCACCTCTCCTTCAGGAAGAAGCTCAAGACCTGGCTGTTCGAGCGGTAGCAGCACCCCCCCCCCCCCAAGCATCTTGAGACCCTCCGGGTAAGTAGTGCGCTCTATAAATGTCTTTGATTGATTAATTGATTGAGTGGGGCGTAAACTAATTTGCATATTGCACCGCAGCGATCGAGCGCAGCGAGCGAGCCCGAATCACCTTGCATCCATCCATACATCATTCATGCATCCACCCATCTATCCACCCACCCACCCTGCATCCATACATCATTCATTCATGCATCCACCCATCCATCCATCATGCATCCACCCATCATGCATGCATGCATGCATCCATACATCATTCATACATCCACCCACCCATCCTGCATCCATACATCATTCATTCATGCACCCACCCCTCCACCCATCCATCCATCATGCATGCATCCATGCATCCACCCATTCATCCACCCACCCACCCTGCATACATCATTCATTCATGCATCCACCCATCCATCCACCATGCATCTGCCCATCATGCATGCATGAATCCATACATCATTCATGCATCCACCCATCCATCCACCCAGCCATCCTGCATCCATACATCATTCATTCATGCACCCACCCATCCATCCATCATGCATCCACCCATCATGCATGCATCCATCCATACATCATTCATGCATCCACCCATCCATCCACCCACCCATCCTGCATCCATACATCATTCATTCATGCACCCATCCATCCATCCATCCACCCATCCATCCACCCATCATGCATCCACCCATCATGCATGCATCCATGCATCCATCCATACATCATTCATGCATCCATCCATCCACCCATCCATACATCATGCATCCACCCATCATGCATGCATCTACCCATCCATCCACCCATCCTGCATCCATACATCATTCATTCATGCATCCACCCATCCACCCACCCATCCATCCTGCATCCATCATTCATGCATCCATCCACCCATCATGCATGCATCCATCCATGCACCCATCCACCCACCCATCCACCGAACAATCATTAATGCACCAACCCTCCATCCATCCATCATTCATGTATTTTTATGACCATATAAAAATAAATTATGGACTCTAACAAGCCTTTAGGATCGATGTTGAAGGATGTGCCAGTTTACATATTACATCACCCCTACCTTTTTATGCTGGACACCTTCTACCACCCATGTATTTGCCATCCTGTAAGCCCTAGGTTTGTACTATACAAATTCACATACAAACATACACCAACATGCATGCAATAATAAATACATATATCATGCTATTCCGCCTCTACCGTTTGTTAACATTTTGAAATTTTATAACCTTAGTTCAAAGAGTACATTATATTTGTGGTGACAGTTGTTAACACATTTTCTGGAAAATGTTTATAAAATGAAATCTGTTGAAGGCTGTTGTTGCAACTATCAAAAAAGAAATTCTGAGAATGTTTACATTTCCAAAACCCCATGCCGTGAAATAAAAGGGTGACCTGGAATAGACGCACACATTTCTGCAGCAGATGCTTTAACACACTGAACTATCTCAAGTCATTTGTGCAAGCTTGTTTACTGGAACACCAAAAAACACACACTCTTACCTTGCTGCCGGTCCCGCACATGTCACAGGCTCACAGAGCCCCTGGCCAATCCTGGCGCCAGGGGCACAGGTACCCTCTCGCCCGCAGCACGCCCATTAGGGCTCCTGATGGGCATGTGCAACGCTGCCAAAACGCAAGTGCGCATGCGTGGGCACGGGTAAAAATTCACCCTTCATCCCCACGCATGCGTACTTGTGTTGCCGTCTGTACAATCGTGTCAATGAATCAACATGATGCCCGCCTGGCGGTCTGACGTCATGTTGATTCATTGACATGATTGTCATGAGGGAGCTGCAGGCGGCGTCGGGCAGGGGGGGCTACGCCCCCACGCCCCAATGGACGAACCGCGCCTGGTTAGATGTCTCTCTCTAACGTGCCCAGCAGGGAAAGTAGACATAGGCGCACCAATGAAAAACAGCCCAGAGCTGCTCCTGGTCTAAACAATACATCCTAGATTTTGAATTCACAAACAAAGAGCATTAATTATCATTGATAAGCTGCTATAAGACGAATACCAAGCACGGTAGTTGAGATGTGTATGTCACTTTTTGAGGCATTATAGTACGCCAGATATTGGCTCCTAGCGCAACTGTCAAAAAAGAAAGGGGTTGTGAGTAGGTTACCTGGTTTCCTGGAGAACATCGGCTGGCTCGATGAGGACCAGTTTGGCTTCCGCCCCGGACACGGGACGGAGTCCGCGCTGGAGACCGTGTTGGACAATCTTCGTTGGCCTGTCGACAGTGGTCGGGCAGCCTTTTTAGTGCTGCTCGACATGTCGGCCGCGTTCAACACGGTCTGCCATCGGACCCTTGTCAGGAGACTGGAGGAGTGCGGGGTCACTGAGGGGGCAAGAGATTGGCTGACATCCTATCTTGGTGGCAGGCAACAGTTGGTTTCACTTCCACCATTCAGCTCTGAGCCAAGGAATGTAGGACAGGGGGTCCCACAGGGCTCCGCCATCAGCCCTATACTCTTTAACTTGTACCTCCGTCCCTTAGTCCAGCTAATAAAATCTTTCTGTGTCTCGGCATTTAATTATGCCGATGACACCCAGCTGGTCTTTTCTTTGGAAGGGAATATTGCGGTCTCGCTGGATACTTTCTTTCGCTGCATGGCAGCCACAGCAGACTGGCTACGAGCTAATTCCCTAAAATGTAATAGCTCCAAGACGGAGGTACTCCATTGTTCCATCGATCGGATTCCGCGGGCACTCCCAGAGAACTTTTGGCCTAGTACCTTCCTCGAGCCAGTACTGCCGGCGGAATCAGCCCGTAATTTGGGGGTGATTTTTGGCCCTAACCTACAGCTTGACATACACGTCAATAAAACCACTTCTACGTGTATGATGCTGCTGCGCATGCTGCGCAAGGTTTTGCCCCTTCTCCCCGCTCAAGCAAGGCCGGAAGAAGTTCGTGGGACCATATTAAGTCACCTGGACTACTGCAGTGGGCTTCTTTTGGAGGCCCCAAAAAACCTGACCGGTAAGCTACAGCGGGTGCAAAACATGGCCGCCAAACTGGCCCTCTCTCGCCCTAGGTCCAGCTCCTCCACTCTTGCTTTAAGAGACCTACACTGGCTCCCGGTTCATCTGCGGGTACAATATAAAGCTGCGTGTCTTGTGTTTAAAGCTGTTCACCAACAGGGCCCCATTCCTTTGCAAAAGATGTTTGCATGGTACTCTGCTTCGCGGCCCCTCCGCTCTTCTTCGGCGCATCTTCTTGTAGTTCCGAGGTTTCACAGAGTGAGGATGGGTGGCCGCTCCTTCAGGGTCGCAGCGGCCAAACTTTGGAACTCCCTGCCACTCTCTCTGAGAAGCCACAAGGACTACCTTCCTTTTAGAAAAGCGTTAAAAACCCACCTGTTTCCATAAATGGCCTGAGTTTGTTAAAGTCTATGGTTCTAGATCCAGCGCCAGGATGCCCTTTGGGTGACAGGTTTTTGCGCTCTACAAATATACTAAATAAATAAAGAAATAAATAATGTCTGGAAATTATTATCACTAAAATTGTAGTTTATATTTTGGTTCATCAGTGCTTGCCCCTCCTACTCCACTGGTCCGTGCAGTGTCTCTGAGGCCTGACAATGCATGTCTCTCTGTGTGATCCTGCACATAGACCCCACGGGCACACCCTCTCGGACAGCAGAGGTAAACACTGCATGCTTGGCTCACCGGTTAATGTTTACAACAAGCCCATTTATTTTATGAGACAATTGTTACGAGTCAGCGGCAGGCAGGGGCTTTAAAGAGTTTATGGTCTGTGTATGCCCTGTATTGTGCCCAGTGTTTCTTATCTTCTTATCCTACCAGGGAGCCGCCGGGAGCGGCAGAGGGACAGGGTACCAGGCTCTCCTTGGAAGGGGATGGGTTGGGTATCTCAGGAGACATTTGTAATTGTCAGCAGAGCGCTGGGATGGTATCACTGGGCCTAGTAGCACATGCATGTTTTAATACAAAATGAACTGGTATGACAACACGCCCGTGTACACACACACACTCTCCCCTCTCCCTGTTTCTCACTCGGACAATGGCCCTCATCCCCCTCTCCTCTCCTTGCTGTGTCCTCTCTAAGCTCACTCCCTTCTCCATTTCCACTCATCCCCTGCCACCTCAGCTCCCCCGCAGGCATTCTATCCCCTCCAGCTCTCTCGTTCAAACCCTTTCCCCCTTTCTCCCTTTCCTCCCCACTTTCTCCTCACCTGCCTCTTATCATGCACGCTCTCTCCCCTCAGACTCCCTCTCCTCAGCCCCCACACATCCCGGTGCAGGGCCCTCCTCTCAGACTCCTTCTCCTCAGCCTCCACTCAGCCCTAGTGCAGGGCTCTCTTCTCCCAGCTCTCTCCCCTCAGGTTGCCTCTCCTCAGCCCCCTCTCTTCCATGGTGCAGGTCCCTCCTCTCAGACTCCCTCTCCTCAGCCACGGTGCAGGGTCCTCCTCTGCCCACTCCCTCCTCTCAGACTCCCTCTCCTCAGCCCTCACCCGTCCCCAGGGCAGGGGCTTTCCTCTACCCGCTCTCTCCTCTCAGACTTTCTCCTCAGCCACGGTGCAGGGCCCTCCTCTGCCCACTCCCTCCTCTCAGACTCCCTCTCCACAGCCCTCACTCAGCCCCAGGGCAGGGGCCTTCCTCTCTCCTCTCTGACTCCCTCTCCTCATCCCTGGTGCAGGGTCCCTCCTCTCTCGCTCTCTCGCTCTCTCCTCTCAAACTCTCTCTCCTCAGCCCCCACTGATCCCCGGTGAAGGGGTCCTCCAATCCCTGCTAATTCCTCTCAGACTCCCTCTCCTCAGCCCTGGTGCAGGGCCCTCCTCTCCCTGCTTTCTCCTCTCAGACTCACTCTCCTCAGTTACCTCTCATCCAAAGGTGCAGGGCCCTCCTCTCAGACTCCCTCTCCTCAGCCCCCACTCATCCCCGCTCTCTCCCCTCAGACTCCCTCTCCTCAGGGGCCCCTCTCCTCTCAAACTCCCTCTCCTCAGCCCCTACCCATCCCTGGTGTAGAGCCCTCCCCTCCCAGCTCTGTCCACTCAGAATTACTCTCCTCATCCCAGGTGCAGGGGCCCTCCACTCCCTGCTTCCTCCTCTCAGACTCCCTCTCATCAGCCCTCACTCATCCCCAGGGCAGGGTCCCTTCTATCTCTTCTCTCCTCCCAGACTCCCTCTCCTCAGCCTCCACTCATCCCCAGTGCAGGGGCCCTCCTTCTTTCCCCCCTCTCCTCCCTACTCTCTCCTTACCCCCCACTTATCATCCACGCTCTCTCCCCTCAGACTCCCTCTCCTCAGCCCCCACACATCCCGGTGCAGGGCCCTCCTCTCCCCCTCTCTCCTCTCAGACTCCCTCTCCTCAGCCCCCCGCCCCCCTCTCCGCAGCCTCCAGGCTGCCCTGGCGGCTCCGGATCTGTCTAATAGGCTGATATTTCGGGAATGCAGGCTGCGGCCGGAATTTCAAATATTGAGAGAGTCTCACCGGGGTGGACCGAATCCGTGCTTCTTGCAGGATGCTAGTATCTCCTCGGGCCAACAGCCCTATGAAAGGAGATATTAAATGGTATAAAATAAGAATATTGAAACTAATAAAACTTAAAGGACAGCCATCCCCATTAAGACCTAGCCACATCTTACTGTCAGAGACATCATCTTCTGCCACAGAACTGTCATTGAAACAGTCTCCCAAAGCCCGCCCGAAGTGCCGGATTCATAGATAAAATCTTATACCACAAGTTACGCTGCTGCATCTAGCTAGCAACACTTTGTTGCACAACCAACTCAACCCTTCACTTTTAGAATATCGGTCAAGAGCAGGCTGCAGCACACACAGCAGTTATTCAGGCTGTGGAAGGAACCGGCTTTAACACAGGCTACCGTGACCACCGACTCCTGATGCAACGTCTGATGTGTTCGGCGATCATTCACCCCCAAGGTTTCCTTTCCACCAGTGCTGTAGAAAGCTGCCAACAACCAACATAAGAAAAATAATAGGAATAACATGATTCTAAATGTCATGTCAGAAGGGGCAAAAGAGATGACTGCCACAAGAAAAAAACAAGTAGTGGCATAGCCAATAGTTCTCGCAAATATGCTTGGTACAACAACAACTGTTGCATGGCTAAACACTTAAAAGGTCACAAAGGCGAGACCTATTGGCTATGCCAATGCTTGTTATTATGGTGTTTGTGAAAAAAGTAAAGCTGAAACTGGTATATTTAAGCAGTCATGCTTGAATGCCTGCCAGGTTTCAGTGATATGAACACCCGCAGAAGATACTACTGCTGTTTAAGCCTCTTTCCTAAAATTCATTGCTTTTTTAACCCTGTTACCTATCAATCCATACAGGTATTGGCCTGGCAGTCATGGCAAAGTGTATTTGGAATCACTCACAAAGCACTGAATTTCTGTTTTTATCTACATTTAAAAATAAATACAGACAAGAAAATAAATGGTTTTCTGTCTGTATTTATCTGTAAAAATCAGTAAAAACGGAAAACAGGAAGCCTCGTTTATAAAGTAATTGTTAGAATTTGTGGTTTTAAGGATACATGCTGCTTGTGGCATTTTGTTTATCCAATGTAAAGCGAATCAGGAGACTTGGGGGTCTATTACAACCGCTCGCCATCGTATCGGCAAATGGGACTGCCTGCTATGTGTGCAGCGGTCCTGCATATCCAATTAGGATGCGCCTGCCACACTGGCGGGCGCATCCTTGATTTTTAGCTCTCGGCCTAGCGTTACACTGCGCAGCAGTGTTCGCGCAGCCGAGATTTATTGTTTGCAGTATTGGGGGCTTAAACCTGCCCCTCTTCTCCATTGGCTGGCCTCGTAAATGCTGGCCAGCCATTGTAGGAGAGGGGCGTCACTCCATTTAAGCCCTGTCTTTTTGGGACAGAGAGGTGTCTTTTTGCTCTTCTTTCTCTCCCTGACATCACCGGGAGAGAGCACGCCTCTCATCACGCTGCCTGCACGCGCCAGTCGGCCCTCTGATTGGTGTTTCTTATTAACCAATCAGAGGGCCGACTGGCGCGTGCAGGCAGCGTGAGCACACTCTGCCTCGCATTTCTTGCCTCTGCTCCGAGGTGCGGGGAGAAGCCAGCGGGAGCCGCTGCACTGCCGGAGGTGACCCGGAAGTGGACTGGGCCTCGGCAGAAGCTGCAGGAAGTAGGCTGGTTGACCCGCGGGACTCCCGTGCCAGGGAAGAGCCCCGCAGCTCTAAGCCTCGTCCCGATTTGGAGGAAGCTGGCCCCGGCATCGCAACCGGGAGAGCGGAGTTCCCAGAGCAGCCCGGTGAGTGCAGAGGGCTGTGCCCTGCTTTTGATCCGGTTTTTGTGCCTCTGTGCCCCCTGCTCCCTCGTTGCTTGTGGTTGCTGTCCTGCCCCCCCTCGTTCATTGTGCTTGCTGTCCTCCCCACTCGTTGCTTGTGCTTTCTCTCCTGCCCCCCCTCGTTGCTTGTGCTTGGTCTCCTGCCCCCCCTCGTTGCTTGTGCTTGCTGTCCTGCCCCCCCTCGTTCGTCGTGCTTGCTGTCCTGCCCCCTCGTTGCTTGTGCTTGCTATCCTGACCCCCCCTTGTTGGTTGTGCTTGCTCTCCTGCCCCCTCATTGCTTGTACTTGATGTCCTGCCCGTGCCCCCTCGTTGCTTGTGCTTGCTGTTCTGCCCTTCGTTGCTTGTGCTTGCTGTCCTGCCCTCCCCCCTCGTTCGTTGTGCTTGCTGTCCTGCCCCCTCATTGCTTGTGCTTGCTGTCCTGCCCCCCTTGTTTGTTGTGCTTGCTGTCCAGCCCCCTCTTTGCTTGTGCTTGCTGTCCTGCCTGCCCTCTTTCATTGTGCTTGCTGTCCTGCCCCACCTCGTTCGTTGCGCTTGCTGTCCTGCCCCTCGTTGCTTGTGCTTGCTGTCCTGCCCCTCATCCCTCGTTTGTTGTGCTTGCTCTCCTGACCTCCCACTCGTTGGTTGTGCTTGCTGTCCTGACCCCCCTTGTTGCTTGTGCTTGCTGTCCTGCCCCCTCGTTGCTTGTGCTTGCTCTCCTGACCCCCCTTGTTGCTTGTGCTTGCTGTCCTACCCCCTCATTGCTTGTGCTTGCTGTCCTGAACCCCCTTGTTGATTGTGCTTGCTGTCCTGACCCCCCCTCGTTTGTTGTGCTTGCTCTCCTGCCCCCTCGTTGCTTGTAATTGCTCCCTCATTGCTTGTGCTTGCTGTCCTGCCCCCCTCGTTCATTGTGCTTGCTGTCCTGCCCCCTCGTTGTGCTTGCTGTCCTGCCCCTCCCTCGTTCGTTGTGCTTGCTGTCCTGCCCCCTCATTGCTAGTGCTTGCTGTCCTGACCCCTCATTGTGCTTGCTGTCCTGCCCCTCCCTCGTTGGTTGTGCTTGCTCTCCTGCCCCTGCCCCCTCATTGCTTGTGCTTGATGCCCTGCCCTTGCCCCCCTTGTTGCTTGTGCTTGCTGTCCTGCCCCTCGTTGCTTGTGCTTGCTGTCCTGCCCTCCCCCCTCATTCGTTGTGCTTGCTGTTCTGCCCCCTCATTGCTTGTGCTTGCTGTCCTGCCCCCCCTCGTTTGTTGTGCTTGCTGTCCTACCCCCTCATTGCTTGTGCTTGCTGTCCTGTCCCCCCTCGTTCGTTGTGCTTGCTGTCCTGCCCCCTCGTTGCTTGTGCTTGCTGTCCTACCCTCTTGTTGGTTGTGCGTGCTCTCCTGACCCCCCCTCGTTCGTTGTGCTTGCTCTCCTGCCCCCCCTCGTTGGTTGTGCTTGCTGTCCTGATCCCCCCTCGTTGTTTGTGCTTGCTGTCCTGCCCTCCCTCCCTCGTTGGTTGTGCTTGCTGTCCTGCCCCCTCGTTGCTTGTGCTTTCTGTCCTGCCCCCTCGTTCGTTGTGCTTGCTGTCCTGCCCCCTTGTTGCTTGTGCTTGCTGTCCTGCCCCCCCTTGTTCGTTGTGCTTGCTGTCCTGCCCCCTCGTTGCTTGTGCTTGCTGCCCTGCCCTGTCGTTGGTTGTGTTTGCTCTCCTGACCCCCCTTGTTCATTGTGCTTGCTCTCCTGACTGACTCCCCTCATTGGTTGTGCTTGCTCTCCTGCCCCCCCTCGTTGCTTATGCTTGCTCTCCTTCCCCCCTCGTTGCTTGTGCTTGCTCTCCTGCCCCCCTAGTTGCTTGTGCTTGCTGTCCTGCCCCCTAGTACACCCGAGCAGCTACCCGAAAACCCCCCCTTTAGAAACAATAATTTGGACACCTTCCCAAAAATCTACCCGGTAACAGAGTTCGTCCCCAAACCCTTCCATTGTGGACATGGTTTTGCGTGCTTCTGTTCCCAAAAATCTACCCGGTAACAAAGCTCGTCCCCAAACCCTTCCATTGTGGACATGGTCTTGCGTGCTTATGTTCCAGCACCAATCCATTACGTTCCAACCCCTAGAGATTCTGCATGGAGATTCTGTAGTTCTGTGTGATGTTGCCCGAACTGCACTGTTGGGTTTGGCCTTCAGCAGGTGCTGGATGGGTAAATTGAACTCTGCCTACTTTACATTTGTGAATGTCCCTTGTGAGTGTGGTGCTGTCAGCGGTACTCCACCCAATGCCCTCCCCACTCGAACCCCTCCAACCTCTGAGGAGGGTGTGTCTCCCTTTCCTTCATGTAAGTAACAGCTGCTGGAAGATTGCTATCACAGGTGAAGACATCTTCTCCCCAGCCAGAGCTCTATGTCAAATGAATGACTAGAAAATACCAACAGCACGAGTCGAGTGTCATGGACAAAAGCCATCTGAAGCATGTGAGTAGTGGCTAGTGTTGCTCTAGTCTAGACTGTTTTCTGTGCCGGTGTCTTTTGGGCGAGTATTGTATTTCTATAGGAAAGGGCGTGTATGTAAGTGAATAGTTTCGGCTAATGCCACAGCTGCTCGTTTTTAACTTTTATCTCCAGGTCCTTTTTTTTCTCATAATAACAATAACAAAAGATAGCAATAAATGTTGTTGTATAATGTACAGCTTGCGAGCCACGTAAATTACAAATATTATTTCTGAATTATACTCTGTGTGATTTGGGCTGTCTGTGTGTGTTGGGCAGTCTGTGTGGGTTGGGCTGTCTGTGTGTAGCTTTTTTGTAGGTGGCTGTAGGTGTGTGGGTGGTTCTGTGTGTGTGTGGGGGGGGCTCTGGCTGTATGTGTGTGTGGGGCTCTGTGTGTGTGTGTGGGGGGGCTCTGTGTGTGCTCGGCTCTGTCTGTGTGGCTCTGTCTGTGTGTGTTGCTTTTTTGTAGGTGGCTCTGTGTGTGTGTGTGTGGGTGGGTGGCTCTGAGTATGTGTAGGTGGCTCTGTGTAGATGGCTCTGTGCGTGTGTGGGTGGCTCTGTGTTGTTGGCTCTATTTGAATGACTGTGTGGGTGGCTTTGTGTGTGTGGCTCTGTGTGGGTGCAAATGCAATAGGTCTCGCATTTGCGAGCGATTAAGCTATTGGCATTGTAAATGTCAATGCCATTTATTTATGTTTTAAAAACAAAAACATAAATAAAAATAATGTCATGAGCAATGGCAATAGCTCTAACTTTAACAATGCAGAGACCATTGCATTGTAAATGCTTGTTTACATTGCAGCTGGCGGTGCTTTCAGCAGCACCTGCTGCAATGTAAAAAAAAGGCATTTGTGCACTTGCATGCACAATGTGGTGCCTGCCACTTTGGCCATGAAAATGCAGGGGGGTACCATAGGTACCCTCCATGTGTGCACCCCCTGCATCCCCAGCACCCTGGGGGCCCGCAACTGGCCCCACATTAAGGCTCCTCATGCCTTTCCATGGTGGCAACGCCGCCATGGAAAGGCACTACTCTGCCACTACTCTGCCTGAATTGTAATATGGATGGCGGTCTGCTTGGAGACACCACCATCCTATCCAGCCCATTTTCCACCCGGTCGACTTGTCGACTGGCAGAAAACTGGCAGACGGTCTTTCCGTCCGCCGGGGTGCCCCCCGCCATATTACAAAGGCGGGGTAAATAATGGCAGGCGGATCACACCGCCATACGGGCGGTGGCGATATGCCTGCCATTATAATAGACCCCTTATTATCAATATTGTGCACCTCGGGGAGGAGCTTCGTCAGCAAACAAGATGGCTGCTTAGGCTCCCGGCTCCGCCAACCTCTGTAACCCACCACGTTATCCTGTACATTATCCTGACTTTAGACCGTGGCTGCGAACAAAGACTGGTCACCCTCCGCATTTGCACGTTCGTGATCCTGTTTGTCCCCCCCGTGGATGCCAGATTCACCCGGGGAGGTGATTGTGATTGATATCGGGCATGAGAATATGGATCGAACAGTGCATGAGCCATCGCTGAGGTCAATACTGGCAGAACTTTGGGCATTTCGCTCACATGTGGATACTTTGTTGAGCAAATTGGACACGCGCCTATCTGAGATGCTCCTGGCGGAACCGGACCCAGCCTTACTGTTGGAACAGGAATCTGCAGCCATTCAAACCGCGGCCATTTTGACTCCGTGCGAGAACCCCGTGAGGAAACAAGTATCTGAACCATTGGATGGTGCCCTGGGAGACGTTGTTCCCGAGGATGTCATGGGCAAATTTTGCGAATCTGGCGTTCGCAAATTTTGCGGATTTGCGAATTCGCAATCCGCAAAATCCGCGAATTCCTGCGAATTTGCGATTTTTTTTTTTGTGTTCACAAGTGTTTCTGCCAGTTCGCGAGGATTTGGTACTAGTTCGCAATTGCGAACTTACTTGTCGGCTCGCAACGGTCGCGACTATGTTGTTTCTACGTCTGGTTCATCATCACAGCCTCCCAGCACCCTCTGTTTCACCACTGCCACCCTCTCTTTGACCCATGCCACCCTCTGTTACATCAATGCCACCCTCTAGTTCATCATCACTGTAGAAGATGGGGGGGAAAAGCAAGCCCACCTGCCCTGCTTGAACTGACATGAATTCATTTGGGGTTAGTTTATTAACAACACCTGCCCTGCCCCAACTGACAATAATGAATTAGGGGCTAATTAATGTGTCACTGAATTTGAAGTTCCAGCCTGGCACCTGCTTGTCTGCTCCCTTAGCTGTAAATCAGGACCTTTGTGGCATACAGTTAAGGTCAGAGCAGGGTCACACAAAAGTTGCAAGCAGGCAACCGAATTCTGGAGGGCCCCCTCAGGAAGCACTACAGGGAATCGTTACAAATGATGAGGTTGACCTTTTGCACCTGCTCATTGCTTTTGCTTTTGCAAAAATCGTTTTTCGTTTTTTTCGCGCTATTCGCGAGGCGCGGCGTCGTGCGAAACCGACCGGGGAAGCCGCCAATTCGTGCGAATGAGATTTATATTTTTTGCGGCTTGTTGTTTCACGAGTATTTTTGCAGTATTCGCGAGCCGCTTGCAGCGCAACACGCAAATTTATCCCAAGGTCGAGTATGGGCGTGGCCATTTTGTTTGCGTGACGTAGTTCCGTTTCCGCCCGCTATGTATAATCTCGCGAAGTTAGCGCATTGCGAGTACAAGTTCGCACGAGATCGCGAGGAAAATCTTGTGGGAACTTACTTTCGCGCTCGTGAACGGGCGGCGGCCATCTTGTTTTTCATTCATTTCCTGTGTCTGGGCATGGTGTTTATCCTCTTGCTATCTTTGCCATCCTTTGCTTGTTTTCAGTTTTTTTTGAACGATTTTGCTTCTTATCTATCCTTCTCTTTTCCTAGCTGTATATTTTTGTCTTTTCTGCTATTTTTCTTTACTTTTAAACTACTTTTTTAAACTCTTTTCTTTTCTTCTTCCCTATCCTATTCCTTCTTAATTTTCTACTTCCTACCTTACCTGCCCAGACCATGGTGAAGCCAGGCGCCGTGAATCTGCCCAGGCACTTGAGGGCCGCAGCGGCGGCGGGGAGGAGGAGTCCTGGACCCCGTGCCAGGACAGCATGCGGTCGAGTGAGGGGGGAGCAGGAGACGCGACGGGAGATCTTCAGCCTGGAGGAAGTGGGCACGCTGGTCTACTTCGTCCAGCCCGCCTGCCCAGGACCATCGTGGGAGGCGGCAGGATTGCGGCCGGCGGCTACAACATCCGGGAGCACCGGAAGCGGTGGGAGAAGGTGTGCTGGGCCATGTCCCAACTCTCCGGGGTCCAGCGCACCTACAGCCAGGTCACCCACCGCTAGACGGACTTCCTGGACCGGGAACACGACCTGCTGGACCAGCTCGGCTTGGAGATCCCCGGGCTTGGTGAGTAGTAGTAGCTATATTACTCTCTACTATGTTTTCTCCTGCTCTGTGTTGTTGTATTGCAAATATTTTTTTTTTACATGGAGCAAGCCAATAATGCCGCTGATGACGATTACATTGTAGTTAAATTATATTTCAAAATTTTCTGTGCATTTCAGGTGCACTGCTCTCCTTCTCAGTGGCGTTGCTACTATGCTTATTTGTTTTCTATTTTGTGGTCTCATTGGCCTGAGTAACTATTATGTATGAGTGTACTTTGCAGAACTGCGTAATGCTAGACACTAGGGGGCAGATTACATTTACAAGCCCCTTGCACCACTTTTACGTTGCCATGCGTGACGCAACAGCGACGTAAACGTGGCGCATCCCTGCGAGTGATTTACAGCGTGACGCATCTAGGGAGATGCGTCACGTTATAAAGCCATGGGCCTGCACCACAATGGGTGCGTTCCTAGTACGCAGCGTGGGCGTGGTCTGGCGGCTGTGCGTCTCGCAAAAGTGCCTGCATGAAATCTACAAGATTTAACGCAGGCACTTCTGCGACGCTGCTACGTCAATTCAATTCCTTATGCCTGCTTGAAGCAGGCGTTAGGACTGACACAGCATGTTAAGTAATGGGTGGCCCTGAGCATTACTGGAGTTGCATTGCGTTGGCAACGTGACTCCAGCGATGCGCCGCTCTTACGTGACGAGATGCGTCACGCAAGTGCCTACCCTTGCGCCAGGGCGCGCCGCATTGTAAATGAGGCGCATCTGCCGTGTCGCAAGGGTAGTTTTGCGTGACGCATTTGATCTGGCGAAGTATGCCCCTGAGGGGCAGAATTGCAATTACCGTCACATCCCTGCAAAGTAGCAGGGATGCGCCATTAATTGTGCGGCCCGCTACCACCACCAAACATGGTGCGCCGAATTTGCAATGCGGCGCACCATGGGCTCAAAACGTCACCAAAGCTTTACTGCTGGAGTTGCGTCGCAACGATGGCGCAGCTCCAGCAATGCTCTGGGGTACCCTATCTCCCCAATGCTGGGTCAAGCCGTACGTCTGCTTCAAGCAGGTGCAGGGTTTGTGTGACGCATCATTGTCCTAAAGGTGACTGATTGAAATTTTGTAGATTTCCCTCAGCCACTTTTAGGATGTGTTCCAGCGGAGGAATGCCCTCCCTTGCGCTGGAACGCCCCCTGATGGCGCAGGGCTTTATAACGGGATTCATCTCCCAAATGCGTCACGTTGTTATAATATTATACGCCGCACCATGGCGCCTCTTTTGTTTAGCTGCTGCGTCACAAAAGTCACGCAAGAACGGAGCTAAAGAGCTGCAAGGGGCTTAAATCTGCCCCTTCCTTTGTACCCCTGACAATAAGAAAAATAGTGGCGGTGGATTGATAGTTTGACTATTTAAATGACTGGTTATGTAGCAGGCAACTGATAGTGTTGTCACTGATCGGACTGAAATCACAATGGAGTTTGTCTGTCACTTTGCGTCTTGCCTGCGGACTGCTGCCTGCTAGTCCTAGGTGAACCTTTCAGTACTTTGTTTAGTGAGTTACGTGACTTTAGAAGTCTCAGGTCCGCAAATCAATGAAAACTAACCCTAATCAATGTAATTTCGCGGAAATATTTTGTTATTGTTGTTTTGAAATGTTTGATTTGGTTGACATTGACAATCAACAATCATCCATGTTTTCTGTTCTTTCTTTCATGTTGTACGTCAGCTCCCCCCAGGGGCGAGGGGAGGACACAGGAGCAGCAGGCGGCAGATGCTGTTGAACAGGGCCAGGATCGGGCAGGCGAGGGCTCCTTTGCTGGCCCCAGTAAGTTTTCATTTTAGACTAGTGCCTATTTTTCCTAGCGTTCCTCATTTAATTTTTTCAAAATCGTCTTTGATCTTCTTGTAGACTGTATCTAAATTCTTATCCTGCCTCTACTATGACTCCCTGTGGTATTACTAGATTATTCTTATTAGTCTGTCTGTGTAGCTAACTAAGATTGCACGGTTGGCGAAACTCCCATTCTAGTCAGCAATAGCTCTATCAACTTAGTGCAGTCCTCTGGGATTGTCCATAATGTCTTTTGAAGTGTTCTATCTGGACTCATGCTTGCAAAAATTGCAAAACCTTTCGCTCAGTCACTCTAGTCTGGACAAAAAAACACAGAGTCTATTTAAGTTTAAAAGCTTTATTAAAAGTAAACACATTTATTAAAATGAAGTCATAATAAAACTAAACGTTTAACTGATAATGGAAAAGTGGTTAGTGCTGACGATTAATTGAAGACATTTCTTGTGGTCGAGCCGAGCTCTCACCTGGTTTCAACTTGATCTTGTTGTTAGAAGTCCATCTTCTGTCTGTGTGGAGAAAAATGGTGCGTGTTAAAAAACCAGCCTTCAGCAGTTGTGCCAAAAAGTGTAGCAAGACAACCTTCCCTGGAAAAAGGGACATTTTTTTTAACTTTAAAGTAGACAGTCACAAATTACATTGTTTTCACATGTCTTCATTCCTAGACCAAATACTAGTGAGTGCTTTATTCTAACATTCTTAAATATACTTTGTAGGTGGAACATCTGGTGGCGGGGCCAGCGTGGAGGTGGTGGTGCTCGACACGGAGGCGGAGGGCAATTCTTCAGGGGAGGAGGCGGCGGCTGTGAGAGTTGAGACGGTGGTGGTGGCGGCCAGAGGTAAGCTCTTATATATTCCTTACTTATTGAGATTGAAGACGTGGCTGGGAAGGCAAGAATATGAGATGCATGGCTGGGTGAATGATGAAGCAATGATGGGTGGAAGGACAACAGCCTTGGTGGGTGACACAGAAACTGTATGTGTCCATATACCTGGATCATGCTACTATCTGACTCTTAGATAGCATATGTGTATCTAGAGCAGGGGTACTCATAGTACGGCCCGCGGGCCGGTGGTGGCCCGGCAAGCCTTCCTTGGCGGTCCGCAGACCTTGCAGACAATCACTGCTCCCCCGGCCCCCACAGAGCAGAGGCTTTGTTGTATTTCACCTGTTAGCGCCCCTGCATCTCCACTCTGACAATCACTGCTCCCCCGGCCCCCACAGAGCAGAGTGGAGATGCCGGGCCACAAAGAGGTGAAATAGAACAAAGCCTCTGCTCTGTGGGGGCGGGCAAGCAGTGATTGTCAGGGTGGAGATGCAGGGGCGCTACAACAAACAAAGCCTCAATAATATGTTAATGGTCTTTTAAAGACCTGTTAAGTACTTTGGTGTGGTTGTCTGTGTGTGCGCGTTGAGGAAGCGGTCTCAGCTCGGGCTGAAGGCTGACACAGACAGACACACACACAGTGAGATGACAGAGGGGGAGGGAGAGGGAGGGCAGGAGGGAGAGAGAGATGGAGAGGGAGGGCAGGAGGGAGAGCAGGAGGGAGAGAGATGTATGTAAATGCTGGGTCTGGTGGCTCAGTGGATGAAGGCATCTGCTGCAGGGACCTGTGTGCAACCTCATGGTCACAAGTTTTCGTTTTGCTTTAGCCCCGCCCCCTCTGACTCCGCCCCCACCATTGCGGCCCTCGGCCACAAACTACACGGTAAATTTAGCCCCTGAGAGAAAGTTTGTGAGTACCCATGATCTAGAGAGAGTAGACGGTCAGTGGATGAACTAAGTGTAACTTTGAAGAGCATGTAACACTGCACCCGCACGTCCGTTCCAGTGTAGGAAAGGCAAGGAAAAGAAGTTTTAATTTTGTCCAAATACAACCATCAATAGTAGCAGTAGTTTGTATTGCAAGCACAGCATAGATCTGGTTATTACGGTGGCCACTCCCTACCTCTCTTAATAAGTTTAGTAGTACTCAGTCATTCATGTTTGGATGTATCACTGGTCACTCAATAAAAAGCAAAGCACCTAAAGTCATCCCATATATAAGCAAAAACATCCCATGTGAAGTGATAGATAATCAGATTATTTATCTTCTTCAATTTTCCATTTCTAGTACTCATTTGCACTGTAGGGTGAAAGTTAAATTAATTAAGCAGTAGCCCTTGTAACAGAGTATTCTCAGTGCCACCCGTAATAGAAAAGTAAGAGCTTCACCACCTGCATGTACTGGACGGGTACAGTAACGCAACGCAAGTTTAGGTCACTCATCATGGCGTGCGTCTCTTTTTCTCGGGTGCAAGTTCACTGCGCTGGCATTATGCCGGCTTGCAGAAGATAACGTACCAATTTTCCTAAACAAGAGACAAGAAGAAGAATAAGACTGGTGTACTTTCATAGTCGACTCCCATTGGAAGTCCATAGTGCTCGTAGAATTTGTTCCTTAAACTCCCACTAATGTTAGAGCAAGGATGAAGAAGTGGGAGGTTAGATAGATACAGGCCTCAATAGTTATGTAATGCGCTTGCAAGTTGCTAGTTGTACTGCAACACAAATTTCTGCTGAATGATTGAGTTAATCTTAAAGAGCATTGGTTACAGACTATGTCTTTCTTTCTTCATATAGATGCTCCTTTTAAAGCAACAAGGAGGAAGGAGCTGGCTAGAGCGGCAACGGAGGATCGATGCCACTGTTGCGGAATATTGGCGGCTGGTGGCCCTGGAGGATAAAGAAAGTGTGCAGTCGACCACAACAACAACGTCGTCTGCATCGGCCTCCGTGCCCCCACGGGCTGCCACCCAGCACAGTGCTCCACCCAGACTGAGCCGGGCTGCCAAAGCCAAACGCCACCGCCGAGCAGCAAGGACAACAGCTGCCTCTCACAGCCATTGCACCTGCAGGGCAGTGAAGGCACGCCTGCGCTGCAGTACCCTGATGGTGTCCCGCCTTCAGCAGGAGCTCCACCACTTTACAAACGTGTCGGAGGGGCTCCGCGTAGAGCACACCTTGCTCCGCCAGGAGCATGATGCCCTGGCCCAAAAAGTAAACAGAATCCACCCATAGTGTCCCTTGCCCATTTTCTAGAGACTTTTGGGGGGTGGGAATTGGGAGTTGGGTTTTTGGGGACTTTTGAAGGACAATCGTTGGGGTTAGGGAGGGTCTTGCGGGAGATTATTTTGTTAGGGATATAAATATACTTTTTCAAACTTTATCTGAGCATACCTGTTTTTTACTGCTTGCCTGGTGGGTGGGGATTTAACAGTGACTTTGTTTTCCTGAAAGTTTAGTTCCATTTTCTTCCTTTAAGTGTAAATGCCCAAATGTTTTCAACACTAAGTGCCTCTCACAGAGTAAGTGAAGTGAATTCAAGAGTCCTAGGACTTTAGTAGTACTACTGTCAGTCTCTCATCTCTCCTAATACTCCATTATACTCCCAAACCACCAAACGCTTATCTTACCTGTAATTTGTGTTTGAAAGAAGGGCTAGACCCAGGGCTGGCTCCACGGGACACAGCGAATAAGGTTGGCAATCCTGGGAGGATAACATTTCCTCATAGCGGTGGTACTAGTGGTGTGACACAGTGGCAGTTGCATGCCTATGAAAAAAAAGAAAATTAAATCTGGTTTGTCCTCCTGAGCAATCCAACGATACAATAGAGAATATAGCAGGTGACAGAAGTACACTAGAACAGTGCCACATTGTAGCCTAACAAATGGTAAAGTATAACTACTAATTCGGTTGAAGTTCTTTGACATTAGCCATGTCAAGCAGAGTAAGAATATATCCTCGGATTTCTTCACCAGCCTGTTGCTATCACCTTATCCTCCCCAGCAAGTGTGTGGATTTATTGCTGTAATTTAGTCACACATCAATCAAAACCACACAGCCCGCGGGAAGAGGGTTAGGGTTTGAAAAATGGATGGGTACGGGGGTTTTTGGGAAAGGTTTCGGGAGACAAGAAAAAATAGCACAGCATGGACAAACAATTGTGAACATAAACAAATCTTTGGGTACAAACCAATCTTTGAAAGTGCATGCACTACTGCATGCATGTCAGTGAAAAGTAAGTAGTACTTTCGACAACTGTGGAAGAAAGAATGCGACAGTACAGGGCGTGTGTGGAATTATTGATAACTATATTCAACATAAGGTCTCTGTTGCCAGATACCTGAGAGCCTTGCAGGTCACTATAACTCCATTCACAACACTCAATGGGGTTGGTCTGGAAGGTATAGTAGATAGAAAAGGAGAAATTGCTCTTTTTCTAGGTGTCCCCTCACTCACCAGGGTTGCCCCTTGGTGACATGCTTCATCATTGGGGCCATCCCAGTCCTCTACGGGCTGGGGCGTGCTGCGACTTGCGAATTACGTAGGAGCACTTACAAATGACTATGTGTGGTGCAGATGTGATTGTGGAGTGGACTAAGTGATGTGTTAAGAGATCAATTTAGAAGCAGAGAGAGATCCAATAAATGCAGTCACAGTCTTAGAAAAACAAAATGGATACTGTATCTGTATGTTGTTGTAGTTGTCCTGTTGAAAGTGGTAAGTAAGTTGCATGCAGAAAAAAAATCCTCTTATTAGCGGCACTCCTCCATTGCAGCTGACGCTTCGTCCATCAATGTTGGTCACCAGAAAACACCCTGTAAAAAAAGCACAGCATGGACAAACAATTGAACATAAACAAATCTTTGGGTACAAACCTATCCATCAATCTTTGAAAGTGCATGCACTACTGCATGCATGTCAGTGAAAAGTAAGTAGTACTTTTGACAACTGTGGAAGAAAGAATGCGACAGTACAGGGCGTGTGTGGAATTATTGATAACTATATTCAACATAAGGTCTCTGTTGCCAGATACCTGAGAGCCTTGCTGGTCACTATAAATCCATTCACAACACTCAATGGGGTTGGTCTGGAAGGTATAGTAGATAGAAAAGGAGAAATTGCTCTTTTTCTAGGTGTCCCCTCACTCACCAGGGTTGCCCCTTGGTGACATGCTTCATCATTGGGGCCATCCCAGTCCTCTACGGGCTGGGGCGTGCTGCGACTTGCGAATTACATAGGAGCACTTACAAATGACTATGTGTGGTGCAGATGTGATTGTGGAGTGGACTAAGTGATGTGTTAAGGGATCAATTTAGAAGCAGAGAGAGATCCAAGAAATGCGGTCACAGTCTTAGAAAAACACAAAGGATACTGTATCTGTATGTTGTTGTAGTTGTCCTGTTGAATTTGGTAAGTAAGTTGCATGCAGAAAAAAATTCCTCTCATTAGCGGCACTCCTCCATTGCAGCTGACGCTTCGTCCATCAATGTTGGTGACCAGAAGACACCCTGTCCACTGCCTGCCTGATGCTGAATTGTGGCTCGCTAATGTGAAGCCTGACTCCATCCTTTTTTCCCCATTGCACAGACTGAAACCCGGCCTGAAATTATTCAACGAAAAACAGGAAGTGATATAATATTACAACACCACTGATAAATAAATATAAGGTATGTAGGCTGTGGAGTGCAAAAAGTCACACTTTGATTTTCCTAGTAGACAGTACAATATTTTTGAAAGTGCGTACTCTGTCTGAGTCACCTTTTGAAGGATAAATAAGTATGGGCAAATTAATGTAGCGGATCTTTCCCCTCAAGCTAGGTGTACTGTAAACTGTGTTTTAGAACAAAAATAGATCTTCCCAGCAGTGCTCCCACCCAGACGCTTACTAAAGCCAGTCGCAAAAATGTAGAAGACCCCCAATCAAATCTCAAAAAAAGAGGCCTAGCAGAAAACTGGTGACAAAACGTACTTTGAAAGTAAAAGTAGGCCCAAGTACCCCCTTACCCACCGTGGATTGCATTCAAACCACTTGCAAGCAACCAAGCAAAAGTATCCATAGCCAGCATCGCTCCAAGACTCGAAAACCCCCCCACCCAAACACATGCAATAGAAATACTGCTAACCCTAACGAACCCTAAGTTAAGAATAGTGGCAAAGGCTTTCTTTAACTATGCCAAATCCCCCCTTTCCCACCATGGATTTTCTTCAAATGACTTGCAACCAAAATTACACATTCTCACGAGTGCTCTAAGACCCCAGAACTCAGTTGCAAAAATCTAGAACACCCCGAAACACATGAAATCCTGCTGCTAGGGCTAACCCTAACCAACCCTAAGTTACAAAAAGTGCCAAAGGCTTTTCCGCGAGGATTTTGTCCCAACCACTTCTACCCAGTATTAGACCTTCCCAGGAATGCCCCAAGACCCGCCAACCCACCCGCCAAAAAGCATTACACCCCCAAACAGGCCAAAAGCAAAATCTCATACTTGCAATATTTCTCGGCCTTCGAGTCCAAACGCGCTGCGTAGCTAGGCCATAGGTCCGGTTTGCCACCACGGATTTCCTGAAAAGCAAATGCAATCAAGATTAGAGTGTCCCAGAAGTGCTCCCAGACCCCGAAACTCACCCACAAACACCAGGAAGCCCCCCACACAGGCCCCCGAAAACGCTACATTGAGCAAAATGTCAGAAATAGCACAAAAAAAATCGGCGTGGATTTTCTCCAAACCACTTTTATCCGGTATTAGAGCTTCCCAGCAATGGCCCCAGAGCCATCAACCCAGGAGCAAACGAGTAGAAGACCCCCAAACAGCCAAAGAGCAAAAGTACAAAAATGGTGACTTTGTCATTTTTTTCCAAATTTCCCAAATCACTCTGTGCGCTCTCTGCAGCTAGGCCCTAACTCCCCTCTGCCACCATGGATTTGCTTCAAACCTCTTGCAAAGTAAAGTATATATAGCCAGCAGTGCGCCCAGACCCCGAAACCCACCCACAAACACCAGGAAGTCCCCCAAACAGGCCCCCAAAAACGCTACATTGAGCAAAATGTCAGAAATAGCACAAAAGAAATCGGCCTGGATTTTGTCCCAACCACTTCTACCCGGTATTAGACCTTCCCAGGAATGCCCCAAGACCCACCAACCCACCCGCCAAAAAGCATTACACCCCCAAACAGGACAAAAGCAAAATCTCATACTTGCAATATTTCTCGGCCTTCGGTCCAAACGCGCTGCGTAGCTAGGCCATAGGTGGGGTTTGCCACCACGGATTTCCTGAAAAGCAAATGCAATCAAGATTAGAGTGTCCCAGCAGTGCTCCCAGACCCCGAAACTCACCCACAAACACCAGGAAGCCCCCCAAACAGGCCCCCGAAAACGCTACATTGAGCAAAATGTCAGAAATAGCACCAAAAAAATTGGCGTGGATTTTGTCCAAACCACTTTTTTCCGGTATTAGAGCTTCCCAGCAATGGCCCCAGAGCCGTCAACCCAGGAGAAAACGAATAGAAGACCCCCAAACAGCCAAAGAGCAAAAGTACAAAAATGGGGATTTTTTTCATTTTTTTCCAAATTTCCCAAATCACTCCGCGTGCGCTCTGCAGCTAGGCCCTAACTCCCTTCTGCCACCATGGATTTGCTTCAAACCTCTTGCAAAGTAAAGTATATATAGCCAGCAGTGCGCCCAGACCCCGAAACCCACCCACAAACACCAGGAAGCCCCCCAAACAGGCCCCCGAAAACGCTACATTGAGCAAAATGTCAGAAATAGCACAAAAAAAAATCGGCCTGGATTTTGTCCCAACCACTTCTACCCGGTATTAGACCTTCCCAGGAATGCCCCAAGACCCGCCAACCCACCCGCCAAAAAGCATTACACCCCCAAACAGGCCAAAAGCAAAATCTCATACTTGCAATATTTCTCGGCCTTCGGTCCAAACGCGCTGCGTAGCTAGGCCATAGGTCCGGTTTGCCACCACAGATTTCCTGAAAAGCAAATGCAATCAAGATTAGAGTGTCCCAGCAATGCTCCCAGACCCCGAAACTCACCCACAAACACCAGGAAGCCCCCCAAACAGGCCCCCGAAAACGCTACATTGAGCAAAATGTCAGAAATACCAAAAAAAAATCGGCGTGGATTTTGTCCAAACCACTTTTATCCGGTATTAGAGCTTCCCAGCAATGGCCCCAGAGCCGTCAACCCAGGAGAAAATGAGTAGAAGACCCCCAAACAGCCAAAGAGCAAAAGTACAAAAATGGGGACTTCGTCATTTTTTTCCAAATTTCCCAAATCACTCCGCGCGCGCTCTGCAGCTAGGCCCTAACTCCCCTCTGCCACCATGGATTTGCTTCAAACCTCTTGCAAAGTAAAGTATATATAGCCAGCAGTGCGCCCAGACCCTGAAACCCACCCACAAACACCAGGAAGCCCCCCAAACAGGCCCCCGAAAACACTACATTGAGCAAAATGTCAGAAATAGCACAAAAAAAAATCGGCCTGGATTTTGTCCCAACCACTTCTACCCGGTATTAGACCTTCCCAGGAATGCCCCAAGACCCGCCAACCCACCCGCCAAAAAGCATTACACCCCCAAACAGGCCAAAAGCAAAATCTCATACTTGCAATATTTCTCGGCCTTCGGTCCAAACGCGCTGCGTAGCTAGGCCACAGGTCCGGTTTGCCACCACAGATTTCCTGAAAAGCAAATGCAATCAAGATTAGAGTGTCCCAGCAGTGCTCCCAGACCCCGAAACTCACCCACAAACACCAGGAAGCCCCCCAAACAGGCCCCCGAAAACGCTACATTGAGCAAAATGTCAGAAATACCAAAAAAAAATCGGCGTGGATTTTGTCCAAACCACTTTTATCCGGTATTAGAGCTTCCCAGCAATGGCCCCAGAGCCGTCAACCCAGGAGAAAACGAGTAGAAGACCCCCAAACAGCCAAAGAGCAAAAGTACAAAAATGGGGACTGTCATTTTTTTCCAAATTTCTCAAATCACTCCGCGCGCGCTCTGCAGCTAGGCCCTAACTCCCCTCTGCCACCATGGATTTGCTTCAAACCTCTTGCAAAGTAAAGTATATATAGCCAGCAGTGCGCCCAGACCCCGAAACCCCCCCCACAAACACCAGAAAGCCCCCCAAACAGGCCCCCGAAAACACTACATTGAGCAAAATGTCAGAAATAGCACCAAAAAAAATCGGCCTGGATTTTGTCCCAACCACTTCTACCCGGTATTAGACCTTCCCAGGAATGCCCCAAGACCCGCCAACCCACCCGCCAAAAAGCATTACACCCCCAAACAGGCCAAAAGCAAAATCTCATACTTGCAATATTTCTCGGCCTTCGGTCCAAACGCGCTGCGTAGCTAGGCCATAGGTCCGGTTTGCCACCACGGATTTCCTGAAAAGCAAATGCAATCAAGATTAGAGTGTCCCAGCAGTGCTCCCAGACCCCGAAACTCACCCACAAACTCCAGGAAGCCCCCCAAACAGGCCCCCGAAAACGCTACATTGAGCAAAATGTCAGAAATACCAAAAAAAAATCGGCGTGGATTTTGTCCAAACCACTTTTATCCGGTATTAGAGCTTCCCAGCAATGGCCCCAGAGCCGTCAACCCAGGAGAAAACGAGTAGAAGACCCCCAAACAGCCAAAGAGCAAAAGTACAAAAATGGGGACTTTGTCATTTTTTTCCAAATTTCTCAAATCACTCCGCGCGCGCTCTGCAGCTAGGCCCTAACTCCCCTCTGCCACCATGGATTTGCTTCAAACCTCTTGCAAAGTAAAGTATATATAGCCAGCAGTGCGCCCAGACCCTGAAACCCACCCACAAACACCAGGAAGCCCCCCAAACAGGCCCCCGAAAACACTACATTGAGCAAAATGTCAGAAATAGCACCGAAAAAAAAATCGGCCTGGATTTTGTCCCAACCACTTCTACCCGGTATTAGACCTTCCCAGGAATGCCCCAAGACCCGCCAACCCACCCGCCAAAAAGCATTACACCCCCAAACAGGCCAAAAGCAAAATCTCATACTTACAATATTTCTCCGCCTTCGGTCCAAACGTGCTGCGTAGCTAGGCCATAAGTCGGGGTTGCCACCACGGATTTCCTGAAAAGCAAATGCAATCAAGATTAGAGTGTCCCAGCAGTGCTGACAGACCCCAAAACTCACCCACAAACAGACTGAACCCCCCCTAAGAGCACCTCAAAGGCAAGCAAGTTAGCAAAAACACTAAAAGATTTGCGCCTCGGATTTGGTCCAAACCACTTTTATCCGGTATTAGAGCTTCCCAACAATGGCCCCAGAGCCGTCAACTCACCTGCAAAGAGGTAGAACAACACCCCCACAAGTGCTGAGTCTTTCTTCATTGGGCGTAAACCAGACCTCTACTTTGATGGAAATAGGAGTTTGGAATAGGAAGATAGAGGAGCATGTTCTTCTGAACTTGTGAACCTGAGAAATGCAGACTGCGGCACCTTCAAATCAATTAGCAAACAAGTGAAGACAGTTCTGCTGATGGGCTTGTTTTTGTGATTATCTGATTAAAGTTTGAATTATATTAACTGTGCACAACAAAGAAAGACAGACACACAGGAATAAAAGTGAATAAGGACGAAAAAGAAAGTTATTGCTTCGTTGTCTCATTTTCAGGGCTCGGTATCATGGTCCAGGAATAAGAATAAGGCTTCGTCATCATACTCTGCGAATTCAGGCAGGGTGAGCTCAGTGTCACCTGACAGAGTAGAAATTCCCTCATCTATGTTGCTGGCCACTTCGTCTTCATCCGGCGCGCTTTCTCGTACTCTGAAATCTGGTGGTATGAGGTGCTGATTCATCTTGATCACTTTTAACCTCTCCACATTTTTGGGCGAGAGGCGGCTCCGTTTGGAAGTTACAATGCCACCAGCAGCACTGAAAACATGTTCAGAAGACACGCTTGCGAGTGGGCAAGACAAGTAGTTTAAAGCCAGGTTGGTGAGCTGTGGCCACAATTCTTTTTTCCCATGCCAATACGCCAATGGGTCAGCATTAACATAGACCTCTGTTGAGTCATTCAGATAGTCCTTCACCATCGACTCAAGGTCCTCATCCAAGGTTCCTCCACTTTGCTTAGCTGTTGCTGTGCCTCTGACCTTTTGAGAACCAAACCCAAGCCGAGCTAGCCAATCCTCTTCAGCCTCCAATGTTTCTGTTGTGTCTGGTGCAGATGATCCGGTTGCCGGTGTCTTTAACGGCTGAGAGGTCACTTGTGCCACAGCCACAGGTGCAGAAGTAGATTGTTTTGACTGGGGATGGCCTGCTGATGCTGATGTACTGCCTTTTCCTTCAATTTTCTGCCGTTCTCTTTCAAACCTCTTGGCTGACAAGGCTAGCCAACGTTTGTACTTTGGAACATGTTCATCATCAAAAGGAAAGAATGCTTGGCCTTCCAGCGCCTTTTTGTAGCGTGGATCCAGAATAGTAGCACAAATGTAATGCTGTTCTGAGTGGATCATTTTAAGACGTTCATCACCTTGTAGGAGCTCTAATAATTTCTCAGCCAGAACAAAAGAGTCTTGGTTTTTTACGTCTTTTTCAAACACAGAACACACCTCCTTCAGTTGGTGCTCCAGCATGTACAACAATGGGATAGCTTTTCCCAAATTACAGTCCTCCTTGCTGACTGCATGCGTGAAGAACTCAAAAGGACGAAGCATGCGTGTCAGACTTTGAACTATGTTCTATTGCGCCGCACCCATCCTCAGGTCCTCCTGAGCTGTACCCTCTGTTAAGAAATATTGATCGAGTACCGTATACTGCTCATACAGACGCTCAAGCATGTAGAAGGTTGAGTTCCAACCTGTTACCACCTCCTGGATGAGTGCTTTCACTGGCATTTGACGTTGATATAGAAGGCTCCTCAGCTGCTTCCGGGCCTTAAAAGAATGGCTGAAATGGTTGCACATTTTTCGGCAGGTGTCCAATACTCTGCACGCTGCACTGTCTTTATTACCCAAGAATTTTTGGACAACCAGGTTTATACAGTGCGCCAAACACGGCACTCTGAAATACTCACCCAGCCTCATGGCCTTAACTATATTGGCGCCATTGTCCGTGGAAACATAACCAACCTGGCGTTTTTTTGGGGACAGCCACTTAAGGACCTTTGTGTTAAAGACATCCAAAATGTTTTCTGCTGTGTGACGTTTCTCCAAACCAAACATGGCTAGTGTTGCATGTTTCCGAGCAGCTTTAAAAACAATGTCCGGGTCAACATCTGTGTTTAGCTTTGCTTTAGCCCCTGAAAAAGAGACCCAGTGTGCAGTGATGCGCATGTAATCAGCGCTTGCGCCACTGGTCCACATGTCTGTTGTCAGATGTATAGTGTGAACAGCACTCTTCTGCAAAGCTGCCCCAATCACCTCCAGAACATCTTCATGTAGTGCTGGAACCGCAACTCGGGCAAAATAGAACCGGCTGGGAACCTTCCATTTAGGGCAGAGCACTGCCACTAATTCTAGAAAACCAACCCCTTCTACAAAAGAAAAAGCGAGAAGGTCCAGAGCTAGCATGTTAGCCAGCTTAGTGTTATACAGACGCGTCAGTGGGTGGTTGCGTTCATATTGCGCTTCTGTAAACAACATCTTTTTAATGTTGCCCTGGACCAAGGATTTACGGGATGATGATGATATCTTCGACCCAGTTACGCTCGCTGATGAACTTTTTCGCATTGATGTCTCACTCTCCCCCACACTCTTAGTGTGGCTCACATGGGGTGTGCTGCTGACAGGGGTACTGGGTGTAAGTGAAGTGTTTGAATCGTCTTCTTCCTCCTCGTCATCATCTGATGAAAAATCAACGTTTTCATTACGTGCAATTCGGGCTTCCTTGACCGCATCTAGGTGCGCAAGCCATTGGACAGCGTGCGTTCTCTTAAGATGACCTCTCTGGCCTCCGGTACCATAGTTGGTGCCAAACTTACCACGACTAACTCGAAGCTTACAAATGCTACAAATGGCTACGTTTTCCTTTTTTGGGCAAACACTAAAGAAGTCCCAAACTGGAGACTTGAAATGTCTTTGGGGGCCGGAGGAGGCGGCGATACTGGTGGTGGTGGTCCTGCTGCTAATGCCAGATGAAGTGGAGGATGTGGATTGCCGAACTTCAGTACGTTTTGCACTTTCACCACCACTAATTGAGGTCGAGGTGGATGGAGGTCCCACTGTGTGAAGGAGTGTGGCTCAATGGTTAGAGCGGCAGACCCTGATGCAGAGTTCTGGTCTGGGACCAGGGTTCAATTCCCGCCTCGGCGGGTCTTGGGCTCATAATTCCTCAGACCTGATTTCTCGCCTCGGTGCCTATTCTAATCATGGGTCCCACGCTGCAACTCTGGGCAATAGCTTGCTTAACCTCCACACCGGCCCCAACAGCGCTGTGGATGCCTGGCTTCACCCTGGGGGTGCCCAGGAGTGGACAATTCACAGGGAAAGCCAGGAGGGGTTCCACAGCGGTATGAGTAATAGCGCCAGGAAACCGCTTGGTGACAGTGCGCTCTACAAATACCTTGACATTTACATTTACATTTACATTTACTCCCTTCTTGCGAGGAAGAAATATGGAAGCAGTAGGTGTTGGTGTACTAGTTAACTCCAAATCCAATGATTGTTGTGTTTCCATTGACGCCTCGTCGACATCATCATCACGCTCAGCAGCTTCTCGGGATAGGGTCAAAATGTCTCTTTGCTGCATGCCCGCTGGGGCTGCAGTCACCATTATGATGACTGGATCGTCGTCGTGAAGGGCTTCATCAGCAGCAGTATGCGTCACTTCTTGTTGAGCCTCATCACACTCCAGAGGTATGAGTTTTTTGACGACCTTCCTTTTACGCTTAGGTATCTTTGTCAGATCATGGTGTGCCTCACTCTCAGACAGCCTTGGTGGTTCCCAATCTTCATCCCGATCATCAGAAGGAGGTGTGCTTGAAGAAGATGTAGACCTCACCCTTGATCTCTTCCTTGCTAGGGGTGTGGAAGACAATGAATGATCATCAGGAGGAGTGGCTTCCTCAAATGATACCTCGCCTTGATTGTCGATTTCCTGATGTGCCCCTACGTCGGGAGGAACAACTATTGTGGGCACTTGTGACCCTCCATGCACCTCTGCTTGCGCATCTCCTTGCGCTGCCTCTCCTTCCACATGTACTTGGGCTTGTACTTGCACATGGTGTTGTTGTTGCGGCTGTGGTTGTTCAACACTTGTCAGATGACTTACAACAAGCTGTGTTGATTCAGGGACATTGCTGCTACTTTCTTGCGATGAGCCAACATCACTGGTCGATGGTGATTGGAGAAGTACACTGACTGCCTACGAAGCACTCAAGGGCTTTGACTTAAGTTGGCGTGGTGGTGGAGGCACTGAACCCAATGGAGCGGGGGTGCTGCTCCCAGCTTTGTCCCCAGCAGATCCTGCTGCTGCAGGCGTACTTTTTTTTTTTCTCCCAAAAAACGTGGCGGTTGGCACACCAGCCTCCTTGGTAACTTGCTTCTTCTGCTCCTTACTAGCAACTTTCTTGCTAGAGGAGCTACGGAGACCTTTTTTTGGGGCCATCTTCTTCAGAGCAGGTCAGACAGCAGGCCGCAGTTGCAGGAATTGTAGAGGTGTCTGAGGCCAGACGTGACGTCGCGTGACGTTATGCTGCACACACACACCGCTGCAGGACTTCTTCCTGGCACTGGTGGTTCTCTTGAGTCTTGTGCACCTAAAAACAATGGAAGACAGAGGAACATCAGTTCAGTTATACACCCCCAAAAAAATCGAAAAAAAACAGAAAAATCAGCACAATCCCATTCCATCCATGCCCTCCATGATGTTTAAGTTCAAGACACTATAAAGAACAAAAAAGAACTAGAAGGTCTGAATGGAAACAAGGCTAAGTCCTAAAGGTCCTCAATGAAAACTACCCACTTGGATTGCACTGAACCAGACCAGAGTGGTCGATAGACACTAGGTGTAAAGTAGAGATCCTATCAGCCCACCCTCTTGGCGGAGCCTCGTCATGTAGGACATCTAGAACCAAATTGGTGTATCCAAGCCCAGATGAATTGGCTAGATATCACACAGTTATTATTCACAAGATGGAAGTGTCCACGCCACTGGCGGTGCTGGTACAGTGCAGTGCAGTGAAAAAAGTGAGTGAGTGATTATAAAATGACGGTCAAGGCAAAAAAGAAAGATCCCTTTATTATTATTCACCTGGACGTCAGATTAAAAGAAGGTGCATAACAGTGTCAATCTGGACTGGCTCAGCTGAGTCTTTTTTGGTCTTCATGTCTGGATATGATAGCCTTTTCCAGGGTTAAACGTTCCTGAGAGTCTGTCATATTCAGAGAACACTAAATAGTATTTTTTTGCTTTGTTTACAGGACTGCATCCTCTATCATCACATGGTCCAAGAGGATACGGTAGGATGGTCCAACTGACCACATTATTCTTTTGACAGACTTATCTTGGCCTGTCATTTCACCTTTTTTGCACTACTACTAGAGTGTACCTTTGCAGTAGCAACTTTCATACTAGTGGCCCTGAAGAATGCCGGTGTAGTTTCACCTGATGGCAGAAACATGTTGGCCTTATCAACCACACAGCAAAGTAGACAGTGATTTTTTCACACTGTTATGCACCTTCTTGTAATCTGACGTCCAGGTGAATAATAATAAAGGGATCTTTCTTTTTTGCCTTGACCGTCATTTTATAATCACTCACTCACTTTTTTCACTGCACTGCACTGTACCAGCACCGCCAGTGGCGTGGACACTTCCATCTTGTGAATCATAACTGTGTGATATCTAGCCAATTCATCTGGGCTTGGATACACCAATTTGGTTCTAGATGTCCTACATGACGAGGCTCCGCCAAGAGGGTGGACTGATAGGATCTCTACTTTACACCTAGTGTCTATCGACCACTCTGGTCTGGTTCAGTGCAATCCAAGTGCGTAGTTTTCATTGAGGACCTTTAGGACTTAGCCTTGTTTCCATTCAGACCTTCTAGTTCTTTTTTGTTCTTTATAGTTCCAATAGGGGTTCTCTGAGCTTAGATGGTCTATAAATATATTCCCCTTGACCCTCCTTTAATAGTTGTTTTTTAAGTTCAAGACACCCCACAGAAAGACTAGGCCCATGCAAGACTCAATACCCCTGGTGAAAAGGCCACAAGTACAGCCCCAAAAACGAAAATCACTGAAAAATCAGCACAATCCCATTCCATCCATGCCCTCCATGATGTTTAAATTCAAGACACCCCACAGAAAGACTAGGTCCATGCAAGACTCACTACCCCTGGGCATAAAGGTTGAAAAGTAGGCAAAATGGTTGCAGGCCTAACAACAATGCCTGCATTCAAAATGGCCACTTGCCTCCCAGCACATGGCCAGGGCCTGTAGCAGCACTCAAAATGGCCCCCAGCCACATGTCCTGTCCCTCCCCATGAACACCCCCCAAAATCGAAAAACACCGAAAAATCAGCACAATCCCATTCCATCCATGCCCTCCATGATGTTTAAGTTCAAGACACCCCCCAAAAAGACTAGGCCCATGCTAGACTCAATACCCCTGGTGAAAAGGCCACAAGTACAGCCCCAAAAAACGAAAATCACTGAAAAATCAGCACAATCCCAATCCATCCATGCCCTCCTTGATGTTTAAGTTCAAGACACCCCACAGAAAGACTCAGTCCACCCACCACTGAGTACCCCTGGGCAAAAGGCCCCAAAACAGCCCAAAAATCGAAAATTCCAAAATTGTAGTTGCAGCAACTGTAATGCCCCAAACAAACTTACTTGTAAAATTTCTAATCCAAAAGTGATCCAAAGAAAGTCAAAAAGGCCTCAAATCCAAATATCCAGCAGCATCCACAAAAAGTAATCCTTCCAGCTCCAGATCCAAATGAAAAGTGACCAGGAGATGGACAAAGCACTGGGAGGAGCCTGCTGGACAGGAACAGGAATTTGAAGACTGTGGGGCACTTCCTTCCTCCCACCCCCCTGCCCCCCTCCCCAAAATGGACTCCTCGCAAAAAAAGTGCAGGCAAATGTCAACCTAAGTAGTTATTCAGATAAAAATCATCATTTCAAGAAGGTTTATGCTGCTTGCTGGTGGATTTCTTGTGCAGAATTGCAAATTTTATATTTTCGCGTGTGCGAGATTATTGCTGCTCGCCGCATCTCAAATCTCGCAATTGCGAAGTACCGCGAGACGTGATCTCGGCGTACTCGCGTTGACAAACGCTCGCTGCAAACGTTGGCAAGCCGCGATTACGTAATCGTGCTTGCCAAATTCCCGCGGGATCCCGCAGCAAGATCCAAAATGGCGCAGCACTCGCAAAATATCGAGAAAAACAACTCGGCAAACGATGATAAACGCCGCGCGCCGCAAAATTGTATCACCAAGAAAAAAAAAATCTGCTGCGTGCGAATTTGCGGATTTTGCGAGAAATTCGCAAATCTCGCGGATTGCGAATTTACCGAAAATCCACAAAATCCGCTAGCGTAACGGATTTTCCGCCCATACTTAGTCATGGAATTGCTGAACCTTCCACCACTACCGGCTTTGGAGATATCATCAGGCGTTCCCCTCCCGGAGACTTTTGTTTGTGACTTTCCATTCATTTTGTGGTCATCTTCTCCTTTCCTGGTGACGCTACGACTCCTGTGCAAGATACATTGGGACTGTTCATCTAGGAGGGAGAGTTCTTCTGCGTCTACAGTTCCTGTGGACTCACCGCCTACCAGTAGCCATGGACTGATTTCTGATGACTCTCTTCTCCTTTATTGCTTCTTTGTGTGCCTTTGGGTCTCGCTGGGGGGGTTCGTGTTCTTGTTCGGAAGGGCCAAGGTTAAGATCGACTGGGTCGGGAAGGGTTGGAGTGGCTTTCACAAGTGTTGGACCTGCAACTGTTTGCTCTAAGAGGCTGGGCGGTGTCTCACGGTACCCTCTAATTTCTTCTATATTGTTGTCATGAGTTTGTCTTTTTGTGATAGGGGGTGGCTGTTTCAGGCGGGGGGTCTAAAGGGGCTGGGAGCCCACATGGATATGCCCTCCTCCGTTCTTTTTCCTACCTTTGGGGTTTTAGTTCTTAGGGGTGACAGGCACGCTGCTAGTGGGGTCAGGCTGTAGCCATTTGCAGGGGTGCAGGGTGGGGGGCTGGACGGGGTTTTTATTTTGCCTTTTTTATTTTCTATGACCTTTCTTTTCCTTCTCTCTCTTTTCTTAAAGGATCAGTATAGCTACGAATCATTCGGATTCTTAGCGTGTGCTTGTATTTAGTGCTTATGCTTTTATGATATCCTGATTCCTGGGTGGGCAGGCCCCGAGTACTGGCGCAACATGGAATGTATATTGTGTGTTCTTTTGTATCGATCTATGAGCTCTGGCGCCAATTCTCCATTATAGTGGTCATTACATGCATATTCTGTCTCTTACCCTCTCCCCCGCATTCTTCTGTTTGATTGTATGGCACCTGATCCTCTCTTATATAATATAAAATGAAACCTCTGTCTCATCCTGGAACCCAGTTGTGCATTCTAACACAAGTTTTATCCTGCATCGCTGCCGGACCTCTGGGTTGTCGGCTGATGAGCTGTGTCGTACTGTGATATCGGCGATTTTAATTTGTCTAGCGGCTGCCCCCCACGGTTGTAGGCCCCTGCTTGTATTTTTAGTGAATGCTAAAATAAAGGTTTAAAAAAAATATATAGTAATTAAAAAAAAATATTGTGCACCTTCTTTTTTACTGTTCTTTTAAAACCAAGGTCTAAATAAACGTTACTTTTGACTTAGGTTTTTGAGATGGGACTTTGTTTGACTGCATACAGAGCATATTTTGTAATTAAGAGCCTCTGTGTGTTATTTAATGTTTTTACTTTGCATGAGTGGCGACATTTTAATTCCTGATTTATAGCTGATTAACTGATGAACGGTGTGCTCTTTGGATGTCATATCCTTTTATAAAACACAGTTTTATACATTAACTGCCCTTGCTAGGTGATTCAGGTTTTTTTCTGTAGCACAATAACTTGTTGTTGAAGATATACACACACAGGCTTTCATAAAGATGTAAATCAAACACTGGTGTTTTATGTATGTTCCAAGGATGCACTCATTACTACTGTGACCACTGACACATATAGATATTTACTAGATATGTAGTTACCAAATTCTAAATGTATTCTATGGCATATGCACCGTTTCATTCATAGCAAAAAATTGCATCATGATTTAAAAAAATTCCGTCTGTAAACGTGTTTTTCCACTCGTGAAGCAATGCATGCCGATCTATTTATCAAATGACATACAAAAATAAGTAAAAGTACATGCTTCTTTTACAAAAGCTCTGAGCAAAGTAGGTTAACAATTGCTAAAAGAAATACTAATGCCCAAATCTATTATCTTTTTAATTCTCTTTTTTTTTTTTTTTTTTTTTTTTAATCCTCATATTGCGAAAATTTTATGTATATGGAAAATTTGGTTTCTACCTCTGGAAATATTTTCCGTACCGTCACCGCCCGTTTCTCACTTGCCATATGATGTTCTTTCTCCTTATTTTCTCAGAGGAGACCCCTTTGCCATTACATATCCACAAGTCTGTGGGCGAGGGAGGGGGGAGCTAGCCACCTTGGCTACTCTTATGAGTATCATACTCATAATCCAGACTGTGTATTCGCTTAATCATAGGACAGAATGTTATATCCCTTTTTTTTTAATTTTTTTATGGATTTACATGTTTTTCCATAATTTCCCAATAATTAAACCTTTTACTCCTATGACCCCTTCTATCCAGTTTGTTTGTTTTAATAACCGAATTCATCCATTCCCCATGTGTGGGGGCTGTTGGAACAATCCACTTAATGCATATCTCTCTTCTTGCTATTACCATTAATACAAAAAGTAGCTTCCGTTCCATTACTGTCAGCCCAATTTGATCCATTGTGTTGGCAATCCCAAAAAGAATAAGAAATTCACTTACTTTTAGATGTCTTCTGAATATCTGATTTAGAGTCTTACCCACTGCTTCCCAGAATATTCTTATTTTTGGACATCTCCAGAACATGTGGATGTCATCTGCCCTTTCCTCTCCACACTTCGGGCATTTCTTAATTCCTGCATTTCTAAATTTTGAGAGTCTTTTCGGGGTCCAATAAGCTCTATGTAAGGTGTACAAGTGATTTCTTTTCAGTCTTACAGATTTTATTGTTGACCAGCATTTCTCTACTGACTCTTCCCATAGATTCTCTAGATCATCCTTTTCCAAATCTTTTCCCCACGTTTGTTCTGCTATTTGGTAGCTTTCTTCTTCTTCTGCTATAAATGTCCAGTACCATTTCGCTACCTCCTTTTTTATGGGTAATGTTTTTGTCATTTCTATTTCCAAATTCTTGCTGTCTCTATCCCGTGATGGTATTGTTCTTGCCCAACTGTTCAACTGGTAATATTTAAATTTGGATATTGTCCCATTTGTAATTTTATTTATTTCATCCCAAGATATCAGTGTTGAGCCGTTTAGTAGTTGACCCCAATAGTTAATATTGTTTTGTCTTAGTGGATTTGCCATTACGTCTTTCAGACAGATCGGGGTTCCTGGAGAATTCCATATTGGTGCTAACGCACTATAGTAGGGAATTTTTAAAGTCAATCTAATCTGTGACCAGAGTTTAAGTGCTTCTTTAAGGACCTTTAGTTTGACTTTTTTGAAGTATTTTTGATGTCCAAATTTGTACAAATAATGATCTTCCGCCTCTGTAATTATTTGCAAGTATTCTGGATAGTATTGATGCATCCCCAGAAGACTTCTTATGTTTTTAAATTGGAATGCTTTACAATATTCCATTAGATCCGGACTTGCAATACCTCCTTTCTCTTTTTTCCTTCTTAGCTTCCTCCATGATATTCTGGTTCCCTTAGATGCCCATATAAAACTTGATAGTTCTCCCTGTAATTTTCTGAGTTCAGTTTTTTTAAATTGCAGTGGAATGTTATTGAACAAAAAAGTAAATTTTGGGAGGATGTTCATTTTTAGAATGTTTGACTTCCCTATAAAACTTAAGGGCAAACTAGACCATACTTTAAGAAGTTTCCTTACATCTCGGGCTACTCTGCTTAGGTTGTTTTGTGCTATTTTGTCTATATTTTGATTTATCAGAATGCCCAAGTATCTTATCTCTTTTTTTATGTTGGGGCAGTGAAAGTTAGTATTCCATGTCATTACTTCTGTTTTAGTATGGTTTACCAAATAACCAGAAACTTGACCAAAATCAGACATCATTTTTTCTATCGCTGGTTTAGACTCCTCGTATTCCCCTGTAAATAGCATGAGATCGTCCGCGTATAATGCCAATTTTTTCTCCCACTCCTGATATTTAAAGGGGATTATATCATTACAGTGTCTGATTTTATTTGCTAGGGGTTCTATATACAGGTTAAAAAGCAAAGGGGAAAGAGGGCACCCCTGTCTCGTACCTCTTGCGATTTTTATGTTATTTGTGAGATTTCCGTTTACTAAAATTTTGGATCTTGGGTTTTTATATATTTCGCCTATCATATGAAGAAAGGGTTCCCCTAGATTGTTATTAGTCATTATACTATTTAGGAAAGCCCAGTTCACTCTATCGAATGCTTTAGCAGCATCGACCGTTAGTATTGTTAGGGGAGTGTTATTGGATACAGCTAGATCTATAGTGCTTATGAGTTCATGTGACAATTCATGTAGTTGTCTTTGCTTTGTGAACCCTTTCTGATCTGCATGTATGAGTTGAGGTATAATCTTTCCTAATCTTGTTGACATGATTTTAGTGAATATTTTATAATCTGCATTGAGCAAAGATATCGGTCGATATGATTCGCAATTTTTTGGGTCTTTTCCTGGTTTTAGTAGTATTGTTATTATTGCATCATTCCATGAGTCTGGCAAAGTTTCCTTCTGTATTAATATTACATTTGCTAGTTCTGTTAATTGTGGGGCTAGTGTGTCTATTAACAACTGATATAATTCATTTGGCAATGCGTCTGGTCCCGCTGCTTTCCCTTTTTTCAGAGATTTTATTATCTCTTTAACCTCATTAGGAGTGATTTCCTTATTCAGCTCCCTTTTCTCCTCCTCTGACAATTTCAATATGGGCAAATCTTGTAAGTATTTTTCTATTTGGTCTTTAGATGGATTTGTATCTTCCATGTACAACTCTGAGAAGAAAGTCTCAAACTCTTTTCTAATTTCATCCTCCTTCGTAGTTTGTCCTGTTTGATCTTGTTTACGTATGATGTTTATTTTATTTCTTATACAGTCTGTCTTTAATTTCCATGCAAGCCACTTCCCGCATCCTTCTCCGAATTCATGTTTAGCCAACTTGCTTGCTTCCCATTTTGCTTTCATTCTATCATCAAGAATATCATTTAAACATTCCTTTTGTTTCTGTCTCTCTTTCTGCAGACTCTCTTTCCTTGTCAAATCCATTTCTGTGTGTATTTGTGTGTCTAAGCTATTGATACATCTCTCTATATCTAGTAATTCTTGTTTGAATTTCTTATTTCTGTACGCTCCCAAACTAAGTAATTTACCCCTAATTACTGCCTTATACGTGTCCCAGGCTATTTGTTTGGAAGTTCCTGTTTTATTATTCTCAAAAAAAAATTCAGTTTCTTCTTTAAGGGCTTGTGCTATTTCTTGTTCGGAGAACATAGCTCTTTCCACTGTAAATCTTTTCTGTGTATAAGTTGTTTTGATTTTTAGTGTTAATTGTATAGCTGAATGATCTGATAAGTGAGCTGGAATATGTATAAGATTTGATATATTTGTTAGTAAATTCCTGTCTACTAGAAAAAAGTCTATTCTTGACCTATGTCCTAGCCTTTTATTATAAAATGTAAATGGTTGACTTTTGTCTCCCTTTTCTTTCCATACATCCACTAGGTCTAGATCCCTCTTGTATATGCTTAACCATTCTCTCATCTTCGGTAAATTAGATGAGTTTACATTATTCCCTGGGGGAGACCTATCACTTTTAAGGTCTGGAATAAGATTAAAGTCTCCTCCTAGAATTACCGGGGTATCGGCTGTCAAAAGTTGTGTATACAGGTTCTTTAAGGACTCTGGGTCGTCAAGATTGGGGCCATAATAACCCCCTATTGTGTATGTAGTATCTCCTAGTTTTATTTTTGCTACTACCCATCTTCCTTTCTTATCAACTTGTGACGATTCAATATTTGCCTTTAGGGATTTTTTTAAAATAATAATTACCCCTTTAATATTGCAGCTATGATTTGTACATATATATGCATCTACCCATCCTCTGTTTTTCAGTTCCTGATCCCATTCTTCTTTCAGTAAATGTGTTTCTTGAAGTATGATGATTTCACATTCAGATGATTTTAAATATTCCAAGATTTTGTTTCTTCTACTTTTTGTTCTCATTCCATTAACATTCCAGCATAATATTTTTATGGTTCTGCTAGTCTCCCCCATTTTCTTTAATGTTCATTTTTTTCCAATAGGCGTTCCGGTACGTTTTGGTAGCATTCGACTTTAATATTACATTCTTCTTTTTCCATTTCTTTTCCAATATCAAGGATTTGTTTTTTGGTTTTTTTCCCCTATTTTGCTCCCCACCCTTTTTTTGGTTTTCGTTTTTTATGCTTTTTGGTTTTAATGATTTGTTCTTACCCTCCCCAGGGAAGCCTCCTTCTTCTTTTTTCTCAGGGGCTTTCATCTGCCCCTTTTCCGCTCCTCTTCCTGGACCTGGTAAATACACTCAAAATTTTTCGTGTTTTTTTTTTGGTGTTTTATTTTTGTCTATTATCTTTAAACTTTGTTCTCATTTACATCCTATTTGCGGATAAAAGCGTTTTTTCCTTTCAAATTGTGGCATTTTCCATTTGAACCGTGTCTTTCATTAGAGAAATCAGATTTTTCCCTTCTTCTGGATCTTTAATGTTCCTCATTTTATTTCTCCACATGATTCTTAAAGACGGGGGGAACTTCATTTGTACCGTGGCCCCCAGAGATTGAAATTCTGGCATAAGTTTTCCTAGCTCCCATTGCCTGTCTTGAGACGCTTTGGACATGTCTGATCTGATTCGAAATGACCATGAGTCTTTTTTGAAAGTTCCCTCTTTCAGGGCTTCGCCCAAAATTCTCTCCTTTAAGGTATACGTTTTGAAATTTATAAGAATTTTCCTTGGGTTTTTTCTTTCTTTAGGCTTTCCATAAGGGTCTCTATGGACTCTTTGTATGTCTTCATTTAATGTTTCTGCTTTGCACCAGGGGAAATGTTCCACAAGTAGTTCCACAATAAATTTCTTAATATCATTACCCTCTTTATTTTCTGGAACATTCAGAACTCTTATATTATTTTTTCTAGCTTGATTTTCCAACGATTCCATTTTTTCATTTATGAATTTACCCTCTAGTCTCAGTGAATGGATTTCCTTTCTGTTGCTCTCCACTCTATTGCTCAATTTAGCCACTTCACCTTCTATTGCTGTTACTCTCTCCCCCAATGCATTCAGTTTACAATCCAGTTTCTCACATGCTTCTTGAATTTTATCTTGTTTCGCCTCTGATATGGCGAATTTGTCCCTCATTTCATTCCATATTTTTTCAAGCATATCATTTGTTTGCCTCCTAGAACTTTTAGGGCTCATCAGACCTTCCTTCTCGGTCACTTGTTCCTCTGTTACCTCATTAGTCTCAGACCGCGTGTCTTCTAAATCTCCTTCTTCTTGAGTCATTACTGAGGAAACCTTAGTTGTTGATACACCACCTTCAGCCATTTCTTGCTGCTCTTGCTGTTCTTGCTGTTCTATTTGAGATGTAGTTGTATTCAGATTTTTTACTTCTCTTCCAGCTTTAGTATCCGAGTTTAAGGAAAGTTTTGTGTACTGACTTTGTGATTTTAGGAGAGACTCCTTTTGTGAGACGTGATACCCCTCCCTCTTTTCCTCTAGCGATAAACTTTTTCCTTTAAATTTGTCCACTGCTGGTACCAATGTATTTATTTCCTCAGCCTCTTTTATCTTTTGTACTTGGACTTTAAAAAAAGTTCTCAAGGAAGGAGTAATTTTTATTTTCTGGTTTGAGTCAGCTTTATCTCCGGGTAATTTTAAGACCTTTTTTGTGCGTTCTAGAGCTGATTTTTTTGTCTTCCTTCTTTTGACTTCCCTGGGGGTAATATTCTTAGGGTATTGTTCTTGTTTAAGGAAGTTTCTGTTCCTAAGAGAATAAGTTGAGGTCACAACTACTTCACTTTTCTCTTTCAAAATGACCGGTTTCTTTGTATCATCTGTGCCTTCTGTGCCTTTACCTTTACCTCGGAAAATCTGTATTTTAGCTTCTATTTCCTCCTCATTACTCAAAGCCTTTATTTTATCCTCCTCCTCCTGTACCTTCGTATTCATGTGGGTCTTAAAGCTGAACACTGCTCTTTTTTTCTGACTTTTAGCTATGTTTCTCTTTAAGTTCACTTTTCCCAGCGTCTCATTAATCTCTCCTTTCCCTCCTGTCTGGCCTGGTTTGATCACCTGATTAAATATTTCATTTACCCAAAGTTCTTCTTGAACGTCAATACCACTTATTGCTGCTCTCTGAGCCCACTGTTTTACCTCGCTGCAGCCGTTACCTTTGCCGATGCTGGTGCTGTCTCTACCGCTGATTCCACGGAACAGGAAACCCAGTCTTCCACACACTCTTCTGTGTGCAGCTTTCGCTTTCCCAGCCTCCGCCCAGACGCTAACGGGGCTCACCGAGTGTTCTGGGACCTTCTCCTGTCCTCCCGCCGAGAAAACAGCATTTCCTGTGTACTCCGCCGCCAACTCCTTCTCCGTGAGGTAACCGACCATCTGCCAATTGTTGTTTTTTTCCGGGTCCGTACTGCTGCGAGGCTACGCGGCTATGAGGTTTCAAACCGGCTATGAACCGGCAATTTTGGCGTTTGACCGTTCTCGCTATGGTGAGTTGGCTGGTTGCAGTGTTAACATTCTTTTTGCTTCAGCGCGCTTCTCCGTGTATAAGAACCACCGCGCTTCTCCGCATATATGAGTCACTTAATCGTTCAAGGTCTTCGTGGTTTCTTCGCGCTCCATAACACCATTTAGTTTGTATACCAGGTCTCTCAGTGAGGAGCGCTCCGACTGAGCGTCTCACTCAGCCGCCATCTTCCCCCTACTGTCAACCATATCTTTTTAATTCTCATTCAATTTCTCTCTGAGGCATCAAACTCTGATTTTCTTCTTGTCTCACTGTAGATGTTACCTACATAACAAACAGCACCTTTGTTCAATGTGATTTGGAGCATGGCTGAATGAATGTATGCAATCTCATAGAATTCCCTCATAACATTCTAAGTTGTGATGAACTGTTCTTCAGAGTTTTTAAGGCAATGCTACAACTTGACAGAATTACATTTTATTCATTTTCTGTCAAGAGACTCCCCGGGTTGTGGAGCCTTTCGCGTAATCTGTTCCTGTTTTGTTTGCTTCACATTACACTTGATTACAAGACTGTTACTAATTAGCCGCCTCCAACCAGCACACCTATTCCTTGTTTGACCCAAACTCTGTTCTACACTTCACTTTCTACTTCACCTTCCTGAAATAGAAAACCATTTTGGGACCCAAAGCCTCCACATCCAATCAACAAGCCTGCTTGGCAGTGGTGCCAGATGCAGAACCGTACACGTCTATTCTACCATGATAGTCCCTCCTGGTACATCCAAAGAGGGTTCAAACATGATAGTCCCTCCTGGTACATCCAAAGAGGGAGACAGAAGAGCCAGGGTTGCCCTGATGCGGCCTATCCACATTTGGAAGCAACACTCATTATTAGGCAATCCAGTTGTGTAAAAATAATTGGAATATTAATATTGCAGATTGATAAATGGTGACAGGGCCCACACAGGACCTTGAACCCTCACCCACACACTGAAGCAAGCTTCACCCCAGGCTCTTCAGTTCACACAGGGAGATTCTTGCAGAGGAGAGTTGTTTTTGTATATGTATTGTCCCCTAAATCTTTCTGGGTCACTCACAGTGAATGTATAGGTCATTTTGTGTAGAAGGCAGTTTGTGAAGAGGTGGGGTTGCTCCAGTTGTGGGTAACCTCTGTGGGTAAGCTAGGCATTTCCCTAGCTAAATTAGAATTTGCAGAGGATGGCACCTCTGAACCCAAAAAAACTGATGGGGTGGAGAGCTAGGAAAAGAGCATTGGGAACTAGGTCCTTAAACTGTTGAGGTAGGTCAGCTCCCCAAAGGGACTGCCCTGGACAGAAGGATTGTGTGAAGACGTGGGTTTCTGTTGCAGTAAATCCCCCCTTTTTGCTAGAGTTCTGCTGCACGTTGACTTGATGTGCCATGGGTCCCTGCCAATCAGGCTCCCAGAGCCTGTGTTCTTTCCCCAAAGCCAAAACCAAATTAGCATCTCTGGCTACAAGTCAGCCCCTGGTAAATGGTACCAGAAGTACCTAGGGCACTGTGACCAGGGAGGACCTTTAAGGGCTGCAGCACTTATTGTGCCACCCTCAGAGGTCCTGTACCTTGACACAACTATACTACCCTTGCAGGCTGAGTGTCTTGGTGCAGAACAAAACAGAGAGTTGACATGGCACACATCCCTGTGTGCCATGCCCACAAACACACTGCCCTGGCATACCTCAGTCACCCCTCCAGCTGGCTGCACTATGCCAGTGGTGTGGGTACAGGGCATCAGCTCTGTGCCCCTACAGTACTGGGGTCCATTCCTGGGCATTGGGAGGTTTTCATTATGAACTCTACAGCACCATAATGGCTACACTGAAGACTGAGAAGTTTGGTATCAAACTTCTCAGCACATTAAGCCTGCACTGATGCCAGTGTGAGATTTAATGTAAATTGTAGAAAAGAGGGCAACTTAGAATTGCCCCCTGAAACCAACCCACATCCTGTGGTTGGACTGAGAGGCTGCCTATGCTGCCACACAGCAGATATGTTGCTGGACCCCTGGGTAGAGAGCCCTCTGCTCTCTGGGGCCTGCAACAATGCACATCCTGGGACGAGGTGCTAGGTCTCCTCCCCCAGGATGGGCAGGGGAAGATTCAAAGGCATGTTGCCTTGTGTGCTTCCCCAGGCCACTTGCTGTACTCAGCAACTGGCCCCCACTGGTTCTGACCCCCACTCGGGCAGGAAGACAGGCGGGAAAAACACAGGAAGGAAAGGGGGTGTGCCAGCCTCTGCCAACCGCACCCCTCAGGTAGGTGAGGCGAGATAAAGCAGAACTCCGGGCTATCGCCATTTTGAGAATGGGGAACCCTACCCAATCAGAGCTAGGTCCCAGCCCCCCTCCCACTGGAGAGTGGAAGGATAGGGGGTGAACCCACCCCAGGACAGGGATCCATTGGTACCTGCCCATGCCCTTTCTGTAATGTTCTAAATTTAGTATTTTGGGTAACCCTGAACCTTCCTTCTTCAGATCCCGATTTTGAAACAAGAAGAAGAACAAGAAGAAAGAAGACCTGCTGCGCAGCTGCTAACAAAAGAACAATACCAACTGACTTGGCCCCAGCCCTACTGGCTTATTGATCCTTGAGCCTGCTCCTGCTAAAACCCCGGCGTCTCCTGCAGACAGCAACCTCTAAAACCCCCAGGGACCTGCCCGCCTTTCTCAACTAAAGACCGGGACTTCCATGAGCAGTGGTTCTGTTCAAACAGCAACAACGCCTGGTGCCAGCCAGGATCCGTGAATCCAGCACACTCTGCACCAGCCAAGTCCGGCCTGTGCCTAAGTGAACAAAGACCCTGAGGACCCTCCCCCGGCAACTGTGACCAAGAATCCAGCACCCTTAGACACTCCTCGACAATCTTGATGACGCCTGCAGCCTCACAACGGGGGTCCCCTCCAACCGCGACTAGCTGAGGGTAAGATTTCCCAACACCAAAAAGACACCCCTGTACCCGGCGCCTGATGGCCCCCTGTGCCCAATTCCTGGGTGTATACCTATCCTCCAAGATCTCAACTTACCCCTCAAAGTGGTGGTCGCACCTGAAGAAATTCCATCCCCGAGTCTGCAGCCTTTGTTCAACGTCCAGCTTTCCTATTGAATAACAATGGGCGCCCGAAGGCCCAAAAGCACCATGCACCCAGCCGCCCGAGTACCGCTGGAAATGCAGCAACTAACCTACTCTACTTCCCCACTTGCCCTGTGTAAGTGACCAGGACTCAGTTTGAAAAAGACCCTTACCAGAACGTTATTCCGGACATCGCCATCACAACAAGAAGTAGAGCGGGTAAGCGCCCTCTAGCCCTGCAGCCTCCCTGTGTCCCAGGAGGGATTGACCGCCAGTTCGCCAATTCACAACTTGCAGCACCCGCTTCGCGGGTGCCGCTGCGCGGCGACTGGCGTGGGGTTGAGGCTGCAGGCACACCAGAGAACAACACCCGGGAGGAAGAGAGACCAGCGGGAGGCGACTGTGAGCGCGTGGTGCAGGGACTCCAAATACCAGGAGTCCCCGTGTTGCACAGGTGTGCACGGCCGCGCCCACAGCAAGACACGCCCCCAGCCGCAACGCCCCACTTAAGAATAGCACAACACCGCTTAGCGGGACGCGAGCGGGACGCCCGGAGCGAAGCCCGGGCAAAGGGCGGGCCCTCTGTGGCCCTCAGGGGCCAGAAGAGGCCGGGCTGGGCCAGTCCCCTAAAAATTGCCCCCCCAAATACCTCACAACCGGCTATTACCATCTAACACAGCACCCCCTGCAATGAGGAAAACTGCGAAGAAGACCAGGATGCCCACTCTAAGATCGAGCACAAAAGCTAAATCGGATCATCCACCATCCCTACCGACCCTAACTGCCATTGATAAAATGCTTAAACAGACCATAGGGGCGGTTTCCGATGCCATAGCTAATACTGAGAGAAGATTGTCTTTACCACCTGTAACCATCATCCAAGACACTCAGGAATCACTCTTCAACTTGTCAGAAGCAACTGAGAACTCGGTAGAGGAGACTCACACCAGCCGGCCCATAACTCCACCATCTTTCGCTGACCTTCCCTGTGCCCAGGTGGTCGCTGAAACCAGCAGGGACAGTCCTGGTGCACAATTAAGCAGTCAAACAACTATAAAGGACTTAGATGCACATACGGAGGAGAAAACGTCGCATAGGGATGGCCGCAAACAAGGGAGGAAAAAAGGTCATGTAAAGTCCAGCAACCATAATCTGGTCACACCCATTACCCCGCCTACACCGGGAATACCATGCTGGATAACCAACATGGTGGCGGATTTGAAATCTGACCTAGAGCACTCCATCACGGTACTGTTAAAGCCCCTTATAGCAAAAATAGACAGATTAACATCATTGGTCAATAACAAGGGGATAAACCCGAAATCTCATCCCGTGCAGGAACGAGATGTGACAAATCCCAAGGCCCCCGCTACAACAAATCTACCGAAAGATAAGGCCTCTTTAGTGCAATATGGTGCCCCCAAACCCAATAATGCTAACAACACCAGTGTCATGCAGAAAGGAGCCAAGGAAATACAGAAGGCCGCCTCCACCCCACAAGCAGGTAAAAATAAAAATAAAAATCAATCATTAATCGGTAACAATAAACCTTTACCTAGCTCTTCACTAACACTTGAAGAAAATAAGGCCCAAACCCCGAAGGCAGACCCCAAGACCCTCCCCACTCCTACCGTGGCAACTAACAACGACAAGAAAACAGCCACACGCTTCCGGACAATTAATCTCCCCCCTGAGGCATTGCCATTCGTGGTTGTCCTTACAGGAGTGCCCCCATTAAAGGAGGGCCAAAGGGAATCACAAATTGAACTAAAAAACAAATGTGCTCAGTGGCTGCAAATACATAGGCCCTTACCCCCAAACATCTATGGGGAAATCCTCTCAGTGAGAAGGGGCGAGTGGATTGGCAAAGGCACCAAGACCATCGCAGGAGACATCATTACGGTGAATTTCAGAGACATGACAGCAGTCAACTTCATCTGCAACGCCCCCCCGAGTTATACCCGCTCACAAATCCACCCGGTCCACCTATCTTATTTCTATCCCCTGGCACCTCAAAGGCCCAGGCAGAATTTCATTCAAAACAGAACACCACACCCGGGTTTCCAATATGGCCCCCCCCAATGGCAAAGGCCAAACCCTGTATTCCCAGTATTTCCTACTTATGATTCCTCATTGATGCAGTACAACCATTGGAACAGGTTCAGTACACTCAAAGGGGTGGACTGACAGAGAATGACCTGCTTCCCATCATCAAACCAAAGCAGGAACGAGCCAAGCCTTACATCATCAGGGGATAAAGAGGGAGCAATCCACGGACAACTTGACTTTATGGACCCTGTGTACACCACAGAAGGTAGGAGTATACCACCATCCAGTACCCAGGGCACAGGGGAGGGGACATACCACAAGAACAAAATCGTTAACCCCCGCGGGCTGCAACCAAGCAGGGCCGTCGCACCCGCTAAGGACAAACAACTAAGTCCACCGAAAGGCGAAGGTAGAGGGACACTTAAGGCAACAACTTATGATAACTTACTTATAGCTACCTGGAACATCGCAGGGCTAGCGACAAAGTTCACATCTCAGGACTGGCTCAGTTACATAAGGAAATTCCACATCCTATGCCTCCAAGAGACCTGGGCTACTGAACCGCACGAATATAGCATGGAGGGCTATAAAAGCTTTTTCGTACCTGCAAAAAAAGCTACCTCAGGAAGAGCGAGCGGGGGGCTCGCGATTTATGTCCATCTAGACATTGATGGCACCTGGTCCAACACCAAATGGGTCACACGTAACCTCCAGGTACTAAGGTTTACTTCGTCAAGCCTAACCTTCTTGTTAATGAATTGGTATAACACACCGGCCATAACGGAGAAGGGAGTAGCTATAAAAGAACTTGAGACTTGCTTGAACTTTTTATCTAAGACACCAGAGCCCATGAATTTAATTTTAATGGGAGATTTTAATTGTCACCTCTGTGAAAATCTGTTACCTGCCAATAATGACTGGTCAAATTGCACAATCATGAAAGGCCCACATTTCACCCACTCACCAGAGGGCTGGGACCTAGAGAGACTAATGAAAAGGAACAATCTCGCCCATACTATGGATCTTGCCATTTTAAATGAGAGAGGAGAACTTACTCCGACATTCAAAGGCAGGGGCTGCTATTCTTATATTGACTTTGCACTAGTCTCTGCTCATCTAAAAAGACTTATCAGCACAAACTTCATAGAGGCCAGTAGCTTCAGCGATCACAATCCGGTGATCATCAAAATGGAAGGATTTGTCTTTGCAGCGGTAAAGGGAAAGGTCACATTAGAAAGAGTGGTAGACCAGGGTAGAAGAATCAAATGGGCCAAAATTGATGGGAACTGCTTCTATAAAAAACTGTTATGTGAAGCCTCAGCAGCGATCGACAAATGTCTCGACCCCTGCGTAACTGGAGGTGCGGTGGTGAAAGCATTTGAAGAAATCGCGCAGGTAGTAAATAACTCCCTTCAAACCAAGGGAGTGAATAATAACATCTCCGCAAATCCCCGCTGGTTCGACTCCAAATGCACAAAGGCGCTGAAAAACCTGAAGGACAGTCTACATGCCCAACCAAGGGACAAAATAAAGGTGATAAGGAACAGAGCCGAATACAAAAAAGCTGTGAAGGCACGAAAACAGAGTATACAAAACCAGGCCTGGGTAGATCTAAGGGACGCCGCAGAAAGAAAGGACTCTACTGCCTTCTGGAAAGTGATCAATGCCCCATGTTTTCAGGACCAAGGAGCCCCAAAAATCCTGAATACCATCTTGCCGGAGCAATGGCAGAAACACTTCCACAGTCTGTATAACCATTCAAATCATACACCCCAAGAGGAGTTTCTGAAGGTCCACCAGCCCACTAAACCAAATTTCACCTTAAAGGAGGTCGAATTGGGAATAACCGGACTAAGTAAAAACAAGGCGCCGGGTCCGGACGGAATACCACCAGACTTATTCCTAAGCAAACCAGAGCTATGGGCTCCGTTACTCACGAGGGTGCTAAATGAGGCAGCGGAGGTAGGCCTCCCCCAGTCCTGGTCAACGGCGACCATAGTCCCTATCTACAAAAAAGGCAATCGGGACGACCCCCAATGCTATCGACCCATCTCACTCATTGATGTGACAGCGAAGGTCCTGGGTTGAGTCATCCTATCAAGATTGCAAGATTGGGCAGAGGAGCACCAAATCCTATCTGAAACCCAATATGGCTTCAGGAAAGGCAGATCTACCACCGACCAATGCCTAAATTTATATCTCCTGATCGCAAAATATACCATCGCCGGGAGGGGGTCAATACATATGGGGTTTATGGACCTCTCTGCGGCTTTCGACCGCGTAAACAGGAAAAAACTCTGGGCTATGCTAATGGATCTAGGCGTGGATCACTCCCTAGTTGACACCCTACAAAATCTACATCGTAACACCTCAGCATGCGTGAGATACAGTCAGGAAGGAAAAAAGACCGACCCCTTTAGTTGCAATAGTGGAGTAAGACAGGGGTGTATCCTCGCCCCATTCCTTTTCTCCATTTATATCAACGCATTGGAACAGGACCTTCTTAAACTTAAAGTTGACTCACCCCAAATCAGTCATCGAGCTGTACCTGTACTACTTTATGCCGATGACGCGGTTTTGCTCTCGAGAACACCCCTGGGTCTACAAAGATTAATCGATGGGTTCGTCAAATTTATGGACAAATTGGACCTGGCAACAAACCTGGAAAAGTCCTTTATTATGACATCAGGGAAACCTACAAAAGGATCTTTTTCTTATAACATCGGGTCACACAAAATAGACCAGGTCAAGTCCTTCACATATCTGGGGGTATTATTCGACCACGACCTATCGTTTAAACCCCTGATTGAAAAACACTCGACCAAACTGGCGGCCGCAGTAGGAGCAATTATGGGGTTCGGGCAGAGACTAGGGAAATGGTCCCCGGAACAAATCTTGACCTTATATAGATCCATTTGCTGTGCAAAAGTAAGTTATGGAGCGGAAGTGTGGGGCTTTTTGGGAAAAAAAACTCAGCCACTCCAGACGGAAGAAAATAAATTTCTACGAAGAATACTAAAAGTCCCACAGAGTGTTTCGGCCCACATCATACACGAAGAGCTGGGAGAACCCTTCCTGGAGGATAAAATTAAAATTAAACCCCTTCTGGCTTGGGTGAAGGTATGGACCAACCCCGAGGCGGCCCTAACCAGACAAATTATCGAGGATTGCCTCAAAAGAGACAAGGGCCATGCAATCCCCTGGCTGAAATTTGTTAAAGATTCGCTAACCGAGATTGGTTGCTCTGAATATTTTTTAGCCCCCGACTCTTTAACCCCGGAGTGCAAAACCTCGGTCAAAAAACTTTTGCTCGCACAGCTGAAATTGACAAGGGCAGAAAAAGAGAGGCTCAAATCTACCAATCTCTCTTACAACAATCTCACCCCAAAGCAAGGTATGGAACCTTATCTAAGGGTCATGTACAATGCGCAGGATCGCTACCTCATAACCCGATTTAGAATCAATATGCTACATCACATCCTTGCAGTACCATCTGGATTTACCCGCACAGTGGAGGAGAAGGGTACCTGCGGCTGCGATCATAGATCTCCGCAGGATACCCTTCATTTTGTCCTACTGTGCCCACTCTACGCGACACCAAGACGCAAGTTCCTGGTGGGTATCCTGAAGGAGCAAAGATTTAAGCAAGCGAAACTGGAGTTGAGATTCCTAATGGAAGCAGAGGACGCTTACACTTTATTCTGCACGATAAATTTCATTCGGATCGCAACAAGACTGAGGACTACCAGAGACATTGTCCCTTAAAAAATTGCATTGGACATTTAAATTTACCAAAACTATCCTGGCCCTCCCATTAAGTACATAAAATCTTAAACATTTATATTTTTTAGACTAAATATTTTTAACCTTGCTTTTTAACCTGTGTATGTTGTATCTGTGCTTTTATGGTGTCTTTTTAAGAACCGAATAAAGTTTATAAATTGAAATTGAAGTGACCAGGAGCTCAGCTCCCTCAGCCTCATGGTCTGCCTGCTAGCAGCCACCAATCGAAGGCCCCCTATCCTTCATAGGATAACATTGGGCCAACTCTCTCTGCACCCGGCTGCCACTGTGCCACTGAGGGTGTAACAACTGTACTTACCTGACTCTGGGAGACCCCTGAGTCTACCCCCAGAACCTTAACTCTGCCAGCCAAGTACAAACCCAAAGACTGATAACTTGATTTTCTCCATAGGGTAAAGTTGGCTGGGGTTCACTCAGAATTTCCTGTGTTGACTTTTGCAACTTTAAAATATTCGCTAAAAATCATCCGATCAACGAAAACCAAACTACTCACCTGTTATCAGGAGAGATTCCCAGTTCTGTATCTTTGAGCCCAGCACTGAACCTGAAAAGTAACTATAACCATGATTTACTGTTAACCCAATTTTCCTCCATAGGAATACATTGTCTGGTTTTTACCAGAAATTCCTCTAAGTGTCGATTTTCCAAACTTACAAGTATTCCTTAAAAATCAGCTGTGTAACAAAAATGATTTTTTTCAAATGTTTATAGGAAATGCACTAGGGCTGAATCCAGGGTCCAGCTCTGAATAAGAAAAACTATTGTAAATTGATTTTAATGCATTTACTTAAAAACTCCTATTGAGCTCAATGTTATTTTGTGCTTAACTTGTGTTTTATTTTGCAACAACTGTATCAATGGCATTTAAAAGTCAACTGCTATTTGAAAGTATTTAATAGCAATATCTCATTCTGAGAAAGTATTTATGATACCTACTTGTGGTTCTAAAACAAACAACTATATATTTTTATATACAAAACAATTCCTCTATGGCTTCTTCTATTTATTTTTTGTTGCTTGGGTTCAAGATAGTGTTGTTTCTAAACCGCCATCTTCTGTAGATAGCTTCGTTATGTCAGCCGCTTAGTTTTAGATTGATAGCTGAGTGGTATGAGACTAACCTTGGTACGATTGCCAATTCTTCAATCGAGTGTGTGTGGCTGCCTGATATTAGGATGTAGTCTATCCTTGAATGTGATTTATGTGGGTTGGAGTTGAAGGTATAGTCCCTAGTGTTGGGGTGTTGTAGTCTCCATGCGTCTTTGAGATTGAATTTGGAGCATATGTTCTGTGATGTTGAGTGGGAGTTTGATGAGTGGTATTGACAGGAGGACTGTCTGTATTGGCGGGAGGCCTGTCTGGCACCAGGGATTTTCTAATGGGCAAAAAATGGGTGGGCGGCTTACGAGGCATTGGGTCAAGCCCCCACCTACCCTTATATCCTTCACCAGTCTTTCAACTGCCTAAAAGACCACCATGCACAGTATTTGAAGGGGGGGAGTGCCCCCTGGCAATGGGTTTCTGACCCCCTCCTCCCCTATAACAAAAGTCTTTCTGCCCCCAGAAGCAGATTGGAGCTTCTAAACTCCAATCTTCCCCCCAGAGAGCAGAAAGCTCACTCGGCAAAACGTGATGTAGCATTTGAATCAGTCTAAATGGGAGAACGGTGGGTGGTAGATATTTTATGGATTCCTGTTGATTCCGGATGTTTCCTTCACAGAAATTCAAGAAGGAAAATGTGCAATTTTAGGCAAAGTGTTAAGTTTACAGAGCACAGTAAGTCAGAAAACCTTGTGGGATTGACGCAAGGCATACCACTGTGAACTTTGCTGGGTGTCTAGTTTTCAGAATGTCTGGGTTTGGTACATTTCCCTGGGTGGCCATTGATACTTGCCAGAGACAAAACCCCTACTCCCATGCCAAATCAGATCCTTTTTGTGACCGGAAATGTTGGTCTCCACATTGTATTTTGGCGCCTCTCCTGTTGCGGGAAGTACCCACACGAGTGAGGTACCATTTTTATCAGACGACTCAGGAGAAGGCTGGGTAGAAAGATGTTTGTGGCTTCCTGCAGATTCAGAACTTCCAAGCACAGAAATGTGAGGAAATGTGTTTTGTTCCTCAAAGTTTGAGGTTTGCAAGGGATTCTGGGTCAAACAACCTATTGAGAGCCATGTGGGTTAACCCTTTCTGGGTTCCGCTAGTTGTCTAGTTTAAGAAAATGTATGGCTTTGGTAGGCTTCATTTGGTGCTGCTGAGCTAGAGCCCAAAATTTCACAGCTATCCTCTTTGCAAAAAACTGTTCCGTTTTGTGTAGAAAAATGTGATGTTCCTTTGTTGCGGTTTGGGCCATTTCCTTTTGCGGGCACTAGGCCTACCCATACAAGTGAGGTACCAGTTTTAGTAGAATGTTAGGATGTTTGCGTTTCCCTTCAGATTCCAGAACTTTTGTTCACAGATATGTGAGGAAAATGTGTTTTCAGTCAAAGTTTGTGATTTGCAAGGGACTCTGGTTAAAACAACCTGGTGAAAGCCACACAAGTCACCTCATTGTAGGTTTCCCTAGGTGTCTAGTTTTAAAAAGTTACAGATTTGCTAGATTTCCATAAGTGCAAGCTGAGATAGGGCAAAAAATCCTCAGCTACCCGCTTAAAAAAACACAGTTACGTTTTGAGTGAAAAATGTTGATGTATCCATGTTGCGGTTTGGGTAATTTCCTGTCATGGGCACTACGCCTCCCTGCACAAGTAAGATGCCATTTTCATCAAAAGACATGAGGGAGCATAGAATAGTGGATATTTATTATTACCAGTTCGATTTTGCTGCATTCGTTCCATCCAAATGTACACTATTATTTAAGAAAGAGTACAATTTGGAAAAATACCCTCTAAATCATATGCTCATATGGGTACCCACAAATCCACGAATGGACAAAAACCCACTGCTCATAAATTCCATATCTTGGACCCATTTCAGAGATACATAAGTTTCCTTGATTCCTATTTTTCAGTCTACATATGAGCTGGTCTGTATTCAGTACACAATGACAAACCATTGTACGGTACAGTTCAGTTTTTGGCTCAGGGAAACACAGGCTCTTGGAGAACCCACAACCCCTACAAATCCCCACAGCCAAAAGTGTCTAGTGAATGCAATTGTTCTTTGCTTTTGTAAATCAGCCAATGTGACAAAAAGTTACAGATGAAAATATTATCACAAATGTCTGTTTTTTCCTACTCATTTTCAATATTACTTTATTTCAGCAGTTCGTTTTTTGGGGATCTACACATATGACCTATTGCAGACTTTAGAATGTTGTCTACTTTTCAGAAATATATAGCTTTCCTTGATCAACCGTGGGTTTCACACTGGTTTGCACCACAAACTGAAGGTTGAAAGCACAAAAAATAAAAACAATTGGCTCCCTCTTTGAAAAATGCTAAAATAGTGGTGAAAATTGTTTTTTTTACTCATCTTGACATGCTGCTGGAAGCATGCAGGCTTTAGCAAATCAAATCGTTTTTTATACCATCTTTATGAAAAAAACGAACACTTTTATCCAGAGCACTTAATTCCTATTGTTCCCCCCAAAAATCACAAATTGGGCGTGTATAGCTTAATTGGAATAAAAACGTAAGGAGACCTAACGCTAACTATCCCACATAGCCAAAAAATAGCTTAGAATGGCTGTGTGGGGGTATCCTAGCAGTGATAGGGTTCACCCGCTTTGAAAAGCCCATCATTTTCTCAATTCTTTTTAATTTGAGATACATTTCCCCAAAAATAGAGCACAATTGCTTATTTAGTGGACGTGGCAGAAGAAGGAAGCTGGCATGAAATTACCAATAACACATTCAGCTTCCCAGACACTGGAGCATTCTTGGCACAACAGATGTTTGCGCAGTTAGAACAGTGATGATGCAGAGTACAGCCCTGGCATAGGATGACTGCAGGTAAACAGAGCCCCGGAAGGTCCCTTTGATGCAAAGCATCTCTAGAGGAAGAGCTGACCTGGCACGTAAAGTAGGGTTCAATTGTATAGGACTTGGAACGCCCAAGGCACCGGAGCCTGCCTGTCACATAGAGCAGGGTTAGTACATCAGATGGTAAAGCACATAGAACACCACAACTATCCACGCCCTGGCAGGGTCCAGTTGATGAGTTGAATAGCCAAGTCTTTGAGAATTTTGGGACTTCAGAAGAAATGGGGAGGTCTGTAGATGAAAGGTTAACTTGTTCCATGTCCTTACTGCTAGGTAGGAGAAGGAGTGACCTCTGCATCTGCTGTGGTGTAGGCAGGGGGAGAGGGTTGGAGAAAGGGACGCATAGTTGGGGTGTCGCTTGAGCTGATGGAAGTTTAGAAGGTGGTTCAAGTAGTCGGGCCTGTAGTTATGTAGGGCCTGGTATGAACATGTCAGGAGTCCAGCCTAGCATCTTTTCTATACAAGGAGCCTGTGGAGTTCCTGAGGTAGGAGATGATGTGAGTTCATCTAGTGAGAACCAGGACAGGGTCTGGCTACAGCGTACTGTATGGTCTTTAATTGTCATAGGAAATTATCTGCAATCCCAGCATAGAGAGCTTGCTGTAGTCAAGTCGGCTGAAGATGAGGGCCTGGGTGATGGTGTATCTGGAGCTTTGGAGTAGCCATTTGAATATCTTATGAAGCATGAGGAGGATGAAGAAACAGGGGAAGGAGACAGAGTTTACCGGATTCATCATGGTTAGCTTGTTGTCCAGAATGATGTCTAGGTGCCTAGCGTTATCAGTGGGGTTAGGAGTATGTTCACGTTCTGAGGGCCACCAGGGACTGTCCCATGGGCAGTTTTTGTTTCCAAAAATCAGAACCTTTGTCTTGTATGTGTTGAGGTTCAGGCAGTTGTCCTTTATCCAGTTGGCGACGTCAGTCATGCAGTTATGGACGTTTTGTGTTGGTATTGGTGGTGTCTTCGGAGCAGGAGAAGATGAGTAGTGTGATGAGTAGTGTGTTGTCAGAATAGGAACTCATGTTGAGTCCATGGGTTTGGTGATGCTGGCAAGAGGTGTTCTATAAGTTTTGAAGAGGGTGGGGCAGAGCAAGTATCCTTGGGAAACCACTTAGATGATTTCCTTAGGTTCAGAAGTGAAGGGGACTTTTTGGGTTCTTTCTGTGAGGGGAAAGGGGCAATCCAGCTGAGGGCAGGTCTTTGGATGCCTATGTTGTGCAGCCTTGTGATGAGTGAGTGCTGGGAGACAGTAGCAAAGGCTGCAGAGAGGTCTAGATGGATCAGAACCACAGTCTCTCCTTAGTCTAGCAGTACTCGGTTGTCGTCAGTAGCTCTGATGAGGGCTGTCTCTTTCATGTGGTGGCTGCCGAATCGGGAATTGGCGGATTACTATATATAGATTAATATCCTATGTTTCTACCCATTCTTGCACATCTTGCACCCATAGATTCACATTGAAGCCATTAGTGAAAGCCATGTAAGAGCTATTGTTTGTTTATTTTACTATAATGTTGTGCCCCTCCTGTAATATTCTTCTACCTTGGTAGACTATCATTATAGATGGAATCGCTTTAGGAGTTGAGCTCATTGAGTTAAGGACTCACTACTGATATCGCAGAGTGAGCTGCAGAAAATAAGTATGAATTCCAGCAGGGCTATCACATCCGTCTTTCTTCCAGTGTTGTTAAATTCAGTACTAATAAACTGAGCTATTGTAGGCACGTTAGTTTAAAGTGCATTGAAAAAGAGAAATGGTAGTGGTGAGTACCAAAGAAAAGCCAATGAATATTAATGTGCTAGTCCTTGTAAAGGACGAAGATTGTAGCTATTGGTTAGGCTGGGGATACTTAACATTGAGCTATAGTATTATATCCTAGTACAATAGTCATGCACTCTAATTTTTGCATTTTTATGCTATTCCTTTATAACACCCCATCAACAGCTATCATAATTCAGTACAAAATACTAAACGGAAGTGATACTTTTCCTTTCAAACATTATGTCTAGACTCACATGCAAATGTTCGGCATGGATACGCACTATGATAAGTCTAACCATCTATGCCTTTCCGTTTTATTTTCCCAAACTGGGACCTCTATATGGAGTTTTTATGGGGTAGTTGTTTTATTTAATTCTCTAGTGTATGAGGTGTATGAATTGTGATTTGCGATTCTTGCTAGTGGAAGAGAAGACTATATTTAATGTGTCATGTGTTATCTATTTGGGAGGAATATTCCATATCTTTTGTCAGATGTGATGATTGTCGGTCTTTATATATATTTTCGCTGTTTGCGATTACAACGCCCTGGGTTCCCCCCTCCATAAAGCTGCCATTGATGCAATGTTACATTTTCCTTCATACACGCCTAGTTTTTCTTGCTGCTCACAATGACTGGATGCGGCCAGCTCTCTTTGACAGTTTTATTGCTGCCTCTTTCGCGCTCCTCCACGACATCCCCCATGCATATTGTCTGTAACAGACCTCACTGTTGGGTAGACCAATTTGCGGATTTTCAGTATTTCCTGGAGTCTGCAAGGCTTCACAATGATCTTTGTTTTCCCCAATTCTCGTCCCAAAAATTAGTGCTCACCCTTCTCTCCAGGAAATCTGGCTTAACAGTGAATGCATCAAAACATGATGCCAATGGTCGATGTCTTCTCTCTAGGCTAAATAATGAAGATCAAGATTTATATGTGACGAATATATAAGCTCCCAACATTGATGAGCCAATATTCTGGCTTTCTCTTACTAAAAAACTTAGGGCCAGGTGTAGGTATCCAAATACCAGTAGGTAATCGCCGAAAATACCGATTTTCGACCGTTACCGACCGGTATTTGGATACTGAGATGTAGGGCATCTCAAAATACAGATTTTGTAAATTTACTGAGTGAGTAAATTTACCAAATCAGTAAACTTACTGATTCGGTAAAAAAAACGAATCTGTATTTTGAGATGTAGCTGGCACTGTAAACAGTGCCACAGGGCTTTAAGGATTTGTTATTTACCACCACTATTAGTTGGTGGTAAATAACGAATACCTGTGCATATGCAAATCTGTAGCATCCTTATTTCAGAGGAAATGATGCTTTGGGGCACATTTAAATTTGTCATAGGAGGTCAAATTATTTAACGTATAGGAAAAACGAACACAGACATCAAGGACTCTTTACAATCCTTGGGTGCAGAAATAAAAATGAAAGAGGAAGCTTTCAGGCACACTAATAATAATGCCCTACTAGAGGAAATTAAATCTGTAAAATACACATTTAATACAATTGTCAGTAAAAATGCGAATCTTTTTGTGCAAGCCCAAAAATCAAGCAGCTCCTCTTCCATAATAGGACGGGTAAAGCACTTGCCAATGCACTTGAATCCCAAAACATAGGCAATCATCACAAGTTCATCTCAGCTCTAGATGATTCCAAAAAAGTTAAAACCAAAGAAATACTAGAGGTTTCTACGGATTTCTGCCCAAGTTTATATACGCCTCACAACAAACTGAGCAAAAGAGTGCATGTTATGTATCTATGGAAGTACACAACTCTCAGGAGCTTGGAAGTTTATTTGGAAAAGCAGCAGGCTCTGAAGTGGGTAAAACATTTTCACTTGTGGTTTTCAACTGTATGCTTGTACATATTTTTAACTCATTTTATTAAACAATTGTTCAGATTACATTTGCATTTATCATACAGGGGATAAGCATACATCAACACTTTATCCCTGCCCTTTCCCAAACACTCATGTCTCTGATAAATCGCAGAACCCAATTGCCTTATTTTATATACATACACTGTCTCATCTCCCTATTCCTCCTCCCTTCCCTATCTAGTGGCCTCTAAACTCATTCAATTTACCCCAGACTTTTTTCCATTTTTGTGGACATCCTCTACTTCCATAGACTACTTTTTCTGCCCCAGAGCACCAATCCAAGTATGCCTGCAATTCCCCAAGTTCCGGTATCTGACACATCCCCCACTTTTTAGCTATATTCATTTTTGCCACCATTGCTGCTACTTTCAACCATATTAGTGTGTACTTTGGCCAGTTTTCCTCTCCTGTGAAGGGAGTATTAGCCATCTCGGGTCTCTTAGTACCTCTACACTGGTGACTTCAGTCATAACTCTTGTCACCTCTCTCCAAAAGATTTGGATACCTTTACATTCCCAAAGGATGTGAAAAAAGGAACCTATTTCCCCGCAACCCCTCACACAATTTCAGTGAAGCAGTGATTAGGATGCATAGGGTCCATCGAGTATAAGCAATTGGATCAGGCAAAACCTGGCTCTTATAGCTACCTCCCTTGGGCTCTGCACTGCCTCTTCCAAGTCATCCTCCAAAAGTCTCAAGTCTGTCTCCCAAGGGAGACTATTGGGTTGAGTGAGTTGTACATTATTTTCTTGTATGTTAGTGAGGTGGTTTGTGCAGCCACCGGATCCATCAGTAAGCTATCTTCTGATGGCGAATTATCAGATAGCGTATCCCCCCCCCCCCCCGAGGTATTGGCTCATAGCGTGGTTCAGTTGCTTGTATCGATATTGTTCTGTTTCTACCATTTCATATTCCTTTTGTAGGTCCTCGAAGGTATGCCAGCGTTGTCCCCTCCAAATGTACTCAAGCTTTGCAGTTCCCAATATCTCCCATTTCTTGAAGAATCCCCTCAGTGCTCCTGTTTCTGTCAGTTAGTTGGTATCCAACAGTGGAGTGTTCCCCGTCAATTTCCCTTCCCAGCCTATATGCTTTTGTACTTCTCTACAGGTTTGTATCACTGTTTGGGTTGTGTGGTGGAAGCTTTTTTCCCATGCGTCTATTATACAATGCTGGTAAATATCCCCTTTCCCCCATAACCCAGTGATCTGCCCTATAAGCTGGGTCTCCATGGTCTGTAAATGCCCAGTAATTTATTACTATTAATTGTGAGGCACAGTAGTACTTATTTATGTCCAGAAATGCCAGCCCCCCTCATAGGTTCCTCTCTGGAGCTTACTAAGTGCAATTCTAGAGCTGCCTCCATACCATGAGAGCTTTCACAGTTCACTATTTATATCGTGGAATACCTTCTTGGGTATTTTATACAGGGTGTTTTGTATCACGGACAGCAACCGAGGGAGGGACATCATTTTGAAAATACCTGCCCTGCCCATCAGGGAGACCGTAGTTTTCATCAATGTTCCACATCATTTTCTAGCTGTTTTATTTGGGCATCTAGGTTATCTGTTAGGAAGTTGACCACTTTCGTGCATATTTAAATGTCCACGTTTGTGAATCTTGTTTTAGTTACCAGTTGCGTGGAGCCCTCCAATCTTTGGGGTACTGTCCCAGCAAGTGCGAAGAGTAGAGATGCATTCCAATTTGTTGTATACCCTGAGTAGGTACCAAACAGGTGTACTATTTGGAGTACACTGTGGACTGATCTATTGGGTTTGGTCAAATACAGGAGTATATCATCAGCATATAGTCCTGTCCTCCCAGTTGCCCCCTCCCTGTATGCTTGTATTATGGGGTCGTTTCTGACGCACGCGGCCACAGATTCCAATGCCAGGACAAAGGTCATCGGCGAGAGCCGGCAACCCTGACGAGTGCCCTTTCCGAGCTGGAATGTACGAAACACCTCCCGATTGACCCTTACCTTGCCTGCGGGTCTTGATATAGGAGTTTTACTCTCTCTGTGAAGTTGGGTCCAAATCCCAATCTATCTAACTTTGCGAATATTAAATTGCCGTTCAATACTATCAAATGCCATTTGTGCATCTAGAGAAAGCAACACTGCATTTCCAGTGGTATCCAATTCTTTCAGGCTCAACATCCGTACAACCTTCGGAGATTCAGTTGTGTGCCCCTATAAACCCAGATTGGTACATGTGTACTAATGTATCTATGACTGCCCACAGTCTGGTTGTCAACACCTTCGCCAGCACCTTTACTTCAATGTTTAGCAAAGATATTGGTCTATATGATCCACATTCCTCCGGCAGTTTACCCTTTTTGGGGACCACTACTATTGTGGCAATACGCTGGTCCAGTGGAAGTTTCCCCGTTTCTTTTGACTCTTGATACATATTAAGAAGATGGGGAGCATCCTTGCTTGCTACACTGTTATAGAGTTCTGTTGAGCGCCCATTAGGTCCGGCTGCCTTTCCTGATTGCAGGCCCCCTACGGCCCCAGTTATCTCTTCCACTGTAATATCTTGTTCAAATATCTGCCTGTCTTCCACCCCTATGACTGGGAGTGTTATTTCACGCACTAGTTCACTACAATCCTCTGCTGTTCTCATCTTTGAGGACGTATATAAATCCACATAGTATTGTGCAAATGCTTCTGCTATTTCTGTACTTGTATTTTTAACTCCTCCCCCTTTGGTTTGTATTTCCACTACCCAATTTCTGTCCCTATCTCTCTTCTCCAGCCAGGCAATCCTTTAGTTGGCTTTGACCCCTACTTTGTATGTGTTTACTTTGAACGGCTAATGCTTGTGTTCTCACCTTTTGTTGCCCTAAGTCTTTTCACTCCTGTCGTTAAAGTTTAAGTCTTTGAAACACTGATTCCTCCTCTAAAATACTCTTCCCGTGTTTTTTCCAGATTTTCAATTTTCACCTCAAGTCCTTCCAGCTCTCTATTCTGTTCCTTTTTCTGTGTGCCAATTTGAGCCTGTGCATATCTTCTCACTACAGTGCTATAGGCTTCCTATAACATCGGGATCCTCCACTGACCCCTGTCCACCTTCAGTTTTGAAACTTATCGCCCATCTCATAGCCCCCAACCTCTCAAACATCTGTAATGCGATGTTTAGAACAGGCTACTATCCGCACTTATAGAAAAAGGCCATCATCAAACCTTTGCTTAAGAAACACAACCCACAACCTTGATCCTACAGACACAAAAAATGTTAGGCCCATCACCAGCCTTCCATTCGCAGCAAAAAATTCTGAAAATTGAATTCCCAGTTGTCCAAATATATTGAAGAAAGTAATTTATTGGATGATACACAATTTGGCTTTCGTTAGGGCCATGGAACCGAGATAGCCCTTATTAAGGCCTCAGATGAAATCAGGAAAATACTAGATCAAGGTGGTGCCGCTGTCCAGGTGCTGCTGGACCTGTCAACGGCATTTGACATGGTCGACCACGTCACTTTGATCGACCGTGTCTCAACTATTGGTATCAGTCACAGGGCTAAAGCCCTCTTAGTCTCCTCCCTATCTAACCGCACCCAACTAGTGAGTCTTACCACTTTTAACTCTCCATCATTTACCCTCCCGTGTGGTGTACCACAAGGATCATCTCTGAGTCCGACACTATTAAACATCTATGTGTCGGACTTAGCCAGAGTCATCAAAGCACACGGGATGGGTCTCACATCTTACGCTGATGAAACACAATTGGTGCTTGTAGTGCATAAAGATGGAAAAGCAGTCGCAGCCAATTTTCAGGATCGAATGGTGGTCATCAGTATGGCTAATATTTGCCTACATTTTAAACTCTGAAAAAACAGAGGTGATGATTTTTGGCAATCTGTCCCCGGATTGGTCCTCCATCTGGTGGCCTACCAAACTTGGACCACCTCCTCTCCCCGTACCAAAGGTCAGAAATTTGGGTGTCACCTTTGACGACAAGTTGTCCTTTGCACCTCATGTCAACACTGTTGTCTAATCATCTTTTTACATACTGAGGATGATAAAAAACTCTTACAATTCCTCCCACTCAGTGTTGGAAAAACCCATGTCAGTACTTTACTAATGTCAAAAATTGACTATTGCAACAGTCTCTTCATGAATGCTCAAAGTAAGTTCCTCAACAAACTACAGCTGGTGCAGAACTCAACTGCCAGGATTTTTTCAGGCACCCCTAAGTATAAATCTATCGCAAAGGTGCTGCGGCAGTTCCACTGGAAGTCGAATCAAATTCAAGGCCTTCTGCATCGCCTATGAGGCCACGCACAATACTGGACCTATGTTGTTCAAGGAAGCTCTTGGAGTCTACACCCCCAATAGATTCCTACGTTCATCAACAACAAACCTGTTGAAGATCCCCCGCACTAAGAAAGCCTCATGGGGTGACAGACGATTCACCGTCGCCACCGCCAAATTGTGGAATACTCTCCCTCTCCACATCAAAACTAGCCCGACCTTGCTTGCCTTCTAGAAAATGATAAAAACATGGCTTTTTAGCCAATAGTCAACAGATCCTGGTTCTTGCTCGCTGTCCATAGCGCAGAGACACCCACGGGTATTTGCGCACTTTATAAATGGTATAAATAAAAATAAATAATAACATGGCTGTCGATTTCACTGACCCCTCATTGTCCTGGAAATATTGCGCCATACATGTTTTTATTTTTTGTGCAAATTGTTTGTTTCTAAAATGACATGGGTCTATACTTGCTGGAGGTGTATTACTTTAAACCGGTCCCTGCAGCTGCACCTCAACCGAGGAATGATCGGAAATGCCCCTTGCCTTCTGCACAGATCCTCTAAATTGTAAAAATATAATCTATTCTGTGACTTTTATGTACAGCCGATGTATGTGTGAATTTCCGCTCCATGGGATTGTGTTCACGCCACAAATCAACCATGCCCATTTCTGTCACAAACCCCACTAACAGTCCTCTTTCATGTGTCCCAGTAGCTCCTGCCATCCTATCTCAGTGCGTACCCATGACTGCGTTCATATCACCTCCCAGGATGAGCATGTCCTGGGGCATCTCAGGAATAATGCTTCCCAACGCTCTCAGGGTATCACTGTGAAGGCTCGGCGGAACGGACACTGAGCATGCATTTAAAGTTTTCACCTCCCACGTGCCCGTCATTGCCGCATATCTTTCTAGCTGATCTTGCCAACATTTATTCACAGTCAGTGGACAGAGGTCTTGATTAGTATTCCTGCACCTCTGGAACCAGAGGTATATCCCATGTGCACTTGTAGTTTGTACCCATATAGATCTAGTAGTGCCCTACAGTAGTTACCCCACAAGTGGGTTTCCTGGAGGAGCACCATTTCTGGACTGTCTCCGAAGTTACAGCAGTACTAGTGTTCATTTTATTTTACTTCCCAACCCATTGATATTCCACGTCAGCACCCTAAGAGGCATCCTAGAAAAATGGTTGTATCTTGATAAATACAGATCATCTGGCCGTCAACTGTACTACTATGTACTGTGGGTTCCACTCCTATCATCAGTTGGCATGTCTGGACATTTCTGCTGATATACCCTAGTACATTTCCCTGAATACTGTCTCTGAGCCTATAACTACTAACTTTTACAGCAAACCTGCTAACTTATAATGTCCCTGATTCTAAAATATGCACCCCCTCCCCGCTTCCCTGCTGGACAGGTTTTCAACTACCCACCCTCACAACTTGCGGATAGCTTTTCACGACATAGAACCTGCTTTTTGCTAGGGTAGGCCGGAGGGCTTGTCAGTTTCACTCTCGTTCTCTGACACCCCCTTTAAAACGTGCTATTCTTTATTCAAGTCTCAGACCATTGTCTCTCTTTTTTGCTGTTCGCTCCCCCCCCCCAGTCACCAAGGATATGTGATAGGGCTCCCCCACTGCTCGTCTCCACTTACTATTTTGGAAATGTATTTTCCTCTCAATTAGATATCAGGTTTCTACTTTACCATATGTCTCTATCATTCATTCTGCAATCACTCTCAGTTTTATCTGTCTCTTCTGTATCCTGGAGTCTCTCTGATCAGTCATCTTTCTTGTGTTTTGCTTTACCCTTCGTCAGCCCTCCAACCATTCCCAGGCCTCTTCCAGTAGAGTAAAGTACCAGACTTTGCACTCTGCCATCACTCGCAATCATGCCGGTTAGAACATTATATATTGAATGTGTTTGATCTCATCGCTCTCTTCCTCAAAGCTTTGAAACAGTTTCTGGACTTGGAGTGTAAATTTGGGGAAGAAATGAATAGTTGTATTTTCATACTTGAGGTCCCCGTGTAGTCTCGCTGTTTGCAGCACCACATCCCTATTCCTCTAATTAAGGATTTTGGCAAATAATGTGGTATCCTCATGTTGTATGTATGTTCTTGTATCTAGCTGCTCAGCCCAGTGTGAGTGTTCTCATTGGAATCTTAGTGTGGGTGGAATGTTGGTTGCATGATAGTTTCAGTTAAGGATGGGCTGAGTGGCTAGTAGGCTGCTCCTGATGGGGCTGTTATCTTGACCATGATATCTACATCTGAAGAACTAATAAACATCTTCTACATGTACCTGATTTGGTCTATGTATCTACACCAGAACCTGTGGGACCAGCCCACTACATTTTGGCGACGAGGATGGGATTGCATCAAATGGCAAATAGATCTGTTTTGGGCAGTTACCAATGATACCAACGAAGTTATTTGTTTTTTTTGTTTTTTTTGTCAATTACCGAATATTATAAAGTTTAATTTATTGCGCAAATTTATTGGGCACTAACGCTTACTTCAGGTTTGAATTTTGAAACAGTCATGCTCTCCTCAGTGTTTCTTTGGTCGCGCGGAGGACAGCTTTCCCTTTAGTGATGTCTTTTCTGGCTCATTGGATTCAGCTGCAGGGTGACGCCGGCGAGCAGCAATGCACCGAGAACCATCCGGCTCGGCGTAAATAACGTGCCGCCATTTTCTGCTCAGAAGCATCAGCCTCTGTGTTTAATGTTCTTGGTGACCGTCAACATGAGGTAAAAAGTTTTCTTTGGCATTCTGAATTATTTCAAACATGACTGTCTGTGTTTTCATCTGCGATTCAAACATTGTCCAATCTTATGAAGCACTGCGTTGTCCTGCTCACACATCGTGTTTGCCTGCATCATTACACGGTGACAGGCACGCCTTTAACCTAAAAGAAATGGTATCAATAAACTTGCCTGTCTGCCTCATTCCGGTGACAGGCACACCTCTGTAATTTTGTCATTTTAAGCTCTAACAAAGCAAAAGGGCTATAGAGAATGTTTTTGTTTCTTATTTGAAGAAATATTTATAGTGAAACGTTTTATTTAACTCGTATTTGAATTTTGTTCACTGTTTATGTTTTTCTACAGTATGCTCGTTTTTCTTAAAAAATTTTAACTTTAAAGGTGTGGTTAACATAGGGGTGGGTGTATAGTCCCATTTCCTTTTAGGAATATGTTTTCTTTTTCTTAAAGTTGGGTGAGGGTTTTAAGTCCCATCACCCCATTTTTACAGTATTTATCCCTGTCTTGGGATGGGGGTGGGTTCAAAGTCCCATGACCCCTTGTTCACTCGTGTTATCCTTTGGGATGGGAGTGGGTTCCAAGTCCCATGTTCCCTTGTTCACGCGCTACATTTTGGTGTGGGTTTTAGTCCCATGACCTCATCATATAGTTAGTTTATCCCTGTCTGGGGATGGGTGTGGGTTCGTAGTCCCATGTTCCCTTGTTCACGCATTACATTTCGGTGTGGGTTATTAGTCCCAATACCTCAAAAAGTTTTAAATCCCTGCCTTGGGATTTTATCATTTTAGTGATGGGGTTTTTGTCCCACCTTTGTTTTAAGGGGGTTTCAGTCTCACCTGTGTTGTGACTTTTGGGTTTTAGTCGTAAACAAGTTGGCACGTGGGTTTTAGTCCCACAGTGTTTCCTTACTAGAGGAGTGGCGTTTTCATTTACATTTTGCCACAGTCTTCTGATGCTAGAAGTACTTTCTTTGATTTTGTTTCTCCCATTATGGATTTGTCTGGGGTCTTGTTGTCCCCTCTAGTTTATTAAATATTGTGAGCTTTTGTGAGCTATTAATGTTTGCCTTTCTAATTTCAATTTGTTTGTCATTGAAGGAGGAGGATGGTGTTGGTTTAATTCTATCTTTTCGCTTTCTTCCTTCTTTAATAATTTGGATGTCTGTTTTCCCTCTCGTGATGCTTTTCCTTATTCATCCCTGGGTTACAGATTTCTTGGAAGTTTGTATATTCTTGTTGTGCATAGTTCTCCTTTGCTTAGTCTTTTGTTATTTTGTTTTCAATTATTAAATGGAGAGGATAATGTGGTATCCTCATGTTGTATGTATGTTCTTGTATCTAGATGCTCAGCCCAGTGTGAGTGTTCTCATTGGAATCTTAGTGTGGGTGGAAAGTTGGTTGCATGATAGTTTCAGTTAAGGATGGGCTGAGCGGCTAGTAGGCTGCTCCTGATGGGGCTGTTATCTTGACTATGATATCTACATCTGAAGAACTAATAAACATCTTCTACATGTACCTGATTTGGTCTACGGTGTCTTCATATCTACACCAGAACCTGTGGGACCAGCCCACTACATTTTGTTAGTGGCGGTGCTCCTGACCTTGGTTTTGGGATGGGTGCCTTGTGTGCCCTTTCAATGCTAGGTTGTTCCGTCCCCTCCAGCAGACCCATCAGTCGGATGTTGTTCTGGCATGCCCGCCCCTCCTGATCATTGAGTTTTGCTGCCAGCGCATCCTGTTGTTGCTTCAGTTGCTTCACTTGTTCCTCTAAGTTTTGTGTAGTGATCTTTAGCTTGATAATGGCTCCACTGCTTTGGTTACCTTTTCAGACATTTCCATGAAATCCACCCTGAGGAGATTCATCTCCACTATTACTGTGTCTATTTTGGGTTTAAGTGACTCCTTCAGATCTGTAATAGCTGCACTGTATTCCCAGCACCTTTCACTTCAGGGATCTCGGGTGCTCTCTACACGAATGAATCACTGCCTCGTCTTAGTTGTTCTCCGGAGGCACTTCACTCCGCTCTTGCCACTCCCACAGAATGAAATTCCCCCTACCCAAAGCAGAGAAATGTGGAAGAACTGCATTTGTTTCATGATATTGGAGATTTTGAAAAGGACTCCTGGGGTATACCCCCAATAATGTTTGGGAATTTAAACACGATTTCTATATGTGCTGGACTGGAAATAATATCAATGATCCTAAACCAGATGCCCATAAGTGCCTACAAAATCATACATTTTGAGGAGTATTTGACATATATGTTTTTGTAAGAAACTCGCAATGTTTACATGTTGCTTAGGCTGTTTTATAGTTTGATTGGAAAAGCATTTGCCTCATGATATGATTTCTATCTTGTCAAACGCATTCAGATGGATTCAAACTTTGTGGAGCCTTCACATAAAACTGGAGTATACATGGGCAATGTTCATCTTATGTTAAAAGAGCTGTAGAAAACATGTGTGTGATGTTCTTTAAAGACTAAACATCCTGTAGGTTGTTTAGCCCTTAGAAGGCTGTATTAAAACAATGCTATGCCTATGTATCAGTGTTACACACGTTTATGCCCTCACCTTTTAGGACAAATTACAGAATGACTGTCTGCAGTCTGACTCTTACATAAGGCTACATATAGATACATATGCATTGCAAAATTGCTATATCTGCTTCTTAAATAGTAGCAGAAGTACAACCTGTAACTTTGAAGTATTTTATGTTTTTTGTTCCAACGAATTAAAAAACACACTAATAGCCTATTGTGCATTGTCAACTTATGAGTTAACACCTAGGATCAGGTCCGCATGCCATGCATATGGCGGTCCCGCCCTACGAATTAGGATGTGACTGCCACCATGGCGGTTGTATCAGGCTATTTAACACTGCAGCGGGTGCTGCTGACTGCAGCACCCACTACAATGCCAAAAGAGCAGGTTGTGCATTTCACTGCATTACGTGGCAGGCACCACACAGTGCATCCTAATTTGGCAGATGGTGCCTGGTATGCACCGCCACCATTTTAGCCTATCTGGACGGTCCACCAGGTAATTGTAATGATGACCTGTGGCAGATCCGTTGCCGCTGGTTTTTGCACCTGTCACGGTCGCGGTCAGATTACCCCCACCATCGTAATGTGGTGGGGGAAAATAGTTTTCCGATGATGGAAGGCCCGTCCCCGTACTGCTGGCCGGCCTGCTGGCAGTGGCAGGCCTTCCACCATCGCAATGACCCCCCTAGTTAGTACATGGATCAATATTGGCATTTGTTCAAGTGTCATATAAATAAATGGATTGACTTTACCACCAATGATCGGAGTGCAAGATGCATTTGAACGTTTGCTTGGTCATTTCAATAATAAGAATGGACCAAGAAATGTATAAACTATTGAATGCCTCAATTGTATTATGGATACAAATTGTATAGGCATGGAGACAGGGGCACCCTATTTTATGCCATTAATATTATAACAAAAAAAATGCAAAACTGGTGACTTCATTTCAATGCATCTATTTAAAGCACACTTATAATATTTGATGTTATGGGCATGGGTGACAGGCAGTAGGCGCACTAAAATATCCTTCCGAATTGCACGTTTTAAATTTGAAAAAGGTAAAACCATGTGTTTCTGATTATCATGTTCTTAATTACATTATTAATATATTGACCTAAACAAACATCTGCCTTTCATTTTATAGATTAGATTACACATGTGTATAATATGGCTGGTGCACAGTTGAAAAACTTTTATTAAAAGGAAAAAGGGGTTGTAAGTTTTTGGAAGTAGAGAAGCACTGATCAGATGGGTGGGCATCTAAAAAAGAGCTTGTTACGAGAACTTTGGTGAAAGACTAGCTATCTGGGGAATCTATATATTCTCTATACAAACCCTCCTGGGAGATGTTTGGGAAAAGATTAATGGTTGTGGAGACTGAAGACTAGCCTGATCTAATTTGCCTTCAAATATTTGCTAAGCATAATAAAAGTGTACAATATGTATTGACTGTCATATTCTATCCAAGTATGCTTTTGCAGAGCAGCTAAAAGACAACACTTGTCCAAGTGTAACTGCTGCCATTAGATACATATAAGCAAAGGCATAACACCTCAAAAACTCCAAATGGATAATGGAAAACATTTTTTAAACAAGCAGTTTCAGAGATTATTAAAACAGCACTACATTCATTTTTTTTATTACGCACACTGAAGTGAAAGTAGCTGAAACAGATTGTTTTAATAGAATTGTAAAAACTACAAAATGGTGGTACTTCACAGCTTACACCACCATCCATTATGTGGATGCATCACAGCCATTTGTAGATGTTTATAACGCTAGGTCCCTGTGACCGGGCAGGTCCGCAAATAGGGTCACACAAATGCAGTACAGACTGGTGGACTGCTTTACCCCTGTCACCCACTCTTTTTGGTCCCCAGCTGACGTACCATAAAAAATAACATAAGGAGCTATACTTACCAATAACACCAATACCAAGTACCAAATAACCAGTCAGTTGGCAGTGAAGAAAAGTCAGTCATTTACTATACAAAATACTCTATAGAGCAGCCTCTCCCATCCTCACCTATCAGGTGCGCGGAGAAGACTTCCAGCTCACAGTCACATTACATATATACCTTCAAATCAACACGTGAAGTTACCGTACATAGAAAAATACTACTTGGCTCTAAGGTTCTAAAGAAAGACCATATATGGCACACATGATTAGTTTGAAACTCTGCTTCTGCTATTATTGGGGAAAGTCAGGAAGGGTGACCTGGAGTACAGGAATGCGCTTATCACCTCTGAAGCTAGATGCGACCTTGAGTCTCAGGACAAGGAAAGAATAGTGTGCATTCAGCTGCTCTCAATAACTCAACTAAACAGGGGCTTACTGACTACTAGAGGATAACACGTGACCACTGCTCGAGTCTGATGCGGACAAGGCAAAGATGGCGTCTGTGTGGTTTTCGGCCCGTTTAGTATGGCAGACCACACGAGCAGTGAATACCCTTACTAATTCAACTAAAACTAACCAGTTTGAATCAGATTAAGACTAATCAATAAAGATATATGTAGATACATCATGCTAACAAAAGATATCCTATACCATTAGTACTATAACTGTAGAAAGATCGAAAATTATCTCTCACGAAGGATGATTGGACCTGGGAGGCAGAAAAAGAACCATGTACCTTTCATTAGGCTTTCTACTGCGATGAAGCCACACCCCCTCGGAACATCATAGGAGGCCATTGGATAAAAGTAAAGAGGAACACAGCCAGGTGTGCAACGTCACCGACGTGAAGGAGGAGAACAGAGAAGCAGTGGCAGTATTGAGTACAAGCGAGAATCAACCCGAAGTCGGCGAGGAGTTTTAGAGAGACGGAGACTCGGAGACTCGTGTACAGCGGAGCCAGTGCCAGGAGGCCACTATTCCCGCTCATCCCCGGGCCACGTTCCTGGAGGAGCATGGCTTCTTCAGGTACGGGATCATCGCCCGGGCTGGTTTGGAAGGTGGGGACGCCCTTAAACTCCAGTCGGGGCTTTACTTACTATATAACTGTCCCCACGTACCCCCTCCCCTAATCCCCACACCGTTTCCCTTCTCACCGGCAACACCAGTATTCACTGTCACTCACTCGTTGTTGTGCACTGCTTTACGAGTGTAAATGGTGTCTCCTCAAACCCGGCCCGGATATTTCTTAATACTCTGAAGCCAACCTCATTGACTGCATCTCTTCTCTCTTGCCCTCTTGTGCTACCCTGCATCCGTGTGACTGCCAAGGAGTAACAAGGAGAGAAGACCCGGCTGCCTGTATACCTGGGAATCCTACCATCACCACGGATCCCGCCAAATTTGCAGCAGAGAGACTGACTAGTAGTAACAAACGTGTCATCAAGAAAATAAAACCTTACTTACCTCGACCTGGTCTTCTCTCAATTCATTCCACCCCGCCACAGTCCCTTAGGTCTATCTATTATACAGTTCCTACTAAAATAATAGGATGATAAAACTCCAGAACTTGGGGGACTTAGGGCCTGATTACGAGTTTAGAGGTGTTGCAGAGGGCCGCCATGCCAGTGCCCACTGCAACACCTCCAAACCCATAGTCAAAATACAGATTGGGATGCAGGTTGGGCAGTCCTGAAGCGGCGGTCCCATGGTCCTGCCTTTCGAAGACTCATAGGAGAGCCATAGAAAGGTAGCACTGTTGGAGTGCCGCTGGCCACTCCTGAGTGGTCCGACATGGGCAATGTTTTGCATTTCATTTTGTGCAGGAACAGGGGGTGCATACAGGCAGGGGGACACACAATGTGTCATCCTGCATGAACCCCCATGCACAGAGGGAACAGGGGGCAGAACAGGGCAACCTGACTACCACCCATTTCATGGCAGGCTCACTGCAATGTAAAGTGTCACAGTGAGGAAACTCGTAACGGACGTGCACAGCCACGAAATTGATTAAGTCTCGGCAACTCTTTTAATCCTAGCATTAATTTTAGTTCACTGTTTTTACATGATTTACTGCTTTTAAATACGTGTATCGCTGCTTTTTCCTACCGACACTTGCACTTTAGCTTGTCAGTTGTACTCAAGCCCAAACCCTGGTCCACCATGGGGTTTCCCCGATTGTTGTGGAGGGTGCCGGTGATTAGGAATCCTGGTCTCTGGTTGCTGGGGGATGTTGGGGGTGGAGCAGTATGGTTAGCGTTCCAGCGCTTGCAGCCTACATGAACCGCATGCCTTCCTTGTCATGCAGCAGACGTGCGCAACCACGAGTCAGTCGGCGAAATTGATTAAGTCTCTGCAACTTCTTAACCCCTTTTGTGCTTCAGACGGCCTCTGGCCATCCGATGTCATGGTGGGCTTTTGGGGAGGATGGCAGGGGACCGTCCGAACTCCGCACACTCAATAAAACACTCGCACAGTGCAAAAATTCACACCGCCCGGAACGGGTTAAAGCCTAGCATTAATTTTAGCCCACAGTTTTTACCTGATTAACTGCTTTTAAAAATGTGTAATGTTTTGGAGGGTACCGGCGATTAGGAATCCTGGTCTCTGGTTGCTTGGGGCTATTGGGGTCGCAGCAGGATGGTCAGTGTTCAGCGTGTGCAGCCTACATAAAGGATATGTCTTCCTGGTCACGCAGCGGACGCGCGCAGCCACGAGTCAGTCGGCAAAATTGTTTACATTTGGGCAACACCTTAAAGCCTAGCATGAATTTCAGTCCACTGTTTTTTTCTGATTAACTGCTTTTAAAAACGTGTATTGCTGCTTTTTCCTACCCGCACTTGCACTTTAGCTTGTCAGTTGTGCTCAAGCCTGTACCCCGGTCCACCACGGGGTTTCCCTGATTGTTGTGGAGGGTGCCAGGTATTGGGAATCCAGGCCTCTGGTTGCTGGGGACTGTGGGGGCAGAACAGGAAGGTCAGCATTCCAGCGCTTGAAGCCTACATAAACCGCATGCCTTCCTTGTCGCGCAGCGGACACGTGCATCCACAAGTGAGTCGGTGAAATTGATTAAGTCTCGGCAACTTATTAAAGCCTAGCATTAATTTTAGCCCACTGTTGTTACTTGATTAACTTCTTCTAAAAACTTGTATTGCTGCTTTTCCTACCGGCACTTGCACTTTAGCTTGTCAGTTGTGCTCACACCTGCACCCTGGTCCACCATGGGGTTTCCCCGATTGTTGTGGAGGGTACCGGTGATTAGTAATCCTAGTCTCTAGTTGCTGGGGGCTGTTGGGGCGGAGCAGAACGGTCAACATTCAAGCGCCTGCAGCCTACATAAACCGCATGCGTACCTTGTTGCGTAGCGGGCGCGCTACCTGAGTGCTGGAGGCGCGCCAAAGGCAAGCCCATCTGCGCCCATCCATGGTCGACTGGGACCAGGTGCCATACATCTATCCTGTGTTTCTACCTACCCGTCAGCAGACTTGAGGCGGCTGCAGGGAAACTTGACCATAGATTCTGAGACCTCACCCATTCTCAACGAGGTGGGGATTCTGAATCTTAGGGATATCCACTCAGAAATCTCAAAACATATCTAGCAGTGGGGTGTCCCCATCAATGACAAGGTCCTGCAAGTTATAGCTATCCCCGAGCAACAGGAGGCAAAGAGAATTACAATTAGGTACCTGAACACCCAATCAATGGTAAAACATCAGGTTGAAATTTTCCAAAATCAGATATCCTCCTCCTTTCTGAAACATGGCTTACTGCCAAGTCTGTCACCGAAATCCTGGCAGCAGTACCTGATAATTACTGTATTCTTAAGGCCAATATGCCCCCGGGTAAAGCCGGGGGAGGGGTTGCTGCCATTATTCACTAGAAACTCAAGTTCACCTCATTGGGGATCACAGGCATTCGCTCAGTTGACAGCCTAATATTGAAATTTGAATCCCCTCAGTCTTCTTTTATTTGTGCTTCATTTTATAGACCTCCCTCATCACATGCCTGCATTCCCTCAACTACTAGGCTAAATGATTTCCCGTCTAGCTCTCAACCATGTCAGAAATCTAATAATTGGAGACTTTAATTATAGGCCAAATGATGCACTCGAAAGTGTTGACTCTACAGCATTTACCGATCATCTTACTGGAATGAATTGTTCCCTGCATGTGAAGAGAGCTACTCACATAAAGGGGCATATTTCAGACCAAGTGTGGACATCTAATCTGGAAATCGCTAAGTTCATAATTTCCCCATGTACTTGGTCTGATCACCATCTTACCACATTTGTGATATCTAGTATCTCCCCTACTAAATATTTACAGACCAAAAATCTGCTGGCCAGAAACTGGATCTGTGCTAATATTGGCGATTTTTGCTCATTATTAACTGCCAAAGCCCCTGCTGCACAGGAGTCTCTCCACATTCAGGCAAAAAACGTGGCTTGAATCTGCCAGTGATCGCATTGCCCCCTTCAAGAAAATCAAGACTATGCAATCACACTACACCCAACGTTAGTTCTTTAATGACTTAAAATTAAAGAAATTAGCATTAAGGTAAGCTGAATGTAGATGGAGACAAGACTGTTCCCTTGACAAAATAGCCTCCTATTTAACACTGCTCAAAGAATATAAAAATGCTATCCTCAAGACTAAGGCAGAATAAATACTTCTCTTCAAAAATAATAAATTTGGCTAATAAGTCCAAGGATATCTACTCAAGTCAAGTCAAGTCAAATATCTTTATTCGATTGTTTGCATTTAACAATCATAAAAGTACATTTCATAACAAAAACATTTGACACAAAATATGATTATAAAAAAGAGTATTTCCAAAAGGCCACGGTCACAAGCGAAATAACAGGTTAAAAGATATCAATAAACAGTTTAAGTTAAAAAGATATACCTATCAGTAGCAAAATTAATTAACCTTCCATACTTTTTCTAAACTTGAGTGCTAATTTTAAAAAGCTACATACAAACATAGTGCAGTTACTGTTTAGCATTTGAAGGTAATAAAGTGCTGGTCTGATTTGTGCAAAATACAGCTGTTTAAGTAAAGGTTTTAAAAACAAATTACGAGGAACTGTATAATACGAGCAGATGAATAAAAAGTGTGCCAGATCTTGCGGAGACTTATTGTCGCAGCCGCAGGCTGGCAACATTTGACCTCTATGGGCCCCACTTGGTACAGCTAACAATAAGTGAAACAGATCAAATCAAAACCTTGTCAACAAAAAGCGTTTGTAACCCAACATGGGCCAAGATAGATAAGGTTCCATTTGGAGACAGGTTTTTGTCAGAACATGCAATCTCACACTATTTTTCTTAAGCTCTCTCTCCTCCCTAGCTAGGTCCCGAGATGACATAAAGGTGTTTTTCACATAAGTTACATTGGTTTAGTTATTGTCTCTGGGGCTAGGAAGAGGTCCAGCCGACCTATTTCAAGAAGACATCTTCTGACATATTTTATCCACGGGATCTTGTACCTCCCTTCCCACGCTAGTGCTTCTTGTAAGATGTTTCTGGTGAGGGGTATGTCTGTATTCAACCAGCTATTTAACCAGCACAGCAAGGGATTAACAGCTATCCTGTCACTTAAATAGGACATGCCAAGTTCTTCCTGGACAGAGACGTTTGCCGTTCCCCTAGGGACCCTTAACACTTGCTTAAAAAAGTTATTTTCGGTAACCTCAGGGTCATCTAAAGGAACAAAGCCCCATATTTCGTTCCCATAGCAAGCGACTGCAGTGCTTTTGGTTGGTATAGCTTCAACACGGCAGCCACTGGGCTGTTTCCTATTTTCCTTGCGAAGTCTATTATTGCTGCGTTTGCACGCACTACCTCACCCTTTTTCTTTCGTATCGCTGGTGCCCACGTTAGTTTGTGATCAAAAAGAACACCAAGGTACCAAAAAGTCTTAGTTATCGGTATTTTTTCACCGTTTACTAAATGGGGGTATGTTTTTCTGGGACCTGATCCTGTCATCATAACAAAAGATTTCGAGATATTGATGCTCAGGCCTCGGGAGTTCATGAATGCAAAGAATGAATCTAGCAAGGTTTGAAGCCCAATCGCGGTTCTAGAAATTAGGACGGCGTCGTCCGCATATAGCAGGACGGGCACGCCCTTCCTTCCTATGTATGTGTAGTCTACACCTGTTTTTAATAGATGCTCTTCCAGTTCATTAATATAAAGATTAAAGAGAAACAGGGCTAAAATGCACCCCTGTCTGACCCCCCGGTTCATCCTAAAATCCCTAGTTACTTTCATGTCTTGGGTGTAACGGACATTTGCTCTTGTGTCCGAGTGAAGGTCAGCCAAAAAATTAATCAAGTTTTGCTCCACTCCCATTTTTTGCAGGACCTCCCAAAGCCTACCTCTGTCAACGCAATCAAAGGCGGACGATAAGTCCATAAAGGCCATATGGATGGACCCTTTTCTAGCCATAGTATATTTGCCATTTATTAGATACAGATTCATACATTGGGTTACCGTTGAGTGGCCTGGTCTGAACCCGTATTGTGTTGGCGACATTATGTTGTTTTCATTCGCCCATGCTACCAGCCTATTTAAAATTATACCCCCACCACCTTAGCAACTGAGTTAATCAACGAAATAGGTCTATAGCATACTGCGCTGCTTCGATCGCCCTTCTTAAATACAGGCACTATGGTTGAAGACCCCCAGGACTTTGGGCAACCAATTGATGCTCCAGCATTTATTACTGCAGTAAGGACTGGAGCCCATAAATGGATGTTTGATTTAAATAAATCAGGAGGGAGGCTGTCAGGCCCAGGAGCCTTATTGCAGGTTAGACCCCGAATCCCCTTCTCTACCTCCCCAGCTGTAAAGCACAACAAGTCTTCCTCAAAAGTTTTAATATCAAATTCCGCTTGTGGCTCATCGCTTTTAAAAATTGTACTAAAATGGGATACCCACTCTTCCTCGGGTATGTTAGTTCCAAGCATAGAGTTACTAGGATCATCAAACAATGGCTTATTAATAATGTTCCAAAACTTAGAGCTATTACCCAGGATTGCGGGATCAAGCAGAGACTCCCAAATGCCTGCTTTTACATCTCTTTTCCGAGCTGCCAGAGTTGCCTTATATTTAATTCTCAGAGTCTTTATAAGGACAGAGTCTCTTGGAATAGCCTTTAATGCCTTTTTAAGATTTCGCCCGGCCTTAGAACATGCTTGATCAAACCATCTTGGTTGGTATTCAGACTGACCCTTCATTGGTATAGTTAACATTTGACCAACTCTATGAACCACAACAGAAAAGGCATTTAGAGTCATTTCAGGCGACGTAGTTGGAGAGACACAAAGACCAAGTTCTTGGCCACAACTAGTATTAATTGAACTGTACAAAGTGTCACAATTAACCTTTGACCATTTCAGTCGTCAATTTCCGTTTATTGATTTTAGGGACCCACAGTCTTTACGCGTCTTCCGCTGTTCAAATATACCTCCTCCTACAATAGAGATAGGGTTGTGGTCGCTATGAATGCTTATATGAATTTGAAAGTCAGAGGCTAAATCAACAAGATCTCTGGAAAGCAAAATGTGGTCTATGTAGGATCCATGAACAGAGCCTTTATAAGTGGGAACGTCAAAAATGTGAGAATCCTCCGTCATGGACATTGCAACAGTTAAATTCCTGTCGTCAGTTAGGTTGTTAACATGAGTGCCACGCGTCGAGTGGTCAAAGTGGAAACCAAACCTGTTATTACAACCTAGACCAATAGGTGTCGTTACAGGGTTGCCACATGGATGCGCGTTAAAGTCACCAGCAATTAGAATGTTTCTAGGCAAACTTGCCGCTTTGTCTTTTAAGAAGTTATGTAAATGGAGGATATTACATTCCCTGTTTGAAAGTACAGCGTTGTAAAAGTTGATCAGGGTGAGTGCCCTTTTACCTCGCCTAAGCACCAAAGCTTGGATATGTCTATTATCAGATTGTCTGTTAGTGACCTGGCAGATAAGTGCGAGACTAATGTAGGTTACCAAACCTCCCTTTGATCTTCCACTGTTCGACGGGGCTGCCGGTGAAAAGAAACTCTGAAAGCCCTCGATGTGTACATTTTCGTCTTCCAGCCATGTTTCTTGTAGACACAGAACAGTGTATTTCTTTATGTATGCCACCCATGTTGGATCCTTTACCTTAGCAGCCAGACCAGCTATATTCCAAAACAAAAGTTTTATAGTGCTAGGTGGTGCTTAGCCTGGTCCTGCTACCTGTGCCGTACTTGTAGGTGAGGATGGGACTTGATTACCTTGGTCTATCGCTATGTCTGCTTGCACTTCGCTGGTAGAAAGCAGGGGATTTACGTAGCTGAGGACAGAGCTATAAACCTGGATGGTAGGATGTAGTGAGGTAAACTCATTTTGTAACAACGTGCTCTCAGGGTAGTTTGCTGACTGTTCTACTATACAGGTTTCATCTAAATCTTGGATGGAAATTTGTGCACTCTCTGGATTAGTGCTCTTTATTTTGTTAGAGAATACTACCCTATTTGGGGGCTCAGAGAGGGCAGGAAGGGGCGAGAGTGCTGTTTGTCAGTCGATCTCATCCAGGTAATCTGGGGCATAGAAGGCGTCAAATCTGTTTGAGATAGGAACCCCGTATTGCATGTTTGGATGATGTGGGTATGAGTAATGTCGTTGTTGTGTATGGGGTAAAAACTCCCTTCTCTCTTGAGATGTTGAGAAATGGTTTCGAGACCTACTCATCCATAAAGGTTCCTGCCTATGGTGTTTGAAATCCATTGGGATGGCCTGGCCATAGAGCCATGGGGTTTCCCTTGGTTGGTAGTGAGCTACTGGCTGAAGCGTCCCCCCTGACCATAGATTGTCTGTGATTGTATTGTATTTTGGCCAGGGATGTTAGAGGAGTAAAAGTAGCTTAGGTCCATAGTACGGATCAGGCTGTTTGTCACGCCACTTTTCCAGCTACTAATGAAACTAGCTGCACGACTATCTCCAAAGTTTACCACAATACAGTCACCCTCAATCAATTTGAATCTGGTTCCCACCCAATCTACTCTTCTCACATGAGAGATGTGGCCATTTATATGATGGGGAATCGGTCTATGTGTTGTCAACCAATGGCTCACCTTATCTTTTAATTCCACTTGAGATTCTGTCCTCTCTCCAGCTAATTTAGGTACACCAATCATAACGATGGTGTACGGGCTAGATTCAGGAGGGAGATTTATGTGAAGTGGTCTTTTGACTGCTGCCGGTTTTAACAATTTATCCCCTACTGTATTTGTGGGTGTAAACAAGTCTGGGGTTTTAGTATGACTTGATGGCTCTGTATGAGTTTTAACTTGTTTGACAGGGGAGCCCTCAGCGGCCCATTCGCTTTCATCATTTTCAATTTCAGGCAGGATTGGGGCACTACTCGGGATTGTGGCCACTATGTGTGGTGAAGTGGCGTCTGGGTTTATTACAGATTTGGTAGGGGCTATGTCACCCTGATGATTAAGCAAAGTTTGTTTGATGGCAGTATTTTGTGTAGCTCTCTTTGCCAGTGCATTTTTGGTGCTAGTTGGGACAAGGGAGCTGCTTGCTGGTACAAAAGTGGATGTAGATTTTGGTGCTTTAAATATTTTAAGCAAACTCGAAGATGCATCGTTTTGGGGCCTCTCAAATTTCCCTAATGCCTTCTCGATGTTAATAACTCTCTCACTGATGGGCAACAAAAGAGACCTGACTAGAGTTTCTGTTTCACCCAAGAATGATTTATTATTTATCAATGTGTGGTCTGTCTGACTTGTCTGGTGTATAAGCGTATGGGTCTTGGCTAGATGTAAGTGGGCACGGGGTTACTGTTTTGGTGGCAAGGTTAGCCAGTCTAAAAGTAGACCAGATATCCTTGGCTAAATGTTTCTGTTTAGCCATTGGGCGATACATTTTCCTGGTTAAGGATGTTGTTTTACTTTTTTTCCCACAACGCCGATTTGTATTAGTAGTAACATGATTTTTTCCAGGGGCAGATTGTGTTATGGGCGGTAGACCTCCCACAGGTACATCCCTTGGTTCTAAAGAGGCTATGTGCGGAAGACATGTATTATCGCCGTTTCTGCTGGACAACATAAAACTACTGCCCCTGCTGTTGCCTGTGGAGGGTATAAGCAGATCTGTTGGTGTATTATCTCTAGTTTAAGGGCCTGGAAGCCCCGTAAACAATAGCATTAGTATGGACTCTTGGGAATTCATTGTATTGTCCACATTACTGTTGTTATCGGTGGTATGCAGGGAAAGATCCGGAAAACACAGATCTGGAGTTAATGAAAGGCGTCTCTCTGTATCTTGTATGGCATCCACCACTACACTGATCGTTTTCTGGAGCATTATATCAATAACAGTTATAGAAGGAAGTGGGGTGGTGGAGAAACATTTAGTTCTGGTCGTAGATCTCGTGGCCACAGGGGTCTTCCTGGCTTTGGACATCCTTTAACTTGGTATTTGTGTATAGTAAATGAACTAATCTGGATGGGGTCATGGCGAAACCTTTTCCCTCGCAATCCTATGCTTCTCTCTCAATTCCTATTTCATTGAGACAATTGCTACAATCAAGGCCAGTATTCCTCCTCTCATATCCAATATGGTTTCCCCAGACCTCTGTAAAAACGCACTTGTACTTGATCAAATTTCCTCAATTTCATAGGAAAACCTCTTTGTTTTACATTAAAAAGTTAGTTCTGGCTTGCCCACTGATTGCTGCCTGCTTCACATTTTACGTAATGCTTTCCTCATCTGTCCGGACCCTCCCCTTTCATTCCTTAATAATTCCCTTACACTTGGCATTGCGCCCAACATCTTCAATATGCTGAAATTATCCCGATCTTGAAGAAACCCAACTCGGATCCCCTGGTTCTCAGCAATTAACGCCCCATCTCGCTGTTGCCTTACCTAGGGAAAATTCTACAAGCTCATGTGGCAAACTGCCTTAGCTCCTTCATTGAACAATCACATTTCCTTGACTCTCAGCAGGCAGAATTTAGACAAGCACATTCAACAGAGTCAGTTATTCTTGCAGTTATGGACGAGCTCAGAAGGGGGCTGACAAGGGCCTCATCCAGGGCTTGGTCCTCCTGGATTTGTCAGCTGTTTTTGACACGATCGATCATGGTCTCCTGCTCAACCGTGTCAGCAATGCCGGGATCCAGGGTCTGGTGTTGAAGTGGATTTCCTATGAGACTAAGGAATCCCCTATTACTTTAAGGTCCAGGAGGAGGGGGACAGACAAACCACAAAATATGCGAAACCTCTTGACAGACCTATCTAATTTATCAGTTGGTATTTACTCTACAGAAGATCTTCCGGTGGATCCCCACTGAGACCAGGAAGAAGGTCACCCAGGCCCTCATCACCAGCCGACTGGACTACAGCAACGCCCTCTACGCCGGAACCATTGCCAAGCTCCAGAAGAGACTCCAGCGGATCCAGAACGCCTCAGCCAGACTCATCCTCGACATCCCCCGACGCAGCCACATCTCAGGACATCTAAGAGACCTGCACTGGCTCCCCGTCAACAAGAGAATCACCTTCCGTCTCCTCACCCACGCACACAAAGCCCTACACGACCAAGGCCCGAGCTACCTCAACAACCGCCTCAACTTCTACGCTCCCAAACGCCACCTCCGATCGACCAACCACGCCCTCGCTGCCGTCCCCCGCATCTGAAGAGCGACAACAGGAGGAAGGTCCTTCTCCTACCTGGCCGCCAAGACCTGGAACTCCCTCCCTCCCGACCTGCGCCTGACCCAAGACCACCTATCCTTCAGGAAGAAGCTCAAGACCTGGCTGTTCGAGCAGTAGCAGAACCCCCCCCCCACCCCCCAAGCGCCTTGAGACCCTTCGGGTAAGTAGTGCGCTCTACAAATGTCTTTGATTGATTGATTGATTGACAAACAATTTCAACACAGATACAACATTTCAGTAAAGAGTGACTTTCATTTAAATTTGTATGTTATTTTTCACAATACATTTTTTCTCTCTATTTTTGTATACATATATCAATTGTTTTCTTTTTTGTTTTTTTAATCAAAAGCTCAATTACAGTCAAAATCATACTCTCATTCAACCTTTCATTGTATTCATCCTTCTCAAACAACCTAACTCTCATACTATGCAAATATGATTATGAAGACAACCACAACATCTGAGAAAAAGACCTGTTACAAAGAATCTCTTTGTTCTATATTTGTATTTTTCAAAGGATCTCTTTGTTCTTTATTTGTATTTTTCAAAGGGCATCAGTCCATAATTTTCATCTATAGATAGTCATTTGTTTAACATAATTCTTAGATGGTATTCTCAGATATGTGTACTTTTTGTGGGGGTCACAGAAATAATATTCTATGAAAATTGTAACATTAATTGATGTTCTTTTTCCATTTTCACAAGTTATTGTAAACATTCATAAATTGTTTTGATTCAAAAAAAATAAAAAAACAAAAAAAGAGAGAAAAAATGTATTGTGAAAAATAAAATATAAATATAAATGAAAGTCACTCTTTTCTGACATTTTGTATCTGTGTTGAAATTGTTTGTGGAGTAAATACCATTTGATAAATGAAATAGGTCTGTCAAGAGGTTTTGCATATTTTGTGGTTGAAGTGGATTTCCTCATTTCTCGGCAACCGATTCCAAGCAGTTCGCCTTGTTAATTTTTCTTCCCAAAAAATAAAACTAACCTGTGGGGTTCTTGACCACTGAGGCCTGGACTTTGGTCATCCTAGCCTTGGTAATCTCGCATATTTGATTGCACCAAATCATTATATGCTGGTATTCCTGTATATTAATTACAAAATTAATATACAAAATTGCAAAACCATGCGGCCAGGTTAATCGCACGCCAGCCTAGACAACATCACATTAAACCTCTGATGAAGAGTCTACATTGGCTTCCAATTGCTAAACGCTTTATCCTTTAGGCTGGGATGTACCATCTTTAAAGCCCTAGGGGGGAATGGCACAGCCATTATTTCCTCAAGGATCCAGCGCTATATCCCTTCTCGGTAACTGCGTTCTTCCAATCTAAATCTGCTGAACACTCCCTCATTTAAATGCAAAAAACACAGGGGCTCAGGTTTGCGGTCTTGGCCCCATAATTCTGGAATTTGCTTCTTGTGGAAGTCAAGTCAGCAACTCCTTATGCACAGTTCAGGAAAATGCTTAAGACCCATCTATTTTCCCAGGCATTCCAGTAAGCCAACTGTCTTGTCAATGCTGCATCCTCCTTGCTCTTAGGGACATGAAACCGCTTGGTGTAGGTGCACTCAATAAGTACTCTTAACATAACATAACATGCTTGGAGGTGCTGCAGCGGCACAGCCAGCATATTACAGCTTCACACTGCTGCAGGACCAGGGATCCTCAGTAGTTGCTGCAGTCCTGTGGCGGTCCCACTGCCGTAGTTGTAATACAGCAGATGACTGCCAGTCTGGCAGTCCAGGGATGCCACGGACTGCGTAATTAGGCTCTAAGACCGTCCACACCATTACGGGCCTCTTAGTCCAGTTCCTTGCTAGCTCACAGTACCTCACCCAAAGCCCCTAACCTTAACAGGCTCGAAGACGATTATGGCAGCCGGGACTTGAAAATCTGTCTCCCAAGCAAGTCATGGAAGCAGATCTCACCCTTTCATTATATTACTCATATAGGTGCAGACGAAACACAAGAGAGAAACGAGGTAGGTGTTCAACTTATTCATTGAAACAATCTTAGTCTTGTAAAGAGAGGATGAGCTGTAATAAATAGGCAGACAAAACAACGCAAAGTGTAGTGTAGTTCCTATATTCCCAATAGGCTCTGCGCATTGGAATAATATAAACAGTAGTGTACACGTAGGACTGAGGTCGACTAGGTCACTACTGACTATATTAGACATAATTAGTTTTGCCAGCTAGCTCATAGGTCACTAGAGACTTTCTCGAATGTTCAGGAAAGAGTTAACTCTCCGGATTTAGACAAGAAGGGATTAGCTTCTGACAACCGCATAAACATGACAACTTTGCTCCCTCAGAATAAGAGTGTATCTCTAGAGTTGTGTGAAAACTATAGACAGCTATTTCACTCAGTCAATCATGCATACTTAGTTTCACCAGAGTGCAGAGAAATAGAGAGACGGTTGTTTTCAATAAAAGGTGTTATTTATTGAGCAGTCTTCTTCCTTATGCAAGAGAAATGAACTGTCACAATTGCAATATTTATAGTAAAGTAAAGTGCGTACAGTAAAAGGGGTATTATAAAATAATACTGTAAAAGCATTGATATGGTTTCTTAGCCATATGATACTTTAAAATAGATAAAATATATACATATATAAAAACATTGACTAACGTACTCAACTGGTGCTTCTAGATATGCCTACCCATGTGTACCTGACCTAAGCCTTATACGTGGGAAGGAGTAAGTAAGTAGCAGTTTAAGTTAAGTTGTTTTTTGCCAAGGAATCTGAATCAAGAATTCTCTTAAAGGTTTAGTCAGCTCCGTACCTTGGTTTTTAGAATGAAGGAGGTCTTGTATCTCTCTCTCAGGACTCGATTTCTCAGAAACCCGCAAGGGTGGCTGGAAACACCGGAGCTGGAATTTTGTCGACTGGAGAAAAATACAGAGTCTTTCTCAGTGCGTCAAAAGGGAGGGGCGGCGTCCGTGGGCTCTCGCATCAGCTGGGCTCTCGGTCAAGTAGATAGCCGCTCTGCTCCAAACCACTGTGTGTTTGCTTAAGGCAACGTTGGTATATTTATACCTGAAAGGTGCCGGGTTTGACGTAAGGTTGGACATAAGACGTCACCAAGAACTAACATTTCTTTCTGACTCTAGGAGTTCTTGTGCAAATCAAAACAAGAACAGGGGGATTTCCTGGGCTGCTGGAGGTTTGCTCTGTTTAAAGAACGCGTTGTACTTTCTAGGAGTCTAGGGAAGTAGCCTTGACGTATTTGGACTGCGTGGGCTATTACCAAATATGGATATGATTCTTATGCATTTATAAGGATATTATTTATTAAACCATATAAGGGCATAAATCGGGAATATCGAATTAGGGTCCTAGATAGAAACACAACACCCACTCCAGGAATTAATGTCCATCATTACTAAAACTAAGCAATATTAAACATATAACGATGCATGTGTATTTCCCAACCCACCCCAAAATATTTAAATCACTTTTTAAGCAGTGTCATCATTCAGTTAAATGCATATATATATATATATATATCAGCTGAATGAATTGCAAAAATGTACCCATGAAATGGCTCTGAATACAGAAAAGAAGCTTGAGACCATTTCATCACATATTTATACAAATGCTGTACATGTGCTAGAGGCTGAGATAAAATATAGTCTCTAGAGTTCCTAAAATAGAAGCTCTTTTCTCTAAGAATAGTTCTACTTTAAGCTGTCATATGGATACTTCATTACATATATTGCGTTAAGTTAGCATGAGTGTATTACATGTTTAAACAGCCGGTTTGCCTTCGGCTTCAGTTTTGCACACGACACATACTTGTTGTTGTAGCTTTCACCCTAGAAGCGGTGAGGTGGTTTATTTGAGAATAATATGTTATTTCTATGCTATCAGCTTTGCCTGGTACACTTGGTACAACTGTCTGCACACTGAGAGCTGCACACTCTAAGATTAACCTAACACAAGGTTGCTGGGAGGCCTGATCCTCGCACCACATTAGACATAACACAAATAATGTTGATGCCAACATTTTGGGCTCTACGCGGGTTTAAGATAGAGTTACACAGAATGAACGTACACACTTGGTGCTGCGCATGAAGAGAGCTGGTAGCTGTTGATGTGATCTGCTCCTACTGACATTGAGAGGTATGGGGCCGCCCTGCTAAAGCCCGAATGAGACCTTCATATATATAAAATAATATGCTAGACAGGGTGCGCGAAATATAGGTGATATAGATTCCTATAGAATTTGCATTATAACATGCTAGCACCTTTTGCTTACTATGGATTAGTGACTATGCTGCTGACTCTGATTTTTATAATCTGCATTTTGGTATTATACAAGATACTGCGTTTGAGAACTTTGCATTGAATAATAAATATTTCAAACTTGCACTTGTGTTCTTTGACTCTCAGTTTTGGTTTGAAATGATTATATAACGAAAGAGTGTTCATGTGTTCCACGATTCCTGAGGTATTCTAAAGATCATGTTCTGGTTTGTCTAAGACATGGATCATTCCATAATGATCCATGAGACACTGTAGCTAGCTAGGTAAGGGGATTTCTGACACTGAGATGAGTTTTGGATCATCCTAACTCACTGAGGTTCTAGATCTCTATGCACAGTTCTGTGGGAGAACGGAAACCCTGCTACATGGCGCCCAACGTGGTGGTTGGCCTTATTTCATGACACTCGAGTAGTATATCATTCATACCTTGACACCTTCATTCCCGTTTCCGGTAAACGGTGGTGTCGGAAAACCTACCTGTTTTTGAAATAGGTCTTTTCAAGCTTGAATTCTTCTGTAAACGGTTTCTTTGAATTACTACCCAGTTGTGCTACAAAGTGTTCTTTGTCTTTTTTCACTTCCTGTGCTAACATGGCCGTGGACATAGCGCAGCATAGCCGCGTCGCGGTTCGCGACCACTTGCGGGCATATAATGTCCCTGCGAAAGGTTTGGCTGTGGTTCTAGTGGTGAGTGCGGAACATGCGTACCCGTACGAATTGTTTTATTCCTGGGTGACGTTTCCGGAAGTAGACGCTAATTCGGGTGTCTACCATTCATACACTGCCTCGGCTGTTCCGGCGGCTTATGCTCCGTACAGGGCACTGGAAGTACCTATAGATGTTTGGCAGCACGGAGTTTGGTTTGGTGGCGTCCTACCCCACTCTTTAACGGCTCCGAGGTTAGGTCCGTTGTCCATTCCGGGCACAAACTGGCCCGCCTTGGGTGGATTTACTCCTCATCCTAATCGCGCCACTTGTAATGTGGGTGATCTGCGGCGTCTGCATGATGTCGCGGTTGACGTGATTAGAGCGCTTGTTCATTACATTGGTCGTAATATTCATGGCGCAGCCCCCGCAGGTGCGCAGCTTCGAGCGGAACAGGCTGGTTTGAAAATCAGTCCTGTCTTGGTGAATTCCGTAATGGGCAGAAAGCCAGAGAATAAGGATGATTTTCCTTACTGGCTTGCCGAGAAATTCGACCAGCTGGAGGCTGTGTTTCCTAATACGACTCCGGGTGAAAAACACCGGATTCTTACGCTTAGTTTACCGAAGGATTTAGCCCCTGAACTTGCTGACTGTGAAACATGGGGTAAGACATTCGCAGCGGTTTACTCGAGGTGCTATGGCACCCCGTCTGTGTCTAACCTGTCTGCGGTCCTTAAACGTGTACAAGACGATCACGGACCGGAGTCGGCGGTTGAATTGGGTATGCGCCTGAGCGGCTCGTTTGAGACAGTTTGCGGTCTTATCCTTGCGAATGTCAAGGGGGATGCAGTGAACTTTCAGGTGGCCAATGCTCTGGCGTTAATTCCCGAAGCCGAGAAACCCCGTCAGTTGGCAAAGATAATTGTGGCGGCTTATAAAACGGTTGGCCGCACTTCTAAGGGTTTAAAAGCTTTTCCTGAAAAGGAGAAGAAGCAGCCCCAGGGACAGTCTTCGGAGACAGGTGGACAGCCCAAGTCCCAAAAACAAAATTGGCCTAAAAAGCAGAATCAGGGTAAGCAACAACAACAACAGACACAGGTTTCTAGTCCTGCGCCTTCACAACCTGCGCAGTCGGATCGAGTTTATGAATTGCGCGATCGCGCTACGATTAAATCGCCTGACAGATATCAGGCATCTGACCAACGCTCTCCTCGTTCCTTTCAGGACTCATCGGCTCCGTCAACCGGTGGTGGAGGGGGCGGCAGGGGCAGGGGTGGCCAGCAAGGACGTGGCCAGCCCCGCACGCGAAGTGAAGGGGATCAGCGGTACGACTCTACGTCAAAGAGACCGAGTTTGCCAAGAAGAAAGTCGCAGCCTTAACGGCGCATCGATATGCCCCAGATAGTGAGAACGCGGCTTCGGAATCTGACGTGGGCTCTGACCTTGCTGGACAGCGCGGCGGAGATTACCATAGTGAGAGAGGCCCTCCGTCCACTGTTGAAGGTGACAGCGACTGAGACTTTTATTGTGATTGAAACAGCTGATACACATGTTGCTCCCCCTGAAAGACTTTTTGAAATTGTCCTGTTAATTGAAGGTGACATGCAGCGAACTGTAAAAGGGGTATTTTGGGAGAATCTTTCGGATACGTATGACATTTTGCTTTCGGAGGCTGACTGGCCCCCACCTTTTGTTCTCGCAGCTCCGCGAGGGGAGGAGGTAATCCTCCCCAGTTTCGCGCACACTGTATCGAGAGTGGAAGCGCTGCATTTTGCAGAAGAGTGGGCTCTGGCGCTTGCGCCGGCTGTGTACCGAAATCAGTGTGGCTGGGATAAATTGTCCCCTAGCCATGAGATTCCTTTACGGTCACAGCCGCAGCCACAACCCCAGTATCCCATACGGCGTGAAGCTAAAGCTTCGGTCGCGGCTATCCTTGAACAATTGGAATATCAAGGTGTAATTGAAACGTGTGTGTCACCAATGAATAATCCCCTTTTTACTGTTAACAAGCCAGACGGCTCATATCGTCTGGTTTTGGATTACCGGCATTTGAACTCGCATTGCCGTAACTGTGCAGTACAGAATACTCACGGCTCTGCCTTAGTGAATAGTCTTGAGCGTAAACGGTTGAAAACCACGCTTGACATTTCCAATGGTTTTTATGCACATAGATTAGATGGTCTAAGTTCCCAATGGACCAGTTTTACGTGCGGCGGCGTACAAAAAATGTTTAAACGACTCCCAATGGGATATAAAAATAGTCCTGGAGTGTTTTCCGCCCGAATAGTCTCTCTTTTAGAGAGTTTCGATCCAGTTGCATGTTCGTATGTGGATGACATATATCTCACAGACGACGAACTTTGGGTGCATCTGTGTCGAGTAAACAGCATAATTTGTAACTTTGCAGACATGGGTTACAAGTTTAACTTTGCAAAATCACACATTGCGGAGTACACAGTGTTGTTTCTAGGTTATGAACTTAACCATGAAGGAAAGGGATTGGCTCCTCAGTTCCTGGAGAAGTGCGCGCAGTTGCGCTCTCCGACAACGCTGAAGAAATTACAGTCTTTACTGGGTTTTTTAAATTTTGGGAGGACATACATTCCGGAATATGCCCAGCGTATCAAGCCTTTATATGCCTTGGTACAACCATCTTTTTCCAAATCATGCTGGCTGCCTGAGCATTCAGCCATTCTGCAGTCCTTGCAGGCAGATATGCTCGCTTCTGACTACTTACAGACTCGTGATAACCAAACCAACCTGGTGATAAGAATTATCCCTGGGACGGTGGGTTTCACGTACCTGACTTTTAATGAAGGGGATACTGTACCTATTGCTTACAAGTCACACTTATACACTTCGGCTGAACTGCGTTTTTCCACTGTGGAGAAAGTTTTAACGGCTGTGCAGATGGCAATTCTTAAGGAACGTGCCCTGTCGCAGGGAAAGCGCATGTTGGTTGTCACCCCGTGTCCAGCCTTGGAGGCGGTCACGAAAGCCAGTGTACCGAATTCTAAAGCTTTGCACCCTCGGTGGATTCAGTGGGCTACATCCTTGACGTCTCAGGATGTCACATTTATTTTTGACGCCGCTTTACGGTCGCAGGAGTATTTACAGTATGAATTTGTTCATCCTGCTCCTTTAGCAATGCGGCCGTTGGAGGATTTCCATTGTATCATTTACACGGATGGTTCGGCGCAGGTTGCGCATGGCTCTAAACACGCCTACGTTTCCGCTTGCGCCATTGTAGTCGGTGCCATGGTGAACGATGAGTTCAAGTCCAGTGTTGTGCACACGCAAACGCTAGGGGACTGCACCGCACAATTAGCAGAGCTTCGTGCTCTTATGCTCGCATTGGAGTACGCTGATCCTTGTGTGACGACTTTAATCGTAAGTGATTCTTACTACTGTGTCCAGTCTTACAATGAGAACTTGTTCTTTTGGATTCAGAATGATTTTCGTGATTCCAAGGGTGGCACGATAAAACATAAAATGATCTGGGTCCGAGTGGCGGAACTTAAAGAGAAACTGCCGCTCGTGTTTGTGATTCATACTCTCGGCCACCAGCGCGTGGGGGTCCACGCTGTTGGCAACTCGCTTGCTGATGAAGCAGCGAAGTCAGCGGTATCAAAATACTTAGTTGCAGCAGTCACGAGGTCCAAAAGCAAAATAGATGATGACATCTTGGCGGCTGTTGCTGCCACGGAGAAGGGAGGTAAATATCCTGCGGGGTTCCCTTCGAAGTACACATACCACTTAAGTCCCGATAAGGTTCCTTATGTGAAAATTCCTGAAGTTGGAGAGCGTCTAGTTCCCAACTCGGATCGCAGAGCTTCTCTGATTACAGCGGCTCATGAAGGTGTGGCGTCTGCGCATGCGGGCGTCTCAGCCACTGTATCTCAGCTACAACAGAGGTTCTGGTGGCGGGGACTGTACAAACAGACGCGCGATTATGTCCTTATGTGTGACATTTGTCAGCAGATCAAGCCTTCTACTGCTGCGCGTCCGCCTCAGACACAGTTGTACATCTCTAATAAACCACTTGGTTGTGTTTATTTGGATCACTGCGGTCCTTTTTCTTCTGATACTGCGTATAAATACATCTTAGTAGCAGTTGACTCATGCACACGCTTTGTATGGGTATGGCCGCATCGAAGCGCTGATTCGCGAACTGTCATTAAGGATTTGCGTGTCTTTGTGGGAATCTTTGCTTGTGGTACTTTCCATTCGGACCAGGGTCCGGCTTTCGCCTCTAAGGCGTACAAGGATGCTATGGTTTCGTTGGGAGTACAGGTGAAGTTTTCAAGTCCCTACAGGCCTGAGGGCAATTCTGTAGTAGAAAGAATGAACCGCGACTTAAAGCAATCTTTGACAGCCCGTGTTATAGGCACTGGTAGAAACGGGCTGACCCACCTCTATGGCGTGCAGCGTGCGCTTAATAATCTCCCTAGAAGGTCTCTGGGTGGGCGGACCCCATACGAAATGCTCTTTGGTATCAAGATGTACGTACCTGACCTTGATGGTGCAGACTGCCAGGCCCAGGCCGCGGCCTTTGACGTAGATGAACATTGCAATGTTTTACAGGATCTACAAAAGACCAGAGACAGTCTTGCAAAGGAACACTTGCCCTCCACGTCGGATGATGCGTTGCAGATCCCGGTAGTTGGCTGGCTACCCCAAGTTGGAGAACTGGTTCGAGAGAAGATCGATAACAAGAAAGAGTTTGGTCCCTTATATCGTGCACCTGTTCGGGTTCTTGGAGTGAAGGGCACAAGAACAGTCATTTTACCACCACTTCCAGGTCGTAAAGAAAACAGATTTATTTCTATTGACAATGTCAAGACACACAGGGTGGCCGATTCTTCATAGCATGACACCGGCTGTATCCTGTCCTTCCATGGTGAGGCACTCTGTGCTGGCTATTACATCTGGTGCAGATCAGGAGGTGTCCCTCGAGATGCCTGCCATAACCAGTCCTTTATTAAATACTATTCCTGTTACTAACATTGATGAGGTGACCTATGCAGATCCTGCTGATTTATCTATGTCCGATTTACAAGCTCGTTTGGCTAACCAATCCAGATTCTCTTTTGACTCTGATTCGGAACTTTCGAAAAAACCATCGACTATTACAAAATATGCCACGTTGTTTAAAAAACATTTTTTAATTCCACCTTGGACATACATTTGGCTGATACTATTTTTATTTTATCTTTTTATGTCAATTGGTTTTGTGTTTTATTTTTTCCGACTGATCGATGGCCATTATGTGAAAGAAAGAACAGGAATTCGGTACCTTAATGGAACATTGGCCCCTCTTTCCTCCTCACATTCAGTACACAGACTAAAGAGAGACTTACATTCAGTACAGATTACTGCTTGGCCAGTCCTTGATGGAATTGTGTGGGATGCGGTTAGGTTTCAGATACATGGCCCCACAGAAGTTATTAATGTTCCTAATGTGCTTAGAGTAAACATGGGAGATGTGATTAAGCAAAATATTCGTTCTGATGATTGGGATCTTCAGGCCGTAGAAGCATTGTTCTCTGATTTGAAATATTATGCGGCCTTTGATGCTGAGGATTTGTACTTAGATTCTGCCATTATGGTGATTTGTTTTGTTATCAACATTATGGAAATCATTTCTTACATAAGACAAGTTCCAGGAGGGTTCCTGTGAATTACACTCAGTGGGAACATTGCCCTACTCCCTTACAGGGGAGCTCAAGTACATTTCTGGGAAAATACTCTTATTTTACAGATTTTAATCAATCAAATCCTGAGTCGTTTTATTTTAAAGTGAACCAGAAATTCATGCCCAAAGTTAGACTTACTGATACAAAATTGCTGTATTCAAAGTCCTTTTTAGAAAGGTTATCTGTGGATGGCTATGAGTTATGGAAGGATGCTATTGACCTTAAATCGGTTTGGGGTACCAAAGATTGGCAGGTACAAGGCACTGAGGCTTTGCATCATGCATGTCTCATCCCGAATCACATGTTGTTTTTAAATTCTACTATTTCCCAAACAACATGTTTTGGATTGGCTACATCTAAAAAATTAAATACCCCTACTATCCCTGACTTGGAGGAATATTCAGGTTGGAATAATTTCACTACAATATCCATCAGTGGGATACGCGCATTTTTGCAGAATTCCTCCTTTAATATTTCCCGTTTTGATTCGGAGGGGTGGCTTTTGTGGCAAAGAAGCTCTGATGCTTGCCAACGTAGGTTTTTGGGTTTGTCTGAAGGTTTTACGCACATCAGGCCAGATCCCAGGTTTGAAACAGATCACACTGTTACTACTTATTCAGTAGGCAAATTGTGTCAGAACTGGTTACAACATTCCACTTTGGCTGCAGTTAAACTGCATCTGTCCCAGTTGAATGAGAATATAGAGCTAAATGATTTTATAAAAGGCCCGACTAGGGGTAGGTCTAAACGCTTTCTTTATGCTGTATACAATGAAATTTGGAAATTTTCACAGGTTGAGGCAGCTAAACGCCTGAGAGCGATTGATCAAGCAAATTTGGAAAAAGTGCTAGCAGTAGTAGATAACAGTATTAACATGCTTTCTTCCAGGATTTACACATTGGATAATATTGTTTCTTCTGTTGTTGATATTGTACATGATGAAGTGTCCACGTCATACCATGGTCAAAATCAATTGCGTTCTGTAATGCAGTTTGCCTGGACTCTACAGACAATTAAGGCAGGTCGAGTTCCCTGGAACTCATTGAACGTTTCATCCCTTTTCGCCCCTTTTAATCTTACTGAAAAACAGCGCATGCTTTCAATGCGTGATGCATCATTTTCTATGTTACATATTGAGAAGCTAGAATCCTTGCCTTTCTCTGTTGCTGAAACCACTACTGCCACGTGGCTGATTCATGGTTTAATTACATTACCATTTCCTTTATATAAATTTACTAACTGTATGCGGTATATTGCTATAGGACGATATGAACCACTAGGCAATGCATTCTTACACGAGGCATGGTCATTACCATACACATACAGATGTCTGAAGGATGGAAAAGAAGTGAATCTTAATGGTGAGGAATGCACACAGTCACCTGACCATTCATTTATATGCAGACACATTCAGTTACACGGTTCTTGTAATCAGGACCGCCCAAATTTAGCATGTGTTTTAAAAGGCACGCCAGTTCCAGCAGTGGTTCCCACATTCACATTATTAGCTAATGGTAGTTATTTACTTTTAAACAACGAATTATGTTGTGGTTTATTAATTGGTGTGGCTTATGTGGTAACTGTATCAGAGCGTGTGGTGTGCTGCAAGAATGTTCTATACCCACCCACGCATGGGTCTTCAGATGTCTCCATCTGGCCACGGATTCCAACCTTGGAAGCAAAATTCAATGGTTTAAGCAGAATAAGGGCCCTTTTGTCTCAAAAACAAGTGACCCTGAGTTCGGTCCGGGAAACTTATGTCCTTCACATAGCTAACACCCGCACAGAGGTGCAGGCGCTTTTAAATACTGATTTGCCGTTTCATTTCTGTGAGCTGGTGCACCAGATTTTTAACGCTTCTTCAACGACTGGGCTTGTACATTTTTTTAAATTAGTAAGCAGTGGCCTCGTGACTACATTTGAAAAAGTTTTTGGTATAATTCCCACGTTTTTCCACACTATTTTTTCGAGTTTGTTTGGTGGACTACCTGTGTTGCTGGCTGTAGCCGCAGGCATTCTGTTGGTGTTTTTCTTCATAAAACATGGATGCCCATCCTGCGCAAGACGCCGTTCAACGCCTCCTGACACTGTGCCGTAATCGGATGCTCAATTACTATGGAACATTGCCGCTTGCAGCATTAAGCACGGCCTATAGATTGTCATTTCGGTTCACCGACTTCACGTGTGTCCAACCTGTGTTTCCCTGCCTGAGCTGCGAGTTCGATTGGGCCATTGATTTGTGCCTATGCTTGAGGACTGCTCCTGACATCGATTTTGATCAGCTAATGCGTCCCGTGGTGGCTCACGAGTTGATCTGTTCTGGCGAGAGAGTTATGGCCTTGGCAGTGATAAATGGAGTTCTGGGCCAATGGGAGATCTCTGCAGCGGCGGATGCCTTTCTGACACACAGCGATCTGGTGAACCCACTGAGTTGTCCTCTGACGTTACAGGAGGATCCGATGCTGGAGGAGCACGTATGTTCTTTCCCATTGCTAAATTGGATTGCTGAACTATTTTCGGATGATGGCAGTGATTTCATGCTGGAGGCTGTGGCAACTTTCTTTGCATATACTTTCCAATCGTGAGATGCCTGGGAGGAATGCTTTGTTGTGAAATATGACTTTCCCCTCGCTGAATTGGAGGGATGGACTATGTTCAGCTGATGGAGAGTACAATAATGTGATGTCACTGGGGATAACGTCAATGTGGCACATGACTTTGGAAATCGGATAAGTGCCTTGTTTTTTCTCTTACAAACATTTGAATTGATGAGACCAGGTCCTACGTTTCATATTTTTGAGACCTGGCGGATGACTTTTGGTTCAAAAGTTTTGTTTTTATTTTTAGATTTGAGGCCACTGTAGGCATTCATACATATTCATTCATACATATTTTTAGCTTATTTTAGCTAGATTATTGATCTTTGCTTTCAATTGTTGTGTCTGATTTAGTATTGCCTTTTCCCTTATGTTTGACGGTGCTCGGACCAATGGGGGGGTGTCATATGGATACTTCATTACATATATTGCGTTAAGTTAGCATGAGTGTATTACATGTTTAAACAGCCGGTTTGCCTTCGGCTTCAGTTTTGCACACGACACATACTTGTTGTTGTAGCTTTCACCCTAGAAGCGGTGAGGTGGTTTATTTGAGAATAATATGTTATTTCTATGCTATCAGCTTTGCCTGGTACACTTGGTACAACTGTCTGCACACTGAGAGCTGCACACTCTAAGATTAACCTAACACAAGGTTGCTGGGAGGCCTGATCCTCGCACCACATTAGACATAACACAAATAATGTTGATGCCAACATTTTGGGCTCTACGCGGGTTTAAGATAGAGTTACACGGAATGAACGTACACACTTGGTGCTGCGCATGAAGAGAGCTGGTAGCTGTTGATGTGATCTGCTCCTACTGACATTGAGAGGTATGGGGCCGCCCTGCTAAAGCCCGAATGAGACCTTCATATATATAAAATAATATGCTAGATAGGGTGCGCGGAATATAGGTGATATAGATTCCTATAGAATTTGCATTATAACATGCTAGCACCTTTTGCTTACTATGGATTAGTGACTATGCTGCTGACTCTGATTTTTATAATCTGCATTTTGGTATTATACAAGATACTGCGTTTGAGAACTTTGCATTGAATAATAAATATTTCAAACTTGCACTTGTGTTCTTTGACTCTCAGTTTTGGTTTGAAATGATTATATAACGAAAGAGTGTTCATGTGTTCCACGATTCCTGAGGTATTCTAAAGATCATGTTCTGGTTTGTCTAAGACATGGATCATTCCATAATGATCCATGAGACACTGTAGCTAGCTAGGTAAGGGGATTTCTGACACTGAGATGAGTTTTGGATCATCCTAACTCACTGAGGTTCTAGATCTCTATGCACAGTTCTGTGGGAGAACGGAAACCCTGCTACAAAGCAGAGTACTTTGTGTCAGAAAAAGGGTAAATATTTTGGAAGTGAGAAAAAAAATGATTTCGCTTTCAGGGGAAAAATAGTTCCAAATGTTTTTAGTAGCTTTTGTTTATCAAAGCTGAAGGCCGAATTCAGAGTTCAGGGAACACTGTGTGCTCGTTGTTTAAAAAGTTATTCTCGTTGTTCAGGAGAGAACATCATATCAGACAGACTTGCAAAAAATTGGTCTACGACATCAGGTGAAAGTTCGACCAAGTTCGAAAATGCTGTAACAGTGCATGTGTGAGAATGATTGCTATCCTCGATGTAAGGATCAGAAATCCTCACAGAAGGTTGTACCTGTGTGGTGCTGCTTTCATCTCGTACTCCACCGCCACATACTCGTAGTGGTGAAGTCTCAACGAATGCCGTCATCAGAATAGGTAGCCACTGGGGACAACACGATGCATGAGCCGTTACATGACCTAGCAAAGTATCGATATCCATTGGTACTGCTGATGGTAGTGTAAGACAGATGTCCAACAAGCATTCTTCTCCGCATAGCATACATCGAAGCACAGGTAAGATTAAGCATGGGCAGAAAATCCGTTCCGCTCGCGGATTTTGCGGATTTTCGGTAAATTCGCAATCCGCGAGATTCGCGAATTTCCCGCAAAATCCGCAAATCTGCGAGCAGCGGATTTTATGGCTTGCTCGCACTGTTCGCGTGAGTTCGCGGCTTCCCAGTTCAACTTCGCGCCCCGCGAATAAGCGCTAAATTGCAGAAATACGATTTTAGCAAAACTGAAACTACTTACCAGGTTCAAAAGTTCAAGCTCATCATTAGTAGCCATTTCCTGTAGTGCTTCCTGAGGTGCCCCTCCAGAGTTCAGCTGCCTACTTGCAACTATTATGTGACCCTGCTCTGACCCTCAGAATAGTTACACAAAGGTCCTGAATTACAGCTAAGGCAGACAAGCAGGAGCCAGGCTGGAAGTTCAAATCCAGTGACACATTAATCAGCCCCTAATTCATTATTGTCAGTTGGGGCAGGGCAGGTGTTGTAACTAATTTTGCAACAATGAAAGCACTTAGCAAGTGCAAAAGATCACTAATCAGGAAGCACTAAGGAAGCAGGTGCCAGCTAAAAAAATATTCTGTGACACATTAATCAGCCCCCAAATTAATTCAGGTCACTTGAGGCAGGGAAGGTGTGCTTTGCTTTGCCGAAAATAATGTACACTGGACAACCAGAGGGTGCGGTGATGAAACAGAGGGTGGCATGGGTGGGCCAGAGGGTGGCATGAGTAGTCAGAGAGTGGCAGTGGAGACAGAGAGTGGCAGTGATGAAGAAGAGTGTCCCAAACAGGCTGGACACGTAGAAACAACAAGTTCGCAAAACGTGCGACCCGACAGGTAAGTTCGCGTTTGCGAAATTGTACAAAACCCTCGCGAACTGGCAGAAACCCGCGCGAACACACAAAAAAAAATCCGCAAATTCGCGAATTTTGCGGATTGCGAGTTCGCAAATCTGCAAAATTCGCGATCGCGAGATTCGCAAAATTCGCCCATGCTTAGGTAAGATGCAATCTTGCCAGATTAGTCTGAATGAAAGAAACTAAGTTGTACCGGTAGCGTATAGCTAGGATCGTTTCTCCCATCGTTGCTGGAGTCTTGTTTGTGGCTTGTCTTGCCATATCGGAGCAGAAGGATCAAAAATAAAATTCCTGCTACGAGTCCCAAAAGTAGAGGCAGACCGCCAAATAATGAATGAACACAATTCGGAAAAATGCCCAGAACTGTTTCAAAGGGTGTTAACAGTCCTGAAAAAACTGTCTTAAATACATGTGCGATGCCACTGGTATCAGACATGTTTAAGATTTGACTTAACATATCTACGAAATGCACGGGGCAATTTGTTGATAATAGGTAATGTATCTCTGCCGCTGTCCTTGTAACTTGCAGATCATACGTTTCTTTGGACGAGGTCAAAGGCACAGTTGTCTGTAAAATAATAGACTTCATTCTGCTTAAAGTATCAATTCGAATAGAAGAGATATTCAAATAAGGCCATATTGCCGCCTCCATGTCTGGATTGCTGTTTGGATACAATACTTGCATACAGCAAGTGACCATGGAACTAACGCTCACAAGATAGGCTTTTCCTGGCACCATGCCACAACAGCTGTGGTCACTTATTAGAACATAGCTGCCGTTGGAAAGCTGTCTAAAGAATGGCTCTATCTGTGTTGCAGGAGTGCCGTGCAGGTGACATGAAAGGTTATTTGAAGACCCTTCGCAGGCTCCATGCAAATTAATACCTTGACACAGAAGTGTACCGCTTAGTGATTTTTTACAAATATTACCACTAAGAAATACCTCCTTTTTCCTTTCACTATAACATTTGTGTGTATAAGGTCATTTCCATGTTGACTTGATGTATCCTTTACCCAACCTTTCATACTGGCCCGCTTGTATATACTCTTGGCAATATTTAAACTGGAAAGTTTTTATCGGAATTGTAATTATTCTGTGTATTATCCATTCAATGACCGGTCTTTCTGACATTGTCGATGGTAATCTCTCAAGTTTTTCAATGCTCAGAATCGTATAGTCTGCTCCTTTTTGTGCCAAACTGATTTGTTTATCAATAAGGTTAAAGATAAAGAATAATGACGTTGTGTTGAATAAACTCCATGGCACGTAGCCTGAACGCAGATTTTGCAATGTCCATCCAAGCTGTACAATAGAACGTAATTGGGACTGACCATGTTGTAACATTAGTAAGTCCTGCTCTATTATATCTATAGCAGATGATACAATACTGTCCAGTGAATATATTCTGGAGGACAGAGTTGTTAACCCATTGTCCACAACAGAAAGTGATTTTTCCAAATTAATACGATCGATTTCTCGTATTTTTTCTACTGTTTCAATTTGTGTTACTTTCCAAGCCTCGTTGTATGCAGTGTGTATACCGGCCGCTATGAAACGTTTTTACGCTGTTTGCGTGGTCCCAGTATGAAATCACGCAAGTCAGCATCCATCTTTAAGTAAAGTCAAGTGTTGCTTATTTTCAGCCAGTGTGGATTTCTGTAGCCATTCGAGGCATAGTTTCCCTACACTTTATGTTGTTACTATCCCTGGCTGTTTTCTCTGGGAGTATCTAGGGTCTGGCCTGGTCTGTTTAAACCCCTGTGTTTTCTCCAGGAATCTATCTTGACAGTTATTTGTGTCCGTGGGCCAGATCAACCATTTTTTCCAATCAGGATGTGTTCTGTTTTGGTGTAAAATATGGGATACGTCTATCTCTATGTCTGTAGTGCTATTACTATCAGGTATGGGCTTCGGAATAGACGGTTTATTTACGTCTTTTATCTTAGCTAAACCAAGACAAGTAGTCTGTTGAACGGTGTCATTCAAGAATATTATTTGTTCTGGGATCATGCAGGCTCTCAATAATGCTTATTGACCGTGTACCTGCCATTCTTTTGCACCCCAGATGGTTTTTGTTTCAATGTTGTTTTTCCAGAATTCAAAACCAAATGTAGTGATTTTTTCATAAAATATTTCAGAATAAATCAATTTAGTATTTGTCAACATTGTTTTCATTCCTGTCTTATTTAACATTTTAAAATAAAACATTTCTGCATCACTTGTGTTAAACCCTGAGAAGTATGGAAAGGGGCGACCACTCGGTCCCCCCGAACGTATGGTCGGGTGCCCCGATCCCCCAGGGAAGCCATTATGGGCGGGAGGCGTGTCACGGCGGGTATGCCCGAAGCGGCGTAGCCGGGGCGCGCCTTTTCCCGCCCAAGAGGGGCTGTCCTAGACACCTACACCGTTGGCCACGCCCTGTAGGCGGTCGGAGGAGGGTCCACGCCCTCCCGGAGAAGAATAAATGGAGCAGCAATCCAAGGAAGCATCCTCTTGTTCCTGTGCTTGGAAGCTGCACCTCCTCGTTGCACGTGAGCCCTTGACGGAACAAGAGCCAATTTTGAGAATTTAATTTTGTGTTTCCTCTTTCAGCGAGTTCGAAGCTTCCTGACCTAGGACCTTGAGGTTTATCCGTGGACGATGCCTGGCAAGAAGGTCGGAAAGAGGGTTGGAACCGACCAGATGCTTCGTATGCTGATGAAGGACATGGCGGACATGAAGAAGCAGATGGCGGCAATGAATGGTGCGGGTAGACCAAAGAGAGTCATCGGACCAGCATTGCCGGGAGTAGTCCCTAACGGGAGAGGTAGAAGGGCCAAGAAGGGGGCATCGGGTGGGGAGGCCCCGGTTCCCGAATCACCTCCAGCGAACCCGGTCACCCCGATCGAGGCCCCAGTTCCGGTCCCGAACGCGGGACAACCGATCCCTGTGGTGGTCACTCCTGTGAACGAGGAAGATATGCCTCCTGAGCTGGCTGCCCAGTTGGCGGCATGGTTGGGCAGAGAGAATGAGGGGGCCACGGCTGAAGAAGCCAGGTCGATAATGAAGCAGTTGCGGCAATGGAAAGATGCTGCGAAGGCACCGTCTCCTCTTGTTTCCCCGCAGGTTCCCGTGGATCAACCAGTATCGGGCGTTGGTTCGGCAGCGACAACGGTCACAGCTACCGGTTCAGGTAAGCAGCCATTGCCGATGGCGGGGGAGGGATCGGTACCCTCAAGGAGGGAAAAAGTCGTTCAACATATCCCGATTGATGTGAAAGAAAGGATTTGGGCGGATAAATATGTGAACATGATTTCCTTGTTGACCGATCACTATGAGATTGAGCATGTGAAAAACCAGAAAGAGTTTTTGCATCCTAGTGTATGGCGCGCAAAGATGGCGGGTTTCAGAGTCAAGTCAAGTCAAGTCAGTAAATTTATATAGCGTGCTACATACCCAGAGGGTCTCAAGGCGCTTGAAGAGGGGTGGGGAATTACTTCTCGAATATACAGGTTTTAAGTTGCTTTCTGAATGCTAGGTGGTTTTGAGTGAGTCGAAGGTGAATGGGAAGTGAGTTCCAGGTTTTGGCCGCTAGGTAGGAGAATGATCTACCTCCCATGGTGGTTTTGTTGACGCGGGGAACAGCAGCGAGGGCTTGGTTGGAAGAGCGCAGCTGGCGGGGGGGGGTGTAGAAGGAAAGACGTGTATTGAGGCAATCGGGTCCAAGTTCGTAAAGAGCTTTGTGTGCGTGGGTGAGGAGGCGGAAAGTTATCCTCTTATTGACGGGGAGCCAGTGAAGGTTTTTCAGGTGACCAGAAATGTGTTCTTTACGCGGGATGTCTAATATGAGTCTGGCTGATGCGTTCTGGATGCGTTGGAGTTTTTTCTGAAGTTTTGCGGTGGTGCCGGTGTAAAGGGTGTTTCCGTAGTCCAGGCGGCTTGTGACCAGTGCGTGGGTGACCATTTTTCTAGTTTCGGTGGGGATCCAGCGAAATGTTTTTTTGAGCATGCGGAGAATGTTGAAGCAAGATGAAGAGACGGCGTTGACTTGTCTGGTCATCGAGAGTGAGGAATCCAGGATGACGCCTAGGTTCCGTGCGTGATCCTTCGGGATGGGTGCTTTTTTTCGTCCCAGGTGGAGGGGGTGGTACCTAAGATAAGGACTTCTGTTTTGTCAGAATTCAGTTTCAGATGGCTATTCTTCATCCATTCGGCTACCTTTTTTATTCCTTCATGTAGGTTGTTTTTGGCGATGTTTGGGTCTTTGGTGAGTGAGAGGATCTGTTGAGTGTCATCGGCGTAGGAGATGATGTTGAGGTTGTGTTGGCGAGCGATGGTCGCGAGGGGGCTCATGTAAACATTGAAGAGGGTGGGGCTGAGTGAAGATCCTTGTGGTACGCCGCAGATGACTTCTGTGGCCTCTGACTTGAATGGAGGGAGGCGTACTCTCTGAGTTCTTCCGGCAAGGAATGAGGTAATCCATTCCAGTGCTTTTCCTTGGATTCCGATGTTTCTGAGTCGTTGTAACAGGGTGTTATGACAGACTGTGTCGAAGGCTGCGGAGAGGTCGAGGAGGATTAGGGCGACTGTGTCTCCATTGTCCAGTAGAGTACGGATGTCGTCTGTTGCTGCGATGAGTGCGGTCTCAGTACTGTGTTTGGCTCGGAAGCCGGACTGTGAGGAGTCGAGGGATTTGTTGGCTTCGAGGAAGGCGGCGAGCTGGTTGTTGACAGCTTTCTCGATGACTTTGGCTGGGAATGGAAGGAGCGAGATGGGGCGGTAATTTTTGAGTTCGGTGGGGTCAGCTGTGGGTTTTTTCAGAAGGGCGCTGAGTTCGGCGTGTTTCCAGCTTTCTGGGAAGGTGCCGGAGTTGAGGGAGCAGTTGATGACGTCTCGGAAGTGTGGTGCTATGATGGAGTCTGCTTTGTTGAAAATGTGGTGAGGGCAAGGGTCTGTGGGGGATCCTGAGTGGATGGAGTTCATCAGGCGGATGGTGTCCTCAGTGGAGATAGGGTTCCAGTCATTAAGGATGTTCAAGGGGGGTGAAGGTACGGCAGTGGGTTGTGTGGGTTGGTCTTCGGGTTCGTTGACAAAGCTGTTGTGGATGTCTGCGATTTTGTCGTGGAAGAACGAAGCTAGGGAGTCGCAAAGGGTTTGAGAGGGGGTGATGTCGTTGGAGTTGACAGTGGGGTTGGTAAACTCTTTGACGATGTTGAATAGTTCCTTGCTGTTGTGGGCGTTTTTGTCTAGTCGGTCTTTGAAAGCGGTTTTCTTGGCAGTCCAGATTAATTGGTGGTGTATTCTGGTGGCGTTTTTGAAGGCGTCCCTGGTGTTGGTGTTTGGGTCTTTTTTCCAGGCTCTCTCAAGGGAGCGACAGAGTTTCTTGGATTTCTTAAGATCCTCGTTGAACCAGGGGGCGTAGACGGGCGTAGACGATCGCCAATTGGGCCAGAGCGTTTGGAATGTTCACTGCAATTATGGGGGAACGTAGGCCCGAATTATTGGTGGAATTAGCCGTTTATCAGACACGTATCATGGAATTTTATGAATCGTACGGGGGAAATCAATGGTGTTGTTACGATAGCATATTTCGTAAGTCCAAGGAGCACGACTCATCCCTGACGTGGGATTGTCTCGACTCCATTTCCTGGCAAAAAATTGAGAGGTCGAGCACGGCGAAGTCGCCATCTTTAGGCGGAAACGGGGTTGAGCCTTCCCGCCATTCTTTGGGGGCGCCCTTTGGGGCGGGTACAAGCAGTGATCAGAACACAAAGAATAATGGCAACTCGGGTAAGAAAGGGGTCTGCTGGAGCTTTAACAGAGGCAAGTGTTCTAGGCCACAGGGATCTTGCAGGTTCAGGCATGAGTGTGCAGGGTGCGGACAGTCCTCGCACCCCGAGAGTACGTGCAGAGCCAAGACTGGTGATACAGGAGGTAGAGGAGGCGCCAAACAGGTCTAAAGTAGACCGAGGGGCGCCATTACCTACCCCTGTTGATATCATGGCACTGATCCCTTGGCTGAACGAATACCCTGATCATATCTCCGCCGGGGTGTTGCGAGACGGTTTCTCATATGGTTTCCGCATCCCGGCGGGGGATTTTCAGGGGGAAGCACAATGTAAGAATCAACTATCGGTTCAACAGAATACGGCGGTGGTACAGGCAAAGATTGGCAAAGAAGTGGCCCGAGGTTGGGTTGCTGGACCATATGACATACCACCAGTTGGCAATTTTGTTTGTTCACCTTTGGGAGTGGTCCCCAAAAAGGACCCAGGGGAGTTCAGGTTAATACATAATTTGTCAGCTCCTAGGGGTCTTTCGGTGAACGATGCGATTGACCCGGGAGTTTGTTCGGTGCGGTACGCATCCTTTGATGAGGCCGTCGCCATTTTGAATCGCCTAGGGCCCGGAGCGCTGATGGCTAAATCAGATATCGAGTCAGCGTTCCGGTTGCTCCCGGTACACCCAGATGATCAGCGTCTCCTAGGTTTTATGTTTCAGGGACGCTATTACATGGATAAATGTATGCCAATGGGTTGCTCCATCTCTTGTGCGTATTTTGAGAAATTCAGTAGTTTTTTGCAATGGGCGTTCACAAGAGCCACGGGCTTTACACATGTTATGCATTATCTTGATGATTTTCTGTTTCTGGGGGCAGCCGGGGACACAGAATGTGCACAGGCCTTGAGGGAATTCTGTAATCTTATGGAGGAGTTTGGCGTGCCGCTGGCACCCGGTAAGACGGTAGGGCCATCCACTACACTCGAGTTTCTGGGAATTGAGCTCGATTCTGTAGAGGGGTGCTTCCCCTTGCCCAAAGAAAAGGTGATGAAATTCAGGGCCTCGCTAAAAATATGTCTCGGCGAGAGAAAAGTAACTCTCCATCAGTTACAACAGGCTGTGGGTCAGCTTAACTTTGCCCTGAGAGTAATACCGATGGCTCGCCCTTTTTCCAGTTCTATCGCACAAGCCATGGTGGGCCTCAGGGAAGGGCACCACCGCACAAGACTGTCAACAGAGGTTCGCCAGGATATGCGCATATGGCTGGCATTTCTGGCAGATTTCATCGTCGTGTTGTGTGGACCGATCCACCAGTTTCCTCGGAAGAACTGGGGTTGTGGACCGACTCGGCAGGGAGTGTAGGTTTTGGCGCCATATTCGGCAATCAATGGTCGGCACGAACCTGGCCTGAGTGGTGGCACGATAATGGACTCACTGGTAACATTGGGTTTCTGGAGCTGTTCCCCATTCTGGTGGCCTTGGAAACTTGGCCAGAGGGGTTTCGTGATCGCTCTGTGGTGTTCTGGTCTGATAATATGACCGTGGTTGAGTGTATCAATAGTCAGGCAGCACGCTGCAAATGGATTTTGAGATTACTGAAGGAAATTGTCCTGCTATGTATGAGACTAAACGTCCACTTTAGGGCAAGACACGTGCCAGGGGTACTAAACCAGGCAGCTGATGCACTCTCTCGTTCCCATATGCAGGCCTTCCGGGGCTTTCGGCCCTCAGCGGACTCAGTGGTGGCACCATTTCCCGAAGCTCTCTGGTCTCTCGGTGCCCCGGATTACAAAACCTCGTGGGAGAGAGTCTAGCACCCAGGACAAGGAAGGCATATGAAGGGGCGTTCCGTTCCTATTGGTCCTTTTTGGGTTCAGCTAGGGGGGAGCACTGGGGGCAGGAGGAGTATGTCCTGAAATTTCTGGTATCTTTACATCAGGCAGGCAAATCAGTGGCTACGGCCAATAGGCACCGGGCCGCCATTTCTTTCATGGCACGGGCTCATGGCATTCAGGACCCCACATCTTCCTTTCTGGTACAAAAGGCGCTGCGTGGGTGGCAACGCCTTGAGGGTCGTAGAGTGGATGAGAGGCACCCAATAGGTTTAGAAAGGTTGTCCCTGTTACTGTCCGTACTCCCTGCGACATGTTCATCTCAATCAGAGACGGTGCTATTCCGGGCCGCTTTTGCATTAGCATTCCATGGGGCTATGCGGGTAAGCGAACTGGTAGCGAGGAACAAGCAGGATACGGGGGAGGGTCTGTGTCGAGAACACATTCAAATTAAGGGGGAGACAATGGTATTCTCAATTGCCAGGTCCAAGACCGATCAGGGAGCGATCGGGGACAGTGTGGTTGTCCAGCGGATTCCGGGATCTCCCATGTGCCCGGTAACATGCGTTGAGGAGTATTTAGCGCAGAGGGCGGCATCGTGGGGGGGAAGCTTGCTGAGGCACACCGACGCCACCCCACTGACTAGGTTTCAGTTTCAGCGGGTGCTAACAATGGCAATCGCAGCGGCGGGCTTGAACCCGGGCGATTTTGGACCCATTCCTTCCGGATAGGGGCTGCTACAGAGGCTACAGCCAGGGGTCTGAGTGTTGAAAAAGTAAAGCGGTTGGGACGTTGGTCCTCAAACTGTTATAAAAGGTATGTGCGTTTGCACATGTTGTGAAGTTAATGTCTTGCACTCACGCTTCTTGTTTTCTGTTTGGTTTACAGTTTCGCAAGCAGGCTTTGCGGGGCGGACTGTGCAGTTGACCCGACACCTGGGGACCAGCGGTCAAAGTTCACCGGCTGAGGAAAGAGTGGTGTGGGTCGTTGGCCACTCATACGTGAGGCGCGCCGCAGACTTATTCGAGGCAGGTGACATGATTCACGTGTCTGGGGAATACGGGTACAGGGTGACCTTCCACGGAAGGGGTGGGCTCTGTATTGACCAGTTTCAAAATTCATTGAGGGACTGTTAGGGCGGACGAGGTCACCGCCATCTGTAATCATAGTGCATCTTGGGGGCAATGATTTGGTGACCGTTGGTCGACGAGTGCTTCTCGAGTTAATTTTGTCCACAGTAAGTTGGTGGCAAGAAGGGTTCCGGGGTGCACAATCGCATGGTCACACATGATTCCTCGGAAGGTGTGGCGGGGGGCCCTCTCTGTGCCATCTTTGAACCAGTCAGTAAAGAAGGTTAATAAAAAATTGAGTAGGTTGTTCCGTACAGGTAAATTGCAGTGTATTCCACACGGGTGTATCCGGGGGGACCATATGTATTTGGCGGATGGGGTCCATTTGTCCCGGGAGGGAAATGTCTTACTCATAGGAGACTTCTTAGCTTGGTTAAAGAGTTTACGTAACCATGACCTTTAGTAGGAGCTTTTGTGGGGGGTCCGGATAGCCGGTCAACTATCCGGCCTGTGGCGGTAAGGTCATGATCGGTGAGCAGAAATTGGAAGATCCCTAGAGGTGGGGCGCCACCCATTATGGATGGGAGCGCCCGGGGGGAGGCGGCCATTGGCCCCTCACACGGGGAGACGGTACCCTTCTAAGGACGGGACCGCCGAAAGGGAAGGCGGTCAAGACCCCTCCCTGGGGAGGAGGGGCTACGGGTCCCCTCCTTGGAATTTCCCGGGGCCAGGACATCCGCGACGGCGGATGTGGTAAGCAGTGTGAGGTGGGAGGGGGGTCTACGCTACCTTCTAGACACCTCACACGAGTCCTCGGACGACCACCAAGATGGTGTCGAGTAAGTATGGGCCCCCGTTAAGACAAGGGAAATTGGAAGTTGGCACAGAGGTACAGTCCTCTGTGCGCCCGCCCCTCACAAGTAAGGGGGGGAGTCTGGTATTAGGGATCTGACACTGGTTACGACCTTGCCGTTGGCCCGTAATGTTAGGATGTACAATTTGAATTTTGAGAAATGCATTTACAGGATGTTTTAGAATCGGCTAGGAGAACCTTTGTATTAGAGATATGTTAAGGTTAGCCAATAAACATCGTAATGTATAAATGAAATTGTACATGATATGAAACTGTTATTTTAATGTATTAATTTTGTTTCATATTTTAATAAATACGGCCGGGAGGGTAACTCCCTCCCGCCTTCCAAAAGCTCAAGAACTGTATCCGTCTTCCCATTCTTGGGGATTGTGTTGGGAGGGGGTGACGGGTATCCAGGCCATATGGAAAGGGGCGACCACTCGGTCCCCCCAAACGTATGGTCGGGTGCCCCGATCCCCCCGGGAAGCCATTTTGGGCAGGAGGCGTGTCACGGCGGGTATGCCCGAAGCGGCGTAGCCGGGGCGCGCCTTTTCCTGCCCAAGAGGGGCTGTCCTAGACACCTACACCGTTGGCCACGCCCTGTAGGCGGTCGGAGGAGGGTCCACGCCCTCCCGAAGAAGAATAAATGGAGCAGCAATCCAAGGAAGCATCCTCTTGTTCCTGTGCTTGGAAGCTGCACCTCCTCGTTGCACGTGAGCCCTTGACGGAACAAGAGCCAATTTTGACCCACCCACCAGCCCCTGATGACAGCGTTTTGTATTGCAATAAAGTCGATTGATGATGATATGATCTCTTTTTTCAGGTTGTTTCTAATAAAGTGTGATGTCTCTTTTTCAGGTTGTTTCTAATAAAGTTTGATGTTTTGATATACAATAAATGGTTGCTCTTTTAGCATGAACTCAGGCGAGTATCGCAGCTGTGTTAAAAGAAGTGTATTGTAGAGATAAAAGTTTATACTTGAAAAGCTAGTATAACTGTATATGTCGTTCTCAGTAGATTAAACAATGTCGTATTTATTTTTGGTCGGGCGGTAAGGTCATGATCGGTGAGCAGTAATTGGAAGATCCCTAGAGGTGGGGCGCCACCCATTATGGATGGGAGCGCCCGGGGGGAGGCGGCCATTGGCCCCTCACACGGGGAGGCAGTACCCTTCTAAGGACGGGACCGCCGAAAGGGAAGGCGGTCAAGACCCCTCCCTGGGGAGGAGGGGCTACGGGTCCCCTCCTTGGAATTTCCCGGGGCCAGGACATCCGCGACGGCGGATGTGGTAAGCAGTGTGGGGTGGGAGGAGGGTCTACGCTACCTTCTAGACACCTCACACGAGTCCTGGGACGACCACCAAGATGGCGTCGAGTAAGTATGGGCCCCCGTTAAGACAAGGGAAATTGGAAGTTGGCACAGAGGTACAGTCCTCTGTGCGCCCGCCCCTCACAAGTAAGGGGGGGAGTCTGGTATTAGGGATCTGACACCGGTTACGACCTTGCCGTTGGCCCGTAATGTTAGGATGTACAATTTGAATTTTGAGAAATGCATTTACAGGATGTTTTAGAATCGGCTAGGAGAACCTTTGTATTAGAGATATGTTAAGGTTAGCCAATAAACATCGTAATGTATAAATGAAATTGTACATGATATGAAACTGTTATTTTAATGTTTTAATTTTGTTTCATATTTTAATAAATACGGCCGGGAGGGTAACTCCCTCCCGCCTTCCAAAAGCTCAAGAACTGTATCCGTCTTCCCATTCTTGGGGATTGTGTTGGGAGGGGGTGACGGGTATCCAGGCCATATGGGAATTTCTCATAAAATGTTTTTGAGCTGCCTTTAGGCGGTGTTGCACAATGTTCCCATTGGTTATAATTAAAAAAAATTCTAGGTTGAGCAGATTTATGCAAATAGTGATGACCAAAATGATTATAGCAATACAATTCTTCATAATTTGCTGAACCCTGTAAATAATCATGATCTGTAAATTTTGCTGACATTACTAAATCTGACATCATATTGTTACTATTTTCAAAGTCCCTATCATCAGAGAAAGTACTTGGTTTTACAAAGTCACTTAATGAAACCTTGAACTGGTGTGGATATTTCAAGAGCTCAATTGGGCCATAAATTTCATAATCCGTTTAGTCCCATGCTACCCCACCGGGTATTGGATTGGCTGTGATGTTCACTCTTTTCTCGATGTGAGATGACTTGTGAGGCTTTAGGACCAAGTTGATGTTCTAACTTGCTGTGTCCATTGTACTGTATTTTCCTTCAATTATTTTCCCAAACAAAGAACCATGATGAGCCAAAGCAAGAGAAAAAGTACACCTAACACAATCCAAAATTCAATCCATTGTGAAATCAGATAGGTTTCTTTTAGTTAATGAAAGAGTTCAGTTACTTTGTCTTTGAAAGTTTTTGTTGCTGGCATTTCTTCATGTTCTGTTGGATCTTCAGAAAAGTCATCGAAATTGATGAAGTAGCCAGATGCAGTTCTGTCAATTGTTGGAATTGCTTCCGAATTTTCATTTGCTTTTGGATTTTTCTTTGTTTTATTAGCATAGTCTGATGCTACATCATTGTAGACAGGTGTTTCTTGAGGAACTGTTGCAATTGGGGTTTCAAGAGGCACAAGTTCCATGGCTTTGATGCATAGTCCTTTTTTATTCACTGCAGGTTTATCAAATGTGATTAGTCTTTCAGTTTGAACCTCTTGGATTGTAGCAAATGTTGGTATTCTGCTATTTCTAGGGAGTCCACTTTGCCTACTACTTATTGTTGGCCACATGATTGTGTTTTTACCAGGTCGATGGATACAACTCGGTTCTCCTTTTTACCAGCAAGGGGCCGTAGTACAACTGATCTTGTTCCGCTGATAGCTAAGACAGGCACTGCTTTTCCGTAAGAAGGTCCAAATTCCTTCTTCACCACGATCTTCTCTCTGACCAGATCCCCAATCTTTGGAATCCAGGTGGTTTTTCTTCAGTGGCTGTTGGCTGTTGTTTTAACTTTATATTACTCAGGTTTCTTCTTGTTTCATTTAAGTTCTGTAAAACAGCCAAACGGTCTTTGATATCAAAGGATTTTTTTCTACCACTGAAGTGTGACTATCAAGATCCTGAATGTACATTCTTGTACCGAACAACAATTCGTACGGAGTGAGACCGTTTAGAGAATTTCTTGGCAGATTGTTAAGACTACGTTATGCACTTGTTAAATGTTTGACCCACCCATCACCCGAACCTAATACCCTCGCCATTATAGATTGCTTTATGTCCCAGTTTTTTCTTTCCACTACCGCATTTCCCTCAGGATGGAATGGAGAAGAGTACTGCAATGCAATGCCCATGCTGGCCATGGCCTCCTTGTAAGCCCGAGAGTTAAACGCAGGACCCTGGTCAGAATGTAGCATGCCAATTGCGTATATGAGGATAAAGACTCGCAAATCTTTTATAACAGTTCTGGCGTCAGCCGAGCGCTGGTGTCTGCATTTTAAGTGAATCTAGTCTTAAATATTGTGGGGACGCATTTCTCCTGCTGGATTTCTGCGTATAGGTAGCTTGATGCTTTCTAAAAAAGGGGTCCTGGCAATACTCCGGTCGGTTCACGACTGCAATCTCTGTTGCAGTTTGGACAATCCTTTGCAAATTTGTAATGTTCATCCCCGGCCACCTGTATTCTGATTGTAATTCTTTAAGAGACTTCACGATCTCTTGGTGCCTTCGACCCTCACCCATGTGTGCGTCTGCTATCAATAAGACTCTCCTGTTTGTGTTTGGAATTACTCTATCCCCCACTCCAGGGATTTGAGCAAAAGGAACGGAGTTTGAATCAATTATGTATGTATTACTGAGTGGATAGTTCAGAGGTAATGCTGCATAGTCGCCTTTTAAAGACGCTTTTACCACCAGCATGGTTTCTCCATCTATGTATTTTTTAGAACTTTTTTTGTGGCTACGGAAGCCGGTTGAACCGCTTCCGCTGTGGCTCTGTTAGCCAATGAATTCCCTGCAACGTGAACGGCATCACGTTGATGACTCAGTGTATGTATCACGTGAGTCTTTTGTAGTTCTTTCTGCAAAAGAACTACCTGTTCCCAAAGCTTCTTATGCTTTATTGTGGCACATTTGTCATCTTTGTAATCGTTTTGAACCCAGTTCTGCAAGTCATTATTGCAAGACCTGACGCAGAAATGCGAATCGCACACTATTAGTGTCGGGAATTTACGATCCGCATTTTCAAGCTCCATTTTTAAGATCTTATTTCAGCTCGCTGAGCTGAACAGTTTCTGAGTGATTCAGTTTTGGTGACTATTGGCCTGAATTTACCAAAGCGCCAGCGACCTTTAACAATCGTGCACGCTGCGTTGTAGGATTTTTTCTCCACATCGTAGTGTTGTGCAAATCTGTCCATGTAGATTACACATGTGTACTGTTCGAGAGGCAGAATTTCGATTGGCAGAGGATATTCTTCTTCATATTCTAGATTTTCTAGTTTTTTCATTTTTTGGGTCAAAATAGTATTTCACGTCTTCTGCAGCAAGAGAATTTTCCCATTGTATCCATTTTGGATCTAATGCCACAGCAGTCAAATTGTGTGGACTTGTTAATGCCTCAAGGGCTGATTCTGCTTTTAAAACAGTTATTCTTCTGCCTTGGGCTTGGGCTCTTTCTTTTGCTACAGCAGTTTGAACCGCTATTAGAATCTTTCCAGCAGAACTGAATTTCATTTCAGCTTGTGTGTACAAGTGAAATTTGTAAGCTATTGGTACCGTTTCTCCCTCATTAGAGGTCAGGTACATGAATCCGCATCTTCCTGGGATGACTCAGATTACAAGGTTGCGTACGTTTTTGCGAGTTTGCAATTTTGTTTTAGTTAACATGTCTGTTTGCAATGATCTCAAAATTTCTGTGTGTTTCTGAGTCCAATTGATTGGTTTGAAATCAGGTTTTATTTATTCATAGAGAGGTTTAACTCTCTCGGAAATAATTTAGAATGTATGTTCTTCCGGAATTCAGGAAACCTAGTGTTGATTGTAAGTTCTTCGGCGTTTTAGGTGCTTGGAGTACAGCACACTTCTCAAAGAAGTGGTCTGCTAGGCTCTTGCCTTCACTTGATAATTCATATCCTAAAAATAGGACTGTTAGATGGGCAATTTGTGACTTTTTGAAGTTGAATTTGTAACCCTCAGCTGCAAACCCAAGTATTTTGGTGTTCACTCTTTTCAAGTGTGTCTCCAGGTCATCATCTGTGAGATAGATGTCATCGACATAAGATAATGCCTCATCATCATATATTTGTAGTAACTCTGTTACTCTTGCTGAGAATAATCCTGGGCTATTCTTGAATCCCTGTGGGAGTCGACAGAAGTGTTTTTTGTGACCCCATTATTGAGAAAGCGGTCAAATACCTACTTTCAGGTGCAATGTTTTGACAAAAGAATCCATTAGAGATATCTTGGAGACAGGAAACAAAGGATTGTTCATTTGTGAGGTGCGTGTTTCAATCACCCCCTGATATTCAAGTTGATCTAAGATCTTGCTGACTTGCTTTTTAGCTTCTTGTTTAACTGGGTACTGCCTTTGTGCAGTGGGTTGACTTTTAACTGGATTTTGTGAGTCCTCATCCCATCCTACATGATTTTTGTATAATGCAGGAGCTTGGGCCACTGCCCATTTTCTTGCATATATGGATTTTGTATGAGTTGAAATATGATTTGGGAAGGCAGGCATAATCATTTCTTCGCCATGAGGGCACTCCCTGACAAACTCTGGTGGCCAGTCTTTCTCAGCTAACAGGATGTCATAGCCTTTAGAAAGGTTATCCCAAAAGAGACCCCTTACTTTCCTAGTCTTGTCCCCCTCTATACGCAATGTTATTTCGTATATTTTATGAGGTTTGGTAACTCTGGTCTCTGCAGTTTCCACTTGAATGTATTCATTTGTGTCCACTGTCTCCAGAAGATTCATCAGGATCTTGCGAGCTATGGTCACTTCTGCTGCGCTGTCTAGCATTGTCTGGGCCCACTCTCCGTTTTTCAGTTGTGTCCTCAGTATCCTCAGCATGTTTTATTATTTTAATACTGGCTACCTTCTTTCTCGGAAATTGTGATTTTTTACTTTGATGAGCAGGTTCCTTGTCTTTCGACTTGACGTGCTCTTCCTTGTGTTCTGACCGTCCTCTTCTTTCTGATTTCTATGAGGAAGTCTGAAAAGATCGAGAGGGACGTGTATCAATATATTGATATCTATCAGGTTTTCTACATTTATCTCTAAGGTTGTATCTTTCTCAGAGGGCTCCCTCTGGGGAGAGTAGTTTCCTCGGTCCGGAGATCTTTCTCTCCGTTGAGGAGACCTTCCTCTGGACTGGAACCGCTTTTCTCTGGGAGTGGATTGTTTATTACCATCCCAATTCTTATTTGGAGTGTTTAGATTATTTTTAATAAATGTTTTTTCGGGATTTTCAGTTTGTTGGGGTTTTACTGGTTTCCCACCCAAGCTATCTCTACCTAGTTCTTCATAGGATTTTTCTATGATTCTGGCAAGTTCAAATGGTTGTTCTGCTATATCAGCTTCTTTCAATTTCTGGCGGATCACCACAGATGCTGCTTCTCCTTTTATGTTGGCTAATAATATAGCTGAGACCTGCTTGAAGTCTTTCAGTAATTTCATACCCAGAGTTAAAGCAGGTTCTGGACCGTATTAATTTTGAATCTGTCTAGGCACATCTGGTATTACCACCATGGACGGAACACCTTGTGTTTTTGTGTATATCGAAGCAAGACTGTGCCCCAAGTGTCACAGTCCTCCATATGTGGTGCGATCCCCATTGGAAGACAGATAGTCAAAATTCTGTGTTTCTCAGTAGGTGTAGTATAAGGAAATACTGCCTCTATTTGAGTGATTTTCTGAGCTAACCAGAATAGAATTTGTACCCGTTTTGCGGGTATTTTGCCAATGGCTGATTGTATATTCTGTGGTGTGATTTTGTTTGTGTTCCCCTGATGAGGGGTCAGCTGTGGAATGTTAATCGCTGGTTGGACTGTTGAAGTCCGCATTACATATTGGACCAATTGTCTATGTATTTTAATTAATAGTTTTAGCTGAGCTAAAAGTTCCCGGTCTGACATTTTATCAATGTCTGGATGTGGTGTGTAGCTGTCGAGAACCGGCCACGTGGCTCCTGGTCTACCTAGTGGACCTAGCCTGGTGATGTGATTTTGATGTTTTAGGGTGCCTTTAAACCAGAGCAGGTGCTCTTGGTAATTTAGTGGGATTTCAACCTCCTCGAAAGGAGCGTATTCATCCGGAAGTTCCTCTATTTTGTAATAGTGGAATTCTTTTGTTACAGCGTTTGCTGCTGGAAAGTGTATCCATGATAGAATACCTCTGACTGCCGATATTCATGGGTCTCTACCACGAATATGACTATACCACCTCGTGATGTCAGTCCATTTTCTATAAGTTTAATAGTTATAGTTCTTCTTACATTTGCCGGGATGATTATTGCATCTGGGTCATTTTCTTGGAGACTTGTGTCTTCCGCTAGGAGTTGAGCTGCTATTCTAGCTGCCTCCCTTTCGTTTTCACTTTCTCCCATTTTACTGAGAGAAGTTTTGTTGCAGATCAAGTTTCAAGGAAACAAAGATTAGGTGCACAATATTTTGGAACACTTTATCCTTCAATGTTGACTAAACCAAAAACTAATACCTAGGATTCTCATCCTACTAAGTTCCGGTGGATTTTAACCTTTTACCCACTCCAGATGTCTATTGGAGTTTTTACGGGAAAAGGGGTCTGTGTGAAAAAAGCACAACTGAGTTACTCTAACGTCTTGCGTTAGATTTATCGCCTTACCAAACGTTGAGCGCCATGTAGTGTAGTTCCTATATTCCCAATAGGCTCTGCGTATTGGAATAATATAAACAGTAGTGTAGACATAGGACTGAGGTCGACTAGGTCTCTACTGACTATATTAGACTTAATTAGTTTTGCCAGCTAGCTCAGAGGTCACTAGAAATTTCTCGAATGTTCAGGAAAGAGTTAACTCTCCGGATTTAGACAAGAAGGGATTAGCTTCTGACAACCGCATAAACCTGACAACTTTGCTCCCTTAGAATAAGAGTGTATCTCTAGAGTCGTGTGAAAACAATAGACAGCTATTTCACTCAGTCAATTGTGCATACTTAGTTTCACCAGATTGCAGAGAAAGAGAGAGACGGGCGTTTTCAAAAAAAGGTGTTATTTATTGAGCAGTCTTCATCCTCATGCAAGAGAAATGAATTGCCACAATTGCAATACTTATAGTAAAGTAAAGTGCGTACAGTAAAAGGAGTATTATAAAATAATACTGTAAAAGCACTGATATGGTTTCTTAGCCATATGATACTTTAAAATAGATCAAATATATACATACAAAAAAGCATTGACTAACGTACTCAACTGGTGCTTCTAGATACGCCTACCCCTGTGTACCTGACCTAAGCCTTATACATGGGAAGGAGTAAGTAAGCAGCAGTTTAATTTAAGTTGGTTTTTGCCAATGAATCTGAATCAAGAATTCTCTTAAGGGTTTAGTCAGCTCCGTACCTTGGTAATAGAATGTGGGCGGTCTTGTATCTCTCTCTCAGAACTCGATATCCCAGAAACCCGCAAGGGTGGCTGGAAACACGGGAGCTGGAATTTTCTCGGCTGGAGAAAAAGACAGCGTCTTTCTCAGTGCGTCAAAAGGGAGGGGCGGCGTCCGGGGGCTCTTGCATCAGCTGGGCTCTCGGGCAAGTAGATAGCCGCTCTGCTCCAAACCACTGTGTGTTTGCTTGAGGCAACGTTGGTATATTTATACCTGAAAGGTGCCGGGTTTGACGTAAGGTTGGACATAAGACGTCACCAAGAACTAACAGTACTTTCTGACTCCAAGAGTTCTTGTGCAAATCAAAACAAGAGCAGGGGGATTTTCCTGGCTGCTGGAGGTTTGGTCTGTTTAAAGAACACGTCTAGGGAAGTAACCTTGCCGTATTTGGACTTCATGGGCGGTTACTAAATATGGATATTATTCTTATGCCTTTATAAGGATATTATTTATTATAACCATATGAGGGCATAAATCGGGAATATCGAATTAGGGTCCTAGATAGAAACACAACAAAAGTAACCAGCATTACAAACATTGTGAAGAGGATGAATAAACCAACCATGATAAATGGTTTCTAGGTGTTCCTACATAACCGTGAGACTATTCTGCCTCTGCCTTTGCCCGATCTAAAGGATTTGCATTTGCCCCATTCATTGAAACTGTGTCAGGAGTCAGCCTCTAGTGTGGGTGGCAATCTGGCCAGGAAGCTGGATGATTAGCACCAGCAGAGCTGCATGTCGATCACAGCACTTGTCCTAGGACGGTCGCTGCTGGAGTGTTCCTCTGCCCCTTCTGGGTCAGTGCATCTTTTATATAATAAAAGCCACATTGTGTCAGAAGCGCGCTCTGATGTAATAGTATGTCCAGATGTTAGGAGCTATTTCCTGAATGGGCTTTGCAAGCATTAGGATATCATGTACTCTGTTCGTAGCTTTGAACAGAATGTACAGATTAAATATGTCGAGAAACGGCAAACTAAAATGAGCAATTCGTAGAATATCATACTAGCAAAGTATGTAAAATGCCACTGCTAAAAGGTCAGTGACCACCCTCCAGATTACTGTGGTCTCCCTCTCCACCTTCTTCCCCCAACTCCTTGAGACCCGTTCCAGGTGAGTAGTTTGCACTTTACAAGCTCATGATTGATTGATTGATTGAAAAAGGAAAATCTGAAATATAAAACAAATCTAAAATACGAACCAACATGGTTCCAAGAGGGCCTCACTGCATACAAAGATTGGGTATCAGGGCAGAATGCTTCAGATGTTTGAGGACAGTGTAATGTAATTTGTACTTGTAAAGCGCACTAATACCCCAACTGGGGTGTCCTGGTGCTGTAACGCATACCGCTGTTGAACCCTTCCTGGCTTTTCCCTGTGAAATACCACTTCTGGGCACCCCCAAGTTGAAACCAGGCTTCCCAGAGCTGTTGGGGACGTTGTGGAGATTAAGCAAGCTATTGCCCAGAGTTGTAGAGTGGGACCCGTGATTCCTCTGACTTGAATGATCAGGTCAGAGGAAATTGAGCCCAAGACCCGCCAAGGCGGTAAATGAACCCTGGTCCCGGCCCAGACCTCTGCATCAGGGTCTGCCGCTCTAACCATTTAGCCACACTTCTTCACCAGTGTATGGTGATCGATTCATGGTGAGGGTAAAGAAACCCCTTCCGAAAGAAGGTGATCACAGGTTATCAGCAGACTTTTAGCGATGGAACATTTATAGTGAAGAAAGGTCAGCAAAAATAGACGTTTATATTTATCACTCACAAGATTATGATGGTGAAGCTGTCTGAGGTGGCTTTTATGGTGAGGAGTTGAAAAAAACCTCTGGATGAGCCACATAGGGCCTTTATGGTAGAAAAGGTTTTAAAATGGATAGGTTAAAGTGCAAAGAAGCAAGAGCTCATGCAAAGGCAGGAGTGGCCTCAGAAATGTAACAGTTGGGTGGAGGCTAGATCTCTAAAGGACATACACATTAAAAGCTCTTGAAAAAATTGAAATATGGTGACCTCATCCTTTTACATCACTTTGCCTTCAAACACTTGACCAGATATGTTCCCCAACAAACAAATCTCTACATGAAACTGGCTAAGCCTGTCAATATAAAAGGGGTTTGGGAAGTTTCCTTCTGGGAAATACAGTACCCCCTAACCTAGAATACCTTTACTAGAGACGGGGCTAAATTCACAATTAAGTGGCACCAGGTGGTACAGTAACTTCATGCTGGATTCCCTTTTGGGTATTTCCCAAGCATGGTAGAAGTGGTTGGTGCAATCAACAAAACCCTAGTGGACGATGCTGGCTTGCTATATATTGCACTAAAACAAAGTACACTGTGATGAGAGTCCAGTGAGACCCAGACTGGTTTACAGAGGCAAAAGTAGATAATACGAACACGATCTTTGTGGTAGTGTGGGTGAGCAGTTAGGCTTGTCAGGGGGCAGTGCTAAGCGTTTTGTTGTACTAACAGAGGCAATAAATTAGACACACACTCAAGAATAAATCCGAGACCAATGTGCAAAAGTAATCCTGATTTTTATATAATTTCACCAAGAACTTTTTTCTACAGTAAGTACTTTTTTGCTATGAATTTTAGAGTTTGCTAAATAAATTACTTGTGTGTTCAATTACACACTATTGTAGTCAATGGGAGAAAAATACAAAAATGCATGTAAAATCGTAGTTGACTTTCAAGGTTCATATTTTGGATCTTGGTGGTTAGAAACGCAAGGCCAAATGTTCCACTAGCAGATTCTCAGGAGCATCCCGGATTCGGCTGAGAGCATGGAGCTGATTTTGTTCGCAGCAGGTGCGCTATCAAGAAGGGGGCCATCTGACAAGACACTACACAAGAGGACCTATAGGTAAGTATTAGGGGTCCAACTCGTCGGGAGCAAGTTGCAAGTGCCTCAGGACCATGGGAGTACAGCTGGATCATGGTTGGGCCGGGTTTTAGTAGATAGGTCAGTTGGGCAGTGCGCTTCAAGATGTCCTTGCTGTCAGGAACAGGCAGCTTGGAGAGGTGATTTTGGGACAGCTGGGCCACTCGCAAAGTGGGTCTCAGGATACTCGATGCCCCTTGACGGGTGCTTGCTTCCTGGGCAGTTGTAGTCCAGAGCCAACTCTTTGTCTTTGTGAATGCTGCAGGAGTCCGCCACCCTGGGTATTGGTGGAGCATGGCTTCAGTAGGTCCCGTTGTCCACATACTTGGTATGGGAAAAGATCTGACCCTTCAGAGCTGGTATACCACCTTCGGTAAAGTGTTGTGTCAGAGTCTCTGGGGAGCAGCAAGTCAGTGAAATCAGAGTCTGACATTCAGGGCCTGCTGTCAGAGGGGAGTTGAGCATCTACTCCTAGGGAAGTACTTTGGCAATTTGTTGAAGTCTGGCAGGGTTCTGCGGTTCTTGGAGTCCTCACAGTTGCGGAACTAGACAGCATGCCATGACTGTGGAGTCCTTAAGGCATCAGAAAGAGTTTGGCTCAGTCCTAGGATTAGCAGCACTTCTTTGTCATTTCCTTCTTTGTGTCAGTTGAATCTAAAATTCAGGGTCCAGGGATGCCACCTAAATACTACATTTAGGGGTGTTAAAGGTGGACACAGGTAGTAGCCGATGGGCTACCTTTCTTTAGGATTTCTACACCCTCAAAGTGATGATTTCCTGTGGGAAGGTGCACTATCCTAGCCCTGATAGGTTGTTTTCCTACCATCGCAAGATGGAGGATTTGCAAAAGTGGGCTCCACATCGCCTGTTGCACCTTAGGGGTGTGGTGGCTGAATGTGGGCACGCCTCCTCATCTAACACATTTTTCAGCCTTTTGTCCCACCATAAGTGGAGTAGGAAAAAGGGTGGCATCTTTCACTCTCTGGGGATGCTTGGGTTACATTTCAAAGGCGACTTCGCCTTTGAAGCTTCTTGCCTCGGAAGGCCATCCTGTCCTTGGGGAGATGTGTAACACCTCCGCCCAGAGCAGGCTTTGGGTCTGGCCTCTGAGAGCACTGGCCCTCACCCCATGAGGTCAGAAACATGTCAGGTGGTGGCAGGCTGGCTAAAAAAAACAAGTCAGTGACTACATCAATGTTTGATAGGGTTAAAGGGGACCCTTTAAAGGGTCTCCTGTATGCATTTAATAATAAATCCATCACTAGCATTAGTGAGGATTTATTAGCACAGGATGTTTGCTACCAAACATCTTAGGGTACAGTGAAGCAATCATGGAGCTAGGAAACTCGTATCTAGCCCATGCACTCTCTATTGCCACCCTGGGCACTTACAATATCCAAGAATGGACTTGATATTGTCGGGCCATATCTACTCATGCATATATGTCCACACATGGGATACAGCACACCCTGCCTTAGTGCTGTAAGGCCTGCAGTAGGGGTGACTTACCTATACCTCATGCAGTCCCTGGTGACATGGCATACAGCGCTGTGTGCCATGTCATCTGTTCAGTACTCTCTGCACAAAGACATGCAGCCTGCAATGGCAGTGTGGATGGTCTTTGTGAGGAGTCCCTGGAGTGGCACAATTTGTGCTGCAGCCCCAGTGGACCATCTTCAGTACCATTCCCTAGGTACCAGGTGCACCATTTTTAAGGAACAGTTTATTTTGTTTAGCACAGTTACGTAAAACCATTGCTACAAAACGTCTCATTACATATCATCAATTTTTAAAATAATTAAACCAGTTAAAAAATGTAATACAAAGTAATTAATGTTTGTGATACATTGAAAGAATAAGCAGTTATTTAGCAGCGTGCAACCTTTCCTTGGCTGCTGTATTGCTGTTCTGTCTAGGAATTTTACAAAGCGGCCGTTAAGCTGTGTATCCTCAGGTGCAAAACATGCCAGCACAGCCTGTCTCCACGTGCGGATATCTCTCTGATTAAAACATGGTTTTAAACGTTGTTTCCTTTCCTTTGTTAGTTCTTTGCACGTACAAAGAAGGTGCAGCATATCTTTTTGCAATATACCGCATAGGGGACAGGTGGAATCAGATTGTTTTTTCAGCCAATGTGGAAAGTGTTTTGTGCATGGCAGCAGGCCTAATCTGTAAACAGGCCTAATCTATATTTTAAAAATGGCATTTGAGTATATTTGGCAAACCCCAGAGCTAGATACTTTTGTGCAGCCAAGGAGGTATAGGAGCTCAAGATCATCCATCCATGTGACCTTTTTGTTAAAGTTGCCTTGTCCTCCAACCAAGATTGATTCTTTACAATTTTCTTAGTTGCTTTTTTAAAGGAGGCAGTGACTTATAGGAGTTACCCAGAGTTCGGTAAGACCCAGAGTGGACAGATTAGTTGCTAAGTATTGTGCCGCTGGTGATGCTTCTTTCTGTTGTAACTCAGACCACAAATGCCAGTTTAGGATTTCTTTACTTTATCCCAGCAGATGATTATCACACCTTTTCTTGCAATGGTCTGTTTTTAAACACCAAACTTGAGCCTGATTTGTGCTTTATAGACTTGTGTTGGTAAACCCAAAATTATTCTGTGCACTTTTGTGACCACCAAATCCAAGAGCTTCAGGTCCCTTCCCCTCTGTGTCTCGCTCCCATAGGTTATTGTAGTTAGAAGTTGTGCTTGTATAACTTCAACATATGGGGCGAGTGAGGGGCCAGTCAGTTTGGAATTAAGGTTTCTCATTGAGGCGGCTAGGGCTATACCATTCCTTTTAATTGTATCCCTTTGGGTTACAAAGTGCCCACCTTTATCGATAATCACCCCAGGTATTTGTTATTGTTATTGTTAACTTGGTCTTTTATAGCGCCAACTCACCAACAGGTCTCTAGGCGCTTCAAAACAAACAGCAAACAACAATACATGAGGAAGAAAGATAGTCAGGGACCTGTAATAAGATTTATTTAGCTGGATCAAATGCCTCCCTAAATAAAAAAGGTTTTAACAACTTCCTAAAACGCAGGAGATACGCTTCTTTCAGAAGTGATTCTGGTAGATTGTTCCAGATTTGCGGAACCAAAACCGAGAAAGACCTGCCGGCTTTGGTCTTTAACTTATAACGAGGGCAGACCAAGAGCTGGGATTCAGCGGACCGCAAGGCTCGCTTGGGGGTATATAACTCCAGTCGCTCTTTAATATACGCAGGAGCTTGCCCATAGATGGCCTTGGGGGCTGTACACAGGCTCTTAAACTCCACCCTCTGTTCAATGGGGAGCCAGTTTAACTTGAATAGTAGAGCAGAGGCATGGGATCTTCTAGGTAACTTGAAGATCAGACGCGCCGCTTCATTCAGGACCACCTGCAATCTATTAATCAAAATTTTAGGTAGGCCTAGATAAAGGGCGTTCCCGTAATCTAGCCTCGAAACAATGGTGGCAGAGACTACCATATGGAGTGCGGAACAGGAAAGAAGAGGAGCCAGATTTTGTAGCTGTCGAAGCCAGGACACATCCCTACTACTGAGGAGATCTGACTGGCCATAGACAACTCATTGTCAATCTTGATTCCGAGACTTTTTACATTATCACTCGGTATCAGTGAGGGCCCTAATTCCTGGGGCCAGTAGAGATCACTCCAAGGCGAGGCTAGGATAGAGACCACCAGTACCTCTGTTTTTTCTGGATTATTTTTCAACAGATTGGCCGTCATCCAGCCAACCGTATGTCTGAGAATGTTCTGGGCACTAGTTTGTGCCAAGATCGTATTATCAATACTCAGCAATAACTGGGTGTCATCAGCGTAATTAAATACACGACAACCCATGTTAGCTAGAGATTCAATTAACGGCTGGAGGTACAGGTTGAAAAGCAGTGGGGATAGTGCGGAACTCTGAGGGACTCCGCACTCCAGAATTCCCACTTTAGAGATGGCATCCCCCAGTTGGATCCTCTGGGTCCTACCGGTCAAGAAAGATTGGAGCCACTGATGGACCTGACCCCTTATCCCAAATGCAGCCAATCTGTCCAATAGCAGGGAGTGGCTGACAGTATCGAACGCCGCCGATAGGTCTAAAAGTATCAGGGCGCTTGGTTTCTTACTGTCAGCCATACCTCTCAGCTCATCCAGCACCGAGAGCATCACCAACACCAACAACTGTGATGTGCCCGAAATCCCGCCTGACGCTCCTTGAGAAGATGGTGTGATTCCAGAAATGAGGAAAGGGACTTCAGCACATGTTGCTCTAAAATCTTGGACAGAAAGGGCAGTTGGGATATCGGCCTATAGTTTTTTAAAATGGCCGGGTCGACGCCAGGCTTTTTTAACAGAGGCCTCACCCCTGCCTCCTTGAGACTTGATGGTAATTGGCCGGTCACTATTGAGCTGTTGGGAATGGAGATAATGTGATTTTCCAGAATAGGGCGCGCCAAACAAAAGACCCTAGGGGGACACGGGTCTGCTGGGGAGCCTGACTTAATGTTGTTCATAATCTGCTCAAGGCTTAGAGAGTCTAATTCAGGAAGCTTAGAAATCTATACTTCGGGGGAAGACTGAGCTGCCTGTGATGGGCAGGGGCCCTTCAGGGCACCAATCTTGATCTCAGAAAGGATAGTTTCCACCTTCTCGAGAAAGAAGCTTTGAAAACTATCGGCAGTTCTTGTTATTTCCGATGTTTCTGTTTTTTTGCTCAGCTCAGTTAAGATTTTAAATGTTTCCTTCTGAATGTTGTCCGCTTGACTTATAAGGGTTTCGTAAAAATCTGCTTTTGTTGCCATAATCAATTTCTTATATGTCTTAAGTGAGGTTCTGTATTGTTCCCTATCTGTCCCATCTTTAGTTCTCCTCCAGGTCCTTTCTAAGCACCATAGTTTCTTTTTGTGGTCCCTCAGAAGCGGGGTGAACCATGGGGTGCCTTTTACTATTCCTTTTACTTTTTGTAATTTCTCCAGAGCTATCTGGTCTATTGCCTGACTCAGATTCTGCATTAGATCTTTCTAGTCCTGGTCCAAATCTCCTTTTAAAACTAATGTTTGGACGCGGTTAGGAAGGCTACAGGTCAAAGCTTGTGAATCTACTTGTGTCCACTGCCGGACTTTTTTCAATTTAGGGGTTTTTTGGGACACATAGCTTTCGATAGGGATCTCACAATTCACCAGGTAGTGGTCCGACCAAATACAAGGTATGATGTCCACAAGGTTTACCCTTGGGTCTGATGTCCAGATGAGATCTAGGATGTGCCCCTTGACGTGAGTGGGGCCAAAGAGGACATAGTATTCTCTAGATGTCGAGATGGCAGGTCTTTATAAACTTTATTCCAATACATGTTGAAATCTCCTGTCACCACAATTTTTTGATATCTAGTACATAAATCAGACATAAACGGAGCAAACAAATCATTAAAAACTGACGTGGAGTTTGGGGGACGGTACACGGTGAGGATCTCTCGGCATGAATTATACAGCATGATCTTCACTCCAAGTATATCAGCTAGTTCTATAGTTTCGGCAATTATTTTGACAGCTTTTAAGTTTTTCTTAAACAGAATTGTCACCCGCCCCCCCCCCCGCCCCGGGCATTTTCCATGTGGTTGTGCCATACCGCGTCATAATTACTGGGAAGGGTAGCTATAATATCTGGCAGGGAATTTTCACCCAACCATGTCTCCGTGAGAGTTAAAATATCAAAGGCATCATCCTGGAGAAGGGTGAAAACCTCAAGATGGTGCTTTTGAAGGGACCTAGTGTTTAAGCAGGGTAATTTCAAGGAGAGAGGAGCTGTTCCGGAAAGACCCCTGTGAGGTCGGAGAATATTCAAATCATTTAATCTGGTCACAATAACAGGATCCAGAAACTGCCTACCCGTATCCAAATCTCGCAAGTCCTTAGAGGTAAATACCTGTCATTGAACAGAATGCCTGACCCCGACCGAGCGCGGACGGGCGCAGACGGGAAGGACTCTGGCACGACTCCGGCGCAGGTCTGTCGCGTCCGCTGCGCGGTGTCATAGCCGTCTTATTTAAGCGCTGCTAGAGCGCGTCACCCGCCTGATCCTCACCCAATATGGCCACCAAATAACCAGGAACCAGCCCTCGGCGTCGTCACTCGACCGAGAGCGGTCCCGAGGCAGAGGGAGGGGGGAAAGGGACACAGAGCGCACATTTGCACTCTGTAACTGAGTCTATACGAGTCTTATCCCAAAACCAGACAGGTCTTTTTTTAAGTTTTTTTTTAATTGTTATGGTTTTGTTTTTTTCCAGGTTGATATTTAAATTGTTAGCCTCAGAGTACTTAAACATGAAATCAAGAAGATGCTGTAGACAATAGCATTGCCTTCGCACATTGTGCTTTCAGAGAATGTGCCAAGTTGGACTTGTTTTCCTCAAGCCCACATAGACCAGCATTGGAAGCAGTTCTTCATGGAAGTCTTGTCTCAAGCAGCTTTACCACCTCTGGCACTTATAGAGTTCTGCAGACATGTATATGCATTTCATCCATACTCTTTTACACCTGATATGTAAAATCACAAAAAATATGGTACCACATAGATGTGGAGACAAGAGTTGCAACAATTTCTTACTCCATTGCTACTATTTTTATTACTATTTGATTAACCAAGTTTTATTTCCCCCGTGTTGTGGTTTCCTTCCTTGTTGTCCGCCGCCCTCCGCCCTCCCTTCCCGCCACCGCCGCTTTTCCCCGCCCCTTTTTCTATTCTGTACCCTCCCCGCTCCGGCCTCCCAGCTGCTCCGCCCACCCGCGCACTTGGCCTTAAATGGCGAAAGGGACGCAGGTGAGTGTGACCCACTTGTGGGACACCCCCGCGCCGCACGGCCACCAGCTGCTGCGTGTGCCCCTTGCCTGCCCTCTGCCTCGCTGCTGCCTCGTTTGCCGGTTGCCGGCTGGCGCCGCTGCGGTTGTTTTTGCCCTTGTTTTGTCTAAAATTTGTGCCTGTTTTGTATAACTTTGTTTTTTTCCTTGTTTTGTCGAGAATTTGTGCCTGTTCAGTTTAATTTTTATTTCCCCCGTGTTGTGGTTTCCTTCCTTGTTGTCCGCCGCCCTCCCTTCCCGCCACCGCCGCTTTTCCCCGCCCCTTTTTCTATTCTGTACCCTCCCCGCTCCCGCCTCCCAGCTGCTCCGCCCACCCGCGCACTTGGCCTTAAATGGCGACCGTGCGACGCAGGTGAGTGTGACCCACTTGTGGGACACCCCCGCGCCGCACGGCCACCAGCTGCTGCGTGTGCCCCTTGCCTGCCCTCTGCCTCGCTGCTGCCTCGTTTGCCGGTTGCCGGCTGGCGCCGCTGCGGTTGTTTTTTCCCTTGTTTTGTCTAAAATTTGTGCCTGTTTTGTATAACTTTGTTTTTTTCCTTGTTTTGTCGAGAATTTGTGCCCGTTCAGTTTAATTTTTATTTCCCCCGTGTTGTGGTTTCCTTCATTGTTGTCCGCCGCCCTCCGCCCTCCCTTCCCGCCACCGCCGCTTTTCCCCGCCCCTTTTTCTATTCTGTACCCTCCCCGCTCCCGCCTCCCAGCTGCTCCGCCCACCCGCGCACTTCGCCTTAAATGACGACCGTGCGAACGTGCAGCGGTCACGCGCAGCGGGCGCGCCGATGGTGCGCCGAAGGCGCGCCAAAGGTAAGCCCGTCTACGCCCGTCCGCGCCTGGACCGCGCCCAGTGCCAGGACCCCTGGCCCACGAAGACCCCGACCGACCCGCCTGACGTACTCCGCCGCCACCCTCACCGCTCTCAACACCGGCCGACTCCCAGAAGGCCATCAAGCCACTCCACGACGTACCCACGGACCCTTCAGCTGCCACGCCTGCAAGTTCACCTGCATCCAGACCTGCCTCGCACCAGCACCCACCAAGCCGAACACCAGCAGGACCCACCTCAAGTGCATCCTGCTCAACACCCGCTCCGTCCACAGACACGCCATCGAACTCTGGAACCTTCTAGACACCACAGCCCCTGACGTTGCCTTCCTCACGGAGACCTGGATGAACGCCTCTTCAGCTCCCGACATCGCCATTGCCATCCCAGAGGGCTACAAGATCGTCCGGAGGGACCGAAACGCCAACCAGATGGGAGGAGGCATCGCCATCATCCACAGGAGCACCATCCGTCTCACGACCAGCACCGACAACTCCCTGACCACCACCGAACACCTGCATTTCCAGATCCACACCAACCCGAACACCACCCTCAGAGGCACCCTGATCTACCGACCCCCTGGTCCACGCACACAATTCAGCGAGGACATCGCCGACTTCGTCAGCCCACATGCCCTCCCCTCCGCTGACTACATCCTCCTGGGAGACCTCAACTTCCATCTGGAGAACAACAACGACCGCAACACCAGCACCCTGCTCGACAACCTCGCCAACCTGGGACTCAAGCAACTGGTGTCCACCCCCACCCACCTTGCCGGACACACACTCGACGCTGTCTTCTCATCCAGCAAGGACATCGACTTCAGCCACGCCACAGAGCTTCAATGGACGGACCACAGCTGCGTCCACTTCACCTTCAAGAAAACAACGACCCACCACCACCAGCAACAGGCCGCCCGCAGAAGCTGGAACAAGATCACAGCAGACCAGCTCGCCACCTCCCTGAGCCAGCACCCTCCTGCCAGCTCAGCGAACCCCAGCCAGGCCGCCGACAACCTCACGAAGTGGATCAGCAACTGCGCGGACAAACTCGCCCCTCTGAGGACCCCGCCCAGCAGACCCGGCAGCAAGAAAGCCCCATGGTTCACCGACGAACTCAAGAGCTCCAAGAAGAACTGCCGAGCCCTCGAGAAAGTCTGGAGAAGGGAACCGACACCGGACAACAGGACCTCCTTCAAACTTGCCACCCGGAAACACCACCAGCTGATCCGCGCCGCCAAGAAAACAGCATTCAAGGACCGGTTGGACAACAACGCACACAACTGCAAGGAACTCTTCAACATCGTGAAAGAGCTTTCCAACCCCAGCGCAGGAAACAACGACATCACCCCATCGCAAGACCTCTGCAACTCCCTCGCTTCATACTTCCACAACAAGATCGCGGACATACACAACAGCTTCAACAACCAACCAACGCACACCATGACCGAACAACCACCCCCCACCACTACCCTCCACGCCTGAACCCCGATCAGCACCGAAGACACCATCCGCACGATGAACTCCATCCACTCCGGATCACCGACCGACCCCTGCCCTCACCACGTCTTCAACAAGGCCGACGCTGTCATCGCACCCCACCTGCAAGACATCATCAACACATCCTTCGACACCACCATCTTCCCTGAGAGCTGGAAACACGCCGAACTCAGCGCTCTACTCAAGAAACCAACAGCGGACCCCACCGACCTCAAGAATTACCGCCCCATCTCGCTCCTCCCGTTTCCAGCCAAAGTCATCGAGAAGACCGTCAACAAGCAGATGGCCGCTTTCCTCGAGACGAACGGATCCCTCGACCCCTCACAGTCCGGCTTCCGAGCCAACCACAGCACCGAGACCGCCCTCATTGCCGCCACCGATGACATCCGAGCCCTGATGGACAATGGAGAAACAGCGGCCCTCATCCTCCTAGACCTCTCCGCGGCATTCGACACGGTCTGCCACCGCACCCTAGTACGGCGCCTCAGCAACGTCGGAATCCAGGACAAGGCGCTGGAATGGATCATCTTCTTCCTCGACGGAAGAACACAGAGTGTCCGCCTACCACCGTACAAGTCAGAGGCCACAGAAGTCATCTGCGGCGTCCCCCAAGGATCATCTCTGAGCCCCACCCTCTTCAACGTCTACATGAGCCCCCTCACGGCCATCGTACGCAAACACAACCTCAGCATCTCCTACGCCGACGACACCCAGCTGATCCTCTCCCTGACCAACGACCCCGCCGCCGCCAGAGCCAACCTGCACGAAGGGATGAAAGAGGTAGCCGAGTGGATGACGACCAGCCGCCTGAAACTGAACTCGGACAAGACGGAGGTCCTCATCCTGGGCTCCTCTCCCTCCGCCTGGGACGACTCCTGGTGGCCTCCCGCCCTGGGCACCGCACCCAAACCGACAGACCATGCACGCAACCTGGGCTTCATCCTGGACTCCTCCCTCTCCATGACCAGGCAAGTCAACAACGTCTCCTCGGCATGCTTCAACATCCTACGCATGCTACGGAAGATCTTCTGGTGGATCCCCACCGAGACCAGGAAGACCGTCACCCAGGCCCTCGTCACCAGCCGACTGGACTACGGCAACGCCCTCTACGCCGGTACCACCGCCAAGCTCCAGAAGAGACTCCAGCGGATCCAGAACGCCTCAGCCAGACTCATCCTCGACATCCCACGAACCAGCCACATCTCCGGACATCTGAGAGACCTTCACTGGCTCCCCGTCAACAAAAGAATCACCTTCCGCCTCCTCACCCACGCACACAAGGCCCTACACGACCAAGGCCCGAGCTACCTCAACAGCCGAGTCAACTTCTACGCTCCCAAACGCCACCTCCGATCAGCCAACCACGCCCTCGCCGCCGTCCCCCGCATCCGAAGAGCAACTACAGGAGGAAGGTCCTTCTCCTACCTGGCCGCCAAGACCTGGAACTCCCTCCCGACCGACCTGCGCCTGACCCAAGACCACCTCTCCTTCAGGAAGAAGCTGAAGACCTGGCTGTTCGAGCAGTAGCGGCTCCCTCCCCCCCCCCCCCCCCCCCAGCGCCTTGAGACCCTACGGGTATGTAGCGCGCTTTATAAGTGTCACTGATTGATTGATTGACAACACTCTAGGTGATAGTCTCATTACTCAAAGTGATCATATGTATGCTTACATAATAATATGTATGCTTACAGAGCCTATATGAAGAGTATTCTCAATTACAGCAATGACACTGTACATAGCCAACTTTCTGGAGGGCTGTTATACAAGGACTCATTTTCCCACTTTGAATATGCAGAATTAGAAGTTGACAATAATGGTTTCATAATAAGAGCCAGTTTGGCATCTAGAAGAAGCATTTTGACCTCCTTGGCCATATACATTCTGATCCCTTTTCAATATAAACTACTCATCAGTGGAGCTGATCTTAAGGTTGAATTTTCTTGCAAGAAAAATGCCTTTTGTCTCATCGCAGGAGATGCTGAACAATATAAACTGTTGATACTTTTGGCCAGTTTATTCATAAAGCAAATGAAAGTGTGAATCAGCGTCATATTAACACTCACTATCAAATGTTGACCACACTATTGTGTGATTGACTTTAAAGATATTCAGTATAACTTCAGGGTCACGTTCGAATTAGAAACAAAATATATTTTTGAAGCGACTTTCAACGCTCATCATTATAGGACTTGTTGACAATACTACCTGTGGTGAAATGTACACCTCATATCTATTCAATAAAAAAAAACTATGACATCACTTACGCGTCACTGGTCCATGATGGGGCTTTCATTCATGCAAAGACCTACACCCCAAGCTTAGAAGATGACAATTTTGTCCAGGAATGTCTTGGCCTGGTTTCAATAACTGGAACACATCCACTGGACTCTCGCATTTTGTAGGCAGAGAGGGATACAGTGGCTGGATATCCCCTGTTTGCTTTTAATCTGAGTGCAGATGTGGAAGAAAGCTGTCATTATAACCCTGTCAAAAATGGAAACCTAGAAGTCAAAATACAGTTTAAGCAACAGCTTACAGATTTTGTAAGCAGCCATAAAAACACACAGAATTTTTTTTTAGTCCTTACTTTGAGACATGCTCCCTACAAATAATCGATTTGAAAGGCATCTTATTTTTAATAAGGACCCCCACTATAAGGAAAGACAGTTTTTCAGTCTTTCCTGAACATAGCATATATGCCAAGCCTTTATTCTTCAATTATAAAAAAGCCACAAAAGTGTTTGAATATAATAAAGTGGCGGTCTGATACTGGGATACCCCATTGATATTAAGGGCCTAAAGGTTCAGGCGCTGGCCAGCTGTGATTTTTTTCCTTCAAATAAATCGCAAAACCACTGTGTCATGTCAGACACACTTGCATACAGTGAGGAATACTTGCTCAGGCTCAAACAAGGGCAGGATGACACCTCCTTCTTAGTAGCAGCTGCCATCCCATTTGACAAGACATTAAATGAGAAACTGTATAATTGTGGAAAGTTAGAAAAAAATCTAATCAGAACTAGACTACATGGCCATATGTTAACCAAGTACCTCCAGGCAAACATCATTGCGGTTGGGCTCAGGTCAAGAATGAACCTGCTATCTTTATTAAAATTCCAAATTTCGGTAGAATTTCAGTTTCATTGCCAACAATTTCTCCAGGCACTGGATGGTGCTAAGAGTTGAGACGGCCCTGGAATATATCAAAACTGAGAAAAGAAATATTTGACCTTAAAAAAAGAGATCTTATTGGATAGGACTCTCAGCAATTCAAAGGAATCACTAGAGAGACTGGAAAAAACTATCATTGACTTATACGTGGTCACACAGGAGAGTAAGTTAGACAAATTAGCCCATGATATCAGGGCTTACTAGAAGAAAGTGACATATCCCTATATCACTGAGGAGTATTCCCTCAGGATAATCAGGGCCACTACATCAATGGGGGCAGGCAAGGCACCCAACAATATAAAACGTTTTCTGAGTATTCCAGTGAATCCTGACAGTGACCGTGAACAACCTGGTGTTAGAACTACTTGACACTAATATGATCAGGGACAAAACTATCAAGAATTATCTTTGTGTCCTTTTTTAGGAGATGGAAGATGATCGACACACACAGGGGAGGTGGACTAGATCAGGTTTGGAATCACAACAGGGGCCAGAACAGAGGTTGGAACAGGGGCAGAGGGAAGGGACGGGAGGCTGTGAAAATCTACCCACAAGTGGCACATGGAGAGATCTAAACCAGACGACAGACTTACAGATGGTACGCCCTTACAGTGATTGAAGCAGAAGCACAGGTTTGGACCCAACAGGAGGGGCAAAGTCATTTTATGGAACTGATCCCATCATCAATCTATCTAAATACAGGTTATCTCCCAATGAACAGACAGTACTCGTGAAAGGCTTCACCTTTTGAGGTGATATGAAGATGTTTGTAGGAACCCTGTATAGAATATGATGTCATCTGGGGTGTTCAGATTGCAGGATTCTTTACTTGTCAGTTGGGACCTGTGCTGTGGCTGTACCAGTCGGGACGGCTCTCTTTTCCCTTGCATTATCAATAAATACCTTTTGAAGATATTACTACTGCCTCAGACATCTGTCTTTACACCTTTGTAACTGAAGCACCCACATGTTGCTTCAGTTCCAAGGTTGAACTACATCAATTCTTTAGAAAAGTATGCCATTGCTTTTACAAAAATCCTGACCCTATGCGGGATACATGGCCTTCTGCCACTTACTTGATGACTCCTTCCTCTTTCCTACCTCCATTACACCTTATGTCCAACAATGTACTGGCCTACTGGCCTTCAGGCAAGTGGTGCTGAGGGTTGTGCTGAAACTGTATGAAACAAAGAGATACATTAAGCATATTATGCGAGATGAGAGACTTAACATAGTTATCAAGACAGCGGATGAAGGCGCGCCATCGCAATCCAGGATATCCTGGATTACTTTACAGAGATCATGACACAGTTACAGGTAGCAGAACACTACAGAAAGATTCAGGGCGACCCCACTGAGGAGGTGGCTAAGCTGACCTCCATGGACCTCAATGAGGGTTACCTTAGTAAAATTTGGTTACCTGAATTGAAAGGATCCCCTTATCCCTACTATCTATACCCTCCCTAAGGTACATAAAACAAAGAGGAGCCACCAGGTAGACCCATGGTTTCCAGTTCTGGATCCATCTTGGAACCATTTTGTCAATAGATTGGCTTGTTCCTGCAACCATGGGTGTCCAAGATGCGATCCTACATTCACAACACCAAGGAAGTCAATAAACTTGTTGAAAATCAATACTTTGACAGATAAACAGCGATTACCGACATTGGACATAGCTTTTCCCTACGCCAGTAGCCCACATGAAGAGGCTTTAGAGGCAGTCCGGGAAGTCCATGGGCAAACAGAGTGGCCACATTGGGTCCTTCCGGAATTTATAGTGAGCCTTCTTGAGATAGCGATGACAAAAAATGTTTTTGTGTTAAAAAATTATTTTTTCTTCCAGACAAAGGGAGTGGCCATGAAAGTTGGATTTTCTCCAGACATAGCTGATCTATTCATGGACAGCTACGAGGATAGACATATATATATATATATATATATATATATATATATATATATATATATATATATATATATATATATATATATATTACCTACTGGCGGTCGCCAGTAGGTATATATAGTTAGGATTTTTTCTCAATGGAACTTTTGAAAATTCTATGTCTAATAACTTTGGCGTTTGTGGATGGAATCAGCTGAAATTTTCAGGAAAATGACACACTTTGTTTCTGATCAGCCCCTGAAAATTTGGGGGGGGGTTTGTCAAGGGGGGGCCGAGAAAAAAGGGGGATCCCAAAACGCGTTTTTCCCATTCATTTTTCCATAGGGCGTTTGGCCTCATTTTTAGCTCGAACGGCTGAATGGATTTGCACGAAACTTGGCGAAATTGTAGGGACTGTTAGCCCGATGTGCCTTTGCTGGGTCCCAATATATGTGGTCCAGTGGATTTTGAGAAATTAATGTTTAAAAAAACAGATATATCTGTGACAGATTCCCGGATAGCGCTCCAGTTCGCGTACTTTTCGCGGAACGGAGCTTTGCGAAGCGAAGCTGATTGGCTCTCCGGTGTCTGTCAACATTCTAAACAGTCCGTAGCGGCCGCCATCTTATCTCTCGGTAGGATCGAGAGACAAGAGGAGGCCAAAACGAAGGGGGAAATGAAGGAAATGGGGCAAGGTAGACCCCTTCTGACCCCCTAGGATTGATGAGGGGGATATTAAAGTGCCCCGCCGGGCCCAAAATTTTTTTTTAAAAAAAATAGTTTTTTGTTTTAATTAAATTACAAGATGGAGGAAAAACAATGTGGGAAATGGGTATAGGGGGTACGGGAGACGTATCCTGACCCCCTATGTTTTCTGAGGGTGGCTGAGGATGCTCATATATGTTGATACTTGTCTTCCAGCGGCTGCACGTGAGCGTTTTGTTTTTCTTTTGCTGCGTGACGTCTGTTAACGTTCGATTCGAAGGAAATCAGGAAGTGTTGACCGCCATTTTGACACTGCGAGTAAATATATTGTTAAAAATAATTGTTATAAATTAATTCGTATTGATAAACATTGTCTGTGCCATCTTGCTTTTTTTCCAATGCCATACTTTTGTCGTGCACGGCAGCCATTTTAGATGCCTTGACCAGACCCACTCTCTGCACGCCGCCGATCCTTAGCATGGCTCCCCACCCTCACAAGCATCTCCCCCACGCACCGGTCACCCCCGCTCTCTGTCTTATGCATGGGCCATAAACCTCCCCCCATCTGCGCTGCTCTTCCCTGAGAATCACACCCTGTGCCTGCCCGACACCACCCTTTCACCCTATTCACTACCGCACCCTCTGACACTCCTCTTCCTCTGTGTCCGATTGTCCAGGCCGGTCCCAGGCTATCACCTATCCCTGCGGATGTAGTTTATGGCCCCAACTGTAAAGAATCACCCCCCTTCAAAGGAGTTACAGTAGATCAAGGCCCCCACCCCATGAGATCCGTCACACCACACGCGTTCCTACTATCTGATAACGATCCTGTATTATGATTGGGGAGGGGATTCTCACTGTAAGGGTGTGTGGGACCGAGCCTGAAGCGGAAGATTCCAGGGATGCCATTTTGTACATCAAAGTCTTCACAATTATGTGTCACATTAAAAATATATAGCACTCCAACAAAGTAGTAGGTTTACTTATAAATATATACATCGCAACAAAAAAAAAACAGTAAACACCTTAAAAAATTTTTATTAAAACAGAAGCAACAATCGTCAGTAGCGGTCTGTTGTGCGAATAGCTCCAAGGGAGCACAACGTGCTGAGTTGTGGACGGCATCCAGGTGAAGAACCATCCCTTCTTTAAACCCCATGGTGACCAACTATAGTTACATAACTTATGATGCAACTTAACAGGAAAGATCACAAACATTTCAATGAGTGCTATGTCCTAGGTTTTACATAAAGTAGTGTTTACCTAGAGTGGTGCTGTGTAGGACACTCTGAATGGAAATTAACCAGAACTATAACCATAACAACAACAACAACAATAATATAACTTTTATGCCCAAATTACGCAAAGATTTAGCTAATCTGCTAAAGGGGGGAGTCGCCATTTCGTTTGATAATTTATTCACCCATCCATAGCCTCTCTAATCTCCATTACAATGTGTTTGTTGCTGTCGCTAGCTGATGAAAAAAATAAAGTGATAACTTCCTCATCCTTTGTTCCTTAAGATGTCATCTGTGTCAACCTCTTCCGAGAATGCTGATGCGTTAGGGATTTCCTTGTGTTTCTTAACAGCATTGGTGTCTGCACACTTCTTTGTCAATTCTGTGAACATGACAGCTGCTTCATAGACAGACGGTATCTTTGTTAAGTCATTAGTGTTAAGTGTGTCTGAAACTACAGTGCCCTTCTGTTTTACTTTCCTCAGACACTACAGAGTTTTGTGTGTTGTTCTTCTGAGCGACAATTATTCCAGAGGTTTCAGGTTCACTTGTTTTGTCCTGCAGTGAGTTAACAGCTTCAGAGACTTCATGTTTATTTGCTATGTCCTGCTGTGCGTCAACTGCTTCAGAGACGTCAGCCTCATTTGTTATGTTTGACTATATCCTGGACCTGCCCGGCCGCGCCCAAAATGGCGCCGGTATAAATGGGACTCGTAACTCCTTGTTGTGTACTGGTTGCCCAACCATGATATCACGAGATACGTATGCAGTTTTGAAGCACATGGCGAGCAGGGACGAGAATTGATTGAACATTTTGACATCCCTATTGATATTAAGTTCTGATGTGTCTTTGATTATTGTACTATTGAAAGATCGAATTAACGTCACTCATGGTACTTGCCCGCTTTTGCTGCACTGTGCCTCGTCAGTAGCGGTCTGTTGTGCGAATAGTCCCAAGGCAGCAGAACGCGCTGAGATCTGGACAGCACCCAGGTGATGTCCAGTAAGTTGCCGCACTGGTTTTGGTATCCTACAATGCTGCTCCGAAAAACGGCGTGGGGTGCCCCGGGGGGTGAGGGGGAGGCGGCGTGAACGGGCCTCCCCAGGTGGAGGCTCGTCTGCTGTAGTGGGGCGCCCCTTTACCGTTTCAGTTGCCATTCCGCCCGCTTTTGCTACACTGTGCCTTTTCCGCCATTCAGCTGCTTACCGCCCGCTCTTGCGGCTACAGCGTCTCGCTCACCATGTAGTTGACCTGCTCCCACTCTTGCGGTGCAGCGATAGGCGGCTGCCACAGGACTCTTAAAATGGCGGCCGGCTCTTCGGATTTGGGCCTGGTCCACTAAAATGGCCCTGGGACACCTTGGAACTCGGACGCTTGTCTGCTAGGGCTTGGGCTTCATTCTCGAAAGCGTCCCCTCAGCCTTGAAGATTCTACAAAAGTCTTGGGGGCCCCCGACTCCCGCAGGCTTGCGGTGGGGAGCGGCTGCCATGATTGCTTGCGGAATGGCCACGACGGAGCTACGAGATGGTGGTGCTCTCATGCTGATGCCAGCTTTAGTCTGAAACTTCCAGAAACACTGTAGACTATCAATTCGATGAGTTCCGGTGGAGCCCCAACGTGACCCGGTACGGAAGATCTTGCCCTCCCCTTTTTTGATTGATGGTTCTTGTTGCCTGTCCCCTCTGTTGTCATCTAACGGAACCTTTTTTGATTGAAAAGGTGGGTCTTTCATAGTTTGGGAAAAAAAAATGTTTAATCCAATGAAAAGTGTTATTTTTAGGTCATATGATCAAGCCTTCCATCATTAGGAAACCAAAAGTAAAATGAACCAATGAAAAGTTTTATTAACAAGTCACATGACCTGTTAGGCTTACGTTACGCACTGCGCGCCGCGCTCTGGATCGTTTCCGGGAAGCTGCGCCTTGCGCACCGGAGCACTTCCAGGTGCGCTAACGCGGCGCGTCATATGACGTATTACGCAACAACGCAGGTCCAAGAATATAGTCAAAATGTCTCCACCAACCAGCGGTCGGAATACAACCCCTTTCAGCAGTCCAAAAAGTTCTGTTAAATGACAACAGAAGGGACAGGCAACAAGAACAATCAGTCAAAGAGGGGAGGGCAAGTTCTTCTCTACCGGGTCACGTTGGGGCTCCACCGGAACTGATTGAATTGGTAGTCTACAGTGTTTCTGGATGTTTCAGATTGAAGCTGGCGTCAGCATGAGAGCACCCAATTCTAAAACAGTAAATGCTTGGATAACAATCAATCAAATGTAGAGGGAAGCAGGCACGACGGGTTACAACGGGGGCAAAGGCCTGCGTTACCTACCCTTCACCATCTGCAAAGAGAGAATACTCCTAAAAGAAAAGAGGAGGGGGGGGCAGCGTTCAAAGCACATCAGCGTGCATAAATACGAAAATGTTTTTACCTACCACGTACTTGACATTTTACAGCTTTTGATATTTGCTATTAAAAAAACATTGAAATTCACTGAAAAAACCAAAGGTTATAGACCATATATAGTTAGGGATTAGCATTTACAAAACCTTAATTTACTCGCACAAAACCATAGAAATTCGCATATATAGTTAGTTGCAATACCTATATATCGTGCACCCGCAATCCACTGCTGATGATGTCACATATTACATCATTCATGACATGGTCAGTGACATCACTGATGACATCACTGATGACATCACTGATGACATCTCATTTGACATTACTGATCACATCAATGATAATATCATTCATGTGATAATACGATGAACCTCTTCAGACTCTAATATAACCTTAGATACAATCAGTGTAAACAGACACTCACAGATTGTCACTCATCCATGGAGTTACTCACACATCTAGTCAGTCATGAAAAGAATCAATCACACCTCCATTTCCTCAACTATACAGTTATACACACCTTACTAATTCAAACATATTCTAACACAAATTTACTCTCTTATACAATCTCTGATACAAGTTCACAATGATTCATAAAGCCACTCTCACATTCACTGGCTCTTATGATCAGTTATTTATATATGTCAACTCTCACATGTACTGTGTTTTACATATGTACTTACTTTGACATGTAGCACTGAGATATCCATTCACTCACCAATACACTCATGCACACAGTCAACTGCCCATACAGCTGTTTCCACATGCACGTTTGAACCTATACATCTAGTGAATCAACTGCTCACACATCTATGCACAGAGTCATACACCTCCCAGCCACCCACACACATACTCAGTCTCCCATACAAATACTTGGGCAACCAATCAATAACCCATATAGTTACTCATATAGCTACTGATTAACACATGCAGCAGTTTACAGAACAGCAGACATAATGATGCACGAATTAAGACAGTTTAGTCACTAACCCATGCACTCAGTGAAACACATTTAATCACTCTCTCATACAGTCAGTCATGCACCTACTAAATCCTTCATCCAGACACTTATACATCCACTCATTCCTCAATATGTAAGACATATTTTAACTTTACAGAAACATACAAACACTGGTTGATGTCATCAGTGATGTCATCAGTGATGTCATCAGTGATGTCACTGACCATGTCATGAATGATGTAATATGTGACATCATCAGCAGTGGATTGCGGGTGCGCGATATATAGTTATTGCAACTAACTATATATGCGAATTTCTATGGTTTTGTGCGAGTAAATTAAGGTTTTGTAAATGCTAATTCCTAACTATATATGGTCTATAACCTATGGTTTTTTCAGTGAATATATATATATATATATATATATATATATATATATATATATATATATATATATTACCTACTGGCAATAGCCAGTAGGTATATATAGTTAGGATTTTTTCCCTATGGGATTTCTGAAAATTCTATGTCTAATAACTTTGGCGTTTGTGGACGGAATCGGCTGAAATTTTCAGGAAAATGGCACATTTTGTTTCTGAGCAGCCCCTAAAAATTTGGTGGGGTTTCGTCAAGGGGGGGCTGAGAAAAAAGGGGGGTCCCAAAACGCGTTTTTTGCATTGAGTTTTCCATAGGGCGGTTGGACTCACTTTTAGCTCGAACGGCTGAATGTATTTGCACGAAACTTGGCAAAATTGTAGGGACTGTTAGCCCGATGTGCCTTTGCTAGGTCTCAATATATGTGCTTCAGTGGATTTTGAGAAATTAACGTTTAAATCAAGATATATATCTGTAACAGCGCTCCGGGCAGCGATCCGGTCCGCTTACTTTTCGCTTATCGGAACTTTGCGCGCAGAAAGCTGATTGGCTCTCCGGTGTCTGTCAACATTCTAAACAGTCCGGAGCGGCCGCCATCTTATCTCTCGGTAGGATCGAGAGAGAAGAGGTGAAAAACGAAGGGGGAATTTATTGAAAGGGTGCAAGGTATACCCCTCTTGACCCCCTAGGATTGTTGTTGGGGTTATTAAAGGGTCCCGTGGGGAAAATAAAAAAAAAAAGATTTTTCACGGTAGAAGCGTTTCCCGGGCCGCGAACTGGGCCGCAAACTGGTAGCGAAACGGGAATTCGCTATTTTGTGCTTCGTTTTAATTGTTTAGAGACAAAAATGATCGCCGCACATCGGCCACAATGCATAAATATCGCTGAAAAGTCAGCGATATTCATGCATTATCCAGCAAATGCTCTTAGCCATGTTATCCACCTTCCATTGGATAACAGAAAGCTGATTGGCTCTCCGGTGTCTGTCAACATTCTAAATAGTCCGGAGCGGCCGCCATCTTATCTCTCGGTAGGATCGAGAGAGAAGAAGAGGTGAAAAACGAAGGGGGAATTTATTGAAAGGGGGCAAGGTATACCCCTCTTGACCCCTAGGAATGTTGTTGGGGTTATTAAAGGGTCCCGTGGGGAAAATAAAATTTTTTTTATTTTTCACGGTAGAAGCGCTTCACGGGCCGCGAACTGGGCCGCAAACTGGTAGCGAAACGGGAATTCGCCATTTTGTGCTTCGTTTTAATTGTTTAGAGACAAAAATTATCGCCGCACATCGGCCACAATGCATGAATATCGCTGAAAAGTCAGCGATATTCATGCATTATCCAGCAAATGCTCTTAGCCATGTTATCCACCTTCCATTGGATAACATGGCTAAAAACCGCTCTGTGCGTGAGCTTTTTTTTTTTTTGCTGCGTGACGTTTGTTAACGTTCGATTCGATGGAAATCAGGAAGTGTTGAACACCATTTTGTCACTGCGAGTAAATATTTTGTTATAAATGAATCCTTATTGATAAACATTGTCTGCGCCATCTTGCGTTTTTGTCCAATGCCACAATTTTGTCGTGCACAGCAGCCATTTTAGATGCCTTGACCAGGGCCACTCTCTGCACGCCGTCGATTCTCAGCATGGCTCCCCACCCTCGCACGCATCTCCCCCACGCAATGGTCACCCCCGCTCTCTCTCTCATGCATGGGCCATATACTTCCCCCATCTGCGCTGCTCTTCTCTGAGAATCACATCCTGTGCCCGTTCGACACCTCCCTTTCATCCTATTCACTACCGCACCCTCTGACACTTCTCTTCCTCTGTGTCCGATTGTCCAGGCCGGACCTAGGCTATCACCTAGCCCTGCGGATGTAGTGTATGGCTCCAGCTGTAGAGTATCCAGACATGCCAACCGTCCCGATTCAGGTGTGAGACTACTGATTTCAGTGCTAGTCTTTCGTTTCCCGATTCCTGCAAGGAAAAACCCGGGGGCATATTTCCAACAACTAGCGGTAATTTTTGTCTCTAACTTGTTTAGAGACAATAATTATCGCCGCACTTCGGCGAATTTTATCGCACATAAACCTTGCTATTAGCAAGGTTTATCGCAAATGCGATAAAAAACGGCCGCATTGCATGAATATCGCTGAAAAGTCAGCGATATTCATGCATTAGTCAGCAAATGCTCTTAGCCATGTTATCCACTTCCCATTGAACAAGCGCATGGTCTTTTAAAGATTTGTGAAGTACTCGGGGCGGCGGTGTGTGTGTGTCCTCTTTCAGGAGCGGGCGGGGGGGCACTGGCAGCAATTTGCAGGCCCGGCAGTGTTCAACACGTGCATCACCCTTTCTCTGCCTGCTATTGCGCTCCATGCTTCGGAAAGGTAAGAAAAAGAACGTGCATTTGAGTTTGAAATGTCCGATCTTGTAGCAGTACACTTGCAAAGCCCACACATGACAATAACCCGATTCAAGGCCCCATTCACCCGATTTTTAAAAAAAATATAGTACTCCAAGACAGTTACATTTTAAAACTTTATTAATATTTAAATATAACGAACGCAACAAAAACTGTAAATATATTTAACCATTTTTTGAAATTAACCAGAACTATAACGATAACAACAACAACAACAATAATATAACTTTTATGCCTAAATTACGCAAACATTTAGCTAATCTGCTAAAGGGGGGAGTCACCATTTCTTTACAATAATCAATAATGAAAAATCCACATCAATAGGGTTGCCCGTTTTGTCGATGCAGCACTATAGTGCAATATACACAGCACCTGGGGTGTCAAGAGTGAACAGGTCTTTCTTTGTTCCTTAAGATGTTATCTCCGAGAATGCTGATGCATTGGTGTCTGTACACTTCTTTGTCAATTCTGTCAAGATGATAACTGCTTTATAAACAGACGATATCTTTGTTTCATCATTAGTGTTAAGTGTGTCTGAAACTACAGTGCCCTTCTGGTTTTTTTTCTTCAGGCTCTACAGAGTTTTGTGTGTTGTTCTTTTGAGCGACAATTATTCCAGAGGTTTCAGGTTCACTTGTTTTGTTCTGCAGTGAGTTAACAGCTTTAGAGAGTTCATGTTTATTTGCTATGTCCTGCTGTTCGTGAACTGCTTCAGAGACGTCAGCCTCATTTTTTATGTTTCAGTAGATCCTGGACCTGCCCGGCCGCGCCCAAAATGGCGCCGGTGTAAATGGGACTCGTAACTGCTTGTTCTGTACTGGTTGCCCAACCTTGATATCACGAGATACATATGCAGTTTTGAAGCACATGGCGGAGGCTTGTCTGCTGTAGTGGGGCGCCCCTTTATCGTTTCAGTCGCCATTCCGCCCGCTTTTGCTACACTGTGCCTCATCCGCCATTCAGCTGTTTACCGCCCGCTCTTACGGCTACAGCGTCTCGCTCACCATGTAGTTGAGTTGCTCCCACTCTTGCGGTGCAGCGGTAGGCGGCTTCCACAGGACTCTTAAAATGGCGGCCGGCTCTTCGGATTTGGGCCTGGTCCAGTAAAATGGCCCTGGGACATCTTGGAACTCGGACGCTTGTCTGCCAGGGCTTGGGTTCCATTCTCGAAAGCGTCCCCTCAGCCTTGAAGATTGTACAAAAGTCTTGGGCGCCCTCGACTCCCGCAGGCTTCCGGTGGGGAGCGGCTGCCATGATTGCTTGCGGAATGGCCACGACGGAGCTACGAGATGGTGCTGCTCTCATGGTGACGCCAGCTTCAGTCTGAAACATCCAGAAACAAGGTGGGGCTTTCATCGTTTGGGGAAAAAAAAGTTTTAATCCAATGAAAAGTGTTATTTTTAGGTCACATGACCTAGTCTTACATAATTAGGAAAAGAAAAGTAAAATGAACCAATGAAAAGTTTTATTAACAAGTCACATGACCTGTTATGCTTACGTTACGCGCTGCGCGGCGCGCTCTGGATCGTTTCCGGGAAGCTGCGCCTTGCGCACCGGAGCACATCCGGGTGCGCTAACGCGTCGCGTCATATGACGCATTACGCGACAATGCAGGTCCAGAATATAGTCAAAATGTCTCCACCAACCAGCGGTCGGAATTCCACCGCTTTCAGCAGTCCAAAAAGTTCGGTCAAATCTTAAGAGCGGGAGCAACTCAACTACATGGTGAGCGAGACGTTGTAGTCGCAAGAGCGAGCGGTAAACAGCTGAATGGCGGAAGAGGCACAGAGTACCAAAAGCGGGCGGAATGGCAACTAAAACGGTAAAGGGGCGCCCTACGACAGCGTGTCTTCAGGTGAAACGGATTGTGGGACAAGGTCCAGAATGAAAGATTCTTCAAAAGGGAAAAAATTCCGCCGGACCCCGGGAGCCGGCCACCTATGCCGGGGGCGATCTCAGGCCTCACCAGGGCAACACGACTTGGGGAGGGGGCAGGAGCCAAGCGCCCCCTCTCAGTCCGTGCCATCTCACCGCCCCTCGGGAGCCTCCGTCAAGCGGTTTAGGGAGGCACCGTATCACATTGTTTTCAAATGGACCCCACTTACTTTGAATAGTGAAGCTGCAGCAGGTGCAAATAAGGTTTAAACAGTGTTACAAGAACTGCTTAGAACTCTGAAGTATGGCACTCAATAACCAGGACTTATGCCATTTATGTAAGGCAGTGAGATGGAAGCAACTCAGGAACAAAAAGCATGAACGAACATTCACGTATGAAAATCTTATTTGGAGAAGGGGTAGAATCCAAACGCCCCCTGCCAGTTCGCGCCACTACACTGTATGTGGAAAATCTGAAGCCATCATTCTACAAACTCTCAACGCTTGTTATCAGTGCATGACTTTCATGCTCGATCGATTGAGCTAGCCGGATCGGGCAATAAAAAGTATAAAATAGTTATGTAAATAGTTATTTAATAAAATGTTTTATTCTGTTTCTTTGGTGGTGTGTTGTGTATATTTATAATATTTGCATAGGGTTTGCCGTTATTTTGGGCGGTGTGGGTGGCGGAGTCGAGCTGTTTTGCAGCCCTCATGGTGTGGAGCTCAGTTCATCTCACTATTTTCGTATTTCTCAAGAAGGGTTGTTCCTAATATTTCTATTTTAGCGAGGTCAAAAAGAGATCCAATTAGTGGCCTACTGATTTTGCTCGATTACTTTTATTTTTTTACACGATTTTTCACTATCTGCAAAGACTAAACAGAGTATTGCGACTTTGTGCTTGTTTGTAAATAGAGAATGATCCAAAGAGAACCAATTCTAAAACAGTAAATGCTTGGACAACAATCAATCAAATGGAGAGACAAGGAGGCACGACGGATTACAACGGGGGTAAAGGCCTGCGTTAACTACCCTTCAGTATCTGCAAAGAGAGAGTACTACTAAGGCAAAAGAGGGGAGGGGGGGGGGTGCAGCGTTCAAAGCACATCAGCGTGCATAAATACGAAAATGTTTTTATCTATCACGTACTTGACATTTTAAAGCTTTTCATATTTGCTATTAAAAAACCAATGAAATTCACAGAAAAAACCATAGGTTATAGTGGATATATAGTTAGGAATTTGCATTTACAAAACCTTGAAAATTCAATGAAAAAACCAAAGGTTATAGGCCATATATAGTTAGGAATTAGCATTTACAAAACCTTATTTTACTCGCATAAAACCATTGAAATTCCATATATAGTTAGAAGCGCTAACTATATATCGCGCACCCGCAATCCACTGCTGATGATGTCACATATTACATCATTCATGACATGGTCAGTGACATCACTGATGACATCACTGATGACATCTCAAATGACATCACTGATGACAACTCAAATGATATCAATGATGACATCTCAAATGACATCACTGATGACATCACTGATGACAACTCAAATGACATCACTGATGACATCTCATTTGTCATCACTGATCACATCACTCATGTGATAATACAATGAACCTCTTCAGACTCTAATATAACCTTACATACACTCAGTATAAACAGACACTCACAGACTGTCAGTCATCCATGGAGTTACTCACACACCTAGTCAGTCATGCAAAGAATCAATCACACCTCCATTTCCTCAACTATACAGTTATACACATCTTACTTATTCAAACATATAATAACACATATTTACTCTCTTATATAATCCCTGATACAAGTTCTAAATGATCCATACAGCCATTCACACATTCACTGGCTCTTATGCACAGTTATTTATATATGTCCACTCTCACATGTACTGTGTTTTACATATGTACTTACTTTGACATGTAGCACTGAGATATCCATTCACTCACCATTACACTCATGCACACAGTCAACCGCCCATACAGCTGTTTCCACATGCACTTTTGAACCCATACATCTAGTGAATCAACTGCTCACAAATCTATGCACAGTGTCATACACCTCCCAGCCACCCACTCACACACTCAGTCTCCCATACAAATACTTGGGCAACCAATCAATAACCCATATAGTTACTCATATAGCTACTGATCAACACATGCAGCAGTTTACAGAACAACAGACATAATGATGCACAAATTAAGACAGTTTAGTCACTAACCCATGCACTCAGTGAGACACATTTAATCACTCACTCATACAGTCAGTCATGCACCTACTAAATCCTTCATCCAGACTCTTATACATCCACTCATTCTTCAATATGTGAAACATATTTAAACTTTACAGACACATACAATCATTTGAGTTGTCATCAGTGATGTCATTTGAGATGTCATCAGTGATGTCATCAGTGATGTCACTGACCATGTCATGAATGATGTAATATGTGACATCATCAGCAGTGGATTGCGGGTGTGCGATATATAGTTAGCGCTTCTAACTATATATGGAATTTCAATGGTTTTATGCGAGTAAAATAAGGTTTTGTAAATGCTAATTCCTAACTATATATGGCCTATAACCTTTGGTTTTTTCATTGAATATATATATATATATATATATATTCACTGAAAAAAACATAGGTCTTAGCCACGTTATAGTTAGGAATTAGCATTTAAAAAACCTGAGAAATTCACTGAAAAAACCATAGGTTTCAGCGACGTTATAGTTAGGAATTAGCATTTAAAAAACCTTAGAAATTCACTGAAAAAACCATAGGTTTCACACATGTTATAGTTAGCTGGACATTTCACTCATACAAAACGATTGAAATTGCTCCTTATAGTTAGTTCAGCTAACTATAACTCGTGCACCGGCAATGCATTGCTGATGACATCACATATTACATCACTCATGACATGGTCAGTGACATTACTCATACCATCACTGATGACATCCCACCAGGAACCTCCAGTATGCGCCAGGGGGCTGCGTTGCAGAGAGGTGTTCTGAGGCCAAGCCCTTTTTTACACCTCTCTGCAATGCAGCCACCTGGCACATACTGGAGGTTCCTGGTGGCCTAGTTGGCCACTAGGGACCCCCAGTATGCTAGGGGAATTAGTTTCCCCTCTGCAAAAGCCCCAGGGGGTGCATTTGCAGAGAAGTGCAGGGAGGGGGCGTGGTCTCCTCCCGATCCCATTTTTTTTCTTTACTTTTAAGAAGGGGTGCTGTGTAGCTGGTAGCTGCTCTTCTTTTTCTTTTTTTGTTGGCCCTAGGAACCCCATCCCCCAGGGCCTTACCCCAATTAAAAAAATATATATATATTGCAAGAAGGGGGCCACATGGCCCCCCTCCCACGGCCATGCTCTGCCCCGGGGACCACAACCCCTGGTGCATGGGCCTTTTTAAAATTGTATTTTTTTAATTAGGAGGGGGGCTGCTTTGCCCCCCTCCTGTGGCCACTATTGGACCGGGGGATCACATCCCCCGGGGCCGGACATTTTTTAACATTTATTTAAGGGTTTTTTTGGGAGGGGGGTGCGTGGCCCCCTCCCAGGCCACTCCTGGCCACAGGGACCCCCCCTGGGCCTGGCCCTCCTATTGGGGGTCATGGGGGAGTCCCCAAGCCCCCCATGGTCCCTGCCGGCTCCCCGCATCCTTCGGGAGCCGGCATTGCTTTTCTGCTTGGGGAGCAGCTAACATGCTGCTCCCATTTGTACCTTCCCCAGTGCCGTTTGATCCTGTAGTGGAAAGTGAGGTAGAGGTTGCCATAAACAAGATCGTCCCGGCTAAAGCCCCTGGCCAAGATGGGCTACCAGGCGATTTATTCCGAGCACACCCCGGAAGATGGGCTACATACTTCACTCTTCTTATCAATCCTCTCCTGGAAGGGGCCCCCGTCCCCGATACATGGAAGGGGGTGGAAGTAATTCCCATTTATAAGAGAGCTCCCGGGAGATCCTGCTAACTATCGACCCATCAGCCTCATTGATGCTGGTCAGAAGGTGGTTGTCAGGGTCCTTTTGGAGAGAATCCTCTCCTGGGCCGAGGAGAACAGTATTTTGTCGCAATTCCAGGCAGGTTTCGAGCATGCACAAGTACGGTCGACCAGGCTTTTAGGCTGGCCCTTCTGCACTGGAAAGTGGTGACCATTGGTAAGGGCAGTCTTTTTCTCGCTTTTATCGACCTAAAGAGTCCCTTTGACCTGGTCCCTAGAGACCGCCTTTGGTCAGTCCTACATGGGATGGGGTTTCCACAGCCTATCTTAAATGCACAAAGACAATTATGCCTGAATCAGGTGGGGCTCACATGAACAAAAAACAGAAAGAATTCCTGTGAATAGGGGTGTCCGGCAGGGATGCATCATGGCCGCCCCCATCCTTTTTTCATTGTTTATTAACGGGGTGGTCTCCTTTTTAGTTGGAAATAAATGCTGATGCCCCTGTTCTTGCGGGTGATAAAGTGCCTGCTTTACTCTTCGCGGACAACACCCTATTAATATTTAAAACTCCAGTCGGACTGCAGAAGTTGTTAAACAGGTTCCATCTCTTTTGTCACCAGAGGGGCCTAGTAAACAACACCTCCAAAATAAAGCTTCTTTAGTTTAATGCTAGTAGGTCAGCAAAGTCTACCCTTACACTAGATGGGGCACCATTAGAGTGTATTAAAACTTTTGATTATTTGGGAATCAGAATCTTTGATAACTTTAGTTGACGCCCACACATTGACAAAATGGCCCTGAATTTAATGCGCATTGTGGGCGTGCTAGGAAGGGAACATCGTGCCTCAAAGTCTAGGCCAATTGCTCTCGCTCTTGAGATCTATGCTACCAGGGCCGTAGGTTCGGCACTATATGGTGCCGAGCTTTGGGGCTTCGACAGTGTTGATCTCATTACAAAGCGGAAAATACATTTTTTAGAGAACTGACCTCTCTTCCACAGGGAACCCCTACCAAGCCACTTCTAAGTGATCTGGGACGCCGTTCAATTAAGGATATTACCACTCTACGCCCACTCCTCTATTGGGCACGTCTCTGGCGAACACCAGAGCTATCAAAATATGCTGATGGCCTCAGAGAAGTGATGAACTTGGCGGGATCCCATAAGATCAGTTGGTTAACAAACATGAAAAAGTTTCTTTTAGCTTTCGGACTTAAAGAGGGTTGGCAGTCCGAGACCCCGTTGACCAAGGTAGAGATCAAGGGTGCCTGTTGGACATGGGTGGACAATCAGGAAACCAGAAATCTTAGTACGGGTAGACTGACCAAGGAGTTTCGTCAGCACAAACAAGTGCCCCGTTTGGAACCCTATCTAGACTTTATCCAGAAACCCAGGGATAGGGCACTTTTTATCCAGTTTAGATTAGGTATGCTCCCTGTGCGGGAACTCAGAAACAAATGGAAGCCACCACACCAAACACCTTTAGATTGTCCATACTGTGTAGGCACTGTCGAAAGTGTCCCACATCTTTTGTTTGCATGCCCAGCCTATACCAACCCAAGAACCAAGTGGCTGAAACTGATATGCTGGCAGATTGGAACTAGGAACTATTGTGAAGCCCTTAGAATCCTGCAAGCTGACGCCAGTACAACTTTCACCAGTGGTGTGGCTACATTTTTAAGCTGGGCCTGGGTGATAAGATCAAAAGGGATAGGACCCGATTGAAGTTTTTATTTTTTAGAGAAGAAAGAAAAAAAAAGAAATATTTTGTATCAAAGCGGAGATAGTTTAATTCACTTTTAACCTTCCCCTGCATGTTTATTAGCTGCTTGTATACAAATGCTATTTAGTGTTTTAATAATTACCAAGAATGACCTACTCAGGTTGTGGTATGCAGCTGACTAATTGTTTAGAGATTTGAATAGTCATTATACTGCCCTGTACAATATACTGCACCCTATGAGAGCTGTATCTGTAAGATTCCTCAATTTTATGTCCATCCTTTTTAAAATGTGTTTTTAAACAATTTGTGAAATGCTTTTAAGATATCTCTAATAAAGCTTTGTTGTTTTATCGTAGTATACTTAAGACTCAGTGATTGTATGAGTGACTGTATGGATAACTGTATACGTGTAATAGTGCTTTCATAGCACACTAAGTATGAGTTACTATCTATATGAATAGATGAAGTGGTGTTTGTATAAGTGTGTAGCTAAGTAAATGTAAGTATGATCCATTGTTTGCATAAGTTAGTAGGATGACTCCATAAGTGATTAGGATGTGTGGTGGTGTGTAATGTCGATATAGGTGTATAAGTATATTTGATAGTGTTCTATTGATCATTGACAGCATGTATGAGTGAATCTATAGGCAAGTGATTAGATGTGTGTATAGATCCAGGGATCACTGAGTGGGTATTTAGAAACTTGTATTGGTGTGTCAATGGTTTCGAATATGGCACTTTACAGTGAGTGATGAAGGGTTATACTAGTGTATGATGAGGTGTATCTATTTCTGTGGAAGGAAATACAAGTTACTGGTAAGCACGGTTAGAATTACGTTTCAGGGTCAGTGCTGTGCTAAAAAATGCAGCACTGGGTTCTCTCTTGGTAACAGGTGAGTAAATTGGAATTCGTAGTTTGGTTGATTTTATAGGAATTTTTTGAAGTTCCAAAACTCCATACTTAGACACTTTTCTGGTGAAAACCACACAATGGATTCCTATGGAAGGAAATTCAAGTAACTGGTAAGTACGGTTAAAATCACTTTTCAGGATCAATACTGGGCTTAAAGTTGCAGCACTGAGGTCACTCCTGATAACAGATGAGTAAATCAGAATTTGAACTACGGCTGATTTTAGAGGAATATTTTAAAGTTCCAAAACTCCACACTTCGAAACTTTTCTGGTGAAAACCACACAAAGTGTGCAAACGTGTCCTGTGGCGCGTTTTAAGTTGGGGAATTAATTCCTCTTCATTCCTGAGGTCCAATGTGGGCCAACTAGCCCACCAGGTACCTCCAATACGTGCCAGGGAGTTGTGTTGCAGAGAGGTGTTCAGAGGCCACGCCCCTTTTTACCACACTCTGCAACGCAGCTCTGTGGAGCTTACTGGAGGTACCTGGTGTAGTGTTGCACTCTAGTTGTTGTGCTGTGACGCAACGATGTAGCGGTGACCACCATTTCGGCATTGAGCGCAGAGCTCGCAAAGGTTGCGGATGTGCTCCCGGCACTCTTCTCACGTGATAAAAAAAAGTTATACTTACCTGCAGAATCTGCCTCCGCAATTCATTGGGTGGTGAATCACGGTCCTACAATTGGCGACGAGGATGTGAAGAGGGACGGCGAAGCACCCCGAGGCCCCATGTCTACCTACGAACCACCGTAAATCACGGCCACAAGATAAAGGCAGGCCGCAGGCAGGCACAAGCGGAGAGAAGAGCGTGACAGTGGAGAATGGGCGTGACCGGCTTCCTGGCCCAACAGCGAATCCAACGGCGGCAAGTTCAGCCCACCGCCAGGACAAAATGCTAAGCGTGGACCCCAGGGGCACACCCAGGCATCAGGACCAACGCCCGCAGTGAGTACTACGGCCCGCGACAACGGGGAATAAAAGCAGGGCGGCGAGAAACGCGTCGGTGCCCAGCGGCGCTGGGCACCACAAAAATAATACAATAAAATAATAACCAGCCTCTCCCTCCGGGGGCCCTGGCAGAGCATACACAACATAGCAAGGGGGGCGGAGCAGCGCCTCAACAGAGCCCGACGCGCCAACACAGGCAAAGTGCGCCAGGGAGTCCCAGAGGGGAGGAGGAGCAACCTGAGAGAAGAGAAGAAATGTGCGCCCAGGCCTCCTTGCTCACAACGCCGGTCCCCTTCCTACCCAGACCGGAGATCCCTCAATAAAGTGGGAAGACTTGAGAGACTACTTCATGAACTATCTAGCGGCGCTGAAAGATGAGAATGGGGAAGCCATTCCAAGCAAAAGAAGAAAGAGAATATTACTCCATAACCTAGGCCTGGAAGGCATTAGAGTATTCCAGAATCTGGTTCCCACACCACGACAAGCGGCAGATGACGACGTGTTCCAACACACCATTGAAGACCTGAACAACCACTACAGACCAGCGGTATGCACGTCCATAGATAGATAGATAGGTACAATTTCCAACAGAGAAAACAAGCTGTGGGGGAGTCTATAGACAAATACGTAGCAGCACTAAAGAAACTGCCAATCACATGTAAGTTCAGCGCCCTACATGATGAATTCATTAAAGATCAAATAGTCATGCACACCACGAACTCCCCCATCCAGGACAAGTTGTGGGTGAACGGAGATGCATCACTGAAGTAAGTCATAGCCATGGTGAAGAAAGCGGAAGTATCCAAAAGGTGCGCGGAGGCAGCAAAGAGGAAAATCGCCACAAGTCCCATGGTCAATAGGGTCACTGAAGCAGATCCACCAGACAGGGGCAAAGTAGGAGCAGGAGACACGAAGACACAAGCCAGGTGGACATCCAGACCCACTCAAGGGAAGAAACCCACAAGTGACGGCAATACCACGTGCTACAGGTGCAGCAGCCCTACCCATGCGTCCCATGACAAACGTTGCCCAGCTTTCCGTGCCAAATGCATGTTCTGTGTCATCATGGGGCACTTTGGGAAAGTGTATTACCGCTAGCAGAGATGACCAGCAGTCATGCACATTACGCAGGGGCCAGAGGCTGAAGGAGAGGGTGAGGAAGATGAAGACAACGTGTTATGCATAGAAGAACACATACTAGGCATCGATAGCACCCGCTCCAAGAAGCCACAATGCGACCTGATAATAGGAGGAGTACAAATAAAGATGGTGGCTGACTACAATGAACAGTCGGTGTGGGTCGATTGTTTCAAACAACACCTATGACTTAACCTGGAACCTCCAGACATTCGACCAGTCACATTCACAGGAGAACCCATCTCCATAGTAGGGTATAGGACCCTGAAATTTGAATATAAGGATCGAAGTGCAGACTGCAAGCTATACGTGGCCGAAAAAGGACTGTCAGTTCTAGGATGGGTCGACCAAAGAGACTTGGGCATACAGCTGAATCCAAAGAGCACCACACAAGTTTTGATGACCAGCCCTTAGCAACAGCCAGAGGTTGCCAGATTGAAGGAAAACTTCCCCACGGCGTTCAGATGCAGAGTGGGAAAATTAACCAAATTCACGCAAATGATTGACCTCAAAGAGGGTGCCAAGCCTGTGTGCCACAAACTAAGAAACATCCCGCTGGCAATCAGAGAGACGGTACAAGAGGAGTTACAGAGACTGGAGGACAATGGTATATTTGAGCCGATAAGTAGTGCAGAGTGGTTGGCGCCGTTGGTTGTGACGAGAAAGCCCAAAGGCAAGGTGCGCCTGTGTGTGGATCTCAGAGAACTGAACAAGAACATAATAGTTGAAAAGTTCCCGCTACCGAGAATAGACGAGATGTTGACTTAAACGAAGGGGGTGAAATGGTTTTCCACCATTAACCTCATCTCGGCATACCACCAGTTAGCCTTGCACCACATGTGCTGCAAGTTGACGTCTTTCATTACCCCGTTTGGGTACTGTCAATTTTGCAGGATGTCGTTTAGGCTGGCATCGGCGGCGGCCGTATTTCAGAAGCTTATGCACAGACTGTTCAAGAACACAGATGGGGTACAGTACTTTCAAGACGACATCCTGATAATGGGCAAGAAAAAGACTGGCCATGATGCAAAGTTGTCCATGGTGTTTCATGTCTTGGAATGCAATGGGCTCACGGCTGATTGGGAGAAGTGTCGGTTCGGAATGAGATCAGCGATCAGGGAATCACTCCCAAACACGCAAATGCTAAAGCTATTTGGGAGGCGCCCCCACCGAAAAGCAAACAAGAAGTTCGCTCTTTCTTAGGGAAGACCGAGTTTTATATCACTGTAGTAAGTTTTATTGTTTGATTAATTAAAATCATTACAAAACCCCCAATGTCCTTAAAATGTATAAAAAATGTAATTACTTTTATAAATACACCTAATTTTGACATGGTTCAACAATTATATAAAAGGATATTGTACTTTTCATTAAAAACTTGTGAGGGGCTTCAAAAATTTAGAAACCTTTTGAAAAAGATGATCATATTATGTAATCCCCAGTGTTCCGAAGTTTTTATATTCGTGCACCACTTTTTGTGACCTGCTGCTAGACTCTGGTAAGCATGCTGTCCATTCATTAGTTTTATTGCTTGGCTGTTAAAAGGTGACATTGATTCTGCTTATTTTGTTTGCTCTCCGTCAGCTTGCCGTGAGAGGTTTCTGACCATTGTCATGAATTTGACGCCCCTGCAGACCAAGATAATGGAAGCACCTTCCAGCCAGGTTATCACTGCTTGTCTGCATGAGCGAATGTTCAAATCATTGAAGATAATTTTTAAATACTGTCTCCTCTGTTCCAGGACTGCTGGACAAGCACATAATAAGTGCGTTACAGATTCCGATTTAAAACCACATAGTCGACAGTTTGCGGATTGATAAGGCTTTTTCCAGGTTGGATACAGGTCTTTTGAATCATGCAAGCCCATGCGGAAGTGTATAAAACTCTTTTTTAATTGCAAGCTGAAGTGAGCGGATAAATAATTTTCGGGCCTTAGGGTTCTGTATGAGTTGATAACTGTCCACCCATGCCGGCGCTTGGTGATTGCTTTTTTGTCGGCCAGCAAGGATTTCTTTTTAGCTGCGGCATTTGCGGCTTTGCTGAAGCTTACTCTATCTTCCCCGTTTTCCCACGCTGTTTGTAGTTCCAGCTCGGTCAGAGCTGTTCTTAAAAAGCTTCCCCATGAACACAGTGTTTCTAGGTTCATCTGATGCTTAATTTCATTCCAGCATAGATTGTTCAGGGTGTCCGGGTTGGAGCAGCGGAATTTATGACAGAGTTTGACGAAGCTACTCATTACCCGGTATTTCTGGTGCTGTAAGCCAAATTCCAGTCGAACCTGAGAAGGAGAGGCAGATTTAGGCAGCTCAAAAACAGCCTTGTAAATCCTAGTCTGGAGCTCATTCAATAAGATTGCATCTTTTCCACACCAAGTGACTAAACCGTACAATAGACTGGGCTGGATTTGTGTGGCCATGACTTTTATCAGATGAGTGTAGTTCGGACAGTCTATTTTTTTTTGTAATTGTCTGTAAGCATAAATTAATGAGTTTTATAGTAAATTTGTGCCGCATTTCGCTACCAAGACACACCACCTGCGCCAACTCCTCCAGGACAAGACATCCTGTGTGTGGACGGAGGAGACACAAGATGAATTTCAGAGGATCATTGGCACGGCAGTCCCTCTACATGGGTTTGATCCACAAGCAAGATACATACTGACCATGGATGCTAGTGAAAGGGGCCTGGGTGCAGTCTTGATGCAGGGGACAACGAATGGGGAAGTGTCCACCATCAGCTTCGCGTCCAGGTCGTTGTCTCCAATGGAGCAGAAGTTCAGCGTGGTAGAAAAAGAGATGTTGGCAGCAGTCTGGGCCATGGAGAAGTTTTGCCAATTCATCTGGGGCACGAGATTCGGACTAAGGACGGACCACAAGCCACTGGTCAAAGTACTCATGTCGTGTGGCCATGCAAATGCAACCCTGTGCATTGCAAAGCTGACATTAAAACTGTTGGACTACAGGTATGATGTGGAATACATCCAGGGAACAAAACACAAAGTGGCTGATTATCTCAGTCGGGCGTCTGCCATTGAGGAGGTTCCACTCTGCTCGGAAGGAAGAGGATGTCAGCTTAGCCTTCATAGAGAACCATGAAAAAGTGATAAGCGTGCAGGAATGGAAGGAAACTTATGAGAGCAACTCAGACATCAAGATGGTCAAGCAATTTAAACAACAAGAATGGCCGGAGAAGAGGCACCTGAGGGCAGAGCACAGGAAGTTCTTTGAAGTACAGGAGGAATCATCTATTGGAAACCAACGGACCTTCCTGCTCAGAGGAGATAAAGTGGTCCCCCCACGTCCTTGGTGCTGCGCCTTCTTGTCATTCTACATGAGGGGCACCTAGGCATCGTGAAAACAAAACTATGGACAAAACAGATGTACTGGTGGCCAGCTATGGATGGCCAGATAGAAAGGCATGTCCGGGAGTGTTTGCAAGTCACAAAGCTTGATGCGCCCATCCCTGGGGAAGTTCGACAATCCCCCCAACCCGTTGAAGGAGTTGGCGATAGACATCCTCGGTCCGGTGGTATCCCGAAATATGTGGTGGCGCTCATGGACAGGTACTCCCAATGGCCCGAGATAGACTACAAGAGGACATGGACACGGAGAATATGTTTAAGTTCCTTACTGCCACCTTCCTGAGGGAGGGTATTCCACTCTCCATTCTAAGCGACAATGGGCCCAAGTTCATGTCAGAAAAATGGAACACCTACATGGGGAGGGACGGCATTAAGGTCAAGCACACATCGATATATCATCCATCCGGATATGGCTTAGCCGAAAGGTAAAATAGGGTCATCATGGGCTCAATACAATCGGCCATTGGAGCAGGAAATATTTGGGAGAAAGAATTGAGGAGCACGTTGTGGGCCTACAGGATCACACCAACCAGCTCGGGATACAGTCCTTTCCAAATCCTAAGGGGTAGGGACCCTTTCACCAAGGACCATGTTGCGTGGAAGGAACGCACCATCACAAGCAAATGGTCCCCGACGGTAGTCCACCAAAATCTGGAAAGAGCACAAAGAGTATACACCGAACAATTTAACAAAAGGCGGAACATGAAGGAGACTGTGCTAGAGAGAGGTGAGTGGGTCCGAGTCAAACTGGCCCAGTTGAGAAGAAAGGGAGACAGCAAGTTCAGCAAGATCACCATGTTGAGAGCACCCCAGAGGGGGAAGGAGAGGCAAACTCTGGTGAAGTCGAGAGACAAGAAGAGCGGTGAAGGATGAACGACCCGATCACCGGGGAAAGCCAAAGAAACACCGGCAAAATAACCCTGAGGGAGAATCCGGTGAGAGCCGAAAGAACAGGTTCAAGAACTCCATGAGAAGATACTCAGAACGCCTCCAGTACCTCGGTGAGACGTACCCACGCTTGCAGGACAGTGGTAAGACCAGCGAGGAACAGAGACTATGAGATGGGTGAGGTGAATGAGTGAGGAAGCGCATAGACACTGTGACACTATTCCTTATTGTTTGTTCAATCTATAAAGGAGGTAGATATGTAGTGTTGCGCTCTAGTCGTTGTGCAGTGAAGTAACGACATAGAGCGTGACCACCATTTTGGCATTGAGCGCGGAGCAACCGAAGGTTGCAGATGTGCTTCCGGCGCTCTTCTAACGTGATAAATACAAGTTATACATACCTGCAGAATCTACCTCCGCAATACAGTGGGTGGTTAATCACGGTCCTACACCTGGTGGGCTAGTTGGCCCCTAGGGGACCTCTAAATTTAAGAGAAATGAATTCCCCAACTTAAAACGCGCCACAGGGCATGTTTGCACACACATCACCTCAAGCCCCGCCCCCTACCTACACCACTGTGAAAACACGCCCTGTGGCACGTTCTAAGTTGGGGGATTAAGTCCCCTTCAATACTGGGGGTCCCTGGGGGGCAAGTAGACCACCAGGAACCTCCAGTATGCACCAGGGGGCTGTGTTGGCCCCCAGGGACCCCCAGTAATCAAGGGAAATTAGTTCCCCCTCTGCAAACAAGACAGGAGGCGTGTTTGCATAGTGGTGCAATCCGTCACCTCCATCCCTGCCCCCTACCTTCACCACTGTGCAAACGCGCACACTTCAACAAAAGGCGGGACATGAAGGAGACTGTGCTAGAGAGAGGTGAGTGGGTCCGAGTCAAACTGGCCCAGTTGAGCAGAAAGGGAGACAGCAAGTTCAGCAAGATCACCATGTTGAGAGCTCCCCAGAGGGGGAAGGAGAGGCGAACTCTAGTGAAGTCGAGAGAGAAGAAGAGCTGTGGAGGATAAACGACCCGATCACTGGAGAAAGCAAAAGAAACACCGGCGAAACAACCCCGAGGGAGAATCCGGTGAGAGCGAAAAGAACAGGTTCAAGAACTCCATGAGTAGATAAAGAGAACGCCTCCAGTACCCCGGGGAGACATACCCGTGCTGGCAGGACAGTGGTAAGACCAGCGAGGAACAGGGACTATGAGATGGGTGAGGTGAATGAGTGAGGAAGTGCATAGACACTGTGACACTATTCCTTATCGTTTGTTCAAACTATAAAGGAGGGAGATATGTAGTGTTGCACTCTAGTCATTGTGCTTTGACGCAACGACGTAGAGCGTGACCACCATTTCGGCATTGAGCGCGGAGCCCGCAAAGGTTGCAGATTTGCTCCTGGCACTCTTCTAACGCGATAAATAAAAGTTATACTTACCTGCAGAATCAACCTCCGCAATACATTGGGTGGTGAATCACGGTCCTACACCTGATGGGCTTGTTGGCCCCTAGGGGACCTCTGTATTGAAGAGGAATTAATTCCCCAACTTAAAAGGTGCCACAGGGCATGTTTGCACACACATCACCTCAAGCCCCGCCCCCTACCTTCACCACTGTGAAAACACGCCCTGTGGTGCGTTCTGAATTAGGGGATGTCCCATTGAATACTGGGGGTCCCTGGGAGCCAACTAGCCCACAAGGAGCCTCAACAATGCGCCAGGGGTGTGTGTTGCAGAGAGGTATAAAATGGGGCATGGCCTCATTACACCTCTCTGCAACACAGCCCCCTGGCACATACTGGAAGTTCCTGGTGGGCTACTTGGCCCCCAGGGACCCCCTGTATTCAAGCAGAATTACTCCCCCCTCTGCAAACGTGCCAGGGGGCGCGTTTGCAGATTGGTGCAGGGAGGGGGTGTGGCCTCCTCCCCGATCACGGTTTTTTGTAGCCCCCCTTCTTTTTCTTTTTTTTGGGCCCTGGGGACCCCATCCCCCAGGGCCTGACTCCCAAATATTATTCTTTTAATTTTTTTAACGGGAAGGGGCTGCGTGGCCCCCCTCCCGTGACGAATTCCAGGTCCCGGGGACCCCATCCCTGGGGCATGGCCACATTTTTTAAATATTTTTAAGGAGGGGGGGTTGCATAGCCCCCCTCCTCAGGCCACTTAAGGCCTGCCTCCTTTTACATTTTTTTTAATGTTTTAATTATTTGGGGAGGTGGCTGCGTGGCCCCCCTCCTGGGCCACTTCTAGCCCCAGGGACCCCATCTCCCGGGGCTGGCCCTCTTCGTTGGGGACAGTGGAGGGGTCCCATATCCCCCCACGGTCCCTGCTGGCTCCTTGCGTCCTGCGGGAGCTGGCGTTGCTTTTATATGATTTTACTTTTGATTTTCTCAGGAACTACTGAACGGATTTACACCATTTAACAGACAGCGTGATCTGTGAACCAAACTCTACATTTTTGCCAAATTTGATATAATTAAAGTTCAGCAGCTCGGGCTGTAGCCGCGGCTAAAGGTCCCAAGGGAAAATTGCATGGGAAAACATGTCTTGGGACCCCCCTTTTTTCTCAGCCCCCGCTTGACTAATCACCCCAAAACTTTCAGGATCGGAGCGGAGCGGAGCGCCCCATCTTCTTGGGGAATTTTGTGCAGATTTCGTTGACCGGTGCCAAAGTTATTCCAAATAGAATGTTGTGGATTTCCCTTGGAAACTAGGTCCTAACTATATCTACCTACTGGTGACCGCCAGTAGGTCATATATATATGACCTACTGGCGGTCGCCAGTAGGTAGATAGAGGTAAAACCTAGTTTTCATAGGAAATCCGCTCCATTCTATTTGGAATAACTTTGGCGCTGATGGACGAATGTTCGCGAATTTCTCCAAGACAATGGCGTGCTCCCCTCCACTGTACTACATGCCACTCCACTCTATGACACGTCATTCCACTTGAAAACTGTCCACTCCATGTTACAACAGTCCATTCCACTCTACGACACTGCACACTACTTTACTCATTGACACACGATTCTATTCTATGACACACCACTCCACTCTTCCACATGCCACTGCACCCCACACTGGTTCATGACACTCTATGACACTCCATTCCTCTCCACTCTACGACATGCTGCTCTCCTCTACCACCCGGCACTCTACTCTAGGACACACCACTCCACTCATCTCTATTAAACTCCACTCCACTCTGCAGTATTCCGCTCCACTTTGAGCCACCCTACCCCACTTTACTGCTCTCTACTTAATAACACCCTACTATTAGACTATACTCCACAGTACTAAAGTACTCCAACCAATAGCACACCACTCTGCATCAATGTATTCCACTACACTCTATTGAGCAGTCTATTCCACTCCCATCTAAGACAGCGTACAACATTCCATTCCATTCCACTCTACACTACTCCACTTTATAACCCTCTTCTCTATTTTATGTGCATTCACCACTGAATGCCACTCTGACACCAATGCACAGAATAGCATTGCACTTCACAGTACGATACACCACTCCACTCTATGACATTCCACTGAATTTTATGACAGACCACTAAAATGTATACTATTCTAGTCTGCAACACTCCAGTTTATGCCACTCCACTCTTTGCCACATATTTCACAAAACAATACGATATGACACTCCACTCTATGGCAACAACTGTATACCCATCACTCCACCCTATTACATGTCACTCTGCTGTATGATATGCCACTGCACTGTATGGCACTCCACTCCACTCCACTCTATGACACTCCACACCACTCCACTCTGCGAGATGTCACTCCACTGTGTGACAAGCCATCTCATTCTACGACATAAGATTCCATTCTATGGTACTCCATTTTATACCCCTCTACTCTAAGACACTGTATGACATCCCCAGCTATGATACACAACTCCACTGTACTTTATGACACGCCACTATGCTCTATGCCGCTCCAATCTACTTAACTACACGAAACCTGACAATAAGCCACTCCACTCCGCTCTTCTCCACTCCCCTCTACACCATTCTACTCAATGTCACTCCACTCTACGCGTCTCCACTGTATGCTATGACACTCTAAGCCAAGGCATTCTATGTCATGACACTCTCTGCCACATCACCTATGACCCTCCACCTTATGACACTTCATACCACTTTATGCCCCTCTAAAACACTGTTCAAGGACAGTCTATGGTATACTCTCCATGCCCACTTTACTCCACTCTACACCACCACTCCACTCTACGACAGCTCACTGCACTCTATGCCTCTCCACTGTATGACAGTGCGCTCAACTGTAAGACATTCAACTCTTCTCTATGAATCTCCACGACACCTCGATCTATGTCATGACACTCCACTCTATTACACTTCTTTCTTTGACATGCAGATCCTCTGTAACATACACCTCTCGAGTCTGAGACATGTCAATTCAATGTACTCTACTCAAATCTATGACATCCCTGTTCACTCTGCACCATTGCACCCTGTGCCCTTCTACTTGAAGACACTATAGCATATGCCACTCTATGACATGCTACTCCACTCTACTGTATGACAAAGCACTGCACTCTATGCCACTCCACTCTACAACACTCTACTCCACTCTATGTCCCTACACTCTATGCCAATGCACTCCACTAATTGAATATGTACAACCCGCCACTCTATGACTCTCCAGTCCATTCTACTGTATAACAAACTACTCCACTCTGTGCCACTGCACTCTGCTCTACTGTATGCCATCACACTCTTTGCAACGTTATTCCACACTAGAACACTGCATGACATGCCACTCCTCTCCACTCTAGGACACATCCCTCCACTCTGTGACATGCCACACCACTCTACATACTCAACTCTACAGTACCACCAGCCACTCCAATCTACGACACACCACTCCACTCTACGTTACTCCACTCTACGATGCACCATGCCACTCCACTTGATGTCACTTAACTGTATGTTGCAACATAACGCTGTACCCCACTCCTTTCTATTCCACTCTATGACACTCCACTTTACATCAATACACTCTTCATCACTCTCCTTCAATGTAATCTACAACACTTCACTGAATGACACTCTACCTGAAAACCTTCCACTCTGATTTAAAACACATTTTTATTTTAAAAACACATTGAAATTGAGGGAAACAACCTCATTTTAAAGCTTAGTTATATCTATTCTTTCTATACACCCCCAAAGTAAACTACACAGACATTAGAAATTCTAAAGTTGCAGTTATAACTTAAGTTTATAATTTACTCACCCCCGTCATTTCAGTATGAATGGCGCACCTCTACACACTATGTTTTCAACTCACTAGGCATACTACATTTAATATAGTTAGCACTGTACCATGACAGTGTTCTCATAAATAACATCATATGAAATTATTCCACATGGTATAAGTAATGTATTATGAACGGGTGTAAGCACTTCATCTTAATAGCTTGACTTATAGGTACTATAGAATTGTAACTACAAGATATGAGCCCTAGCTATCAGAGACAGTAAAGATATTTGATGCAAGTAACTTTCTAGGGTCCAGTACAATGCGCAATAGATCTTCATTAACTGCCTGAAATTCTGTTAGAGGCATGAACTTAGTGCTGAAATTTCATGTATCTAATGCCGTCCACCATTATCTCTCTTAACATAATAAACTAAACTCTTTTATAAAGTATTGAGAGTTTACATTTCAGGATAGACTTTCTGTCCATTATTATAAATGCTGTAAATTTTCAGGCACTACCAAGTTGGAAAGTCAGTTACAGGATACCAAATGCATCAAACTTTGCAGATGTCTTCCTTTTTTCTCTTCATTGACCAAAGATGCAAAATGTCATAGTGATTCATTGAGGGGGTGAATAGAAAAATGGGGGAGGGGGGCTAAAATACATTTTTTACCAATGTATTTTCCATAGTCTATTGAGATATATGTAGTGCCAAAATGCAAGTCAGATTTCTTTTAAAATTGGCAAGAATATAGTTTATGGGGTAAAAAAGGGTAATTTAGGAAGTAGATGTCATATGGTTATGAAGTTTAAACGTTTGAAAACACAAAATCTTAGTAATATATTTGGGAACAGTATAGGGCAGCATTTTTGCGCTATACCGTGGAACATGCCAATGGCAAAGCTGTATATGATTGGGTAATAAAAACCCTTACTAAATGTTATAAAGCCATGTTTGTTAGCCCACACTTATGGGCTGATTAAGATCTCGGTTGGTAAGCCTCCGACCGCTAGTCAGAAGCTTTCCGACCAACACAGTTGGTTTCCGGTCTGACCACGGAATTACGATGTCAGTTGTCAGGGCATGAACCAGCTGGTCATTCTGACGTTGTTCCGACTGACTCTCAGAGTCTTGTGGCTGGTCCGAACCACAACATAATCCCCTTTGGACTGTGTTTCCACCATCAGGATTATGATTTCGGTTTTCCACAAGCTTTCCATGCCGGCCTTTCCAACACTGAGAGGTTGTCAGAAGGCGACTTTTGGGGCCCCTAGCACGGCCCCCTTGCCTCTGCGGCCTACAGTTGGTGACCAAAGAGGTACCTCGGTTGCCCCTCTGTTAATCCATGCACTGTGTGGCAGGCACCATGGAATGCCTGCCACAGGGTGCAGTGTTTTAAACCCCGCCCATTTCTTCATGGGAGCCTGTATTACTGTTGGTTTATGGCCTTAACACATGCTCACATAGAGAAATGTGGGAGTCCAACTGAAGAGTGTTTGGTCATTTTGTAATCAGGTGATCGAAACCGTCGACCCGAGGTCAGTCAAGCCCAAGACCGATATGGTGTCGGACAGAGGCAACTTCGACCAACATCTTAATAAGCCCCTTAGTCTGTGATATTGGGTTTAAGTTGAATTATAGTGTACTGCGGTTTTATAAGTACATAGGAAGGAACCAGGCACTCTAGGTAGGTCAGTAATTATAGGGAAAAGTAATCTCCTTACTTTACAATTATTTTGAAAAGTTTAGAGTACTGTGGTACACTCTAGAAATTAACATGGCAAGTAAAAACTAATTAAAAAAAGTATACACATGGAAAAGTTTAAAAGACATATTATTATACTATATATCCCCTTGAAATCCAGAACACAGACTATGTGGTCTAAACAATATTTCACCCCTACAGAATTAAAAGGCAGCCATATTGTTTAGACCACACTGTCCGAATTCTGGCTTTAAGAGGAAATGAAGGGCCAGATGTATAATGGTTTTTTGCAAGCTTAAATGGGTTTAAGACCTGTTTGCGCCCTCAAAACAATGCTGGCCCGTGTACTAATCCTATTTTGCGAGTCACAAATCACTTTTCGACTCGCACAATAGGATTAGCGACTCGCTATTAGGAAGGGGCGTACCAAGAGCGTCCCTTCCGAATAGCAACTCCTTAAGCTATGCAAGAATGTTTTGCGACTGCAATTGTAGATGCAAAACACTCACAGTTTACCACCCATCTCAGAGGGTGGTAAAGCAGTCGCAAACGGGAAGGCATCCCCAGGGGACCCTTTCCTATTTGTAAATGCATGCACACATATTTTAAGGGCAGGTAGTAGTCCCAGGGACTACTGCCTGCCTTTAAAAAATGAAACTGAAACTGAAAAGTTGAATTTTTATTTTTTAAATGCATCCCGTTTTCATATAAGGAAAACAAGCTGTTTTAAAAAAAATTACTTTATTTAAAAGCAGTCCCAGACATGGAGATCTGCTGACCCCAGCATGCCACCTTCCCTGGGAGTGCCACCCATTCCCAATGGGGTCGCAAATTGCGACAGCCTCATTAATGTGTGTTAGACTTGGTTTCTTTTGGCCTGTTTCCCCTGAGTTTTTGCTTTCTGACCTACCGTTCTTGCTGGGGTAATGATTCTGCGCACTTTTCTCACTGCTGTCCAGTGGTAAAGTGCAAGTGCTCCTGTATAAAATGTTTTATGGATTGGCGTTTCCATGATTGGCCTATTTTATTTATGTGTCAGTCCCTTGTAAAGTGCACTGTGAGTGCAGGGGCCTATAAATCAAATGCTGTTGGTGGGCTGTAGCACTGGATTGTGCCACCCCCCACGCAAACATCCCGTAAAGTGTAACTCTGGCCTGCCTTCGCAGAGCCTTTGTGCAGCCTGGGGCTGCCATGTCGACTTTGCAAGTGCACATACTTGCAGTTCCCTAACCCTTCCCTTTTCTCCATGTAAGTCGCCCCTAAGGTAGGCCCAAGGTACCCACATGGGCAGGTTGCATTGCATGTGAAAGGCAGGACATGCCCTGGTGTGGGTGGAATGTCCTGATAGTGTATAACAGCCTACTTCGTTTTTCACTATTGCAAGGAGACCTGTTCCCCATAGGCCAGAGTGGGCAGTTTGATTATAACATCATATAATCCTAACTCACACTGGGAACATGGTAGAAATTCGAGTTTAGTATGCCTGAATAGAGAATTATAAAATACATATTTTAGTGAAGTTGGCTTTTACATTCTGCGTTTATAAATGACACTTTTAGAAAGTAGGTATTTTCTGACCTAACCATCCAGCCTGCCTCTGCTAGCTTGTGTATTTTGTGTCTGGTTTGTGAGTGACAGGTGCTGGAGGAGACTCCAGGAGACAGGGTGAGTCAGCACAGGGCTGAATAGGCACATCTACACATAGATGGGTGGGAGGAGTAGCACCTGGGTCTGAATAGGGCTGGGCTCGCATCCCCACAATGCTAGCTCCACCTCCTGTGGTGCTTCTGAGGACCCTGGCCCACACTGACATAGTAAGAAGTTGCATACTGGCAGAATGCACCCCAAACTGGTTTGAATTAGGTCCAGGCCCCTCTGCCTTCAGAGGACAAAGGAATTGCTGGTATAAATATTGGGGCCCAGACCCCAAGACTTTAGAACTCGGTGGAATCAAGGAACCTGCAAAGAAGAAGAGCTGAAAGAGCTGCCAGGAGGAGTAGTGCCCCTTTGCTGTGTTGTTGCTTTGTTGGTTTGTCCTGCAGCAGCTGCTTCTGCCTTGAGCAGTGAAAGTACTGGAATTAACTTTCTCTACTTGTGCTGAGTATCTCCAAGGGCCTGGAACTGAGCTTGCCTCCTGTTATGAAGTCTCAGGGACTGCAAAGACTTCACCAACCTCTGGGTACTTCTCCTGGAACTGCTGTTTCAGTTGCCACAGAGAAGAGGGAACCACGACCGACCCCGTCATCCGACTCCACCGCTGATCTTGTGTCCTGAAGGCATCGCAGGCTGCACCGGCTCACCCTGCACTACTCACCTTGGTCTCACCGAGGCCGTCCCCATGATTGTCACCGAGCCGCTGCCTGCACCGCATCGAGAGGCACCTCAACCAGCACCGGCTCACTTCACTTTGCTGGCCTGGTCTCCTTTACACTGTTGCCGCTGGCTCCACACTTTTCACCTCCTCATTATGCACAGCTGTCCGGCTCGGCCAGCACCGATTCCCGCCAACCGGCTCTGTCGCTGCATTGCAACTTGCCAGCACCTCATCGAGCAACGTTTTGCCCTGCACCACCCACCTTAGTCTCACCGATGCCATCTGGACAGTCGTCACCGAGCTGCTGCTCGCACCGCATCGAGGGACACCACACTGTGCACCGCTTCCATTTTGCACCATAACCGGGACGGATGCCACGACCAGCTCTGTCACCTGCACTGCAACCTGCCAGCACCAAATCAAGCATCATCTTGCCCTGCACCACCCGCCTTGGTCTCATCAACGTCATCTGGACTATCGTAACCGCACCACATCGAGGGACATTGCACCATGAACCGCTTCCACTTTGCATCGCAACTGCGATGGATGCCAAGACCGACTCACACCTCCGTGTGAGCCTCACTAAGAAAGGTACTGTTAACGAGTCTGTCCCACTGTTGCTGGTCCATACCAACGCTGTCAGCTGGAACTGTGAGACTCTGTTGTTTTCAGCATTGTGGTAGACTCGGACAGAGCTACCGACTCCTACGAACTGTGTTTTCAATGTATTTTTGTCATTTAAAGGCATCTGGTGAAAAAACTATTTTGAAAGTACTGTTTTGTGGATTTTTATTGTATGTGGTCTTGTTTTAAGTATATAAAAATAATGGTTATTTTTCTAAACTGGTATGGTGTCCGTTTGTGGTGCTTACATTGTATTACTGTTGGTTTCGTGCAAATGCTTTACTCACTGCCTCTAAGATAAGCCTGCCTGCTCCTGCCAAGCTACCAAGGGGGTGAGCAGGGGTTATTTTAGGAGTGTAACTCCCTTATCCTGACTAGAGTGGTGGTTTCTGCCTGGCTTTGGTTCAAACCTTGACCAACCTGGAATCCCATTTCTAATAATATGCATGAGGCATGCAATTTGCAACCCCATTGGGTATCGCAAATAGTGTCTCAAATGCAACGCAATTTGCGACTCGCTAATTCAGGGTCATACATCTGGCCCATAGTGTACTAGAGTGTATTTTTTACATTTGTTTACATATTGTTTTTTTCAATTTCTGAAACTACTGTGCTACTTTCTGAGAACTAGCAGGGTACACCATAATATTAAAAAAAATATTTAAAGTTAAAAAAAAAATACTTTTCAATACCGTTCCAAAGGTACCAAAACTGTTATTCCGTACTATGCACTCATAGTACATTAGTACTAGCGGTGGGTGTAATTTCCCCCCACAGAATTCCACAGAGTTACAAAAAAAGTCAGCATGATTTGTGGAGTTTCACTAAGGAGAAGAAATAGGTATGTCTTGCTGCTTGCTCTGTGATTAACAACAAATGGCGCCACCAGGTGTGCCAGAGGGCGCACCTGCTCAAGTCGGGTTTGCTACCATGCGAGTAGATTTTTTACTTGAGCAGCAGCTTTCTGACTTCGAATGGTTGTGACCACTCGTGATGCCTGTGTTGGAAAAATCCCACCAAGGTCTCCTCCTAGTGACCAACCATAGAACAAGGGGGCACCCAATCTCGCTTGCACTCTCCAAGTTAGAGGAAAAAAAATCTGGCACTTGGTGGATTTTTGTGTTACAAGTGTAATGCGGAGTTATCAAAATTCAGATGATTCCTCCAGCAGAGCGAAATATTTCGCCTAACCTAATTAGTACATTATATTTCCACTGTTTACTGTGGAGTACTGTTTTTAGGGGAATATTTGGTGAGTGTGCTGGTATACAGGCCTAGTGTTCTCGCATGTCAAAGCAGAACACTTTTCTACTGCCATTTTAGGTGACAGTCTAGTCGCCGAAGTGGGATACCATTTAGATGTGACTCTTGGGCGGTCAAGTTTAGGTGGCAACCTGCTGGCATGCCAAAGGCAAGCCTGTGTGCGCCTATTTGTGCTCCGACCATGCTCTGACTCAGCACAGCACCAGACCCCCTGATGGATTTGTCTCCCATCACATCCAGATGTTAAGTTATGATAGAGAAGAGCTACTAGTCCAGAATACCACAAGTAAGGATGCTACCTGAACTGGACTAGATCCTGGTGCTATGGCGCAAGCTTTTAAAATGGCATGTCTGGTATGTAACTTCTCGATAGATAGCCCTGGGACACTTAGTTGTAGTAAGATGCCCGTAGCTAATATGCGGACTGATCCCCTCTATAAATACAGGGAAGATAAAGTTACTTGTGCTTTCAATAAATCAAGGTAACTAGTGAAACATCAAATAGAATTTCCAAACATTCTTGAAAATCACAAACTAGATTTTGTTTATTTAACTGAAGCCTTGGCTGATCCCTTTTTGGGCCCAGATATGGTCACAGAAATTCCCCTGGTTACTCTATGAATAGATTAGATAATACCCAGAAAAGAGGTGGAGGATTAAATGTCATATATCAGAATAACATGTCAGCAATCTTTTTACCATTTCCTTCCTTTGACTCTGAAGCACTCTCCTTCGATATCGAACTATCTAAAACACAATTTTTTAATGGGTTGCTAGTGTATTGTCTTCCTGGGTATCAAAACACGTTTGTACAGGCTGTCAGCTCTTTCTCAGAACTGTGTTTATTTTCTTTGGATTATTCAGTTTTAGGCGATTCAATTTTCACTTGGAGGCCCTTGCAGAAAAATATAAGGAGGTTTTAATTGATGGCAGGTCTTTCCTTGGCCTCTGTCAAGAGGTGAACGGCCCAATCCACTGAGTGGGTCACACTGTAGATGGTGTTTTCACAGATAACCCGCCTTTTAACTCAAACAAGAGCCTTAACTTTGACTTGGTCAGATCACAAAGCAGTGATGTTTGAAATAAACATCTCTCACAAATGGCCCTTTGCCATTCCCACACACTGCCTCCAAACTTCACGGACTTGGCATAAGGTTCAATGTGATCAAATTAATTAACTTTTGCCTGGATTTCAGCCCGAGTGTGCAGAGGAGCATGATCAACAAACTCTTAATTATACAAACTGGCTGAGCTCCACTGTACTCTCGCACGCACCTGAGCAATCATCTTAGAAGTATACAATTGACACCGTGGTTAAGGACAAACTGAGGAGCCAGCAACAAGAGCGTATGAGACAGGAGAATAAATGGGGAAAGGAATATATACATTTAGAGAAAGACAAATATAAGTAAATCGTTGAAAAGTATAAGATTCTGCTGAAGAAAGAAAGTTTGCTACTTTACCCCAAAAATGTAATCATCACAGAATTTGGTGAAATAACTATTCCATCCAGTTAATAATCTCACTAATGTCCCTATTAATAGCATGGTAGGGAGTACTCAATCCTTATGCAACACCCTTACTAATATCTTTCAAAATAAAGTTGAACAGGTATATTACAGGTTCTCCTCAAACATCAATACTAATTTGGAGGAAAATAATCTAACCCTTTTAACTCAGAGAAGTACACCTTTAGTTAATTTACCCCCCTCTAGCCGAGCAGGTAAAACTGCAAATTTATTCAATGAAATCAGGTGTCCCCAATTGATCTCTGCCTCCCATCGGTTGTACAATTAGCGCCTGATACCATTGCAAATCATATATTTGGAATTTTCTATAAAATGTTCATATCACGATACTTCCATGAACAGTGGAAAATAGCTCCAATAATTCCTTTATTAAAAACTCGAATTTTCATCCCATTGATTTAAATAGTTATCATCCAATTTTTCGGTTTTTGCTCCTGGCAAAGATCATGGAGAAATCTATGAATCAGCAACTAGCCACTTTCATACATAATGACCATCTCCTGGATCCCACTCAGTTCAGATTCAGGAGCGGTCTCACCACCAAAACTACCATGATAGTGCAAACTGAGGAGACTAGGGCAGCCCTTGATCAGGGAACAAAAGCAGCACTTATCTAATTAGACCTCTCTGCTGCATTTGATACAGTCAATCACAAATTACTGATTGACTGTCTCGACAACATTGGGGTCAAAAGGGCTGCACTGGCCCTTTTAAGATCATCAATCTTTAGCACTGAAGAAGTTCATATTGCAACTCTTTTCCTTACCCTGCAGGATCCCTCGGGTGTACTCACTGAGTCCAACGTTGCTTAACATTTATGTAACCTCTTCTGCCATTCTGATTAAATCATTTAGCTTTTTCTTGACATCGTAAGCCGATGACACTCAGATAGTCATCTCCCTTTCCAACAACACCATTAATACTGGAAACAGATTCCATAATTGCATGCAGGCAGTGAGCAACTGAATGAATAATAATTAGTTGAAATTAAACTCTGGGAAGACAGAGGCCGTCCTGTTTGATAAGCTGTTCTCTTTTTGGTCCCTGTCATGGTCGTCTCATGAGACAACTTAAAAGTTATACTAGATACCAACCTAGTCTACGGAGATCTAGTGAATACTATTATATCATCTATTTTCTATGCTCTAATGCTTATAAAGAAAATTCTCCCTTACATTCCACTTAACAGAACACTGTTGTGAAAGACTTAGATTTGTCCAAAATAGATTATTGTAATCGTGTCTATCTAAACATGCACCAGCAGTTATTGAATGAGCTCCAAACGCTGCAGAATGCTGCTGCATGCATGTTGCTCACGATACCCACATTTCATTTGCCACCTGAAGCTTTACTTAAGCTTATTGACTACCGTTCAAGACACGGATTACCTTAAAGGCCTGGAGCATTGCCAATAAGGTTCTTCTCAACACAGGCCGGGAGTATTTGAAACCTTCATAAAACGTGTTGTTCATAATGAAGTGATTCGGAAGAAAATTCTTAATGTCTTTGGAATTAATAAAGGTTTTGAGTACTATCCTAGCAGGTCTTTACGTTGTACTGGGCCAAAGTTTTCCTGGCTCCTAAATTCAAACACTCTTTCTGTGGAGGGACACGTTTTGTCATTTGTACATCTAAATTATGGAAAATCTTCCCCTAAAAATCAAATCCATGACCAATCTTCTATCTTTCAGGAAGGTTCCAAAAACTTTGCTCTTCAGTAATCAGTAATGGTTTATTTTCTTGACCTCTTTGGACAGAGGCAGTGCCAAAACAACTCAGAGTGTTTACGTGCTTTAGCTGTATTAATAATATGACATAACATAACATAACACTTAAATCCAAGCTTGCAGACTAACTGTGGACTAAACAATATGGATTATTTTTTATTTTATAAGGGCTTAAATAACCCAATCAAATTGCTGTTTTGTTATCACAATGTACCCTGGTATACCATGAAATTACTGCAGTATGCAGCTTCCTAATATATAGCTAAGTTTCGTACCTTATAACTTTAAAACTCTGAACCAGTCTAGAACTACTTCTAAAAATGACCCTATGAACACCAAAATCTATATTTTGGCTACATTTCATCTATATTCATCTAGCCATTTTCTAGCAGGGTCTATTTAAACAACTCTCTACGACACCCTACTCGACTTTACTGCACCACAGGCCACTCCACTCTATGACAGGTCACTCCACTTGACAACTGCCCACTCCAGTCTAAGACAGTCCAGTCCACTCTACGAAACTACATACCACTTTATTCAATGACACGCCACTCCATTCTACGAGATACCACTCCACTCTAACACACGCCACTCCACCCCACACTAGTTTATGCCACTCCACGCCACTCCATACCCCTCCACTCTATGACACACTGCTCTACTCTACCTCCCGACACTCTAGGACACACCACTCCACTCAACTCTATTAATCTCCACTCCACTCTGCAATATGCCACTCCAATTTTGGCTACCCTACACCACTGTACTGTTTTCTTCCCTATGACAACCTACTATTATACTATACTTCACAGTACTACAGTACTGCAACCAATAACACACCACTCTGCACCACTGTATTCCACTTTTCTCTATTGAGCAGTCTATTCCACTCCCAACTAATACAGCGTACAATATTTCATTCCATTCCACTCTACACTACTCCACTTTAGAACACTCTACTCCAATCTATGCCCCTTCAGTGCACGTCACATATTTCACATTCCACTCTATGCCAACACTGTAGACCCGTTTCTCTATCCTATTACATGCCACTCCACTGTATGATATACCACTGCACTGTACTCCACTCCACTCCACTCTATGACACTCCACACCACTCATCTCTGCGAGATGTCACTCCACTGTACAAGAAGCCATTCAATTCTACAACATGCCACTCCACTCTACCGCACTCCATTTTATACCCCTCTCCTCTAAGACACTCTTTGACATCCCCAGCTATGACACACAACTCCACTTTATGACATGCCACTATGCTCTAAGCCACTCCAATCTACTCAACAACATGAAACCTGACAATAAGCCACTCCACTCTTCTCTACTCTACACTATTCTAGTTAATGGCACTCCACTCTACGCCTCTTCACTGTATGCTATGACACTCTAAGTCATGACACCTATGTCACGACACTCTATGCCAAAACACCCTATGACACAACAGTCTATGACACTCCAGTCTATGAGGCATCATCTATGAACTCCACCTTACGACACTCTACACCACTTTATACCACTATAAAACACTGTTCTCCAGTCTACAACAATCTATGGTATACTCTCCACTCCCCACCACCCACTTTACTCCACTCTACTCCGCTCTACACCACCACTTCACTCTATGACAGGTCACTGCACTCCATGCCTCTCCACTGTTTGACATTCCACTGAACTCTAAGACAGTCAACTCCACTCTATGACTCTCCATGACACGTCACTCTGTACCATACCAATTCTCTTCATGATACTTCTTTCTATGACACGCAGCTCCACTCTAACAAACGACTCTCAAGTCTGAGACATGCCACTCCAATATACACTGCACAAATCAATGGCATCCCTGTTCACTCTGCACCATTAAATCCTGTGTCCTTCCACTTGAAGACACTATGCCATATGCCACTCTATGACATGCTACTTCACTCTACTATATGACACACCTCTGCACTGTATGTCACTCCACTCTACAACACTCTTCTCCACCCTATGCCCCTTCACTCTATGCCAATGCACTCCACTATATGAGTATGTACAACAGACCACTCTATGACCCTCCAGTCCATTCTACTGTATAACACACAATTCCATCTGCGCCACTGCACTCTACAGCACTTTGCTCCACTGTATGCCATCACACTCTTTGCCACTTTATTCCACACTACAACACTGTATGACATGTCACTCCCCTCCACTCTAGGACACATCCCTCCACACTGTGACATGCCACAACACTACAACACTCAACTCTACACTACCACCAGCCACTCCAATCTACGACACACCACTCCACTCTATGTTACTCCACTCTACGATGCACCATGTCACTCCACTTGATGCCACTTAACTATATGTTACTCCATTACACTGTACACCACTCCTCTTTATTCCACTCTACGACACTCCACTTTACAACAATACACTCTACAACGATCTCCTTCAAAGTAATCTACGAGACTTCACTTAACGACACTCTACCTGACAACATTTCACTCAATGATTTAAAGCACATTTTTATTTATAAAAAACACTTTGAAATTGAGTGAAACAACCTAATGTTAAAACTTAGTTATATCTATTCTTTCTATATGCCCCAAACAACTACACAAACATTAGACATTCTGAAGTGGCAGTTATACTGTAAGTTTATAATTTACGTACCACCTTCATATCAGTCTGCATGGCGCACCTCCACAGACAATGTTGTCACCTCGCTAGCCATACTACATTAAATATAACTTATCACTGTACCATGACAGTATTCTCATAAATGACATCATATAAGATGTCATGAATGTTGTTATGAATGCTATGATTTCACATGGTATAAGTAATGTAATATGAAAGGGTTTAAGCACTGCATCTTAATGGCATGAGTTATAGGTAATATAGAAAAGTAACAACGATAAATGAGCCTTGGCTATCATAGAAAGTACTCCCATCACATACTCACAACCCATATTTAAAAAAAATGTATTTGATGCAAGTAACTTATTAGGGTCCAGTACAATGAAAAATGGATCTTCATGAACTGCCTGACATTCAGTTAGAGGCGTGAAGTGGGTGCTGAGATTTCATGTATCTAATACCATGCAAGAACATCCCTCTTAACACAATAAACTAAAGACTTTTATAAACTCTTTTATAAAGTATTGAGAGTTTATAATTTAAGATAGTCTTTCTATCCTTTACTATAAATGCTGTAAATATTTAGGCACTCTAAGGTGCTATGAAAGAACTGTGCTAACACGGTTCAGCTTAGTTTGAAGTTCTCTAACGCCTGAGATGAGAGCTTTGAGAGCAACACAGAGATTGGCCTGAGTGGGCTGATTTGATTCTCCACTCAGGACAGGGAGTCTGGGCTGTTTCGTAAACGCGGCTGTTCAATACAGCCTGATTGGAGAAATCTAACTGCACAAGTGTGTTTTGCTGGTGGACAAACACACATGCACATTTATAAGTGCACACACCAGTCTTCCTTCTCCCTTCGAACACCCTGGCCTTTCCCCTCCCTGCAAACGCTGGCTCAGAGCCGGTAAATGACAAATAAAATGATTATAGTATACCGTTTTATCTCCTCCTGCTGTCTCTGGGACAGTGGGGTGATGCTCCTCCACAATTGCGGAGGAGCTGCCCCTACTAAGCTAGCTCTTAGGGCATGATTACCGTAAAATAGCGTTCTTTGTGCAATTGCAATTCCTGATTGTGAATGAATTGCAATGTTACTAAACCCAGTAATTACCAGAAGAAAAAAAACTGCACTTGCAGTTAAATTTCAGCCGGTCAACTTCCACAAGGGGAAAAGGATTGTATTGTGGTGAGCAACAAAATCCACATCATTCCTCAGAAACACCTTGGTGTCAAATGTTTATCAGAGATGATAGTCATTGCATCCAACCGGGCTGACTTGTATTCAAACCCTTAAAGTGTTATTTGGGAATTTTTATTACTGCAGTCTAACTTTTGCAAGCCACAAGTAAAAGCTGCACTTTTCTGCTAAGGTGATGTTTTAGGTTACTATGAGCAAAAGAGGTCAGGAGATTGGCAAAATAGGTCATTAGTGGGTAAAAGAGGTCAGGAAGAAATTGTATCTAGTTTGTGAAAAGTTAAATGTGAGAATTGATCGGGAGACCCTACAAGTAGACGTAAGAAAGAGCGAACTCTGAACTCTAGGGAATGAATGGTCTAATATGGAAGACATGGTGTATTTGAGAAAGAAAGAGTCAGTGAAATTTATGATAGCTAGTTGGGAGAAAGAAATTTGGTTCCCCTATTTGGACATATTACCCAATCAATGGCTTAGATCGAATGTTTTTAGATTGAGACTTAGTTTTAATTTTGGTATGATTAACAGGGAAAGTAAAAGCAGAAATGAGGCAACCCGATGGTAAATGTAAATGTAGGCTGGGCACAAAATGCGATAATTTACACCTATTAGTGGACTGCTCAAAAGTGCAAGCCTTGCGGAAACAGTTCTTACAACCGATGTTTTTTAAATATATGACGTGCACAAGCAATTGAACGTCTCACTGATGTGACAAATCTTGAAATTTCAGTAGCCATTGCCAAAGTACATGGAGGCCGCCAAAAGGTTTTTCATGGAACAGGTAATGGATGACTGAGAGGGGAAACAACAGTTACAACGCAACTGTTACAACTGACTACTTTTACAACGCAACTACTACAATGCAGGATCCTTTACAACGCATGCCTTTACAACGCATGCCTTTACAACGCATGACATTACATAGCAGATGCTATTACAACGCATGCCATTACAATGTAAGTATAGGTAAGTTTATCTTTTTTAAAACATTTATTTAATTTGGGTTTTGAGGTATAGGGGTATTTTTAGAGTTCAGGGCTAGGTTTGGGTTATGGGGTACAGGGGTATTTTTAGGGTTCAGGGCTAGGTTTGGGTTATGGGGTACAGGGGTATTTTTAGGGTTCAGGGCTAGGTTTGGGTTTTGGGGTACAGGGGTTCAGGGCTAGGTTTGGGTTTTGGGGTACAGGGGTATTTTTAGGGTTCAGGGCTATGTTTGGGTTTTGGGGTACAGGGGTATTTTTAGGGTTCAGGGCTAGGTTTGGGTTATGGGGTACAGGGGTATTTTTAGGGTTCAGGGCTAGGTTTGCGTTATGGGGTACAGGGGTATTTTTAAGTGTCAGGGCTAGGATTGGGTTATGGGGTACAGGGGTATTTTTAGGGTTCAGGGCTAGGTTTGGGTTTTGGGGTACAGGGGTATTTTTAGGGTTCAGGGTTAGGTTTGGGTTTTGGAGTACAGGGGTATTTTTAGGGTTCAGGGCTAGGTTTGGGTTATGGGGTACAGGGGTATTTTTAGGGTTCAGGGCTAACTTTGGGTTATGGGGTACAGGGGTATTTTTAGGGTTCAGGGCTAGGTTTGGGTTATGGGGTACAGGGGTATTTTTAGGGTTCAGGGCTAGGTTTGGGGTTTGGGGTACAGGGGTAGCTTTAGGGATTAGGGATAGGTTTTGGGTATAGGAGTACAGGGGTATTTTAAGGGTTCAGTTTTTTAAAAAACGACTCTAAATAAATTAAATTAATTAAATAAAATTAAATAAATTAAATAAATTAAATATTTATTAATTACAATTTTTAAAAAAAAGATATACTTACCTATACTTACGTTGTAATGGTATGCGTTGTAATAGCATCTGCTATGTAATGACATGCGTTGTAAAGGCATGCGTTGTCAAGGATCCTGAGTTGTAAAAATCGCGTTGTAAAAGTTTGCGTTTTCACGTCATACATCCACTGAGAGATATGATGGAAATTAGAATAGCTTCCTTTATAGACAAAGCCTTATGTGTCTTATCTTATTAAAGGAAAATATTTTATAATAGAAATGCGTATTGTTTTTAAAAATGTGATGTCATTTTATAAATGTGTGCATGTATTACAGTAAACTAGGGAAAACATTCTTTGAAATTGGATAATTCAATTGGAAGTTATGATGAATTGAGCACATTTTAATATTTATTGTAAAGGGCAATGTTTTATGGGTTTAAAGACCTAATGGTCCAAATAAACTTCATGTTTGACTGACTAGGTTACTATGTGGATGAATACCTTAAGCTATAATTACTTCATTGGGGCTGGGAACTGAATCTCATTTCAGAATGGGGGAGGGTGAACCTAAAACAAAAGGTGGTAGTGCAACTGGTGCTCTATATAGGATTCTGCTGACAGTTAATCTGAAGTCGCAAAATGACATGTACTATCTACTTTCACAGAGACAACCTTTGCTCCATGGGGTTAACCATTATGATTTCAAGGGAGTGAAGACAGTGTTTTAATATTCATAATCTTACTTACAATTGAACAAACACTAAGGCCTGATTTAGAACTTGGCGGACAGGTTACTCTATCACAGTGTTGATGGATATCCCGTCCACCGAAATCGAAATGCCATAGGATATAATGGGTTTTATATTTCGATGGACGAGTTATCCGTCACCACTGTGACAGAGAAACCCATCCGCCAAGATCTAAATCAGGCTCTATGTCATAGACAGACACTATCTCATGGGGTTAAACAGGGTCCAGCTGGAACAGTAAATAGGCCTGGGCCACCAAAATAAAAGTGGCCCGTCAATAGTGAATTAAGTAGATAATTAACGTCCAATGTTTGTAAATTGGGCAGTTTTGGACACCCTGTATAAGCAGTTTTGCAAGGTATGGAAGACTGCATGGATTTGAACTTGCTGAAGGCAATGTTTGTTCAATCCCAGAGAAGTCAACAATAAAAAGTTGTCCGCAAACACCCAAAAAACACCCACACACAATGACCTGTCTAACTAGCCCATCAGGCACTGCCTGTTTGCCCAGTGGGCCAGTCCAACCCTAGTACTAAACAAGGGTTCGGAAGAGCCAAGCCAAATTATACAAACCAAAGGCAATAGGTGCTCAGTTCTCACATTTTTCTTGGGAGATGAAACTGGGTTGATCCTTCGGATAGTGGATAGTGTCTTTAGCAATGGTCAGTGGATCAAATTGATGTGAGATTCTGCAGATTTATTTTTGCAGGGCACTATCATTTTGGAGGCTTCATTTGTCTCCTCAGTCCTATTACAAGGCAGCCTACTGGAAGAGGTTGAAGTTAAAGTGTCACTTGCCAAAGGCTAATTGCCAAGATCAGCCTCATGTTGTTGTACGTATGATTCCTGCATGTATGACATCACTTTTCAATAGAGAAACAGGTTAGGACACAAATCCAAAATATTTTCAAATATGAATGCAACAGGAGATTTCATAGTTTGAGAATCTTCCTCTCTCATCCACTCCAGTAACACATAAATCAAACTTCAATATAAGTAAAACAACCAATCCAATGACAGCTTTATAATGCACATCTTTTATACATGAGATCAAAAAAACGGAAAAGATTCTTACTTGGCGGTTTGAAGACAATCATCCAATGTAAAAACCAAGTGCTCAATAGCATATTTTCCCCTTGTGGGCACTATTATAAAGGACTTTCACCAAATCAGAATTGCCCAGGCTTTGACAGGTATGGAGGCTTGACTTGTGTGTGGCACAAGGACATTCAGGGTTTGGAGTCAGCACAAACAAATCAATCATGAATGTAACATGGGGGGAGAAGAAGGGCTCTAGTACAATGTCCTCTCTTATCACTTGTTCTACCAGTGCCCACGCTGAATGCAGCACAGCCATTTTATGTAGAACTTATTCACACACCCCTGAAATAAGGATTGTAATGGAGGAGTGTGTGGGCAGAGGCTTTTGGTGCTGGTAATTCCTTGAGCAAGCAAAATAAAGATACCATCGAGCAGGTTCTCCAAGCCAACATGCTTTTAGCTATTTTAGCTTAACTTCTTTAGTCTGTTCTATTTTAATTAGTTAGCTTAAACTGCTTTAAAAGAAATGCTAATTTTCTCAAAATTTTTAAAAAATAGTTTTAGAAAAAATACTCATGAATACGAACACCAGTTACTCATTTAGTGGACTGGTAGAAGAAAGATCTTGGCATATAATCAGCAATAACATTCAACATCCCTGGCACTAGAGCATTCTTTCCACCAGAGATGTTTGTGCAGTTAGAGCAGTGATGGCGCACAATCCAGCCCTGGCATAGGATGACTCCAGGTAAACAGAGCCCCAGAAGGCCAAGGGTCCCTGTGATTCAAACCATCTCTCGATGAAGAGCAGACCTGGCACATAGAGCGTGGCTAGTATATCAGCTGGTATGGGGCTTGGAATGCCGCAGGCACCAGAGACTGCCTGGCACATAGAGCTGGGTTAGTACATCAGATGGTAGATAACTTGGAAAGCCCATTTACCAGAGACTGCCTGGCATATAGAGCAGGGTTGGTACATCAGATGGTGTGAAACATAGAACACCCCGGGCACCAGAGACTGCCTGGCACATGGAGCAGTGTTGGTACATCAGATGGTATAGGAGTTGACATGTTATGTTATGTTAGGAGTATTTATAAAGCACATGGCTGCCCCAACATCGGGGCGTCCCAACGGTAGCAGACAAAGGGGTTCAGAGCGAATGAGCTAAGTGGAAGAAAAAAGCCAGGGTGTAATAAATTTCCTAAATGCCCAATGATCTTGTGTGCTCTGCACAGCAAGAGGGGCTTCATTCCATAGGGCGCGGGCCAATGCCTTTAAGGAGCGTCCACCCGCTCTTTTCCCTCCACTCTTGGAGTACTAGCCATGTGCAGATTGGCAGAGCGCAGAGCCCACCCTGGAACGTATTAAGAGCAGAGCCCTTGCAGGATTTGAGGGGCTTGGCCATGTAAGATCCAATGCGGGGTGCAAAGAGTCTTGAACTGGGCTCTCAGAACAATCGGCAGCCAGTGTAGACAGCGGAGATGATGGGAAGCATGACAGTGCTTCGGTAGGGCAAAAAGGGTACGTGCTGCCGGATTCTGTGCCCCTGGGAGTCTTTTGATGACAGCTTTATTAACTTCAAGTAGGAGCCCATTACAGTAGTCCAGACAGGACAGCACAATTAATTGGACAATTGTTTGGCGGATAGATGCATCAAAGAATCTCAGGATGGGTTTCAGACTGCGTAAGAGGCGGACACAAGTCACCTCACTTTTTTCACGTGGTTCTGGAATGAGAGGGTATTGTCCATAAGGACCCCTAAGTTCTTAACTGCAATTTTCGGTTAGGGAAGAGTGCCTATAGCCTTTGGCCATGATTGATTGTCCCATGGATGGATATCCCTACCTACCAGGAGCACCTCTGACTTGGTAGAGTTCGATTGTGGGCAGTTGTCTGCCATCCAGTCTGAGATGGCCAGAAGGTCCTCTTGGAATTTCACTTGATCCTGTTTAACATTGTTTGAAAAGTACACACCAGCTGGGTATCATCAGTGTATGATACCATCTTGATGTTCCATGCTTTTTTGCCAAGAGGGCCAATGGGCGGACATAAACGTTAAACAGCATGGGGCTCAGGGCAGAGCCTTGCGGGACACCACAGCTGAGGGGGCAGACACTGGATCGATAGCGAGGGGTGTGGATCTGAAAGGTGCATTCAGTCAGGAAAGATGCAAATTAGGCTAGAGCCTTGCCTTTGACCCCATTCTTCCCCAGCCCTTGAAGTAAGATCTCATGGGAGACATTATCAAAGGCTGCACTGAGGTCAAGTAAAACCAATGCTGAGGTGTTACCTTCACAGTGCAAAGCTCGCAACTGCTCTATTACTGCCAGTAGGGCAGATTCCGTGCTGTGTCTGGACTGGAAGCCATTTTGTGATCCGTCCAGAATCTCATTTGCTTCCAGATAGTGAGTCAGGAGGGTGCTTACATGGGACCACAGGCAATGGAGACTGCCTGGCACATAGAGCTGGGTTGGTACATCAGATGGTATGGCACATAGAACGCCCCATGCCCTATAACCTGTCTGGCAAATAATGCAGGGTTAGTAAATCATATGGTTTGGCACATAGAATGCCGCAGGCACCAGAGACTGCCTGACACATGTAGAATGATTAGTATATCAGATGGTGTGGCACACACAATGCCCAATGCCCCATCGACTGCCTGGCATATATTCATGGGTTTGTACATCAGATGGTGTGGCACGTAGAATGTCCCATGCCCTATAACCTGCCTGGCACATAGAGCAGGGCTAGTACATCAGATGGTGTGGCACGTAGAACGCCCCATGCACCAGAGAATGCCAGGCGCATAGAGCAGGTTTTGTATATAAGATGCTATAGCACTTTGAATGCCCCTGGCACCAGAGACTCCCTGGAAGATAGAGCAACTTTGGTCCCGGAAATAGCAAATCCTGCAGGAGCACAGCTGGAGAAAAGAGCAGCATCTGGTGCCTGCCACTCAGAGGAGCTGGGAACAAAAATGGACCATCATTGCCATAAACACTGGGGCATTTCTAAAGCCTTACGGGATACTACTGCTGGTCATGTAGAAACATCAATCAGAGAACCTACTGCTTTTTCAAAATCTTTTTCATGATTTTACCTTTTTAACCTTTGCAGTAACGAGCAGAATCCAAACATTACTATCACAACAGGCAGGCATTGGCATCTTAAAAGTATAGTCACATGGACATGTTAAACAGTCAAGCATGAACTCTAATATCTTGATTTTCATGTAATGCCTTCAAAGCCCATATAGATTTACATCAACACTACACTGATTGATTTCGGATGTATGTCGTTACAACGCATACTTTTACTCCGCATACCATTACAACGCGGTTTTTACAACGCATACCATTACAACGCATAGCGCTTTGAGGTGCTGGATAGTGGTAAGTATAATTTACTATTCTAACTCCAGTCCCCGTGGACCCTAGGGAAGGTGTTGGATAGTAAATTAAACTTACCTCTTATCCTAGAGCGCCCCCCAGCGCAATGCGTTGTAATGTCATGCGTTGTAATGCCTGCGTTGTAATGGTAGTGCGGAGTAAAAGTTGCGTTGTAACGGGTGTATACCATTGATTTCACCTACAGCGATCTACTGTTAGGTGAAAATATTAGGATATTGTCCTGCTCAGTTTTATCACCTCTTCTTGCTGTATACAGATTAATATCTTGAGTTTCTGCCCGTTCTTGCTCATCACTTACCACATATCCAAGTTTGAGGTCATTATTAAAAACCATTTACCAGCTGTTCAACTTGTCACTAACAATGGCTCTAGGGACATCAATGTGATATTAACATTCCTAGATTTAGTTTTCAGTCCCTGTAAACATGATCTGAGCTGCCTACCTAGTTCTGTCCTATGCTTTTTGTTTATTCTACTATAGTTATATGACCCTCCCTTAGTATTCATCGGGGCTAATGTAGGTCTGTTAGTTATAGTGCACTGAAACAGAGAAATGGTAGTGGCGAGCATTAAAGAAAAGAAAATTATTATGAATGCCCTGGTCCTTGTGAAAAGTGGGCCCATGTGATATTTCAGTTGCACTTGCATAATTTTGTTTAACGTCAGTAATTTTGAGTTAGGCTTGCTGTATGAATTCCAGAAATGATGTTATTATGCCACACCACATGATTTCATGCCATTCAAAAGCCAGGTCTTGAGGAGTCTTCTGAAGGTGAGTAGGTCTTGGGTCTGCCATAGGTGGGTAGGGAGGGTGTTTCAGGTCTTGGCGGCGAGGTAGGAGGATATGCCACCGGAGGTTGTTCATTGGATGTGGGGGGCGGCAGCGAGGGTGAGGCCGGCGGAGCAGAACTGGTGGGTGGGGGTGTAGAAGCTGAGTCTGCTGTTTAGGTAGGCTGGTCCGGCATTGTGAAGTGCTTTGTGTGCGTGGGTGAGGAGCTTGAAGGTGATCCTTTTGTCAACGGGTAGCCAGTGTAGATCTCTCTGGTGGGGGGTAGAGATGTCAGCAAATGTGTTCAAAATCCCAAGAACAAGATAGCTTATGTTTCTGAAGAGACACCCAAAATATGTAAATGCACTTGTGTTACTGGGACTTCTAGTATTGAGGAGAAAAAGGGATTTGTTGATTATCTTACTGAAGATGTTTCTAACCTCAATGACTCTGTTGAAGATAAGTCTATAAAGAAACCCATATGTGAGATGTTTGTGTTGGGACTTAAAATTGATCTTATGGCAGATTTGGTTCGCCGTGGACGATAATCTCTAAGGATTATTTTGATGAGCGTTTAGGTTCTGTTCTGGATTTGATTGATATTTTGCCATCTGATGTATGTCCTTTGAGCTTTAATGGATCTAAAATTGACATGATAGGGTTTTTCCTGGTTGATCTTACCTTCAGATCTAGGTGTGTTAAAGTTAAACTATATGTTGCTGTCAAGGGTGTAAATGTCATAGGTTGGAAAGACCAGTGGAAATTTGGGAATATTCTTAATCCTAGTGCAAAAGATCCGGTTTCGTTAGATCAAACACTTGTTTTTGATAATATTTCTTCCATTGTATCTGAAAAGAATACTGATAACATCAAATCTGAATTCGAAGATGTTTTTTCTGACAAGTTGGGAATGATACAGAATTTTCCACACAAAATAAAACTCAAATTGGGTGTTTCTCCAGTAAAACAGAGGTTAAGGGGGGTACCAATTAATGTTAGAGAAGAACTAAAAAAAAGTCTTTTCCACCCTCGATCTAAGATCTGCCTATCACCAGAATCCCCTGACTGATGATTCAAAATGTCTTACGGCATTTATCACTCCTCAAGGGCTGTATCAATATACAAGAATGCCGTTCGGTTTAGCATCGGCCGCCTCTGTTTTTCAAAGATTTATGTTTATTATTTTTAGGGATGTTGACCAATTCGTCAAGTGTTTTCAGGATGACATTCTGATTTATTCTGGTACTACTGAGGAACATTTTTTACATTTGCACTGTGTTTGTGAGAAGTTGAGGAAAAGTGGTTTGACTTTAAAGTCGAGTAAAAGTAAACTGTTTCAAGACTCCGTTGAATATCTTGGTCACACATTATCTAGAAATGGGGTGGTACCAAAGAAGTCCAATGTAGAAGGTATTAGTAATGCTCCTCCTCCCTGCAACAAAGAACAGTTACTTTCTAGCGCAGGTATGTGCGAGTATTATAGTAAATTTTTTAACAACTTTGCAGCAAAAATTGGAACCCCTTAGGAAACTTCTCAGACATGGTAATGCTTTTGAATGGGGAAGTGAACAATAGTATGCTTTTGAACATATTAAATCAGAGATTTTACATGCTCCCACACTTAAGCCTTTCTGTTTAAATAAGACATGCATCATTACGGTGGGTGCAAGCATGTATGGCATTGGTTCAGTCCTATCTCAGACATCTGGTAAAGAAGAACGGAATATCTGCTTCGCATCATGAACTTTAAATGAAAGCGAACGCAGATATGCTGTTATAGAAAAAGAACTTTTGACCTGTGTTTGGGCGATTGAACATTTCATGAAACTACATTTGGGGCAGTAAATTTGTTTTGAACACGGATCACAAACCGTTAGTCAACATTCTTTCTCCAGGAGGGGATTGGAATTCGACTGCACGTATTGCCAGACTGACCTCTAGATTACAAGAGTATTGCTTCACACCCAAATTTGTTCAAGGAAAAAAAAATGTGGTTGCTGATTTCATGTCTCGCCTTCCTTGCCAAATCTCTTTCAATAATATTCCTGATGACACTGATGTTGTCACATGTTTACAAGATGTTTTGTTGGGTACGTTTGAAGATATTTCTGAAGGGGCCTGGACTCTTGCAGATAATCAAGATCTTTCTTTGCAGACCATCAAAAAATATATTTTGGAAGGTTGGCCTGATAAGAAAAACATAACAGAAAATGTCATGCCTATGTTTAAGGTATATAATGAATTGGAATTAGAAACGAATTTAGTGTTCAAATCTGTAAAATGTGTACCACGATTTGCTATCTAAAATGTCATTTTAGAACTTGCTCATAAGACGCATCAGGGAATGTCTGCAATGAAACGTTTAATAAGAAATTATTTTCGGTGGCCAGGTTTAGATCGCATGGTTGATCGAAAAGTAAGAGAGTGTGAGGTTTGTATGGGTAGTGAGAAGATGTTAAAAGTGAATGTTCCTCCGTTGAAGAATAGGCCCTGGTCCACTGATCCCTGGAAAAAAATTAGCATTCAATATTTCAGGTCCATTTATGTGTATACCCAATGATTCTCGTTATGCTTTTTTCTCATTGACTACCACTCTAAATGGCCTGAAGTCAAATTTTTTCTGCTGCTTCAACCAGTAGTGTAATTGAATTCTTTAAGGAAGTCTTTTCAAGAGAAGGTTGTCCTTCGACACTTGTCACTGACAATGGGGTTAAGTTGACTTCATTAGAAATGGAGGATTTCCTCAAACGACAGAATATAGTACATCATACTGTTTCTGTTTATGAACCCCATGAAAATGGTTTAGTTGAGCGTTTCAACAAGGTTTTGAAAGGATTTATATCTGATGCTATCAAGTCGGGGTCCAATTGGAAAAATCTTTTGAGAGAAACGCTTTGGCTTTATCGCATAAATCCACACTCAACTACTGAGGTTAGTCCCTTTCGTCTTCTTAAAGGGCGATATCCTGCTTCTAATATTTGTCCTTGGTGGCTCAGGGAAAAATGTTCTAATAACTCTTTTTAAAAGGTGCTTATTAAGGATGTTGCCCATAAAGTTGAATATAAACAAGCTAAAACAAAGAGTGGTATGATAGTAAGTGGAATACTAAAAACTTCCAATTTGTCTGTGGGTGAGTGGGTTAGGATTCGAAGGCCAGGTTTCCTAACTAAATGCTCAGATAAATTTGGTAAACCTATGAAACTGGTTAAAGTTTTTAGTAACAGTGTCATCACATAAGATGGTAAGTTGTGGAACATCAAACGCGTTGCTAAGTGTCCTGATGTTCATTATACTAAGTTTCTTGATCCACAACGGAAAACTATGGAATCTATTGCATCTTGGGTTAAGTCTTTTTTCCGACCAAAATGTGTTCCAAGGAAATTTGCTGACTATGATTCATAACCATCTTCTTTGACTATATTTTATAACCATCTTCTTTCCCAGAGTTTTATTTTGTATTTAGGTTTTGATATGTTTACATTAGTTTTTCTTAATGAAGGGAGATGTGTTACATTCTTCGTTCACATGTATTTTCTTACTCTGTATCTTTAAATGGTTATGTATTCATTTGTATGCTTAGAGTTCCATTTGGAACTCAAGGGAGCTGCAAGGCGACACAGTCAGTTGCCTGTCTCTTCCTGCACTGTGGCTGTCTTCATCTGTTGATGTGCCGTTTTTAAATAAACCATCTGATTTCACCATTTGTTCCCATCTACTTTATAACACTGCCCACTGTAATTTTAAAAAGTGCACCTCTTTAAAATAGCTCTGTACTTCATTTTTTTAGAAGAGATACAAATTGAGTACTTTGCACACCTACCAGATTGCGCACTACTCCCGGGGTCCCTATTAGTAGTGCAGAACCGCCATCTTGGGAGAACTCAGGGTAGCGGGCTAGTCTGTTACCCCCAGATTATATTTAAAAAGAGGCTTGCGCAGGCGTGCTCATTGAAGCCCTCCTGGGGCTTGAGCCGGGAGTGCCACCGAAACGATATTGTTACATTTTTAAAATGCACCTTTTTAAAATTGCTCAGTACTTTATTTTATTTTTTAAAGAAATACAACTTGCGTACTTTGCACACATAACAGATTACTCACGACTCCCGGGTCCGCATTAGTAGTGTGGGATCGCCATCTTGGGAGAACTCAGGGTAGCGGGCTAGTCTTTGCCCCCCTGATTATATTTTAAAAAGAGGCTGGTGCGAGCGCGGTCATTGAAGTCCTCCTGAGGCTTGAGCCGGGAGTGACCATGGAAATGGTATTGTTAGCCCTAGTAATTTTAAACTACACCTTTTTAAAATTGCCAGTACTTTATTTTTTTATAAAAGAAATACGTTTGTATTTTGTACACCTACCAGATTGCTCACTACTCCTAGTCTTTGGCCCCCTGATTATATTTAAAAAAAGGCTGGCCCATGCGTGCAGAGGACGAGCCCATTCTGCTGCTGGTAACACCATTTTGACGACTACTCTAGCAGCATGCTAAACAGTCTACCACTTGTTTAAACCCCGAATGCATATGTATTCAGCTCGGCACCTGGCCTCCACATGCCCGATTCACCTGTCCCGGTTGCAACACGGAATTACGGGAGCTTCTGTTTCTGCAGGTTAAAGAGACACAAAACACAGGTATGGACAGAAGAGGCCCTGGGGATGGAAATACATTGAAATCTGTTCTTTTTAACGCAAAATCCTTTGTTAAACACAGTATTGACTGCACCTCACTTACTGAGGAAGAGGAAATTAATTTCGCATTAATTACCGAATCCTGGATGGACAACGCTTCCGGTCCGGATTTTATTAAAGTAACACCACCTGATTATCTCTGTTACACATTAAGTAGGCCTTACAAGAAAGTTATCTACCGCAAGTCAGTAACTGTATCTTTTTTCTCTTCGTTGAATGCCGAATGTGAAGCTCTGGATTTTTGTTTCTATCTCTAGGACATTATACCTTTAGAGGCATTTATAGGACACCAGTCCCCAGAAGCCCATTCATAACACAAGTTGGCAGTATGCTCTAAAGTATCTTAGTGCCGGCTCACAGACTATATTAGGAGACTTTAACTTCCATCAGGAGGCGCTTGCTGATCCAGATACCATAAACCTGCTGGACCTGATGAGCAATCTTGACTTAAAGCAATTGCTCATTGGCGCCACTCACAAGGCAGGCCACACATTGGAAGGCACACTAGGAAACGAGCAACTTAACAGCTGCTGAGCAGAGCATGAAATAAGGTAAAAGCTGAGAAATTACAGGAAGTGTTAAATTCCACATCATTCACTCTATCTACAGATCTTAATGAGGCCACACTTCTTAATACAAATTGCTGGAAACAGCTGGTAATAAGCTTGCTCTCAAGAAACTCTGTCAACCCAACAGGACACAACCCTCCTCTCTATGTTATACCCAAGAACTTAGAGATCAAAAACTGGCCAGGAAGCACCTTGAAAGAATCTGGAGGAAGGAGGACAATGATAAAGGAAAAAAAATATTACATAATAGGTCTACCTCAGTACAAACAGATGCTTCAAGAAACAAAGCAAACATTTTTTGCTAAGATAATTCATTTGGCAAAGAAATCTATTAAAGAACAGTTTAAAACAGTAACCACCTTAGCACATCCTGCCCCTCCCCCCATTCCGGCTAGCCAAGAACTTTGTGATAAAATAACAAAATCTTTTGTTGACAAAGTAAATGCCATTTTTGCCACATTCATTAGCTCAACAATGAAAACGTCCTCGGACCACACACCCGATCCTAAGTTAAGAACATGCTCTGGCCCACAATTTGATAACGTTGCCCCGGTTAAAACATCAGACATTCCCAATCCTCTTATGACCGTGATATCAGGCTCACCATATGTCCAGTTTCTATACTAAAGATAGCGCCTGTACCAGACATTTTAACCTTGACTTCCATCATAAATGCCATGTTCACGGAAGGGTATTTTCACTCCAATCATTTTATACATATATCTAGACTCCTGCTCCCTGCCATATTCACAGAGAAAATCATGAATGATCAACTTAGCTCTTTCCTGGAAGTCGCTCAGGTGTTGGATCCCACACAGTATGGGTTCCGAGGGTGGCACAGCACGAAGACCGCCCTGTTAAATCTACTGAAGAGATCAGGGCGACACTTGACCGGCGAGGCAAAGCCACTAAGATTATGTTGGACCTCTCAGCAGCCTTTGATACGGTCCATCATGGTTTGTGATGGACCGGCTGCAAGAGATTAGTGTCCAGGGCTCCACCTGGAAACTAATCAAATCCTTCCTGTCAAACAGACTAGAAATTGTCTCCTTCGGCGAATTCTCTACCAAACCATTTTCTTCGCCCTGTGGTGTTCCCCCGGGGTCATCCTTGAGCCCAACAATTTCTAACATTTATGTGTCACTGTTGGCTCCCCTGATCAAATCCTATGGCTGCAGCTGATACCCAAACTGTGGTCTCGCTGATGCCAGGTAAGCTGCAGGGCACAGCGTCCCGATTCCATAACTATATTACTGCTGTGGGTAACTGGATAGCCCGAAATTGCCTTAAATTAAACTCCAGCAAAATGGAGGTTGTGTTGTTCGGAAATGATGCCAATTTCTGGACCCTGGCTTGGTGGTCTGATACATTGAGTCCCCTTTCCTCCCCTATCAAAAAGGTAAAAAATCTAGGAGTCTGGAAAGACAACAAACTCAGTTTTAGGGACCAAGAGAATACGGTGGTCTATTCTACTTCGTATATTTTAAGATATTACAAGAAAATCATGCCATTCTTACTCAAAGAATGAATGAATGAATGAATGAATGAATGGAGTCTTGTAATGCGCAACTTAGCCCAAGGGCATCAAGGCGCCGGAAAGATCGTACAACTTGTAAATTTTCTAATGCAGAACTACGGGTACGCCTCTACAAAGAGCCAGGGTTTTAGTGCTTTACGAAAGAGCATAATAGAGGGTTGTTGGACCAAATCAGGGAGAAGAGTGTTCCACAGCCTGGGCGCCAGGGAAGAGAAGGCTCTCCCTCCCCACCTCGCTTTGTGAAAGCAAGGGATTACCAGAAGATTTTTACTGGAAGAGCGAAGAGATCTACAGGGAGAGTAAGCATGTAAGAAGGACCTGATGCCCTCTGAGCCTGAGCCATACAAGGCCCCATGGGCAAGACACAGGATCTTAAACGAGACCCTAGACTGGATGTAAAGCCAGTGTAGATTCTTCCTGGCCAAAGAGGCTGAGGAGAGTCTAGGAAGATTAAGAACCATTCTGGCCACCACATTTTGTACAATCTGTAAGCGCTGAATAAGATTCTTATTAATGGCTGAGTAAAGTGCATTACAATAATCAAGTCTCGAGGAGACGAGAGCAACAGTGACTTGCTTCCGAGCTTCAGGAGAGAGGTAATGAGCGATCTTTCTCAAAATCCTGATGATACCACAGCAGGTGGAGACCGTCCTTCTGACCTGACGATCGAAGGAGAGCGAGGTATCTATCATCACACCCAGGTTCCTAGCATATTGAGAGGGAAGGGGACAAGCCCCAAAGGAAGATGGCCACTAGTCACTCGACTAGATATCCTGGTCGCCCCCAAAGATCAGAACTTCTGTCTTCTCTCCGTTTAACTTCAAGGAATTCTGGATCATCCATTGGGAGACTGCATCCATACAATTCCTGAAGTTAAGAGCGGAGGAACTCACCGAATGGGAGAGGGAGACCATGATCTGGGTGTCATCGGCGTATGACAGTACCTCCAACCCAAAAGATTTTACAAACCTGCCGAGTGGGGCCACATAAATGTTAAAAAGAGTGGGGCTCAGGGAAGATCCCTGGGGCACCCCACACTAAACAGGTTTGGAGGGGGAAAGGAATTCGCCCAGCTTCACCCTCTGTTCTCTTTGATTGAGAAAGGAGGTCAGGAGGCTCAGAGCTGCACCTCCGACACCAATCTCCCTGAGACGAGTGGCCAGGACAGAGGGAGACAAGGTGTCGAAGGCTGCCGTAAGGTCGAGCAGGACCAAGCGGGTAGTCTGGCCCATGTCGACCTTCGAGCGGATGTTATTGATGACCACCGTAAAGGCGGACTCAGTGCTGTGAGCTCTACGAAAACCATGTTGTGATGGATCCAGCAAGCTGGAGTCATCCAAAAAAGAACTTAGGTAAAAGTTAAGGTGTGACTCCAGTATATTTGCTGGAGCGGGTAGCAAAGATATAGGGTGAAAGTTCTTCATCACCCCAGGGTCCAACGAGGCCTTTTTAAGGAAAGGTTTAATCACCGCCAATTTTTAAGAAAGTGGGAAAGTTCCTTCCAAGATTGCTAGGTTCATCGCCTTTAAAAGAGGAGGAATTAACACCTCCCTACAATTCTTGAGTATCTTAAGAGGGCAGGGATCCAGAGGGGAGCCCGATTTGGTTTCATCGAGAAGCAGGTTAATCCTTTCCAGGGTAAGAAGAGGGAATTTTAGAAAACTGGGGCAGGAATCCTTCGACCGACAGTCAAGAGTGGAAGGGGCAATAGTAGGGGGTGCAGGCAAATTAACATTAAGTGATTGTAGTGATGTATAGATATCAGCTATTTTAGGATGAAAGAAGATGGAAATCTTATCACAGAGCTCCTGAGAGCCCACTAAAGGGTCCGATATCTGAGGAACGGAAAGGGAGTCTATAATCTTGAACAGATCTCTGGGAGAGTGAGGGAGGCTGTCAGATTAAGAAAATGAGCCGTCTTTTCCTCCATTATGGCCAGTTTATATTCTTTAAGGAGGCGTTTGTGAATATCTCTCTACTTAGGATCAAAATGAGCCCACCAACACCTCTCCTGTTTTCTACAGCCCTGCCTTAGCAACTTAAGGGAGTCGGAGAACCAGGGTGCTGAGGGACTCTTTCTGGCAGAGTAATGCTGTTTAACAGGGGCCAAGATGTCTACTGCTCCAGAGATGGAGTTGGAAACTTCGAGGGCAGCGGCATCAGTATCCCTCAGGATGAGAGGCCTTAGTCTGTTCATAAATTGAGCAAGTGTCTCGTTGTTGATCTCCCTATAGCTCCTTCTTATTTCCCAGTTACTACAGTCGGTAGAGATGGGGACAGAAGGAGAGAATTTAAGCTCCAGGGGAACGGCCAGGTGATCTGACCACACCAAAGGGATAGGGGAACCCATCTTTAGTCTGGGATCATTAGAGAAAACTCCGTCCAGCGTGTGGCCGGCAGCATGAGTGGGACTGTCAACAAGCTGGCTCAGGCCACACGAGGCTAAAGTTTCCTCCAAAAAAGAAGTGTCACTGGAGTTTGAGTTTTCAAGGTGAAAATTAAAGTCACCCAGAAGGTTGATGTTGGGTCTGTCAATAAAAGATTCTAACATCTTTAGTAGTTCGTGGCTAAAGGCTGACCTAGGTCCAGGAGGCCTATAGAACAAAAGACGGGAGAAAGAAACTGTGGGGGTAGAATTAAGAGAGAAATACATAGCCTGAAAATAATCTGTGGGGGGTGGACAGGTGTTTGGTACAGCAGACGGAGGAACTTTTATGTAATATACCCAGTCCTCCTCCCCTTTGCCCAATTCTGTCCATCCGAGATAAAGTGTAGCCCTCAGGAATAGCATCAACAAGCTCGGGCCTGGGGACTCCGATGCCCAGATTTCCCTAATAAATACCCAGGACGGTTTCCTGGAGGAAACGAAGTCTTTAAAGGCGATGTTATTTTTAATTAAGGACCTGGTGGACAGGTGTTTGGTACAGCAGACGGAGGAACTTTTATGTAATATACCCAGTCCTCCTCCCCTTCGCCCAATTCTGTCCATCCGAGATAAAGTGTAGCCCTCAGGAATAGCATCAACAAGCTCGGGACCTGGGGTTTCGGATGCCCAGATTTCCGTAATAAATACCCAGGACGGTTTCCTGGAGGAAACGAAGTCTTTAAAGGCAATGTTATTTTTAATTAATGACCTGGTAATAATAAGAAAGCCCTCTTCAATAACCAGAGGAGGGGAGTCAGGAATCTCAGTGGTAGACTTGATCTTTAGAGTACTCAGTATTTTAAGGCAATTGTATTTGTCTTTACAGCTGCAAGTAGGAGCATGTAAAAGTGCCTATGGGGAAAGTGAGTAGTGGCAAGGCTTTCTGGGGGGATTCAAGGCCAAGAGAGCTTCGAAGGAGTAAAGCGCACTTACTTGGGAACAGAGAGAAATAGGGACAGCATCCGTGGCCCCTGGCGCACACTCAGAGCGGATGGGCGCAGATGGGCTGGACTTAGGCAGGACCTCGGGGCGTGCCCGCTGCACGCGTCAGAAGCCATAGAGCCTAAATAAGGTTGGGCCTGAGTGTCGAGCCCCGTGTGACCGTCTGAGGCCAATGAGGGCAGGGACACCAAATGTTTGCCGGCGCCCTCCACAGCAAACGGGAAAACCCGTGGTGGACCGGGGCGCTGGCAGGAGGAACGTGAAGCAGGTAAGAAACACGAGGGGATGTGCAAAAAGGCAAAGTAACGACACAGTTTTTAAAATATACCACTAAAACAGGACGACATAGTAATCATGAAGCCAAATGCAATTTTTAAAAGCAGCTCTGTTAAAATCAGCAGCAGTGTTAAGATTGAGGCAGCATTATCATGGACTCAAATTACAAGGGACCGTCAACAAACTACTTTAGCCATGTGTTAGAAGGGGCGATCCCAGAGGGCCAGCATATGCTCTCCCGACCACTCCGTGACCCACCTTTCCCAAGAACAAGGCCGAGTCTAGGATTGTATACACTGAGCGCACACCACACTTATGAACGAACACTACACCGTGGATTTCAGTAAGCAAGTTCTTTATCACACAATAGAGATTTAGGAAAAATGAACACGTATTTACAAGTGATCAGGGGATCGTAAAGTCTCAGTGGCAGGGAGGAGGGAAGCGGGACAGTCTCAGTATTAGGCCAGTACGAAGCGTACCCTGCGCACAGGTCTCAATCCTCGAGCCGGGGGATACGGAAGCTGGTAATCGTACTGGCTGCTCCACTCACTTCTTCTCGAACAAGGTTGTGTTGGTAGCGTCGATGGTCCCGCCGGACCGGAGTACTCCTCGAGCCGCGACAAGGTCAGCAGGGCTCGATCCGGAGTGAACAGAGTGTCTGTCGGTTCTTGAGGAGCCGCGACCACGTCAGCAGGGCTCAGGGTGTTCAACGAATGTCCTTAGAGTTCAAGGATGAGCCGCGACGAGTTCAGCAGGGCTCCGAAGTTCCAGTTACTTCTTCACGAGGATGAGCCACGACAGCGTCAGCAGGGCTTGATAAGTTCTGAGTTTCAGTCTTCTCCCCAAGGATTGAGCCGTGATCAGATCAGCAGGGCTCTCTTGTCCAGGATACAATTGCCCGCTAGTTCCTGGATGGGCCTTGATATAGCGCAGTGGCCCTTTGATGTCCGGACCCTCGCAGGCGGAGATCTCATGCCTCAGGGCTGGTCATCGGAGTGTTCCGTCGGTTGGCCCTTTGATCCTTTAGAAGATGCGTCTGGGAATTCCCAGATGCCCAGCAGGGTCTGGAGCTAGCGCTCGGGGAGGCCAGAGGTGCGATCGAAACCAGACCACAGGGGAAGGCCAGAGGTGTGAAAGAAGCCAGTCCCCCAGGGGATGGCAGAGGTGCAATTATAATTCCTTGGTCTTATCTCACTCGGGGAGCCCTCTAACCCCCAGCCGGGCATGGCACGTCTGAAGCCTAAGTTTTGCTGGGGCCGGGGTCAGGCAAGGCCTAGGAGTCAGGGACCTCGGGAAGGGTAATGGCGGCCGGGGGCCCTGGGGGAGATGCAGGTTCTGGGCGCCCGGTACAGGGAAGAGGGATGGCAGAATGCGGGGATGGTCGTCTGTTGGTAGGGTTGTGTAGGGAGCGGGGCAGACAGGGAACGGGACGACCAGGGGTTACTGGGTGCAGGGCTAGGCTAACGGGGTGCTGAGGAACAGGGGAAGCCATGCCACAAGGATAGGTCCAACACCATGTCAAGACTGGATTATGGCAATAGCCTCTATTCAATATCCAGGAAGGACATATGAATAAACTGCAACTTCTGCAGAATGCAGCAGCCAGACTGCTCATCCGCATACCAAAAACACACCTCAATCTCAGCTGAGATCAGAAGCCTTCATTGGCTGTCCGTTAGAAAACGGGTTCAATTTAAGGCTATGTGCATGGGGCCCGATTCACAGAACTGACTTCAGACAAAATCCTAAACTTACTACCATTTTGGTATTCACAGAAGGCACTTTCTCATTTTGGAATTCACAGAAGGCACTTACTCATTGATGAGTATGTGCCTTCTATGAATACCAAAACGAGTAAGTGTACTTACTCAGTTTGGTATTCACAGAGGGCACTTACTCATCAATTAGTGAGTGCCTTCTGTGAATACCAAAATCAGAAAATGCCTTCTGTGAATACCAAAATGAGTAAATGGTAGCAAGTTTAGGATTTTGTCTTATGTTAGTTCTGTGAATCGGGCCTGCCGTTCATAAGGCCTTTCATGGATCCGGGCCCAATTCCTTAAATTGCAATTCCATTTATATGCACCATAAAGACTACTGTGCTCCTCGGATGGTAAGATGGTATCGGTGCCCTTTGTAAAAAACATAAATGGGGTGGCAGAAGTTTTGTGGTGGGAGCAGCCAAGCCTTGGAATGGCCTTTCATTGCATCTTAGGTGCATGATAAACCTACTTGCCTTCAGGAAGGCTTTGAAATCTTGGCTCTTTTCTATTCATTTACTTCTCCTCTCTTTAGGCCTCTGTAAGACTTCACTTAGCGCTAGGCCACCTCCGGGTAACAGTCGAGCTTTAGAAATGTCAATAACATTAACATTAACAAGGCCACAACAGGTAAAACATGCGGGTGGAAGACCTTGAGGAATAAGGGGGAATGGTTTGTTTCTCTGAGTATACAAAATCTCTCTTTCAGTACGGACACGGCCAAAGCTTTGACCCTGATGTTGACACTCATGTAGTGTTTTACCGACAAAGTGTGACAATAGGCACTGCCTCCAGCTTGAATCCATTATGCATAAACCATTGCAACTCTAGTAGGTGCAACACATTGTTGCACCTATTAGCTCCCAAGCTCACTGACCTTTGATTTGCTAAACACAGTTTAATATTAAAAAATTATTTGCTGTGAGAATTGGGGGCATTTTTGGTTGTCGATAGTTTCTGATGATGAGGAGTATCAAGTTCTAGAAATGTTTGTCAGGAGGGGGTCCTTACGCCTAAAAATGTATGACAAGGGGGTCTAAGCATCAAAAAGTTTGATGACCTCTGCCTTAGGGTGTGTGCATACACCACTTGTTTCGGGTCTCCCTTGGCCCTAACTGGTCCTGAAGAAAGCCGCCTTAGATAGATTTGATTGGCTAAAACGTGGACCATTTCTGGATGCGTGGGATCATTTTTTCACTTTCTGATCCACCCTTGTTTTTAATTCTACCCCAGGAGAATCATTATTAAATGTATCCTGATCTGAGAGATTTTCCTGGAGGTAGTTTTAAGGTTCACATTCACAAAATGTCACTTTTTTCACTAACAGAAAATCCTGCTCTGCTGTAATCAGGCATCGCACCACACTGAGGAGGCACTCGGCCCACCAGGTGGGAACCCAATGAGGAAGTATACCAATGACTAGGTTTGTTGGTGAGGGTTCTTTAAAAAACCTGATGAGTTTTCGTCTTTGAGACTACTCAAAGTTAACAGGATGCTAGTTTCTTCATATGGTATTCAGCTAGTTCTTTTTGTTTGTTACAAGCAGTTAGCACAGCACACTGAAACATCCTTCCTATTGTTATATCCCCGAGTTAGGCCCAAATAACAAGGCGGCTTAGTCCTTATATTGTCCGAGAAAATAATGTTTCAGCTGTGACCTTTTGCACATATTTGCATGCACGACAATGTTGGACCAGTTTCTCTGAAACTACTTTGTTTATACATCCAGCTTCGCACACCATTGTCACGATGCCCCGAACATCATGTACTAGGCTTCTCTATGTACTAGTACCACAAGTTGTCCCATCTTCATCCACGAGAAGCGCTAGCCATATATCCATAACATCACTAATGTAGCACGTACATTTCAAAGGCTGCTTTTATTATAAATAATAGGCCTCCTGATAGATTGGCAGAGCGGCATGTCTGCTTACACTGAGGATCCATGCATGCTGAGAATCCATCACGCACTGGTCAGACATTCTGTGAAGGGTGTCCAACTCGAGACTTAGACTATATCTGCTCAGGTAAAGTGGTTGGATCATCGCTTGGGGGGATTCTTGGCTTTACACCAACAGAAACACTAGGTACACTTAGAGTAGGGTTCGAATAGTAGGAGTACGTTAGATTACCGCATTATATATGTGCCTGCATATATTCATTGATTTAGCACCAAGGAAGAAATATGTCTAATGTTTACTCTTTTAGTGCTTGTTAGAAATGGGATCTCTGGTTTGGCTGAGGCTTGCGCCAAAGCCAGGCAGATACCACCACTCTAGTCAGGGCAAGGGAGTTACACGCCAAGAATAACCCCTGCTCACCCCCTTGGCTATGCGACACGAGCAGTAAGGCTTATCCCGGAGGCAATGTGTAAAGCATTTGCCACACAACCACCAGCAACAACATCCCAGGCCATCCACAAGAGGAACTTCACACAAGGTTATATCAAAAATAGTCTTTGTATTCTCAAAACACATCAGATAGTAATCACACCATATACATTGTGCCAACTGGCACGGGCAATAATTACAAGGGATTGTGTACACCTGACAGGGCCACGTGGACCACTGTCAGAATCAGCACTTGGTAAAGAAATAGTAAAGGAATATATGGACTTAGAGCACAGCCAGTAATCACTGGCAGGCACTATACTCAGCATCAACCTGTAATATAAATCTTCACAGGCACAATATCTCACATGTCTAAATACATTAGACCCTAACCACCTAAGTAAGAATTACACTAGGGGCGCAAAGCACACAGGGAAGTACAATCTCCCTAAACCAAACCTAAACAGGTAAAACAACTTCCCAGGCATAAATCATATCTAGAGGGGCGTGGCTTAGGAGCCGTCGGAGATGGCCGCGGCTTTCAGGTGTGCTCCAGGCCTCCTTTTCTCATTTTGGACCGCAATCTTCGCTTATTCAAGTGTCGGAACAGGGTCTACATGTGACCTGACAAGAAACGCACTCTATACCTTTTTTTCTTCAAGTTAATGAGGCACGATTTTGCGGCCGCCATTTTGTTTTTCCAGCGCTACCGCAAAGGACAGTCTCATGTGCGTGAGAGGAATGTTTCCCTCAGATAACACGCACTTTCGATTAAAATAGCCCTTTTCCCTAATTTTTTACATCTTTTTTCTTCATTTCCCCTGTATGTGGAATATCAACCCCTTTTAAACTGTTTCCTGCTCCTTCAAGACATTTGTACTGCAGCTATAAATTGATGCTTTAGAAACCTGCATTTGCCTTTCCTCGGCAGTATCTTTTGTGTGGTTTCCCATGGCGACGCCCCGCAGCAACCGCAGTGGGTCTCTTCTGCAGATTGGCAGATTTTAATCCATTCAGTGTCCTACAAGAACCTATGGAGGATCCTCTTAAAGACTCTAATGTTCCCAAGGGGTCTATGTCATCCTCTGGTTCTCGTCCAGTTGCTAAACAAAATGCTAAAATTTCCTCTGCGTCACCATCTGTATCTGGCAAAAGAGCGAAAGTTAATGTGCCTTCTCCCACTAACTTGAATTCCTCTATTTCCATGGAGCTCCTTCTTGAGGAAATTCAGGGCTCTAAGCCACATATGGAGGGAAATAATACTAGACTGCAAAACTTGAAAACCTCCTTGTCCCTCACTAACAAAGAGTTGGGGACTTGGAGAATCGTGTAGACTTGGTTCAAGAAATTACTACTCAAGTTCCTCTTATGTCTAAGGAGATATTTTAGATAAGAAATCTGTGTCTCGCTTTTCTCCCTCTCACATTCACACCTAATTTACTGCCACTATATCCCAAAGGTCTCTGGTGGATTCTTGGAGACTTTGCAACCCTACCTTACAAGAATACACATATTTTTCACCTGCCCATTCCTCCGAATCTCGATTGGATTACATTTTTATTTCTAAAGCTTTTTCCCAACACATCACTCATTCTGATATTGATTCTATTTTACTCTTTGACCATGCCCCTGTATCCCTACATCTTGACCTACTCCCACCTATTAAGGGCGCTAGGAGGTGGAGATTTAATTACTCGATTTACTAATGCTTTCCATGATTTTACCTCTCACTTTTTCCCTGAGAATGAGTCTCCTCAATCGTCTCCTCAGCTGATTTTGGACACTTTTAAGCTGCTTCTAGAGATTTCATTATTTCCTATGTTGCTAAGAAAAAATGTCATGCTAATCTCTCTTTATTGTCACTGACCTCCCAGATTAAGCGACTAGAACATTCTTATTATTCAACCAAATCCAAATCTGATCTTACTCAGCTTAAATGCAAAACTTTCCTTTTAAATAAATTATCCACAAATTCTGCCAATTTGTTTTTACTCAAATCCAGTGCCAAATATTACTCCACTCAAAATAAAGCTGGGAATGTTCTTGCCAACTACCTTAAAGTTAAAAAAGAGTGAACGAAGATTGAATCAATCGTCTCTTCTTCCAAGACTGTTTTCCATAAAGACGAGGATATTTTTGCAGAATTTATTAATTTCTATCAAACTCTTTATACTCCGGAATCACCTCCCTTATCATCTGACATTGATCAGTACTTATCCTCCATTCCTTCCCCCCAGTTACCTGATGTAGAATTTCCTCCTTAGATAAAGATATTTGTTCTAAAGACATTTTGGAAGCCATTCATGTTCTAAAAAAGGCAAGGCTCCTGGCCCAGATGGGTTCTCCATAGAATTTTATTCCCATTTCTCCAACTTACTTGTTCCCAAACTCCATCAGCTATTTTCATTTTTCATTGCCTCTCAGATGTCTGAAGGATCTTTTCAAGAAGCTCTGATCTGCCTCCTTTCCAAGGATAACAAAGACCATACCTTATATAAAAACTATAGACCGATCTCATTGATGAATCTTGAATATAAAATATTTGCAAAAATCTTAGCTTTACATCTAGATAAAATCCTACCCCAACTGATTTGGTAGGGTGCAATGTGGTTTTGTTAAGGGGCATCACCTTTCAGATAATACTCGTCTTTTCTTCAATGTTCTTAGTAAATCCCATTCTTTTCCTCAGTTACTAGCAGCTATTGCATTAAACCCTTCGCTGAAGCGGCTATTCCGCCGCAGCGCTAAGGGGGTGGGGCGGCCGCGCGGTGGTTCCGTGCTTGTGACGGAACCGCACCGTCACGGCTCGTGGATGAGCTGTGCTTGTGACGGAACGGTTCCGTCACGGCCCTACCCGTTCTTCAGAACGTCAGCGCAGGCGCGGAATTCGCGCTGGGCAGGCGCGGCGGCAGGGCCGTGACGGAACCGTTCCGTTACCAGCACAGCCCACCCGTGGCTCATGACGGAACGGTTCCGTCACGAGCATGGAAGAGGGTAAATGCTGAAAAAGCCTTTTTATAGGGTCAATTGGACTTTTATTTTCTCTACTCTCACATGGTTTTGTTTTGGCTCTAAATTTCTCTCTTATGTCTTGTTGCTATATTCCTTTCCTAGATCCTTTACCTTTGTATCGTCTTCTTTTCCTCTTTTTCGAGGTGTTCGTCAAGGATGTCCTCTTTCTCCACTTCTTTTTATTCTAGCATTAGAATCTTTTCTGACAAAGATTTGCTTGAATAACTCTATCACTGGTTTTCCTTATGGTAAAGCCCATTTAAAATTATCTGCTTATGCAGATGGCATTCTTTTATTCATTTACAATCCTCAATCCTCTATCCCAGCTTTTCTATCTGAAGTCTCACGGTTTGCAGCAGTATCTGGCTATAAACTCAATGTAGATAAATGTGAAATTATTCCTCTTAATAAATGTTGTTTTCACGCTGATGTTTTAGCCTCCTTCTTTCAATAGAGTCCAACAAAGATAAAATACTTAGGCCTATGGTTCACACCCTCTATTAAAGATACGGTGGATCTCAACATTAAACATCTTCATACCACTTTATCAGACTCTACCACGAGATGGCACCCCTTATTCTTATATTGGTGGGGTAGCCAAGACTCTATTAAAATGATGTTAGTCCCTATAATTTTATTTTTTCCTATCCAATCTTCCTGTTAACATTCCTCAGTCCTACTATAAAACCATTTACTCCATTTTATCTCATTTTCTTTGGCAAGGTAAGACAGCGAGGATGTCCTTTTCCAAACTCAAGCATCCTGTATCTTTAGGTGGAGTTAATTTCCCAGATTTTTCTTCCTATCATAACTCATTTTTCTTTCTCATTCCGTTTCTTCTTGTTTGATTCCCCTTCGGAGACTGTTTCTCCTCCGTTATGGACGGAGGTTGAAGCTTCCTTTTTTCACCCTTTTACTTTTAAAGAATTTGTTTCCCTTTCACGTATTCCACAGAAATTGTCTCTTCCTATTCTTCAATTCTCTAGGAAAATATTTTCTTCGGTATTTCTAGTGGGTCCTGATGATCGTGCCAGATTTTTACTAACTCCTATATGGTACAATCCTTTTATTAAAATTCAAAATAGGACTTTTTTCTGGAAAGAATGGCATGATTGTGGGCTTATTTGGACGCGTCAGCTGCTCCCAGATGGTGGTTGCGTTCCTTTTTCCTTTCTCCAATCTTCTTTCTCTATTCCTTCATCTTCCCTCCCTAAATATAATCTATTACGTACTGCTATCCAACTTAGTTATGATTCTCTTTCCGCTACCGCTTCTCAATCTAAAGTTCCTGCGCTTCCCGGTCTTACTGTCCCCTTCCTTTTATCTGCTCCTTCAGCTTCATAAATATACAAAAAGTTACAAGACATTCCCACTGTTAGAGGAAAGTCAACAGTGGAACAAGCTTGGGAAACGGATTTAGGTGTATCACTGGCTCTCCCACTATGGCAGCAAATATGGACCAAAATAAGGAAATCATCTAGAGCAGCAAATACTACCCAAACTTTATTTTTTATTTATAATAGACTTTTGATCACTCCCTCTAAATTACACAAAATAGATCCTTCTATTCCTTCCACTTGTTGGTCATGTTCAAACACACAAGCGGATCTCAAACACATGTTTTTCACATGTCCTCTGATCCATGCTTTTTGGTCAAAAGTGTGGCAGCAAATTAATAAAATCTTTTCCACTCAGTTTCCCTTTTCCCTTCTTCACATTTTTCTAGGCAGCCTTGCTGACATATGGACATCTGTCCCCTCTAAAACCTCTATTGTTGATCTTCTTTTGGCGGTGGCTTTTCAACAGGTTACTAAAGCCTGGAAAAATACATCCTCTGTCTCATTTCAGGCTTGGTGGAATGATGTTTGCCTTAGCCATACACTATATAGAGCATATGTATATCCTGTTTCACTCGCTATTAAACGGGATCTGTTATGGTTACCTCTCACTACTTTTATGGATGTTTCAGCTGATAATTTCCCATTACATTACCCCCGTTTGGAAGAAGTACCCAAACCTCCATGATGTTGATATTTATAATTTTATCATTGTACCACTTGTTGTTTTGTACTTCTTTATTTCTTAGTTGCATACACATTGTTATTACTCTTTTTCCTTTTCTTTGAAGATTTAAGTAGTGTGCTTGATTAATTTTTTATTTAGAGATTGTGCTATATGTTGCTTATCCACTCTCCCCATTTTCCTTTTTCCCCCTTTTATTTCTCTCCCATTTTTTCTCCCATAGTTCACTAGCCTGTTCTCATTGTGCATTGCATTGTATTTCGTTTTGACATTGTATTATATTTTTTCTGTTGCATTTTTTCTGCTTAATAAAGCTCCTTTGAAACTTAAAAAAATAAACCATATCTAGATGTAGCAAAACAGGGTGTGCAAAACATAGTATAAACCATACATTTCCTAGCACCCAAAAGCATTAGCACATAAACCACATTAGCACATAAATCACATTACGGCCTGCGCCCTATAAATGTAACAATCCCCCCGGCCAACTGGCTATCTAAAAAGGGGCTCAAATGCCCTATGTCCAGAGAGTCAAGGCTGCTGCCTAGGCAGCGAAAGTCAAGGTTGCGCCACTGCGCCAACACCTAAATGTTGCAGCTGCCCAATACTTTCTGGGCAGCTGAGAACTGGAGGCCTAAACTATGCAGCTGGCACTAAGTGCTGCACAGCTGTGCAGGCTAAGGTAGGGGCGAAGCAGTGCGTCTCTCTCCTAGATTAAAAAGCACAGGTCCCAGGGCATCCAGGGGGCTGGGCAGGACCCAGGGAGGCAAGCCTTCCCCTGGGCCCCAGCAGCAGCACGCCCCTGGTAGATTCAAGTAAGGAACAAGAACATTTTACATGGGGTCACAGCCCCTTTTTATACAGACATTTCCTTTGTCTCCAAAGGTAAAGACAAGGGGCGAACCAGATGCAACTGGTTCTGGAGCATTTTGTTTTGCTCATCCCCTCTCCCAATTCGGAGGACAGGGCAGGGACATCAAACATACCATAGGGGGTGTAGCCAGCATTGTGGAGGGAAGGTCCAGCCCTATTTAGGTCCTAATTGCAACTCTTCCCTCCCATCAACATGCAGATCTCTCTATTCACCACCGGACAGACACATCCTGACTCCTGGAGCCAAGCACACCAGCCAGCTCCAGCCAATCACAACCCAGACAGTCAATTCACATTCACTGCACAGACATGTCAACTTCTAAAAGTGGCACTTCTCCTCTAGACACAATAAATCTGCGCACATCATCGCGCAGCATTTAATCTCACGAGCTTGAACATACCAAACTCGACCCTGCACTCCCCACACATCAGGAACTACCATGGACACACATATTCCCCATGCATATGGGAGGGCAAGCCAATCTCACCACACACACTCAGAGAGCGCACACACTTTACAATGGGCCACAGTGCTAAAGTGCGCAGAGACCGGAAATCACTATCATCATGTGAGAGTTCAAGGCAAAAAGTTCAGGGGTGAACCTGCCAAAAGGGCCAAGTCCAACAGTGCTTGTAATCACCTTCATTTGTTTCTGTCTCCGAATAATTGCAGTGCAAGAATTTTATGCAAGAATAACATTGGTTCAATAAATATTATTAAAACATCCCACTGTGTTTTCTCCATATATTTCTACGGGAACAAGTGGGCATGAGTGTCTGAGCGAATGTTTCTGTACTGTTTCAATGATTCCTGAGGGCACAGGGTTGTCGTGCCCAGTGGTTATTTATTTATTTATTTTGGAATTTTGTAAAGCGCATGGTTACGCGCTCCGGCGTGTCCCCGCACTGAGAGAGAGCCTGTAAGAGGGATAGGAGTTACAGCAGTGCTAGGCGGAAAAGGTGGGTTTTGAGAGCTTTACGAAATTTGGTCTCAGAGGGTTCGAGGTGGAATTCAGCTGGGAGCAGGTTCCAGTGCTTGGCTGCAAGGAGCCTGAAAGATCTGCCTCCCATCCGAGCTTTACGGATTCTGGGGACAACAGCCAGACCCATGCCAGAGGATCTAAGCATCCGCTCTGGTCTATAGGGGGTGATGAGGTTGTTCAAAGGGCCGGGTGCTCTACCTCCAAAGATGCGATGGCACATGCATAAAGCTTTGAAGGTAATCCTTTCATGGATTGGAAGCCAGTGAAGGGACCTCAAGGCGGCTTTAGAGAGTGCTCTCCTAGGAAGCCTCAGCACCAGCCGGGCTGTGGCGTTTTGCAGTACTTGGAGACGGTTGAGACTTTTAGCCGTAATACCCATATATAATAGGTTGGCATAATCAAGTCTCAATGTAACCAAGGCATGCACAAGAGTTTGTCTAGCACCGACCGTCAGTAGATCAAGGACCTTTCTTAGGCTCTTAAGTATGCCAAAACACATACCAACCACCCAATTTACCTGGGGAGGGAAAGACAGATCAGAGTCGAATAGAACCCCAAGATTTTTCGCCTGTTGACCCGGCACGGGGGTTGAGCCTAGACAAACAGGCCACCATGCTGAGGACCACACAGACGGGCCCCCCCCATCACGAGCACTTCCGTTTTGGACCCATTCAACTTCAGGCAGTTGTTAGACATCCAGGAGGTAAGCTCCTGCATGCACGCACTGAAGTTGAGTGCCGCGGTTTCGGGTGCCCGTGACAGAGAGATGACCAGCTGTGTGTCGTCAGCATACGATACCAGTTGGATACCATAACTTGCTACAATGGTGGCAACAGGGGAGGCGTAAAGGTTAAACAGGGTGGGGCTGAGGGCAGAGCCCTGGGGAACCCCTTGATCGAGATTGAACACACGGGACTAGTGTTCTCCCTGTCTGACCTGAAAGCCCCTCTCAGTCAGGAAGGACTGCATCCAACTGAGTGCCACCCCATTTACTCCGCCATTGTTAAGACACTGTAGCAAGGTGGAGTGTGCTACAGTGTCGAATGCGGCACTTAGGTCGAGTAAGATGAGAGCCATGGTATGCCCCTGATCTACTCCTTGCCTAATGGTCTCAGTTGCCAGAAGCATCGCAGACTCCGTTGAGTGACGTGCGCAAAATCCAAACTGACTCGGATGGAGAAGGTTGGCTTCTTCCACAAAAGCCATAAGTTGGAGATTGGCCACCTTCTCTGCCACTTTGGCCATGTAGGGAAGAAGGGAAATAGGCCGAAGATTGTCTAGCCTATCCCAACTGAGATTAGGTTTTTTTTGGAGCGGGAGCACAATCGCTTGCTTCCACTTTTTGGGTACGGTGCCGGTTTTAAAAGAAAGATCCAGAACCTTTCACTCCCTGGTAGGTTAGGAGGGCTTACAGCTAGCTAGTCTAAAGGCCAACATATCCTGTTGGCGTGTTCCGAATCAGTCTTGACACCAAACTCTTACTTTATGTTGTCCAAACAATGCGCAGATACTATGGATTAGTAGGAACTACACTGCACATATTAAATTGGAAAAAAGTTAAAACATGTGTTACTAATTATCATTTTCTGAATTTTTTCAAGAAATTGATTCTACTCAAAAACCTGCCTTCCATTTTATGAATTGCACATCTTATTAAATGCAAACCAGACTTTTGGGTGCCCTCTTCTTTTAAATGTTTTAAACTATTTAATGTATGCTCCGTTACCCAGTTCCACGAGCATTATTGTCCGGATTTTTAAAAATGGGGATCGTTCTCAACCTAATTGCTATAGGCCAATCTCCCTAATCGACAATACTTTAAACATTCTGGGCAGGATCCTTTACACTAAGATATTAGAGTGGTCTCAGGAAAGTGGCATCTTAGAGCACTTTCAATTAGGCTTTCGAAGCAAGGTTGGCACCAATGAAGAGTGCCTGAATCTTAACCTAATTGTGGGCAAATACACTATTGCGCGGGCCTCGCCAATCTATTTGGCCCTCATGGATTTGACCAATGCTTTCGACCTTGTCAATCGGTCAAAACTTTGGTCTATCCTTTTGGCCTATGGACTGTGCGAACCATTGGTGCATTTCCTGGTGCACCTTCACTAAGACCTTAAAGCCCGAGTTAGGATTGGCAGTGTGGTGAGGTCACTGAATTCCTTACGCACCTTAGTGCAGGGTTTTGTCAACCATATGGATAGTTTGGACCTATGTACTCTTTTTAATAAATCTTTTATAAAGTTGTGTGACCCTGGAAACGCCAACTCAGTTTTATATCTGTGGGTATTGTTATGTTAATGTTATGTTAATGACAGCACATGAATCACCCAGGGGCATCTCCGTGCTACCTAATCCAAATTTCCAAGAGAAGTGACAGAAACCCAGAGTGGATCATCAGTATAAAAAGGCTTTCAGATGTTTCCTGAAAATCAGATATGAGGGGGACTTTCGTAGCCCCTTCCGGGAGGGAATTCCAATATTTGGGGCCTACATATGAAAAGGCTTTGCCACCCAGACCATTCCGGTAAATGTGTAAAATTACTAAGAGGGCTTTACCATTCGATCTAAGATTACATGCTGATGCCAGTTTGCATATTTTAGCTTGTAGGTATTTTGGGCCTGTTTCCCTCATGGCTTTAAAGACCAGACAGCAAGTCTTAAAAAAAGCTCTCTTCCTTACCGGCAACCATTGCAATTCCTTCAATAGAGGGAGGTATGGGGTACCAGGAGGACGATTTAGGACCATCCGGGCTGCCGTATTTTGAATCACTTGGGGCTTTGCTAGCTGCGTAGTTCCTACTTCGGCCAGCAAAGCATTCCCATAATCCATCCTACTAATTACTAGGGCTTGGACTACCGTTCTGCGATGGCTCAGAGGGAGCTAGGGGATCATTTTCCTCAGCATACGTAAACTGTAATAGCATGAGCGCATGATGTTACTAACATTGTTTTTCATGGACAGGTTGTCATCGAGCTGGATACCCAGACTTTTCACTGAGTCCGAGGGGACAGGGGCAGCCCCCAGTTCTACTGGCCACCAGTCGCCCAGCACGAGTTTCTGTTTTTTCCCCAGAAACATAAACTCTGTCTCGCCTGGGTTTAAATGAAGACAGGACTCTGCCATCCAACTTGCGATGGCCAGCATTCCTTGTGCGAATCGGGCTCTTTCCTCTACCAGATTTTTCCCAATCGGGAAAATCAGTTGAGTGTTGTCTGCGTAAGAGACAACCTCAAACCTGTGCTGTCGCACTATTCTGGCCAGAGGGGCCATATAAATATTGAAGAGAGTCGGGCTTAGACACGCCCTGTGGGACCCCTCTCTCCAATAAATACTTCGATGATCTAAATGGATCCATCATAACTTGTTATTTCCTATTAACCTGGAAGTGGGCCAGCCACTTCAGTGCTAGGTCCGCTACACCGCAGTCCTGAAGCCTCTCCGCCAGCAGTTGATGAGATACAGTATCGATCAATCAATAGTGACTGTATTGGATGTGAGAAAGGGATGGACATTCCCTGGTTAGCAGGGGTGTACTAGAGCATATGTAGTGTTACCATCTTTCCTTACAGGATGATTCTTCCTGCTGATTTTTTCTCCTCTTTTTTTGAAAATAATCCCCTATCCTGGGCTCCTAATCAGTTTCTTTCAACATCCCTACAAGTGTTGTTTATTTCTATCAGCCCATCCTTTCATTCTTTCATCATCATTTTTTCTTTTATTCTATTTTTTCAAAGGTGATGATAATACAGTCGACTAGCTTTAAAAGTAATAAACGACCATGTAGTCAAGTCTTTTTATATTTATTTTTATTTTCTGTTTCAGTTTATTTAATTATTTTTTCACATTTGTCTTTATTAATATTGAAATATAAACATCAGTTTTTCACTGTCCCCCATGATGTGTTTACCAGTTTTGTTAGTGTTCCTTATCGCCTATAGTTCTTTCACCAATTCAGAGCAAAGTCAGTTTTTCCAATATGGCCCCCACGTTGTTCCAATTTGAGTCGGCCATCTTGAAATGAGCCTCGCACCATGCTTCCACAATCTAGCAGGGCGGGGACGTCCTTCTCTTGCTCATTACCCAGCAACCCAGCTAGACACAGAATTCACCGGTCGCGAGGGACGCCAAGTAGATTTACCAGCCGGGAGCACGCCCGCACCAAGTAAGATCCTTCCACCCACCTAGGCACCAAGGAGCAAGGGAGTGACTGTGTTTAAAACACACAGCACACCTGTGTGAAACCTGGAAAGAACAGCGTCGGAAAGTAATATGATTCTTTATTTCCACTAACAGATGGACCACGCGGACCTCCCCACCCCCCTTAGGTGACCTTGAGGCTTAGCAAAGGCTTCATATATACGTATGTGTAACGTTCTGCCATATTTGTGTGTTTCCTAGAGTGATTATACATGTGCGTGTGTCACTTTAAGCAACTTATTTTTTCGGGTCCGTTTTTAACGTTATTTCGCACTCGTACTTTAGAAAACATAAAGCACGAAGCATGTGGCATGCACAAGAAAAACTATGTATAAATGATGTTTTATTTTAATCACATGTGTGTAAACCTTGACCCGGTCACTCCACTACCGCACAGCCCCTGTGTGTCCGGATTCTGCTGCCGCTGCCTGCTTGGCCCTCTTGCTGCCGCCTCTCCTGAGGGCCCCTGCTCTCCAGGCTTGCCCAGGCTTAACCCTATCTCCAGGCTTGCACAGGCTTGCCCTCACTCTCCCCCTCTCCACTTTCCCGCTCTTTCCCCCCTCTGCTCCCTGCCGCTGCTCTCCTGCAGCCCCACCCCCCTCTCCTGTCTCCCACACCCAATTTGCTGCCCTGCTCCCGCCTCCCAGCTGATCCTCCCTCCCACTTCACCTGGACCGCGCCCAGCGCCAGGAACCCTGGTCCTCAACGATGCCAACCCACCCGACGGACCTACAATGCCGCCACCCTCCACGCACTCAACGCCGGCCAGAACCCCGCCTACTACCGAGCCACCCCGAAATGCACCCACGGACCCTTCACCTGCCAAGCCTGCCAATTCACCTGCCTCCAATCCTGCACCGCACCCGCCAAGCCGAGCACCAGCAACAACCACCTCAATTGCATCCTGCTCAACACTCGCTCCGTCCACAGGCACAACGTCGAACTACGAAACCTCCTCGCACAACAACACCAGACGTCGCCTTCCTCACAGAAACCTGGATGAATGCCTCCTCAGCCCCCGACATCACCATAGCCATCCTGGATGGCTACAAGATCACCCGGAGGGACCGCGTCAACCAAACCGGAGGAGGCATCGCCATCGTCCACAGAAAAACCATCTGCATCACGACCAACTCCGACGACACCTTCACCGCCGCCGAGCACCTTCACTTCCAGATACACACTGACCCCAAGACCACCCTCAGAGGCACTCTCATCTACAGACCCCCGGGACCACACACACAATTCAGCGAACCCATCGCAGACTTCATCAGTCCACACGCCCTCACCTCGTCAGACTACATCCTCCTAGGGGACCTCAACTTCCACCTAGAGAACAACAAGGACAGCAACACCGCCGCCCTGCTGAACAGCCTCACCAACCTCGGACTCAAGCAACTGGTGAACACCTCCACCCACTACGCCAGCCACACGCTTGATCCCGTCTTCTCCTCCAGCAAGCACATAATCTTCAGCCACCCCTCCGGACTACACTGGACAGATCACAGCTGCGTCCACTTCAACTTCAGGAGAACCACGACCCAGCACCACCCGCAGCAGATCACCCGCAGATAGTGGCGAAGATCACCACCGACCAGCTCACCACCGCCCTCAGCCAGAACCTACCCTCCAACATGACAGACCCCAGCAAAGCAGCCCGCAACCTCACACAGTGGCTCACCACCGGCGCAGACGACCTCGCACCACTGAAGAACCCTCCCAGCAGATCCGGCAGCAGGAAAGCCTCGTTGTTCACCAACGACCTCAAAAACTCCAAGAAAACCTGCCGCACCCTCGAGAAAGCCTGGCGCCACAACCAGACAACAGAAAACATGACAGTCCTCAAGAACGCCACCCGCAAACACCACCAGCTGATCCGCACCGCCAAAAGGACAACATTCAAAGAACAACTGGACAACAACACCCACAACAGCAAGGAACTCTTCAGCATCATTAAAGAGCTCTCCAACCCCAGCGCCTGCAACAATGATATCACACCCTCGCAACACTTCTGTGACTCACTCTCCTCGATCTTCTACCGCAAGATCGCCGACATACACAACAGCTTTGGCGCGCAGACTACGCACCCAACCACCGAACCAGCACCCCCCACCACCACCCTCTGCACCTGGACCCCTGTCAGCACCGAAGGCACCACCCGTATGATGAACACCATCCACTCCGGCTCCCCAACCGACCCCTGCCCACACCACATCTTCAACAAAGCTAACTCCATCATCGCACCCCAGCTCAGGCACATCATCAACAGCTCCTTCGCATCTGCCACCTTCCCGGAGAGTTGGAAACATGCCGAGCTGAGCGCCCTCCTGAAGAAACCCACTGCGGACCCCACGGACCTCAAGTACTTCCACCCCATCTCGCTCCTCCCCTTTCCAGCCAAAGTCATTGAGAAGACCGTCAACATACAACTCTCCGCCTTCCACGAGACCAACGGATCCCTCGACCCATCACAGTCCGGTTTCTGAGCAAACCACAGCACCGAGACCGCTCTCATTGCAGCTACCACAACATCAGATTCCTGCTTGACAACGGGGAAACTGCTGCCCTCATCCTCCTGGAGCTCTCAGCAGCCTTCGACACCGTATGCCACTGCACCCTGATCCAGCGCCTCAGCAACACCGGAATCCAAGGAGTGGCCCTGGAGTGGATCATCTTGTTCCTCGCCGGAAGAACCCAGAGAGTCCGCCTCCCCCGTTCCGATCCGCAGCCACCGAAGTCATCTGCGGCATCCCGCAAGGATCCTCACTCAGCCTCACCCCCTTCAACGTCTACATGAGCCCTCTCACTGCCATTGCATGCCAACACAACCATAACATCATCTCCTATGCCGATAACACTCAGCTGATCCTCTCCCTCACCAACGATCCCGCCACCTCCAAAGCCAGCCTCCAGGAAGGAATGAAAGACATCACGGAATGGATGAAGATCAGCCGTCTGAAACTGAACTCAGACAAGACGGAAGTCCTCATCCTTGGACCATCCCCTTCTGCCTGGGACGACTCCTGGTGGCCCCCTGCACTGGGCACCGCACCAAAGCCAACGGACCATTCACGCAACCTGGGCTTCATCCTGGACTCCTCCCTCACAATGACCAAGCAAGTCAACGCAGTCTCATCTTCCTGCTTCAACACCCTGCGCATGCTCCGAAAGATCTTCCGGTGGATCCCCACCGAAACTAGGAAGACGGTCACCCAGGCCCTCTTCACCAGCCGTCTGGACTACGGGAACACCCTCTACGCCGGAACCACAGCCAAACTCCAGAAAAGACTCCAGTGCATAAAGAACACTTCGGCACGACTCATCCTGGACATCCCTCGCCACAGCCAAATCTCTGCCCATCTGAAAGACCTGCACTGGCTCCCCATAACCAAGAGGATCACGTTCAGACTCCTCACCCACACACACAAGGCTCTCCACGACACGGGCCTGAAATACCTCAACAGCCGCCTCACATTCTACAGACCCACCCACCAGCTCCGATCCGCCAGCCTCGCCCTCGCCTCCGTCCCACTAATCCGCAAATCAACCGCCGGAGGAAGATCCTTCTCCTACCTGGTGGCCAAGATATGGAACTCCCTCCCCACCCACCTTCCGATGACCCAGGACCATCTCTCCTTTAGAAAGCAACTCAAGACCTGGCTGTTCGAGAAGTAGCGACTCCGCCCCTCCAAGCACCTTAAGACCCTAGCGGGTGAGTAGCGCGCTCTACAAATTTGCTGATTGATTGACATGAGATTGTTAAATCCACAGGATCGGCACTAAGAATTACGACTCATCGACTAGTTGATGCCACATCAAGAATGTACAATGTGGCGTTAATTAAAGACGGGCAGTCAATGCATTGTAACCTTGGTTTTTTTCCCCCCTTTCCTCAACAGATTGACCACAGAAATTCTGAGGAGTCATATGTATATATATATATACATATATATAATTTGAGTGCTCATTGCTAGGCATTATTTTCATGGTTTTTGGAGTGGAAATCACAGGGCTGGACCTTGTGATGTCCCGAGGAAGAGCTGAGGGGTAAAGCGCGAAACTAGTTGGCTATCTACTATATTCCCGGTCCCATTAGACAACCGGCTTTGCCTAGAGACCCACCCCACCTTTTATTATATCTGCTAGGAGCACGAGTAAAAGTATTTTTTCGCCCACTAGTAAGATATTTTTAATTTACACCACTCCACTCACTTTTTCACATTACACCACACATAGTCATCACTAATAGTGCTCCTACGTATTTCGCAAGTCGTAGCACGCCTCAACCCGCAGTGGGTTGAGATGGCCCCTATGATGAAACATGTCACCGTGAGGCAACTCTGGTGAGTGAGTGGACTCAAGAAAAAGAGTAATCTCCCCCTTTTTCCTTAATAACACATCTATTTAACATAGTGACCCTGACAACATAGCTAGGTTCTTTGTCCGATACTTCTGAGTGTGAGGACCCCCTGCCGCTCAGTCAAACAGCATGTATCTCAGCCAATTTGCAGGCTCAATGTTTTAAGACCTGGTGTCATCTTTCCGTAATCCCAGCACGTATCTATTGCTGGGGGGGCACTTCGGGGATACATCGCGGTTTGGGTTATTGGCTGCAGTAAACACAAATATGTTTGCTACCTGCCCGGGTCTCTCAAGTATTGTCTAAATTTGAACGACGATTGGAATCTATATTGGGTCATACAGTATCACTGACTCCCCAGGTTATAATGTTGGGGATTTCTAATCAAGCAATGATAGAAGCCAATAGGAAAATGGTATTTATTGCAATGTTTGGTTTAGAAAATTATTATCTACGTACGGAAGTACTAAAATAAATATACAATAGAGCTATACTTACCAATAGCCCATATACCTTATTTACCAAGAATAAGTCAGTCGGCAATGGAGAAGGTTCAATCGTTTATTTTGCAAAGCGCCCTATATAGGGGAGCCTCACTCTCGCTTTCAACCTCAAAGGTGCGCAGAGGAGACTGCTGGATTACATTCAAATCAGTGCATATATACTTTCAGCATACCTCATGGAAACCCCGTATATGGAAAAGTACCACTTCTCGTGAAGCCAACAGGAAGACCCATATAAGGCACAATTGATTGTTTCGAAACTCAGCTCAAGATATTCCGGGGGTAGGTCAGGAAAGGTGCCTCCCGCTCGTTCTGGGGCACGGGAGTACAGGCATGGCACCTGCAAGAATGTGCTCATCCTACAAAAAAGACAGATGCGACCTTGAGTTTCCTGAGTTAGAATCAATGGTCCTTTCATATCTCAGGCCGGCCTCTCAGGCTCTCTACACAGTAGCAGGTCATGTGCTTTCCTAACTAAAGGAAGAGACACAGGGAAATTAAACCAAAATGGTGTTCGTTCAGTTTAGGCCCACTTCTTCCTGTGGGCATGGTTCGAGTGTATTTAAAAGTGGTTTTCCTAAGGTTGTCGTGTTCTATCTAGGACCCCGATCAATATTGTGACCTTATGCCCCTATTCAGCTATAATCAATCCATACCCCTATAATGGCATAAATGATCAGAGCCATATTTCAGCTATATTTCAGAAACACGTCTCTGCAGCTCATTAAAGTACATGACACAGCAGAAGCCACTATCTTAGATTCCTAGATTACAACAGATAAAACCCCCAGCAACCTGGGAATGCCCCGCTTGCTATGTTTTGATTAGTAATAGAACTCTAATGAGCACTGTAAGAACGACCGGTTCTTAGTGACATCTTTATTGACGTCTTATGTCCAAAAACTTACGTCAAACAAGGCACCTTCCAGGTATAAATAATACCAACATTGCCTTAAGCAAACACAGCGGTGGTGGTGAATACAGGAGCAGAACAGCTGTCCCTTGCAGAGCCCAGCAGATGCGAGAAGCCCACGGACGCTGCCCATCCTCCTCCTTGACGCGCTGAGAAAGACGCTGTCTTTTCTCCTGCCGAGAAAATCCAGCTCTAGCGTTTCCAGCCTACCCTTGCGGGTAACTGGGATATCGAGTCCTGAGAGGAGATACAGTGTTGACTAAACCCTTATAGAGAATTCTTGAAGCAAACCCTTGGCAAAACAAACTTAACTTAAACTGCTACTTACTTACTCCCTCCCAAGTATTAGGCTTAGGTCAGATACACTGGGGTAGGCGTAGTTAGAAGCACCAGTTGAGAACGTTAGCTAAATGTATATATGAATGTATATATTTTATTCATTTTAACCATTGTATGGCTAAGAAACCATATCAATGCTTTTACAGTATTATTTCGCAATCCTCCTTTTACTGTACGCACTTTTTATAATAACAAGTCTTGCAATTGTGGCAATTCATTTCTCTTGCATGAGAAGAAAGACTGTTCAATAAATAATACCTTTTATTGAAAACGCCCGTCTCTCTATTCTCTGCATCTTGGTAATGTTTATGCGGTTGTTGGAAAACTGAATCCCTTCTTGTCTGTGCCTGGGACGCTGATCACTTCCTATTCAGTCAAGAAAGTTTCCAGTGACCTCTGAGCTAGTTGGTACAAACCCAATTAAGTTTAGCATAGTCAGTAAAGACCTGGAAGACCGCACTTCTATGTCTACACGGCTGTTTATGTTATTCCAATGCGCAGTGCCTATAGGGAAAATAGGAACTACACTACAAGGTAGCTTTGATATATTGGATACATTAAGCCAAAATTATATAATATCGATTTTATATTCCTTTAGACCGCCCCTTTGGCATGATGTAGCCAATATATAATATAACAGATTTTTCTAAACCAAGAACACACCTTCATCTATTTGTATAAGGTTGGTAACCTTCTTCTGCCCTAAATGCTTCTCAATTTTCACCTCTCGTGAAACTGTCAATGAAGAAGTGAGCTTGGCAGCGCAATAGGAGCAGCATTCCCGCCCACAATGAAGGCACAGGCAACAAACAAATACCACCCCAGGTGCTCCAGCAAGAATTATGAAGATTTTCCAGCCCCAGGTGGACAAGAGGTTCCAGAACCATCCAGTTAAGGACCAGGTACCAGTGTCAGCATGAACTTAAGCAGCTAAGCGATGTAATTTTTGAATGGCTAAGTGTATAGTTGGAGCAGAATCAAGAATATACACACAATAGGAGCTGGCGATCACGTGGCATGCTCCTCCTCGATCAGCTAGGATGACGTCAAGCACCATCTGATTTTGAAGCTAAAGGAGTCTCGTAGCCTGAAGCTCTACCGTCAGGTTAGTTAAAATTCCAGAAGTGGTTTGAACTACATTTTCCACTACTCTAGAGAAACGTCTGACATCTCTACAGGTAAAAATAGGACCCCATATAGGAAAGAGACCCTATGTCTACAAAGTGCTGTAAAGCAGTGTCAGTCTGGTCAGTGCTGTCAGTGTCGATACTTCTACTAACTCGGTGAGGATCTGAATTTCATTTAGTCAGCTGGTGTGTCTTATGATAATTAGAAGGGGCTATATATACTGGAGGATAAAGGAAAGACAAGTAACACTGCCCTGCCCATCCTCGGGGAAGCCAAGTATAAGCATTCTCACTGCAGACAAAATACACATTTGGCGGGGTTATCAATGGCGGGGTGCTATTTGTGTGTAAAGAGTAGGTGTAGTTACATCTACTATCTCCCACCCTTACATGACCCTGTCCTTTAATACAGAATGAAGCAGTACTATTCAAAATAAAAACTGGCATTGCCTTGTCATCAGTAACATTACGGTCTTGGAAATACTGGAAATATTGTGTGGAGTTAAAGTGTTCAAAATCTAACATTTCTTCCTTCAACCAGGTAGCATTTTCATAAGTGGTATACATATTCATACAGGCATCTGGATCTAAAGATCCCTCTCCCTGGTTTCCCAGAACGTCAAATCCCTGATGTTGTTCTATATACCTTAAAACAGCTTCATAATCTCTTTTTCGGTATATCTTTTGGGGTCGGCTACATAATGCAGATACATAAGAGATAGCAACTAAAACCAGGCGAAATGAATAAATCATGACGATGCATTACAGATGGCAAAAGGCCACATACCTAACAGTGTGTCTTCTTTGTAGTGCTATGAGCTCCATGCAACATTTCAATAAACACATTTTTAGCACTTGTCTCTCAATGTCTTTCCTTATGGGGAGGCAAAGTATAAAAGAAATGCTCAGGTGGGGCTGCTGTAGTACCTAATACCTTATGCATAGGATATTGAAATTCTTAATACATAAACACACTCATTAATATTATCATAATTACTGTAATAGTTATTACAAAGGCTATCTTCACTCTGGTAGCCCAACGGAAAACATGGGAACATTTCAAGAAAAGGTCGGGAGCAAGGGGTCGTTCGTCCTCAAGGGCAAATCAGGCAAAGATGTACATCCTAACTAAAAGTCCAAACTAAGCTCGGAAAAGGGTGCAAGCCAACTGCCAGAGGGTTTCTTCTCCCTGTGTCCGTCTAGAGCCTCACAGGCAGGCTCCTATTGTTCATCCAAAGAAACATTCTTCACTTTAATTCCACTGTTGCAATTTAGGCCCTTAATGTAACACTGTCTTTCTTTCTGAACAGAGCAATGTGACAGTTCCAAGCTCTCAACGCGTTCAGTCCAGTGTCTTGCTCAGTACCCCAGTAAAGAGCTATCTCCAACCCTACAGCTCAAGTCTTTCCCTATCTCCTAAAATCCGAAATTGGGGTACAGCGTTGTTTTCGGGGCTGTAAATTGTATCGAAGATGGCCAGGTTGTTCCTGGTCATGAAACAACACAGCAGCAGGGACATTCGGTGCAACAAGATTTTCAGAAGCCTCTGAGGAATCAGCCAAATCAAAAGATTCAGAAAATGAGGCTGATTCGTCTCCTTGCGTCGTCAACAATCCTTCCTCTTGCCCGATTTCAATGGCATCCGAGAAAGGCACAAAACTCAACCTCCGTTCTCCTTCTTGCGTTAGAACTCTGTCTCGGTTCTGCTGATCAAAAGGGAGCGTTAGGGGCAATTTCTTCACGTGCGAAACATGCATCCAGTGCTTCTGCCCGTCCACTTTCACAGCTGTCCATGTTGCCAAAAGGAATTGGTAGGGACGGCTCCACCTTGTTTTCAAACTCGATTTCCGCTGATAACTTCGAACGAGGACCCACTGTCCTGGCTTCAAGCGATGTCCGTGACCCTCTGGCAGCAGCTGCAATACAGCTGATACCTGTTGATGAATGGAACGCAAATCTTTAGTTAAAGCGTACAGATAGTCTATCATCACAGGATAATCAAGGTCTCGGAAGGACCTAGGTCTCGGGACACCCCACACATTGGCTGGTTGACCAAAAAGGTGACCTCATAAGGTGACAGCCCAGTCGGAGAATGGGGGGTTACTCTTAATGACATCAGTGCTAGGGACACTGCATCAGGCCAGCTCAAGCCCGTGCTCTCTTGAATCTTTGCCATCTTTAGTTTCAGTATGCCATTATATTTTTCAACCAGTCCTGCAGACTGCAGATGCCGTGCTGCATGAAATTTCTGTTTTATCTGTAACCCATTACAAATATGTTTGACAAGGTCTGCATTAAAGTGTACCCCGTTGTCTGTCCAAATAACTCGAGGCAAACCAAATCGAGGCAAGAACTCTTTAATAAGTGCTTTTGCAGTGGCCATAGCGGTATTGTCTTTAGTAGAATATGCTTCAACCCATTCACTAAAAGCGCATAACACCACAAGCACATATTTGAAGTTATTTACCCTTTTGAGTTGAATATAATCCATTTGGATTAATTCAAACGGTAAAGAAGGAGGTGCAAAATTTCCAGTAAGAACTGTCTCCCTCCTTCCAGGATTATGCTGTAAGCAAACCATGCAGTATTTAACCACGTGGGCAGCATTTTTTGGAATATTTGGGTTATTCCACACAGGGTCTAGCAATGCACAAATACCTTTTGCACCAATGTGAGTGGGACCATGGGCCATCACAACTACGGTGTACACCAGTGCATTGGGCAACAGCCATCGCTGTTTTTCAGTCAAATCAGTCCAACAATAGTTTTTATCCAACCGCCCTATTTCCTGTTCCCATTTCCGTAGTTCATCAGGAGTGGCTTCTTTCTGTAATTCTCTAACACTTTCAATGGTATTGTCAAACACTGTGGTCTCCGTCACCCATCTGGCTGATACACTGGGGAACATAGTAGACATTTTAGTTTGCGCTGCATCTTTCGCTACTTGATCAGCAAATGCATTTCCCTCCCCTGTAGTATCAATGATTTTCTAGTGGGCACTACACTTAAAGATGGCCACCTTCTCTGGTAAGGTTAATGCATTCAACAATCTTTCGATCAAAGGGCCATGTTGTATTCTTTGACCATGGGAGGTAAGAAATCCTCGTTCCCTCCACAGCCGCCCAAAACTATGGGCCACGCCAAAGGCGTACTGGCTATCTGTAAAAATATTTACTCTTAAACCTTCGCTCAGTTCACATGCTCCTAATAATGCTATTAGTTCACCTGCTTGCGCTGAATGATGGGAAACCCGAGCAGTCTCCACTACTGTTCTGAGAGTAGCTATAGCATAACTGTTGTCATGCCATCTGGTAACTTAAAACATGAGCCATCCACATACAACTCCCCTTGGGGTTCAGATAAAGGGGTGTCAGTGAGGTCTACACGTCCCTTTGTTTCTTCTTCAGTCCGAAATATACATGGACATCGTCCTTTTGATCACTCGAAGGGAGGGGTAGTAACGTGGCTGGATTCGGAGTGGCACATCGTTTAATAGTAATGCGGGGCGCAAATAGAGTTAATTTGTAACTAGTCAATCGTGCACTTGTAAGGTGCTGGGTTTTTGTCCGGTTTAGTAATATATCCACAGCATGCGGTACCATCACTGTGAGGTCAGCATTCAAAACAATCCCCTCCGACTGTCGAATGGCCACCGCCACAGAGCAGTAGCCCCTAAACAGCTATGAAGGGCTCTGGCAACATTATCCAATACTGCCGAAAATATGCACATGGTCTTTGCTTTCCGCCGAAACCTTGTGTTAACACTGAAAGTGAAATACAGTCCACCTCATGCACGTAAAGTACAAAAGGTTTTCGGTAGTCCCGAGTACCCAAGACGGGTGCAGAGCAAAGAGCAGATTTCAAAGAATAAAAAGCATGCTGACATTCATCTGTCCCGGGCAAGGGTTCATGCACATCTTTGGTAGTCAAATGCAACAAGGGTTTAGCCAGAAGAGAAAAATTAGGAATCCATTGGCGACAGTAAGAGGTTATGCCAAGAAAAGCACGAACATCACGTTGAGTACGGGGCACAGACATGTTAGTAATAACAGTTATTCGTTCAGGAGTCAGTCTCCTCCCCACTTTCGACAGTAAATGACCAAGATAGGTCACTTCCTGTCGACAATATTGAAATTTGGATAAGGATACCTTATTACCATTAGCTGTGGCCTCTTTGCAACCGTCTGCTGTGTCTGACGCCACCAGTATGTCATCCACATATTGGATGAGAACATTACCAGAAGGTAGGACTAATTCATCTAGTACTGCTTTTAGTGCTTGTCTATAAATACTAGGACTCTTAGTGTAGCCTTGGGGAGGGCGACAAAATCGAAAACTGCGACCAGATATATGACAGCTGTCAGGGTGGATTGGAATGCTAAAGAAAGTATTCTTCAATTCTATTACTGAGAAATACTGGGTAGTAGGGGAAATCATAGTAAGAATTGCAGTGATATCCGGAACCACAGGATATTGGGGAATCACTATTTTATTAACCTCTCTGAGGTCAATTACAAAACGATAGGTATCTTTGTAGTCAGGGTCACCATCCAGTGGGGCCTTCTTCAAAATCGGTAAAATGGGGCTATTACAAACATTAGCAGCCGTTTCCTCCACCACTTCCTTCTTAATTAAGTCACGAATGATGTGCAATAAGGCATGTTCGCCCTCTGGCGAGATTTGATATTGGGGGATACGTGGCAAATGTGCATTTGGTTTCAAAGTAATTGATACAGGGGGTATTTTTAACAATCCTACATCTGTGTACCCTCGAACCCAAAGGGTCTGGGGAATCTTGGAAAATCCAGGTGGAAGATGTTAATTTTTGGCAAAATATTGAGACATGCATTTAGTAGGAGGCTGCATAGTTAAATAAACACCGTCAGGAGAACAATAAATACAAGCATGCAATTTCTTCAAAATATCCAATCCTAACAGGTTCTCGCCACAACTGGAAGTAAGCAGAAATGGAGAGTCCACAGTAACTGGACCGATAGTAAATGGAAGTGGCTTAGAAATGGGGCTTACTACGGGAATTCCTGAAAAACCCACTGATACATTATTTTTCCCAGACAGAGCAGCCCCTGGGACCAACAAATGAGCAACAGAACTATTCATTGCTCCAGTATCCACCAAAAACTTCTCAGATGTCCCCATCAATTGCCCCCGGACATAAGGCCCCTGTTGGTCAACTGGTACTGATATGTGGCCCCTGCTCTGTCCGTGGCTGTCTCATTCATAACCATTTCCATCATAACCATCCTCTCGATAATCGTCATTGTAATATTGTCTCCCTTGAGGACCAGCAAAATAATTCCTCCCTGTCTCGCCACTGGACATGTCCCCACGTCTCACACTATTCCGATCACTACCGCCTCGTCCTCTTCCTTTTCCCCTATTAAAATTTCCCCGACCACATAATAATGTACATTGAGCTCACCAGTGTCCCTCCTGTCTACAATTGGAACACTGATTTATCCCTATGCTCGGAGTCGGACCCATTTCTTCGCCCCGACCCATCATTGCCCTTCTTGGAAATGAACCTCTTCCCCCTCTTCCAGCATTTTGTCCCTTACTAACTTGTTGCAACAGCACTCTGGTCTTTAACTCCTTAATCTTTTTATCAGACTTATCCTTGCTCTCATTCTCTCGATGTTCATAATACTGGACCATGCTGAGAATAACTGGAGGGGTCGAAGTAGTCCATGTACTCTCAGCAGCCTGTAATTCGTGCCATTACTTCAGGCAACAAATTAGTGACAAATCTTTTCACAAATAATCGTATGCCACCTTCCGTGGACAGGTCTTGCCCACTAAAGTCAATAAATACTTTCTCAAACCTGGTGAAGAAGTCAGATACACTTTCATCCTTTTTCTGTTTACAAGCCATTAATTTGTCCCCATCCACTTTTCGCGGTGGAATAAGAGTTTGCATGTATGTTATGATTCGAGCGGGTATACCTAAAATCTCATCCTTAGGTTTATCACCCTGTTTCCGATCTTTGTACCATGCTTTAATCTGATCCCAGGTCCCTCCAAGTTCTGCAGCATGATCCGAGTCATGTACCTGTCTCCATATATCTACTGGGATCAAGAGGCAGAAAAATAGTTCGATGTCGGCTAAAGTCATAACAGCCGAGTTTGTGGCTTCTGTTAGTTCTTTATAATAGGCTGTAGGATTTTTACGTGGGTCAGGAAGTTGGGCTTTTAAAGTAAGAATCTCACTTCGTTTCCAAGGGGTATAAACCCATTTCTCTTAGAAACGTGCCTCTACACAGTTTCTGGTCACTGTACTTCCCCAATCTCTTTATTCGGGAATCTCTGGATGGATGTTGCGCCCCCCATTCTGAACACTTCCTATGCATTCATTATCGGTATTGTGTCAGGGTCTCAACATTGTGGAACACCTCCTCGACTTGCATTTTGAACTTAAAAGCTCAATCCCTGATATCACATAATATCTGAGGAGCAAGCCCTTCCTCAAAACATTGTTCCCATAAAGAAATTAATCGGATCGCCATGTGTTCTAATGCCAATTGTTGCGTAACTGGTTCGAAATCTTTCATAGTACTTCAAATATCCTCTAGAGTATAAATCGGATTCCGCATCCATTGGGATGCCTTAACCACAATAGCCCGTCTCTCTTCAGATCCTAAGGATGATCGAGTAAAAACGAATCGGCCTCCTAAATCCCCTACGGGGCGTCGCGGCATCACATCTGAAGAGGCAGTGGTCATTCCCATAGGGGAGACTGTTGATCCTACGGCTGGGGATGTCAAAACCACCTGGGACAAGGGAGAAGCAGCCACCGGCTCAGGTAGCAACGTAATCAAATCTGAGGTAGTTGGACGAAGGGTAGGAGGAGAAAACAACGGAGCCGGAGTGTGCACGGCTACCGGTGCAGTAGCGACTGAGGGCACCGGTGCGGAAGATGGGGCTCCAGCCCTCCCTGTCCTAGCTTTTGGAACCGCAGGATATAAACTTTGAGGAGCATATGGGGGTGGTGTATGGGCTTCAAATAATTCCTCTATCTCATCTTCTGCATCAGTCCGTGTCACATAACTCTTATGTGTCTGCAATCGAAATTGTCTATCCATTTGTTCAATATTTTTCTCTACCTTTTCTTTTTCATATGCTACTGCTTTTTGGGTAACAGTCGGGCCAGATTTAATTTTTCCCAACTTTTTCTCTCTTATCCGCCGCCGTTTCGCCTCCTTTAACCATAGGTTCAGGGAGTCGAACATAGTTCGACGGTTCCTCTTCATAAACAATTTGTTCTGCAAATAATTCATCTTTCTTTCATCAAAAGACCCCGTTAATGGCCATTGTAATTCTGAGTTATCCTTAGTATATTTGTTCCATAATGTATTGAACAAGATGGGAGAAATACCATGTTTGACATGCATATCAAAACTGGGGCTGCCTTCTGGAGGAGCAGGCTGTCTTTCTTACAGACGTCCACTCTGACGACGGCAGCACCCAAAACATAATTTACTAAAAAACGACATGTTTTACTCTTTCACTCCTAACTCATATGATCTCACTTACTTAACATACATAAAGTGCATACATTTTGATCAATAGAAACAATTTGGTCATGAACTCAAAATACCAAATGACATGTCTTATACTCGAACAGAGCCCGTGGACTCCTGTTCGGGGAATCGATCACCCCAGATTCCAGACCACCAAGGATTCACAAAAGAGACAGTCCAAAGACTGCCCTGAGATCACCAGACAGGTGACCCACGAACCCTCTTACAGACCATCCCATAGTCCTGTGCTGGTTGGGACGGGCGTCTGGGCATGTAGCTCTAGAACCCAAGCTTACCCAGTTGCTCCTAGGGCTTTTCCGAAGAGGATTCGGCCGAGTGAGCACCCTTCGTGCAGCACTAAGGCATCCGATGTTCACTCAAATAGTCACCAAACAAGTCTGTGGGGCATTAGCCCGTGCAGTCACTCCACTGCCACGTCAGACCCCCAGATTCCCTGTGGTTCACTAACCACCAAATTCCATACACAGTTAACTGTTTCTCTGAGCCACTTCTCCAAAGTGCTCGTTCCAAAGTCAACAAAGGACTAACAATACAATTCACTCACCCGGTGCACTCAGGTCTGACTGCGCGTTCTCCACTGCCGACTCCTTTATTGACCAAAGTGGTCAGCTGTTCCGGGTTAAGCCCGAAGGACTCCGGCAAAGGGTTAATTGGCAGCTGGGAAGGTCACTGGGCTCGAGGGTGGAATTTCCTTTTCTACCACAAACTGGTTTCTCAATCAGGAGCCTCTTTCAATCCACCCACTCGACCAGAACCCCTCCCCGTCCCTCTTCTCCTGTTTACAGGAGGGGACAACCCTATTGCGGAGTCCCGGCGGAGTCGCCAACTGAAGTACTAAAAAAAGATATACCATAGAGCTATACTTACCAATCGCCCATATACTTTATTTACCAAGAATAAGTCTGTCGGCAATGGAGAAGGTTCAATCGTTTATTTTGCAAATAGGGGAGCCTCACTCTCGCCTTCACCGTCAAAGGTGCGCAGAGGAGACTGCTGGATTACATTCAAAACAGTGCATATATACTTTCAGCATACCTCATGGAAACCCCGTACATGGAAAAGTACCACTTCCCCTGAAGCCAATAGGAAGACCCATAAAAGGCACAATTGATTGATTCGAAACTCAGCTCAAGGTATTCCGGAGGTAGGTCAGTAAAGGTTCCTCCCGTTCGTTCTGGGGCACGGGAGTACAGGCATGCTGCCTGCAAGAATGTGCTCATCCTGTTATGGTATATAACCATGTGAGTTTAGATTTGTTTGTTTTTTCCAGAAGGCTGGATCCACTGGGGGGGGGGGAGAAAAAAAAAGAAAAAAAAAGTTTTTACTTGGGTTCCTAAATACTAATCAGTCCTAAGTGTTGCAATTCGTGGGAGGAAAGGTGATGTCGTCATTGATGAATGAGGCCGAACAACAATTGGCAGAGGACTCTTTTAGCTTGTGAACAGGTGACAGCCAGGATCTGTCAAAGAGCCTAGAAGATCTCTGATTGTATTGTTACCTACAATGGAAGAATAAATGTTTCATTCACAAATGCCTGCATACAATTTTCTCAGCCTTTAGGAGTTTTCCACTGTGTTAGAGTCTAGCGGTGTGTGATCCCAAAGAGTAGGTCATACATTTTAGATCCTTTGCTGAGTTCTCCATTGAAAAAAAGTCTCCTTTCTCATTAAACGAGGCACTGTATTTTTCTCGAGACATATTACTCAATAACAGTTCAACCAAACGGTCTGAGGATGGTAAAAATGATTCAGTGGGTGGTGGCTGTGGTGTTTCAGAGTCAGAAGCATATACAGTCAGCTTATTTTCTCCTCCAACCCTTATCAAAATTTGTTTACAAAGTTATGTGAACTGTTGAGTATAACCTGGCTTTGTTGTGGGTTGTTTCATTTCAGCATCCAGTTGCTATGTCTTGTTTTTTCTTAAGTCCGAGTCCTACCATGTAGCGGATCCCAAATTTTCGAAATGATGTCAGGATATCAAACACATCTTCTGTGTGCTTCACCAGTTTCCACCCGATACGGCTGCTCAAAGTGCTATATCAAATGTATCCTTTGAATCTTGTAAACTTTCTCTAAGGTTCCTGTACTTCTATTCTACACCCAGTACTTGTGATAACCGTTCCATATCAATATGTGTTCATTTGCTGGCCTGCTGCTTTTAGCACATGTCCTTCCTGGTGGGTATACCAGACATTTAACTAGGCAGAAGTACTCACTGTGGTCATTACAATCTTAATAAATGATGTATGCATGTCCTAGCAGGAATATTTCATCCTGTTTATATAAGGATTCAGACTTGTGTAATCCTAGTAGTGTATTTGTTGACTACCAATGCAGACTTATTACCATTATTACAACCCCAAGCAAGGCATCAAAGGGCTCATTAGGCTCCGGCAATTCCTTGCTTCTGGTAAAACACATAAGCTCTTCTTTTGATCTTACAATACTTAGCCGCAGATTCTCCCACAAGGATCTCATAACAACACCATGGTTCTTGTTATAATGTGCCTTTAACTAGGTCCAGAGGTACAGTTGCTCAAAGAGACTACCCAGCAGACTATTATACTCATGTGCTTCATAGCAGTGGGAACAGCCATAATAAAAACACCTGTTTTATTCAAAAGTGGTCAGCACACCGTTAACAATAGCATATCGATCTAGGAAATACAGCCCCACCTGATATTCACCACCGCTGACTTTGAGACTCAGGTCTGGTGTACAACTGTCTGACTGAACATTTTACAGTGCATGTCACACTGGTGATTAGACTTTGTGTTATACATATGATCATTATGAGGACAGATACATTTCACATATTTGTTTTTATGTGATTGAAATGCTTGCCATGGTGTACAACAAACACAGCCTTAGCTCTTAAATGTTGTCTAGACATGATGTACATCCACAACCTATTATATTAGAGAACTTTAATGGTCACAGCCGAGTAATTTTCAAACAAACCCAGTACACCCAAGTCTTGTGGGATAATTCAAGATCAACATGAGTTTTTAAGGCCATAAACCATATACGCGTGTTTGATATGCTACTATCTGAAAGCATCACTATAATACTTGCTGCCAAAAAGATTTTGTTCTCATCATGCTTACAACTGAGTAATTAACACAGCATTTATTTTTCTCAAAGATTTTACTGTCCAAGGTACTCTTTAAGGTTTTGGACATACCACCTTCTCTCCCGCGAATGCTGAGGGATATTATTGTGAAGGGACAAGGGCTGTGATTTCCGCTTTACTTTGTAAAAGTATTGCAATGTTTTCCACATCCCACCGCATCAAATAAATCTCTTTGTGAAAGTCTTAGGACTTTTTAGAACCTGTCTGCTGAAAGAGTTGGAAAAAAACATTTAGGCCTAAATTTAGTGAAAGAAAATCTATAGGCTCTTGTTTAGTTAAATACATATCTACAATCTTTGTTCTGTAGATCTTATTCACTCAAAGTTAACAAAACAAAATATTTCACAAAACTCTGTAGCATGAAATCTCCTGAATATTTCTCTGCTATATTCTTATACTTTAAAGACATATGTCCGAAGAGACTGAAAATGATGGGTCAGGAGGTGATGCTGGCCTCAGCACTGGGGTCTTCAAAGAAGACTCTTGAGCAGTCTTTTTATGTGTCTCGTAAAGTTTAAGATTAAACAAATATGATTGGTCTCTAGAACAGGATAGTTCTTTGAGGCCAGTGCCCTTTGCCATGACTACATCTTTTGGCTTGGGTGAACACATTTGTTTTGCCCTACCTTCCACTCTTTGGTTTCGAAGCTGGTGAGCACTTGCATTTGGAGAATGTTGGGCGTTACTTAGCTCCTGAACTTCTACAGACTTCCATTCTGATACTATTAAAGACTGAGGGCTGTCTCTATGAACTTTGTTTTTTCAAAAAATTACTATTAGGTACTCTTATTGTTGAATTCACTAGGATAAATAGAAAGCATGCCTGTATGTATACCCACAAAAGTATGCACACACACAGTCTCGCACACATACATATATCACATCCTTTCATATACACATTTGCCTTTCCTTTAATAAAGAAAATTGATCATACCTGCTAAGTAGTTCTTGTCATTAAAGAATATGATTAGATGTGTAGCATACACAGTTAATAGTTTTTAGGGCACATACATTTCTTTCCTACAAGTGCTTTTGGTGTTGTTTTCCTTCCTTTTTGAGAATGTGGCGATGATGACAGAGTAAACAAGTTGGTGAGAACCTGCCAATTGCTACTTGGTGGTTGCTTACCAGAGGCACATACCAAAAACACACATTTTTTATTCTCACACTTATGAGAATCACCTTTAGGACATGACCTGCTTTTACCTTTAAACACAGACCCGGGTGGGTTCATAAGTACGTACTAGATCCTCCCCCAATTAAAAAGAAGAAGTGGGTAACCCCTAAAACTCTGAGTTGATGTGTAATGTACAACAAGAGCTTTTTTGTATATGATAAAATAATTTGTGCCTATTTAAAAAAAATAATAATAATATTCCCCAAATATGCCTTGGGCTGCTTGGCCTCATTCCCCAAGCCATTTCTGGCAATGAAGACCCCATCTCCTGGGCCCTGATTTAGATAATAAGGGGAGGGGACATACAGCCCCCTCCCGAGACATATTCAGCTCAAGGGACTTCCTCCCCCGGGGTCCAAATGATTTAATAAAATGAGGGGGCTATACTTCCCTGTTCCCTGAGTTATATTCCCCATTCTCTGGGGACTGAAGTATATTTTAATCAAAGGAGGCCAATACACTGTTACAGGCAGGGAATTATATCAATAGATTTCTCTCGGGGAAGCCAGCTTGGCCAGCTGGTCCTGAGGCTCTCTGTATGGCCCCCAACATTCAGGGTACCCCCTATTTAAAAAGGAGGCCACAGGGGATGGAGTCACCAGAGCAAAAATAGACTTGGGGAGGTCACTGCATGAACCCCATCCCCTAAAATAAAATACAGTCCTGAGGGAGGGTTCCATAGTGCCTAATGAGGCTTGGGAATGGTGCCACATGGCCACTTCCCTTTAAATTACATAAGGCCCTGCGGGATGGAGTATACCGTGCCCAATGAGGCTGAGGTTGGTGGACTTTGGACCTCGTCTACTCTAAAAAAGGCCTGGAGAGGGAGTCCCCAGGACCTACTGAAGCTTAAGGAAGGTGCCACATGGGTTCCTGCCCCTTTAAAATACAAAATGCACTGGGGGATTAAGCCCTCGGGACCTAAGGATGCTCATGGAGGGGTGGCACATAAGTTCCCTCCCAGATTTTATTGGTTTGGCCCTGGGAAAAGGGATCCTCTTAAGCCTCAGGGAGGGTGACCACATGACACTCCTCCCATTAAAAAAATATATATTTGGCATCAGTTATAGGCTTCTCTGGCCTAATAAGGATTGAGGAGGGAGGCTGTATGCGCTCCTCCCACTAAATTATGGACCAGGGGGATGGGTATACAGGGGCTAATGATGCTTGTGATAGGGGCCATGTGGCCTCTCTCCCATTTCTTATTGTATTTGGCCCCTGGAGGTTGTGGTTCTCAAGACCTATTATGTCTTCATGGAGGCATGTTCCACCCCTGTTTATTTGTATTTGGCCCTGGGGGTGGGGTCCATGAGGCCAATTAAGGGTCAAGGAGGTGGGTCTCCCCTTCAATCAATCATTCGATCGGGACACATGTAAAGCGTACTACATACCCATGAGGATCTCAAGGCGGGGGGGTTGGGGAACGCTGCTACTGATCCAAGGGCCAGGTCTTGAGTAGTTTTCTGAAGGCCAGTAGGTCTTGGGTCTGTCGTAGGTTGGTGGGGAAGGTTTTCCAGGTCTTGGCGGCGAGGTGGGTGAAGGATCTGCCTCCGGCTGTCTTAGGAGTTTGGCCGATGCACCTGCGTAGAGGGCTTTACCGTATTCCAGCCTGCTGGTGATGAGACCTGGGTGACTGCTCTTCTTATTTCAGTGGGGATCCATTTGAAGATCCTGCATAGCATTCGGAGGGTGTTGAAGCAGGAGGAGGAGATGGCGTTGACCTGCTTAGTCATGGTGAGGGTGGAGTTGAGGACGACTGCAGGTTGCATGCGTGGTCTGTGGGAGTCGGCGCGGTTCCCAGTGCGGTTGGCCACCAGGAGTCGTCCCAGGCTGAAGGGGTGGACCCAAGGATGAGGACCTCCATCTTGTCCGAGTTCAGCTTCAGTCGACTGATCCTCATCCAGTCAGCAACAGCCTTCATTCCTTCGTGGAGGTTGGTTTTGGTCGTGTGAGTCTCTTTGGTGAGAGAGATGATCAGCTTGGTGTTGTCGGTGTAGGAGATGATGTTGGGGTTGTATCGATGGCCGATGTGGGCGAGGGGTGCCATGTAGATGTTGAACACAGTCGGGCTGAGGGACGCATTGGAGTGGAAGGGGGGAGGCAGATGCTCTGGGTTCTGCCGGTGAGGAAGGATGTGGTCCAGTCCAGGGCCTTCCCTTGGATTTGGGCGTTGTGTATGCGTGTGCGTATTGTGCAGTAGCAGACTGTGTCAAGGGTGGCTGATAGGTCCAGGAGGATGAGGGCTGCTGTTTCTCCGTTGTCTAGCAGGGTCCTGATGACATCCGTGGTGGCTCTGAGGGCGGTTTCGGTGTTGTGGTTGCTGTGGAAACAGGACTGGGATGGATCCAGGATGTTGTTGTCTTCGAGGTAGCGGGTTAGCTGTTTGTTGACTACTTTCTCTGTGACCTTGTCCGGAAATGGGAGCAGGGAGATGGGCCAGAAGTTCTTGAGGTCCTTTGGGTCCGCCTTTGGTTTCTTGAGTAAGGTATTGATCTCAACGTGTTTCCAGCTTTCCAGGAAGGTAGCTGTCTCAAAGGAGATGTTGATGGCCTTGCTGAGATGGGGTGCGGTGGATGCACTGGCTTTGTTGAAGATGTGGTGGGGGCATGGGTCCAGTGGTGAGCCGCAGTAGATGGTCTTTGTGATATCGATGGTGTCCTTAATGTTGATGCTTGTCCAGGAGAGTCGATGGTTTGAGCGTGTGGTGGTAGTGGTGGCGGTGGTCGTCGGGTTGTTGTGGTGTTAAAGCTGTCGTGGATGTCGGTGATCTTGCGGTGGAAGAAGGTAGTCAGAGATTCTCACAGGTCTTGTGATGGCGGGATGTAGTTAGCGTTGGAGCTGGGGTTGGAGAGTTCCTTCACGATGTTGAAGAGCTCTTTGCTATTGTGTGCATTATTGTCAAGGCGGTCCTTGAATGAGGCCCTCTTGGTGGCTCTAATGAGTTGGGGATGTTTACGGATGGCGTTCTTGTGGGCGGTGTAGCTGTCTGGTGATCGTTCGCGGAGCCAGTTCTTCTCCAATTTTGGGCATGTCCTTTTTCAGGCCTGGAGGTCTTTGGTAAACCAGGTGGCTTTCTTGCTGGTGTGGATTTTGGACGGTGTCTTGAGCGGGGTGAAGGTGTTGGTGCAGTTGTCGACCCATTGTCTGAGGTTGTGTGCGGCGGTGCCGGGGTTGGTGGTGTCGGCGGGTGGGTTCTGGGCGAGGGCGCTGGTGAGCTGGTCATCGTTGACTTTGCTCCAGCATCGTCTAAGCAGAAGTTGGGGGCGGTGTTGCTTGGTGGGCTTCCTGAAGGTGAAGTGGATGCAGAAGTGGTCAGTCCAGTGGGGTTCGGTTGTGCGGTTGAATGAGACGTGGGGGCTTGCATTGAAGATGGGGTTAAGCGTTTGGCCGACAATGTGGGTGGGTGTTGTCACAAGCTGTCTGAGTCTGAGGTTGGTGAGGTTGTCGAGCAGGGTGGTGGAGTTGGTGTCGTTGTTGTTCTCGAGAGGAAAGTACAGGTCTCCTAGGAGGATGTAGTCCGTGGAGTCGAGGGCGTGCATGCTGATGAAGTCTATGATGGAGTCGCTGAACTGTGGTCGGGGTCTAGGGGTTCTGTAGATGAGGATTCCTCT